>NC_091743.1:19921352-21335518 GCF_043380555.1 Nothobranchius furzeri | reverse complement strand
CGGGGCGCGTATTGCTTGGGCCTCTCTCCTGGAGGCCCTCTGTCAGACCCAGTGTTGACATGTGGCAGGACACTCCTCGGGCCGCGTCTTGCTTGGGCTTCTCTCATGGAGGCCCTCAGTCAGACCCAGTGTTGACAAGTGTCAAGACGCTCCTCGGGGCGCGTCTTGCTTGGGCCTCTCTCCTGGAGGCGCTCAGTCAGACCCATTGGTGACATGTGGCAAGACGCTCCTTGGGGCGCGTCTTGCTTGGGCCTCTCTCCTGGAGGCTCTCAGTCAGACCCAGTGGTGACATGTGGCAAGACGCTCCTCGGGGCGCGTCTTGCTTGGGCCTCTCTCCTGGAGGCGCTCAGTCACACCGAGTGCTGACATGTGGCTAGACGCTCCTCGGGGCACGTATTGCTTGGGCCTCTCTCCTGGAGGCCCTCTGTCAGACCCAGTGTTGACATGTGGCAAGACGCTCCTCGGGGCGCGTCTTCCTTGGGCCTCTCTCCTGGAGGCCCTCAATCAGACCCAGTGTTGACACGTGGCAAGACGCTCCTCGGGGCGCGTCTTGCTTGGGCCTCTCTCCTGGAGGCGCTCAGTCAGACCGAGTAGTGACATGTGGCATGACGCTCCTCGGGGCGCGTCTTGCTTGGGCCTCTCTCCTGGAGGCGCTCAGTCAGACCCAGTGGTGACATGTGGCAAGACACTCGTCGGGGCGCGTCTTGCTTGGGCCTCTCTCCTGGAGGCCCTCTGTCAGACCCAGTGTTGACATGTGGCAAGACGCTTCTAGGGGCGCGTCTTGCTTGGGCCTCTCTCCTGGAGGCGCTCAGTCAGACACAGTGTTGACATGTGGCAAGACGCTCCTTGGGGCGCGTCTTGCTTGGGCCTCTCTCCTGGAGGCGCTCAGTCAGAACCAGAGGTGACATGTGGCAAGACGCTCCTCGGGGCGCGTCTTGCTTGGGCCTCTCTCCTGGAGGCGCTCAGTCAGACCCAGTGTTGACATGTGGCAAGACGCTCCTAGGGGCGCGTCTTGCTTGGGCCTCTCTCCTGGAGGCGCTCAGTCAGACCGAGTGCTGACATGCGGCAAGACGCTCCTCGGGGCGCGTCTTGCTTGGGCCTCTCTCCTGGAGGCGCTCAGTCAGACCCAGTGGTGACATATGGCAAGACGCTCCTCGGGGCGCGTATTGCTTGGTCCTCTCTCCTGGAGGCCCTCTGTCAGACCCAGTGTTGACATGTGGCAGGACACTCCTCGGGCCGCGTCTTGCTTGGGCTTCTCTCATGGAGGCCCTCAGTCAGACCCAGTGTTGACAAGTGTCAAGACGCTCCTCGGGGCGCGTCTTGCTTGGGCCTCTCTCCTGGAGGCGCTCAGTCAGACCCATTGGTGACATGTGGCAAGACGCTCCTTGGGGCGCGTCTTGCTTGGGCCTCTCTCCTGGAGGCTCTCAGTCAGACCCAGTGGTGACATGTGGCAAGACGCTCCTCGGGGCGCGTCTTGCTTGGGCCTCTCTCCTGGAGGCGCTCAGTCACACCGAGTGCTGACATGTGGCTAGACGCTCCTCGGGGCACGTATTGCTTGGGCTTCTCTCCTGGAGGCCCTCTGTCAGACCCAGTGTTGACATGTGGCAAGACGCTCCTCGGGGCGCGTCTTCCTTGGGCCTCTCTCCTGGAGGCCCTCAATCAGACCCAGTGTTGACACGTGGCAAGACGCTCCTCGGGGCGCGTCTTGCTTGGGCCTCTCTCCTGGAGGCGCTCAGTCAGACCGAGTAGTGACATGTGGCATGACGCTCCTCGGGGCGCGTCTTGCTTGGGCCTCTCTCCTGGAGGCGCTCAGTCAGACCCAGTGGTGACATGTGGCAAGACACTCCTCGGGGCGCGTCTTGCTTGGGCCTCTCTCCTGGAGGCCCTCTGTCAGACCCAGTGTTGACATGTGGCAAGACGCTTCTAGGGGCGCGTCTTGCTTGGGCCTCTCTCCTGGAGGCGCTCAGTCAGACACAGTGTTGACATGTGGCAAGACGCTCCTCGGGGCGCTTCTTGCTTGGGCCTCTCTCCTGGAGGCGCTCAGTCAGAACCAGAGGTGACATGTGGCAAGACGCTCCTCGGGGCGCGTCTTGCTTGGGCCTCTCTCCTGGAGGCGCTCAGTCAGACCCAGTGTTGACATGTGGCAAGACGCTCCTCGGGGCGCGTCTTGATTGGGCTTCTCTCCTGGAGGCCCTCAGTCAGACCCAGTGTTGACATGTGGCAAGACGCTCCTCGGGGCGCGTCTTGATTGGGCTTCTCTCCTGGAGTCTCTCAGTCAGACCCATTGTTGACATGTGGCAAGACGCTCCTCGGGGCGCGTCTTGCTTGGGCCTCTCTCCTGGAGGCGCTCAGTCAGACCAAGTGCTGACATAAGGCAAGACGCTCCTCGGGGCGCGTCTTGCTGGGGACTCTCTCCTGGAGGCGCTCAGTCAGACCCAGTGTTGACATGTGGCAAGACACTCCTCGGGGCGCGTCTTGCTTGGGCCTCTCTCCTGGAGACGCTCAGTCAGACCCAGTGTTGACATGTGGCAAGACGCTCCTCGGGGCGCGTCTTGCTTGGGCCTCTCTCCTGGAGGCGCTCAGTCAGAACCAGAGGTGACATGTGGCAAGACGCTCCTCGGGGCACGTATTGCTTGGGCCTCTCTCCTGGAGGCCCTCTGTCAGACCCAGTGTTGACATGTGGCAAGACGCTCCTCGGGGCGCGTCTTGCTTGGCCCTCTCTCCTGGAGGCGCTCAGTCAGACCGAGTAGTGACATGTGGCATGACGATCCTCGGGGCACGTCTTGCTTGGGCCTCTCTCCTGGAGGCGCTCAGTCAGACCCAGTGGTGACATGTGGCAAGACACTCCTCGGGGCGCGTCTTGCTTGGGCCTCTCTCCCGGAGGCCCTCTGTCAGACCCAGTGTTGTCATGTGTCAAGAAGCTCCTCGGGGCGCGTCTTGCTTGGGCCTCTCTCCTGGAGGCGCTCAGTCAGACCGAGTGCTGACATGTGGCAAGACGCTCCTCGGGGCACGTATTGCTTGGGCTTTTCTCCTGGAGGCCCTCAATCAGACCCAGTGTTGACATGTGGCAAGACGCTCCTCGGGGCGCGTCTTGCTTTGGCCTCTCTCCTGGAGGCGCTCAGTCAGAACCAGAGGTGACATGTGGCAAGACGCTCCTCGGGGCGCGTCTTGCTTGGGCCTCTCTCCTGGAGGCGCTCAGTCAGACCCAGTGTTGACATGTGGCAAGACGCTCCTCGGGGCGCGTCTTGATTGGGCTTCTCTCCTGGAGGCCCTCAGTCAGACCCAGTGTTGACATGTGGCAAGACGCTCCTCGGGGCGCGTCTTGATTGGGCTTCTCTCCTGGAGTCCCTCAGTCAGACCCATTGTTGACATGTGGCAAGACGCTCCTCGGGGCGCGTCTTGCTTGGGCCTCTCTCCTGGAGGCGCTCAGTCAGACCGAGTGCTGACATAAGGCAAGACGCTCCTCGGGGCGCGTCTTGCTGGGGACTCTCTCCTGGAGGCGCTCAGTCAGACCCAGTGTTGACATGTGGCAAGACGCTCCTCGGGGCGTGTCTTGCTTGGGCCTCTCTCCTGGAGGCGCTCAGTCAGACCCAGTGTTGAAATGTGGCAAGTCGCTCCTCGGGGCGCGTCTTGCTTAGGCCTCTCTCCTGGAGGCGCTCAGTCAGAACCAGAGGTGAAATGTGGCAAGACGCTCCTCGGGGCGCGTCTTGCTAGGGCCTCTCTCCAGGAGGCCCTCCGTCAGACCCAGTGTTGACATGTGGCAAGACGCTCCTCCGGGCACGTCTTGCTTGGGCCTCTCTCCTGGAGGCGCTCAGTCAGACCCAGTGTTGACATATGGCAAGACGCTCCTCGGGGCGCGTCTTGATTGGGCTTCTCTCCTGGAGGCCCTCAGTCAGACCCATTGTTGACATGTGGCAAGACGCTCCTCGGGGCGCGTCTTGCTTGGGCCACTCTCCTGGAGGCGCTCAGTCAGACCGAGTGCTGACATAAGGCAAGACGCTCATCGGGGCGCGTCTTGCTGGGGACTCTCTCCTGGAGGCGCTCAGTCAGACCCAGTGCTGACATGTGGCAAGACGCTCCTCGGGGCGCTTCTTGCTTGGGCTTCTCTCATGGGGGCACTCAGTCAGACCCAGTGTTGACACGTGGCAAGACGCTCCTCGGGGCTCGTCTTGCTTGGGCCTCTCTCCTGGAGGCGCTCAGTCAGACCCAGTGGTGACACGTGGCAAGACGCTCCTCGGGGCGCGTCTTGCTTGGGCCTCTCTCCTGGAGGCGCTCAGTCAGACCAAGTGCTGACATGTGGCAAGAAGCTCCTCGGGGCGCGTCTTGCTTGGGCTTCTCTCCTGGAGGCCCTCAGTAAGACCCATTGTTGACATTTGGCAAGACGCTCCTCGGGGCGCGTCTTGCTTGGGCTTCTCTCCTGGAGGCCCTCTGTCAGACCCATTGTTGACATGTGGCAAGACGCTCCTCGGGGCGCGTCTTGCTTGGGCCTCTCTCCTGGAGGCGCTCAGTCAGACTGAGTAGTGACATGTGGCCTGACGCTCCTCGGGGCGTATCTTGCTTGGGCCTCTCTCCTGGAGGCGCTCAGTCAGACCCAGTGGTGACATTTGGCAAGACACTCCTCGGGGCGCGTCTTGCTTGGGCCTCTCTCCTGGAGGCCCTTGTCAGACCCAGTGTTGACATGTGTCAAGACTCTCCTCGAGGCGCATCTTGCTTGGGCTTCTCTCCTGGAGGCCCTCAGTCAGACCCATTGTTGACATGTGGCAAGACGCTCCTCGGGGCGCGTCTTGCTTGGGCCTCTCTCCTGGAGGCGCACAGTCAGACCGAGTGCTAACATGTGGCAAGACGCTCCTCGGGGCGCGTCTTGCTTGGGCCTCTCTCCTGGAGGCGCTCAGTCAGACCCAGTGGTGACATATGGCAAGACGCTCCTCGGGGCGCGTATTGCTTGGGCCTCTCTCCTGGAGGCCCTCTGTCAGACCCAGTGTTGACATGTGGCAGGACAGTCCTCGGGCCGCGTCTTATTTGGGCTTCTCTCATGGAGGCCGTCAGTCAGACCCAGTGTTGACAAGTGTCAAGACGCTCCTCGGGGCGCGTCTTGCTTGGGCCTCTCTCCTGGAGGCGCTCAGTCAGACCCATTGGTGACATGTGGCAAGACGCTCCTTGGGGCGCGTCTTGCTTGGGCCTCTCTCCTGGAGGCTCTCAGTCAGACCCAGTGGTGACATGTGGCAAGACGCTCCTCGGGGCGCGTCTTGCTTGGGCCTCTCTCCTGGAGGCGCTCAGTCACACCGAGTGCTGACATGTGGCTAGACGCTCCTCGGGGCGCGTCTTGCTTGGACCTCTCTCCTGGAGGCCCTCAATCAGACCCAGTGTTGACACGTGGCAAGACGCTCCTCGGGGCGCGTCTTGCTTGGGCCTCTCTCCTGGAGGCGCTCAGTCAGACCGAGTAGTGACATGTGGCATGACGCTCCTCGGGGCGCGTCTTGCTTGGGCCTCTCTTCTGGAGGCGCTCAGTCAGACCCAGTGGTGACATGTGGCAAGACACTCCTCGGGGCGCGTCTTGCTTGGGCCTCTCTCCTGGAGGCCCTCTGTCAGACCCAGTGTTGACATGTGGCAAGACGCTTCTAGGGGCGCGTCTTGCTTGGGCCTCTCTCCTGGAGGCGCTCAGTCAGACCCAGTGTTGACATGTGGCAAGACGCTCCTCGGGGCGCGTCTTGCTTGGGCCTCTCTCCTGGAGGCGCTCAGTCAGAACCAGAGGTGACATGTGGCAAGACGCTCCTCGGGGCGCGTCTTGCTTGGGCCTCTCTCCTGGAGGCGCTCAGTCAGACCCAGTGTTGACATGTGGCAAGACGCTCCTCGGGGCGCGTCTTGATTGGGCTTCTCTCCTGGAGGCCCTCAGTCAGACCCAGTGTTGACATGTGGCAAGACGCTCCTCGGGGCGCGTCTTGATTGGGCTTCTCTCCTGGAGTCCCTCAGTCAGACCCATTATTGACATGTGGCAAGACGCTCCTCGGGGCGCGTCTTGCTTGGGCCTCTCTCCTGGAGGCGCTCAGTCAGACCGAGTGCTGACATAAGGCAAGACGCTCCTCGGGGCGCGTCTTGCTGGGGACTCTCTCCTGGAGGCGCTCAGTCAGACCCAGTGTTGACATGTGGCAAGACGCTCCTCGGGGTGCGTCTTGCTTGGGCCTCTCTCCTGGAGGCGCTCAGTCAGACCCAGTGTTGACATGTGGCAAGACGCTCCTCGGGGCGCGTCTTGCTGGGGACTCTCTCCTGGAGGCGCTCAGTCAGACCCAGTGGTGACATGTGGCAAGACGCTCCTCGGGGCGCGTCTTGCTTGGGCCTCTCTCCTGGAGGCGCTCAGTCACACCGAGTGCTGACATGTGGCTAAAACGCTCCTCGGGGCACGTATTGCTTGGGCCTCTCTCCTGGAGGCCCTCTGTCAGACCCAGTGTTGACATGTGGCAAGACGCTCCTCGGGGCGCGTCTTCCTTGGGCCTCTCTCCTGGAGGCCCTCAATCAGACCCAGTGTTGACACGTGGCAAGACGCTCCTCGGGGCGCGTCTTGCTTGGGCCTCTCTCCTGGAGGCGCTCAGTCAGACCGAGTAGTGACATGTGGCATGATGCTCCTCGGGGCGGGTCTTGCTTGGGCCTCTCTCCTGGAGGCGCTCAGTCAGACCCAGTGGTGACATGTGGCAAGACACTCCTCGGGGCGCGTCTTGCTTGGGCCTCTCTCCTGGAGGCCCTCTGTCAGACCCAGTGTTGACATGTGGCAAGACGCTTCTAGGGGCGCGTCTTGCTTGGGCCTCTCTCCTGGAGGCGCTCAGTCAGACCCAGTGTTGACATGTGGCAAGACGCTCCTCGGGGCGCGTCTTGCTTGGGCCTCTCTCCTGGAGGCGCTCAGTCAGAACCAGAGGTGACATGTGGCAAGACGCTCCTCGGGGCGCGTCTTGCTTGGGCCTCTCTCCTGGAGGCGCTCAGTCAGACCCAGTGTTGACATGTGTCAAGACGCTCCTCGGGGCGCGTCTTGATTGGGCTTCTCTCCTGGAGGCCCTCAGTCAGACCCAGTGTTGACATGTGGCAAGACGCTCCTCGGGGCGCGTCTTGATTGGGCTTCTCTCCTGGAGTCTCTCAGTCAGACCCAGTGTTGACATGTGGCAAGACGCTCCTCGGGGCACGTATTGCTTGGGCCTCTCTCCTGGAGGCCCTCTGTCAGACCCAGTGTTGACATGTGGCAAGACGCTCCTCGGGGCGCGTCTTGCTTGGGCCTCTCTCCTGGAGGCCCTCAATCAGACCCAGTGTTGACACGTGGCAAGACGCTCCTCGGGGCGCGTCTTGCTTGGCCCTCTCTCCTGGAGGCGCTCAGTCAGACCGAGTAGTGACATGTGGCATGACGCTCCTCGGGGCACGTCTTGCTTGGGCCTCTCTCCTGGAGGCGCTCAGTCAGACCCAGTGGTGACATGTGGCAAGACACTCCTCGGGGCGCGTCTTGCTTGGGCCTCTCTCCCGGAGGCCCTCTGTCAGACCCAGTGTTGTCATGTGTCAAGACGCTCCTCGGGGCGCGTCTTGCTTGGGCCTCTCTCCTGGAGGCGCTCAGTCAGACCGAGTGCTGACATGTGGCAAGACGCTCCTCGGGGCACGTATTGCTTGGGCTTTTCTCCTGGAGGCCCTCAATCAGACCCAGTGTTGACATGTGGCAAGACGCTCCTCGGGGCGCGTCTTGCTTTGGCCTCTCTCCTGGAGGCGCTCAGTCAGAACCAGAGGTGACATGTGGCAAGACGCTCCTCGGGGCGCGTCTTGCTTGGGCCTCTCTCCTGGAGGCGCTCAGTCAGACCCAGTGTTGACATGTGGCAAGACGCTCCTCGGGGCGCGTCTTGATTGGGCTTCTCTCCTGGAGGCCCTCAGTCAGACCCAGTGTTGACATGTGGCAAGACGCTCCTCGGGGCGCGTCTTGATTGGGCTTCTCTCCTGGAGTCCCTCAGTCAGACCCATTGTTGACATGTGGCAAGACGCTCCTCGGGGCGCGTCTTGCTTGGGCCTCTCTCCTGGAGGCGCTCAGTCAGACCGAGTGCTGACATAAGGCAAGACGCTCCTCGGGGCGCGTCTTGCTGGGGACTCTCTCCTGGAGGCGCTCAGTCAGACCCAGTGTTGACATGTGGCAAGACGCTCCTCGGGGAGTTTCTTACTTGGGCCTCTCGCCTGGAGGTGCTCAGTCAGACCCAGTGTTGACATGTGGCAAGACGCTCCTCGGGGCGTGTCTTGCTTGGGCCTCTCTCCTGGAGGCGCTCAGTCAGACCCAGTGTTGAAATGTGGCAAGTCGCTCCTCGGGGCGCGTCTTGCTTGGGCCTCTCTCCTGGAGCCGCTCAGTCAGAACCAGAGGTGAAATGTGGCAAGACGCTCCTCGGGGCGCGTCTTGCTAGGGCCTCTCTCCAGGAGGCCCTCCGTCAGACCCGGTGTTGACATGTGGCAAGACGCTCCTCCGGGCACGTCTTGCTTGGGCCTCTCTCCTGGAGGCGCTCAGTCAGACCCAGTGTTGACATATGGCAAGACGCTCCTCGGGGCGCGTCTTGATTGGGCTTCTCTCCTGGAGGCCCTCAGTCAGACCCATTGTTGACATGTGGCAAGACGCTCCTCGGGGCGCGTCTTGCTTGGGCCACTCTCCTGGAGGCGCTCAGTCAGACCGAGTGCTGACATAAGGCAAGACGCTCATCGGGGCGCGTCTTGCTGGGGACTCTCTCCTGGAGGCGCTCAGTCAGACCCAGTGCTGACATGTGGCAAGACGCTCCTCGGGGCGCTTCTTGCTTGGGCTTCTCTCATGGAGGCACTCAGTCAGACCCAGTGTTGACACGTGGCAAGACGCTCCTCGGGGCTCGTCTTGCTTGAGCCTCTCTCCTGGAGGCGCTCAGTCAGACCCAGTGGTGACACGTGGCAAGACGCTCCTCGGGGCGCGTCTTGCTTGGGCCTCTCTCCTGGAGGCGCTCAGTCAGACCAAGTGCTGACATGTGGCAAGAAGCTCCTCGGGGCGCGTCTTGCTTGGGCTTCTCTCCTGGAGGCCCTCAGTAAGACCCATTGTTGACATTTGGCAAGACGCTCCTCGGGGCGCGTCTTGCTTGGGCTTCTCTCCTGGAGGCCCTCTGTCAGACCCATTGTTGACATGTGGCAAGACGCTCCTCGGGGCGCGTCTTGCTTGGGCCTCTCTCCTGGAGGCGCTCAGTCAGACTGAGTAGTGACATGTGGCCTGACGCTCCTCGGGGCGTGTCTTGCTTGGGCCTCTCTCCTGGAGGCGCTCAGTCAGACCCAGTGGTGACATGTGGCAAGACACTCCTCGGGGCGCGTCTTGCTTGGGCCTCTCTCCTGGAGGCCCTTGTCAGACCCAGTGTTGACATGTGTCAAGACGCTCCTCGAGGCGCATCTTGCTTGGGCTTCTCTCCTGGAGGCCCTCAGTCAGACCCATTGTTGACATGTGGCAAGACGCTCCTCGGGGCGCGTCTTGCTTGGGCCTCTCTCCTGGAGGCGCACAGTCAGACCGAGTGCTAACATGTGGCAAGACGCTCCTCGGGGCGCGTCTTCTTTGGGCCTCTCTCCTGGAGGCGCTCAGTCAGACCCAGTGGTGACATATGGCAAGACGCTCCTCGGGGCGCGTATTGCTTGGGCCTCTCTCCTGGAGGCCCTCTGTCAGACCCAGTGTTGACATGTGGCAGGACAGTCCTCGGGCCGCGTCTTGCTTGGGCTTCTCTCATGGAGGCCGTCAGTCAGACCCAGTGTTGACAAGTGTCAAGACGCTCCTCGGGGCGCGTCTTGCTTGGGCCTCTCTCCTGGAGGCGCTCAGTCAGACCCATTGGTGACATGTGGCAAGACGCTCCTTGGGGCGCGTCTTGCTTGGGCCTCTCTCCTGGAGGCTCTCAGTCAGACCCAGTGGTGACATGTGGCAAGACGCTCCTCGGGGCGCGTCTTGCTTGGGCCTCTCTCCTGGAGGCGCTCAGTCACACCGAGTGCTGACATGTGGCTAGACGCTCCTCGGGGCATGTATTGCTTGGGCCTCTCTCCTGGAGGCCCTCTGTCAGACCCAGTGTTGACATGTGGCAAGACGCTCCTCGGGGCGCGTCTTGCTTGGACCTCTCTCCTGGAGGCCCTCAATCAGACCCAGTGTTGACACGTGGCAAGACGCTCCTCGGGGCGCGTCTTGCTTGGGCCTCTCTCCTGGAGGCGCTCAGTCAGACCGAGTAGTGACATGTGGCATGACGCTCCTCGGGGCGCGTCTTGCTTGGGCCTCTCTTCTGGAGGCGCTCAGTCAGACCCAGTGGTGACATGTGGCAAGACACTCCTCGGGGCGCGTCTTGCTTGGGCCTCTCTCCTGGAGGCCCTCTGTCAGACCCAGTGTTGACATGTGGCAAGACGCTTCTAGGGGCGCGTCTTCCTTGGGCCTCTCTCCTGGAGGCGCTCAGTCAGACCCAGTGTTGACATGTGGCAAGACGCTCCTCGGGGCGCGTCTTGCTTGGGCCTCTCTCCTGGAGGCGCTCAGTCAGAACCAGAGGTGACATGTGGCAAGACGCTCCTCGGGGCGCGTCTTGCTTGGGCCTCTCTCCTGGAGGCGCTCAGTCAGACCCAGTGTTGACATGTGGCAAGACGCTCCTCGGGGCGCGTCTTGATTGGGCTTCTCTCCTGGAGGCCCTCAGTCAGACCCAGTGTTGACATGTGGCAAGACGCTCCTCGGGGCGCGTCTTGATTGGGCTTCTCTCCTGGAGTCCCTCAGTCAGACCCATTGTTGACATGTGGCAAGACGCTCCTCGGGGCGCGTCTTGCTTGGGCCTCTCTCCTGGAGGCGCTCAGTCAGACCGAGTGCTGACATAAGGCAAGACGCTCCTCGGGGCGCGTCTTGCTGGGGACTCTCTCCTGGAGGCGCTCAGTCAGACCCAGTGTTGACATGTGGCAAGACGCTCCTCGGGGTGCGTCTTGCTTGGGCCTCTCTCCTGGAGGCGCTCAGTCAGACCCAGTGTTGACATGTGGCAAGACGCTCCTCGGGGCGTGTCTTGCTTGGGCCTCTCTCCTGGAGGCGCTCAGTCAGACCCAGTGTTGAAATGTGGCAAGTCGCTCCTCGGGGCGCGTCTTGCTTGGGCCTCTCTCCTGGAGGCGCTCAGTCAGAACCAGAGGTGAAATGTGGCAAGACGCTCCTCGGGGCGCGTCTTGCTAGGGCCTCTCTCCAGGAGGCCCTCCGTCAGACCCAGTGTTGACATGTGGCAAGACGCTCCTCCGGGCACGTCTTGCTTGGGCCTCTCTCCTGGAGGCGCTCAGTCAGACCCAGTGTTGACATATGGCAAGACGCTCCTCGGGGCGCGTCTTGATTGGGCTTCTCTCCTGGAGGCCCTCAGTCAGACCCATTGTTGACATGTGGCAAGACGCTCCTCGGGGCGCGTCTTGCTTGGGCCACTCTCCTGGAGGCGCTCAGTCAGACCGAGTGCTGACATAAGGCAAGACGCTCATCGGGGCGCGTCTTGCTGGGGACTCTCTCCTGGAGGCGCTCAGTCAGACCCAGTGCTGACATGTGGCAAGACGCTCCTCGGGGCGCTTCTTGCTTGGGCTTCTCTCATGGAGGCACTCAGTCAGACCCAGTGTTGACACGTGGCAAGACGCTCCTCGGGGCTCGTCTTGCTTGGGCCTCTCTCCTGGAGGCGCTCAGTCAGACCCAGTGGTGACACGTGGCAAGACGCTCCTCGGGGCGCGTCTTGCTTGGGCCTCTCTCCTGGAGGCGCTCAGTCAGACCAAGTGCTGACATGTGGCAAGAAGCTCCTCGGGGCGCGTCTTGCTTGGGCTTCTCTCCTGGAGGCCCTCAGTAAGACCCATTGTTGACATTTGGCAAGACGCTCCTCGGGGCGCGTCTTGCTTGGGCTTCTCTCCTGGAGGCCCTCTGTCAGACCCATTGTTGACATGTGGCAAGACGCTCCTCGGGGCGCGTCTTGCTTGGGCCTCTCTCCTGGAGGCGCTCAGTCAGACTGAGTAGTGACATGTGGCCTGACGCTCCTCGGGGCGTGTCTTGCTTGGGCCTCTCTCCTGGAGGCGCTCAGTCAGACCCAGTGGTGACATGTGGCAAGACACTCCTCGGGGCGCGTCTTGCTTGGGCCTCTCTCCTGGAGGCCCTTGTCAGACCCAGTGTTGACATGTGTCAAGACGCTCCTCGAGGCGCATCTTGCTTGGGCTTCTCTCCTGGAGGCCCTCAGTCAGACCCATTGTTGACATGTGGCAAGACGCTCCTCGGGGCGCGTCTTGCTTGGGCCTCTCTCCTGGAGGCGCACAGTCAGACCGAGTGCTAACATGTGGCAAGACGCTCCTCGGGGCGCGTCTTCTTTGGGCCTCTCTCCTGGAGGCGCTCAGTCAGACCCAGTGGTGACATATGGCAAGACGCTCCTCGGGGCGCGTATTGCTTGGGCCTCTCTCCTGGAGGCCCTCTGTCAGACCCAGTGTTGACATGTGGCAGGACAGTCCTCGGAACGCGTCTTGCTTGGGCTTCTCTCATGGAGGCCGTCAGTCAGACCCAGTGTTGACAAGTGTCAAGACGCTCCTCGGGGCGCGTCTTGCTTGGGCCTCTCTCCTGGAGGCGCTCAGTCAGACCCATTGGTGACATGTGGCAAGACGCTCCTTGGGGCGCGTCTTGCTTGGGCCTCTCTCCTGGAGGCTCTCAGTCAGACCCAGTGGTGACATGTGGCAAGACGCTCCTCGGGGCGCGTCTTGCTTGGGCCTCTCTCCTGGAGGCGCTCAGTCACACCGAGTGCTGACATGTGGCTAGACGCTCCTCGGGGCATGTATTGCTTGGGCCTCTCTCCTGGAGGCCCTCTGTCAGACCCAGTGTTGACATGTGGCAAGACGCTCCTCGGGGCGCGTCTTGCTTGGACCTCTCTCCTGGAGGCCCTCAATCAGACCCAGTGTTGACACGTGGCAAGACGCTCCTCGGGGCGCGTCTTGCTTGGGCCTCTCTCCTGGAGGCGCTCAGTCAGACCGAGTAGTGACATGTGGCATGACGCTCCTCGGGGCGCGTCTTGCTTGGGCCTCTCTTCTGGAGGCGCTCAGTCAGACCCAGTGGTGACATGTGGCAAGACACTCCTCGGGGCGCGTCTTGCTTGGGCCTCTCTCCTGGAGGCCCTCTGTCAGACCCAGTGTTGACATGTGGCAAGACGCTTCTAGGGGCGCGTCTTGCTTGGGCCTCTCTCCTGGAGGCGCTCAGTCAGACCCAGTGTTGACATGTGGCAAGACGCTCCTCGGGGCGCGTCTTGCTTGGGCCTCTCTCCTGGAGGCGCTCAGTCAGAACCAGAGGTGACATGTGGCAAGACGCTCCTCGGGGCGCGTCTTGCTTGGGCCTCTCTCCTGGAGGCGCTCAGTCAGACCCAGTGTTGACATGTGGCAAGACGCTCCTCGGGGCGCGTCTTGATTGGGCTTCTCTCCTGGAGGCCCTCAGTCAGACCCAGTGTTGACATGTGGCAAGACGCTCCTCGGGGCGCGTCTTGATTGGGCTTCTCTCCTGGAGTCCCTCAGTCAGACCCATTGTTGACATGTGGCAAGACGCTCCTCGGGGCGCGTCTTGCTTGGGCCTCTCTCCTGGAGGCGCTCAGTCAGACCGAGTGCTGACATAAGGCAAGACGCTCCTCGGGGCGCGTCTTGCTGGGGACTCTCTCCTGGAGGCGCTCAGTCAGACCCAGTGTTGACATGTGGCAAGACGCTCCTCGGGGTGCGTCTTGCTTGGGCCTCTCTCCTGGAGGCGCTCAGTCAGACCCAGTGTTGACATGTGGCAAGACGCTCCTCGGGGCGCGTCTTGCTGGGGACTCTCTCCTGGAGGCGCTCAGTCAGACCCAGTGTTGACATGTGGCAAGACGCTCCTCGGGGCGCGTCTTGCTTGGGCCTCTCTCCTGGAGGCGCTCAGTCAGAACCAGAGGTGACATGTGGCAAGACGCTCCTCGGGGCACGTATTGCTTGGGCCTCTCTCCTGGAGGCCCTCTGTCAGACCCAGTGTTGACATGTGGCAAGACGCTCCTCGGGGCGCGTCTTGCTTGGGCCTCTCTCCTGGAGACGCTCAGTCAGACCCAGTGTTGACATGTGGCAAGGCGCTCCTCGGGGCGCGTCTTGATTGGGCTTCTCTCCTGGAGGCCCTCAGTCAGACCCAGTGTTGACATGTGGCAAGACGCTCCTCGGGGCGCGTCTTGATTGGGCTTCTCTCCTGGAGTCCCTCAGTCAGACCCATTGTTGACATGTGGCAAGACGCTCCTCGGGGCGCGTCTTGCTTGGGCCTCTCTCCTGGAGGCCCTCAATACGACCCAGTGTTGACACGTGGCAAGACGCTCCTCGGGGCGCGTCTTGCTTGGCCCTCTCTCCTGGAGGCGCTCAGTCAGACCGAGTAGTGACATGTGGCATGACGCTCCTCGGGGCACGTCTTGCTTGGGCCTCTCTCCTGGAGGCGCTCAGTCAGACCCAGTGGTGACATGTGGCAAGACGCTCCTCGGGGCGCGTCTTGCTTGGGCCTCTCTCCTGGAGGCGCTCAGTCAGAACCAGAGGTGACATGTGGCAAGACGCTCCTCGGGGCACGTATTGCTCGGGCCTCTCTCCTGGAGGCCCTCTGTCAGACCCAGTGTTGACATGTGGCAAGACGCTCCTCGGGGCGCGTCTTGCTTGGGCCTCTCTCCTGGAGGCCCTCAATCAGACCCAGTGTTGACACGTGGCAAGACGCTCCTCGGGGCGCGTCTTGCTTGGCCCTCTCTCCTGGAGGCGCTCAGTCAGACCGAGTAGTGACATGTGGCATGACGCTCCTCGGGGCACGTCTTGCTTGGGCCTCTCTCCTGGAGGCGGTCAGTCAGACCCAGTGGTGACATGTGTCAAGACACTCCTCGGGGCGCGTCTTGCTTGGGCCTCTCTCCCGGAGGCCCTCTGTCAGACCCAGTGTTGTCATGTGTCAAGACGCTCCTCGGGGCGCGTCTTGCTTGGGCCTCTCTCCTGGAGGCGCTCAGTCAGACCGAGTGCTGACATGTGGCAAGACGCTCCTCGGGGCACGTATTGCTTGGGCTTTTCTCCTGGAGGCGCTCAGTCAGACCCATTGTTGACATGTGGCAAGACGCTCCTCGGGGCGCGTCTTGCTTGGGCCTCTCTCCTGGAGGCCCTCTGTCAGACCCAGTGTTGACATGTGGCAAGACGCTCCTCGGGGCGTGTCTTGCTTGGGCCTCTCTCCTGGAGGCCCTCAATCAGACCCAGTGTTGACACGTGGCAAGACACTCCTCGGGGCGTGTCTTGCTTGGGCCTCTCTCCTGTAGGTGCTCAGTCAGACCCAGTGTTGACATGTGGCAAGACGCTCCTCGGGGCGCGTCTTGCTTTGGCCTCTCTCCTGGAGGCGCTCAGTCAGAACCAGAGGTGACATGTGGCAAGACGCTCCTCGGGGCGCGTCTTGCTTGGGCCTCTCTCCTGGAGGCGCTCAGTCAGACCCAGTGTTGACATGTGGCAAGACGCTCCTCGGGGCGCGTCTTGATTGGGCTTCTCTCCTGGAGGCCCTCAGTCAGACCCAGTGTTGACATGTGGCAAGACGCTCCTCGGGGCGCGTCTTGATTGGGCTTCTCTCCTGGAGTCCCTCAGTCAGACCTATTGTTGACATGTGGCAAGACGCTCCTCGGGGCGCGTCTTGCTTGGGCCTCTCTCCTGGAGGCGCTCAGTCAGACCGAGTGCTGACATAAGGCAAGACGCTCCTCGGGGCGCGTCTTGCTGGGGACTCTCTCCTGGAGGCGCTCAGTCAGACCCAGTGTTGACATGTGGCAAGACGCTCCTCGGGGCGTTTCTTACTTGGGCCTCTCGCCTGGAGGTGCTCAGTCAGACCCAGTGTTGACATGTGGCAAGACGCTCCTCGGGGCGTGTCTTGCTTGGGCCTCTCTCCTGGAGGCGCTCAGTCAGACCCAGTGTTGAAATGTGGCAAGTCGCTCCTCGGGGCGCGTCTTGCTTGGGCCTCTCTCCTGGAGGCGCTCAGTCAGAACCAGAGGTGAAATGTGGCAAGACGCTCCTCGGGGCGCGTCTTGCTAGGGCCTCTCTCCTGGAGGCCCTCCGTCAGACCCAGTGTTGACATGTGGCAAGACGCTCCTCCGGGCACGTCTTGCTTGGGCCTCTCTCCTGGAGGCGCTCAGTCAGACCCAGTGTTGACATATGGCAAGACGCTCCTCGGGGCGCGTCTTGATTGGGCTTCTCTCCTGGAGGCCCTCAGTCAGACCCATTGTTGACATGTGGCAAGACGCTCCTCGGGGCGCGTCTTGCTTGGGCCACTCTCCTGGAGGCGCTCAGTCAGACCGAGTGCTGACATAAGGCAAGACGCTCATCGGGGCGCGTCTTGCTGGGGACTCTCTCCTGGAGGCGCTCAGTCAGACCCAGTGCTGACATGTGGCAAAACGCTCCTCGGGGCGCTTCTTGTTTGGGCTTCTCTCATGGAGGCGCTCAGTCAGACCCAGTGTTGACACGTGGCAAGACGCTCCTCGGGGCTCGTCTTGCTTGGGCCTCTCTCCTGGAGGCGCTCAGTCAGACCCAGTGGTGACACGTGGCAAGACGCTCCTCGGGGCGCGTCTTGCTTGGGCCTCTCTCCTGGAGGCGCTCAGTCAGACCAAGTGCTGACATGTGGCAAGAAGCTCCTCGGGGCGCGTCTTGCTTGGGCTTCTCTCCTGGAGGCCCTCAGTAAGACCCATTGTTGACATTTGGCAAGACGCTCCTCGGGGCGCGTCTTGCTTGGGCCTCTCTCCTGGAGGCGCTCAGTCAGAACCAGAGGTGACATGTGGCAAGACGCTCCTCGGGGCACGTATTGCTTGGGCCTCTCTCCTGGAGGCCCTTGTCAGACCCAGTGTTGACATGTGTCAAGACGCTCCTCGAGGCGCATCTTGCTTGGGCTTCTCTCCTGGAGGCCCTCAGTCAGACCCATTGTTGACATGTGGCAAGACGCTCCTCGGGGCGCGTCTTGCTTGGGCCTCTCTCCTGGAGGTGCACAGTCAGACCGAGTGCTAACATGTGGCAAGACGCTCCTCGGGGCGCGTCTTGCTTGGGCCTCTCTCCTGGAGGCGCTCAGTCAGACCCAGTGGTGACATATGGCAAGACGCTCCTCGGGGCGCGTATTGCTTGGGCCTCTCTCCTGGAGGCCCTCTGTCAGACCCATTGTTGACATGTGGCAAGACGCTCCTCGGGGCGCGTCTTGCTTGGGCCTCTCTCCTGGAGGCGCTCAGTCAGACTGAGTAGTGACATGTGGCCTGACGCTCCTCGGGGCGTGTCTTGCTTGGGCCTCTCTCCTGGAGGCGCTCAGTCAGACCCAGTGGTGACATGTGGCAAGACACTCCTCGGGGCGCGTCTTGCTTGGGCCTCTCTCCTGGAGGCCCTTGTCAGACCCAGTGTTGACATGTGTCAAGACGCTCCTCGAGGCGCATCTTGCTTGGGCTTCTCTCCTGGAGGCCCTCAGTCAGACCCATTGTTGACACGTGGCAAGACGCTCCTCGGGGCGCGTCTTGCTTGGGCCTCTCTCCTGGAGGCGCACAGTCAGACCGAGTGCTAACATGTGGCAAGACGCTCCTCGGGGCGCGTCTTGCTTGGGCCTCTCTCCTGGAGGCCCTTGTCAGACCCAGTGTTGACATGTGGCAAGACGCTCCTCGGGGCGCGTCTTGCTTGGGCCTCTCTCCTGGAGGCGCTCAGTCAGACCCAGTGTTGACATGTGGCAAGACGCTCCTCGGGGCGCGTCTTGATTGGGCTTCTCTCCTGGAGGCCCTCAGTCAGACCCAGTGTTGACATGTGGCAAGACGCTCCTCGGGGCGCGTCTTGATTGGGCTTCTCTCCTGGAGTCCCTCAGTCAGACCCATTGTTGACATGTGGCAAGACGCTCCTCGGGGCGCGTCTTGCTTGGGCCTCTCTCCTGGAGGCGCTCAGTCAGACCGAGTGCTGACATAAAGCAAGACGCTCCTCGGGGCGCGTCTTGCTGGGGACTCTCTCCTGGAGGCGCTCAGTCAGACCCAGTGTTGACATGTGGCAGGACGCTCCTCGGGGCGCATCTTGCTTGGGCCTCTCTCCTGGAGGCGCTCAGTCAGACCCAGTGTTGACATGTGGCAAGACGCTCCTCGGGGCGCATCTTGCTGGGGACTCTCTCCTGGAGGCGCTCAGTCAGACCCAGTGTTGACATGTGGCAAGACGCTCCTCGGGGCGCGTCTTGCTTGGGCCTCTCTCCTGGAGGCGCTCAGTCAGAACCAGAGGTGACATGTGGCAAGACGCTCCTCGGGGCACGTATTGCTTGGGCCTCTCTCCTGGAGGCCCTCTGTCAGACCCAGTGTTGACATGTGGCAAGACGCTCCTCGGGGCGCGTCTTGCTTGGGCTTCTCTCCTGGAGGCCCTCAGTAAGACCCATTGTTGACATTTGGCAAGACGCTCCTCGGGGCGCGTCTTGCTTGGGCTTCTCTCCTGGAGGCCCTCTGTCAGACCCATTGTTGACATGTGGCAAGACGCTCCTCGGGGCGCGTCTTGCTTGGGCCTCTCTCCTGGAGGCGCTCAGTCAGACTGAGTAGTGACATGTGGCCTGACGCTCCTCGGGGCGTGTCTTGCTTGGGCCTCTCTCCTGGAGGCGCTCAGTCAGACCCAGTGGTGACATGTGGCAAGACACCCCTCGGGGCGCATCTTGCTTGGGCCTCTCTCCTGGAGGCCCTTGTCAGACCCAGTGTTGACATGTGTCAAGACGCTCCTCGAGGCGCATCTTGCTTGGGCTTCTCTCCTGGAGGCCCTCAGTCAGACCCATTGTTGACATGTGGCAAGACGCTCCTCGGGGCGCGTCTTGCTTGGGCCTCTCTCCTGGAGGTGCACAGTCAGACCGAGTGCTAACATGTGGCAAGACGCTCCTCGGGGCGCGTCTTGCTTGGGCCTCTCTCCTGGAGGCGCTCAGTCAGACCCAGTGGTGACATATGGCAAGACGCTCCTCGGGGCGCGTATTGCTTGGGCCTCTCTCCTGGAGGCCCTCTGTCAGACCCATTGTTGACATGTGGCAAGACGCTCCTCGGGGCGCGTCTTGCTTGGGCCTCTCTCCTGGAGGCGCTCAGTCAGACTGAGTAGTGACATGTGGCCTGACGCTCCTCGGGGCGTGTCTTGCTTGGGCCTCTCTCCTGGAGGCGCTCAGTCAGACCCAGTGGTGACATGTGGCAAGACACTCCTCGGGGCGCGTCTTGCTTGGGCCTCTCTCCTGGAGGCCCTTGTCAGACCCAGTGTTGACATGTGTCAAGACGCTCCTCGAGGCGCATCTTGCTTGGGCTTCTCTCCTGGAGGCCCTCAGTCAGACCCATTGTTGACATGTGGCAAGACGCTCCTCGGGGCGCGTCTTGCTTGGGCCTCTCTCCTGGAGGCGCACAGTCAGACCGAGTGCTAACATGTGGCAAGACGCTCCTCGGGGCGCGTCTTGCTTGGGCCTCTCTCCTGGAGGCGCTCAGTCAGACCCAGTGGTGACATGTGGCAAGACGCTCCTCGGGGCGCGTATTGCTTGGGCCTCTCTCCTGGAGGCCCTCTGTCAGACCCAGTGTTGACATGTGGCAGGACAGTCCTCGGGCCGCGTCTTGCTTGGGCTTCTCTCATGGAGGCCGTCAGTCAGACCCAGTGTTGACAAGTGTCAAGACGCTCCTCGGGGCGCGTCTTGCTTGGGCCTCTCTCCTGGAGGCGCTCAGTCAGACCCATTGGTGACATGTGGCAAGACGCTCCTTGGGGCGCGTCTTGCTTGGGCCTCTCTCCTGGAGGCGCTCAGTCACACCGAGTGCTGACATGTGGCTAGACGCTCCTCGGGGCATGTATTGCTTTGGCCTCTCTCCTGGAGGCCCTCTGTCAGACCCAGTGTTGACATGTGGCAAGACGCTCCTCGGGGCGCATCTTGCTTGGACCTCTCTCCTGGAGGCCCTCAATCAGACCCAGTGTTGACACGTGGCAAGACGCTCCTCGGGGCGCGTCTTGCTTGGGCCTCTCTCCTGGAGGCGCTCAGTCAGACCGAGTAGTGACATGTGGCATGACGCTCCTCGGGGCGCGTCTTGCTTGGGCCTCTCTTCTGGAGGCGCTCAGTCAGACCCAGTGGTGACATGTGGCAAGACACTCCTCGGGGCGCGTCTTGCTTGGGCCTCTCTCCTGGAGGCCCTCTGTCAGACCCAGTGTTGACATGTGGCAAGACGCTTCTAGGGGCGCGTCTTGCTTGGGCCTCTCTCCTGGAGGCGCTCAGTCAGACCCAGTGTTGACATGTGGCAAGACGCTCCTCGGGGCGCGTCTTGCTTGGGCCTCTCTCCTGGAGGCGCTCAGTCAGAACCAGAGGTGACATGTGGCAAGACGCTCCTCGGGGCGCGTCTTGCTTGGGCCTCTCTCCTGGAGGCGCTCAGTCAGACCCAGTGTTGACATGTGGCAAGACGCTCCTCGGGGCGCGTCTTGATTGGGCTTCTCTCCTGGAGGCCCTCAGTCAGACCCAGTGTTGACATGTGGCAAGATGCTCCTCGGGGCTTGTCTTGATTGGGCTTCTCTCCTGGAGTCCCTCAGTCAGACCCATGGTTGACATGTGGCAAGACGCTCCTCGGGGCGCGTCTTGCTTGGGCCTCTCTCCTGTAGGCGCTCAGTCAGACCGAGTGCTGACATAAGGCAAGACGCTCCTCGGGGCGCGTCTTGCTGGGGACTCTCTCCTGGAGGCGCTCAGTCAGACCCAGTGTTGACATGTGGCAAGACGCTCCTCGGGGTGCGTCTTGCTTGGGCCTCTCTCCTGGAGGCGCTCAGTCAGACCCAGTGTTGACATGTGGCAAGACGCTCCTCGGGGCGCGTCTTGCTGGGGAATCTCTCCTGGAGGCGCTCAGTCAGACCCAGTGTTGACATGTGGCAAGACGCTCCTCGGGGCGCATCTTGCTTGGGCCTCTCTCCTGGAGGCGCTTAGTCAGTACCAGAGGTGACATGTGGCAAGACGCTCCTCGGGGCACGTATTGCTTGGGCCTCTCTCCTGGAGGCCCTCTGTCAGACCCAGTGTTGACATGTGGCAAGACGCTCCTCGGGGCGCGTCTTGCTTGGGTCTCTCTCCTGGAGGCGCTCAGTCAGACCCAGTGTTGACATGTGGCAAGACGCTCCTCGGGGCGCGTCTTGATTGGGCTTCTCTCCTGGAGGCCCTCAGTCAGACCCAGTGTTGACATGTGGCAAGACGCTCCTCGGGGCGCGTCTTGATTGGGCTTCTCTCCTGGAGTCCCTCAGTCAGACCCATTGTTGACATGTGGCAAGACGCTCCTCGGGGCGCGTCTTGCTTGGGCCTCTCTCCTGGAGGCGCTCAGTCAGACCGAGTGCTGACATAAGGCAAGACGCTCCTCGGGGCGCGTCTTGCTGGGGACTCTCTCCTGGAGGCGCTCAGTCAGACCCAGTGTTGACATGTGGCAGGACGCTCCTCGGGGCGCATCTTGCTTGGGCCTCTCTCCTGGAGGCGCTCAGTCAGACCCAGTGTTGACATGTGGCAAGACGCTCCTCGGGGCGCATCTTGCTGGGGACTCTCTCCTGGAGGCGCTCAGTCAGACCCAGTGTTGACATGTGGCAAGACGCTCCTCGGGGCGCGTCTTGCTTGGGCCTCTCTCCTGGAGGCGCTCAGTCAGAACCAGAGGTGACATGTGGCAAGACGCTCCTCGGGGCACGTATTGCTTGGGCCTCTCTCCTGGAGGCCCTCTGTCAGACCCAGTGTTGATATGTGGCAAGACGCTCCTCGGGGCGCGTCTTGCTTGGGCCTCTCTCCTGGAGGCCCTCAATACGACCCAGTGTTGACACGTGGCAAGACGCTCCTCGGGGCGCGTCTTGCTTGGCCCTCTCTCCTGGAGGCGCTCAGTCAGACCGAGTAGTGACATGTGGCATGACGCTCCTCGGGGCACGTCTTGCTTGGGCCTCTCTCCTGGAGGCGCTCAGTCAGACCCAGTGGTGACATGTGGCAAGACACTCCTCGGGGCACGTCTTGCTTGGGCCTCTCTCCCGGAGGCCCTCTGTTAGACCCAGTGTTGTCATGTTTCAAGACGCTCCTCGGGGCGCGTCTTGCTTGGGCCTCTCTCTTGGAGGCGCTCAGTCAGACCGAGTGCTGACATGTGGCAAGACGCTCCTCGGGGCGCGTATTGCTTGGGCTTTTCTCCTGGAGGCGCTCAGTCAGACCCATTGTTGACATGTGGCAAGACGCTCCTCGGGGCGCGTCTTGCTTGGGCCTCTCTCCTGGAGGCCCTCTGTCAGACCCAGTGTTGACATGTGGCAAGACGCTCCTCGGGGCGCGTCTTGCTTGGGCCTCTCTCCTGGAGGCCCTCAATCAGACCCAGTGTTGACACGTGGCAAGACACTCCTCGGGGCGTGTCTTGCTTGGGCCTCTCTCCTGGAGGCGCTCAGTCAGACCCAGTGTTGACATGTGGCAAGACGCTCCTCGGGGCGCGTCTTGCTTGGGCCTCTCTCCTGGAGGCGCTCAGTCAGAACCAGAGGTGACATGTGGCAAGACGCTCCTCGGGGCGCGTCTTGCTTGGGCCTCTCTCCTGGAGGCGCTCAGTCAGACCCAGTGTTGACATGTGGCAAGACGCTCCTCGGGGCGCATCTTGATTGGGCTTCTCTCCTGGAGGCCCTCAGTCAGACCCAGTGTTGACATGTGGCAAGACGCTCCTCAGGGCGCGTCTTGATTGGGCTTCTCTCCTGGAGTCCCTCAGTCAGAGCCATTGTTGACATGTGGCAAGACGCTCCTCGGGGCGCGTCTTGCTTGGGCCTCTCTCCTGGAGGCGCTCAGTCAGACCGAGTGCTGACATAAGGCAAGACGCTCCTCGGGGCGCGTCTTGCTGGGGACTCTCTCTTGGAGGCGCTCAGTCAGACCCAGTGTTGACATGTGGCAAGACGCTCCTCGGGGCGTTTCTTGCTTGGGCCTCTCGCCTGGAGGTGCTCAGTCAGACCCAGTGTTGACATGTGGCAAGACGCTCCTCGGGGCGTGTCTTGCTTGGGCCTCTCTCCTGGAGGCGCTCAGTCAGACCCAGTGTTGACATGTGGCAAGTCGCTCCTCGGGGCGCGTCTTGCTTGGGCCTCTCTCCTGGAGGCGCTCAGTCAGACCCAGTGTTGACATGTGGCAAGACGCTCCTCGGGGCGCATCTTGATTGGGCTTCTCTCCTGGAGGCCCTCAGTCAGACCCAGTGTTGACATGTGGCAAGACGCTCCTCAGGGCGCGTCTTGATTGGGCTTCTCTCCTGGAGTCCCTCAGTCAGAGCCATTGTTGACATGTGGCAAGACGCTCCTCGGGGCGCGTCTTGCTTGGGCCTCTCTCCTGGAGGCGCTCAGTCAGACCGAGTGCTGACATAAGGCAAGACGCTCCTCGGGGCGCGTCTTGCTGGGGACTCTCTCTTGGAGGCGCTCAGTCAGACCCAGTGTTGACATGTGGCAAGACGCTCCTCGGGGCGTTTCTTGCTTGGGCCTCTCGCCTGGAGGTGCTCAGTCAGACCCAGTGTTGACATGTGGCAAGACGCTCCTCGGGGCGTGTCTTGCTTGGGCCTCTCTCCTGGAGGCGCTCAGTCAGACCCAGTGTTGACATGTGGCAAGTCGCTCCTCGGGGCGCGTCTTGCTTGGGCCTCTCTCCTGGAGGCGCTCAGTCAGAACCAGAGGTGAAATGTGGCAAGACGCTCCTCGGGGCGCGTCTTGCTAGGGCCTCTCTCCTGGAGGCCCTCCGTCAGACCCAGTGTTGACATGTGGCAAGACGCTCCTCCGGGCACGTCTTGCTTGGGCCTCTCTCCTGGAGGCCTCAGTCAGACCCATTGTTGACATATGGCAAGACGCTCCTCGGGGCGTGTCTTGATTGGGCTTCTCTCCTGGAGGCCCTCAGTCAGACCCATTGTTGACATGTGGCAAGATGCTCCTCGGGGCGCGTCTTGCTTGGGCCACTCTCCTGGAGGCGCTCAGTCAGACCGAGTGCTGACATAAGGCAAGACGCTCATCGGGGCACGTCTTGCTGGGGACTCTCTCCTGGAGGCGCTCAGTCAGACCCAGTGCTGACATGTGGCAAGACGCTCCTCGGGGCGCATCTTGATTGGGCTTCTCTCCTGGAGGCCCTCAGTCAGACCCAGTGTTGACATGTGGCAAGACGCTCCTCAGGGCGCGTCTTGATTGGGCTTCTCTCCTGGAGTCCCTCAGTCAGAGCCATTGTTGACATGTGGCAAGACGCTCCTCGGGGCGCGTCTTGCTTGGGCCTCTCTCCTGGAGGCGCTCAGTCAGACCGAGTGCTGACATAAGGCAAGACGCTCCTCGGGGCGCGTCTTGCTGGGGACTCTCTCTTGGAGGCGCTCAGTCAGACCCAGTGTTGACATGTGGCAAGACGCTCCTCGGGGCGTTTCTTGCTTGGGCCTCTCGCCTGGAGGTGCTCAGTCAGACCCAGTGTTGACATGTGGCAAGACGCTCCTCGGGGCGTGTCTTGCTTGGGCCTCTCTCCTGGAGGCGCTCAGTCAGACCCAGTGTTGACATGTGGCAAGTCGCTCCTCGGGGCGCGTCTTGCTTGGGCCTCTCTCCTGGAGGCGCTCAGTCAGAACCAGAGGTGAAATGTGGCAAGACGCTCCTCGGGGCGCGTCTTGCTAGGGCCTCTCTCCTGGAGGCCCTCCGTCAGACCCAGTGTTGACATGTGGCAAGACGCTCCTCCGGGCACGTCTTGCTTGGGCCTCTCTCCTGGAGGCCTCAGTCAGACCCATTGTTGACATATGGCAAGACGCTCCTCGGGGCGTGTCTTGATTGGGCTTCTCTCCTGGAGGCCCTCAGTCAGACCCATTGTTGACATGTGGCAAGATGCTCCTCGGGGCGCGTCTTGCTTGGGCCACTCTCCTGGAGGCGCTCAGTCAGACCGAGTGCTGACATAAGGCAAGACGCTCATCGGGGCACGTCTTGCTGGGGACTCTCTCCTGGAGGCGCTCAGTCAGACCCAGTGCTGACATGTGGCAAGACGCTCCTCGGGGCGCTTCTTGCTTGGGCTTCTCTCATGGAGGCACTCAGTCAGACCCAGTGTTGACACGTGGCAAGACGCTCCTCGGGGCTCGTCTTGCTTGGGCCTCTCTCCTGGAGGCGCTCAGTCAGACCCAGTGGTGACACGTGGCAAGACGCTCCTCGGGGCGCGTCTTGCTTGGGCCTCTCTCCTAAAGGCGCTCAGTCAGACCAAGTGCTGACATGTGGCAAGAAGCTCCTCGGGGCGCGTCTTGCTTGGGCTTCTCTCCTGGAGGCCCTCAGTAAGACCCATTGTTGACATGTGGCAAGACGCTCCTCGGGGCGCGTCTTGCTTGGGCTTCTCTCCTGGAGGCCCTCTGTCAGACCCATTGTTGACATGTGGCAAGACGCTCCTCGGGGCGCGTCTTGCTTGGGCCTCTCTCCTGGAGGCGCTCAGTCAGACTGAGTAGTGACATGTGGCCTGACGCTCCTCGGGGCGCGTCTTGCTTGGGCCTCTCTCCTGGAGGCGCTCAGTCAGAACCAGAGGTGACATGTGGCAAGACGCTCCTCGGGGCACATATTGCTTGGGCCTCTCTCCTGGAGGCCCTCTGTCAGACCCAGTGTTGACATGTGGCAAGACGCTCCTCGGGGCGCGTCTTGCTTGGGCCTCTCTCCTGGAGGCCCTCAATCAGACCCAGTGTTGACACGTGGCAAGACGCTCCTCGGGGCGCGTCTTGCTTGGCCCTCTCTCCTGGAGGCGCTCAGTCAGACCGAGTAGTGACATGTGGCATGACGCTCCTCGGGGCGCGTCTTGCTTGGGCCTCTCTCCTGGAGGCGCTCAGTCAGACCCAGTGGTGACATGTGGCAAGACACTCCTCGGGGCGCGTATTGCTTGGGCCTCTCTCCTGGAGGCCCTCTGTCAGACCCAGTGTTGACATGTGGCAAGACGCTTCTAGGGGTGCGTCTTGCTTGGGCCTCTCTCCTGGAGGCGCTCAGTCAGACCGAGTGCTGACATGTGGCAAGACGCTCCTCGGTGCGCGTCTTGCTAGGGCCTCTCTCCTGGAGGCGCTCAGTCAGACCCAGTGGTGACATATGGCAAGACGCTCCTCGGGGCGCGTGTTGCTTGGGCCTCTCTCCTGGAGGCCCTCTGTCAGACCCAGTGTTGACATGTGGCAAGACACTCCTCGGGGCGCGTCTTGCTTGGGCTTCTCTCCTGGAGGCCCTCAGTCAGACCCAGTGTTGACAAGTGTCAAGACGCTCCTCGGGGCACGTCTTGCTTGGGCCTCTCTCCTGGAGGCGCTCAGTCAGACCGAGTGCTGACATGTGGCAAGACGCTCCTCGGGGCGCGTATTGCTTGGGCTTTTCTCCTGGAGGCACTCAGTCAGACCCATTGTTGACATGTGGCAAGACGCTCCTCGGGGCGCGTCTTGCTTGGGCCTCTCTCCTGGAGGCCCTCAATCAGACCCAGTGTTGACACGTGGCAAGACACTCCTCGGGGCGTGTCTTGCTTGGGCCTCTCTCCTGGAGGCGCTCAGTCAGACCCAGTGTTGACATGTGGCAAGACGCTCCTCGGGGCGCGTCTTGCTTGGGCCTCTCTCCTGGAGGCGCTCATTCAGACCCAGTGTTGACTTGTGGCAAGACACTCCTAGGGGCGCGTCTTGCTTGGGCCTCTCTCCTGGAGGCGCTCAGTCAGACCCAGTGTTGACATGTGGCAAGACGCTCCTCGGGGCGCGTCTTGCTTGGGCCTCTCTCCTGGAGACCCTCAATCAGACCCAGTGTTGACACGTGGCAAGACGCTCCTCGGGGCGCGTCTTGCTTGGGCCTCTCTCCTGGAGGCGCTCAGTCAGACCCAGTGGTGACATGTGGCAAGACGCTCCTCGGGGCGCGTCTTGCTTGGGCCTCTCTCCTGGAGGCGCTCAGTCAGAACCAGAGGTGACATGTGGCAAGACGCTCCTCGGGGCGCGTCTTGCTTGGGCCTCTCTCCTGGAGGCGCTCAGTCAGACCCAGTGTTGACATGTGGCAAGACGCTCCTCGGGGCGCGTCTTGATTGGGCTTCTCTCCTGGAGGCCCTCAGTCAGACCCAGTGTTGACATGTGGCAAGACGCTCCTCGGGGCGCGTCTTGATTGGGCTTCTCTCCTGGAGTCCCTCAGTCAGACCCATTGTTGACATGTGGCAAGACGCTCCTCGGGGCGCGTCTTGCTTTGGCCTCTCTCCTGGAGGCGCTCAGTCAGACCGAGTGCTGACAAAAGGCAAGACGCTCCTCGGGGCGCGTCTTGCTGGGGACTCTCTCCTGGAGGCGCTCAGTCAGACCCAGTGTTGACATGTGGCAAGACGCTCCTCGGGGCGCGTCTTGCTTGGGCCTCTCCCCTGGAGGCGCTCAGTCAAACCCAGTGTTGACATGTGGCAAGACGCTCCTCGGGGCACGTCTTGCTTGGGCTTCTCTCCTGGAGGCCCTCAGTCAGACCCATTGTTGACATGTGGCAAGACGCTCCTCGGGGTGCGTCTTGCTTGGGCCTCTCTCCTGGAGGCGCTCAGTCAGACCGAGTAGTGACATGTGGCAAGATGCTCCTCGGGGCGCGTCTTGCTTGGGCCTCTCTCCTGGAGGTGCTCAGTCAGACCGAGTGCTGACATGTGGCAAGACGCTCCTCGGGGCGCGTCTTGCTGGGGCTTCTCTCATGGAGGCACTCAGTCAGACCCAGTGTTGACATGTGGCAAGACGCTCCTCGGGGCTCGTCTTGCTTGGGCCTCTCTCCTGGAGGCGCTCAGTCAGACCCAGTGGTGACATGTGGCAAGACGCTCCTCGGGGCGCGTCTTGCTTGGGCATCTCTCCTGGAGGCGCTCAGTCAGACCCAGTGGTGACATATGGCAAGACGCTCCTTCTTTGCGCAAGTTGCTTGGGCCTCTCTCCTGGAGGCCCTCTGTCAGACCCAGTGTTGACATGTGGCAAGACGCTCCTCGGGGCGCGTCTTGCTTGGGCCTCTCTCCTGGAGGCGCTCAGTCAGACCCAGTGTTGACATGTGGCAAGACGCTCCTAGGGGCGCGTCTTGCTTGGGCCTCTCTCCTGGAGGCGCTCAGTCAGACCGAGTGCTGACATGTGGCAAGACGCTCCTCGGGGCGCGTCTTGCTTGGGCCTCTCTCCTGGAGGCGCTCAGTCAGACCGAGTGCTGACATGTGGCAAGACGCTCCTCGGGGCGCATCTTGCTTGGGCCTCTCTCCTGGAGGCGCTCAGTCAGACCCAGTGGTGACATATGGCAAGACACTCCTCGGGACACGTCTTGCTTGGGCCTCTCTCCTGGAGGCCCTCTGTCAGACCCTGTGTTCACATGTGGCAAGACACTCCTCGGGGCGCATCTTGCTTGGGCCTCTCTCCAGGAGGCCCGCTGTCAGACGCAGTGTTTACATGTGGCAAGACGCTCCTAGGGGCGCATCTTGCTTGGGCCTCTCTCCTGGAGGCGCTCAGTCAGACCGAGTGCTGACATGTGGCAAGACGCTCCTCGGGGCCCGTCTTGCTTGGGCCTCTCTCCTGGAGGCGCTCAGTCAGACCCAGTGGTGACATATGGCAAGACGCTCCTCGGGGCGCGTGTTGCTTGGGCCTCTCTCCTGGAGGCCCTCTGTCAGACCCAGTGTTGACATGTGGCAAGACACTCCTTGGGGCGCGTCTTGCTTGGGCCTCTCTCCTGGAGGCGCTCAGTCAGACCCAGTGTTGACATGTGGCAAGACGCTCCTAGGGGCGCGTCTTGCTTGGGCCTCTCTCCTGGAGGCGCTCAGTCAGACCCAGTGGTGACATATGGCAAGACGCTCCTCGGGGCGCGTATTGCTTGGGCCTCTCTCCTGGAGGCCCTCTGTCAGACCCAGTGTTGACATGTGGCAGGACACTCCTTGGGGCGCGTCTTGCTTGGGCTTCTCTCATGGAGGCCCTCAGTCAGACCCAGTGTTGACAAGTGTCAAGACGCTCCTCGGGGCGCGTCTTGCTTGGGCTTCTCTCATGGAGGCCCTCAGTCAGACCCATTGTTGACATGTGGCAAGACGCTCCTCGGGGCGCGTCTTGCTTGGGCCTCTCTCCTGGAGGTGCACAGTCAGACCGAGTGCTAACATGTGGCAAGACGCTCCTCGGGGCGCGTCTTGCTTGGGCCTCTCTCCTGGAGGCGCTCAGTCAGACCCAGTGGTGACATATGGCAAGACGCTCCTCGGGGCGCGTATTGCTTGGGCCTCTCTCCTGGAGGCCCTCTGTCAGACCCATTGTTGACATGTGGCAAGACGCTCCTCGGGGCGCGTCTTGCTTGGGCCTCTCTCCTGGAGGCGCTCAGTCAGACTGAGTAGTGACATGTGGCCTGACGCTCCTCGGGGCGTGTCTTGCTTGGGCCTCTCTCCTGGAGGCGCTCAGTCAGACCCAGTGGTGACATGTGGCAAGACACTCCTCGGGGCGCGTCTTGCTTGGGCCTCTCTCCTGGAGGCCCTTGTCAGACCCAGTGTTGACATGTGTCAAGACGCTCCTCGAGGCGCATCTTGCTTGGGCTTCTCTCCTGGAGGCCCTCAGTCAGACCCATTGTTGACATGTGGCAAGACGCTCCTCGGGGCGCGTCTTGCTTGGGCCTCTCTCCTGGAGGCGCACAGTCAGACCGAGTGCTAACATGTGGCAAGACGCTCCTCGGGGCGCGTCTTGCTTGGGCCTCTCTCCTGGAGGCGCTCAGTCAGACCCAGTGGTGACATGTGGCAAGACGCTCCTCGGGGCGCGTATTGCTTGGGCCTCTCTCCTGGAGGCCCTCTGTCAGACCCAGAGTTGACATGTGGCAGGACAGTCCTCGGGCCGCGTCTTGCTTGGGCTTCTCTCATGGAGGCCGTCAGTCAGACCCAGTGTTGACAAGTGTCAAGACGCTCCTCGGGGCGCGTCTTGCTTGGGCCTCTCTCCTGGAGGCGCTCAGTCAGACCCATTGGTGACATGTGGCAAGACGCTCCTTGGGGCGCGTCTTGCTTGGGCCTCTCTCCTGGAGGCGCTCAGTCACACCGAGTGCTGACATGTGGCTAGACGCTCCTCGGGGCATGTATTGCTTTGGCCTCTCTCCTGGAGGCCCTCTGTCAGACCCAGTGTTGACATGTGGCAAGACGCTCCTCGGGGCGCATCTTGCTTGGACCTCTCTCCTGGAGGCCCTCAATCAGACCCAGTGTTGACACGTGGCAAGACGCTCCTCGGGGCGCGTCTTGCTTGGGCCTCTCTCCTGGAGGCGCTCAGTCAGACCGAGTAGTGACATGTGGCATGACGCTCCTCGGGGCGCGTCTTGCTTGGGCCTCTCTTCTGGAGGCGCTCAGTCAGACCCAGTGGTGACATGTGGCAAGACACTCCTCGGGGCGCGTCTTGCTTGGGCCTCTCTCCTGGAGGCCCTCTGTCAGACCCAGTGTTGACATGTGGCAAGACGCTTCTAGGGGCGCGTCTTGCTTGGGCCTCTCTCCTGGAGGCGCTCAGTCAGACCCAGTGTTGACATGTGGCAAGACGCTCCTCGGGGCGCGTCTTGCTTGGGCCTCTCTCCTGGAGGCGCTCAGTCAGAACCAGAGGTGACATGTGGCAAGACGCTCCTCGGGGCGCGTCTTGCTTGGGCCTCTCTCCTGGAGGCGCTCAGTCAGACCCAGTGTTGACATGTGGCAAGACGCTCCTCGGGGCGCGTCTTGATTGGGCTTCTCTCCTGGAGGCCCTCAGTCAGACCCAGTGTTGACATGTGGCAAGACGCTCCTCGGGGCTTGTCTTGATTGGGCTTCTCTCCTGGAGTCCCTCAGTCAGACCCATTGTTGACATGTGGCAAGACGCTCCTCGGGGCGCGTCTTGCTTGGGCCTCTCTCCTGGAGGCGCTCAGTCAGACCGAGTGCTGACATAAGGCAAGACGCTCCTCGGGGCGCGTCTTGCTGGGGACTCTCTCCTGGAGGCGCTCAGTCAGACCCAGTGTTGACATGTGGCAAGACGCTCCTCGGGGTGCGTCTTGCTTGGGCCTCTCTCCTGGAGGCGCTCAGTCAGACCCAGTGTTGACATGTGGCAAGACGCTCCTCGGGGCGCGTCTTGCTGGGGACTCTCTCCTGGAGGCGCTCAGTCAGACCCAGTGTTGACATGTGGCAAGACGCTCCTCGGGGCGCATCTTGCTTGGGCCTCTCTCCTGGAGGCGCTTAGTCAGTACCAGAGGTGACATGTGGCAAGACGCTCCTCGGGGCACGTATTGCTTGGGCCTCTCTCCTGGAGGCCCTCTGTCAGACCCAGTGTTGACATGTGGCAAGACGCTCCTCGGGGCGCGTCTTGCTTGGGCCTCTCTCCTGGAGGCGCTCAGTCAGACCCAGTGTTGACATGTGGCAAGACGCTCCTCGGGGCGCGTCTTGATTGGGCTTCTCTCCTGGAGGCCCTCAGTCAGACCCAGTGTTGACATGTGGCAAGACGCTCCTCGGGGCGCGTCTTGATTGGGCTTCTCTCCTGGAGTCCCTCAGTCAGACCCATTGTTGACATGTGGCAAGACGCTCCTCGGGGCGCGTCTTGCTTGGGCCTCTCTCCTGGAGGCGCTCAGTCAGACCGAGTGCTGACATAAGGCAAGACGCTCCTCGGGGCGCGTCTTGCTGGGGACTCTCTCCTGGAGGCGCTCAGTCAGACCCAGTGTTGACATGTGGCAGGACGCTCCTCGGGGCGCATCTTGCTTGGGCCTCTCTCCTGGAGGCGCTCAGTCAGACCCAGTGTTGACATGTGGCAAGACGCTCCTCGGGGCGCATCTTGCTGGGGACTCTCTCCTGGAGGCGCTCAGTCAGACCCAGTGTTGACATGTGGCAAGACGCTCCTCGGGGCGCGTCTTGCTTGGGCCTCTCTCCTGGAGGCGCTCAGTCAGAACCAGAGGTGACATGTGGCAAGACGCTCCTCGGGGCACGTATTGCTTGGGCCTCTCTCCTGGAGGCCCTCTGTCAGACCCAGTGTTGACATGTGGCAAGACGCTCCTCGGGGCGCGTCTTGCTTGGGCCTCTCTCCTGGAGGCCCTCAATACGACCCAGTGTTGACACGTGGCAAGACGCTCCTCGGGGCGCGTCTTGCTTGGCCCTCTCTCCTGGAGGCGCTCAGTCAGACCGAGTAGTGACATGTGGCATGACGCTCCTCGGGGCACGTCTTGCTTGGGCCTCTCTCCTGGAGGCGCTCAGTCAGACCCAGTGGTGACATGTGGCAAGACACTCCTCGGGGCACGTCTTGCTTGGGCCTCTCTCCCGGAGGCCCTCTGTTAGACCCAGTGTTGTCATGTGTCAAGACGCTCCTCGGGGCGCGTCTTGCTTGGGCCTCTCTCTTGGAGGCGCTCAGTCAGACCGAGTGCTGACATGTGGCAAGACGCTCCTCGGGGCGCGTATTGCTTGGGCTTTTCTCCTGGAGGCGCTCAGTCAGACCCATTGTTGACATGTGGCAAGACGCTCCTCGGGGCGCGTCTTGCTTGGGCCTCTCTCCTGGAGGCCCTCTGTCAGACCCAGTGTTGACATGTGGCAAGACGCTCCTCGGGGCGCGTCTTGCTTGGGCCTCTCTCCTGGAGGCCCTCAATCAGACCCAGTGTTGACACGTGGCAAGACACTCCTCGGGGCGTGTCTTGCTTGGGCCTCTCTCCTGGAGGCGCTCAGTCAGACCCAGTGTTGACATGTGGCAAGACGCTCCTCGGGGCGCGTCTTGCTTGGGCCTCTCTCCTGGAGGCGCTCAGTCAGAACCAGAGGTGACATGTGGCAAGACGCTCCTCGGGGCGCGTCTTGCTTGGGCCTCTCTCCTGGAGGCGCTCAGTCAGACCCAGTGTTGACATGTGGCAAGACGCTCCTCGGGGCGCATCTTGATTGGGCTTCTCTCCTGGAGGCCCTCAGTCAGACCCAGTGTTGACATGTGGCAAGACGCTCCTCAGGGCGCGTCTTGATTGGGCTTCTCTCCTGGAGTCCCTCAGTCAGAGCCATTGTTGACATGTGGCAAGACGCTCCTCGGGGCGCGTCTTGCTTGGGCCTCTCTCCTGGAGGCGCTCAGTCAGACCGAGTGCTGACATAAGGCAAGACGCTCCTCGGGGCGCGTCTTGCTGGGGACTCTCTCTTGGAGGCGCTCAGTCAGACCCAGTGTTGACATGTGGCAAGACGCTCCTCGGGGCGTTTCTTGCTTGGGCCTCTCGCCTGGAGGTGCTCAGTCAGACCCAGTGTTGACATGTGGCAAGACGCTCCTCGGGGCGTGTCTTGCTTGGGCCTCTCTCCTGGAGGCGCTCAGTCAGACCCAGTGTTGACATGTGGCAAGTCGCTCCTCGGGGCGCGTCTTGCTTGGGCCTCTCTCCTGGAGGCGCTCAGTCAGAACCAGAGGTGAAATGTGGCAAGACGCTCCTCGGGGCGCGTCTTGCTAGGGCCTCTCTCCTGGAGGCCCTCCGTCAGACCCAGTGTTGACATGTGGCAAGACGCTCCTCCGGGCACGTCTTGCTTGGGCCTCTCTCCTGGAGGCCTCAGTCAGACCCATTGTTGACATATGGCAAGACGCTCCTCGGGGCGTGTCTTGATTGGGCTTCTCTCCTGGAGGCCCTCAGTCAGACCCATTGTTGACATGTGGCAAGATGCTCCTCGGGGCGCGTCTTGCTTGGGCCACTCTCCTGGAGGCGCTCAGTCAGACCGAGTGCTGACATAAGGCAAGACGCTCATCGGGGCACGTCTTGCTGGGGACTCTCTCCTGGAGGCGCTCAGTCAGACCCAGTGCTGACATGTGGCAAGACGCTCCTCGGGGCGCTTCTTGCTTGGGCTTCTCTCATGGAGGCACTCAGTCAGACCCAGTGTTGACACGTGGCAAGACGCTCCTCGGGGCTCGTCTTGCTTGGGCCTCTCTCCTGGAGGCGCTCAGTCAGACCCAGTGGTGACACGTGGCAAGACGCTCCTCGGGGCGCGTCTTGCTTGGGCCTCTCTCCTAAAGGCGCTCAGTCAGACCAAGTGCTGACATGTGGCAAGAAGCTCCTCGGGGCGCGTCTTGCTTGGGCTTCTCTCCTGGAGGCCCTCAGTAAGACCCATTGTTGACATGTGGCAAGACGCTCCTCGTGGCGCGTCTTGCTTGGGCTTCTCTCCTGGAGGCCCTCTGTCAGACCCATTGTTGACATGTGGCAAGACGCTCCTCGGGGCGCGTCTTGCTTGGGCCTCTCTCCTGGAGGCGCTCAGTCAGACTGAGTAGTGACATGTGGCCTGACGCTCCTCGGGGCGCGTCTTGCTTGGGCCTCTCTCCTGGAGGCGCTCAGTCAGAACCAGAGGTGACATGTGGCAAGACGCTCCTCGGGGCACATATTGCTTGGGCCTCTCTCCTGGAGGCCCTCTGTCAGACCCAGTGTTGACATGTGGCAAGACGCTCCTCGGGGCGCGTCTTGCTTGGGCCTCTCTCCTGGAGGCCCTCAATCAGACCCAGTGTTGACACGTGGCAAGACGCTCCTCGGGGCGCGTCTTGCTTGGCCCTCTCTCCTGGAGGCGCTCAGTCAGACCGAGTAGTGACATGTGGCATGACGCTCCTCGGGGCGCGTCTTGCTTGGGCCTCTCTCCTGGAGGCGCTCAGTCAGACCCAGTGGTGACATGTGGCAAGACACTCCTCGGGGCGCGTATTGCTTGGGCCTCTATCCTGGAGGCCCTCTGTCAGACCCAGTGTTGACATGTGGCAAGACGCTTCTAGGGGTGCGTCTTGCTTGGGCCTCTCTCCTGGAGGCGCTCAGTCAGACCGAGTGCTGACATGTGGCAAGACGCTCCTCGGTGCGCGTCTTGCTAGGGCCTCTCTCCTGGAGGCGCTCAGTCAGACCCAGTGGTGACATATGGCAAGACGCTCCTCGGGGCGCGTGTTGCTTGGGCCTCTCTCCTGGAGGCCCTCTGTCAGACCCAGTGTTGACATGTGGCAAGACACTCCTCGGGGCGCGTCTTGCTTGGGCTTCTCTCCTGGAGGCCCTCAGTCAGACCCAGTGTTGACAAGTGTCAAGACGCTCCTCGGGGCACGTCTTGCTTGGGCCTCTCTCCTGGAGGCGCTCAGTCAGACCGAGTGCTGACAAGTGGCAAGACGCTCCTCGGGGCGCGTATTGCTTGGGCTTTTCTCCTGGAGGCACTCAGTCAGACCCATTGTTGACATGTGGCAAGACGCTCCTCGGGGCGCGTCTTGCTTGGGCCTCTCTCCTGGAGGCCCTCAATCGGACCCAGTGTTGACACGTGGCAAGACACTCCTCGGGGCGTGTCTTGCTTGGGCCTCTCTCCTGGAGGCGCTCAGTCAGACCCAGTGTTGACATGTGGCAAGACGCTCCTCGGGGCGCGTCTTGCTTGGGCCTCTCTCCTGGAGGCGCTCATTCAGACCCAGTGTTGACATGTGGCAAGACACTCCTAGGGGCGCGTCTTGCTTGGGCCTCTCTCCTGGAGGCGCTCAGTCAGACCCAGTGTTGACATGTGGCAAGACGCTCCTCGGGGCGCGTCTTGCTTGGGCCTCTCTCCTGGAGACCCTCAATCAGACCCAGTGTTGACACGTGGCAAGACGCTCCTCGGGGCGCGTCTTGCTTGGGCCTCTCTCCTGGAGGCGCTCAGTCAGACCCAGTGGTGACATGTGGCAAGACGCTCCTCGGGGCGCGTCTTGCTTGGGCCTCTCTCCTGGAGGCACTCAGTCAGAACCAGAGGTGACATGTGGCAAGACGCTCCTCGGGGCGCGTCTTGCTTGGGCCTCTCTCCTGGAGGCGCTCAGTCAGACCCAGTGTTGACATGTGGCAAGACGCTCCTCGGGGCGCGTCTTGATTGGGCTTCTCTCCTGGAGGCCCTCAGTCAGACCCAGTGTTGACATGTGGCAAGACGCTCCTCGGGGCGCGTCTTGATTGGGCTTCTCTCCTGGAGTCCCTCAGTCAGACCCATTGTTGACATGTGGCAAGACGCTCCTCGGGGCGCGTCTTGCTTTGGCCTCTCTCCTGGAGGCGCTCAGTCAGACCGAGTGCTGACAAAAGGCAAGACGCTCCTCGGGGCGCGTCTTGCTGGGGACTCTCTCCTGGAGGCGCTCAGTCAGACCCAGTGTTGACATGTGGCAAGACGCTCCTCGGGGCGCGTCTTGCTTGGGCCTCTCCCCTGGAGGCGCTCAGTCAAACCCAGTGTTGACATGTGGCAAGACGCTCCTCGGGGCACGTCTTGCTTGGGCTTCTCTCCTGGAGGCCCTCAGTCAGACCCATTGTTGACATGTGGCAAGACGCTCCTCGGGGTGCGTCTTGCTTGGGCCTCTCTCCTGGAGGCGCTCAGTCAGACCGAGTAGTGACATGTGGCAAGATGCTCCTCGGGGCGCGTCTTGCTTGGGCCTCTCTCCTGGAGGTGCTCAGTCAGACCGAGTGCTGACATGTGGCAAGACGCTCCTCGGGGCGCGTCTTGCTGGGGCTTCTCTCATGGAGGCACTCAGGCAGACCCAGTGTTGACATGTGGCAAGACGCTCCTCGGGGCTCGTCTTGCTTGGGCCTCTCTCCTGGAGGCGCTCAGTCAGACCCAGTGGTGACATGTGGCAAGACGCTCCTCGGGGCGCGTCTTGCTTGGGCATCTCTCCTGGAGGCGCTCAGTCAGACCCAGTGGTGACATATGGCAAGACGCTCCTTCTTTGCGCAAGTTGCTTGGGCCTCTCTCCTGGAGGCCCTCTGTCAGACCCAGTGTTGACATGTGGCAAGACGCTCCTCGGGGCGCGTCTTGCTTGGGCCTCTCTCCTGGAGGCGCTCAGTCAGACCCAGTGTTGACATGTGGCAAGACGCTCCTAGGGGCGCGTCTTGCTTGGGCCTCTCTCCTGGAGGCGCTCAGTCAGACCGAGTGCTGACATGTGGCAAGACGCTCCTCGGGGCGCGTCTTGCTTGGGCCTCTCTCCTGGAGGCGCTCAGTCAGACCGAGTGCTGACATGTGGCAAGACGCTCCTCGGGGCGCATCTTGCTTGGGCCTCTCTCCTGGAGGCGCTCAGTCAGACCCAGTGGTGACATATGGCAAGACACTCCTCGGGACACGTCTTGCTTGGGCCTCTCTCCTGGAGGCCCTCTGTCAGACCCTGTGTTCACATGTGGCAAGACACTCCTCGGGGCGCATCTTGCTTGGGCCTCTCTCCAGGAGGCCCGCTGTCAGACGCAGTGTTTACATGTGGCAAGACGCTCCTAGGGGCGCATCTTGCTTGGGCCTCTCTCCTGGAGGCGCTCAGTCAGACCGAGTGCTGACATGTGGCAAGACGCTCCTCGGGGCCCGTCTTGCTTGGGCCTCTCTCCTGGAGGCGCTCAGTCAGACCCAGTGGTGACATATGGCAAGACGCTCCTCGGGGCGCGTGTTGCTTGGGCCTCTCTCCTGGAGGCGCTCAGTCAGAACCAGAGGTGACATGTGGCAAGACGCTCCTCGGGGCACATATTGCTTGGGCCTCTCTCCTGGAGGCCCTCTGTCAGACCCAGTGTTGACATGTGGCAAGACGCTCCTCGGGGCGCGTCTTGCTTGGGCCTCTCTCCTGGAGGCCCTCAATCAGACCCAGTGTTGACACGTGGCAAGACGCTCCTCGGGGCGCGTCTTGCTTGGCCCTCTCTCCTGGAGGCGCTCAGTCAGACCGAGTAGTGACATGTGGCATGACGCTCCTCGGGGCGCGTCTTGCTTGGGCCTCTCTCCTGGAGGCGCTCAGTCAGACCCAGTGGTGACATGTGGCAAGACACTCCTCGGGGCGCGTATTGCTTGGGCCTCTCTCCTGGAGGCCCTCTGTCAGACCCAGTGTTGACATGTGGCAAGACGCTTCTAGGGGTGCGTCTTGCTTGGGCCTCTCTCCTGGAGGCGCTCAGTCAGACCGAGTGCTGACATGTGGCAAGACGCTCCTCGGTGCGCGTCTTGCTAGGGCCTCTCTCCTGGAGGCGCTCAGTCAGACCCAGTGGTGACATATGGCAAGACGCTCCTCGGGGCGCGTGTTGCTTGGGCCTCTCTCCTGGAGGCCCTCTGTCAGACCCAGTGTTGACATGTGGCAAGACACTCCTCGGGGCGCGTCTTGCTTGGGCTTCTCTCCTGGAGGCCCTCAGTCAGACCCAGTGTTGACAAGTGTCAAGACGCTCCTCGGGGCACGTCTTGCTTGGGCCTCTCTCCTGGAGGCGCTCAGTCAGACCGAGTGCTGACATGTGGCAAGACGCTCCTCGGGGCGCGTATTGCTTGGGCTTTTCTCCTGGAGGCACTCAGTCAGACCCATTGTTGACATGTGGCAAGACGCTCCTCGGGGCGCGTCTTGCTTGGGCCTCTCTCCTGGAGGCCCTCAATCAGACCCAGTGTTGACACGTGGCAAGACACTCCTCGGGGCGTGTCTTGCTTGGGCCTCTCTCCTGGAGGCGCTCAGTCAGACCCAGTGTTGACATGTGGCAAGACGCTCCTCGGGGCGCGTCTTGCTTGGGCCTCTCTCCTGGAGGCGCTCATTCAGACCCAGTGTTGACATGTGGCAAGACACTCCTAGGGGCGCGTCTTGCTTGGGCCTCTCTCCTGGAGGCGCTCAGTCAGACCCAGTGTTGACATGTGGCAAGACGCTCCTCGGGGCGCGTCTTGCTTGGGCCTCTCTCCTGGAGACCCTCAATCAGACCCAGTGTTGACACGTGGCAAGACGCTCCTCGGGGCGCGTCTTGCTTGGGCCTCTCTCCTGGAGGCGCTCAGTCAGACCCAGTGGTGACATGTGGCAAGACGCTCCTCGGGGCGCGTCTTGCTTGGGCCTCTCTCCTGGAGGCGCTCAGTCAGAACCAGAGGTGACATGTGGCAAGACGCTCCTCGGGGCGCGTCTTGCTTGGGCCTCTCTCCTGGAGGCGCTCAGTCAGACCCAGTGTTGACATGTGGCAAGACGCTCCTCGGGGCGCGTCTTGATTGGGCTTCTCTCCTGGAGGCCCTCAGTCAGACCCAGTGTTGACATGTGGCAAGACGCTCCTCGGGGCGCGTCTTGATTGGGCTTCTCTCCTGGAGTCCCTCAGTCAGACCCATTGTTGACATGTGGCAAGACGCTCCTCGGGGCGCGTCTTGCTTTGGCCTCTCTCCTGGAGGCGCTCAGTCAGACCGAGTGCTGACAAAAGGCAAGACGCTCCTCGGGGCGCGTCTTGCTGGGGACTCTCTCCTGGAGGCGCTCAGTCAGACCCAGTGTTGACATGTGGCAAGACGCTCCTCGGGGCGCGTCTTGCTTGGGCCTCTCCCCTGGAGGCGCTCAGTCAAACCCAGTGTTGACATGTGGCAAGACGCTCCTCGGGGCACGTCTTGCTTGGGCTTCTCTCCTGGAGGCCCTCAGTCAGACCCATTGTTGACATGTGGCAAGACGCTCCTCGGGGTGCGTCTTGCTTGGGCCTCTCTCCTGGAGGCGCTCAGTCAGACCGAGTAGTGACATGTGGCAAGATGCTCCTCGGGGCGCGTCTTGCTTGGGCCTCTCTCCTGGAGGTGCTCAGTCAGACCGAGTGCTGACATGTGGCAAGACGCTCCTCGGGGCGCGTCTTGCTTGGGCCTCTCCCCTGGAGGCGCTCAGTCAGACCCAGTGTTGACATGTGGCAAGACGCTCCTCGGGGCTCGTCTTGCTTGGGCCTCTCTCCTGGAGGCGCTCAGTCAGACCCAGTGGTGACATGTGGCAAGACGCTCCTCGGGGCGCGTCTTGCTTGGGCATCTCTCCTGGAGGCGCTCAGTCAGACCCAGTGGTGACATATGGCAAGACGCTCCTTCTTTGCGCAAGTTGCTTGGGCCTCTCTCCTGGAGGCCCTCTGTCAGACCCAGTGTTGACATGTGGCAAGACGCTCCTCGGGGCGCGTCTTGCTTGGGCCTCTCTCCTGGAGGCGCTCAGTCAGACCCAGTGTTGACATGTGGCAAGACGCTCCTAGGGGCGCGTCTTGCTTGGGCCTCTCTCCTGGAGGCGCTCAGTCAGACCGAGTGCTGACATGTGGCAAGACGCTCCTCGGGGCGCGTCTTGCTTGGGCCTCTCTCCTGGAGGCGCTCAGTCAGACCGAGTGCTGACATGTGGCAAGACGCTCCTCGGGGCGCATCTTGCTTGGGCCTCTCTCCTGGAGGCGCTCAGTCAGACCCAGTGGTGACATATGGCAAGACACTCCTCGGGACACGTCTTGCTTGGGCCTCTCTCCTGGAGGCCCTCTGTCAGACCCTGTGTTCACATGTGGCAAGACACTCCTCGGGGCGCATCTTGCTTGGGCCTCTCTCCAGGAGGCCCGCTGTCAGACGCAGTGTTTACATGTGGCAAGACGCTCCTAGGGGCGCATCTTGCTTGGGCCTCTCTCCTGGAGGCGCTCAGTCAGACCGAGTGCTGACATGTGGCAAGACGCTCCTCGGGGCCCGTCTTGCTTGGGCCTCTCTCCTGGAGGCGCTCAGTCAGACCCAGTGGTGACATATGGCAAGACGCTCCTCGGGGCGCGTGTTGCTTGGGCCTCTCTCCTGGAGGCCCTCTGTCAGACCCAGTGTTGACATGTGGCAAGACACTCCTTGGGGCGCGTCTTGCTTGGGCCTCTCTCCTGGAGGCGCTCAGTCAGACCCAGTGTTGACATGTGGCAAGACACTCCTAGGGGCGCGTCTTGCTTGGGCCTCTCTCCTGGAGGCGCTCAGTCAGACCCAGTGGTGACATATGGCAAGACGCTCCTCGGGGCGCGTATTGCTTGGGCCTCTCTCCTGGAGGCCCTCTGTCAGACCCAGTGTTGACATGTGGCAGGACACTCCTTGGGGCGCGTCTTGCTTGGGCTTCTCTCATGGAGGCCCTCAGTCAGACCCAGTGTTGACAAGTGTCAAGACGCTCCTCGGGGCGCGTCTTGCTTGGGCCTCTCTCCTGGAGGCGCTCAGTCAGACCCATTGGTGACAGGTGGCAAGACACTCCTTGGGGCGCGTCTTGCTTGGGCCTCTCTCCTGGAGGCTCTCAGTCAGACCCAGTGGTGACATGTGGCAAGACGCTCCTCGGGGCGCGTCTTGCTTGGGCCTCTCTCCTGGAGGCGCTCAGTCACACCGAGTGCTGACATGTGGCATGACGCTCCTCGGGGCACGTATTGCTTGGGCCTCTCTCCTGGAGGCGCTCATTCAGACCCAGTGTTGACATGTGGCAAGACACTCCTAGGGGCGCGTCTTGCTTGGGCCTCTCTCCTGGAGGCGCTCAGTCAGACCCAGTGTTGACATGTGGCAAGACGCTCCTCGGGGCGCGTCTTGCTTGGGCCTCTCTCCTGGAGACCCTCAATCAGACCCAGTGTTGACACGTGGCAAGACGCTCCTCGGGGCGCGTCTTGCTTGGGCCTCTCTCCTGGAGGCGCTCAGTCAGACCGAGTAGTGACATGTGGCATGACGCTCCTCAGGGCGCGTCTTGCTTGGGCCTCTCTCCTGGAGGCGCTCAGTCAGACCCAGTGGTGACATGTGGCAAGACACTCCTCGGGGCGCGTCTTGCTTGGGCCTCTCTCCTGGAGGCCCTCTGTCAGACCCAGTGTTGACATGTGGCAAGACGCTTCTAGGGGCGCGTCTTGCTTGGGCCTCTCTCCTGGAGGCGCTCAGTCAGACCCAGTGTTGACATGTGGCAAGACACTCCTCGGGGCGCGTCTTGCTTGGGCCTCTCTCCTGGAGGCGCTCAGTCAGAACCAGAGGTGACATGTGGCAAGACGCTCCTCGGGGCGCGTCTTGCTTGGGCCAGTCTCCTGGAGGCGCTCAGTCAGACCCAGTGTTGACATGTGGCAAGACGCTCCTCGGGGCGCGTCTTGATTGGGCTTCTCTCCTGGAGTCCCTCAGTCAGACCCATTGTTGACATGTGGCAAGACGCTCCTCGGGGCGCGTCTTGCTTGGGCCTCTCTCCTGGAGGCGCTCAGTCAGACCGAGTGCTGACATAAGGCAAGACGCTCCTCGGGGCGCGTCTTGCTGGGGACTCTCTCCTGGACGCGCTCAGTCAGACCCAGTGTTGACATGTGGCAAGACGCTCCTCGGGGCGCGTCTTGCTTGGGCCTCTCTCCTGGAGGCGCTCAGTCAAACCCAGTGTTGACATGTGGCAAGACGCTCCTCGGGGCACGTCTTGCTTGGGCTTCTCTCCTGGAGGCCCTCAGTCAGACCCATTGTTGACATGTGGCAAGACGCTCCTCGGGGTGCGTCTTGCTTGGGCCTCTCTCCTGGAGGCGCTCAGTCAGACCGAGTAGTGACATGTGGCAAGATGCTCCTCGGGGCGCGTCTTGCTTGGGCCTCTCTCCTGGAGGCGCTCAGTCAGACCGAGTGCTGACATGTGGCAAGACGCTCCTCGGGGCGCGTCTTGCTGGGGCTTCTCTCATGGAGGCACTCAGTCAGACCTAGTGTTGACATGTGGCAAGACGCTCCTCGGGGCTCGTCTTGCTTGGGCCTCTCTCCTGGAGGCGCTCAGTCAGACCCAGTGGTGACATGTGGCAAGACGCTCCTCGGGGCACGTCTTGCTTGGGCATCTCTCCTGGAGGCGCTCAGTCAGACCCAGTGGTGACATATGGCAAGACGCTCCTTCTTTGCGCGTGTTGCTTGGGCCTCTCTCCTGGAGGCCCTCTGTCAGACCCAGTGTTGACATGTGGCAAGACGCTCCTCGGGGCGCGTCTTGCTTGGGCCTCTCTCCTGGAGGTGTTCAGTCAGACCCAGTGTTGACATGTAGCAAGACGCTCCTTGGGGCGCGTCTTGCTTGGGCCTCTCTCCTGGAGGCTCTCAGTCAGACCCAGTGGTGACATGTGGCAAGACGCTCCTCGGGGCGCGTCTTGCTTGGGCCTCTCTCCTGGAGGCGCTCAGTCACACCGAGTGCTGACATGTGGCATGACGCTCCTCGGGGCACGTATTGCTTGGGCCTCTCTCCTGGAGGCGCTCATTCAGACCCAGTGTTGACATGTGGCAAGACACTCCTAGGGGCGCGTCTTGCTTGGGCCTCTCTCCTGGAGGCGCTCAGTCAGACCCAGTGTTGACATGTGGCAAGACGCTCCTCGGGGCGCGTCTTGCTTGGGCCTCTCTCCTGGAGACCCTCAATCAGACCCAGTGTTGACACGTGGCAAGACGCTCCTCGGGGCGCGTCTTGCTTGGGCCTCTCTCCTGGAGGCGCTCAGTCAGACCGAGTAGTGACATGTGGCATGACGCTCCTCAGGGCGCGTCTTGCTTGGGCCTCTCTCCTGGAGGCGCTCAGTCAGACCCAGTGGTGACATGTGGCAAGACACTCCTCGGGGCGCGTCTTGCTTGGGCCTCTCTCCTGGAGGCCCTCTGTCAGACCCAGTGTTGACATGTGGCAAGACGCTTCTAGGGGCGCGTCTTGCTTGGGCCTCTCTCCTGGAGGCGCTCAGTCAGACCCAGTGTTGACATGTGGCAAGACACTCCTCGGGGCGCGTCTTGCTTGGGCCTCTCTCCTGGAGGCGCTCAGTCAGAACCAGAGGTGACATGTGGCAAGACGCTCCTCGGGGCGCGTCTTGCTTGGGCCAGTCTCCTGGAGGCGCTCAGTCAGACCCAGTGTTGACATGTGGCAAGACGCTCCTCGGGGCGCGTCTTGATTGGGCTTCTCTCCTGGAGTCCCTCAGTCAGACCCATTGTTGACATGTGGCAAGACGCTCCTCGGGGCGCGTCTTGCTTGGGCCTCTCTCCTGGAGGCGCTCAGTCAGACCGAGTGCTGACATAAGGCAAGACGCTCCTCGGGGCGCGTCTTGCTGGGGACTCTCTCCTGGACGCGCTCAGTCAGACCCAGTGTTGACATGTGGCAAGACGCTCCTCGGGGCGCGTCTTGCTTGGGCCTCTCTCCTGGAGGCGCTCAGTCAAACCCAGTGTTGACATGTGGCAAGACGCTCCTCGGGGCACGTCTTGCTTGGGCTTCTCTCCTGGAGGCCCTCAGTCAGACCCATTGTTGACATGTGGCAAGACGCTCCTCGGGGTGCGTCTTGCTTGGGCCTCTCTCCTGGAGGCGCTCAGTCAGACCGAGTAGTGACATGTGGCAAGATGCTCCTCGGGGCGCGTCTTGCTTGGGCCTCTCTCCTGGAGGCGCTCAGTCAGACCGAGTGCTGACATGTGGCAAGACGCTCCTCGGGGCGCGTCTTGCTGGGGCTTCTCTCATGGAGGCACTCAGTCAGACCTAGTGTTGACATGTGGCAAGACGCTCCTCGGGGCTCGTCTTGCTTGGGCCTCTCTCCTGGAGGCGCTCAGTCAGACCCAGTGGTGACATGTGGCAAGACGCTCCTCGGGGCACGTCTTGCTTGGGCATCTCTCCTGGAGGCGCTCAGTCAGACCCAGTGGTGACATATGGCAAGACGCTCCTTCTTTGCGCGTGTTGCTTGGGCCTCTCTCCTGGAGGCCCTCTGTCAGACCCAGTGTTGACATGTGGCAAGACGCTCCTCGGGGCGCGTCTTGCTTGGGCCTCTCTCCTGGAGGTGTTCAGTCAGACCCAGTGTTGACATGTAGCAAGACGCTCCTAGGGGCGCGTCTTGCTTGGGCCTCTCTCCTGGAGGAGCTCAGTCAGACCGAGTGCTGACATGTGGCAAGACGCTCCTCGGGGCGCGTCTTGCTTGGGCCTCTCTCCTGGAGGCGCTCAGTCAGACCCAGTGGTGACATATGGCAAGACACTCCTCGGGGCACGTCTTGCTTGGGCCTCTCTCCTGGAGGCCCTCTGTCAGACCCAGTGTTCACATGTGGCAAGACACTCCTCGGGGCGCGTCTTGCTTGGGCCTCTCTCCAGGAGGCCCGCTGTCAGACGCAGTGTTGACATGTGGCAAGACGCTCCTAGGGGCGCATCTTGCTTGGGCCTCTCTCCTGGAGGAGCTCAGTCAGACCGAGTGCTGACATGTGGCAAGACGCTCCTCGGGGCCCGTCTTGCTTGGGCCTCTCTCCTGGAGGCGCTAAGTCAGACCCAGTGGTGACATATGGCAAGACTGTCCTCGGGGCGCGTGTTGCTTGGGCCTCTCTCCTGGAGGCCCTCTGTCAGACCCAGTGTTGACATGTGGCAAGACACTCCTCGGGGCGCGTCTTGCTTGGGCCTCTCTCCTGGAGGCGCTCAGTCAGACCCAGTGTTGACATGTGGCAAGACGCTCCTAGGGGCGCGTCTTGCTTGGGCCTCTCTCCTGGAGGCGCTCAGTCAGACCGAGTGCTGACATGTGGCAAGACTCTCCTCGGGGCACGTCTTGCTTGGGCTTCTCTCCTGGAGGCCCTCAGTCAGACCCATTGTTGACATGTGGCAAGACGCTCCTCGGGTTGCGTCTTGCTTGGGCCTCTCTCCTGGAGGCACTCAGTCAGACCGAGTAGTGACATGTGGCAAGACGCTTCTAGGGAAACGTATTGCTTGGGCCTCTCTCCTGGAGGCCCTCTGTCAGACCCAGTGTTGACATGTGGCAAGACGCTCCTCGGGGCGCGTCTTGCTTGGGCCTCTCTCCTGGAGGCCCTCAATCAGACCCAGTGTTGACACGTGGCAAGACGCTCCTCGGGGCGCGTCTTGCTTGGGCCTCTCTCCTGGAGGCGCTTAGTCAGACCCAGTAGTGACATGTGGCATGACGCTCCTCGGGGCGCGTCTTGCTTGGGCCTCTCTCCTGGAGGCGCTCAGTCAGACCCAGTGGTGACATGTGGCAAGACACTCCTCTGGGCGCGTCTTGCTTGGGCCTCTCTCCTGGAGGCGCTCAGTCAGACCCAGTGTTGACATGTGGCAAGACGCTCCTCGGGGCGCGTCTTGCTTGGGCCTCTCTCCTGGAGGCGCTCAGTCAAACCCAGTGTTGACATGTGGCAAGACGCTCCTCGGGGCACATCTTGCTTGGGCTTCTCTCCTGGAGGCCCTCAGTCAGACCCATTGTTGACATGTGGCAAGACGCTCCTCGGGGTGCGTCTTGCTTGGGCCTCTCTCCTGGAGGCGCTCAGTCAGACCGAGTAGTGACATGTGGCAAGATGCTCCTCGGGGCGCGTCTTGCTTGGGCCTCTCTCCTGGAGGCGCTCAGTCAGACCGAGTGCTGACATGTGGCAAGACGCTCCTCGGGGCGCGTCTTGCTGGGGCTTCTCTCATGGAGGCACTCAGTCAGACCCAGTGTTGACATGTGGCAAGACGCTCCTCGGGGCGCGTCTTGCTTGGGCCTCTCTCCTGGAGGCGCTCAGTCAGACCCAGTGGTGACATGTGGCAAGACGCTCCTCGGGGCGCGTCTTGCTTGGGCATCTCTCCTGGAGGCGCTCAGTCAGACCCAGTGGTGACATATGGCAAGACGCTCCTTCTTTGCGCGTGTTGCTTGGGCCTCTCTCCTGGAGGCCCTCTGTCAGACCCAGTGTTGACATGTGGCAAGACGCTCCTAGGGGCGAATCTTGCTTGGGCCTCTCTCCTGGAGGAGCTCAGTCAGACCGAGTGCTGACATGTGGCAAGACGCTCCTCGGGGCCCGTCTTGCTTGGGCTTCTCTCCTGGAGGCCCTCAGTCAGACCCATTGTTGACATGTGGCAAGACGCTCCTCGGGGTGCGTCTTGCTTGGGCCTCTCTCCTGGAGGCGCTCAGTCAGACCGAGTAGTGACATGTGGCAAGATGCTCCTCGGGGCGCGTCTTGCTTGGGCCTCTCTCCTGGAGGCGCTCAGTCAGACCGAGTGCTGACATGTGGCAAGACGCTCCTCGGGGCACGTCTTGCTGGGGCTTCTCTCATGGAGGCACTCAGTCAGACCTAGTGTTGACATGTGGCAAGACGCTCCTCGGGGCTCGTCTTGCTTGGGCCTCTCTCCTGGAGGCGCTCAGTCAGACCCAGTGGTGACATGTGGCAAGACGCTCCTCGGGGCGCGTCTTGCTTGGGCATCTCTCCTGGAGGCGCTCAGTCAGACCCAGTGGTGACATATGGCAAGACGCTCCTTCTTTGCGCGTGTTGCTTGGGCCTCTCTCCTGGAGGCCCTCTGTCAGACCCAGTGTTGACATGTGGCAAGACGCTCCTCGGGGCGCGTCTTGCTTGGGCCTCTCTCCTGGAGGCGTTCAGTCAGACCCAGTGTTGACATGTGGCAAGACGCTCCTAGGGGCGCGTCTTGCTTGGGCCTCTCTCCTGGAGGCGCTCAGTCAGACCGAGTGCTGACATGTGGCAAGACGCTCCTCGGGGCGCGTCTTGCTTGGGCCTCTCTCCTGGAGGCGCTCAGTCAGACCCAGTGGTGACATATGGCAAGACACTCCTCGGGGCACGTCTTGCTTGGGCCTCTCTCCTGGAGGCCCTCTGTCAGACCCAGTGTACACATGTGGCAAGACACTCCTCGGGGCGCGTCTTGCTTGGGCCTCTCTCCAGGAGGCCCGCTGTCAGACGCAGTGTTGACATGTGGCAAGACGCTCCTAGGGGCGCATCTTGCTTGGGCCTCTCTCCTGGAGGAGCTCAGTCAGACCGAGTGCTGACATGTGGCAAGACGCTCCTCGGGGCCCGTCTGGCTTGGGCCTCTCTCCTGGAGGCGCTAAGTCAGACCCAGTGGTGACATATGGCAAGACTCTCCTCGGGGCGCGTGTTGCTTGGGCCTCTCTCCTGGAGGCCCTCTGTCAGACCCAGTGTTGACATGTGGCAAGACACTCCTCGGGGCGCGTCTTGCTTGGGCCTCTCTCCTGGAGGCGCTCAGTCAGACCCAGTGTTGACATGTGGCAAGACGCTCCTAGGGGCGCGTCTTAATTGGGCCTCTCTCCTGGAGGCGCTTAGTCAGACCGAGTGCTGACATGTGGCAAGACTCTCCTCGGGGCACGTCTTGCTTGGGCTTCTCTCCTGGAGGCCCTCAGTCAGACCCATTGTTGACATGTGGCAAGACGCTCCTCGGGTTGCGTCTTGCTTGGGCCTCTCTCCTGGAGGCACTCAGTCAGACCGAGTAGTGACATGTGGCAAGACGCTTCTAGGGGCACGTATTGCTTGGGCCTCTCTCCTGGAGGCCCTCTGTCAGACCCAGTGTTGACATGTGGCAAGACGCTCCTCGGGGCGCGTCTTGCTTGGGCCTCTCTCCTGGAGGCCCTCAATCAGACCCAGTGTTGACACGTGGCAAGACGCTCCTCGGGGCGCGTCTTGCTTGGGCCTCTCTCCTGGAGGCGCTTAGTCAGACCCAGTAGTGACATGTGGCATGACGCTCCTCGGGGCGCGTCTTGCTTGGGCCTCTCTCCTGGAGGCGCTCAGTCAGACCCAGTGGTGACATGTGGCAAGACACTCCTCGGGGCGCGTCTTGCTTGGGCCTCTCTCCTGGAGGCGCTCAGTCAAACCCAGTGTTGACATGTGGCAAGACGCTCCTCGGGGCGCGTCTTGCTTGGGCCTCTCTCCTGGAGGCGCTCAGTCAAACCCAGTGTTGACATGTGGCAAGACGCTCCTCGGGGCACATCTTGCTTGGGCTTCTCTCCTGGAGGCCCTCAGTCAGACCCATTGTTGACATGTGGCAAGACGCTCCTCGGGGTGCGTCTTGCTTGGGCCTCTCTCCTGGAGGCGCTCAGTCAGACCGAGTAGTGACATGTGGCAAGATGCTCCTCGGGGCGCGTCTTGCTTGGGCCTCTCTCCTGGAGGCGCTCAGTCAGACCGAGTGCTGACATGTGGCAAGACGCTCCTCGGGGCGCGTCTTGCTGAGGCTTCTCTCATGGAGGCACTCAGTCAGACCCAGTGTTGACATGTGGCAAGACGCTCCTCGGGGCGCGTCTTGCTTGGGCCTCTCTCCTGGAGGCGCTCAGTCAGACCCAGTGGTGACATGTGGCAAGACGCTCCTCGGGGCGCGTCTTGCTTGGGCATCTCTCCTGGAGGCGCTCATTCAGACCCAGTGGTGACATATGGCAAGACGCTCCTTCTTTGCGCGTGTTGCTTGGGCCTCTCTCCTGGAGGCCCTCTGTCAGACCCAGTGTTGACATGTGGCAAGACGCTCCTAGGGGCGCATCTTGCTTGGGCCTCTCTCCTGGAGGAGCTCAGTCAGACCGAGTGCTGACATGTGGCAAGACGCTCCTCGGGGCCCGTCTTGCTTGGGCTTCTCTCCTGGAGGCCCTCAGTCAGACCCATTGTTGACATGTGGCAAGACGCTCCTCGGGGTGCGTCTTGCTTGGGCCTCTCTCCTGGAGGCGCTCAGTCAGACCGAGTAGTGACATGTGGCAAGATGCTCCTCGGGGCGCGTCTTGCTTGGGCCTCTCTCCTGGAGGCGCTCAGTCAGACCGAGTGCTGACATGTGGCAAGACGCTCCTCGGGGCACGTCTTGCTGGGGCTTCTCTCATGGAGGCACTCAGTCAGACCTAGTGTTGACATGTGGCAAGACGCTCCTCGGGGCTCGTCTTGCTTGGGCCTCTCTCCTGGAGGCGCTCAGTCAGACCCAGTGGTGACATGTGGCAAGACGCTCCTCGGGGCGCGTCTTGCTTGGGCATCTCTCCTGGAGGCGCTCAGTCAGAGCCAGTGGTGACATATGGCAAGACGCTCCTTCTTTGCGCGTGTTGCTTGGGCCTCTCTCCTGGAGGCCCTCTGTCAGACCCAGTGTTGACATATGGCAAGACGCTCCTCGGGGCGCGTCTTGCTTGGGCCTCTCTCCTGGAGGCGTTCAGTCAGACCCAGTGTTGACATGTGGCAAGACGCTCCTAGGGGCGCGTCTTGCTTGGGCCTCTCTCCTGGAGGCGCTCAGTCAGACCGAGTGCTGACATGTGGCAAGACGCTCCTCGGGGCGCGTCTTGCTTGGGCCTCTCTCCTGGAGGCGCTCAGTCAGACCCAGTGGTGACATATGGCAAGACACTCCTCGGGGCACGTCTTGCTTGGGCCTCTCTCCTGGAGGCCCTCTGTCAGACCCAGTGTACACATGTGGCAAGACACTCCTCGGGGCGCGTCTTGCTTGGGCCTCTCTCCAGGAGGCCCGCTGTCAGACGCAGTGTTGACATGTGGCAAGACGCTCCTAGGGGCGCATCTTGCTTGGGCCTCTCTCCTGGAGGAGCTCAGTCAGACCGAGTGCTGACATGTGGCAAGACGCTCCTCGGGGCCCGTCTGGCTTGGGCCTCTCTCCTGGAGGCGCTAAGTCAGACCCAGTGGTGACATATGGCAAGACTCTCCTCGGGGCGCGTGTTGCTTGGGCCTCTCTCCTGGAGGCCCTCTGTCAGACCCAGTGTTGACATGTGGCAAGACACTCCTCGGGGCGCGTCTTGCTTGGGCCTCTCTCCTGGAGGCGCTCAGTCAGACCCAGTGTTGACATGTGGCAAGACGCTCCTAGGGGCGCGTCTTAATTGGGCCTCTCTCCTGGAGGCGCTTAGTCAGACCGAGTGCTGACATGTGGCAAGACTCTCCTCGGGGCACGTCTTGCTTGGGCTTCTCTCCTGGAGGCCCTCAGTCAGACCCATTGTTGACATGTGGCAAGACGCTCCTCGGGGTGCGTCTTGCTTGGGCCTCTCTCCTGGAGGCACTCAGTCAGACCGAGTAGTGACATGTGGCAAGACGCTTCTAGGGGCACGTATTGCTTGGGCCTCTCTCCTGGAGGCCCTCTGTCAGACCCAGTGTTGACATGTGGCAAGACGCTCCTCGGGGCGCGTCTTGCTTGGGCCTCTCTCCTGGAGGCCCTCAATCAGACCCAGTGTTGACACGTGGCAAGACGCTCCTCGGGGCGTGTCTTGCTTGGGCCTCTCTCCTGGAGGCGCTTAGTCAGACCCAGTAGTGACATGTGGCATGACGCTCCTCGGGGCGCGTCTTGCTTGGGCCTCTCTCCTGGAGGCGCTCAGTCAGACCCAGTGGTGACATGTGGCAAGACACTCCTCGGGGCGCGTCTTGCTTTGGGCCTCTCTCCTGGAGGCCCTCTGTCAGACCCAGTGTTGACATGTGGCACGACGCTTCTAGGGGCGCGTCTAGCTTGGGCCTCTCTCCTGGAGGCGCTCAGTCAGACCCAGTGTTGACATGTGGCAAGACGCTCCTCGGGGCGCGTCTTGCTTGGGCCTCTCTCCTGGAGGCGCTCAGTCAGAACCAGAGGTGACATGTGGCAAGACGCTCCTCGGGTCGCGTCTTGCTTTGGCCTCTCTCCTGGAGGCGCTCAGTCAGACCCAGTGTTGACATGTGGCAAGACGCTCCTCGGGGCGCGTCTTGCTTGGGCCTCTCTCCTGGAGGCGCTCAGTCAAACCCAGTGTTGACATGTGGCAAGACGCTCCTCGGGGCACGTCTTGCTTGGGCTTCTCTCCTGGAGGCCCTCAGTCAGACCCATTGTTGACATGTGGCAAGACGCTCCTCGGGGTGCGTCTTGCTTGGGCCTCTCTCCTGGAGGCGCTCAGTCAGACCGAGTAGTGACATGTGGCAAGATGATCCTCGGGGCGCGTCTTGCTTGGGCCTCTCTCCTGGAGGCGCTCAGTCAGACCGAGTGCTGACATGTGGCAAGACGCTCCTCGGGGCGCGTCTTGCTGGGGCTTCTCTCAAGGAGGCACTCAGTCAGACCCAGTGTTGACATGTGGCAAGACGCTCCTCGGGGCGCGTCTTGCTTGGGCCTCTCTCCTGGAGGCGCTCAGTCAGACCCAGTGGTGACATGTGGCAAGACGCTCCTCGGGGCGCGTCTTGCTTGGGCATCTCTCCTGGAGGCGCTCAGTCAGACCCAGTGGTGACATATGGCAAGACGCTCCTTCTTTGCGCGTGTTGCTTGGGCCTCTCTCCTGGAGGCCCTCTGTCAGACCCAGTGTTGACATGTGGCAAGACGCTCCTAGGGGCGCATCTTGCTTGGGCCTCTCTCCTGGAGGAGCTCAGTCAGACCGAGTGCTGACATGTGGCAAGACGCTCCTCGGGGCCCATCTTGCTTGGGCCTCTCTCCTGGAGGCGCTCAGTCAGACCCAGTGGAGACATATGGCAAGACGCTCCTCGGGGCGCGTGTTGCTTGGGCCTCTCTCCTGGAGGCCCTCTGTCAGACCCAGTGTTGACATGTGGCAAGACGCTCCTCGGGGCGTGTCTTGCTTGGGCCTCTCTCCTGGAGGCGCTCAGTCAGACCCAGTGTTGACATGTGGCAAGACGCTCCTAGGGGCACGTCTTGCTTGGGCCTCTCTCCTGGAGGCGCTCAGTCAGACCGAGTGCTGACATGTGGCAAGACTCTCCTCGGGGCACGTCTTGCTTGGGCTTCTCTCCTGGAGGCCCTCAGTCAGACCCATTGTTGACATGTGGCAAGACGCTCCTCGGGGTGCGTCTTGCTTGGGCCTCTCTCCTGGAGGCGCTCAGTCAGACCGAGTAGTGACATGTGGCAAGACGCTTCTAGGGGCACGTATTGCTTGGGCCCCTCTCCTGGAGGCCCTCTGTCAGACCCAGTGTTGACATGTGGCAAGACGCTCCTCGGGGCGCGTCTTGCTTGGGCCTCTCTCCTGGAGGCCCTCAATCAGACCCAGTGTTCACACGTGGCAAGACGCTCCTCGGGGCGCGTCTTGCTTGGGCCTCTCTCCTGGAGGCGCTTAGTCAGACCGAGTAGTGACATGTGGCATGACGCTCCTCGGGGCGCGTCTTGCTTGGGCCTCTCTCCTGGAGGCGCTCAGTCAGACCCAGTGGTGACATGTGGCAAGACACTCCTCGGGGCGCGTCTTGCTTGGGCCTCTCTCCTGGAGGCCCTCTGTCAGACCCAGTGTTGACATGTGGCAAGACGCTTCTAGGGGCGCGTCTTGCTTGGGCCTCTCTCCTTGAGGCGCTCAGTCAGACCCAGTGTTGACATGTGGCAAGACGCTCCTCGGGGCGCGTCTTGCTTGGGCCTCTCTCCTGGAGGCGCTCAGTCAGAACCAGAGGTGACATGTGGCAAGACGCTCCTCGGGGCGCGTCTTGCTTGGGCCTCTCTCCTGGAGGCGCTCAGTCAGACCCAGTGTTGACATGTGGCAAGACGCTCCTCGGGGCGCGTCTTGATTGGGCTTCTCTCCTGGAGGCCCTCAGTCAGACCCAGTGTTGACATGTGGCAAGACGCTCCTCGGGGCGCGTCTTGATTGGGCTTCTCTCCTGGAGTCCCTCAGTCAGACCCATTGTTGACATGTGGCAAGACGCTCCTCGGGGCGCGTCTTGCTTGGGCCTCTGTCCTGGAGGCGCTCAGTCAGACCGAGTGCTGACATAAGGCAAGACGCTCCTCGGGGCGCGTCTTGCTGGGGACTCTCTCCTGGAGGCGCTCAGTCAGACCCAGTGTTGACATGTGGCAAGACGCTCCTCGGGGCGCGTCTTGCTTGGGCCTCTCTCCTGGAGGCGCTCAGTCAAACCCAGTGTTGACATGTGGCAAGACGCTCCTCGGGGCACGTCTTGCTTGGGCTTCTCTCCTGGAGGCCCTCAGTCAGACCCATTGTTGACATGTGGCAAGACGCTCCTCGGGGTGCGTCTTGCTTGGGCCTCTCTCCTGGAGGCGCTCAGTCAGACCGAGTAGTGACATGTGGCAAGATGCTCCTCGGGGCGCGTCTTGCTTGGGCCTCTCTCCTGGAGGCGCTCAGTCAGACCGAGTGCTGACATGTGGCAAGACGCTCCTCGGGGCGCGTCTTGCTGGGGCTTCTCTCATGGAGGCACTCAGTCAGACCCAGTGTTGACATGTGGCAAGACGCTCCTCGGGGCTCGTCTTGCTTGGGCCTCTCTCCTGGAGGCGCTCAGTCAGACCCAGTGGTGACATGTGGCAAGACGCTCCTCGGGGCGCGTCTTGCTTGGGCATCTCTCCTGGAGGCGCTCAGTCAGACCCAGTGGTGGCATATGGCAAGACGCTCCTTCTTTGCGCGTGTTGCTTGGGCCTCTCTCCTGGAGGCCCTCTGTCAGACCCAGTGTTGACATGTGGCAAGACGCTCCTCGGGGCGCGTCTTGCTTGGGCCTCTCTCCTGGAGGCGCTCAGTCAGACCCAGTGTTGACATGTGGCAAGACGCTCCTAGGGGCGCGTCTTGCTTGGGCCTCTCTCCTGGAGGCGCTCAGTCAGACCGAGTGCTGACATGTGGCAAGACGCTCCTCGGGGCGCGTCTTGCTTGGGCCTCTCTCCTGGAGGCGCTCAGTCAGACCGTGTGCTGACATGTGGCAAGACGCTCCGCGGGGCGCGTCTTGCTTGGGCCTCTCTCCTGGAGGCGCTCAGTCAGACCCAGTGGTGACATATGGCAAGACACTCCTCGGGGCGCGTGTTGCTTGGGCCTCTCTACAGAAGCCCCGATGTCAGACCCATTGTTGACATGTGGCAAGACGCTCCTCGGGGTGCGTCTTGCTTGGGCCTCTCTCCTGGAGGCGCTCAGTCAGACCGAGTAGTGACATGTGGCAAGACGCTTCTAGGGGCATGTATTGCTTGGGCCTCTCTCCTGGAGGCCCTCTGTCAGACCCAGTGTTGACATGTGGCAAGACGCTCCTCGGGGCGCGTCTTGCTTGGGCCTCTCTCCTGGAGGCCCTCAATCAGACCCAGTGTTGACACGTGGCAAGACGCTCCTCGGGGCGCGTCTTGCTTGGGCCTCTCTCCTGGAGGCGCTTAGTCAGACCGAGTAGTGACATGTGGCATGACGCTCCTCGGGGCGCGTCTTGCTTGGGCCTCTCTCCTGGAGGCGCTCAGTCAGACCCAGTGGTGACATGTGGCAAGACGCTCCTCGGGGCGCGTCTTGCTTGGGCCTCTCTCCTGGAGGCGCTCAGTCAAACCCAGTGTTGACATGTGGCAAGACGCTCCTCGGGGCACATCTTGCTTGGGCTTCTCTCCTGGAGGCCCTCAGTCAGACCCATTGTTGACATGTGGCAAGACGCTCCTCGGGGTGCGTCTTGCTTGGGCCTCTCTCCTGGAGGCGCTCAGTCAGACCGAGTAGTGACATGTGGCAAGATGCTCCTCGGGGCGCGTCTTGCTTGGGCCTCTCTCCTGGAGGCGCTCAGTCAGACCGAGTGCTGACATGTGGCAAGACGCTCCTCGGGGCGCGTCTTGCTGGGGCTTCTCTCATGGAGGCACTCAGTCAGACCCAGTGTTGACATGTGGCAAGACGCTCCTCGGGGCGCGTCTTGCTTGGGCCTCTCTCCTGGAGGCGCTCAGTCAGACCCAGTGGTGACATGTGGCAAGACGCTCCTCGGGGCGCGTCTTGCTTGGGCATCTCTCCTGGAGGCGCTCAGTCAGACCCAGTGGTGACATATGGCAAGACGCTCCTTCTTTGCGCGTGTTGCTTGGGCCTCTCTCCTGGAGGCCCTCTGTCAGACCCAGTGTTGACATGTGGCAAGACGCTCCTAGGGGCGCATCTTGCTTGGGCCTCTCTCCTGGAGGAGCTCAGTCAGACCCATTGTTGACATGTGGCAAGACGCTCCTCGGGGTGCGTCTTGCTTGGGCCTCTCTCCTGGAGGCGCTCAGTCAGACCGAGTAGTGACATGTGGCAAGATGCTCCTCGGGGCGCGTCTTGCTTGGGCCTCTCTCCTGGAGGCGCTCATTCAGACCGAGTGCTGACATGTGGCAAGACGCTCCTCGGGGCGCGTCTTGCTGGGGCTTCTCTCATGGAGGCACTCAGTCAGACCTAGTGTTGACATGTGGCAAGACGCTCCTCGGGGCTCGTCTTGCTTGGGCCTCTCTCCTGGAGGCGCTCAGTCAGACCCAGTGGTGACATGTGGCAAGACGCTCCTTCTTTGAGCGTGTTGCTTGGGCCTCTCTCCTGGAGGCCCTCTGTCAGACCCAGTGTTGACATGTGGCAAGACGCTCCTCGGGGCGCGTCTTGCTTGGGCCTCTCTCCTGGAGGCGTTCAGTCAGACCCAGTGTTGACATGTGGCAAGACGCTCCTAGGGGCGCGTCTTGCTTGGGCCTCTCTCCTGGCGGCGCTCAGTCAGACCGAGTGCTGACATGTGGCAAGACGCTCCTCGGGGCGCGTCTTGCTTGGGCCTCTCTCCTGGAGGCGCTCAGTCAGACCCAGTGGTGACATATGGCAAGACACTCCTCGGGGCACGTCTTGCTTGGGCCTCTCTCCTGGAGGCCCTCTGTCAGACCCAGTGTACACATGTGGCAAGACACTCCTCGGGGCGCGTCTTGCTTGGGCCTCTCTCCAGGAGACCCGCTGTCAGACGCAGTGTTGACATGTGGCAAGACGCTCCTAGGGGCGCATCTTGCTTGGGCCTCTCTCCTGGAGGAGCTCAGTCAGACCGAGTGCTGACATGTGGCAAGACGCTCCTAGGGGCCCGTCTTGCTTGGGCCTCTCTCCTGGAGGCGCTAAGTCAGACCCAGTGGTGACATATGGCAAGACTCTCCTCGGGGCGCGTGTTGCTTGGGCCTCTCTCCTGGAGGCCCTCTGTCAGACCCAGTGTTGACATGTGGCAAGACACTCCTCGGGGCGCGTCTTGCTTGGGCCTCTCTCCTGGAGGCGCTCAGTCAGACCCAGTGTTGACATGTGGCAAGACGCTCCTAGGGGCGCGTCTTAATTGGGCCTCTCTCCTGGAGGCGCTCAGTCAGACCGAGTGCTGACATGTGGCAAGACTCTCCTCGGGGCACGTCTTGCTTGGGCTTCTCTCCTGGAGGCCCTCAGTCTGACCCATTGTTGACATGTGGCAAGACGCTCCTCGGGGTGCGTCTTGCTTGGGCCTCTCTCCTGGAGGCACTCAGTCAGACCGAGTAGTGACATGTGGCAAGACGCTTCTAGGGGCACGTATTGCTTGGGCCTCTCTCCTGGAGGCCCTCTGTCAGACCCAGTGTTGACATGTGGCAAGACGCTCCTCGGGGCGCGTCTTGCTTGGGCCTCTCTCCTGGAGGCGCTTAGTCAGACCCAGTAGTGACATGTGGCATGACGCTCCTCGGGGCGCGTCTTGCTTGGGCCTCTCTCCTGGAGGCGCTCAGTCAGACCCAGTGGTGACATGTGGCAAGACACTCCTCGGGGCGCGTCTTGCTTTGGGCCTCTCTCCTGGAGGCCCTCTGTCAGACCCAGTGTTGACATGTGGCATGACGCTTCTAGGGGCGCGTCTAGCTTGGGCCTCTCTCCTGGAGGCGCTCAGTCAGACCCAGTGTTGACATGTGGCAAGACGCTCCTCGGGGCGCGTCTTGCTTGGGCCTCTCTCCTGGAGGCGCTCAGTCAGAACCAGAGGTGACATGTGGCAAGACGCTCCTCGGGTCGCGTCTTGCTTGGGCCTCTCTCCTGGAGGCACTCAGTCAGACCCAGTGTTGACATGTGGCAAGACGCTCCTCGGGGCGCGTCTTGCTTGGGCCTCTCTCCTGGAGGCGCTCAGTCAAACCCAGTGTTGACATGTGGCAAGACGCTCCTCGGGGCACGTCTTGCTTGGGCTTCTCTCCTGGAGGCCCTCAGTCAGACCCATTGTTGACATGTGGCAAGACGCTCCTCGGGGTACGTCTTGCTTGGGCCTCTCTCCTGGAGGCGCTCAGTCAGACCGAGTAGTGACATGTGGCAAGATGATCCTCGGGGCGCGTCTTGCTTGGGCCTCTCTCCTGGAGGCGCTCAGTCAGACCGAGTGCTGACATGTGGCAAGACGCTCCTCGGGGCCCATCTTGCTTGGGCCTCTCTCCTGGAGGCGCTCAGTCAGACCCAGTGGAGACATATGGCAAGACGCTCCTCGGGGCGCGTGTTGCTTGGGCCTCTCTCCTGGAGGCCCTCTGTCAGACCCAGTGTTGACATGTGGCAAGACGCTCCTCGGGGCGTGTCTTGCTTGGGCCTCTCTCCTGGAGGCGCTCAGTCAGACCCAGTGTTGACATGTGGCAAGACGCTCCTAGGGGCACGTCTTGCTTGGGCCTCTCTCCTGGAGGCGCTCAGTCAGACCGAGTGCTGACATGTGGCAAGACTCTCCTCGGGGCACGTCTTGCTTGGGCTTCTCTCCTGGAGGCCCTCAGTCAGACCCATTGTTGACATGTGGCAAGACGCTCCTCGGGGTGCGTCTTGCTTGGGCCTCTCTCCTGGAGGCGCTCAGTCAGACCGAGTAGTGACATGTGGCAAGACGCTTCTAGGGGCACGTATTGCTTGGGCCCCTCTCCTGGAGGCCCTCTGTCAGACCCAGTGTTGACATGTGGCAAGACGCTCCTCGGGGCGCGTCTTGCTTGGGCCTCTCTCCTGGAGGCCCTCAATCAGACCCAGTGTTCACACGTGGCAAGACGCTCCTCGGGGCGCGTCTTGCTTGGGCCTCTCTCCTGGAGGCGCTTAGTCAGACCGAGTAGTGACACGTGGCAAGACGCTCCTCGGGGCGCGTCTTGCTTGGGCCTCTCTCCTGGAGGCGCTTAGTCAGACCGAGTAGTGACATGTGGCATGACGCTCCTCGGGGCGCGTCTTGCTTGGGCCTCTCTCCTGGAGGCGCTCAGTCAGACCCAGTGGTGACATGTGGCAAGACACTCCTCGGGGCGCGTCTTGCTTGGGCCTCTCTCCTGGAGGCCCTCTGTCAGACCCAGTGTTGACATGTGGCAAGACGCTTCTAGGGGCGCGTCTTGCTTGGGCCTCTCTCCTTGAGGCGCTCAGTCAGACCCAGTGTTGACATGTGGCAAGACGCTCCTCGGGGCGCGTCTTGCTTGGGCCTCTCTCCTGGAGGCGCTCAGTCAGAACCAGAGGTGACATGTGGCAAGACGCTCCTCGGGGCGCGTCTTGCTTGGGCCTCTCTCCTGGAGGCGCTCAGTCAGACCCAGTGTTGACATGTGGCAAGACGCTCCTCGGGGCGCGTCTTGATTGGGCTTCTCTCCTGGAGGCCCTCAGTCAGACCCAGTGTTGACATGTGGCAAGACGCTCCTCGGGGCGCGTCTTGATTGGGCTTCTCTCCTGGAGTCCCTCAGTCAGACCCATTGTTGACATGTGGCAAGACGCTCCTCGGGGCGCGTCTTGCTTGGGCCTCTGTCCTGGAGGCGCTCAGTCAGACCGAGTGCTGACATAAGGCAAGACGCTCCTCGGGGCGCGTCTTGCCTGGGCCTCTCTCCTGGAGGCGCTCAGTCAGACCGAGTGCTGACATGTGGCAAGACGCTCCTCGGGGCGCGTCTTGCTGGGGCTTCTCTCATGGAGGCACTCGGTCAGACCCAGTGTTGACATGTGGCAAGACGCTCCTCGGGGCTCGTCTTGCTTGGGCCTCTCTCCTGGAGGCGCTCAGTCAGACCCAGTGGTGACATGTGGCAAGACGCTCCTCGGGGCGCGTCTTGCTTGGGCATCTCTCCTGGAGGCGCTCAGTCAGACCCAGTGGTGACATATGGCAAGACGCTCCTTCTTTGCGCGTGTTGCTTGGGCCTCTCTCCTGGAGGCCCTCTGTCAGACCCAGTGTTGACATGTGGCAAGACGCTCCTCGGGGCGCGTCTTGCTTGGGCCTCTCTCCTGGAGGCGCTCAGTCAGACCCAGTGTTGACATGTGGCAAGACGCTCCTAGGGGCGCGTCTTGCTTGGGCCTCTCTCCTGGAGGCGCTCAGTCAGACCGAGTGCTGACATGTGGCAAGACGCTCCTCGGGGCGCGTCTTGCTTGGGCCTCTCTCCTGGAGGCGCTCAGTCAGACCGTGTGCTGACATGTGGCAAGACGCTCCGCGGGGCGCGTCTTGCTTGGGCCTCTCTCCTGGAGGCGCTCAGTCAGACCCAGTGGTCACATATGGCAAGACACTCCTCGGGGCGCGTGTTGCTTGGGCCTCTCTACAGGAGCCCCGATGTCAGACCCATTGTTGACATGTGGCAAGACGCTCCTCGGGGTGCGTCTTGCTTGGGCCTCTCTCCTGGAGGCGCTCAGTCAGACCGAGTAGTGACATGTGGCAAGACGCTTCTAGGGGCACGTATTGCTTGGGCCTCTCTCCTGGAGGCCCTCTGTCAGACCCAGTGTTGACATGTGGCAAGACGCTCCTCGGGGCGCGTCTTGCTTGGGCCTCTCTCCTGGAGGCCCTCAATCAGACCCAGTGTTGACATGTGGCAAGACGCTCCTCGGGGCTCGTCTTGCTTGGGCCTCTCTCCTGGAGGCGCTCAGTCAGACCCAGTGGTGACATGTGGCAAGACGCTCCTCGGGGTGCGTCTTGCTTGGGCATCTCTCCTGGAGGCGCTCAGTCAGACCCAGTGGTGACATATGGCAAGACGCTCCTTCTTTGCGCGTGTTGCTTGGGCCTCTCTCCTGGAGGCCCTCTGTCAGACCCAGTGTTGACATGTGGCAAGACGCTCCTCGGGGCGCGTCTTGCTTGGGCCTCTCTCCTGGAGGCGCTCAGTCAGACCCAGTGTTGACATGTGGCAAGACGCTCCTCGGGGCACGTCTTGCTTGGGCCTCTCTCCTGGAGGCGCTCAGTCAGACCGTGTGCTGACATGTGGCAAGACGCTCCGCGGGGCGCGTCTTGCTTGGGCTTCTCTCCTGGAGGCGCTCAATCAGACCCAGTGGTGACATATGGCAAGACACTCCTCGGGGCGCGTGTTGCTTGGGCCTCTCTACAGGAGCCCCGATGTCAGACCCATTGTTGACATGTGGCAAGACGCTCCTCGGGGTGCGTCTTGCTTGGGCCTCTCTCCTGGAGGCGCTCAGTCAGACCAAGTAGTGACATGTGGCAAGACGCTTCTAGGGGCACGTATTGCTTGGGCCTCTCTCCTGGAGGCCCTCTGTCAGACCCAGTGTTGACATGTGGCAAGACGCTCCTCGGGGCGCGTCTTGCTTGGGCCTCTCTCCTGGAGGCCCTCAATCAGACCCAGTGTTGACACGTGGCAAGACGCTCCTCGGGGCGCGTCTTGCTTGGGCCTCTCTCCTGGAGGCGCTTAGTCAGACCGAGTAGTGACATGTGGCATGACGCTCCTCGGGGCGCGTCTTGCTTGGGCCTCTCTCCTGGAGGCGCTCAGTCAGACCCAGTGGTGACATGTGGCAAGACACTCCTCGGGGCGCGTCTTGCTTGGGCCTCTCTCCTGGAGGCCCTCTGTCAGACCCAGTGTTGACATGTGGCAAGACGCTTCTAGGGGCGCGTCTTGCTTGGGCCTCTCTCCTGGAGGCGCTCAGTCAGACCCAGTGTTGACATGTGGCAAGACGCTCCTCGGGGCTCGTCTTGCTTGGGCCTCTCTCCTGGAGGCGCTCAGTCAGAACCAGAGGTGACATGTGGCAAGACGCTCCTCAGGGCGCGTCTTGCTTGGGCCTCTCTCCTGGAGGCGCTCAGTCAGACCCAGTGTTGACATGTGGCAAGACGCTCCACGGGGCGCGTCTTGATTGGGCTTCTCTCCTGGAGGCCCTCAGTCAGACCCAGTGTTGACATGTGGCAAGACGCTCCTCGGGGCGCGTCTTGATTGGGCTTCTCTCCTGGAGTCCCTCAGTCAGACCCATTGTTGACATGTGGCAAGACGCTCCTCGGGGCGCGTCTTGCTTGGGCCTCTCTCCTGGAGGCGCTCAGTCAGACCGAGTGCTGACATAAGGCAAGACGCTCCTCGGGGCGCGTCTTGCTGGGGACTCTCTCCTGGAGGCGCTCAGTCAGACCCAGTGTTGACATGTGGCAAGACGCTCCTCGGGGCGCGTCTTGCTTGGGCCTCTCTCCTGGAGGCGCTCAGTCAAACCCAGTGTTGACATGTGGCAAGACGCTCCTCGGGGCACGTCTTGCTTGGGCTTCTCTCCTGGAGGCCCTCAGTCAGACCCATTGTTGACATGTGGCAAGACGCTCCTCGGGGTGCGTCTTGCTTGGGCCTCTCTCCTGGAGGCGCTCAGTCAGACCGAGTAGTGACATGTGGCAAGATGCTCCTCGGGGCGCGTCTTGCTTGGGCCTCTCTCCTTTAGGCGCTCAGTCAGACCGAGTGCTGACATGTGGCAAGACGCTCCTCGGGGCGCGTCTTGCTGGGGCTTCTCTCATGGAGGCACTCAGTCAGACCCAGTGTTGACATGTGGCAAGACGCTCCTCGGGGCTCGTCTTGCTTGGGCCTCTCTCCTGGAGGCGCTCAGTCAGACCCAGTGGTGACATGTGGCATGACGCTCCTCGGGGCGCGTCTTGCTTGGGCCTCTCTCCTGGAGGCGCTCAGTCAGACCCAGTGGTGACATGTGGCAAGACACTCCTCGGGGCGCGTCTTGCTTGGGCCTCTCTCCTGGAGGCCCTCTGTCAGACCCAGTGTTGACATGTGGCAAAACGCTTCTAGGGGCGCGTCTTGCTTGGGCCTCTCTCCTTGAGGCGCTCAGTCAGACCCAGTGTTGACATGTGGCAAGACGCTCCTCGGGGCGCGTCTTGCTTGGGCCTCTCTCCTGGAGGCGCTCAGTCAGAACCAGAGGTGACATGTGGCAAGACGCTCCTCGGGGCGCGTCTTGCTTGGGCTTCTCTCCTGGAGTCCCTCAGTCAGACCCATTGTTGACATGTGGCAAGACGCTCCTCGGGGCGCGTCTTGCTTGGGCCTCTCTCCTGGAGGCGCTCAGTCAGACCGAGTGCTGACATAAGGCAAGACGCTCCTCGGGGCGCGTCTTGCTGGGGACTCTCTCCTGGAGGCGCTCAGTCAGGCCCAGTGTTGACATGTGGCAAGACGCTCCTCGGGGCGCGTCTTGCTTGGGCCTCTCTCCTGGAGGCGCTCAGTCAAACCCAGTGTTGACATGTGGCAAGACGCTCCTCGGGGCACGTCTTGCTTGGGCTTCTCTCCTGGAGGCCCTCAGTCAGACCCATTGTTGACATGTGGCAAGACGCTCCTCGGGGTGCGTCTTGCTTGGGCCTCTCTCCTGGAGGCGCTCAGTCAGACCGAGTAGTGACATGTGGCAAGATGCTCCTCGGGGCGCGTCTTGCTTGGGCCTCTCTCCTGGAGGCGCTCAGTCAGACCGAGTGCTGACATGTGGCAAGACGCTCCTCGGGGCGCGTCTTGCTGGGGCTTCTCTCATGGAGGCACTCAGTCAGACCCAGTGTTGACATGTGGCAAGACGCTCCTCGGGGCTCGTCTTGCTTGGGCCTCTCTCCTGGAGGCGCTCAGTCAGACCCAGTGGTGACATGTGGCAAGACGCTCCTCGGGGCGCGTCTTGCTTGGGCATCTCTCCTGGAGGCGCTCAGTCAGACCCAGTGGTGACATATGGCAAGACGCTCCTTCTTTGCGCGTGTTGCTTGGGCCTCTCTCCTGGAGGCCCTCTGTCAGACCCAGTGTTGACATGTGGCAAGACGCTCCTCGGGGCGCGTCTTGCTTGGGCCTCTCTCCTGGAGGCGCTCAGTCAGACCCAGTGTTGACATGTGGCAAGACGCTCCTAGGGGCGCGTCTTGCTTGGGCCTCTCTCCTGGAGGCGCTCAGTCAGACCGTGTGCTGACATGTGGCAAGACGCTCCTCGGGGTGCGTCTTGCTTGGGCCTCTCTCCTGGAGGCGCTCAGTCAGACCGAGTGCTGACATAAGGCAAGACGCACCTCGGGGCGCGTCTTGCTGGGGACTCTCTCCTGGAGGCGCTCAGTCAGGCCCAGTGTTGACATGTGGCAAGACGCTCCTCGGGGCGCGTCTTGCTTGGGCCTCTCTCCTGGAGGCGCTCAGTCAAACCCAGTGTTGACATGTGGCAAGACGCTCCTCGGGGCACGTCTTGCTTGGGCTTCTCTCCTGGAGGCCCTCAGTCAGACCCATTGTTGACATGTGGCAAGACGCTCCTCGGGGTGCGTCTTGCTTGGGCCTCTCTCCTGGAGGCGCTCAGTCAGACCGAGTAGTGACATGTGGCAAGATGCTCCTCGGGGCGCGTCTTGCTTGGGCCTCTCTCCTGGAGGCGCTCAGTCAGACCGAGTGCTGACATGTGGCAAGACGCTCCTCGGGGCGCGTCTTGCTGGGGCTTCTCTCATGGAGGCACTCAGTCAGACCCAGTGTTGACATGTGGCAAGACGCTCCTCGGGGCTCGTCTTGCTTGGGCCTCTCTCCTGGAGGCGCTCAGTCAGACCCAGTGGTGACATGTGGCAAGACGCTCCTCGGGGCGCGTCTTGCTTGGGCATCTCTCCTGGAGGCGCTCAGTCAGACCCAGTGGTGACATATGGCAAGACGCTCCTTCTTTGCGCGTGTTGCTTGGGCCTCTCTCCTGGAGGCCCTCTGTCAGACCCAGTGTTGACATGTGGCAAGACGCTCCTCGGGGCGCGTCTTGCTTGGGCATCTCTCCTGGAGGCGCTCAGTCAGACCCAGTGGTGACATATGGCAAGACGCTCCTTCTTTGCGCGTGTTGCTTGGGCCTCTCTCCTGGAGGCCCTCTGTCAGACCCAGTGTTGACATGTGGCAAGACGCTCCTCGGGGCGCGTCTTGCTTGGGCCTCTCTCCTGGAGGCGCTCAGTCAGACCCAGTGTTGACATGTGGCAAGACGCTCCTAGGGGCGCGTCTTGCTTGGGCCTCTCTCCTGGAGGCGCTCAGTCAGACCGAGTGCTGACATGTGGCAAGACGCTCCTCGGGGCGCGTCTTGCTTGGGCCTCTCTCCTGGAGGCGCTCAGTCAGACCGTGTGCTGACATGTGGCAAGACGCTCCTCGGGGCGCGTCTTGCTTGGGCCTCTCTCCTGGAGGCGCTCAGTCAGACCCAGTGGTGACATATGGCAAGACACTCCTCGGGGCGCGTGTTGCTTGGGCCTCTCTCCAGGAGCCCCGATGTCAGACCCATTGTTGACATGTGGCAAGACGCTCCTCGGGGTGCGTCTTGCTTGGGCCTCTCTCCTGGAGGCGCTCAGTCAGACCGAGTAGTGACATGTGGCAAGACGCTTCTAGGGGCACGTATTGCTTGGGCCTCTCTCCTGGAGGCCCTCTGTCAGACCCAGTGTTGACATGTGGCAAAACGCTCCTCGGGGCGCGTCTTGCTTGGGCCTCTCTCCTGGAGGCCCTCAATCAGACCCAGTGTTGACACGTGGCAAGACGCTCCTCGGGGCGCGTCTTGCTTGGGCCTCTCTCCTGGAGGCGCTTAGTCAGACCGAGTAGTGACATGTGGCATCACGCTCCTCGGGGCGCGTCTTGCTTGGGCCTCTCTCCTGGAGGCGCTCAGTCAGACCCAGTGGTGACATGTGGCAAGACACTCCTCGGGGCGCGTCTTGCTTGGGCCTCTCTCCTGGAGGCCCTCTGTCAGACCCAGTGTTGACATGTGGCAAGACGCTTCTAGGGGCGTGTCTTGCTTGGGCCTCTCTCCTGGAGGCGCTCAGTCAGACCCAGTGTTGACATGAGGCAAGACGCTCCTCGGGGCTCGTCTTGCTTGGGCCTCTCTCCTGGAGGCGCTCAGTCAGAACCAGAGGTGACATGTGGCAAGACGCTCCTCAGGGCGCGTCTTGCTTGGGCCTCTCTCCTGGAGGCGCTCAGTCAGACCCAGTGTTGACATGTGGCAAGACGCTCCTCGGGGCGCGTCTTGATTGGGCTTCTCTCCTGTAGGCCCTCAGTCAGACCCAGTGTTGACATGTGGCAAGACGCTCCTCGGGGCGCGTCTTGATTGGGCTTCTCTCCTGGAGTCCCTCAGTCAGACCCATTGTTGACATGTGGCAAGACGCTCCTCGGGGCGCGTCTTGCTTGGGCCTCTCTCCTGGAGGCGCTCAGTCAGACCGAGTGCTGACATAAGGCAAGACGCTCCTCGGGGCGCGTCTTGCTGGGGACTCTCTCCTGGAGGCGCTCAGTCAGACCCAGTGTTGACATGTGGCAAGACGCTCCTCGGGGCGCGTCTTGCTTGGGCCTATCTCCTGGAAGCGCTCAGTCAAACCCAGTGTTGACATGTGGCAAGACGCTCCTCTGGGCACGTCTTGCTTGGGCTTCTCTCCTGGAGACCCTCAGTCAGACCCATTGTTGACATGTGGCAAGACGCTCCTCGGGGCGCGTCTTGCTTGGGCCTCTCTCCTGGAGGCGCTCAGTCAGAACCAGAGGTGACATGTTGCAAGACGCTCCTCGGGGCGCGTCTTGCTTGGGCCTCTCTCCTGGAGGCGCTCAGTCAGACCCAGTGTTGACATGTGGCATAAAGCTCCTCGGGGCGCGTCTTGATTGGGCTTCTCTCCTGGAGGCCCTCAGTCAGACCCAGTGTTGACATGTGGCAAGACGCTCCTCGGGGCGCGTCTTTATTGGGCTTCTCTCCTGGAGTCCCTCAGTCAGACCCATTGTTGACATGTGGCAAGATGCTCCTCGGGGCGCGTCTTGCTTGGGCCTCTCTCCTGGAGGCGCTCAGTCAGACCGAGTGCTGACATAAGGCAAGACGCTCCTCGGGGCGCGTCTTGCTGGGGACTCTCTCCTGGAGGTGCTCAGTCAGACCCAGTGTTGACATGTGGCAAGACGCTCCTCGGGGCGCGTCTTGCTTGGGCCTCTCTCCTGGAGGCGCTCAGTCAAACCCAGTGTTGACAAGTGGCAAGACGCTCCTCGGGGCACGTCTTGCTTGGGCTTCTCTCCTGGAGGCCCTCAGTCAGACCCATTGTTGACATGTGGCAAGACGCTCCTCGGGGTGCGTCTTGCTTGGGCCTCTCTCCTGGAGGCGCTCAGTCAGACCGAGTAGTGACATGTGGCAAGATGCTCCTCGGGGCGCGTCTTGCTTGGGCCTCTCTCCTGGAGGCGCTCAGTCTGACCGAGTGCTGACATGTGGCAAGACGCTCCTCGGGGCGCGTCTTGCTGGGGCTTCTCTCATGGAGGCACTCAGTCAGACCCAGTGTTGACATGTGGCAAGACGCTCCTCGGGGCTCGTCTTGCTTGGGCCTCTCTCCTGGAGGCGCTCAGTCAGACCCAGTGGTGACATGTGGCAAGACGCTCCTCGGGGCGCGTCTTATTTGGGCATCTCTCCTGGAGGCGCTCAGTCAGACCCAGTGGTGACATATGGCAAGACGCTCCTTCTTTGCGCGTGTTGCTTGGGCCTCTCTCCTGGAGGCCCTCTGTCAGACCCAGTGTTGACATGTGGCAAGACGCTCCTCGGGGCGCGTCTTGCTTGGGCCTCTCTCCTGGAGGCGCTCAGTCAGACCCAGTGTTGACATGTGGCAAGACGCTCCTAGGGGCGCGTCTTGCTTGGGCCTCTCTCCTGGAGGCGCTCAGTCAGACCGAGTGCTGACATGTGGCAAGACGCTCCTCGGGGCGCGTCTTGCTTGGGCCTCTCTCCTGGAGGCGCTCAGTCAGACCGTGTGCTGACATGTGGCAAGACGCTCCTCGGGGCGCGTCTTGCTTGGGCCTCTCTCCTGGAGGCGCTCAGTCAGACCCAGTGGTGACATATGGCAAGACACTCCTCGGGGCGCGTGTTGCTTGGGCCTCTCTCCAGGAGCCCCGATGTCAGACCCATTGTTGACATGTGGCAAGACGCTCCTCGGGGTGCGTCTTGTTTGGGCCTCTCTCCTGGAGGCGCTCAGTCAGACCGAGTAGTGACATGTGGCAAGACGCTTCTAGGGGCACGTATTGCTTGGGCCTCTCTCCTGGAGGCCCTCTGTCAGACCCAGTGTTGACATGTGGCAAGACGCTCCTCGGGGCGCGTCTTGCTTGGGCCTCTCTCCTGGAGGCCCTCAATCAGACCCAGTGTTGACACGTGGCAAGACGCTCCTCGGGGCGCGTCTTGCTTGGGCCTCTCTCCTGGAGGCGCTTAGTCAGACCGAGTAGTGACATGTGGCATGACGCTCCTCGGGGCGCGTCTTGCTTGGGCCTCTCTCCTGGAGGCGCTCAGTCAGACCCAGTGGTGACATGTGGCAAGACACTCCTCGGGGCGCGTCTTGCTTGGGCCTCTCTCCTGGAGGCCCTCTGTCAGACCCAGTGTTGACATGTGGCAAGACGCTTCTAGGGACGCGTCTTGCTTGGGCCTCTCTCCTGGAGGCGCTCAGTCAGACCCAGTGTTGACATGTGGCAAGACGCTCCTCGGGGCTCGTCTTGCTTGGGCCTCTCTCCTGGAGGCGCTCAGTCAGAACCAGAGGTGACATGTGGCAAGACGCTCCTCAGGGCGCGTCTTGCTTGGGCCTCTCTCCTGGAGGCGCTCAGTCAGACCCAGTGTTGACATGTGGCAAGACGCTCCTCGGGGCGCGTCTTGATTGGGCTTCTCTCCTGGAGGCCCTCAGTCAGACCCAGTGTTGACATGTGGCAAGACGCTCCTCGGGGCGCGTCTTGATTGGGCTTCTCTCCTGGAGTCCCTCAGTCAGACCCATTGTTGACATGTGGCAAGACGCTCCTCGGGGCGCGTCTTGCTTGGGCCTCTCTCCTGGAGGCGCTCAGTCAGACCGAGTGCTGACATAAGGCAAGACGCTCCTCGGGGCGCGTCTTGCTGGGGACTCTCTCCTGGAGGCGCTCAGTCAGACCCAGTGTTGACATGTGGCAAGACGCTCCTCGGGGCGCGTCTTGCTTGGGCTTCTCTCCTGGAGGCCCTCAGTCAGACCCATTGTTGACATGTGGCAAGACGCTCCTCGGGGTGCGTCTTGCTTGGGCCTCTCTCCTGGAGGCGCTCAGTCAGACCGAGTAGTGACATGTGGCAAGATGCTCCTCGGGGCGCGTCTTGCTTGGGCCTCTCTCCTTTAGGCGCTCAGTCAGACCGAGTGCTGACATGTGGCAAGACGCTCCTCGGGGCGCGTCTTGCTTGGGCCTCTCTCCTGGAGGCGCTCAGTCAGACCGAGTGCTGACATAAGGCAAGACGCTCCTCGGGGCGCGTCTTGCTGGGGCCTCTCTCCTGGAGGCGCTCAGTCAAACCCAGTGTTGACATGTGGCAAGACGCTCCTCGGGGCGCGTCTTGCTTGGGCTTCTCTCCTGGAGGCCCTCAGTCAGACCCATTGTTGACATGTGGCAAGACGCTCCTCGGGGTGCGTCTTGCTTGGGCCTCTCTCCTGGAGGCGCTCAGTCAGACCGAGTAGTGACATGTGGCAAGATGCTCCTCGGGGCGCGTCTTGCTTGGGCCTCTCTCCTTTAGGCGCTCAGTCAGACCGAGTGCTGACATGTGGCAAGACGCTCCTCGGGGCGCGTCTTGCTTGGGACTCTCTCCTGGAGGCGCTCAGTCAGACCCAGTGGTGACATATGGCAAGACACTCCTCGGGGCACGTCTTGCTTGGGCCTCTCTCCTGGAGGCCCTCTGTCAGACCCAGTGTTCACATGTGGCAAGACACTCCTCGGGGCGCGTCTTGCTTGGTCCTCTCTCCAGGAGGCCCGCTGTCAGACGCAGTGTTGACATGTGGCAAGACGCTCCTAGGGGCGCATCTTGCTTGGGCCTCTCTCCTGGAGGAGCTCAGTCAGACCGAGTGCTGACATGTGGCAAGACGCTCCTCGGGGCCCGTCTTGCTTGGGCCTCTCTCCTGGAGGCGCTCAGTCAGACCCAGTGGTGACATATGGCAAGACGCTCCTCGGGGCGCGTGTTGCTTGGGCCTCTCTCCTGGAGGCCCTCTGTCAGACCCAGTGTTGACATGTGGCAAGACACTCCTCGGGGCGCGTCTTGCTTGGGCCTCTCTCCTGGAGGCGCTCAGTCAGACCCAGTGTTGACATGTGGCAAGACGCTCCTAGGGGCGCGTCTTGCTTGGGCCTCTCTCCTGGAGGCGCTCAGTCAGACCGAGTGCTGACATTTGGCAAGACGCTCCTCGGGGCGCGTCTTGCTTGGGCCTCTCTCCTGGAGGCGCTCAGTCAGACCCAGTGGTGACATATGGCAAGACGCTCCTCGGGGCGCGTATTGCTTGGGCCTCTCTCCTGGAGGCCCTCTGTCAGACCCAGTGTTGACATGTGGCAGGACACTCCTCGGGGCGCGTCTTGCTTGAGCTTCTCTCATGGAGGCCCTCAGTCAGACCCAGTGTTGACAAGTGTCAAGACGCTCTTCGGGGCGCGTCTTGCTTGGGCCTCTCTCCTGGAGGCGCTCAGTCAGACCCATTGGTGACATGTGGCAAGACGCTCCTTGGGGCGCGTCTTGCTTGGGCCTCTCTCCTGGAGGCTCTAAGTCAGACCCAGTGGTGACATGTGGCAAGACGCTCCTCGGGGCGCGTCTTGCTTGGGCCTCTCTCCTGGAGGCGCTCAGTCACACCGAGTGCGCACATTTGGCTAGACACTCCTCGGGGCACGTATTCCTTGGGCCTCTCTCCTGGAGGCCCTCTGTCAGACCCAGTGTTGACATGTGGCAAGACGCTCCTCGGGGCGGTTCTTGCTTGGGCCTCTCTGCTAGAGGCCCTCAATCAGACCCAGTGTTGACACGTGGCAAGACGCTCCTCGGGGCGCGTCTTGCTTGGGCCTCTCTCCTGGAGGCGCTCAGGTAGACCGAGTAGTGACATGTGGCATGACGCTCCTCGGGGTGCTTCTTGCTTGGGCCTCTCTCCTGGAGGCGCTCAGTCAGACCCAGTGGTGACATGTGGCAAGACACTCCTCGGGGCGCGTCTTGCTTGGGCCTCTCTCCTGGAGGCCCTCTGTCAGACCCAGTGTTGACATGTGGCAAGACGCTTCTAGGGGCGCGTCTTGCTTGGGCCTCTCTCCTGGAGGCGCTCAGTCAGACCGAGTGCTGACATGTGGCAAGACGCTCCTCGGTGCGCGTCTTGCTTGGGCCTCTCTCCTGGAGGCGCTCAGTCAGACCCATTGTTGACATGTGGCAAGACGCTCCTCAGGGCGCGTCTTGCTTGGGCCTCTCTCCTGGAGGCGCTCAGTCAGACCGAGTAGTGACATGTGGCAAGATGCTCCTCGGGGCGCGTCTTGCTTGGGCCTCTCTCCTGGAGGCGCTCAGTCAGACCGAGTGCTGACATGTGGCAAGACGCTCCTCGGGGCGCGTCTTGCTTGGGCATCTCTCCTGGAGGCGCTCAGTCAGACCCAGTGGTGACATATGGCAAGACGCTCCTTCTTTGCGCGTGTTGCTTGGGCCTCTCTCCTGGAGGCCCTCTGTCAGACCCAGTGTTGACATGTGGCAAGACGCTCCTCGGGGCGCGTCTTGCTTGGGCCTCTCTCCTGGAGGCGTTCAGTCAGACCCAGTGTTGACATGTGGCAAGACGCTCCTAGGGGCGCGTCTTGCTTGGGCCTCTCTCCTGGAGGCGCTCAGTCAGACCGAGTGCTGACATGTGGCAAGACGCTCCTCGGGGCGCGTCTTGCTTGGGCCTCTCTCCTGGAGGCGCTCAGTCAGACCCAGTGGTGACATATGGCAAGACACTCCTCGGGGCACGTCTTGCTTGGGCCTCTCTCCTGGAGGCCCTCTGTCAGACCCAGTGTACACATGTGGCAAGACACTCCTCGGGGCGCGTCTTGCTTGGGCCTCTCTCCAGGAGGCCCGCTGTCAGACGCAGTGTTGACATGTGGCAAGACGCTCCTAGGGGCGCATCTTGCTTGGGCCTCTCTCCTGGAGGAGCTCAGTCAGACCGAGTGCTGACATGTGGCAAGACGCTCCTCGGGGCCCGTCTTGCTTGGGCCTCTCTCCTGGAGGCGCTAAGTAAGACCCAGTGGTGACATATGGCAAGACTCTCCTCGGGGCGCGTGTTGCTTGGGCCTCTCTCCTGGAGGCCCTCTGTCAGACCCAGTGTTGACATGTGGCAAGACACTCCTCGGGGCGCGTCTTGCTTGGGCCTCTCTCCTGGAGGCGCTCAGTCAGACCCAGTGTTGACATGTGGCAAGACGCTCCTAGGGGCGCGTCTTAATTGGGCCTCTCTCCTGGAGGCGCTCAGTCAGACCGAGTGCTGACATGTGGCAAGACTCTCCTCGGGGCACGTCTTGCTTGGGCTTCTCTCCTGGAGGCCCTCAGTCAGACCCATTGTTGACATGTGGCAAGACGCTCCTCGGGGTGCGTCTTGCTTGGGCCTCTCTCCTGGAGGCACTCAGTCAGACCGAGTAGTGACATGTGGCAAGACGCTTCTAGGGGCACGTATTGCTTGGGCCTCTCTCCTGGAGGCCCTCTGTCAGACCCAGTGTTGACATGTGGCAAGACGCTCCTCGGGGCGCGTCTTGCTTGGGCCTCTCTCCTGGAGGCCCTCAATCAGACCCAGTGTTGACACGTGGCAAGACGCTCCTCGGGGCGCGTCTTGCTTGGGCCTCTCTCCTGGAGGCGCTTAGTCAGACCCAGTAGTGACATGTGGCATGACGCTCCTCGGGGCGCGTCTTGCTTGGGCCTCTCTCCTGGAGGCGCTCAGTCAGACCCAGTGGTGACATGTGGCAAGACACTCCTCGGGGCGCGTCTTGCTTTGGGCCTCTCTCCTGGAGGCCCTCTGTCAGACCCAGTGTTGACATGTGGCACAACGCTTCTAGGGGCGCGTCTAGCTTGGGCCTCTCTCCTGGAGGCGCTCAGTCAGACCCAGTGTTGACATGTGGCAAGACGCTCCTCGGGGCGCGTCTTGCTTGGGCCTCTCTCCTGGAGGCACTCAGTCAGAACCAGAGGTGACATGTGGCAAGACGCTCCTCGGGTCGCGTCTTGCTTGGGCCTCTCTCCTGGAGGCGCTCAGTCAGACCCAGTGTTGACATGTGGCAAGACGCTCCTCGGGGCGCGTCTTGCTTGGGCCTCTCTCCTGGAGGCGCTCAGTCAAACCCAGTGTTGACATGTGGCAAGACGCTCCTCGGGGCACGTCTTGCTTGGGCTTCTCTCCTGGAGGCCCTCAGTCAGACCCATTGTTGACATGTGGCAAGACGCTCCTCTGGGTGCGTCTTGCTTGGGCCTCTCTCCTGGAGGCGCTCAGTCAGACCGAGTAGTGACATGTGGCAAGATGATCCTCGGGGCGCGTCTTGCTTGGGCCTCTCTCCTGGAGGCGCTCAGTCAGACCGAGTGCTGACATGTGGCAAGACGCTCCTCGGGGCGCGTCTTGCTGGGGCTTCTCTCAAGGAGGCACTCAGTCAGACCCAGTGTTGACATGTGGCAAGACGCTCCTCGGGGCGCGTCTAGCTTGGGCCTCTCTCCTGGAGGCGCTCAGTCAGACCCAGTGGTGACATGTGGCAAGACGCTCCTCGGGGCGCGTCTTGCTTGGGCATCTCTCCTGGAGGCGCTCAGTCAGACCCAGTGGTGACATATGGCAAGACGCTCCTTCTTTGCGCGTGTTGCTTGGGCCTCTCTCCTGGAGGCCCTCTGTCAGACCCAGTGTTGACATGTGGCAAGACGCTCCTAGGGGCGCATCTTGCTTGGGCCTCTCTCCTGGAGGAGCTCAGTCAGACCGAGTGCTGACATGTGGCAAGACGCTCCTCGGGGCCCATCTTGCTTGGGCCTCTCTCCTGGAGGCGCTCAGTCAGACCCAGTGGAGACATATGGCAAGACGCTCCTCGGGGCGCGTGTTGCTTGGGCCTCTCTCCTGGAGGCCCTCTGTCAGACCCAGTGTTGACATGTGGCAAGACGCTCCTCGGGGCGTGTCTTGCTTGGGCCTCTCTCCTGGAGGCGCTCAGTCAGACCCAGTGTTGACATGTGGCAAGACGCTCCTAGGGGCACGTCTTGCTTGGGCCTCTCTCCTGGAGGCGCTCAGTCAGACCGAGTGCTGACATGTGGCAAGACTCTCCTCGGGGCACGTCTTGCTTGGGCTTCTCTCCTGGAGGCCCTCAGTCAGACCCATTGTTGACATGTGGCAAGACGCTCCTCGGGGTGCGTCTTGCTTGGGCCTCTCTCCTGGAGGCGCTCAGTCAGACCGAGTAGTGACATGTGGCAAGACGCTTCTAGGGGCACGTATTGCTTGGGCCCCTCTCCTGGAGGCCCTCTGTCAGACCCAGTGTTGACATGTGGCAAGACGCTCCTCGGGGCGCGTCTTGCTTGGGCCTCTCTCCTGGAGGCCCTCAATCAGACCCAGTGTTCACACGTGGCAAGACGCTCCTCGGGGCGCGTCTTGCTTGGGCCTCTCTCCTGGAGGCGCTTAGTCAGACCGAGTAGTGACATGTGGCATGACGCTCCTCGGGGCGCGTCTTGCTTGGGCCTCTCTCCTGGAGGCGCTCAGTCAGACCCAGTGGTGACATGTGGCAAGACACTCCTCGGGGCGCGTCTTGCTTGGGCCTCTCTCCTGGAGGCCCTCTGTCAGACCCAGTGTTGACATGTGGCAAGACGCTTCTAGGGGCGCGTCTTGCTTGGGCCTCTCTCCTGGAGGCCCTCAATCAGACCCAGTGTTGACACGTGGCAAGACGCTGTGGGTCTGACTGAGGGCCTCCAGGAGAGAAGCCCAAGCAAGACGTGCCCCGAGGAGCGTCTTGCCACATGTCAACACTGGGTTTTACTGAGCGCCTCCAGGAGAGAGGCCCAAGCAAGACGCGCCCCGAGGAGCGTCTTGCCACATGTCACCACTGGGTCTGACTTAGAGCCTCCAGGAGAGAGGCCCCAGCAAGACGCGCCCCGAGGAGCGTCTTGCCTTATGTCAGCACTCGGTCTGACTGAGCGCCTCCAGGAGAGAGGCCCAAGCAAGACGCGCCCCGAGGAGCGTCTTGTCACATGTCAACAATGGGTCTGACTGAGGGACGCCAGGAGAGAAGCCCAATCAAGACGCGCCCCGAGGAGCGTCTTGCCACATGTCAACACTGGGTCTGACTGAGGGCCTCCAGGAGAGAAGCCCAATCAAGACGCGCCCCGAGGAGCGTCTTGCCACATGTCAACACTGGGTCTGACTGAGCGCCTCCAGGAGAGAGGCCCAAGCAAGACACGCCCTGAGGAGCGTCTTGCCACATGTCACCTCTGGTTCTGACTGAGCGCCTCCAGGAGAGAGGCCCAAGCAAGACGCACACCGAGGAGCGTCTTGCCACATGTCAGCACTCGGTCTGACTGAGCGCCTCCAGGAGAGAGGCCCAAGCAAGACGCGCCCCTAGAAGCGTCTTGCCACATGTCAACACTGGGTCTGACAGAGGGCCTCCAGGAGAGAGGCCCAAGCAAGACGCGCCCCGAGGAGTGTCTTGCCACATGTCACCACTGGGTCTGACTGAGCGCCTCCAGGAGAGAGGCCCAAGCAAGAAGCACCCCGAGGAGCGTCATGCCACATGTCACTACTCGGTCTACCTGAGCGCCTCCAGGAGAGAGGCCCAAGCAAGACGCGCCCCGAGGAGCGTCTTGCCACGTGTCAACACTGGGTCTGATTGAGGGCCTCTAGCAGAGAGGCCCAAGCAAGAACCGCCCCGAGGAGCGTCTTGCCACATGTCAACACTGGGTCTGACAGAGGGCCTCCAGGAGAGAGGCCCAAGGAATACGTGCCCCGAGGAGCGTCTAGCCAAATGTCAGCACTCGGTGTGACTGAGCGCCTCCAGGAGAGAGGCCCAAGCAAGACGCGCCCCGAGGAGCGTCTTGCCACATGTCACCACTGGGTCTGACTTAGAGCCTCCAGGAGAGAGGCCCAAGCAAGACGCGCCCCAAGGAGCGTCTTGCCACATGTCACCAATGGGTCTGACTGAGCGCCTCCAGGAGAGAGGCCCAAGCAAGACGCGCCCCGAGGAGCGTCTTGACACTTGTCAACACTGGGTCTGACTGAGGGCCTCCATGAGAGAAGCCCAAGCAAGACGCGCCCCGAGGAGTGTCCTGCCACATGTCAACACTGGGTCTGACAGAGGGCCTCCAGGAGAGAGGCCCAAGCAATACGCGCCCCGAGGAGCGTCTTGCCATATGTCACCACTGGGTCTGACTGAGCGCCTCCAGGAGAGAGGCCCAAGCAAGACGCGCCCCGAGGAGCGTCTTGCCAAATGTCAGCACTCGGTCTGACTGAGCGCCTCCAGGAGAGAGGCCCAAGCAAGACGCGCCCCTAGGAGCGTCTTGCCACATGTCAACACTGGGTCTGACTGAGCGCCTCCAGGAGAGAGGCCCAAGCAAGACGCGCCCCGAGGAGTGTCTTGCCACATGTCAACACTGGGTCTGACAGAGGGCCTCCAGGAGAGAGGCCCAAGCAACACGCGCCCCGAGGAGCGTCTTGCCATATGTCACCACTGGGTCTGACTGAGCGCCCCCAGGAGAGAGGCCCAAGCAAGACGGGCCCCGAGGAGCGTCTTGCCACATGTCAGCACTCGGTCTGACTGAGCTCCTCCAGGAGAGAGGCCCAAGCAAGATGCGCCCCTAGGAGCGTATTGCCACATGTCAACACTGCGTCTGACAGCGGGCCTCCTGGAGAGAGGACCAAGCAAGACGCGCCCCGAGGAGTGTCTTGCCACATGTGAACACTGGGTCTGTTAGAGGGCCTCCAGGAGAGAGGCCCAAGCAAGACGTGCCCCGAGGAGTGTCTTGCCATATGTCACCACTGGGTCTGACTGAGCGCCTCCAGGAGAGAGTCCCAAGCAAGACGCGCCCCGAGGAGCGTCTTGCCACATGTCAGCACTCGGTCTGACTGAGCGCCTAAAGGAGAGAGGCCCAAGCAAGACGCGCCCCGAGGAGCATCTTGCCACATGTCACTACTCGGTCTGACTGAGCGCCTCCAGGAGAGAGGCCCAAGCAAGACGCACCCCGAGGAGCGTCTTGCCACATGTCAACAATGGGTCTGACTGAGGGCCTCCAGGAGAGAAGCCCAAGCAAGACGCGCCCCGAGGAGCGTCTTGCCACATGTCAACACTGGGTTTGACTGAGCGCCTCCAGGAGAGAGTCCCCAGCAAGACGCGCCCCGAGGAGCGTCTTGCCTTATGTCAGCACTCGGTCTGACTGAGCGCCTCCAGGAGAGAGGCCCAAGCAAGACGCGCCCCGAGGAGCGTCTTGCCACATGTCAACAATGGGTCTGACTGAGGGACTCCAGGAGAGAAGCCCAATCAAGACGCGCCCCGAGGAGCGTCTTGCCACATGTCAACACTGGGTCTGACTGAGGGCCTCCAGGAGAGAAGCCCAATCAAGACGCGCCCCGAGGAGCGTCTTGCCACATGTCAACACTGGGTCTGACTGAGCGCCTCCAGGAGAGAGGCCCAAGCAAGACGCGCCCTGAGGAGCGTCTTGCCACATGTCACCTCTGGTTCTGACTGAGCGCCTCCAGGAGAGAGGCCCAAGCAAGACGAGCCCCGAGGAGCGTCTTGCCACATGTCAACACTGGGTCTGACTGAGCGCCTCCAGGAGAGAGGCCCAAGCAAGACGCGCCCCTAGAAGCGTCTTGCCACATGTCAACACTGGGTCTGACAGAGGGCCTCCAGGAGAGAGGCCCAAGCAAGACGCGCCCCGAGGAGTGTCTTGCCACATGTCACCACTGGGTCTGACTGAGCGCCTCCAGGAGAGAGGCCCAAGCAAGACGCGCCCTGAGGAGCGTCATGCCACATGTCACTACTCGGTCTGACTAAGCGCCTCCAGGAGAGAGGCCCAAGCAAGACGCGCCCCGAGGAGCGTCTTGCCACGTGTCAACACTGGGTCTGATTGAGGGCCTCCAGGAGAGAGGCCCAAGCAAGACGCGCCCCGAGGAGCGTCTTGCCACATGTCAACACTGGGTCTGACAGAGGGCCTCCAGGAGAGAGGCCCAAGCAATACGTGCCCCTAGAAGCGTCTTGCCACATGTCACTACTCGGTCTGACTGAGCGCCTCCAGGAGAGAGGCCCAAGCAAGATGCACCCCGAGGAGCGTCTTGCCACATGTCAACAATGGGTCTGACATCGGGGCTCCTGGAGAGAGGCCCAAGCAACACGCGCCCCGAGGAGTGTCTTGCCATATGTCACCACTGGGTCTGACTGAGCGCCTCCAGGAGAGAGGCCCAAGCAAGACGCGCCCCGAGGAGCGTCTTGCCACATGTCAGCACAAGGTCTGACTGAGCGCCTCCAGGAGAGAGGCCCAAGCAAGACGCGCCCCGAGGAGCGTCTTGCCACATGTCAGCACTCGGTCTGACTGAGCGCCTCCAGGAGAGAGGCCCAAGCAAGACGCGCCCCTAGGAGCGTCTTGCCACATGTCAACACTGGGTCTGACTGAGCGCCTCCAGGAGAGAGGCCCAAGCAAGACGCGCCCCGAGGAGCGTCTTGCCACATGTCAACACTGGGTCTGACAGAGGGCCTCCAGGAGAGAGGCCCAAGCAACACGCGCAAAGAAGGAGCGTCTTGCCATATGTCACCACTGGGTCTGACTGAGCGCCTCCAGGAGAGATGCCCAAGCAAGACGCGCCCCGAGGAGCGTCTTGCCACATGTCACCACTGGGTCTGACTGAGCGCCTCCAGGAGAGAGGCCCAAGCAAGACGAGCCCCGAGGAGCGTCTTGCCACATGTCAACACTGGGTCTGACTGAGTGCCTCCATGAGAGAAGCCCCAGCAAGACGCGCCCCGAGGAGCGTCTTGCCACATGTCAGCACTCGGTCTGACTGAGCGCCTCCAGGAGAGAGGCCCAAGCAAGACGCGCCCCGAGGAGCATCTTGCCACATGTCACTACTCGGTCTGACTGAGCGCCTCCAGGAGAGAGGCCCAAGCAAGACGCACCCCGAGGAGCGTCTTGCCACATGTCAACAATGGGTCTGACTGAGGGCCTCCAGGAGAGAAGCCCAAGCAAGACGTGCCCCGAGGAGCGTCTTGCCACATGTCAACACTGGGTTTGACTGAGCGCCTCCAGGAGAGAGGCCCAAGCAAGACGCGCCCCGAGGAGCGTCTTGCCACATGTCAACACTGGGTCTGACTGAGCGCCTCCAGGAGAGAGTCCCCAGCAAGACGCGCCCCGAGGAGCGTCTTGCCTTATGTCAGCACTCGGTCTGACTGAGCGCCTCCAGGAGAGAGGCCCAAGCAAGACGCGCCCCGAGGAGCGTCTTGCCACATGTCAACAATGGGTCTGACTGAGGGACTCCAGGAGAGAAGCCCAATCAAGACGCGCCCCGAGGAGCGTCTTGCCACATGTCAACACTGGGTCTGACTGAGGGCCTCCAGGAGAGAAGCCCAATCAAGACGCGCCCCGAGGAGCGTCTTGCCACATGTCAACACTGGGTCTGACTGAGCGCCTCCAGGAGAGAGGCCCAAGCAAGACGCGCCCCGAGGAGCGTCTTGCCACATGTCACCTCTGGTTCTGACTGAGCGCCTCCAGGAGAGAGGCCCAAGCAAGACGCGCCCCGAGGAGCGTCTTGCCACATGTCAACAATGGGTCTGACTGAGGGCCTCCAGGAGAGAAGCCCAAGCAAGACGTGCCCCGAGGAGCGTCTTGCCACATGTCAACACTGGGTTTGACTGAGCGCCTCCAGGAGATAGGCCCAAGCAAGACGCGCCCCGAGGAGCGTCTTGCCACATGTCAACACTGGGTCTGACTGAGCGCCTCCAGGAGAGAGTCCCCAGCAAGACGCGCCCCGAGGAGCGTCTTGCCTTATGTCAGCACTCGGTCTGACTGAGCGCCTCCAGGAGAGAGGCCCAAGCAAGACGCGCCCCGAGGAGCGTCTTGCCACATGTCAACAATGGGTCTGACTGAGGGACTCCAGGAGAGAAGCCCAATCAAGACGCGCCCCGAGGAGCGTCTTGCCACATGTCAACACTGGGTCTGACTGAGGGCCTCCAGGAGAGAAGCCCAATCAAGATGCGCCCCGAGGAGCGTCTTGCCACATGTCAACACTGGGTCTGACTGAGCGCCTCCAGGAGAGAGGCCCAAGCAAGACGCGCCCTGAGGAGCGTCTTGCCACATGTCACCTCTGGTTCTGACTGAGCGCCTCCAGGAGAGAGGCCCAAGCAAGACGAGCCCCGAGGAGCGTCTTGCCACATGTCAACACTGGGTCTGACTGAGCGCCTCCAGGAGAGAGGCCCAAGCAAGACGCGCCCCTAGAAGCGTCTTGCCACATGTCAACACTGGGTCTGACAGAGGGCCTCCAGGAGAGAGGCCCAAGCAAGACGCGCCCCGAGGAGTGTCTTGCCACATGTCACCACTGGGTCTGACTGAGCGCCTCCAGGAGAGAGGCCCAAGCAAGACGCGCCCCGAGGAGCGTCATGCCACATGTCACTACTCGGTCTGACTAAGCGCCTCCAGGAGAGAGGCCCAAGCAAGACGCGCCCCGAGGAGCGTCTTGCCACGTGTCAACACTGGGTCTGATTGAGGGCCTCCAGGAGAGAGGCCCAAGCAAGACGCGCCCCGAGGAGCGTCTTGCCACATGTCAACACTGGGTCTGACAGAGGGCCTCCAGGAGAGAGGCCCAAGCAATACGTGCCCCTAGAAGCGTCTTGCCACATGTCACTACTCGGTCTGACTGAGCGCCTCCAGGAGAGAGGCCCAAGCAAGACGCACCCCGAGGAGCGTCTTGCCACATGTCAACAATGGGTCTGACATCGGGGCTCCTGGAGAGAGGCCCAAGCAACACGCGCCCCGAGGAGTGTCTTGCCATATGTCACCACTGGGTCTGACTGAGCGCCTCCAGGAGAGAGGCCCAAGCAAGACGCGCCCCGAGGAGCGTCTTGCCACATGTCAGCACACGGTCTGACTGAGCGCCTCCAGGAGAGAGGCCCAAGCAAGACGCGCCCCGAGGAGCGTCTTGCCACATGTCAGCACTCGGTCTGACTGAGCGCCTCCAGGAGAGAGGCCCAAGCAAGACGCGCCCCTAGGAGCGTCTTGCCACATGTCAACACTGGGTCTGACTGAGCGCCTCCAGGAGAGAGGCCCAAGCAAGACGCGCCCCGAGGAGCGTCTTGCCACATGTCAACACTGGGTCTGACAGAGGGCCTCCAGGAGAGAGGCCCAAGCAACACGCGCAAAGAAGGAGCGTCTTGCCATATGTCACCACTGGGTCTGACTGAGCGCCTCCAGGAGAGATGCCCAAGCAAGACGCGCCCCGAGGAGCGTCTTGCCACATGTCACCACTGGGTCTGACTGAGCGCCTCCAGGAGAGAGGCCCAAGCAAGACGAGCCCCGAGGAGCGTCTTGCCACATGTCAACACTGGGTCTGACTGAGTGCCTCCATGAGAGAAGCCCCAGCAAGACGCGCCCCGAGGAGCGTCTTGCCACATGTCAGCACTCGGTCTGACTGAGCGCCTCCAGGAGAGAGGCCCAAGCAAGACGCGCCCCGAGTAGCATCTTGCCACATGTCACTACTCGGTCTGACTGAGCGCCTCCAGGAGAGAGGCCCAAGCAAGACGCACCCCGAGGAGCGTCTTGCCACATGTCAACAATGGGTCTGACTGAGGGCCTCCAGGAGAGAAGCCCAAGCAAGACGTGCCCCGAGGAGCGTCTTGCCACATGTCAACACTGGGTCTGACTGAGCGCCTCCAGGAGAGAGGCCCAAGCAAGACGCGCCCCGAGGAGCGTCTTGCCACATGTCAACACTGGGTCTGACTGAGCGCCTCCAGGAGAGAGTCCCCAGCAAGACGCGCCCCGAGGAGCGTCTTGCCTTATGTCAGCACTCGGTCTGACTGAGCGCCTCCAGGAGAGAGGCCCAAGCAAGACGCGCCCCGAGGAGCGTCTTGCCACATGTCAACAATGGGTCTGACTGAGGGACTCCAGGAGAGAAGCCCAATCAAGACGCGCCCCGAGGAGCGTCTTGCCACATGTCACCTCTGGTTCTGACTGAGCGCCTCCAGGAGAGAGGCCCAAGCAAGACGCGCCCCGAGGAGCGTCTTGCCACATGTCAACACTGGGTCTGACTGAGCGCCTCAAGGAGAGAGGCCCAAGCAAGACGCGCCCCTAGAAGCGTCTTGCCACATGTCAACACTGGGTCTGACAGAGGGCCTCCAGGAGAGAGGCCCAAGCAAGACGCGCCCCGAGGAGTGTCTTGCCACATGTCACCACTGGGTCTGACTGAGCGCCTCCAGGAGAGAGGCCCAAGCAAGACGCGCCCCGAGGAGCGTCATGCCACATGTCACCACTGGGTCTGACTGAGCGCCTCCAGGAGAGAGGCCCAAGCAAGACGAGCCCCGAGGAGCGTCTTGCCACATGTCAACACTGGGTCTGACTGAGTGCCTCCATGAGAGAAGCCCCAGCAAGACGCGCCCCGAGGAGCGTCTTGCCACATGTCAGCACTCGGTCTGACTGAGCGCCTAAAGGAGAGAGGCCCAAGCAAGACGCGCCCCGAGGAGCATCTTGCCACATGTCACTACTCGGTCTGACTGAGCGCCTCCAGGAGAGAGGCCCAAGCAAGACGCACCCCGAGGAGCGTCTTGCCACATGTCAACAATGGGTCTGACTGAGGGCCTCCAGGAGAGAAGCCCAAGCAAGACGTGCCCCGAGGAGCGTCTTGCCACATGTCAACACTGGGTTTGACTGAGCGCCTCCAGGAGAGAGGCCCAAGCAAGACGCACCCCGAGGAGCGTCTTGCCACATGTCAACACTGGGTCTGACTGAGCGCCTCCAGGAGAGAGTCCCCAGCAAGACGCGCCCCGAGGAGCGTCTTGCCTTATGTCAGCACTCGGTCTGACTGAGCGCCTCCAGGAGAGAGGCCCAAGCAAGACGCGCCCCGAGGAGCGTCTTGCCACATGTCAACAATGGGTCTGACTGAGGGACTCCAGGAGAGAAGCCCAATCAAGACGCGCCCCGAGGAGCGTCTTGCCACATGTCAACACTGGGTCTGACTGAGGGCCTCCAGGAGAGAAGCCCAATCAAGACGCGCCCCGAGGAGCGTCTTGCCACATGTCAACACTGGGTCTGACTGAGCGCCTCCAGGAGAGAGGCCCAAGCAAGGCGCCCCCTGAGGAGCGTCTTGCCACATGTCACCTCTGGTTCTGACTGAGCGCCTCCAGGAGAGAGGCCCAAGCAAGACGAGCCCCGAGGAGCGTCTTGCCACATGTCAACACTGGGTCTGACTGAGCGCCTCCAGGAGAGAGGCCCAAGCAAGACGCGCCCCTAGAAGCGTCTTGCCACATGTCAACACTGGGTCTGACAGAGGGCCTCCAGGAGAGAGGCCCAAGCAAGACGCGCCCCGAGGAGTGTCTTGCCACATGTCACCACTGGGTCTGACTGAGCGCCTCCAGGAGAGAGGCCCAAGCAAGACGCGCCCCGAGGAGCGTCATGCCACATGTCACTACTCGGTCTGGCTAAGCGCCTCCAGGAGAGAGGCCCAAGCAAGACGCGCCCCGAGGAGCGTCTTGCCACGTGTCAACACTGGGTCTGATTGAGGGCCTCCAGGAGAGAGGCCCAAGCAAGACGCGCCCCGAGGAGCGTCTTGCCACATGTCAACACTGGGTCTGACAGAGGGCCTCCAGGAGAGAGGCCCAAGCAATACGTGCCCCTAGAAGCATCTTGCCACATGTCACTACTCGGTCTGACTGAGCGCCTCCAGGAGAGAGGCCCAAGCAAGACGCACCCCGAGGAGCGTCTTGCCACATGTCAACAATGGGTCTGACATCGGGGCTCCTGTAGAGAGGCCCAAGCAACACGCGCCCCGAGGAGTGTCTTGCCATATGTCACCACTGGGTCTGACTGAGCGCCTCCAGGAGAGAGGCCCAAGCAAGACGCGCCCCGCGGAGCGTCTTGCCACATGTCAGCACACGGTCTGACTGAGCGCCTCCAGGAGAGAGGCCCAAGCAAGACGCGCCCCGAGGAGCGTCTTGCCACATGTCAACACTGGGTCTGACTGAGCGCCTCCAGGAGAGAGGCCCAAGCAAGACGCGCCCCGAGGAGCGTCTTGCCACATGTCAACACTGGGTCTGACAGAGGGCCTCCAGGAGAGAGGCCCAAGCAACACGCGCAAAGAAGGAGCGTCTTGCCATATGTCACCACTGGGTCTGACTGAGCGCCTCCAGGAGAGATGCCCAAGCAAGACGCGCCCCGAGGAGCGTCTTGCCACATGTCACCACTGGGTCTGACTGAGCGCCTCCAGGAGAGAGGCCCAAGCAAGACGCGCCCCGAGGAGCGTCATGCCACATGTCACTACTCGGTCTGACTAAGCGCCTCCAGGAGAGAGGCCCAAGCAAGACGCGCCCCGAGGAGCGTCTTGCCACGTGTCAACACTGGGTCTGATTGAGGGCCTCCAGGAGAGAGGCCCAAGCAAGACGCGCCCCGAGGAGCGTCTTGCCACATGTCAACACTGGGTCTGACAGAGGGCCTCCAGGAGAGAGGCCCAAGCAATACGTGCCCCTAGAAGCGTCTTGCCACATGTCACTACTCGGTCTGACTGAGCGCCTCCAGGAGAGAGGCCCAAGCAAGACGCACCCCGAGGAGCGTCTTGCCACATGTCAACAATGGGTCTGACATCGGGGCTCCTGTAGAGAGGCCCAAGCAACACGCGCCCCGAGGAGTGTCTTGCCATATGTCACCACTGGGTCTGACTGAGCGCCTCCAGGAGAGAGGCCCAAGCAAGACGCGCCCCGCGGAGCGTCTTGCCACATGTCAGCACACGGTCTGACTGAGCGCCTCCAGGAGAGAGGCCCAAGCAAGACGCGCCCCGAGGAGCGTCTTGCCACATGTCAACACTGGGTCTGACTGAGCGCCTCCAGGAGAGAGGCCCAAGCAAGACGCGCCCCGAGGAGCGTCTTGCCACATGTCAACACTGGGTCTGACAGAGGGCCTCCAGGAGAGAGGCCCAAGCAACACGCGCAAAGAAGGAGCGTCTTGCCATATGTCACCACTGGGTCTGACTGAGCGCCTCCAGGAGAGATGCCCAAGCAAGACGCGCCCCGAGGAGCGTCTTGCCACATGTCACCACTGGGTCTGACTGAGCGCCTCCAGGAGAGAGGCCCAAGCAAGACGAGCCCCGAGGAGCGTCTTGCCACATGTCAACACTGGGTCTGATTGAGGGCCTCCAGGAGAGAGGCCCAAGCAAGACGCGCCCCGAGGAGCGTCTTGCCACATGTCAACACTGGGTCTGACAGAGGGCCTCCAGGAGAGAGGCCCAAGCAATACGTGCCCCTAGAAGCGTCTTGCCACATGTCACTACTCGGTCTGACTGAGCGCCTCCAGGAGAGAGGCCCAAGCAAGACGCACCCCGAGGAGCGTCTTGCCACATGTCAACAATGGGTCTGACATCGGGGCTCCTGTAGAGAGGCCCAAGCAACACGCGCCCCGAGGAGTGTCTTGCCATATGTCACCACTGGGTCTGACTGAGCGCCTCCAGGAGAGAGGCCCAAGCAAGACGCGCCCCGCGGAGCGTCTTGCCACATGTCAGCACACGGTCTGACTGAGCGCCTCCAGGAGAGAGGCCCAAGCAAGACGCGCCCCGAGGAGCGTCTTGCCACATGTCAGCACTCGGTCTGACTGAGCGCCTCCAGGAGAGAGGCCCAAGCAAGACGCGCCCCTAGGAGCGTCTTGCCACATGTCAACACTGGGTCTGACTGAGCGCCTCCAGGAGAGAGGCCCAAGCAAGACGCGCCCCGAGGAGCGTCTTGCCACATGTCAACACTTGGTCTGACAGAGGGCCTCCAGGAGAGAGGCCCAAGCAACACGCGCAAAGAAGGAGCGTCTTGCCATATGTCACCACTGGGTCTGACTGAGCGCCTCCAGGAGAGATGCCCAAGCAAGACGCGCCCCGAGGAGCGTCTTGCCACATGTCACCACTGGGTCTGACTGAGCGCCTCCAGGAGAGAGGCCCAAGCAAGACGAGCCCCGAGGAGCGTCTTGCCACATGTCAACACTGGGTCTGACTGAGTGCCTCCATGAGAGAAGCCCCAGCAAGACGCGCCCCGAGGAGCGTCTTGCCACATGTGAGCACTCGGTCTGACTGAGCGCCTCCAGGAGAGAGGCCCAAGCAAGACGCGCCCCGAGGAGCATCTTGCCACATGTCACTACTCTGTCTGACTGAGCGCCTCCAGGAGAGAGGCCCAAGCAAGACACACCCCGAGGAGCGTCTTGCCACATGTCAACAATGGGTCTGACTGAGGGCCTCCAGGAGAGAAGCCCAAGCAAGACGTGCCCCGAGGAGCGTCTTGCCACATGTCAACACTGGGTTTGACTGAGCGCCTCCAGGAGAGAGGCCCAAGCAAGACGCGCCCCGAGGAGCGTCTTGCCACATGTCAACACTGGGTCTGACTGAGCGCCTCCAGGAGAGAGTCCCCAGCAAGACGCGCCCCGAGGAGCGTCTTGCCTTATGTCAGCACTCGGTCTGACTGAGCGCCTCCAGGACAGAGGCCCAAGCAAGACGCGCCCCGAGGAGCGTCTTGCCACATGTCAACAATGGGTCTGACTGAGGGACTCCAGGAGAGAAGCCCAATCAAGACGCGCCCCGAGGAGCGTCTTGCCACATGTCAACACTGGGTCTGACTGAGGGCCTCCAGGAGAGAAGCCCAATCAAGACGCGCCCCGAGGAGCGTCTTGCCACATGTCAACACTGGGTCTGACTGAGCGCCTCCAGGAGAGAGGCCCAAGCAAGACGCGCCCCGAGGAGCGTCTTGCCACATGTCACCTCTGGTTCTGACTGAGCGCCTCCAGGAGAGAGGCCCAAGCAAGACGCGCCCCGAGGAGCGTCTTGCCACATGTCAACACTGGGTCTGACTGAGCGCCTCAAGGAGAGAGGCCCAAGCAAGACGCGCCCCTAGAAGCGTCTTGCCACATGTCAACACTGGGTCTGACAGAGGGCCTCCAGGAGAGAGGCCCAAGCAAGACGCGCCCCGAGGAGTGTCTTGCCACATGTCACCACTGGGTCTGACTGAGCGCCTCCAGGAGAGAGGCCCAAGCAAGACGCGCCCCGAGGAGCGTCATGCCACATGTCACTACTCGGTCTGACTAAGCGCCTCCAGGAGAGAGGCCCAAGCAAGACGCGCCCCGAGGAGCGTCTTGCCACGTGTGAACACTGGGTCTGATTGAGGGCCTCCAGGAGAGAGGCCCAAGCAAGACGCGCCCCGAGGAGCGTCTTGCCACATGTCAACACTGGGTCTGACAGAGGGCCTCCAGGAGAGGGGCCCAAGCAATACGTGCCCCTAGAAGCGTCTTGCCACATGTCACTACTCGGTCTGACTGAGCGCCTCCAGGAGAGAGGCCCAAGCAAGACGCACCCCGAGGAGCGTCTAGCCACATGTCAACAATGGGTCTGACTGAGGGCCTCCAGGAGAGAAGCCCAAGCAAGACGTGCCCCGAGGAGAGTCTTGCCACATGTCAGCACTCGGTCTGACTGAGCGCCTCCAGGAGAGAGGCCCAAGCAAGACGTGCCCCTAGGAGCGTCTTGCCACATGTCAACACTGGGTCTGACTGAGCGCCTCCAGGAGAGAGGCCCAAGCAAGACACGCCCCGAGGAGCGTCTTGCCACATGTCAACACTGGGTCTGACAGAGGGCCTCCAGGAGAGAGGCCCAAGCAACACGCGCCCCGAGGAGCGTCTTGCCATATGTCTCCACTGGGTCTGACTGAGCGCCTCCAGGAGAGAGGCCCAAGCAAGACGCGCCCCGAGGATCATCTTGCCACATGTCACTACTCGGTCTGACTGAGCGCCTCCAGGAGAGAGGCCCAAGCAAGACGCACCCCGAGGAGCGTCTTGCCACATGTCAACAATGGGTCTGACTGAGGGCCTCCAGGAGAGAAGCCCAAGCAAGACGTGCCCCGAGGAGCGTCTTGCCACATGTCAACACCGGGTTTGACTGAGCGCCTCCAGGAGAGAGGCCCAAGCAAGACGCGCCCCGAGGAGCGTCTTGCCACATGTCAACACTGGGTCTGACTGAGCGCCTCCAGGAGAGAGGCCCAAGCAAGACGCGACCCGAGGAGCGTCTTGCCACATGTCACCTCTGGTTCTGACTGAGCGCCTCCAGGAGAGAGGCCCAAGCAAGACGCGCCCCGAGGAGCGTCTTGCCACATGTCAACACTGGGTCTGACTGAGCGCCTCCAGGAGAGAGGCCCAAGCTAGACGCGCCCCTAGAAGCGTCGTGCCACATGTCAACACTGGGTCTGACAGAGGGCCTCCAGGAGAGAGGCCCAAAGCAAGACGCGCCCCGAGGAGTGTCTTGCCACATGTCACCACTGGGTCTGACTGAGCGCCTCCAGGAGAGAGGCCCAAGCAAGACGCGCCCCGAGGAGCGTCATGCCACATGTCACTACTGGGTCTGACTAAGCGCCTCCAGGAGAGAGGCCCAAGCAAGACGCGCCCCGAGGAGCGTCTTGCCACGTGTCAACACTGGGTCTGATTGAGGGCCTCCAGGAGAGAGGCCCAAGCAAGACGCGCCCCGAGGAGCGTCTTGCCACATGTCAACACTGGGTCTGACAGAGGGCCTCCAGGAGAGAGGCCCAAGCAATACGTGCCCCTAGAAGCGTCTTGCCACATGTCACTACTCGGTCTGACTGAGTGCCTCCAGGAGAGAGGCCCAAGCAAGACGCACCCCGAGGAGCGTCTTGCCACATGTCAACAATGGGTCTGACTGAGGGCCTCCAGGAGAGAAGCCCAAGCAAGACGTGCCCCGAGGAGAGTCTTGCCACATGTCAGCACTCGGTCTGACTGAGCGCCTCCAGGAGAGAGGCCCAATTAAGACGCGCCCCTAGGAGCGTCTTGCCACATGTCAACACTGGGTCTGACAGAGGGCCTCCAGGAGAGAGGCCCAAGCAACACGCGCCCCGAGGAGAGTCTTGCCATATGTCACCACTGGGTCTGACTTAGCGCCTCCAGGAGAGAGGCCCAAGCAAGACGGGCCCCGAGGAGCGTCTTGCCACATGTCAGCACTCGGTCTGACTGAGCTCCTCCAGGAGAGAGGCCCAAGCAAGATGCGCCCCTAGGAGCGTCTTGCCACATGTCAACACTGCGTCTGACAGCGGGCCTCCTGGAGAGAGGCCCAAGCAAGACGCGCCCCGAGGAGTGTCTTGCCACATGTGTACACTGGGTCTGACAGAGGGCCTCCAGGAGAGAGGCCCAAGCAAGACGTGCCCCGAGGAGTGTCTTGCCATATGTCACCACTGGGTCTGACTGAGCGCCTCCAGGAGAGAGGCCCAAGCAAGACGCGCCCCGAGGAGCGTCTTGCCACATGTCAGCACTCGGTCTGACTGAGCGCCTCCAGGAGAGAGGCCCAAGCAAGACGCGCCCCTAGGAGCGTCTTGCCACATGTCAACACTGGGTCTGACTGAACGCCTCCAGGAGAGAGGCCCAAGCAAGACGTGCCCCGAGGAGCGTCTTGCCCCATGTCAACACTGGGTCTGACAGAGGGCCTCCAGGAGAGAGGCCCAAGCAACACGCGCAAAGAAGGAGCGTCTTGCCATATGTCACCACTGGGTCTGACTGAGCGCCTCCAGGAGAGATGCCCAAGCAAGACGCGCCCCGAGGAGCGTCTTGCCACATGTCACCACTGGGTCTGACTGAGCGCCTCCAGGAGAGAGGCCCAAGCAAGACGAGCCCCGAGGAGCGTCTTGCCACATGTCAACACTAGGTCTGACTGAGTGCCTCCATGAGAGAAGCCCCAGCAAGACGCGCCCCGAGGAGCGTCTTGCCACATGTCAGCACTCGGTCTGACTGAGCGCCTCCAGGAGAGAGGCCCAAGCAAGACGCGCCCCGAGGAGCATCTTGCCACATGTCACTACTCGGTCTGACTGAGCGCCTCCAGGAGAGAGGAACAAGCAAGACGCACCCCGAGGAGCGTCTTGCCACATGTCAACAATGGGTCTGACTGAGGGCCTCCAGGAGAGAAGCCCAAGCAAGACGGGCCCCGAGGAGCGTCTTGCCACATGTCAGCACTCGGTCTGACTGAGCTCCTCCAGGAGAGAGGCCCAAGCAAGATGCGCCCCTAGGAGCGTCTTGCCACATGTCAACACTGGGTCTGACAGAGGGCCTCCAGGAGAGAGGCCCAAGCAACACGCGCAAAGAAGGAGCGTCTTGCCATATGTCACCACTGGGTCTGACTGAGCGCCTCCAGGAGAGATGCCCAAGCAAGACGCGCCCCGAGGAGCGTCTTGCCACATGTCACCACTGGGTTTGACTGAGCGCCTCCAGGAGAGAGGCCCAAGCAAGACGCGCCCCGAGGAGCGTCTTGCCACATGTCAACACTGGGTCTGACTGAGTGCCTCCATGAGAGAAGCCCCAGCAAGACGCGCCCCGAGGAGCGTCTTGCCACATGTCAGCACTCGGTCTGACTGAGCGCCTCCAGGAGAGAGGCCCAAGCAAGACGCGCCCCGAGGAGCATCTTGCCACATGTCACTACTCGGTCTGACTGAGCGCCTCCAGGAGAGAGGCCCAAGCAAGACGCACCCCGAGGAGCGTCTTGCCACATGTCAACAATGGGTCTGACTGAGGGCCTCCAGGAGAGAAGCCCAAGCAAGATGTGCCCCGAGGAGCGTCTTGCCACATGTCAACACTGGGTTTGACTGAGCGCCTCTAGGAGAGAGGCCCAAGCAAGACGCGCCCCGAGGAGCGTCTTGCCACATGTCACCACTGGGTCTGACTGAGCGCCTCCAGGAGAGAGGCCCAAGCAAGACGCGCCCCGAGGAGCGTCATGCCACATGTCACTACTCGGTCTGACTAAGCGCCTCCAGGAGAGAGGCCCAAGCAAGACGCGCCCCGAGGAGCGTCTTGCCACGTGTCAACACTGGGTCTGATTGAGGGCCTCCAGGAGAGAGGCCCAAGCAAGACGCGCCCCGAGGAGCGTCTTGCCACATGTCAACACTGGGTCTGACAGAGGGCCTCCAGGAGAGAGGCCCAAGCAATACGTGCCCCTAGAAGCGTCTTGCCACATGTCACTACTCGGTCTGACTGAGCGCCTCCAGGAGAGAGGCCCAAGCAAGACGCACCCCGAGGAGCGTCTTGCCACATGTCAACAATGGGTCTGACATCGGGGCTCCTGTAGAGAGGCCCAAGCAACACGCGCCCCGAGGAGTGTCTTGCCATATGTCACCACTGGGTCTGACTGAGCGCCTCCAGGAGAGAGGCCCAAGCAAGACGCGCCCCGCGGAGCGTCTTGCCACATGTCAGCACACGGTCTGACTGAGCGCCTCCAGGAGAGAGGCCCAAGCAAGACGCGCCCCGAGGAGCGTCTTGCCACATGTCAGCACTCGGTCTGACTGAGCGCCTCCAGGAGAGAGGCCCAAGCAAGACCCGCCCCTAGGAGCGTCTTGCCACATGTCAACACTGGGTCTGACTGAGCGCCTCAAGGAGAGAGGCCCAAGCAAAACGCGCCCCGAGGAGCGTCTTGCCACATGTCAACACTGGGTCTGACAGAGGGCCTCCAGGAGAGAGGCCCAAGCAACACGCGCAAAGAAGGAGCGTCTTGCCATATGCCACCACTGGGTCTGACTGAGCGCCTCCAGGAGAGATGCCCAAGCAAGACGCGCCCCGAGGAGCGTCTTGCCACATGTCACCACTGGGTCTGACTGAGCGCCTCCAGGAGAGAGGCCCAAGCAAGACGAGCCCCGAGGAGCGTCTTGCCACATGTCAACACTGGGTCTGACTGAGTGCCTCCATGAGAGAAGCCCCAGCAAGACGCGCCCCGAGGAGCGTCTTGCCACATGTCAGCACTCGGTCTGACTGAGCGCCTCCAGGAGAGAGGCCCAAGCAAGACGCGCCCCGAGGAGCATCTTGCCACATGTCACTACTCGGTCTGACTGAGCGCCTCCAGGAGAGAGGCCCAAGCAGGACGCACCCCGAGGAGCGTCTTGCCACATGTCAACAATGGGTCTGACTGAGGGCCTCCAGGAGAGAAGCCCAAGCAAGACGTGCCCCGAGGAGCGTCTTGCCACATGTCAACACTGGGTTTGACTGAGCGCCTCCAGGAGAGAGGCCCAAGCAAGACGCGCCCCGAGGAGCGTCTTGCCACATGTCAACACTGGGTCTGACTGAGCGCCTCCAGGAGAGAGTCCCCAGCAAGACGCGCCCCGAGGAGCGTCTTGCCTTATGTCAGCACTCGGTCTGACTGAGCGCCTCCAGGACAGAGGCCCAAGCAAGACGCGCCCCGAGGAGCGTATGCCACATGTCAACAATGGGTCTGACTGAGGGACTCCAGGAGAGAAGCCCAATCAAGACGCGCCCCGAGGAGCGTCTTGCCACATGTCAACACTGGGTCTGACTGAGGGCCTCCAGGAGAGAAGCCCAATCAAGACGCGCCCCGAGGAGCGTCTTGCCACATGTCAACACTGGGTCTGACTGAGCGCCTCCAGGAGAGAGGCCCAAGCAAGACGCGCCCCGAGGAGCGTCTTGCCACATGTCACCTCTGGTTCTGACTGAGCGCCTCCAGGAGAGAGGCCCAAGCAAGACGCGCCCCGAGGAGCGTCTTGCCACATGTCAACACTGGGTCTGACTGAGCGCCTCAAGGAGAGAGGCCCAAGCAAGACGCGCCCCTAGAAGCGTCTTGCCACATGTCAACACTGGGTCTGACAGAGGGCCTCCAGGAGAGAGGCCCAAGCAAGACGCGCCCCGAGGAGCGTCTTGCCACATGTCAACACTGGGTCTGACAGAGGGCCTCCAGGAGAGGGGCCCAAGCAATACGTGCCCCTAGAAGCGTCTTGCCACATGTCACTACTCGGTCTGACTGAGCGCCTCCAGGAGAGAGGCCCAAGCAAGACGCACCCCGAGGAGCGTCTTGCCACATGTCAACAATGGGTCTGACTGAGGGCCTCCAGGAGAGAAGCCCAAGCAAGACGTGCCCCGAGGAGAGTCTTGCCACATGTCAGCACTCGGTCTGACTGAGCGCCTCCAGGAGAGAGGCCCAAGCAAGACGTGCCCCTAGGAGCGTCTTGCCACATGTCAACACTGGGTCTGACTGAGCGCCTCCAGGAGAGAGGCCCAAGCAAGACACGCCCCGAGGAGCGTCTTGCCACATGTCAACACTGGGTCTGACAGAGGGCCTCCAGGAGAGAGGCCCAAGCAACACGCGCCCCGAGGAGCGTCTTGCCATATGTCTCCACTGGGTCTGACTGAGCGCCTCCAGGAGAGAGGCCCAAGCAAGATGGGCCCCGAGGAGCGTCTTGCCACATGTCAGCACTCGGTCTGACTGAGCTCCTCCAGGAGAGAGGCCCAAGCAAGATGCGCCCCTAGGAGCGTCTTGCCACATGTCAACACTGGGTCTGACAGAGGGCCTCCAGGAGAGAGGCCCAAGCAACACGCGCAAAGAAGGAGCGTCTTGCCATATGTCACCACTGGGTCTGACTGAGCGCCTCCAGGAGAGATGCCCAAGCAAGACGCGCCCCGAGGAGCGTCTTGCCACATGTCACCACTGGGTCTGACTGAGCGCCTCCAGGAGAGAGGCCCAAGCAAGACGCGCCCCGAGGAGCCTCTTGCCACATGTCAACACTGGGTCTGACTGAGTGCCTCCTTGAGAGAAGCCCCAGCAAGACGCGCCCCGAGGAGCGTCTTGCCACATGTCAGCACTCGGTCTGACTGAGCGCCTCCAGGAGAGAGGCCCAAGCAAGACGCGCCCCGAGGATCATCTTGCCACATGTCACTACTCGGTCTGACTGAGCGCCTCCAGGAGAGAGGCCCAAGCAAGACGGACCCCGAGGAGCGTCTTGCCACATGTCAACAATGGGTCTGACTGAGGGCCTCCAGGAGAGAGGCCCAAGCAAGACACGCCCCGAGGAGCGTCTTGCCACATGTCAACACTGGGTCTGACTGAGCGCCTCCAGGAGAGAGGCCCAAGCAAGACGCGACCCGAGGAGCGTCTTGCCACATGTCACCTCTGGTTCTGACTGAGCGCCTCCAGGAGAGAGGCCCAAGCAAGACGCGCCCCGAGGAGTGTCTTGCCACATGTCAACACTGGGTCTGACTGAGCGCCTCCAGGAGAGAGGCCCAAGCTAGACGCGCCCCTAGAAGCGTCGTGCCACATGTCAACACTGGGTCTGACAGAGGGCCTCCAGGAGAGAGGCCCAAAGCAAGACGCGCCCCGAGGAGTGTCTTGCCACATGTCACCACTGGGTCTGACTGAGCGCCTCCAGGAGAGAGGCCCAAGCAAGACGCGCCCCGAGGAGCGTCATGCCACATGTCACTACTGGGTCTGACTAAGCGCCTCCAGGAGAGAGGCCCAAGCAAGACGCGCCCCGAGGAGCGTCTTGCCACGTGTCAACACTGGGTCTGATTGAGGGCCTCCAGGAGAGAGGCCCAAGCAAGACGCGCCCCGAGGAGCGTCTTGACACATGTCAACACTGGGTCTGACAGAGGGCCTCCAGGAGAGAGGCCCAAGCAATACGTGCCCCTAGAAGCGTCTTGCCACATGTCACTACTCGGTCTGACTGAGTGCCTCCAGGAGAGAGGCCCAAGCAAGACGCACCCCGAGGAGCGTCTTGCCACATGTCAACAATGGGTCTGACTGAGGGCCTCCAGGAGAGAAGCCCAAGCAAGACGTGCCCCGAGGAGAGTCTTGCCACATGTCAGCACTCGGTCTGACTAAGCGCCTCCAGGAGAGAGGCCCAATTAAGACGCGCCCCTAGGAGCGTCTTGCCACATGTCAACACTGGGTCTGACTGAGCGCCTCCAGGAGAGAGGCCCAAGCAAGACGCGCCCCGAGGTGTGTCTTGCCACATGTCAACACTGGGTCTGACAGAGGGCCTCCAGGAGAGAGGCCCAAGCAACACGCGCCCCGAGGAGAGTCTTGCCATATGTCACCACTGGGTCTGACTTAGCGCCTCCAGGAGAGAGGCCCAAGCCAGACGGGCCCCGAGGAGCGTCTTGCCACATGTCAGCACTCGGTCTGACTGAGCTCCTCCAGGAGAGAGGCCCAAGCAAGATGCGCCCCTAGGAGCGTCTTGCCACATGTCAACACTGCGTCTGACAGCGGGCCTCCTGGAGAGAGGCCCAAGCAAGACGCGCCCCGAGGAGTGTCTTGCCACATGTGTACACTGGGTCTGACAGAGGGCCTCCAGGAGAGAGGCCCAAGCAAGACGTGCCCCGAGGAGTGTCTTGCCATATGTCACCACTGGGTCTGACTGAGCGCCTCCAGGAGAGAGGCCCAAGCAAGACGCGCCCCGAGGAGCGTCTTGCCACATGTCAGCACTCGGTCTGACTGAGCGCCTCCAGGAGAGAGGCCCAAGCAAGATGCGCCCCTAGGAGCGTCTTGCCACATGTCAACACTGGGTCTGACTGAACGCCTCCAGGAGAGAGGCCCAAGCAAGACGCGCCCCGAGGAGCGTCTTGCCACATGTCAACACTGGGTCTGACAGAGGGCCTCCAGGAGAGAGGCCCAAGCAACACGCGCAAAGAAGGAGCGTCTTGCCATATGTCACCACTGGGTCTGACTGAGCGCCTCCAGGAGAGATGGCCAAGCAAGACGCGCCCCGAGGAGCGTCTTGCCACATGTCACCACTGGGTCTGACTGAGCGCCTCCAGGAGAGAGGCCCAAGCAAGACGAGCCCCGAGGAGCGTCTTGCCACATGTCAACACTAGGTCTGACTGAGTGCCTCCATGAGAGAAGCCCCAGCAAGACGCGCCCCGAGGAGCGTCTTGCCACATGTCAGCACTCGGTCTGACTGAGCGCCTCCAGGAGAGAGGCCCAAGCAAGACGCGCCCCGAGGAGCATCTTGCCACATGTCACTACTCGGTCTGACTGAGCGCCTCCAGGAGAGAGGCCCAAGCAAGACGCACCCCGAGGAGCGTCTTGCCACATGTCAACAATGGGTCTGACTGAGGGCCTCCAGGAGAGAAGCCCAAGCAAGACGGGCCCCGAGGAGCGTCTTGCCACATGTCAGCACTCGGTCTGACTGAGCTCCTCCAGGAGAGAGGCCCAAGCAAGATGCGCCCCTAGGAGCGTCTTGCCACATGTCAACACTGGGTCTGACAGAGGGCCTCCAGGAGAGAGGCCCAAGCAACACGCGCAAAGAAGGAGCGTCTTGCCATATGTCACCACTGGGTCTGACTGAGCGCCTCCAGGAGAGATGCCCAAGCAAGACGCGCCCCGAGGAGCGTCTTGCCACATGTCACCACTGGGTCTGACTGAGCGCCTCCAGGAGAGAGGCCCAAGCAAGACGCGCCCCGAGGAGCGTCTTGCCACATGTCAACACTGGGTCTGACTGAGTGCCTCCATGAGAGAAGCCCCAGCAAGACGCGCCCCGAGGAGCGTCTTGCCACATGTCAGCACTCGGTCTGACTGAGCGCCTCCAGGAGAGAGGCCCAAGCAGGACGCGCCCCGAGGAGCATCTTGCCACATGTCACTACTCGGTCTGACTGAGCGCCTCCAGGAGAGAGGCCCAAGCAAGACGCACCCCGAGGAGCGTCTTGCCACATGTCAACAATGGGTCTGACTGAGGGCCTCCAGGAGAGAAGCCCAAGCAAGATGTGCCCCGAGGAGCGTCTTGCCACATGTCAACACTGGGTTTGACTGAGCGCCTCCAGGAGAGAGGCCCAAGCAAGACGCGCCCCGAGGAGCGTCTTGCCACATGTCAACACTGGGTCTGACTGATCGCCTCCAGGAGAGAGGCCCAAGCAAGACGCGCCCCGAGGAGTGTCTTGCCACATGTCACCACTGGGTCTGACTGAGCGCCTCCAGGAGAGATGCCCAAGCAAGACGCGCCCCGAGGAGCGTCTTGCCACATGTCACCACTGGGTCTGACTGAGCGCCTCCAGGAGAGAGGCCCAAGCAAGACGCGCCCCGAGGAGCGTCTTGCCACATGTCAACACTGGGTCTGACTGAGTGCCTCCATGAGAGAAGCCCCAGCAAGACGCGCCCCGAGGAGCGTCTTGCCACATGTCAGCACTCGGTCTGACTGAGCGCCTCCAGGAGAGAGGCCCAAGCAGGACGCGCCCCGAGGAGCATCTTGCCACATGTCACTACTCGGTCTGACTGAGCGCCTCCAGGAGAGAGGCCCAAGCAAGACGCACCCCGAGGAGCGTCTTGCCACATGTCAACAATGGGTCTGACTGAGGGCCTCCAGGAGAGAAGCCCAAGCAAGATGTGCCCCGAGGAGCGTCTTGCCACATGTCAACACTGGGTTTGACTGAGCGCCTCCAGGAGAGAGGCCCAAGCAAGACGCGCCCCGAGGAGCGTCTTGCCACATGTCAACACTGGGTCTGACTGATCGCCTCCAGGAGAGAGGCCCAAGCAAGACGCGCCCCGAGGAGTGTCTTGCCACATGTCACCACTGGGTCTGACTGAGCGCCTCCAGGAGAGAGGCCCAAGCAAGACGCGCCCCGAGGAGCGTCATGCCACATGTCACTACTGGGTCTGACTAAGCGCCTCCAGGAGAGAGGCCCAAGCAAGACGCGCCCCGAGGAGCGTCTTGCCACGTGTCAACACTGGGTCTGATTGAGGGCCTCCAGGAGAGAGGCCCAAGCAAGACGCGCCCCGAGGAGCGTCTTGCCACATGTCAACACTGGGTCTGACAGAGGGCCTCCAGGAGAGAGGCCCAAGCAATACGTGCCCCTAGAAGCGTCTTGCCACATGTCACTACTCGGTCTGACTGAGTGCCTCCAGGAGAGAGGCCCAAGCAAGACGCAACCCGAGGAGCGTCTTGCCACATGTCAACAATGGGTCTGACTGAGGGCCTCCAGGAGAGAAGCCCAAGCAAGACGTGCACCGAGGAGAGTCTTGCCACATGTCAGCACTCGGTCTGACTGAGCGCCTCCAGGAGAGAGGCCCAAGCAAGACGCGCCCCTAGGAGCGTCTTGCCACATGTCAACACTGGGTCTGACTGAGCGCCTCCAGGAGAGAGGCCCAAGCAAGACGCGCCCCGAGGAGTGTCTTGCCACATGTCAACACTGGGTCTGACAGAGGGCCTCCAGGAGAGAGGCCCAAGCAACACGCGCCCCGAGGAGAGTCTTGCCATATGTCACCACTGGGTCTGACTTAGCGCCTCCAGGAGAGAGGCCCAAGCAAGACGGGCCCCGAGGAGCGTCTTGCCACATGTCAGCACTCTGTCTGACTGAGCTCCTCCAGGAGAGAGGCCCAAGCAAGATGCGCCCCTAGGAGCGTCTTGCCACATGTCAACACTGCGTCTGACAGCGGGCCTCCTGGAGAGAGGCCCAAGCAAGACGCGCCCCGAGGAGTGTCTTGCCACATGTGAACACTGGGTCTGACAGAGGGCCTCCAGGAGAGAGGCCCAAGCAAGACGTGCCCCGAGGAGTGTCTTGCCATATGTCACCACTGGGTCTGACTGAGCGCCTCCAGGAGAGAGGCCCAAGCAAGACGCGCCCCGAGGAGCGTCTTGCCACATGTCAGCACTCGGTCTGACTGAGCGCCTCCAGGAGAGAGGCCCAAGCAAGACGCGCCCCTAGGAGCGTCTTGCTACATGTCAACACTGGGTCTGACTGAACGCCTCCAGGAGAGAGGCCCAAGCAAGACGCGCCCCGAGGAGCGTCTTGCCACATGTCAACACTGGGTCTGACAGAGGGCCTCCAGGAGAGAGGCCCAAGCAACATGCGCAAAGAAGGAGCGTCTTGCCATATGTCACCACTGGGTCTGACTGAGCGCCTCCAGGAGAGATGCCCAAGCAAGACGCGCCCCGAGGAGCGTCTTGCCACATGTCACCACTGGGTCTGACTGAGCGCCTCCAGGAGAGAGGCCCAAGCAAGACGAGCCCCGAGGAGCGTCTTGCCACATGTCAACACTAGGTCTGACTGAGTGCCTCCATGAGAGAAGCCCCAGCAAGACGCGCCCCGAGGAGCGTCTTGCCACATGTCAGCACTCGGTCTGACTGAGCGCCTCCAGGAGAGAGGCCCAAGCAAGACGCGCCCCGAGGAGCATCTTGCCACATGTCACTACTCGGTCTGACTGAGCGCCTCCAGGAGAGAGGCCCAAGCAAGACACACCCCGAGGAGCGTCTTGCCACATGTCAACAATGGGTCTGACTGAGGGCCTCCAGGAGAGAAGCCCAAGCAAGACGTGCCCCGAGGAGCGTCTTGCCACATGTCAACACTGGGTTTGACTGAGCGCCTCCAGGAGAGAGGCCCAAGCAAGACGCGCCCCGAGGAGCGTCTTGCCACATGTCAACACTGGGTCTGACTGAGCGCCTCCAGGAGAGAGTCCCCAGCAAGACGCGCCCCGAGGAGCGTCTTGCCTTATGTCAGCACTCGGTCTGACTGAGCGCCTCCAGGAGAGAGGCCCAAGCAAGACGCGCCCCGAGGAGCGTCTTGCCACATGTCAACAATGGGTCTGACTGAGGGACTCCAGGAGAGAAGCCCAATCAAGACGCGCCCCGAGGAGCGTCTTGCCACATGTCAACACTGGGTCTGACTGAGCGCCTCCAGGAGACTGGCCCAAGCAAGACGCGCCCCGAGGAGCGTCTTGCCACATGTCACCTCTGGTTCTGACTGAGCGCCTCCAGGAGAGAGGCCCAAGCAAGACGCGCCCCGAGGAGTGTCTTGCCACATGTCAACACTGGGTCTGACTGAGCGCCTCCAGGAGAGAGGCCCAAGCAAGACGCGCCCCTAGAAGCGTCTTGCCACATGTCAACACTGGGTCTGACAGAGGGCCTCCAGGAGAGAGGCCCAAGCAAGACGCGCCCCGAGGAGTGTCTTGCCACATGTCACCACTGGGTCTGACTGAGCGCCTCCAGGAGAGAGGCCCAAGCAAGACGCGCCCCGAGGAGCGTCATGCCACATGTCACTACTCGGTCTGACTGAGCGCCTCCAGGAGAGAGGCCCAAGCAAGACGCGCCCCGAGGAGCGTCTTGCCACGTGTCAACACTGGGTCTGATTGAGGGTCTCCAGGAGAGAGGCCCAAGCAAGACGCGCCCCGAGGAGCGTCTTGCCACATGTCAACACTGGGTCTGACTGAGCGCCTCCAGGAGAGAGGCCCAAGCAACACGCGCCCCTAGGAGTGTCTTGCCACATGTCAACACTGGGTCTGAATGAGCGCCTCCAGGAGAGAGGCCCAAGCAATACGTGCCCCGAGGAGCGTCATGCCACATGTCAGCACTCGGTGTGACTGAGCGCCTCCAGGAGAGAGGCCCAAGCAAGACGCGCCCCGAGGAGCGTCTTGCCACATGTCACCACTGGGTCTGACTGAGAGCCTCCAGGAGAGAGGCCCAAGCAAGACGCGCCCCAAGGAGCGTCTTGCCACCTGTCACCAATGGGTCTGACTGAGCGCCTCCAGGAGAGAGGCCCAAGCAAGACGCGCCCCGAGGAGCGTCTTGACACCTGTCAACACTGGGTCTGACTGAGGGCCTCCATGAGAGAAGCCCAAGCAAGACGCGCCCCAAGGAGTGTCCTGCCACATGTCAACACTGGGTCTGACAGAGGGCCTCCAGGAGAGAGGCCCAAGCAATACGCGCCCCGAGGAGCGTCTTGCCATATGTCACCACTGGGTCTGACTGAGCGCCTCCAGGAGAGAGGCCCAAGCAAGACGCGCCCCTAGGAGTGTCTTGCCACATGTCAACACTGGGTCTGACTGAGCGCCTCCAGGAGAGAGGCCCAAGCAAGACGCGCCCCAAGGAGTGTCTTGCCACATGTCAACACTGGGTCTGACAGAGGGCCTCCAGGAGAGAGGCCCAAGCAACACGCGCCCCGAGGAGCGTCTTGCCATATGTCACCACTGGGTCTGACTGAGCGCCTCCAGGAGAGAGGCCCAAGCAAGACGGGCCCCGAGGAGCGTCTTGCCACATGTCAGCACTCGGTCTGACTGAGCGCCTCCAGGAGAGAGGCCCAAGCAAGATGCGCCCCTAGGAGCGTCTTGCCACATGTAAACACTGCGTCTGACAGCGGGCCTCCTGGAGAGAGGCCCAAGCAAGATGCGCCCCGAGGAGTGTCTTGCCACATGTGAACACAGGGTCTGACAGAGGGCCTCCAGGAGAGAGGCCCAAGCAAGACGTGTCCCGAGGAGTGTCTTGCCATATGTCACCACTGGGTCTGACTGAGCGCCTCCAGGAGAGAGGCCCAAGCAAGACGCGCCCCGAGGAGCGTCTTGCCACATGTCAGCACTCGGTCTGACTGAGCGCCTCCAGGAGAGAGGCCCAAGCAAGACGCGCCCCGAGGAGCGTCTTGCCACATGTCAGCACTCGGTCTGACTGAGCGCCTCCAGGAGAGAGGCCCAAGCAAGACGCGCCCCTAGGAGCGTCTTGCCACATGTCAACACTGGGTCTGACTGAGCGCCTCCAGGAGAGAGGCCCAAGCAAGACGCGCCCCGAGGAGCGTCTTGCCAAATGTCAACACTGGGTCTGACAGAGGGCCTCCAGGAGAGAGGCCCAAGCAACTTGCGCAAAGAAGGAGCGTCTTGCCATATGTCACCACTGGGTCTGACTGAGCGCCTCCAGGAGAGATGCCCAAGCAAGACGCGCCCCGAGGAGCGTCTTGCCACATGTCACCACTGGGTCTGACTGAGTGCCTCCAGGAGAGAGGCCCAAGCAAGACGAGCCCCGAGGAGCGTCTTGCCACATGTCAACACTGGGTCTGACTGAGTGCCTCCATGAGAGAAGCCCCAGCAAGACGCGCCCCGAGGAGCGTCTTGCCACATGTCAGCACTCGGTCTGACTGAGCACCTCCAGGAGAGAGGCCCAAGCAAGACGCGCCCCGAGGAGCATCTTGCCACATGTCACTACTCGGTCTGACTGAGCGCCTCCAGGAGAGAGGCCCAAGCAAGACGCACCCCGAGGAGCGTCTTGCCACATGTCAACAATGGGTCTGACTGAGGGCCTCCAGGAGAGAAGCCCAAGCAAGACGTGCCCCGAGGAGCGTCTTGCCACATGTCAACACTGGGTTTGACTGAGCGCCTCCAGGAGAGAGGCCCAAGCAAGACGCGCCCCGAGGAGCGTCTTGCCACATGTCAACACTGGGTCTGACTGAGCGCCTCCAGGAGAGAGTCCCCAGCAAGACGCGCCCCGAGGAGCGTCTTGCCTTTTGTCAGCACTCGGTCTGACTGAGCGCCTCCAGGAGAGAGGCCAAAGCAAGACGCGCCCCGAGGAGCGTCTTGCCACATGTCAACAATGGGTCTGACTGAGGGACTCCAGGAGAGAAGCCCAATCAAGACGCGCCCCGAGGAGCGTCTTGCCACATGTCAACACTGGGTCTGACTGAGGGCCTCCAGGAGAGAAGCCCAATCAAGACGCGCCCCGAGGAGCGTCTTGCCACATGTCAACACTGGGTCTGACTGAGCGCCTCCAGGAGAGAGGCCCAAGCAAGACGCGCCCCGAGGAGCGTCTTGCCACATGTCACCTCTGGTTCTGACTGAGCGCCTCCAGGAGAGAGGCCCAAGCAAGACGCGCCCCGAGGAGCGTCTTGCCACATGTCAACACTGGGTCTGACTGAGCGCCTCCAGGAGAGAGGCCCAAGCAAGACACGCCCCGAGGAGTGTCTTGCCACGTGTCAACACTGGGTCTGATTGAGGGCCTCCAGGAGAGAGGCCCAAGCAAGACGCGCCCCGAGGAGCGTCTTGCCACATGTCAACAATGGGTCTGACTGAGCGCCTCCAGGAGAAAAGCCCAAGCAATACGCGCCCCGAGGAGCGTCTTGCCACATGTCAGCACTCGGTCTGACTGAGCGCCTCCAGGAGAGAGGCCCAAGCAAGACGTGCCCCGAGGAGCGTCTTGACACTTGTCAACACTGGGTCTGACTGAGGGCCTCCAGGAGAGAAGCCCAAGCAAGACGCGCCCCGAGGAGTGTCTTGCCACATGTCAACACTGGGTCTGACAGAGGGCCTCCAGGAGAGAGGCCCAAGCAACACGCGCCCCGAGGAGCGTCTTGCCATATGTCACCACTGGGTCTGACTGAGCGCCTCCAGGAGAGAGGCCCTAGCAAGACGCGCACCGAGGAGCGTCTTGCCACATGTCAGCACTCGGTCTGACTGAGCGCCTCCAGGAGAGAGGCCCAAGCAAGACGCACCCCTAGAAGCGTCTTGCCACATGTCACCACTGGGTCTGACAGAGGGCCTCCAGGAGAGAGGCCCAAGCAAGACGAGCCCCGAGGAGCGTCTTGCCACATGTCAACACTAGGTCTGACTGAGTGCCTCCATGAGAGAAGCCCCAGCAAGACGCGCCCCGAGGAGCGTCTTGCCACATGTCAGCACTCGGTCTGACTGAGCGCCTCCAGGAGAGAGGCCCAAGCAAGACGCGCCCCGAGGAGCATCTTGCCACATGTCACTACTCGGTCTGACTGAGCGCCTCCAGGAGAGAGGCCCAAGCAAGACACACCCCGAGGAGCGTCTTGCCACATGTCAACAATGGGTCTGACTGAGGGCCTCCAGGAGAGAAGCCCAAGCAAGACGTGCCCCGAGGAGCGTCTTGCCACATGTCAACACTGGGTTTGACTGAGCGCCTCCAGGAGAGAGGCCCAAGCAAGACGCGCCCCGAGGAGCGTCTTGCCACATGTCAACACTGGGTCTGACTGAGCGCCTCCAGGAGAGAGTCCCCAGCAAGACGCGCCCCGAGGAGCGTCTTGCCTTATGTCAGCACTCGGTCTGACTGAGCGCCTCCAGGAGAGAGGCCCAAGCAAGACGCGCCCCGAGGAGCGTCTTGCCACATGTCAACAATGGGTCTGACTGAGGGACTCCAGGAGAGAAGCCCAATCAAGACGCGCCCCGAGGAGCGTCTTGCCACATGTCAACACTGGGTCTGACTGAGCGCCTCCAGGAGACTGGCCCAAGCAAGACGCGCCCCGAGGAGCGTCTTGCCACATGTCACCTCTGGTTCTGACTGAGCGCCTCCAGGAGAGAGGCCCAAGCAAGACGCGCCCCGAGGAGTGTCTTGCCACATGTCAACACTGGGTCTGACTGAGCGCCTCCAGGAGAGAGGCCCAAGCAAGACGCGCCCCTAGAAGCGTCTTGCCACATGTCAACACTGGGTCTGACAGAGGGCCTCCAGGAGAGAGGCCCAAGCAAGACGCGCCCCGAGGAGTGTCTTGCCACATGTCACCACTGGGTCTGACTGAGCGCCTCCAGGAGAGAGGCCCAAGCAAGACGCGCCCCGAGGAGCGTCATGCCACATGTCACTACTCGGTCTGACTGAGCGCCTCCAGGAGAGAGGCCCAAGCAAGACGCGCCCCGAGGAGCGTCTTGCCACGTGTCAACACTGGGTCTGATTGAGGGTCTCCAGGAGAGAGGCCCAAGCAAGACGCGCCCCGAGGAGCGTCTTGCCACATGTCAACACTGGGTCTGACTGAGCGCCTCCAGGAGAGAGGCCCAAGCAAGACGCGCCCCTAGGAGTGTCTTGCCACATGTCAACACTGGGTCTGAATGAGCGCCTCCAGGAGAGAGGCCCAAGCAATACGTGCCCCGAGGAGCGTCATGCCACATGTCAGCACTCGGTGTGACTGAGCGCCTCCAGGAGAGAGGCCCAAGCAAGACGCGCCCCGAGGAGCGTCTTGCCACATGTCACCACTGGGTCTGACTGAGAGCCTCCAGGAGAGAGGCCCAAGCAAGACGCGCCCCAAGGAGCGTCTTGCCACCTGTCACCAATGGGTCTGACTGAGCGCCTCCAGGAGAGAGGCCCAAGCAAGACGCGCCCCGAGGAGCGTCTTGACACCTGTCAACACTGGGTCTGACTGAGGGCCTCCATGAGAGAAGCCCAAGCAAGACGCGCCCCAAGGAGTGTCCTGCCACATGTCAACACTGGGTCTGACAGAGGGCCTCCAGGAGAGAGGCCCAAGCAATACGCGCCCCGAGGAGCGTCTTGCCATATGTCACCACTGGGTCTGACTGAGCGCCTCCAGGAGAGAGGCCCAAGCAAGACGCGCCCCTAGGAGTGTCTTGCCACATGTCAACACTGGGTCTGACTGAGCGCCTCCAGGAGAGAGGCCCAAGCAAGACGCGCCCCAAGGAGTGTCTTGCCACATGTCAACACTGGGTCTGACAGAGGGCCTCCAGGAGAGAGGCCCAAGCAACACGCGCCCCGAGGAGCGTCTTGCCATATGTCACCACTGGGTCTGACTGAGCGCCTCCAGGAGAGAGGCCCAAGCAAGACGGGCCCCGAGGAGCGTCTTGCCACATGTCAGCACTCGGTCTGACTGAGCGCCTCCAGGAGAGAGGCCCAAGCAAGATGCGCCCCTAGGAGCGTCTTGCCACATGTAAACACTGCGTCTGACAGCGGGCCTCCTGGAGAGAGGCCCAAGCAAGATACGCCCCGAGGAGTGTCTTGCCACATGTGAACACAGGGTCTGACAGAGGGCCTCCAGGAGAGAGGCCCAAGCAAGACGTGTCCCGAGGAGTGTCTTGCCATATGTCACCACTGGGTCTGACTGAGCGCCTCCAGGAGAGAGGCCCAAGCAAGACGCGCCCCGAGGAGCGTCTTGCCACATGTCAGCACTCGGTCTGACTGAGCGCCTCCAGGAGAGAGGCCCAAGCAAGACGCGCCCCGAGGAGCGTCTTGCCACATGTCAGCACTCGGTCTGACTGAGCGCCTCCAGGAGAGAGGCCCAAGCAAGATGCGCCCCTAGGAGCGTCTTGCCACATGTAAACACTGCGTCTGACAGCGGGCCTCCTGGAGAGAGGCCCAAGCAAGATGCGCCCCGAGGAGTGTCTTGCCACATGTGAACACAGGGTCTGACTGAGCGCCTCCAGGAGAGAGGCCCAAGCAAGACGCGCCCCGAGGAGCGTCTTGCCAAATGTCAACACTGGGTCTGACAGAGGGCCTCCAGGAGAGAGGCCCAAGCAACTTGCGCAAAGAAGGAGCGTCTTGCCATATGTCACCACTGGGTCTGACTGAGCGCCTCCAGGAGAGATGCCCAAGCAAGACGCGCCCCGAGGAGCGTCTTGCCACATGTCACCACTGGGTCTGACTGAGCGCCTCCAGGAGAGAGGCCCAAGCAAGACGAGCCCCGAGGAGCGTCTTGCCACATGTCAACACTGGGTCTGACTGAGTGCCTCCATGAGAGAAGCCCCAGCAAGACGCGCCCCGAGGAGCGTCTTGCCACATGTCAGCACTCGGTCTGACTGAGCACCTCCAGGAGAGAGGCCCAAGCAAGACGCGCCCCGAGGAGCATCTTGCCACATGTCACTACTCGGTCTGACTGAGCGCCTCCAGGAGAGAGGCCCAAGCAAGACGCACCCCGAGGAGCGTCTTGCCACATGTCAACAATGGGTCTGACTGAGGGCCTCCAGGAGAGAAGCCCAAGCAAGACGTGCCCCGAGGAGCGTCTTGCCACATGTCAACACTGGGTTTGACTGAGCGCCTCCAGGAGAGAGGCCCAAGCAAGACGCGCCCCGAGGAGCGTCTTGCCACATGTCAACACTGGGTCTGACTGAGCGCCTCCAGGAGAGAGTCCCCAGCAAGACGCGCCCCGAGGAGCGTCTTGCCTTTTGTCAGCACTCGGTCTGACTGAGCGCCTCCAGGAGAGAGGCCAAAGCAAGACGCGCCCCGAGGAGCGTCTTGCCACATGTCAACAATGGGTCTGACTGAGGGACTCCAGGAGAGAAGCCCAATCAAGACGCGCCCCGAGGAGCGTCTTGCCACATGTCAACACTGGGTCTGACTGAGGGCCTCCAGGAGAGAAGCCCAATCAAGACGCGCCCCGAGGAGCGTCTTGCCACATGTCAACACTGGGTCTGACTGAGCGCCTCCAGGAGAGAGGCCCAAGCAAGACGCGCCCCGAGGAGCGTCTTGCCACATGTCACCTCTGGTTCTGACTGAGCGCCTCCAGGAGAGAGGCCCAAGCAAGACGCGCCCCGAGGAGCGTCTTGCCACATGTCAACACTGGGTCTGACTGAGCGCCTCCAGGAGAGAGGCCCAAGCAAGACACGCCCCGAGGAGTGTCTTGCCACGTGTCAACACTGGGTCTGATTGAGGGCCTCCAGGAGAGAGGCCCAAGCAAGACGCGCCCCGAGGAGCGTCTTGCCACATGTCAACAATGGGTCTGACTGAGCGCCTCCAGGAGAAAAGCCCAAGCAATACGCGCCCCGAGGAGCGTCTTGCCACATGTCAGCACTCGGTCTGACTGAGCGCCTCCAGGAGAGAGGCCCAAGCAAGACGTGCCCCGAGGAGCGTCTTGACACTTGTCAACACTGGGTCTGACTGAGGGCCTCCAGGAGAGAAGCCCAAGCAAGACGCGCCCCGAGGAGTGTCTTGCCACATGTCAACACTGGGTCTGACAGAGGGCCTCCAGGAGAGAGGCCCAAGCAACACGCGCCCCGAGGAGCGTCTTGCCATATGTCACCACTGGGTCTGACTGAGCGCCTCCAGGAGAGAGGCCCTAGCAAGACGCGCACCGAGGAGCGTCTTGCCACATGTCAGCACTCGGTCTGACTGAGCGCCTCCAGGAGAGAGGCCCAAGCAAGACGCACCCCTAGAAGCGTCTTGCCACATGTCAACACTGGGTCTGACAGAGGGCCTCCAGGAGAGAGGCCCAAGCAATACGCGCCCCGAGGAGTGTCTTGCCACATGTCACCACTGGGTCTGACTGAGCGCCTCCAGGAGAGAGGCCCAAGCAAGACGCGCCCCGAGGAGCGTCATGCCACATGTCACTACTCAGTCTGACTGAGCGCCTCCAGGAGAGAGGGCCAAGCAAGACGCGCCCCGAGGAGCGTCTTGCCACGTGTCAACACTGGGTCTGATTGAGGGCCTCCAGGAGAGAGGCCCAAGCAAGACGCGCCCCGAGGAGCGTCTTGCCACATGTCAACACTGGGTCTGACAGAGGGCCTCCAGGAGAGAGGCCCAAGCAATACGTGCCCCGAGGAGCGTCTTGCCACATGTCACCTCTGGTTCTGACTGAGCGCCTCCAGGAGAGAGGCCCAAGCAAGACGCGCCCCGAGGAGCGTCTTGCCACATGTCAACAATGGGTCTGACTGAGGGCCTCCAGGAGAGAATCCCAAGCAAGACGCGCCCCGAGGAGCGTCTTGACACATGTCAACACTGGGTCTGACAAGGGCCTCCAGGAGAGAGGCCCAAGCAAGACGCGCCCCGAGGAGTGTCTTGCCACATGTCACCACTGGGTCTGACTGAGCGCCTCCAGGAGAGAGGCCCAAGCAAGACGCGCCCCGAGGAGCGTCAGGCCACATGTCACTACTCAGTCTGACTGAGCGCCTCCAGGAGAGAGGCCCAAGCAAGACGCGCCCCGAGGAGCGTCTTGCCACATGTCAACAATGGGTCTGACAGAGGGCCTCCAGGAGAGAAGCCCAAGCAAGACGCGCCCCGAGGAGCGTCTTGCCACATGTCAACAATGGGTCTTACTGAGGGCCTCCAGGAGAGAAGCCCAAGCAAGACGCGCCCCGAGGAGCTTCTTGCCACATGTCAGCACTTGGTCTGACTGAGCGCCTTTAGGAGAGAGGCCCAAGCAAGACGCGCCCCGAGGAGCGTCTTGCCACGTGTCACCACTGGGTCTGACTGAGCGCCTCCAGGAGAGAGGCCCAAGCAAGACGAGCCCCGAGGAGCGTCTTGCCACGTGTCAACATTGGGTCTGACTGAGTGCCTCCATGAGAGAAGCCCAAGCAAGAAGCGCCCCGAGGAGCGTCTTGCCACATGTCAGCACTGGGTCTGACTGAGCGCCTCCAGGAGAGAGTCCCCAGCAAGACGTGCCCCGATGAGCGTCTTGCCTTATGTCAGCACTCGGTCTGACTGAGCGCCTCCAGGAGAGTGGCCCAAGCAAGACGCGCCCCGAGGAGCATCTTGCCACATGTCAACAATGGGTCTGACTGAGGGCCTCCAGGAGAGAAGCCCAATCAAGACGCGCCCCGAGGAGCGTCTTGCCATATGTCAACACTGGGTCTGACTGAGGCCTCCAGGAGATAGGCCCAAGCAAGACGTTCCCGGAGGAGCGTCTTGCCACATGTCAACACTGGGTCTGACGGAGGGCCTCCAGGAGAGAGGCCCTAGCAAGACGCGCCCCGAGGAGCGTCTTGCCACATTTCACCTCTGGTTCTGACTGAGCGCCTCCAGGAGAGAGGCCCAAGCAAGACGCGCCCCGAGGAGCGACTTGCCACATGTCAACACTGGGTCTGACTGAGCGCCTCCAGGAGAGAGGCCCAAGCAAGACACGCCCCGAGGAGCGTCTTGCCACATGTCAACACTGGGTCTGACTGAGCACCTCCAGGCGAGAGGCCCAAGCAAGAAACGCCCCGAGGAGCGTCTTGCCACATGTCAACACTGGGTCTGACTGAGCGCCTCCAAGAGAGAGTCCCCAGCAAGACGCGCCCCGAGGAGCGTCTTGCCTTATGTCAGCACTCGGTCTGACTGAGCGCCTCCAGGAGAGAGGCCCAAGCAAGACGCGCCCCGAGGAGCGTCTTGCCACATGTCAACAATGGCTCTGACTGAGGGACTCCAGGAGAGAAGCCCAATCAAGACGCGCCCTGAGGAGCGTCTTGCCACATGTCAACACTGGGTCTGACTGAGGGCCTCCAGGAGAGAAGCCCAATCAAGATGCGCCCCGAGGAGCGTCTTGCCACATGTCAACACTGGGTCTGACTGAGCGCCTCCAGGAGAGAGGCCCAAGCAAGACGCGCCCCGAGGAGCGTCTTGCCACATGTCACCTCTGGTTCTGACTGAGCGCCTCCAGGAGAGAGGCCCAAGCAAGACGCGCCCCGAGGAGCGTCTTGCCACATGTCAACACTGGGTCTGACTGAGCGCCTCCAGGAGAGAGGCCCAAGCAACACACGCCCCGAGGAGTGTCTTGCCACGTGTCAACACTGGGTATGATTGAGGGCCTCCAGGAGAGAGGCCCAAGCAAGACGCGCCCCGAGGAGCGTCTTGCCACATGTCAACACTGGGTCTGACAGAGGGCCTCCAGGAGAGAGGCCCAAGCAAGACGCGCCCCGAGGAGCGTCTTGCCACATGTCAACAATGGGTCTGACTGAGCGCCTCCAGGAGAAAAGCCCAAGCAATACGCGCCCCGAGGAGCGTCTTGCCACATGTCAGCACTCGGTCTGACTGAGCGCCTCCAAGAGAGAGGCCCAAGCAAGACGCGCCCCGAGGAGCGTCTTGACACATGACAACACTGGGTCTAACAGAGGGCCTCCGGGAGAGAGGCCCAAGCAAGACGTGCCCCGAGGAGTGTCTTGCCACATGTCACCACTGGGTCTGACTGAGCGCCTCCAGGAGAGAGGCCCAAGCAAGACGTGCCCCGAGGAGCGTCATGCCACATGTCACTACTCGGTCTGACTGAGCGCCTCCAGGAGAGAGGGCCAAGCAAGACGCGCCCCGAGGAGCGTCTTGCCACGTGTCAACACTGGGTCGTATTGAGGGCCTCCAGGAGAGAGTCCCAAGCAAGACGCGCCCCGAGGAGCGTCTTGCCACATGTCAACACTGGGTCTGACAGAGGGCCTCCAGGAGAGAGGCCCAAGCAATACGTGCCCCGAGGAGCGTCTTGCCACATGTCACCTCTGGTTCTGACTGAGCGCCTCCAGGAGAGAGGCCCAAGCAAGACGCGCCCCGAGGAGCGTCTTGCCACATGTCAACACTGGGTCTGACTGAGCGCCTCCAGGAGAGAGTCCCCAGCAAGATGCGCCCCGAGGAGCGTCTTGCCACATGTCAACACTGGGTCTGACTGAGCGCCTCCAGGAGAGAGGCCCAAGCAAGATGCGCCCCGAGGAGCGTCCTGCCACATGTCAACACTGGGTCTGACTGAGCGCCTCCAGGAGAGAGTCCCCAGCAAGACGCGCCCCGAGGAGCGTCTTGCCTTATGTCAGCACTCGGTCTGACTGAGCGCCTCCAGGAGAGAGGCCCAAGCAAGACGCGCCCCGAGGAGCGTCTTGCCACATGTCAACAATGGGTCTGACTGAGGGACTCCAGGAGAGAAGCCCAATCAAGACGCGCCCCGAGGAGCGTCTTGCCACATGTCAACACTGGGTCTGACTGAGGGCCTCCAGGAGAGAAGCCCAATCAAGACGCGCCCCGAGGAGCGTCTTGCCACATGTCAACACTGGGTCTGACTGAGCGCCTCCAGGAGAGAGGCCCAAGCAAGACGCGCCCCGAGGAGCGTCTTGCCACATGTCAACAATGGGTCTGACTGAGGGCCTCCAGGAGAGAATCCCAAGCAAGACGCGCCCCGAGGAGCGTCTTGACACATGTCAACACTGGGTCTGACAAGGGCCTCCAGGAGAGAGGCCCAAGCAAGACGCGCCCCGAGGAGTGTCTTGCCACATGTCACCACTGGGTCTGACTGAGCGCCTCCAGGAGAGAGGCCCAAGCAAGACGCGCCCCGAGGAGCGTCAGGCCACATGTCACTACTCAGTCTGACTGAGCGCCTCCAGGAGAGAGGCCCAAGCAAGACGCGCCCCGAGGAGCGTCTTGCCACATGTCAACAATGGGTCTGACAGAGGGCCTCCAGGAGAGAAGCCCAAGCAAGACGCGCCCCGAGGAGCGTCTTGCCACATGTCAACAATGGGTCTTACTGAGGGCCTCCAGGAGAGAAGCCCAAGCAAGACGCGCCCCGAGGAGCTTCTTGCCACATGTCAGCACTTGGTCTGACTGAGCGCCTTTAGGAGAGAGGCCCAAGCAAGACGCACCCCGAGGAGCGTCTTGCCACGTGTCACCACTGGGTCTGACTGAGCGCCTCCAGGAGAGAGGCCCAAGCAAGACGAGCCCCGAGGAGCGTCTTGCCACGTGTCAACACTGGGTCTGACTGAGTGCCTCCATGAGAGAAGCCCAAGCAAGAAGCGCCCCGAGGAGCGTCTTGCCACATGTCAGCACTGGGTCTGACTGAGCGCCTCCAGGAGAGAGTCCCCAGCAAGACGTGCCCCGATGAGCGTCTTGCCTTATGTCAGCACTCGGTCTGACTGAGGGCCTCCAGGAGAGAAGCCCAATCAAGACGCGCCCCGAGGAGCGTCTTGCCATATGTCAACACTGGGTCTGACTGAGGCCTCCAGGAGAGAGGCCCAAGCAAGACGTTCCCGGAGGAGCGTCTTGCCACATGTCAACACTGGGTCTGACGGAGGGCCTCCAGGAGAGAGGCCCTAGCAAGACGCGCCCCGAGGAGCGTCTTGCCACATTTCACCTCTGGTTCTGACTGAGCGCCTCCAGGAGAGAGGCCCAAGCAAGACGCGCCCCGAGGAGCGACTTGCCACATGTCAACACTGGGTCTGACTGAGCGCCTCCAGGAGAGAGGCCCAAGCAAGACACGCCCCGAGGAGCGTCTTGCCACATGTCAACACTGGGTCTGACTGAGCACCTCCAGGCGAGAGGCCCAAGCAAGAAACGCCCCGAGGAGCGTCTTGCCACATGTCAACACTGGGTCTGACTGAGCGCCTCCAAGAGAGAGTCCCCAGCAAGACGCGCCCCGAGGAGCGTCTTGCCTTATGTCAGCACTCGGTCTGACTGAGCGCCTCCAGGAGAGAGGCCCAAGCAAGACGCGCCCCGAGGAGCGTCTTGCCACATGTCAACAATGGCTCTGACTGAGGGACTCCAGGAGAGAAGCCCAATCAAGACGCGCCCTGAGGAGCGTCTTGCCACATGTCAACACTGGGTCTGACTGAGGGCCTCCAGGAGAGAAGCCCAATCAAGATGCGCCCCGAGGAGCGTCTTGCCACATGTCAACACTGGGTCTGACTGAGCGCCTCCAGGAGAGAGGCCCAAGCAAGACGCGCCCCGAGGAGCGTCTTGCCACATGTCACCTCTGGTTCTGACTGAGCGCCTCCAGGAGAGAGGCCCAAGCAAGACGCGCCCCGAGGAGCGTCTTGCCACATGTCAACACTGGGTCTGACTGAGCGCCTCCAGGAGAGAGGCCCAAGCAAGACACGCCCCGAGGAGTGTCTTGCCACGTGTCAACACTGGGTCTGATTGAGGGCCTCCAGGAGAGAGGCCCAAGCAAGACGCGCCCCGAGGAGCGTCTTGCCACATGTCAACACTGGGTCTGACAGAGGGCCTCCAGGAGAGAGGCCCAAGCAAGACGCGCCCCGAGGAGCGTCTTGCCACATGTCAACAATGGGTCTGACTGAGCGCCTCCAGGAGAAAAGCCCAAGCAATACGCGCCCCGAGGAGCGTCTTGCCACATGTCAGCACTCGGTCTGACTGAGCGCCTCCAAGAGAGAGGCCCAAGCAAGACGCGCCCCGAGGAGCGTCTTGACACATGACAACACTGGGTCTAACAGAGGGCCTCAGGGAGAGAGGCCCAAGCAAGACGTGCCCCGAGGAGTGTCTTGCCACATGTCACCACTGGGTCTGACTGAGCGCCTCCAGGAGAGTGGCCCAAGCAAGACGTGCCCCGAGGAGCGTCATGCCACATGTCACTACTCGGTCTGACTGAGCGCCTCCAGGAGAGAGGGCCAAGCAAGACGCGCCCCGAGGAGCGTCTTGCCACGTGTCAACACTGGGTCGTATTGAGGGCCTCCAGGAGAGAGGCCCAAGCAAGACGCGCCCCGAGGAGCGTCTTGCCACATGTCAACACTGGGTCTGACAGAGGGCCTCCAGGAGAGAGGCCCAAGCAATACGTGCCCCGAGGAGCGTCTTGCCACATGTCACCTCTGGTTCTGACTGAGCGCCTCCAGGAGAGAGGCCCAAGCAAGACGCGCCCCGAGGAGCGTCTTGCCACATGTCAACACTGGGTCTGACTGAGCGCCTCCAGGAGAGAGTCCCCAGCAAGATGCGCCCCGAGGAGCGTCTTGCCACATGTCAACACTGGGTCTGACTGAGCGCCTCCAGGAGAGAGGCCCAAGCAAGATGCGCCCCGAGGAGCGTCCTGCCACATGTCAACACTGGGTCTGACTGAGCGCCTCCAGGAGAGAGTCCCCAGCAAGACGCGCCCCGAGGAGCGTCTTGCCTTATGTCAGCACTCGGTCTGACTGAGCGCCTCCAGGAGAGAGGCCCAAGCAAGACGCGCCCCGAGGAGCGTCTTGCCACATGTCAACAATGGGTCTGACTGAGGGACTCCAGGAGAGAAGCCCAATCAAGACGCGCCCCGAGGAGCGTCTTGCCACATGTCAACACTGGGTCTGACTGAGGGCCTCCAGGAGAGAAGCCCAATCAAGACGCGCCCCGAGGAGCGTCTTGCCACATGTCAACACTGGGTCTGACTGAGCGCCTCCAGGAGAGAGGCCCAAGCAAGACGCGCCCCGAGGAGCGTCTTGCCACATGTCAACACTGGGTCTGACTGAGCGCCTCCAGGAGAGAGTCCCCAGCAAGATGCGCCCCGAGGAGCGTCTTGCCACATGTCAACACTGGGTCTGACTGAGCGCCTCCAGGAGAGAGGCCCAAGCAAGATGCGCCCCGAGGAGCGTCCTGCCACATGTCAACACTGGGTCTGACTGAGCGCCTCCAGGAGAGAGTCCCCAGCAAGACGCGCCCCGAGGAGCGTCTTGCCTTATGTCAGCACTCGGTCTGACTGAGCGCCTCCAGGAGAGAGGCCCAAGCAAGACGCGCCCCGAGGAGCGTCTTGCCACATGTCAACAATGGGTCTGACTGAGGGACTCCAGGAGAGAAGCCCAATCAAGACGCGCCCCGAGGAGCGTCTTGCCACATGTCAACACTGGGTCTGACTGAGGGCCTCCAGGAGAGAAGCCCAATCAAGACGCGCCCCGAGGAGCGTCTTGCCACATGTCAACACTGGGTCTGACTGAGCGCCTCCAGGAGAGAGGCCCAAGCAAGACGCGCCCCGAGGAGCGTCTTGCCACATGTCAACACTGGGTCTGACAGAGGGCCTCCAGGAGAGAGGCCCAAGCAATACGTGCCCCGAGGAGCGTCTTGCCACATGTCACCTCTGGTTCTGAATGAGCGCCTCCAGGAGAGAGGCCCAAGCAAGATGCGCCCCGAGGAGCGTCTTGCCACATGTCAACACTGGGTCTGACTGAGCGCCTCCAGGAGAGAGTCCCCAGCAAGACGCGCCCCGAGGAGCGTCTTGCCACATGTCAACACTGGGTCTGACTGAGCGCCTCCAGGAGAGAGGCCCAAGCAAGACGCACCCCGAGGAGCGTCTTGCCACATGTCAACACTGGGTCTGACTGAGCGCCTCCAGGAGAGAATCCCCAGCAAGACGCGCCCCGAGGAGCGTCTTGCCTTATGTCAGCACTCGGTCTGACTGAGCGCCTCCAGGAGAGAGGCCCAAGCAAGACGCGCCCCGAGGAGCGTCTTGCCACATGTCAACAATGGGTCTGACTGAGGGACTCCAGGAGAGAAGCCCAATCAAGACAAGCCCCGAGGAGCGTCTTGCCACATGTCAACACTGGGTCTGACTGAGGGCCTCCAGGAGAGAAGCCCAATCAAGACGCGCCCCGAGGAGCGTCTTGCCACATGTCAACACTGGGTCTGACTGAGCGCCTCCAGGAGAGAGGCCCAAGCAAGACGCGCCCCGAGGAGCGTCTTGCCACATGTCACCTCTGGTTCTGACTGAGCGCCTCCAGGAGAGAGGCCCAAGCAAGACGCGCCCCGAGGAGCGTCTTGCCACATGTCAACACTGGGTCTGACTGAGCGCCTCCAGGAGAGAGGCCCAAGCAAGACGCGCCCCTAGAAGCGTCTTGCCACATGTCAACACTGGGTCTGACAGAGGGCCTCCAGGAGAGAGGCCCAAGCAAGACGCGCCCCGAGGAGTGTCTTGCCACATGTCACCACTGGGTCTGACTGAGCGCCTCCAGAAGAGAGGCCCAAGCAAGACGCGCCCCGAGGAGCGTCATGCCACATGTCACTACTCGGTCTGACTGAGCGCCACCAGGAGAGAGGCCCAAGCAAGACGCGCCCCGAGGAGCGTCTTGCCACGTGTCAACACTGGGTCTGATTGAGGGCCTCCAGGAGAGAGGTCCAAGCAAGATGCGCCCCGAGGAGCGTCTTGCCACATGTCAACACTGGGTCTGACAGAGGGCCTCCAGGAGAGAGGCCAAAGCAATACATGCCCCGAGGAGCGTCTAGCCACATGTCAGCACTCGGTGTGACTGAGCGCCTCCAGGAGAGAGGCCCAAGCAAGACGCGCCCCAAGGAGCGTCTTGCCACATGTCACCAATGGGTCTGACTGAGCGCCTCCAGGAGAGAGGCCCAAGCAAGACGCGCCCCGAGGAGCGTCTTGACACTTGTCAACACTGGGTCTGACTGACGGCCTCCATGAGAGAAGTCCAAGCAAGACGCGGCCCGAGGACTGTCCTGCCACATGTCAACACTGGGTCTGACAGAGGGCCTCCAGGAGAGAGGCCCAAGCAATACGCGCCCCGAGGAGCGTCTTGCCATATGTCACCACTGGGTCTGACTGAGCGCCTCCAGGAGAGAGGCCCAAGCAAGACGCGCCCCGAGGAGCGTCTTGCCACATGTTAGCACTCGGTCTGACTGTGCGCCTCCAGGAGAGAGGCCCAAGCAAGACGCGCCCCGAGGAGCGTCTTGCCACATGTCAACAATGGGTCTGACTGAGGGCCTCCAGGAGAGAAGCCCAAGCAAGATGCGCCTCGAGGAGCGTCTTGACACATGTCAACACTGGGTCTGACAAGGGCCTCCAGGAGAGAGGCCCAAGCAAGACGCGCCCCGAGGAGTGTCTTGCCACATGTCACCACTGGGTCTGACTGAGCGCCTCCAGGAGAGAGGCCCAAGCAAGACACGCCCCGAGGAGCGTCAGGCCACATGTCACTACTCAGTCTGACTGAGCGCCGCCAGGAGAGAGGCCCAAGCAAGATGCGCCCCGAGGAGCGTCTTGCCACATGTCAACAATGGGTCTGACAGAGGGCCTCCAGGAGAGAGGCCCAAGCAATACGCGCCCCGAGGAGCGTCTTGCCATATGTCACCACTGGGTCTGACTGAGCGCCTCCAGGAGAGAGGCCCAAGCAAGACGCGCCCCGAGGAGCGTCTTGCCACATGTTAGCACTCGGTCTGACTGTGCGCCTCCAGGAGAGAGGCCCAAGCAAGACGCGCCCCGAGGAGCGTCTTGCCACATGTCAACAATGGGTCTGACTGAGGGCCTCCAGGAGAGAAGCCCAAGCAAGATGCGCCTCGAGGAGCGTCTTGACACATGTCAACACTGGGTCTGACAAGGGCCTCCAGGAGAGAAGCCCAAGCAAGATGCGCCCCGAGGGGTGTCTTGCCACATGTCACCACTGGGTCTGACTGAGCGCCTCCAGGAGAGAGGCCCAAGCAAGACACGCCCCGAGGAGCGTCAGGCCACATGTCACTACTCAGTCTGACTGAGCGCCTCCAGGAGAGAGGCCCAAGCAAGACGCGCCCCGAGGAGCGTCTTGCCACATGTCAACAATGGGTCTGACAGAGGGCCTCCAGGAGAGAAGCCCAAGCAAGACGCGCCCCGAGGAGCGTCTTGCCAAATGTCAACAATGGGTCTTACTGAGGGCCTCCAGGAGAGAAGCCCAAGCAAGACGCGCCCCGAGGAGCTTCTTGCCACATGTCAGCACTTGGTCTGACTGAGCGCCTCCAGGAGAGAGGCCCAAGCAAGACGCGCCCCGAGGAGCGTCTTGCCACGTGTCACCACTGGGTCTGACTGAGCGCCTCCAGGAGAGAGGCCCAAGCAAGACGAGCCCCGAGGAGCGTCTTGCCACGTGTCAACACTGGGTCTGACTGAGTGCCTCCATGAGAGAAGCCCAAACAAGAAGCGCCCCGAGGAGCGTTTTGCCACATGTCAGCACTGGGTCTGACTGAGCGCCTCCAGGAGAGAGTCCCCAGCAAGACGCGCCCCGATGAGCGTCTTGCCTTATGTCAGCACTCGGTCTGACTGAGCGCCTCCAGGAGAGTGGCCCAAGCAAGACGCGCCCCGAGGAGCGTCTTGCCACATGTCAACAATGGGTCTGACTGAGGGCCTCCAGGAGAGAAGCCCAATCAAGACGCGCCCCGAGGAGCGTCTTGCCATATGTCAACACTGGGTCTGACTGAGCGCCTCCAGGAGAGAGGCCCAAGCAAGACGTGCCCGGAGGAGCGTCTTGCCACATGTCAACACTGGGTCTGACGGAGGGCCTCCAGGAGAGAGGCCCTAGCAAGACGCGCCCCGAGGAGCGTCTTGCCACATTTCACCTCTGGTTCTGACTGAGCGCCTCCAGGAGAGAGGCCCAAGCAAGACGCGCCCCGAGGAGCGACTTGCCACATTTCAACACTGGGTCTGACTGAGCGCCTCCAGGAGAGAGGCCCAAGCAAGACACGCCCCGAGGAGCGTCTTGCCACATGTCAACACTGGGTCTGACTGAGCACCTCCAGGCGAGAGGCCCAAGTAAGAAACGCCCCGAGGAGCGTCTTGCCACATGTCAACACTGGGTCTGACTGAGCGCCTCCAGGAGAGAGTCCCCAGCAAGACGCGCCCCGAGGAGCGTCTTGCCTTATGTCAGCACTCGGTCTGACTGAGCGCCTCCACGAGAGAGGCCCAAGCAAGACGCGCCCCGAGGAGCGTCTTGCCACATGTCAACAATGGGTCTGACTGAGGGACTCCAGGAGAGAAGCCCAATCAAGACGCGCCCCGAGGAGCGTCTTGCCACATGTCAACACTGGGTCTGACTGAGCGCCTCCAGGAGAGAGGCCCAAGCAAGACGCGCCCCGAGGAGCGTCTTGCCACATGTCACCTCTGGTTCTGACTGAGCGCCTCCAGGAGAGAGGCCAAAGCAAGACGCGCCCCGAGGAGCGTCTTGCCACATGTCAACACTGGGTCTGACTGAGCACCTACAGGAGAGAGGCCCAAGCAAGACACGCCCCGAGGAGTGTCTTGCCACGTGTCAACACTGGGTCTGATTGAGGGCCTCCAGGAGAGAGGCCCAAGCAAGACACGCCCCGAGGAGCGTCTTGCCACATGTCAACACTGGGTCTGACAGAGGGCCTCCAGGAGAGAGGCCCAAGCAAGACGCGCCCCGAGGAGCGTCTTGCCACATGTCAACAATGGGTCTGACTGAGCGCCTCCAGGAGAAAAGCCCAAGCAATACGTGCCCCGAGGAGCGTCTTGCCACATGTCAGCACTCGGTCTGACTGAGCGCCTCCAGGAGAGAGGCCCAAGCAAGACGCGCCCCGAGGAGCGTCTTGACACATGACAACACTGGGTCTGACAGAGGGCCTCCGGGAGAGAGGCCCAAGCAAGACGCGCCCCGAGGAGTGTCTTGACACATGTCACCACTGGGTCTGACTGACCGCCTCCAGGAGAGAGGCCCAAGCAAGACGTGCCCCGAGGAGCGTCATGCCACATGTCACTACTCGGTCTGACTGAGCGCCTCCAGGAGAGAGGGCCAAGCAAGACGCGCCCCGAGGAGCGTCTTGCCACGTGTCAACACTGGGTCTGATTGAGGGCCTCCAGGAGAGAGGCCCAAGCAAGACGCGCCCCGAGGAGCGTCTTGCCACATGTCAACACTGGGTCTGACAGAGGGCCTCCAGGAGAGAGGCCCAAGCAATACGTGCCCCGAGGAGCGTCTTGCCACATGTCACCTCTGGTTCTGACTGAGCGCCTCCAGGAGAGAGGCCCAAGCAAGACGCGCCCCGAGGAGCGTCTTGCCACATGTCACCACTGGGTCTGACTGAGCGCCTCCAGGAGAGAGGCCCAAGCAAGACGTGCCCCGAGGAGCGTCATGCCACATGTCACTACTCGGTCTGACTGAGCGCCTCCAGGAGAGAGGGCCAAGCAAGACGCGCCCCGAGGAGCGTCTTGCCACGTGTCAACACTGGGTCGTATTGAGGGCCTCCAGGAGAGAGGCCCAAGCAAGACGCGCCCCGAGGAGCGTCTTGCCACATGTCAACAATGGGTCTGACTGAGGGACTCCAGGAGAGAAGCCCAATCAAGACGCGCCCCGAGGAGCGTCTTGCCACATGTCAACACTGGGTCTGACTGAGGGCCTCCAGGAGAGAAGCCCAATCAAGACGCGCCCGAGGAGCGTCTTGCCACATGTCAACACTGGGTCTGACTGAGCGTCTCCAGGAGAGAGGCCCAAGCAAGACGCGCCCCGAGGAGCGTCTTGCCACATGTCAACACTGGGTCTGACAGAGGGCCTCCAGGAGAGAGGCCCAAGCAATACGTGCCCCGAGGAGCGTCTTGCCACATGTCACCTCTGGTTCTGACTGAGCGCCTCCAGGAGAGAGGCCCAAGCAAGACGCGCCCCGAGGAGCGTCTTGCCACATGTCAACACTGGGTCTGACTGAGCGCCTCCAGGAGAGAGTCCCCAGCAAGACGCGCCCCGAGGAGCGTCTTGCCACATGTCAACACTGGGTCTGACTGAGCGCCTCCAGGACAGAGGCCCAAGCAAGACGCACCCCGAGGAGCGTCTTGCCACATGTCAACACTGGGTCTGACTGAGCGCCTCCAGGAGAGAGTCCCCAGCAAGACGCGCCCCGAGGAGCGTCTTGCCTTATGTCAGCACTCGGTCTGACTGAGCGCCTCCAGGAGAGAGGCCCAAGCAAGACGCGCCCCGAGGAGCGTCTTGCCACATGTCAACAATGGGTCTGACTGAGGGACTCCAGGAGAGAAGCCCAATCAAGACGCGCCCCGAGGAGCGTCTTGCCACATGTCAACACTGGGTCTGACTGAGGGCCTCCAGGAGAGAAGCCCAATCAAGACGCGCCCCGAGGAGCGTCTTGCCACATGTCAACACTGGGTCTGACTGAGCGCCTCCAGGAGAGAGGCCCAAGCAAGACGCGCCCCGAGGAGCGTCTTGCCACATGTCACCTCTGGTTCTGACTGAGCGCCTCCAGGAGAGAGGCCCAAGCAAGACGCGCCCCGAGGAGCGTCTTGCCACATGTCAACACTGGGTCTGACTGAGCGCCTCCAGGAGAGAGGCCCAAGCAAGACGCGCCCCTAGAAGCGTCTTGCCACATGTCAACACTGGGTCTGACAGAGGGCCTCCAGGAGAGAGGCCCAAGCAAGACGCGCCCCGAGGAGTGTCTTGCCACATGTCACCACTGGGTCTGACTGAGCGCCTCCAGAAGAGAGGCCCAAGCAAGACGCGCCCCGAGGAGCGTCATGCCACATGTCACTACTCGGTCTGACTGAGCGCCTCCAGGAGAGAGGCCCAAGCAAGACGCGCCCCGAGGAGCGTCTTGCCACGTGTCAACACTGGGTCTGATTGAGGGCCTCCAGGAGAGAGGTCCAAGCAAGACGCGCCCCGAGGAGCGTCTAGCCACATGTCAGCACTCGGTGTGACTGAGCGCCTCCAGGAGAGAGGCCCAAGCAAGACGCGCCCCGAGGAGCGTCTTGCCACATGTCACCACTGGGTCTGACTGAGAGCCTCCAGGAGAGAGGCCCAAGCAAGACGCGCCCCAAGGAGCGTCTTGCCACATGTCACCAATGGGTCTGACTGAGCGCCTCCAGGAGAGAGGCCCAAGCAAGACGCGCCCCGAGGAGCGTCTTGACACTTGTCAACACTGGGTCTGACTGACGGCCTCCATGAGAGAAGCCCAAGCAAGACGCGGCCCGAGGACTGTCCTGCCACATGTCAACACTGGGTCTGACAGAGGGCCTCCAGGAGAGAGGCCCAAGCAATACGCGCCCCGAGGAGCGTCTTGCCATATGTCACCACTGGGTCTGACTGAGCGCCTCCAGGAGAGAGGCCCAAAGAAGACGCGCCCCGAGGAGCGTCTTGCCACATGTTAGCACTCGGTCTGACTGTGCGCCTCCAGGAGAGAGGCCCAAGCAAGACGCCCCCCGAGGAGCGTCTTGCCACATGTCAACAATGGGTCTGACTGAGGGCCTCCAGGAGAGAAGCCCAAGCAAGATGCGCCTCGAGGAGCGTCTTGACACATGTCAACACTGGGTCTGACAAGGGCCTCCAGGAGAGAGGCCCAAGCAAGACGCGCCCCGAGGTGTGTCTTGCCACATGTCACCACTGGGTCTGACTGAGCGCCTCCAGGAGAGAGGCCCAAGCAAGACACGCCCCGAGGAGCGTCAGGCCACATGTCACTACTCAGTCTGACTGAGCGCCTCCAGGAGAGAGGCCCAAGCAAGACGCGCCCCGAGGAGCGTCTTGCCACATGTCAACAATGGGTCTGACAGAGGGCCTCCAGGAGAGAAGCCCAAGCAAGACGCGCCCCGAGGAGCGTCTTGCCAAATGTCAACAATGGGTCTTACTGAGGGCCTCCAGGAGAGAAGCCCAAGCAAGATGCGCCCCGAGGAGCTTCTTGCCACATGTCAGCACTTGGTCTGACTGAGCGCCTCCAGGAGAGAGGCCCAAGCAAGACGCGCCCCGAGGAGCATCTTGCCACGTGTCACCACTGGGTCTGACTGAGCGCCTCCAGGAGAGAGGCCCAAGCAAGACGAGCCCCGAGGAGCGTCTTGCCACGTGTCAACACTGGGTCTGACTGAGTGCCTCCATGAGAGAAGCCCAAGCAAGAAGCGCCCCGAGGAGCGTCTTGCCACATGTCAGCACTGGGTCTGACTGAGCGCCTCCAGGAGAGAGTCCCCAGCAAGACGCGCCCCGATGAGCGTCTTGCCTTATGTCAGCACTCGGTCTGACTGAGCGCCTCCAGGAGAGTGGCCCAAGCAAGACGCGCCCCGAGGAGCGTCTTGCCACATGTCAACAATGGGTCTGACTGAGGGCCTCCAGGAGAGAAGCCCAATCAAGACGCGCCCCGAGGAGGGTCTTGCCATATGTCAACACTGGGTCTGACTGAGCGCCTCCAGGAGAGAGGCCCAAAAAGACGTGCCCGGAGGAGCGTCTTGCCACATGTCAACACTGGGTCTGACGGAGGGCCTCCTGGAGAGAGGCCCTAGCAAGACGCGCCCCGAGGAGCGTCTTGCCACATTTCACCTCTGGTTCTGACTGAGCGCCTCCAGGAGAGAGGCCCAAGCAAGACGCGCCCCGAGGAGCGACTTGCCACATTTCAACACTGGGTCTGACTGAGCGCCTCCAGGAGAGAGGCCCAAGCAAGACACGCCCCGAGGAGCGTCTTGCCACATGTCAACACTGGGTCTGACTGAGCACCTCCAGGCGAGAGGCCCAAGTAAGAAACTCCCCGAGGAGCGTCTTGCCACATGTCAACACTGGGTCTGACTGAGCGCCTCCAGGAGAGAGTCCCCAGCAAGACGCGCCCCGAGGAGCGTCTTGCCTTATGTCAGCACTCGGTCTGACTGAGCGCCTCCAGGAGAGAGGCCCAAGCAAGACGCGCCCCGAGGAGCGTCTTGCCACATGTCAACAATGGGTCTGACTGAGGGACTCCAGGAGAGAAGCCCAATCAAGACGCGCCCCGAGGAGCGTCTTGCCACATGTCAACACTGGGTCTGACTGAGGGCCTCCAGGAGTGAAGCCCAATCAAGACGCGCCCCGAGGAGCGTCTTGCCACATGTCAACACTGGGTCTGACTGAGCGCCTCCAGGAGAGAGGCCCAAGCAAGACGCGCCCCGAGGAGCGTCTTGCCACATGTCACCTCTGGTTCTGACTGAGCGCCTCCAGGAGAGAGGCCAAAGCAAGACGCGCCCCGAGGAGCGTCTTGCCACATGTCAACACTGGGTCTGATTGAGGGCCTCCAGGAGAAAAGCCCAAGCAATACGTGCCCCGAGGAGCGTCTTGCCACATGTCAGCACTCGGTCTGACTGAGCGCCTCCAGGAGAGAGGCCCAAGCAAGACGCGCCCCGAGGAGCGTCTTGACACATGACAACACTGGGTCTGACAGAGGGCCTCCGGGAGAGAGGCCCAAGCAAGACGCGCCCCGAGGAGTGTCTTGCCACATGTCACCACTGGGTCTGACTGAGCGCCTCCAGGAGAGAGGCCCAAGCAAGACGTGCCCCGAGGAGCGTCATGCCACATGTCACTACTCGGTCTGACTGAGCGCCTCCAGGAGAGAGGGCCAAGCAAGACGCGCCCCGAGGAGCGTCTTGCCACGTGTCAACACTGGGTCTGATTGAGGGCCTCCAGGAGAGAGGCCCAAGCAAGACGCGCCCCGAGGAGCGTCTTGCCACATGTCAACACTGGGTCTGACAGAGGGCCTCCAGGAGAGAGGCCCAAGCAATACGTGCCCCGAGGAGCGTCTTGCCACATGTCACCTCTGGTTCTGACTGAGCGCCTCCAGGAGAGAGGCCCAAGCAAGACGCGCCCCGAGGAGCGTCTTGCCACATGTCAACACTGGGTCTGACTGAGCGCCTCCAGGAGAGAGGCCCAAGCAAGACGCGCCCCGAGGAGTGTCTTGCCACATGTCAACACTGGGTCTGACTCAGCGCCTCCAGGAGAGAGTCCCCAGCAAGACGCGCCCCGAGGAGCGTCTTGCCTTATGTCAGCACTCGGTCTGACTGAGCGCCTCCAGGAGAGAGGCCCAAGCAAGACGCGCCCCGAGGAGCGTCTTGCCACATGTCAACAATGGGTCTGACTGAGAGACTCCAGGAGAGAAGCCCAATCAAGACGCGCCCCGAGGAGCGTCTTGCCACATGTCAACACTGGGTCTGACTGAGGGCCTCCAGGAGAGAAGCCCAATCAAGACGCGCCCCGAGGAGCGTCTTGCCACATGTCAACACTGGGTCTGACTGAGCGCCTCCAGGAGAGAGGCCCAAGCAAGACGCGCCCCGAGGAGCGTCTTGCCACATGTCACCTCTGGTTCTGACTGAGCGCCTCCAGGAGAGAGGCCCAAGCAAGACGCGCCCCGAGGAGCGTCTTGCCACATGTCAACACTGGGTCTGACTGAGCACCTCCAGGAGAGAGGCCCAAGCAAGACGCGCCAATAGAAGCGTCTTGCCACATGTCAACACTGGGTCTGACAGAGGGCCTCCAGGAGAGAGGCCCAAGCAAGACGCGCCACGAGGAGTGTCTTGCCACATGTCACCACTGGGTCTGACTGAGCGCCTCCAGGAGAGAGGCCCAAGCAAGACGCGCCCCGAGGAGCGTCTTGCCACGTGTCAACACTGGGTCTGATTGAGGGCCTCCAGGAGAGAGGCCCAAGGAAGACGCGCCCCGAGGAGCGTCTTGCCACATGTCAACACTGGGTCTGACAGAGGGCCTCCAGGAGAGAGGCCCAAGCAATACGTGCCCCGAGGAGCGTTTTAGCCACATGTCAGCACTCGGTGTGACTGAGCACCTCCAGGAGAGAGGCCCAAGCAAGACGCGCCCCGAGGAGCGTCTTGCCACATGTCACCACTGGGTCTGACTGAGCGCCTCCAGGAGAGAGTCCCCAGCAAGACGCGCCCCGAGGAGCGTCTTGCCACATGTCAACACTGGGTCTGACTGAGCGCCTCCAGGAGAGAGGCCCAAGCAAGACGCACCCCGAGGAGCGTCTTGCCACATGTCAACACTGGGTCTGACTGAGCGCCTCCAGGAGAGAGTCCCCAGCAAGACGCGCCCCGAGGAGCGTCTTGCCTTATGTCAGCACTCGGTCTGACTGAGCGCCTCCAGGAGAGAGGCCCAAGCAAGACGCGCCCCGAGGAGCGTCTTGCCACATGTCAATAATGGGTCTGACTGAGGGACTCCAGGAGAGAAGCCCAATCAAGACGCGCCCCGAGGAGCGTCTTGCCACATGTCAACACTGGGTCTGACTGAGGGCCTCCAGGAGAGAAGCCCAATCAAGACGCGCCCCGAGGAGCGTCTTGCCACATGTCAACACTGGGTCTGACTGAGCGCCTCCAGGAGAGAGGCCCAAGCAAGACGCGCCCCGAGGAGCGTCTTGCCACATGTCACCTCTGGTTCTGACTGAGCGCCTCCAGGAGAGAGGCCCAAAAAGACGTGCCCGGAGGAGCGTCTTGCCACATGTCAACACTGGGTCTGACGGAGGGCCTCCTGGAGAGAGGCCCTAGCAAGACGCGCCCCGAGGAGCGTCTTGCCACATTTCACCTCTGGTTCTGACTGAGCGCCTCCAGGAGAGAGGCCCAAGCAAGACGGGCCCCGAGGAGCGACTTGCCACATTTCAACACTGGGTCTGACTGAGCGCCTCCAGGAGAGAGGCCCAAGCAAGACACGCCCCGAGGAGCGTCTTGCCACATGTCAACACTGGGTCTGACGGAGGGCCTCCTGGAGAGAGGCCCTAGCAAGACGCGCCCCGAGGAGCGTCTTGCCACATTTCACCTCTGGTTCTGACTGAGCGCCTCCAGGAGAGAGGCCCAAGCAAGACGCGCCCCGAGGAGCGACTTGCCACATTTCAACACTGGGTCTGACTGAGCGCCTCCAGGAGAGAGGCCCAAGCAAGACACGCCCCGAGGAGCGTCTTGCCACATGTCAACACTGGGTCTGACTGAGCACCTCCAGGCGAGAGGCCCAAGTAAGAAACTCCCCGAGGAGCGTCTTGCCACATGTCAACACTGGGTCTGACTGAGCGCCTCCAGGAGAGAGTCCCCAGCAAGACGCGCCCCGAGGAGCGTCTTGCCTTATGTCAGCACTCGGTCTGACTGAGCGCCTCCAGGAGAGAGGCCCAAGCAAGACGCGCCCCGAGGAGCGTCTTGCCACATGTCAACAATGGGTCTGACTGAGGGACTCCAGGAGAGAAGCCCAATCAAGACGCGCCCCGAGGAGCGTCTTGCCACATGTCAACACTGGGTCTGACTGAGCGCCTCCAGGAGAGAGGCCCAAGCAAGACGCGCCCCGAGGAGCGTCTTGCCACATGTCACCTCTGGTTCTGACTGAGCGCCTCCAGGAGAGAGGCCAAAGCAAGACGCGCCCCGAGGAGCGTCTTGCCACATGTCAACACTGGGTCTGATTGAGGGCCTCCAGGAGAAAAGCCCAAGCAATACGTGCCCCGAGGAGCGTCTTGCCACATGTCAGCACTCGGTCTGACTGAGCGCCTCCAGGAGAGAGGCCCAAGCAAGACGCGCCCCGAGGAGCGTCTTGACACATGACAACACTGGGTCTGACAGAGGGCCTCCGGGAGAGAGGCCCAAGCAAGACGCGCCCCGAGGAGTGTCTTGCCACATGTCACCACTGGGTCTGACTGAGCGCCTCCAGGAGAGAGGCCCAAGCAAGACGTGCCCCGAGGAGCGTCATGCCACATGTCACTACTCGGTCTGACTGAGCGCCTCCAGGAGAGAGGGCCAAGCAAGACGCGCCCCGAGGAGCGTCTTGCCACATGTCAACACTGGGTCTGATTGAGGGCCTCCAGGAGAGAGGCCCAAGCAAGACGCGCCCCGAGGAGCGTCTTGCCACATGTCAACACTGGGTCTGACAGAGGGCCTCCAGGAGAGAGGCCCAAGCAATACATGCCCCGAGGAGCGTCTTGCCACATGTCACCTCTGGTTCTGACTGAGCGCCTCCAGGAGAGAGGCCCAAGCAAGACGCGCCCCGAGGAGCCTCTTGCCACATGTCAACACTGGGTCTGACTGAGCGCCTCCAGGAGAGAGGCCCAAGCAAGACGCGCCCCGAGGAGTGTCTTGCCACATGTCAACACTGGGTCTGACTCAGCGCCTCCAGGAGAGAGTCCCCAGCAAGACGCGCCCCGAGGAGCGTCTTGCCTTATGTCAGCACTCGGTCTGACTGAGCGCCTCCAGGAGAGAGGCCCAAGCAAGACGCGCCCTGAGGAGCGTCTTGCCACATGTCAACAATGGGTCTGACTGAGAGACTCCAGGAGAGAAGCCCAATCAAGACGCGCCCCGAGGAGCGTCTTGCCACATGTCAACACTGGGTCTGACTGAGGGCCTCCAGGAGAGAAGCCCAATCAAGACGCGCCCCGAGGAGCGTCTTGCCACATGTCAACACTGGGTCTGACTGAGCGCCTCCAGGAGAGAGGCCCAAGCAAGACGCGCCCCGAGGAGCGTCTTGCCACATGTCACCTCTGGTTCTGACTGAGCGCCTCCAGGAGAGAGGCCCAAGCAAGACGCTCCCCGAGGAGCGTCTTGCCACATGTCAACACTGGGTCTGACTGAGCGCCTCCAGGAGAGAGGCCCAAGCAAGACGCGCCCCTAGAAGCGTCTTGCCACATGTCAACACTGGGTCTGACAGAGGGCCTCCAGGAGAGAGGCCCAAGCAAGACGCGCCCCGAGGAGTGTCTTGCCACATGTCACCACTGGGTCTGACTGAGCGCCTCCAGGAGAGAGGCCCAAGCAAGACGCGCCCCGAGGAGCGTCTTGCCACGTGTCAACACTGGGTCTGATTGAGGGCCTCCAGGAGAGAGGCCCAAGGAAGACGCGCCCCGAGGAGCGTCTTGCCACATGTCAACACTGGGTCTGACAGAGGGCCTCCAGGAGAGAGGCCCAAGCAATACATGCCCCGAGGAGCGTTTTAGCCACATGTCAGCACTCGGTGTGACTGAGCGCCTCCAGGAGAGAGGCCCAAGCAAGACGCGCCCCGAGGAGCGTCTTGCCACATGTCACCACTGGGTCTGACTGAGGCCTCCAGGAGAGAGTCCCCAGCAAGACGCGCCCCGAGGAGCGTCTTGCCACATGTCAACACTGGGTCTGACTGAGCGCCTCCAGGAGAGAGGCCCAAGCAAGACGCACCCCGAGGAGCGTCTTGCCACATGTCAACACTGGGTCTGACTGAGCGCCTCCAGGAGAGAGTCCCCAGCAAGACGCGCCCCGAGGAGCGTCTTGCCTTATGTCAGCACTCGGTCTGACTGAGCGCCTCCAGGAGAGAGGCCCAAGCAAGACGCGCCCCGAGGAGCGTCTTGCCACATGTCAATAATGGGTCTGACTGAGGGACTCCAGGAGAGAAGCCCAATCAAGACGCGCCCCGAGGAGCGTCTTGCCACATGTCAACACTGGGTCTGACTGAGGGCCTCCAGGAGAGAAGCCCAATCAAGACGCGCCCCGAGGAGCGTCTTGCCACATGTCAACACTGGGTCTGACTGAGCGCCTCCAGGAGAGAGGCCCAAGCAAGACGCGCCCCGAGGAGCGTCTTGCCACATGTCACCTCTGGTTCTGACTGAGCGCCTCCAGGAGAGAGGCCCAAAAAGACGTGCCCGGAGGAGCGTCTTGCCACATGTCAACACTGGGTCTGACGGAGGGCCTCCTGGAGAGAGGCCCTAGCAAGACGCGCCCCGAGGAGCGTCTTGCCACATTTCACCTCTGGTTCTGACTGAGCGCCTCCAGGAGAGAGGCCCAAGCAAGACGCGCCCCGAGGAGTGACTTGCCACATTTCAACACTGGGTCTGACTGAGCGCCTCCAGGAGAGAGGCCCAAGCAAGACACGCCCCGAGGAGCGTCTTGCCACATGTCAACACTGGATCTGACTGAGCACCTCCAGGCGAGAGGCCCAAGTAAGAAACTCCCCGAGGAGCGTCTTGCCACATGTCAACACTGGGTCTGACTGAGCGCCTCCAGGAGAGAGTCCCCAGCAAGACGCGCCCCGAGGAGCGTCTTGCCTTATGTCAGCACTCGGTCTGACTGAGCGCCTCCAGGAGAGAGGCCCAAGCAAGACGCGCCCCGAGGAGCGTCTTGCCACATGTCAACAATGGGTCTGACTGAGGGACTCCAGGAGAGAAGCCCAATCAAGACGCGCCCCGAGGAGCGTCTTGCCACATGTCAACACTGGGTCTGACTGAGGGCCTCCAGGAGTGAAGCCCAATCAAGACGCGCCCCGAGGAGCGTCTTGCCACATGTCAACACTGGGTCTGACTGAGCGCCTCCAGGAGAGAGGCCCAAGCAAGACGCGCCCCGAGGAGCGTCTTGCCACATGTCACCTCTGGTTCTGACTGAGCGCCTCCAGGAGAGAGGCCAAAGCAAGACGCGCCCCGAGGAGCGTCTTGCCACATGTCAACACTGGGTCTGATTGAGGGCCTCCAGGAGAAAAGCCCAAGCAATACGTGCCCCGAGGAGCGTCTTGCCACATGTCAGCACTCGGTCTGACTGAGCGCCTCCAGGAGAGAGGCCCAAGCAAGACGCGCCCCGAGGAGCGTCTTGACACATGACAACACTGGGTCTGACAGAGGGCCTCCGGGAGAGAGGCCCAAGCAAGACGCGCCCCGAGGAGTGTCTTGCCACATGTCACCACTGGGTCTGACTGAGCGCCTCCAGGAGAGAGGCCCAAGCAAGACGTGCCCCGAGGAGCGTCATGCCACGTGTCACTACTCGGTCTGACTGAGCGCCTCCAGGAGAGAGGGCCAAGCAAGACGCGCCCCGAGGAGCGTCTTGCCACGTGTCAACACTGGGTCTGATTGAGGGCCTCCAGGAGAGAGGCCCAAGCAAGACGCGCCCCGAGGAGCGTCTTGCCACATGTCAACACTGGGTCTGACAGAGGGCCTCCAGGAGAGAGGCCCAAGCAATACGTGCCCCGAGGAGCGTCTTGCCACATGTCACCTCTGGTTCTGACTGAGCGCCTCCAGGAGAGAGGCCCAAGCAAGACGCGCCCCGAGGAGCGTCTTGCCACATGTCAACACTGGGTCTGACTGAGCGCCTCCAGGAGAGAGGCCCAAGCAAGACGCGCCCCGAGGAGTGTCTTGCCACATGTCAACACTGGGTCTGACTCAGCGCCTCCAGGAGAGAGTCCCCAGCAAGACGCGCCCCGAGGAGCGTCTTGCCTTATGTCAGCACTCGGTCTGACTGAGCGCCTCCAGGAGAGAGGCCCAAGCAAGACGCGCCCCGAGGAGCGTCTTGCCACATGTCAACAATGGGTCTGACTGAGAGACTCCAGGAGAGAAGCCCAATCAAGACGCGCCCCGAGGAGCGTCTTGCCACATGTCAACACTGGGTCTGACTGAGGGCCTCCAGGAGAGAAGCCCAATCAAGACGCGCCCCGAGGAGCGTCTTGCCACATGTCAACACTGGGTCTGACTGAGCGCCTCCAGGAGAGAGGCCCAAGCAAGACGCGCCCCGAGGAGCGTCTTGCCACATGTCACCTCTGGTTCTGACTGAGCGCCTCCAGGAGAGAGGCCCAAGCAAGACGCGCCCCGAGGAGCGTCTTGCCACATGTCAACACTGGGTCTGACTGAGCGCCTCCAGGAGAGAGGCCCAAGCAAGACGCGCCCCTAGAAGCGTCTTGCCACATGTCAACACTGGGTCTGACAGAGGGCCTCCAGGAGAGAGGCCCAAGCAAGACGCGCCCCGAGGAGTGTCTTGCCACATGTCACCACTGGGTCTGACTGAGCGCCTCCAGGAGAGAGGCCCAAGCAAGACGCGCCCCGAGGAGCGTCTTGCCACGTGTCAACACTGGGTCTGATTGAGGGCCTCCAGGAGAGAGGCCCAAGGAAGACGCGCCCCGAGGAGCGTCTTGCCACATGTCAACACTGGGTCTGACAGAGGGCCTCCAGGAGAGAGGCCCAAGCAATACGTGCCCCGAGGAGCGTTTTAGCCACATGTCAGCACTCGGTGTGACTGAGCGCCTCCAGGAGAGAGGCCCAAGCAAGACGCGCCCCGAGGAGCGTCTTGCCACATGTCACCACTGGGTCTGACTGAGCGCCTCCAGGAGAGAGTCCCCAGCAAGACGCGCCCCGAGGAGCGTCTTGCCACATGTCAACACTGGGTCTGACTGAGCGCCTCCAGGAGAGAGGCCCAAGCAAGACGCACCCCGAGGAGCGTCTTGCCACATGTCAACACTGGGTCTGACTGAGCGCCTCCAGGAGAGAGTCCCCAGCAAGACGCGCCCCGAGGAGCGTCTTGCCTTATGTCAGCACTCGGTCTGACTGAGCGCCTCCAGGAGAGAGGCCCAAGCAAGACGCGCCCCGAGGAGCGTCTTGCCACATGTCAATAATGGGTCTGACTGAGGGACTCCAGGAGAGAAGCCCAATCAAGACGCGCCCCGAGGAGCGTCTTGCCACATGTCAACACTGGGTCTGACTGAGGGCCTCCAGGAGAGAAGCCCAATCAAGACGCGCCCCGAGGAGCGTCTTGCCACATGTCAACACTGGGTCTGACTGAGCGCCTCCAGGAGAGAGGCCCAAGCAAGACGCGCCCCGAGGAGCGTCTTGCCACATGTCACCTCTGGTTCTGACTGAGCGCCTCCAGGAGAGAGGCCCAAGCAAGACGCGCCCCGAGGAGCGTCTTGCCACATGTCAACACTGGGTCTGACTGAGCGCCTCCAGGAGAGAGGCCCAAGCAAGACGCGCCCCGAGGAGCGTCTTGCCACATGTCACCTCTGGTTCTGACTGAGCGCCTCCAGGAGAGAGGCCCAAGCAAGACGCGCCCCGAGGAGCGTCTTGCCACATGTCAACACTGGGTCTGACTGAGCGCCTCCAGGAGAGAGGCCCAAGCAAGACGCGCCCCTAGAAGCGTCTTGCCACATGTCAACACTGGGTCTGACAGAGGGCCTCCAGGAGAGAGGCCCAAGCAAGACGCGCCCCTAGAAGCGTCTTGCCACATGTCAACACTGGGTCTGACAGAGGGCCTCCAGGAGAGAGTCCCCAGCAAGACGCGCCCCGAGGAGCGTCTTGCCACATGTCAACACTGGGTCTGACAGAGGGCCTCCAGGAGAGAGGCCCAAGCAAGACGCGCCCCTAGAAGCGTCTTGCCACATGTCAACACTGGGTCTGACAGAGGGCCTCCAGGAGAGAGTCCCCAGCAAGACGCGGCCCGAGGAGCGTCTTGCCTTATGTCAGCACTCGGTCTGACTGAGCGCCTCCAGGAGAGAGGCCCAAGCAAGACGCGCCCCGAGGAGCGTCTTGCCACATGTCAATAATGGGTCTGACTGAGGGACTCCAGGAGAGAAGCCCAATCAAGACGCGCCCCGAGGAGCGTCTTGCCACATGTCAACACTGGGTCTGACTGAGGGCCTCCAGGAGAGAAGCCCAATCAAGACGCGCCCCGAGGAGCGTCTTGCCACATGTCAACACTGGGTCTGACTGAGCGCCTCCAGGAGAGAGGCCCAAGCAAGACGCGCCCCGAGGAGCGTCTTGCCACATGTCACCTCTGGTTCTGACTGAGCGCCTCCAGGAGAGAGGCCCAAGCAAGACGTGCCCCGAGGAGCGTCTTGCCACATGTCACCTCTGGTTCTGACTGAGCGCCTCCAGGAGAGAGGCCCAAGCAAGACGCGCCCCGAGGAGCGTCTTGACACTTGTCAACACTGGGTCTGACTGACGGCCTCCATGAGAGAAGCCCAAATAAGACGCGGCCCGAGGACTGTCCTGCCACATGTCAACACTGGGTCTGACAGAGGGCCTCCAGGAGAGAGGCCCAAGCAATACGCGCCCCGAGGAGCGTCTTGCCATATGTCACCACTGGGTCTGACTGAGCGCCTCCAGGAGAGAGGCCCAAGCAAGACGCGCCCCGAGGAGCGTCTTGCCACATGTTAGCACTCGGTCTGACTGTGCGCCTCCAGGAGAGAGGCCCAAGCAAGACGCGCCCCGAGGAGCGTCTTGCCACATGTCAACAATGGGTCTGACTGAGGGCCTCCAGGAGAGAAGCCCAAGCAAGATGCGCCTCGAGGAGCGTCTTGACACATGTCAACACTGGGTCTGACAAGGGCCTCCAGGAGAGAGGCCCAAGCAAGACGCGCCCCGAGGAGTGTCTTGCCAAATGTCACCACTGGGTCTGACTGAGCGCCTCCAGGAGAGAGGCCCAAGCAAGACACGCCCCGAGGAGCGTCAGGCCACATGTCACTACTCAGTCTGACTGAGCGCCTCCAGGAGAGAGGCCCAAGCAAGACGCGCCCCGAGGAGCGTCTTGCCACATGTCAACAATGGGTCTGACAGAGGGCCTCCAGGAGAGAAGCCCAAGCAAGACGCGCCCCGAGGAGCGTCTTGCCAAATGTCAACAATGGGTCTTACTGAGGGCCTCCAGGAGAGAAGCCCAAGCAAGACGCGCCCCGAGGAGCTTCTTGCCACATGTCAGCACTTGGTCTGACTGAGCGCCTCCAGGAGAGAGGCCCAAGCAAGACGCGCCCCGAGGAGCGTCTTGCCACGTGTCACCACTGGGTCTGACTGAGCGCCTCCAGGAGAGAGGCCCAAGCAAGACGAGCCCCGAGGAGCTTCTTGCCACGTGTCAACACTGGGTCTGACTGAGTGCCCCCATGAGAGAAGCCCAAGCAAGAAGCGCCCCGAGGAGCGTCTTGCCACATGTCAGCACTGGGTCTGACTGAGCGCCTCCAGGAGAGAGTCCCCAGCAAGACGCGCCCCGATGAGCGTCTTGCCTTATGTCAGCACTCGGTCTGACTGAGCGCCTCCAGGAGAGTGGCCCAAGCAAGACGCGCCCCGAGGAGCGTCTTGCCACATGTCAACAATGGGTCTGACTGAGGGCCTCCAGGAGAGAAGCCCAATCAAGACGCGCCCCGAGGAGCGTCTTGCCATATGTCAACACTGGGTCTGACTGAGCGCCTCCAGGAGAGAGGCCCAAGCAAGACGTGCCCGGAGGAGCGTCTTGCCACATGTCAACACTGGGTCTGACGGAGGGCCTCCTGGAGAGAGGCCCTAGCAAGACGCGCCCCGAGGAGCGTCTTGCCACATTTCACCTCTGGTTCTGACTGAGCGCCTCCAGGAGAGAGGCCCAAGCAAGACGCACCCCGAGGAGCGACTTGCCACATTTCAACACTGGGTCTGACTGAGCGCCTCCAGGAGAGAGGCCCAAGCAAGACACGCCCCGAGGAGCGTCTTGCCACATGTCAACACTGGGTCTGACTGAGCGCCTCCAGGAGAGAGTCCCCAGCAAGACGCGCCCCGAGGAGCGTCTTGCCTTATGTCAGCACTCGGTCTGACTGAGCGCCTCCAGGAGAGAGGCCCAAGCAAGACACGCCCCGAGGAGCGTCTTGCCACATGTCAACAATGGGTCTGACTGAGGGACTCCAGGAGAGAAGCCCAATCAAGACGCGCCCCGAGGAGCGTCTTGCCACATGTCAACACTGGGTCTGACTGAGGGCCTCCAGGAGAGAAGCCCAATCAAGACGCGCCCCGAGGAGCGTCTTGCCACATGTCAACACTGGGTCTGACTGAGCGCCTCCAGGAGAGAGGCCCAAGCAAGACGCGCCCCGAGGAGCGTCTTGCCACATGTCACCTCTGGTTCTGACTGAGCGCCTCCAGGAGAGAGGCCAAAGCAAGACGCGCCCCGAGGAGTGTCTTGCCACATGTCAACACTGGGTCTGATTGAGGGCCTCCAGGAGAAAAGCCCAAGCAATACGTGCCCCGAGGAGCGTCTTGCCACATGTCAGCACTCGGTCTGACTGAGCGCCTCCAGGAGAGAGGCCCAAGCAAGACGCGCCCCGAGGAGCGTCTTGACACATGACAACACTGGTTCTGACTGAGCGCCTCCAGGAGAGAGGCCCAAGCAAGACGCGCCCCGAGGAGCGTCTTGACACTTGTCAACACTGGGTCTGACTGACGGCCTCCATGAGAGAAGCCCAAATAAGACGCGGCCCGAGGACTGTCCTGCCACATGTCAACACTGGGTCTGACAGAGGGCCTCCAGGAGAGAGGCCCAAGCAATACGCGCCCCGAGGAGCGTCTTGCCATATGTCACCACTGGGTCTGACTGAGCGCCTCCAGGAGAGAGGCCCAAGCAAGACGCGCCCCGAGGAGCGTCTTGCCACATGTTAGCACTCGGTCTGACTGTGCGCCTCCAGGAGAGAGGCCCAAGCAAGACGCGCCCCGAGGAGCGTCTTGCCACATGTCAACAATGGGTCTGACTGAGGGCCTCCAGGAGAGAAGCCCAAGCAAGATGCGCCTCGAGGAGCGTCTTGACACATGTCAACACTGGGTCTGACAAGGGCCTCCAGGAGAGAGGCCCAAGCAAGACGCGCCCCGAGGAGTGTCTTGCCAAATGTCACCACTGGGTCTGACTGAGCGCCTCCAGGAGAGAGGCCCAAGCAAGACACGCCCCGAGGAGCGTCAGGCCACATGTCACTACTCAGTCTGACTGAGCGCCTCCAGGAGAGAGGCCCAAGCAAGACGCGCCCCGAGGAGCGTCTTGCCACATGTCAACAATGGGTCTGACAGAGGGCCTCCAGGAGAGAAGCCCAAGCAAGACGCGCCCCGAGGAGCGTCTTGCCAAATGTCAACAATGGGTCTTACTGAGGGCCTCCAGGAGAGAAGCCCAAGCAAGACGCGCCCCGAGGAGCTTCTTGCCACATGTCAGCACTTGGTCTGACTGAGCGCCTCCAGGAGAGAGGCCCAAGCAAGACGCGCCCCGAGGAGCGTCTTGCCACGTGTCACCACTGGGTCTGACTGAGCGCCTCCAGGAGAGAGGCCCAAGCAAGACGAGCCCCGAGGAGCTTCTTGCCACGTGTCAACACTGGGTCTGACTGAGTGCCCCCATGAGAGAAGCCCAAGCAAGAAGCGCCCCGAGGAGCGTCTTGCCACATGTCAGCACTGGGTCTGACTGAGCGCCTCCAGGAGAGAGTCCCCAGCAAGACGCGCCCCGATGAGCGTCTTGCCTTATGTCAGCACTCGGTCTGACTGAGCGCCTCCAGGAGAGTGGCCCAAGCAAGACGCGCCCCGAGGAGCGTCTTGCCACATGTCAACAATGGGTCTGACTGAGGGCCTCCAGGAGAGAAGCCCAATCAAGACGCGCCCCGAGGAGCGTCTTGCCATATGTCAACACTGGGTCTGACTGAGCGCCTCCAGGAGAGAGGCCCAAGCAAGACGTGCCCGGAGGAGCGTCTTGCCACATGTCAACACTGGGTCTGACGGAGGGCCTCCTGGAGAGAGGCCCTAGCAAGACGCGCCCCGAGGAGCGTCTTGCCACATTTCACCTCTGGTTCTGACTGAGCGCCTCCAGGAGAGAGGCCCAAGCAAGACGCACCCCGAGGAGCGACTTGCCACATTTCAACACTGGGTCTGACTGAGCGCCTCCAGGAGAGAGGCCCAAGCAAGACACGCCCCGAGGAGCGTCTTGCCACATGTCAACACTGGGTCTGACTGAGCGCCTCCAGGAGAGAGTCCCCAGCAAGACGCGCCCCGAGGAGCGTCTTGCCTTATGTCAGCACTCGGTCTGACTGAGCGCCTCCAGGAGAGAGGCCCAAGCAAGACACGCCCCGAGGAGCGTCTTGCCACATGTCAACAATGGGTCTGACTGAGGGACTCCAGGAGAGAAGCCCAATCAAGACGCGCCCCGAGGAGCGTCTTGCCACATGTCAACACTGGGTCTGACTGAGGGCCTCCAGGAGAGAAGCCCAATCAAGACGCGCCCCGAGGAGCGTCTTGCCACATGTCAACACTGGGTCTGACTGAGCGCCTCCAGGAGAGAGGCCCAAGCAAGACGCGCCCCGAGGAGCGTCTTGCCACATGTCACCTCTGGTTCTGACTGAGCGCCTCCAGGAGAGAGGCCAAAGCAAGACGCGCCCCGAGGAGTGTCTTGCCACATGTCAACACTGGGTCTGATTGAGGGCCTCCAGGAGAAAAGCCCAAGCAATACGTGCCCCGAGGAGCGTCTTGCCACATGTCAGCACTCGGTCTGACTGAGCGCCTCCAGGAGAGAGGCCCAAGCAAGACGCGCCCCGAGGAGCGTCTTGACACATGACAACACTGGGTCTGACAGAGGGCCTCCGGGAGAGAGGCCCAAGCAAGACGCGCCCCGAGGAGTGTCTTGCCACATGTCACCACTGGGTCTGACTGAGCGCCTCCAGGAGAGAGGCCCAAGCAAGACGTGCCCCGAGGAGCGTCATGCCACATGTCACTACTCGGTCTGACTGAGCGCCTCCAGGAGAGAGGGCCAAGCAAGACGCGCCCCGAGGAGCGTCTTGCCACATGTCAACACTGGGTCTGACAGAGGGCCTCCAGGAGAGAGGCCCAAGCAATACGTGCCCCGAGGAGCGTCTTGCCACATGTCACCTCTGGTTCTGACTGAGCGCCTCCAGGAGAGAGGCCCAAGCAAGACGCGCCCCGAGGAGCGTCTTGCCACATGTCAACACTGGGTCTGACTGAGCGTCTCCAGGAGAGAGGCCCAAGCAAGACGCGCCCCGAGGAGTGTCTTGCCACATGTCAACACTGGGTCTGACTGAGCGCCTCCAGGAGAGAGTCCCCAGCAAGACGCGCCCCGAGGAGCGTCTTGCCTTATGTCAGCACTTGGTCTGACTGAGCGCCTCCAGGAGAGAGGCCCAAGCAAGACGCGCCCCGAGGAGCGTCTTGCCACATGTCAACAATGGGTCTGACTGAGAGACTCCAGGAGAGAAGCCCAATCAAGACGCGCCCCGAGGAGCGTCTTGCCACATGTCAACACTGGGTCTGACTGAGGGCCTCCAGGAGAGAAGCCCAATCAAGACGCGCCCCGAGGAGCGTCTTGCCACATGTCAACACTGTGTCTGACTGAGCGCCTCCAGGAGAGAGGCCCAAGCAAGACGCGCCCCGAGGAGCGTCTTGCCACATGTCACCTCTGGTTCTGACTGAGCGCCTCCAGGAGAGAGGCCCAAGCAAGACGCGCCCCGAGGAGCGTCTTGCCACATGTCAACACTGTGTCTGACTGAGCGCCTCCAGGAGAGAGGCCCAAGCAAGACGCGCCCCTAGAAGTGTCTTGCCACATGTCAACACTGGGTCTGACAGAGGGCCTCCAGGAGAGAGGCCCAAGCAAGACGCGCCCCGAGGAGTGTCTTGCCACATGTCACCACTGGGTCTGACTGAGCGCCTCCAGGAGAGAGGCCCAAGAAAGACGCGCCCCGAGGAGCGTCATGCCACTTGTCACTACTTGGTCTGACTGAGCGCCTCCAGGAGAGAGGCCCAAGCAAGACGCGCCCCGAGGAGCGTCTTGCCACGTGTCAACACTGGGTCTGATTGAGGGCCTCCAGGAGAGAGGCCCAAGGAAGACGCGCCCCGAGGAGCGTCTTGCCACATGTCAACACTGGGTCTGACAGAGGGCCTCCAGGAGAGAGGCCCAAGCAATACGTGCCCCGAGGAGCGTCTAGCCACATGTCAGCACTCGGTGTGACTGAGCGCCTCCAGGAGAGAGGCCCAAGCAAGACGCGCCCCGAGGAGCGTCTTGCCACATGTCACCACTGGGTCTGACTGAGAGCCTCCAGGAGAGAGGCCCAAGCAAGACGCGCCCCAAGGAGCGTCTTGCCACATGTCACCAATGGGTCTGACTGAGCGCCTCCAGGAGAGAGGCCCAAGCAAGACGCACCCCGAGGAGCGTCTTGACACTTGTCAACACTGGGTCTGACTGAGGGCCTCCATGAGAGAAGCCCAAGCAAGACGCGGCCCGAGGAGTGTCCTGCCACATGTCAACACTGGGTCTGACAGAGGGCCTCCAGGAGAGAGGCCCAAGCAAACCGCGCCCCGAGGAGCGTCTTGCCATATGTCACCACTGGGTCTGACTGAGCGCCTCCAGGAGAGAGGCCCAAGCAAGACGCGCCCCGAGGAGCGTCTTGCCACATGTCAGCACTCGGTCTGACTGAGCGCCTCCAGGAGAGAGGCCCAAGCAAGACGCGCCCCTAGGAGCGTCTTGCCACATGTCAACACTGGGTCTGACTGAGCGCCTCCAGGAGAGAGGCCCAAGCAAGACGCGCCCCGAGGAGCGTCTTGCCACATGTCACCTCTGGTTCTGACTGAGCGCCTCCAGGAGAGAGGCCCAAGCAAGACGCGCCCCGAGGAGCGTCTTGCCACATGTCAACACTGTGTCTGACTGAGCGCCTCCAGGAGAGAGGCCCAAGCAAGACGCGCCCCTAGAAGCGTCTTGCCACATGTCAACACTGGGTCTGACAGAGGGCCTCCAGGAGAGAGGCCCAAGCAAGACGCGCCCCGAGGAGTGTCTTGCCACATGTCACCACTGGGTCTGACTGAGCGCCTCCAGGAGAGAGGCCCAAGCAAGACGCGCCCCGAGGAGCGTCATGCCACATGTCACTACTCGGTCTGACTGAGCGCCTCCAGGAGAGAGGCCCAAGCAAGACGCGCCCCGAGGAGCGTCTTGCCACGTGTCAACACTGGGTCTGATTGAGGGCCTCCAGGAGAGAGGCCCAAGGAAGACGCGCCCCGAGGAGCGTCTTGCCACATGTCAACACTGGGTCTGACAGAGGGCCTCCAGGAGAGAGGCCCAAGCAATACGTGCCCCGAGGAGCGTCTAGCCACATGTCAGCACTCGGTGTGACTGAGCGCCTCCAGGAGAGAGGCCCAAGCAAGACGCGCCCCGAGGAGCGTCTTGCCACATGTCACCACTGGGTCTGACTGAGAGCCTCCAGGAGAGAGGCCCAAGCAAGACGCGCCCCAAGGAGCGTCTTGCCACATGTCACCAATGGGTCTGACTGAGCGCCTCCAGGAGAGAGGCCCAAGCAAGACGCGCCCCGAGGAGCGTCTTGACACTTGTCAACACTGGGTCTGACTGAGGGCCTCCATGAGAGAAGCCCAAGCAAGACGCGGCCCGAGGAGTGTCCTGCCACATGTCAACACTGGGTCTGACAGAGGGCCTCCAGGAGAGAGGCCCAAGCAATACGCGCCCCGAGGAGCGTCTTGCCATATGTCACCACTGGGTCTGACTGAGCGCCTCCAGGAGAGAGGCCCAAGCAAGATGCGCCCCGAGGAGCGTCTTGCCACATGTCAGCACTCGGTCTGACTGAGCGCCTCAAGGAGAGAGGCCCAAGCAAGACGCGCCCCTAGGAGCGTCTTGCCACATGTCAACACTGGGTCTGACTGAGCGCCTCCAGGAGAGAGGCCCAAGCAAGTCGCGCCCCGAGGAGTGTCTTGCCACATGTCAACACTGGGTCTGACAGAGGGCCTCCAGGAGAGAGGCCCAAGCAACACGCGCCCCGAGGAGCGTCTTGCCATATGTCACCACTGGGTCTGACTGAGCGCCTCCAGGAGAGAGGCCCAAGCAAGACTGGCCCCGAGGAGCGTCTTGCCACATGTCAACAATGGGTCTGACTGAGGGCCTCCAGGAGAGAAGCCCAAGCAAGATGCGCCTCGAGGAGCGTCTTGACACATGTCAACACTGGGTCTGACTGAGCGCCTCCAGGAGAGAGGCCCAAGCAAGATGCGCCCCTAGGAGCGTCTTGCCACAAGTTATCACTGCGTCTGACAGCGGGCCTCCTGGAGAGAGGCCCAAGCAAGACGCGCCCCGAGGAGTGTCTTGCCACATGTGAACACTGGGTCTGACAGAGGGCCTCCAGGAGAGAGGCCCAAGCAAGACGTGCCCCGAGGAGTGTCTTGCCATATGTTACCACTGGGTCTGACTGAGCGCCTCCAGGAGAGAGGCCCAAGCAAGACGCGCCCCGAGGAGCGTCTTGCCACATGTCAGCACTCGGTCTGACTGAGCGCCTCCAGGAGAGAGGCCCAAGCAAGACGCGCCCCGAGGAGCGTCTTGCCACATGTCAGCACTCGGTCTGACTGAGCGCCTCCAGGAGAGAGGCCCAAGCAAGACGCGCCCCTAGGAGCGTCTTGCCACATGTCAACACTGGGTCTGACTGAGCGCCTCCAGGAGAGAGGCCCAAGCAAGACGCGCCCCGAGGAGCGTCTTGCCACATGTCAACACTGGGTCTGACAGAGGGCCTCCAGGAGAGAGGCCCAAGCAACACGCGCAAAGAAGGAGCGTCTTGCCATATGTCACCACTGGGTCTGACTGAGCGTCTCCAGGAGAGATGCCCAAGCAAGACCCGCCCCGAGGAGCGTCTTGCCACATGTCACCACTGGGTCTGACTGAGCGCCTCCAGGAGAGAGGCCCAAGCAAGACGAGCCCCGAGGAGCGTCTTGCCACATGTCAACACTGGGTCTGACTGAGTGCCTCCATGAGAGAAGCCCCAGCAAGACGCGCCCCGAGGAGCGTCTTGCCACATGTCAGCACTCGGTCTGACTGAGCGCCTCCAGGAGAGAGGCCCAAGCAAGACGCGCCCCGAGGAGCATCTTGCCACATGTCAGCACTCGGTCTGACTGAGCGCCTCCAGGAGAGAGGCCCAAGCAAGACGCGCCCCGAGGAGCGTCTTGCCACATGTCAACACTGGGTCTGACTGAGCGCCTCCAGGAGAGAGTCCCCAGCAAGACGCGCCCCGAGGAGCGTCTTGCCTTATGTCAGCACTCGGTCTGACTGACCGCCTCCAGGAGAGAGGCCAAAGCAAGACGCGCCCCGAGGAGCGTCTTGCCACATGTCAACAATGGGTCTGACTGAGGGACTCCAGGAGAGAAGCCCAAGCAAGACGTGCCCCGAGGAGCGTCTTGCCGCATGTCAACACTGGGTTTGACTGAGCGCCTCCAGGAGAGAGGCCCAAGCAAGACGCGCCCCGAGGAGCGTCTTGCCACATGTCAACACTGGGTCTGACTGAGCGCCTCCAGGAGAGAGTCCCCAGCAAGACGCGCCCCGAGGAGCGTCTTGCCTTATGTCAGCACTCGGTCTGACTGAGCGCCTCCAGGAGAGAGGCCAAAGCAAGACGCGCCCCGAGGAGCGTCTTGCCACATGTCAACAATGGGTCTGACTGAGGGACTCCAGGAGAGAAGCCCAATCAAGACGCGCCCCGAGGAGAGTCTTGCCACATGTCAACACTGGGTCTGACTGAGGGCCTCCAGGAGAGAAGCCCAATCAAGACGCACCCCGAGGAGCGTCTTGCCACATGTCAACACTGGGTCTGACTGAGCGCCTCCAGGAGAGAGGCCCAAGCAAGACGCGCCCCGAGGACAACTTGCCACATGTCACCTCTGGTTCTTACTGAGCGCCTCCAGGAGAGAGGCCCAAGCAAGACGCGCCCCGAGGAGCGTCTTGCCACATGTCAACACTGGGTCTGACAGAGGGCCTCCAGGAGAGAGGCCCAAGCAAGACGCACCCCGAGGAGCGTCTTGCCACATGTCAACAATGGGTCTGACTGAGCGCCTCCAGGAGAAAAGCCCAAGCAATACGCGCCCCGAGGAGCGTCTTGCCACATGTGAGCACTCGGTCTGACTGAGCGCCTCCAGGAGAGAGGCCCAAGCAAGACGCGCCCCGAGGAGTGTCTTGCCACATGTCACCACTGGGTCTGACAGAGGGCCTCCGGGAGAGAGGCCCAAGCAAGATGTGCCCCGAGGAGCGTCTTGACACTTGTCAACACTGGGTCTGACTGAGGGCCTCCAGGAGAGAAGCCCAAGCAAGACGCGCCCCGAGGAGTGTCTTGCCACATGTCAACACTGGGTCTGACAGAGGGCCTCCAGGAGAGAGGCCCAAGCAACACGCGCCCCGAGGAGCGTCTTGCCATATGTCACCACTGGGTCTGACTGAGCGCCTCCAGGAGAGAGGCCCTAGCAAGACGCGCACCGAGGAGCGTCTTGCCACATGTCAGCACTCGGTCTGACTGAGCGCCTCCAGGAGAGAGGCCCAAGCAAGACGCACCCCTAGAAGCGTCTTGCCACATGTCAACACTGGGTCTGACAGAGGGCCTCCAGGAGAGAGGCCCAAGCAAGACGCGCCCCGAGGAGTGTCTTGCCACATGTCACCACTGGGTCTGACTGAGCGCCTCCAGGAGAGAGGCCCAAGCAAGACGCGCCCCGAGGAGCGTCATGCCACGTGTCACTACTCGGTCTGAATGAGCGCCTCCAGGAGAGAGGGCCAAGCAAGACGCGCCCCGAGGAGCGTCTTGCCATGTGTCAACACTGGGTCTGATTGAGGGCCTCCAGGAGAGAGGCCCAAGCAAGACGCGCCCCGAGGAGCGTCTTGCCACATGTCAACACTGGGTCTGACAGAGGGCCTCCAGGAGAGAGGCCCAAGCAATACGTGCCCCGAGGAGCGTCTTGCCACATGTCACATCTGGTTCTGACTGAGCGCCTCCAGGAGAGAGGCCCAAGCAAGACGCGCCCCGAGGAGCGTCTTGCCACATGTCAACAATGGGTCTGACTGAGGGCCTCCAGGAGAGAAGCCCAAGCAAGACGCGCCCCGAGGAGCGTCTTGACACATGTCAACACTGGGTCTGACAAGGGCCTCCAGGAGAGAGGCCCAAGCAAGACGCGCCCCGAGGAGTGTCTTGCCACATGTCACCACTGGGTCTGACTGAGCGCCTCCAGGAGAGAGGCCCAAGCAAGACGCGCCCCGAGGAGCGTCAGGCCACATGTCACTACTCAGTCTGACTGAGCGCCTCCAGGAGAGAGGCCCAAGCAAGACGCGCCCCGAGGAGCGTCTTGCCACATGTGAACAATGGGTCTGACAGAGGGCCTCCAGGAGAGAAGCCCAAGCAAGACGCGCCCCGAGGAGCGTCTTGCCACATGTCAACAATGGGTCTTACTGAGGGCCTCCAGGAGAGAAGCCCAAGCAAGACGCGCCCCGAGGAGCTTCTTGCCACATGTCAGCACTTGGTCTGACTGAGCGCCTCCAGGAGAGAGGCCCAAGCAAGACGCGCCCCGAGGAGCGTCTTGCCACGTGTCACCACTGGGTCTGACTGAGCGCCTCCAGGAGAGAGGCCCAAGCAAGACGAGCCCCGAGGAGCGTCTTGCCACGTGTCAACACTGGGTCTGACTGAGTGCCTCCATGAGAGAAGCCCAAGCAAGAAGCGCCCCGAGGAGCGTCTTGCCACATGTCAGCACTGGGTCTGACTGAGCGCCTCCAGGAGAGAGTCCCCAGCAAGACGCGCTCGATGAGCGTCTTGCCTTATGTCAGCACTCGGTCTGACTGAGCGCCTCCAGGAGAGTGGCCCAAGCAAGACGCGCCCCGAGGAGCGTCTTGCCACATGTCAACAATGGGTCTGACTGAGGGCCTCCAGGAGAGAAGCCCAATCAAGACGCGCCCCAAGGAGCGTCTTGCCATATGTCAACACTGGGTCTGACTGAGCGCCTCCAGGAGAGAGGCCCAAGCAAGACGCGCCCGGAGGAGCGTCTTGCCACATGTCAACACTGGGTCTGACGGAGGGCCTCCAGGAGAGAGGCCCTAGCAAGACGCGCCCCGAGGAGCGTCTTGCCACGTGTCACCACTGGGTCTGACTCAGCGCCCCCAGGAGAGAGGCCCAAGCAAGACGAGCCCCGAGGAGCGTCTTGCCACGTGTCAACACTGGGTCTGACTGAGTGCCTCCATGAGAGAGGCCCAAGCAAGACACGCCCCGAGGAGTGTCTTGCCACGTGTCAACACTGGGTCTGATTGAGGGCCTTCTGGAGAGAGGCCCAAGCAAGATGCGCCCCGAGGAGCGTCTTGCCACATGTCAACAATGGGTCTGACTGAGGGCCTCCAGGAGAGAGGCTCAAGCAAGACGTGCCCCGAGGAGCGTCAGGCCACATGTCACTACTCAGTCTGACTGAGCGCCTCCAGGAGAGAGGCCCAAGCAAGACGCGCCCCGAGGAACGTCTTGCCACGTGTCAACACTGGGTCTGATTGAGGGCCTTCTGGAGAGAGGCCCAAGCAAGACGAGCCCCGAGGAGCGTCTTGCCACATGTCAACACTGGGTCTGACTGAGTGCCTCCATGAGAGAAGCCCCAGCAAGATGCGCCCCGAGGAGCGTCTTGCCACATGTCAGCACTCGGTCTGACTGAGCCCCTCCAGGAGAGAGGCCCAAGCAAGACGCGCCCCGGGGAGCGTATTGCCACATGTCAACAATGGGTCTGACTGAGGGCCTCCAGGAGAGAAGCCAAAGCAAGACGCGCCCCGAGGAGCGTCTTGCCACATGTCAACACTGGGTCTGACTGAGCGCCTCCAGGAGAGAGGCCCAAGCAAGACGCGCCCCGAGGAGCGTCTTGCCACATGTCAACACTGGGTCTGACTGAGCGCCTCCAGGCGAGAGGCCCAAGCAAGATGCGCCCCGAGGAGCGTCTTGCCACATGTCAACACTGGGTCTGACTGAGCGCCTCCAGGAGAGAGGCCCAAGCAAGACGCGCCCCGAGGAGCGTCTTGCCACAGGTCAGAACTGGGTCTGACTGAGCGCCTCCAGGAGAGAGTCCCCAGAAAGACGCACCCCGAGGAGCGTCTTGCCTTATGACAGCACTCGGTCTGACTGAGCACCTCCAGGAGAGAGGCCCAAGCAAGACGTGCACCGAGGAGCGTCTTGTCACATGTCAACACTGGGTCTGTCTGAGCGCCTCCAGGAGAGAAGCCCAAGCAAGACGCGCCCCGAGGAGCTTCTTTCCACATGTCAACAATGGGTCTGACTGAGGGCCTCCAGGAGAGAAGACCAAGCAAGATGCGCGCTGAGGAGCGTCTTGACACATGTCAACACTGGGTCTGACAGAGGGCCTCCAAGAGAGAGGCCCAAGCAAGACGCGCACCGAGGAGTGTCTTGCCACATATCACCACTGGGTCTGACTGAGCGCCTCCAGGAGAGAGGCCCAAGCAAGACGCGCCCCGAGGAGCGTCAGGCCACATGTCACTACTCAGTCTGACTGAGCGCCTCCAGGAGAGAGGCCCAAGCAAGACGCGCCCCGAGGAACGTCTTGCCACGTGTCAACACTGGGTCTGATTGAGGGCCTTCTGGAGAGAGGCCCAATCAAGATGCGCCCCGAGGAGCGTCTTGCCACATGTCAACAATGGGTCTGACTGAGGGCCTCCAGGAGAGAAGCCCAAGCAAGACGCGCCCCGAGGAGCGTCTTGCCACATGTCACCTCTGGTTCTGACTGAGTGCCTCCAGGAGAGAGGCCCAAGCAAGACGTGCCCCGAGGAGCGTCTTGTCATATGTCAACACTGGGTCTGTCTGAGCGCCTCCAGGAGAGAAGCCCAAGCAAGACGCGCCCCGAGGAGCGTCTTGCCACATGTCAACAATGGGTCTGACTGAGGGCCTCCAGGAGAGAAGCCCAAGCAAGACGCGACCCGAGGAGCGTCTTGACACATGTCAACACTGGGTCTGACAGAGGGCCTCCAGGAGAGAGGCCCAAGCAAGACGCGCCCCGAAGAGTGTCTTGCCACATGTCACCACTGGGTCTGACTGAGCGCCTCCATGAGAGAGGCCCAAGCAAGACGCGCCCCGACGAGCGTCAGGCCACATGTCACTAATCAGTCTGACTGAGCGCCTCCAGGAGAGAGGCCCAAGCAAGACGCGCCCCGAGGAGCGTCTTGCCACGTGTCAACACTGGGTCTGATTGAGGGCCTTCTGGAGAGAGGCCCTAGCAAGACGCGCCCCGAGGAGTGTCTTGCCACGTGTAAACACTGGGTCTGATTGAGGGCCTCCAGGAGAGAAGCCCAAGCAAGACGCGCCCCGAGGAGCGTCTTGCCACATGTCAACACTGGGTCTGACTGAGCGCCTCCAGGCGAGAGGCCCAAGCAAGAGCGCCCCGAGGAGCGTCTTGACACATGTCAACACTGGGTCTGACAGAGGGCCTCCAGGAGAGAGGCCCAAGCAAGACGCGCCCCGAGGAGTGTCTTGCCACATATCACCACTGGGTCTGACTGAGCGCCTCCAGGAGAGAGGCCCAAGCAAGACGCGCCCCGAGGAGCGTCAGGCCACATTGTCACTACTCGGTCTGACTGAGCGCCTCCAGGAGAGAGGCCCAAGCAAGACGCGCCCCGAGGAACGTCTTGCCACGTGTCAACACTGGGTCTGATTGAGGGCCTTCTGGAGAGAGCCCCAAGCAAGATGCGCCCCGAGGAGCGTCTTGCCACATGTCAACAATGGGTCTGACTGAGGGCCTCCAGGAGAGAAGCCCAAGCAAGACGCGCCCCGAGGAGCGTCTTGCCACATGTCAACACTGGGTCTGACTGAGCGCCTCCAGGCGAGAGGCCCAAGCAAGACGCGCCCCGAGGAGCGTCTTGCCACATGTCAACTCTGGGTCTGACTGAGCGCCTCCAGGAGAGAGGCCCAAGCAAGACGCGCCCCGAGGAGCGTCTTGCCACATGTCAACAATGGGTCTGACAGAGGGCCTCCAGGAGAGAGGCCCAAGCAAGACGCGCCCCGAAGAGTGTCTTGCCACATGTCACCACTGGGTCTGACTGAGCGCCTCCATGAGAGAGGCCCAAGCAAGACGCGCCCCGACGAGCGTCAGGCCACATGTCACTACTCAGTCTGACTGAGCGCCTCCAGGAGAGAGGCCCAAGCAAGACGCGCCCCGAGGAGCGTCTTGCCACGTGTCAACACTGGGTCTGATTGAGGGCCTTCTGGAGAGAGGCCCTAGCAAGACGCGCCCCGAGGAGCGTCTTGCCACGTGTCAACACTGGGTCTGATTGAGGGCCTCCAGGAGAGAAGCCCAAGCAAGACGCGCCCCGAGGAGCGTCTTGCCACATGTCAACACTGGGTCTGACTGAGCGCCTCCAGGCGAGAGGCCCAAGCAAGACGCGCCCCGAGGAGCGTCTTGACACATGTCAACACTGGGTCTGACAGAGGGCCTCCAGGAGAGAGGCCCAAGCAAGACGCGCCCCGAGGAGTGTCTTGCCACATGTCAGAACTGGGTCTGACTGAGCGCCTCCAGGAGAGAGTCCCCAGCAAGACGCGCCCCGAGGAGCGTCTTGCCTTATGACAGCACTCGGTCTGACTGAGCGCCTCCAGGAGAGAGGCCCAAGCAAGACGTGCACCGAGAGGAGCATCTTGTCACATGTCAACACTGGGTCTGTCTGAGCGCCTCCAGGAGAGAAGCCCAAGCAAGACGCGCCCCGAGGAGCGTCTTGCCACATGTCAACAATGGGTCTGACTGAGGGCCTCCAGGAGAGAAGCCCAAGCAAGACGCGCCCCGAGGAGCGTCTTGACACATGTCAACACTGGGTCTGACAGAGGGCCTCCAGGAGAGAGGCCCAAGCAAGACGCGCCCCGAGGAGTGTCTTGCCACATGTCACCACTGGGTCTGACTGAGCGCCTCCAGGAGAGAGGCCCAAGCAAGACGCGCCCCGAGGAGCGTCAGGCCACATGTCACTACTCAGTCTGACTGAGCGCCTCCAGGAGAGAGGCCCAAGCAAGACGCGCCCCGAGGAACGTCTTGCCACGTGTCAACACTGGGTCTGATTGAGGGCCTTCTGGAGAGAGGCCCAAGCAAGATGCGCCCCGAGGAGCGTCTTGCCACATGTCAACAATGGGTCTGACTGAGGGCCTCCAGGAGAGAAGCCAAAGCAAGACGCGCACCGAGGAGCGTCTTGCCACATGTCACCTCTGGTTCTGACTGAGCGCCTCCAGGAGAGAAGCCCAAGCAAGACGCGCCCCGAGGAGCGTCTTGCCACATGTCAACAATGGGTCTGACTGAGGGCCTCCAGGAGAGAAGCCCAAGCAAGACGCGCCCCGAGGAGCGTCTTGACACATGTCAACACTGGGTCTGACAGAGGGCCTCCAGGAGAGAGGACCAAGCAAGACGCGCCCCGAAGAGTGTCTTGCCACATGTCACCACTGGGTCTGACTGAGCGCCTCCATGAGAGAGGCCCAAGCAAGACGCGCCCCGAGGAGCGTCAGGCCACATATCACTACTCAGTCTGACTGAGCGCCTCCAGGAGAGAGGCCCAAGCAAGACGCGCCCCGAGGAGCGTCTTGCCACGTGTCAACACTGGGTCAGATTGAGGGCCTTCTGGAGAGAGGCCCTAGCAAGACGCGCCCCGAGGAGCGTCTTGCCATGTGTCAACACTGGGTCTGATTGAGGGCCTTCTGGAGAGAGGCCAAGCAAGACGCGGCCTGAGGAGCGTCTTGCCACATGTCACCACTGGGTCTGACTGAGCGCCTCCAGGAGAGAGGCCCAAGCAAGACGCGCCCCGAGGAGTGTCTTGCCACATGTCAACACTGGGTCTGATTGAGGGCCTTCTGGAGAGATGCCCAAGCAAGACACACCCCGAGGAGCGTCTTGCCACATGTCAACACTGGGTCTGACAGAGGGCCTCCAGGAGAGAAGCCCAAGCAAGACGCGCCCCGAGGAGCGTCTTGCCACATGTCAACAATGGGTCTTACTGAGGGCCTCCAGGAGAGAAGCCCAAGCAAGACGCGCCCCGAGGAGCTTCTTGCCACATGTCAGCACTCGGTCTGACTGAGCACCTCCAGGAGAGAGGCCGAAGCAAGACGCGCCCCGAGGAGCGTCTTGCCACGTGTCACCACTGGGTCTGACTGAGCGCCTCCAGGAGAGAGGCCCAAGCAAGACGAGCCCCGAGGAGCGTCTTGCCACGTGTCAACACTGGGTCTGACTGAGTGCCTCCATGAGAGAAGCCCAAGCAAGAAGCGCCCCGAGGAGCATCTTGCCACATGTCACTACTCGGTCTGACTGAGCGCCTCCAGGAGAGAGGCCCAAGCAAGACGCACCCCGAGGAGCGTCTTGCCACATGTCAACAATGGGTCTGACTGAGGGCCTCCAGGAGAGAAGCCCAAGCAAGACGCGCCCCGAGGAGCGTCTTGCCACATGTCAACACTGGGTCTGACTGAGCGCCTCCAGGAGAGAGGCCCAAGCAAGACGCGCCCCGAGGTGCGTCTTGCCACATGTCAGCACTGGGTCTGACTGAGCGCCTCCAGGAGAGAGTCCCCAGCAAGACACGCCCGATGAGCGTCTTGCCTTATGTCAGCACTCGGTCTGACTGAGCGCCTCCAGGAGAGTGGCCCAAGCAAGACGCGCCCCGAGGAGCGTCTTGCCACATGTCAACGATGGGTCTGACTGAGGGCCTCCAGGAGAGAAGCCCAATCAAGACGCGCCCCGAGGAGCGTCTTGCCACATGTCAACACTGGGTCTGACTGAGCGCCTCCAGGAGAGAGGCCCAAGCAAGACGCGCCCGGAGGAGCGTCTTGCAACATGTCAACACTGGGTCTGACGGAGGGCCTCCAGGAGAGAGGCCCTAGCAAGACGCGCCCCGAGGAGCATCTTGCCACATGTCACCTCTGGTTCTGACTGAGTGCCTCCAGGAGAGAGGCCCAAGCAAGACGCGCCCCGAGGAGTGTCTTGCCACGTGTCAACACTGGGTCTGATTGAGGGCCTTCTGGAGAGAGGCCCAAAAATGATGCGCCCCGAGGAGCGTCAGGCCACATGTCACTATTCAGTCTGACTGAGCGCCTCCAGGAGAGAGGCCCAAGCAAGACGCGCCCCGAGGAACGTCTTACCACATGTCAACACTGGGTCTGATTGAGGGCCTTCTGGAGAGAGGCCCAAGCAAGACGCGCCCCAAGGAGCGTCTTGCCACGTGTCAACACTGGGTCTGACTGAGCACCTCCAGGAGAGAGGCCCAAGCAAGACGTGCCCCGAGGAGCGTCTTGCCACATGTCACCACTGGGTCTGACTGAGCGCCTCCAGGAGAGAGGCCCAAGCAAGACGCGCCCCGAGGAGCGTCTTGCCACGTTTCACCACTGGGTCTGACTGAGCGCCTCCAGGAGAGAGGCCCAAGCAATACGAGCCCCGAGGAGCGTCTTGCCACATGTCAACACTGGGTCTGACTGAGTGCCTCCATGAGAGAAGCCCCAGCAAGACGCGCCCCGAGGAGCGTCTTGCCACATGTCAGCACTCGGTCTGACTGAGCGCCTCCAGGAGAGAGGCCCAAGCAAGACGCGCCCCGAGGAGCTTCTTGCCACATGTCACTACTCGTTCTGACTGAGCGCCTCCAGGAGAGAGGCCCAAGCAAGACGCGCCCCGAGGAGCGTCTTGCCACATGTCAACAATGGGTCTGACTGAGGGCCTCCAGGAGAGAAGCCCAAGCAAGACGCGCCCCGAGGAGCGTCTTGCCACATGTCAACACTGGGTCTGACTGAGCGCCTCCAGGAGAGAGGCCCAAGCAAGACGCGCCCCGAGGAGCGTCTTGCCACATGTCAACACTGGGTCTGACTGAGCGCCTCCAAGCGAGAGGCCCAAGCAAGACGCGCCCCGAGGATCATCTTGCCACATGTCAACACTGGGTCTGACTGAGCGCCTCCAGGAGAGAAGCCCAAGCAAGACGCGCCCCGAGGAGCGTCTTGCCACATGTCAGAACTGGGTCTGACTGAGCGCCTCCAGGAGAGAGGCCCAAGCAAGACGTGCACCGAGGAGCGTCTTGTCACATGTCAACACTGGGTCTGTCTGAGCTCCTCCAGGAGAGAAGCCCAAGCAAGACGCGCCCCGAGGAGCGTCTTGCCACATGTCAACAATGGGTCTGACTGAGGGCCTCCAGGAGAGAAGCCCAAGCAAGACGCGCCCCGAGGAGCGTCTTGACACATGTCAACACTGGGTCTGACAGAGGGCCTCCAGGAGAGAGGCGCAAGCAAGACGCGCCCGAGGAGTGTCTTGCCACATGTCACCACTGGGTCTGACTGAGCGCCTCCTGGAGAGAGGCCCAAGCAAGACGCGCCCCGAGGAGCGTCAGGCCACATGTCACTACTCAGTCTGACTGAGCGCCTCCAGGAGAGAGGCCCAAGCAAGACGCGCCCCGAGGAACGTCTTGCCACGTGTCAACACTGGGTCTGATTCAGGGCCTTCTGGAGAGAAGCCCAAGCAAGACGCGCCCCTAGGAGCGTCTTGACACATGTCAACACTGGGTCTGACAGAGGGCCTCCAGGAGAGAGGCCCAAGCAAGACGCGCCCCGAAGAATGTCTTGCCACATGACACCACTGGGTCTGACTGAGCGCCTCCATGAGAGAGGCCCAAGCAAGACGATCCCCGAGGAGCGTCAGGCCACATGCCACTACTCAGTCTGACTCAGCGCCTCCAGGAGAGAGGCCCAAGCAAGACGCGCACCGAGGAGCGTCTTGCCACGTGTTAACACTGGGTCTGATTGAGGGCCTTCTGGAGAGAGGCCCAAGCAAGACGCGCCCCGAGGAGCGTCTTGCCACGTGTCAACACTGGGTCTGATTGAGGGCCTTCTGCAGAGAGGCCCAAGCAAGACGCGCCCCGAGGAGCGTCTTGCCACATGTCAACAATGGGTTTGACTGAGGGCCTCCAGGAGAGAAGCCCAAGCAAGACACGCCCCGAGGAGCGTCTTGCCACATGTCAACAATGGGTCTTACTGAGGGCCTCCAGGAGAGAGGCCAAAGCAAGACACGCCCCGAGGAGCGTCTTGCCACATGTCACCACTGGGTCTGACTGAGCGCCTCTTTGAGAGAGGCCCAAGCAAGATGATCCCCGAGGAGCGTCAGGCCACATGTCACTACTCAGTCTGACTCAGCGCCTCCAGGAGAGAGGCCCAAGCAAGACGCGCACCGAGGAGCGTCTTGCCACGTGTCAACACTGGGTCTGATTGAGGGCCTTCTGGAGAGAGGCCCAAGCAAGACGCGCCCCGAGGAGCGTCTTGCCACGTGTCAACACTGGGTCTGATTGAGGGCCTTCTGCAGAGAGGCCCAAGCAAGACGCGCCCCGAGGAGCGTCTTGCCACATGTCAACAATGGGTTTGACTGAGGGCCTCCAGGAGAGAAGCCCAAGCAAGACACGCCCCGAGGAGCGTCTTGCCACATGTCAACAATGGGTCTTACTGAGGGCCTCCAGGAGAGAGGCCAAAGCAAGACACGCCCCGAGGAGCGTCTTGACACATGTCAACACTGGGTCTGACAGTGGGCCTCCAGGAGAGAGGCCCAAGCATGACGCGCCCCGAGGAGTGTCTTGCCACATGTCACCACTGGGGCTGACTGAGCGCCTCCAGGAGAGAGGCCCAAGCAAGACGCGCCCCGAGGAGCGTCAGGCCACATGTCAACACTGGGTCTGACTGAGCGCCTCCATGAGAGAGGCCCAAGCAAGACGTGCCCCGATGAGAGTCTTGCCACATGTCAACACTGGGTCTGACTGAGCGCCTCCAGGAGAGAGGCCCAAGCAACAAGCGCCCCGGGGAGAGTCTTGCCACATGTCAACACTGGGCCTGACTGAGCGCCTCCAGGAGAGAGGCCCAAGCAAGAAGCGCCCCGAGGAGCGTCTTGCCACATGTCAACAATGGGTCTGACTGAGGGCCTCCAGGAGAGAAGCCCAAGCAAGACGCGCCCCGAGGAGCGTCTTGCCACATGTCAACAATGGGTCTGACTGAGCGCCTCCAGGAGAGAGGCCCAAGTAAGACGCGCCCCGAGGAGCGTCTTGCCACATGTCAACACTGGGTCTGACTGAGCGCCTCCAGGAGAGAGGCCCAAGCAAGACGCGCCCCGAGGAGTGTCTTGCCACATGTCAACACTGGGTCTGACTGAGCGCCTCCAGGAGAGAGGCCCAAGTAAGAAGCGCCCCGAGGAGCGTCTTGCCACATGTCAACACTGGGTCTGACTGAGCGCCTCCAGGAGAGAGGCCCAAGCAAGACGCACACCGAGGAGCGTCTTGCCACATGTCAGCACTCGGTCTGACTGAGCGCCTCCAGGAGAGAGGCCCTAGCAAGACGCGCCCCTTGGAGCGTCTTGCCACATGTCAACACTGGGTCTGACAGAGGGCCTCCAGGAGAGAGGCCCAACCAAGACGCACCCCGAGGAGCGTATTGCCACATGTCAACAATGGGTCTGACTGAGCGCCTCCAGGAGAGAGGCCCAAGCAAGACGTGCCCCGAGGAGCATCTTGCCACATGTCAACACTGGGTCTGTTTGAGCGCCTCCAGGAGAGAGGCCCAAGCAAGAAGCGCCCCGAGGAGCGTCTTGCCACATGTCAACAATGGGTCTGACTGAGCGCCTCCAGGAATGAGGCCCAAGCAAGACGCGCCCCGAGGAGCGTCTTGACACTTGTCAACACTGGGTCTGACTGAGGGCCTCCATGAGAGAGGCCCAAGCAAGACGCGCCCCGAGGAGCGTCTTGCCACATGTCACCACTGGGTCTGACTGAGCGCCTCCAGGAGAGAGGCCCAAGTAAGACGCGCCGCGAGGAGTGTCTTGCCACATGTCACCACTGGGTCTGACTGAGCGCCTCCAGGAGAGAGGCCCAAGCAAGACGCGCCCCGAGGAGCGTCTTGCCACATGTCAACACTGGGTTTGACTGAGCGCCTCCAGGAGAGAGGCCCAAGCAAGACGTTCCCCGAGGAGCGTCTTGCCACATGTCAACACTGGGTCTGACTGAGCGCCTCCAGGAGAGAGGCCCAAGCAAGAAGCGCCCCGAGGAGCGTCTTGCCTCTTGTCAACAATGGGTCTGACTGAGGGCCTCCAGGAGAGAAGCCCAAGCAAGACGCGCCCCGAGGAGCGTCTTGCCACATGTCAACAATGGGTCTGACTGAGTGCCTCCAGGAGAGAGGCCCAAGCAAGACGCGCCCCGAGGAGCGCCTTGACACTTGTCAACACTGGGTCTGACTGAGGGCCTCCATGAGAGAGGCCCAAGCAAGACACGCCCCGAGGAGCGTCTTGCCACATGTCAACACTGGGTCTGACAGAGGGCCTCCAGGAGAGAGGCCCAAGCAAGACTCGCCCCGAGGAGTGTCTTGCCACATGTCACCACTGGGTCTGACTGAGCGCCTCTAGGAGAGAGGCCCAAGCAAGACGCGCCCCGAGGAGCGTCATGCCACATGTCACTACTCGGTTTGACTGAGCGCCTCCAGGAGAGAGGCCCAAGCAAGACGCGCCCCGAGAAGCGTCTTGCCACGTGTCAACACTGTGTCTGATTGAGGGCCTCCAGGAGAGAGGCCCAAGGAAGACGTGCCCCGAGGAGCGTCTTGCCACATGTCAACACTGGGTCCGACAGAGGACCTCCAGGAGAGAGGCCCAAGCAAGACACGCCCCGAGGAGCGTCTTGCCACATGTCAGCACTCGGTCTGACTGAGCGCCTCCAGGAGAGAGGCCCAAGCAAGATGCGCCCCGAGGAGCGTCTTGCCACATGTCAACACTGGGTCTGACTGAGCGCCTCCAGGAGAGAGGCCCAAGTAAGACGCGCCCCGAGGAGCGTCTTGCCACATGTCAACACTGGGTCTGACTGAGCGCCTCCAGGAGAGAGGCCCAAGCAAGACGAGCCCCGAGGAGCGTCTTGCCACGTGTCAACATTGGGTCTGATTGAGGGCCTCCAGGAGAGAGGCCCAAGCAAGACGTGCCCTGAGGAGCGTCTTGCCACATGTCACCACTGGGTCTGACTGAGAGCCTCCAGGAGAGAGGCCCAAGCAAGACGCGCCCCGAGGAGCGTCTTGCCAAATGTCAACACTGGGTCTGACTGAGCGCCTCCAGGAGAGAGGCCCAAGTAAGACGCGCCCCGAGGAGCGTCTTGCCACATGTCAACACTGGGTCTGACTGAGCGCCTCCAGGAGAGAGGCCCAAGCAAGACGCGCCCCGAGGAGCGTCTTGACACTTGTCAACACTGGGTCTGACTGAGGGCCTCCATGAGAGAGGCCCAAGCAAGACGCGCCCAGAGAAGCGTCTTGCTATATGTCAACACTGGGTCTGACAGAGGGCCTCCAGGAGAGAGGCCCAAGCAAGACGCGCCCCGAGGAGTGTCTTGCCACATGTCACCACTGGGTCTGACTGAGCGCCTCTAGGAGAGAGGCCCAAGCAAGATGCGCCCCGAGGAGCGTCATGCCACATGTCACTACTCGGTCTGACTGAGCGCCTCCAGGAGAGAGGCCCAAGCAAGACGCGCACCGAGGAGCGTCTTGCCACATGTCAACACTGGGTCTGACAGAGGGCCTCCAGGAGAGAGGCCCAACCAAGACGCGCCCCGAGGAGCGTCTTGCCACATGTCAACACTGGGTCTGACTGAGCGCCTCCAGGAGAGAGGCCCAAGCAAGACGTGCCCCGAGGAGCATCTTGCCACATGTCAACACTGGGTCTGACTGAGTGCCTCCAGGAGAGAGGCCCAAGCAAGAAGCGCCCCGAGGAGGACCTTGCCACATGTCAACAATGGGTCTGTCTGAGGGCCTCCAGGAGAGAAGCCCAAGCAAGACGCGCCCCGAGGAGGAGTCTTGCCACATGTCAACAATGGGTCTGACTGAGCGCCTCCAGGAATGAGGCCCAAGCAAGACGCGCCCCGAGGAGCGTCTTGACACTTGTCAACACTGGGTCTGACTGAGGGCCTCCATGAGAGAGGCCCAAGCAAGACGTGCCCCGAGGAGCGTCTTGCCACATGTCTACACTGGGTCTGACAGAGGGCCTCCAGGAGAGAGGCCCAAGCAAGACGCGCCCCGAGGAGTGTCTTGCCACATGTCAACACTGGGTCTGACTGAGCGCCTCCAGGAGAGAGGCCCAAGCAAGACACGCCCCGAGGAGCGTCTTGACACATGTCAACACTGGGTCTGACTGAGGGCCTCAATGAGAGAAGCCCAAGCAAGACGCGCCCCGAGGAGCGTCTTGCCACATGTCAACACTGGGTCTGACAGAGGGCCTCCAGGAGAGAGGCCCAAGCAATACGTGCCCCGAGGAGCGTCTTGCCATATGTCACCACTGGGTCTGACTGAGCGCTTCCAGGAGAGAGCCCCAAGTATGACGCGCCGCGAGGAGCGTCTTGCCACATGTCACCACTGGGTCTGACTGAGCGCCTCCAGGAGAGAGGCCCAAGCAAGACGCGCCCCGAGGAGCGTCTTGCCACATGTCAACACTGGGTTTGACTGAGCGCCTCCAGGAAAGAGGCCGAAGCAAGACGTGCCCCGAGGAGCGTCTTGCCACATGTCAACACTGGGTCTGACTGAGTGCCTCCAGGAGAGAGGCCCAAGCAAGAAGCGCCCCGAGGAGCGTCTTGCCTCTTGTCAACAATGGGTCTGACTGAGGGCCTCCAGGAGAGAAGCCCAAGCAAGACGCGCCCCGAGGAGCGTCTTGCCACATGTCAACACTGGGTCTGACAGAGGGCCTCCAGGAGAGAGGCCCAAGCAATACGTGCCCCGAGGAGCGTCTTGCCATATGTCACCACTGGGTCTGACTGAGCGCTTCCAGGAGAGAGCCCCAAGTATGACGTGCCGCGAGGAGCGTCTTGCCACATGTCACCACTGGGTCTGACTGAGCGCCTCCAGGAGAGAGGCCCAAGCAAGACGCGCCCCGAGGAGCGTCTTGCCACATGTCAACACTGGGTTTGACTGAGCGCCTCCAGGAAAGAGGCCCAAGCAAGACGTGCCCCGAGGAGCGTCTTGCCACATGTCAACACTGGGTCTGACTGAGTGCCTCCAGGAGAGAGGCCCAAGCAAGAAGCGCCCCGAGGAGCGTCTTGCCTCTTGTCAACAATGGGTCTGACTGAGGGCCTCCAGGAGAGAAGCCCAAGCAAGACGCGCCCCGAGGAGCGTCTTGCCACATGTCAACAATGGGTCTGACTGAGGGCCTCCAGGAGAGAAGCCCAAGCAAGACGCGCCCCGAGGAGCGTCTTGCCACATGTCAACAATGGGTCTGACTGAGGGCCTCCAGGAGAGAGGCCCAAGCAAGACTCGCCCCGAGGAGTGTCTTGCCACATGTCACCACTGGGTCTGACTGGGCGCCTCTAGGAGAGAGGCCCAAGCAAGACGCGCCCCGAGGAGCGTCATGTCACTACTCGGTTTGACTGAGCGCCTCCAGAAGAGAGGCCCAAGCAAGACGCGCCCCGAGGAGCGTCTTGCCACGTGTCAACACTGGGTCTGATTGAGCGCCTCTAGGAGAGAGGCCCAAGCAAGACGCGCCCCGAGGAGCGTCATGTCACTACTCGGTTTGACTGAGCGCCTCCAGGAGAGAGGCCCAAGCAGGACGCGCCCCGAGGAGCGTCTTGCCACATGTCAACACTGGGTCTGACAGAGGGCCTCCAGGAGAGAGGCCCAAGCAAGACGCGCCCCGAGGAGCGTCTTGCCACATGTCAGCACTCGGTCTGACTGAGCGCCTCCAGGAGAGAGGCCCAAGTAAGACGCGCCCCGAGGAGCGTCGTGCCACGTGTCAACACTGGGTCTGACTGAGCGCCTCCAGGAGAGAGGCCCAAGTAAGACGCGCCCCGAGGAGCGTCTTGCCACATGTCAGCACTCGGTCTGACTGAGCGCCTCCAGGAGAGAGGCCCAAGCAAGACGCGCCCCGAGGAGCGTCTTGCCACATGTCACCACTGGGTCTGACTGAGAGCCTCCAGGAGAGAGGCCCAAGCAAGACGCGCCCCGAGGAGCGTCTTGCCACATGTCAACACTGGGTCTGACTGAGCGCCTCCAGGAGAGAGGCCCAAGTAAGACGCGCCCCGAGGAGCGTCTTGCCACATGTCAACACTGGGTCTGACTGAGCGCCTCCAGGAGAGAGGCCCAAGCAAGACGCGCCCCGAGGAGCGTCTTGACACTTGTCAACACTGGGTATGACTGAGGGCCTCCATGAGAGAGGCCCAAGCAAGACGCGCCCAGAGAAGCGTCTTGCTACATGTCAACACTGGGTCTGACAGAGGGCCTCCAGGAGAGAGGCCCAAGCAAGACGCGCCCCGAGGAGTGTCTTGCCACATGTCACCACTGGGTCTGACTGAGCGCCTCTAGGAGAGAGGCCCAAGCAAGACGCGCCCCGAGGAGCGTCATGCCTCATGTCACTACTCGGTCTGAATGAGCGCCTCCAGGAGAGAGGCCCAAGCAAGACGCGCCCCGAGGAGTGTCTTGACACTTGTTAACACTGGGTCTGACTGAGGGCCTCCATGAGAGAAGCCCAAGCAAGACGTGCCCCGAGGAGTGTCTTGCCACATGTCAACACTGGGTCTGACAGAGGGCCTCCAGGAGAGAGGCCCAAGCAATATGCGCCCCGAGGAGCGTCTTGCCATATGTCACCACTGGGTCTGACTGAGCGCCTCCAGGAGAGAGGCCCAAGCAAGACACGCCCCGAGGAGCGTCTTGCCACATGTCAGCACTCGGTCTGACTGAGCGCCTCCAGGAGAGAGAGCCAAGCAAGACGCGCCCCTAGGAGCGTCTTGCCACATGTCAACACTGGGTCTAACAGAGGGCCTCCAGGAGAGAGGCCCAAGCAAGACGCGCCCCGAGGAGTGTCTTGCCACATGTCAACACTGGGTCTGACAGAGGGCCTCCAGGAGAGAGGCCCAAGCAAGACGCGCCCCGAGGAGCGTCTTGCCACATGTCACCACTGGGTCTGACTGAGAGCCTCCAGGAGAGAGGCCCAAGCAAGACGCGCCCCGAGGAGCGTCTTGCCACATGTCAACACTGGGTCTGACTGAGCGCCTCCAGGAGAGAGGCCCAAGTAAGACGTGCCCCGAGGAGCGTCTTGCCACATGTCAACACTGGGTCTGACTGAGCGCCTCCAGGAGAGAGGCCCAAGCAAGACGCGCCCCGAGGAGCGTCTTGACACTTGTCAACACTGGGTATGACTGAGGGCCTCCATGAGAGAGGCCCAAGCAAGACGCGCCCAGAGAAGCATCTTGCTACATGTCAACACTGGGTCTGACAGAGGGCCTCCAGGAGAGAGGCCCAAGCAAGACGCGCCCCGAGGAGTGTCTTGCCACATGTCACCACTGGGTCTGACTGAGCGCCTCTAGGAGAGAGGCCCAAGCAAGACGCGCCCCGAGGAGCGTCATGCCTCATGTCACTACTCGGTCTGAATGAGCGCCTCCAGGAGAGAGGCCCAAGCAAGACGCGCCCCGAGGAGTGTCTTGACACTTGTTAACACTGGGTCTGACTGAGGGCCTCCATGAGAGAAGCCCAAGCAAGACGTGCCCCAAGGAGCGTATTGCCACATGTCAACACTGGGTCTAACAGAGGGCCTCCAGGAGAGAGGCCCAAGCAATATGCGCCCCGAGGAGCGTCTTGCCATATGTCACCACTGGGTCTGACTGAGCGCCTCCAGGAGAGAGGCCCAAGCAAGACACGCCCCGAGGAGCGTCTTGCCACATGTCAGCACTCGGTCTGACTGAGCGCCTCCAGGAGAGAGAGCCAAGCAAGACGCGCCCCTAGGAGCGTCTTGCCACATGTCAACACTGGGTCTAACAGAGGGCCTCCAGGAGAGAGGCCCAAGCAAGACGCGCCCCGAGGAGTGTCTTGCCACATGTCAACACTGGGTCTGACAGAGGGCCTCCAGGAGAGAGGCCCAAGCAATACGCGCCCTGAGGAGCGTCTTGCCATATGTCACCACTGGGTCTGACTGAGCGCCTCCAGGAGAGAGGCCCAAGCAAGACGCGCCCCGAGGAGCGTCTTGCCAAATGTCAACACTGGGTCTGACTGAGCGCCTCCAGGAGAGAGGCCCAAGCAAGAAGCGCCCCGAGGAGCGTCTTGCCACATGTCAACAATGGGTCTGACTGAGCGCCTCCAGGAGAGAGGCCCAAGAAAGACGTGCCCCGAGGAGCGTCTTGACACTTGTCAACACTGGGTCTGACTGAGGGCCTCCAGGAGAGAAGCCCAAGCAAGACGCGCCCCGAGGAGTGTCTTGCCACATGGCAACACTGGGTCTGACAGAGGGCCTCCAGGAGAGAGGCCCACGCAACACGCGCCTGGAGGAGCATCTTGCCATATGTCACCACTGGGTCTGACTGAGCGCCTCCAGGAGAGAGGCCCAAGCAAGACGCGCACCGAGGAGCGTCTTGCCACCTGTCAGCACTCGGTCTGACTGAGCGCCTCCAGGAGAGAGGCCCAAGCAAGACACGCCCCGAGGAGCGTCTTGACACATGTCAACACTGGGTCTGACTGAGGGCCTCAATGAGAGAAGCCCAAGCAAGACGCGCCCCGAGGAGCGTCTTGCCACATGTCAACACTGGGTCTGACAGAGGGCCTCCAGGAGAGAGGCCCAAGCAATACGTGCCCCGAGGAGCGTCTTGCCACATGTCATCACTGGGTCTGACTGAGCGCCTCCATGAGAGAGGCCCAAGTAAAACGCGCCCCGAGGAGCGTCTTGACACATGTCACCACTGGGTCTGACTGAGCGCCTCCAGGAGAGAGGCCCAAGTAGGACATGCCCCGAGGAGCGTCTTGCCACATTTCAACACTGGGTCTGACTGAGCGCCTCCAGGAGAGAGGCCCAAGCAATATGCGCCCCGAGGAGCGTCTTGCCATATGTCACCACTGGGTCTGACTGAGCGCCTCCAGGAGAGAGGCCCAAGCAAGACACGACCCGAGGAGCGTCTTGCCACATGTCAAAACTGGGTCTAACAGAGGGCCTCCAGGAGAGAGGCCCAAGCAAGACGCGCCCCGAGGAGTGTCTTGCCACATGTCAACACTGGGTCTGACAGAGGGCCTCCAGGAGAGAGGCCCAAGCAATACGCGCCCTGAGGAGCGTCTTGCCATATGTCACCACTGGGTCTGACTGAGCGCCTCCAGGAGAGAGGCCCAAGCAAGACGCGCCCCGAGGAGCGTCTTGCCAAATGTCAACACTGGGTCTGACTGAGCGCCTCCAGGAGAAAGGCCCAAGCAAGAAGCGCCCCGAGGAGCGTCTTGCCACATGTCAACAATGGGTCTGACTGAGCGCCTCCAGGAGAGAGGCCCAAGAAAGACGTGCCCCGAGGAGCGTCTTGACACTTGTCAACACTGGGTCTGAATGAGGGCCTCCAGGAGAGAAGCCCAAGCAAGACGCGCCCCGAGGAGTGTCTTGCCACATGTCAACACTGGGTCTGACAGATGGCCTCCAGGAGAGAGGCCCACGCAACACGCGCCCCGAGGAGCGTCTTGCCATACGTCACCACTGGGTCTGACTGAGCGCCTCCAGGAGAGAGGCCCAAGAAAGACGTGCCCCGAGGAGCGTCTTGCCACATGTCAGCACTCGGTCTGACTGAGCGCCTCCAGGAGAGAGGCCCAAGCAAGACGTGCCCTGAGGAGCGTCTTGACACTTGTCAACACTGGGTCTGACTGAGGGCCTCCAGGAGAGAAGCCCAAGCAAGACGTGCCCCGAGGAGCGTCTTGCCACATGTCACCACTGGGTCTGACTGAGCGCCTCTAGGAGAGTGGCCCAAGCAAGACGTGCCCCGAGGAGTGTCTTGCCACATGGCAACACTGGGTCTGACAGAGGGCCTCCAGGAGAGAGGCCCACGCAACACGCGCCCCGAGGAGCGTCTTGCCATATGTCACCACTGGGTCTGACTGAGCGCCTCCAGGAGAGAGGCCCAAGCAAGACGTGCCCCGAGGAGCGTCTTGACACTTGTCAACACTGGGTCTGACTGAGGGCCTCCAGGAGAGAAGCCCAAGCAAGACGTGCCCCGAGGAGCGTCTTGCCACATGTCACCACTGGGTCTGACTGAGCGCCTCTAGGAGAGAGGCCCAAGCAAGACGCGCCCCGAGGAGCGTCATGCCTCACGTCACTACTCGGTCTGACTGAGCGCCTCCAGGAGAGAGGCCCAAGCAAGACGCGCCCCGAGGAGTGTCTTGACACTTGTTAACACTGGGTCTGACTGAGGGCCTCCATGAGAGAAGCCCAAGCAAGACGTGCCCCGAGGAGTGTCTTGCCACATGTCAACACTGGGTCTGACAGAGGGCCTCCAGGAGAGAGGCCCAAGCAATATGCGCCCCGAGGAGCGTCTTGCCATATGTCACCACTGGGTCTGACTGAGCGCCTCCAGGAGAGAGGCCCAAGCAAGACACGCCCCGAGGAGCGTCTTGCCACATGTCAGCACTCGGTCTGACTGAGCGCCTCCAGGAGAGAGAGCCAAGCAAGACGCGCCCCTAGGAGCGTCTTGCCACATGTCAACACTGGGTCTAACAGAGGGCCTCCAGGAGAGAGGCCCAAGCAAGACACGCCCCGAGGAGTGTCTTGCCACATGTCAACACTGGGTCTGACAGAGGGCCTCCAGGAGAGAGGCCCAAGCAATACGCGCCCTGAGGAGCGTCTTGCCATATGTCACCACTGGGTCTGACTGAGCGCCTCCAGGAGAGAGTCCCAAGCAAGACGCGCCCCGAGGAGCGTCTTGCCAAATGTCAACACTGGGTCTGACTGAGCGCCTCCAGGAGAGAGGCCCAAGCAAGAAGCGCCCCGAGGAGCGTCTTGCCACATGTCAACAATGGGTCTGACTGAGCGCCTCCAGGAGAGAGGCCCAAGAAAGACGTGCCCCGAGGAGCGTCTTGACACTTGTCAACACTGGGTCTGACTGAGGGCCTCCAGGAGAGAAGCCCAAGCAAGACGCGCCCCGAGGAGTGTCTTGCCACATGGCAACACTGGGTCTGACAGAGGGCCTCCAGGAGAGAGGCCCACGCAACACGCGCCCCGAGGAGCGTCTTGCCATATGTCACCACTGGGTCTGACTGAGCGCCTCCAGGAGAGAGGCCCAAGCAAGACGCGCACCGAGGAGCGTCTTGCCACATGTCAGCACTCGGTCTGACTGAGCGCCTCCAGGAGAGAGGCCCAAGCAAGACGTGCCCCGAGGAGCGTCTTGACACTTGTCAACACTGGGTCTGACTGAGGGCCTCCAGGAGAGAAGCCCAAGCAAGACGTGCCCCGAGGAGCGTCTTGCCACATGTCAACACTGGGTCTGACTGAGCGCCTCCAGGAGAGAAGCCCAAGCAAGACGCGCCCCGAGGAGCGTCTTGCCACATGTCAACAATGGGTCTGACTGAGCGCCTCCAGGAATGAGGCCCAGGCAAGACGCGCCCCGAGGAGCGTCTTGACACTTGTCAACACTGGGTCTGACTGAGGGCCTCCATGAGAGAGGCCCAAGCAAGATGCGCCCCGAGGAGCGTCTTGCCACATGTCAACACTGGGTCTGACAGAGCGCCTCCAGGAGAGAGGCCCAAGCAAGACGCGCCCCGAGGAGTGTCTTGCCACATGTCAACACTGGGTCTGACTGAGCGCCTCCAGGAGAGAGGCCCAAGCAAGACACGCCCCGAGGAGCGTCTTGACACATGTCAACACTGGGTCTGACTGAGGGCCTCAATGAGAGAAGCCCAAGCAAGACGCGCCCCGAGGAGCGTCTTGCCACATGTCAACACTGGGTCTGACAGAGGGCCTCCAGGAGAGAGGCCCAAGCAATACGTGCCCCGAGGAGCGTCTTGCCACATGTCACCACTGGGTCTGACTGAGCGCCTCCAGGAGAGAGGCCCAAGTAAAACGCGCCCCGAGGAGCGTCTTGCCACATGTCACCACTGGGTCTGACTGAGCGCCTCCAGGAGAGAGGCCCAAGCAAGACATGCCCCGAGGAGCGTCTTGCCACATGTCAACACTGGGTCTGACTGAGCGCCTCCAGGAGAGAGGCCCAAGCAATATGCGCCCCGAGGAGCGTCTTGCCATATGTCACCACTGGGTCTGACTGAGCGCCTCCAAGAGAGAGGCCCAAGCAAGACACGCCCCGAGGAGCGTCTTGCCACATGTCAAAACTGGGTCTAACAGAGGGCCTCCAGGAGAGAGGCCCAAGCAAGACGCGCCCCGAGGAGTGTCTTGCCACATGTCAACACTGGGTCTGACAGAGGGCCTCCAGGAGAGAGGCCCAAGCAATACGCGCCCTGAGGAGCGTCTTGCCATATGTCACCACTGGGTCTGACTGAGCGCCTCCAGGAGAGAGGCCCAAGCAAGACGCGCCCCGAGGAGCGTCTTGCCAAATGTCAACACTGGGTCTGACTGAGCGCCTCCAGGAGAGAGGCCCAAGCAAGAAGCGCCCCGAGGAGCGTCTTGCCACATGTCAACAATGGGTCTGACTGAGCGCCTCCAGGAGAGAGGCCCAAGAAAGACGTGCCCCGAGGAGCGTCTTGACACTTGTCAACACTGGGTCTGAATGAGGGCCTCCAGGAGAGAAGCCCAAGCAAGACGCGCCCCAAGGAGTGTCTTGCCACATGTCAACACTGGGTCTGACAGATGGCCTCCAGGAGAGAGGCCCACGCAACACGCGCCCCGAGGAGCGTCTTGCCATACGTCACCACTGGGTCTGACTGAGCGCCTCCAGGAGAGAGGCCCAAGCAAGACGCGCACCGAGGAGCGTCTTGCCACATGTCCGCACTCGGTCTGACTGAGCGCCTCCAGGAGAGAGGCCCAAGCAAGACGTGCCCCGAGGAGCGTCTTGACACTTGTCAACACTGGGTCTGACTGAGGGCCTCCAGGAGAGAAGCCCAAGCAAGACGTGCCCCGAGGAGCGTCTTGCCATATGTCAACACTGGGTCTGACTGAGCGCCTCCAGGAGAGAAGCCCAAGCAAGACGCGCCCCGAGGAGCGTCTTGCCACAAGTCAACAATGGGTGTGACTGAGCGCCTCCAGGAATGAGGCCCAAGCAAGACGTGCCCCGAGGAGCGTCTTGACACTTGTCAACACTGGGTCTGACTGAGGGCCTCCATGCGAGAGGCCCAAGCAAGACGCGCCCCGCGGAGCGTCTTGCCACATGTCAACACTGGGTCTGACAGAGCGCCTCCAGGAGAGAGGCCCAAGCAAGACGCGCCCCGAGGAGTGTCTTGCCACATGTCAACACTGGGTCTGACTGAGCGCCTCCAGGAGAGAGGCCCAAGCAAGACACGCCCCGAGGAGCGTCTTGACACATGTCAACACTGGGTCTGACTGAGGGCCTCAATGAGAGAAGCCCAAGCAAGACGCGCCCCGAGGAGCGTCTTGCCACATGTCAACTCTGGGTCTGACAGAGGGCCTCCAGGAGAGAGGCCCAAGCAATACGTGCCCCGAGGAGCGTCTTGCCACATGTCACCACTGGGTCTGACTGAGCGCCTCCAGGAGAGAGGCCCAAGTAAGACGCGCCCCGAGGAGCGTCTTGCCACATGTCACCACTGGGTCTGACTGAGCGCCTCCAGGAGAGAGGCCCAAGCAAGACATGCCCCGAGGAGCGTCTTGCCACATGTCAACACTGGGTCTGACTGAGCGCCTCCAGGAGAGAGGCCCAAGCAAGACGTGCCCCGAGGAGCGTCTTGCCATATGTCAACACTGGGTCTGACTGAGCGCCTCCAGGAGAGAGGCCCAAGCAAGAAGCGCCCCGAGGAGCGTCTTGCCTCTTGTCAACAATGGGTCTGACTGAGGGCCTCCAGGAGAGAAGCCCAAGCAAGACGCGCCCCGAGGAGCGTCTTGCCACATGTCAACAATGGGTCTGACTGAGTGCCTCCAGGAGAGAGGCCCAAGCAAGACGCGCCCCGAGGAGCGTCTTGACACTTGTCAACACTGGGTCTGACTGAGGGCCTCCATGAGAGAGGCCCAAGCAAGACATGCCCCGAGGAGCGTCTTGCCACATGTCAACACTGGGTCTGACAGAGGGCCTCCAGGAGAGAGGCCCAAGCAAGACTCGCCCCGAGGAGTGTCTAGCCACATGTCACCACTGGGTCTGACTGAGCGCCTCTAGGAGAGAGGCCCAAGCAAGACGCGCCCCGAGGAGCGTCTTGCCGCGTGTCAACATTGTGTCTGATTGAGGGCCTCCAGGAGAGAGGCCCAAGCAAGACGCACCCCGAGGAGCGTCTTGCCACATGTCAACACTGGGTCTGACAGAGGGCCTCCAGGAGAGAGGCCCAAGCAAGACGCGCCCCGAGGAGCGTCTTGCCACATGTCAGCACTCGGTCTGACTGAGCGCCTCCAGGAGAGAGGCCCAAGCAAGACGCGCCCCGAGGAGCGTCTTGCCACATGTCAACACTGGGTCGGACTGAGCGCCTCCAGGAGAGAGGCCCAAGTAAGACGCGCCCCGAGGAGCGTCTTGCCACATGTCAACACTGGGTCTGACTGAGCGCCTCCAGGAGAGAGGCCCAAGCAAGACGCGCCCTGAGGAGCGTCTTGCCACGTGTCAACACTGGGTCTGATTGAGGGCCTCCAGGAGAGAGGCCCAAGCAAGACGTGCCCCGAGGAGCGTCTTGCCACATGTGACCACTGGGTCTGACTGAGCGCCTCCAGGAGAGAGGCCCAAGCAAGACGCGCCCCGAGGAGCGTCTTGCCACATGTCAGCACTCGGTCTCACTGAGCGCCTCCAGGAGAGACGCCCAAGCAAGACGTGCCCCGAGGAGCGTCTTGCCACATGTCACCACTGGGTCTGACTGAGAGCCTCCAGGAGAGAGGCCCAAGCAAGACGCGCCCCGAGGAGCGTCTTGCCACATGTCAACACTGGGTCTGACTGAGCGCCTCCAGGAGAGAGGCCCAAGTAAGACGCGCCCCGAGGAGCGTCTTGCCACATGTCAACACTGGGTCTGACTGAGCGCCTCCAGGAGAGAGGCCCAAGCAAGACGCGCCCCGAGAAGCGTCTTGACACTTGTCAACACTGGGTCTGACTGAGGGCCTCCATGAGAGAGGCCCAAGCAAGACGCGCCCAGAGAAGCGTCGTGCTACATGTCAACACTGGGTCTGACAGAGGGCCTCCAGGAGAGAGGCCCAAGCAAGACGCGCCCCGAGGAGTGTCTTGCCACATGTCACCACTGGGTCTGACTGAGCTCCTCTAGGAGAGAGGACCAAGCAAGACGCGCCCCGAGGAGCGTCATGCCACAGGTCACTACTCGGTCTGACTGAGCGCCTCCAGGAGAGAGGCCCAAGCAAGACGCGCCCCGAGGAGTGTCTTGACACTTGTTAACACTGGGTCTGACTGAGGGCCTCCATGAGAGAAGCCTAAGCAAGACGTGCCCCGAGGAGTGTCTTGCCACATGTCAACACTGGGTCTGACAGAGGGCCTCCAGGAGAGAGGCCCAAGCAAGACGCGCCCCGAGGAGCATCTTGCCATATGTCACCACTGGGTCTGACTGAGCGCCTCCAGGAGAGAGGCCCAAGCAAGACGCGCCCCTAGGAGCGTCTTGCCACATGTCAACACTGGGTCTGACAGAGGGCCTCCAGGAGAGAGGCCCAAGCAAGACGCGCCCCGAGGAGTGTCTTGCCACATGTCAACACTGGGTCTGACAGAGGGCCTCCAGGAGAGAGGCCCAAGCAATACGCGCCCTGAGGAGCGTCTTGCCATATGTCACCACTGGGTCTGACTGAGCACCTCCAGGAGAGAGGCCCAAGCAAGACGCCTCCCGAGGAGCGTCTTGACAAATGTCAACACTGGGTCTGACTTAGCGCCTCCAGGAGAGAGGCCCAAGCAAGAAGCGCCCCGAGGAGCGTCTTGCCACATGTCAACAATGGGTCTGACTGAGCGCCTCCAGGAGAGAGGCCCAAGAAAGACGTGCCCCGAGGAGCGTCTTGACACTTGTCAACACTGGGTCTGAATGAGGGCCTCCAGGAGAGAAGCCCAAGCAAGACGCGCCCCGAGGAGTGTCTTGCCACATGTCAACACTGGGTCTGACAGAGGGCCTCCAGGAGAGAGGCCCACGCAACACGCGCCCCGAGGAGCGTCTTGCCATATGTCACCACTGGGTCTGACTGAGCGCCTCCAGGAGAGAGGCCCAAGCAAGACGCGCACCGAGGAGCGTCTTGCCACATGTCAACACTGGGTCTGACTGAGGGCCTCCAGGAGAGAGGCCCAAGCAATACGCGCCCCGAGGAGTGTCTTGCCACATGTCACCACTGGGTCTGACTGAGCGCCTCCAGGAGAGAGGCCCAAGCAAGACGCGCCCCGAGGAGCGTCTTGCCACATGTCAGCACTCGGTCTGACTGAGCGCCTCCAGGAGAGAGGCCCAAGCAAGACGCGCCCCTAGGAGCGTCTTGCCGCATGTCAACACTGGGTCTGACTGAGCGCCTCCAGGAGAGAGGCCCAAGCAAGACACGCCCCGAGGAGCGTCTTGCCACATGTCAACACTGGGTCTGACAGAGGGCCTCCAGGAGAGAGGCCCAAGTAAGACGCGCCCCGAGGAGCGTCTTGCCACATGTCAACACTGGGTCTGACTGAGCGCCTCCAGGAGAGAGGCCCAAGCAAGACGCGCACCGAGGAGCGTCTTGCCACATGTCAGCACTCGGTCTGACTGAGCGCCTCCAGGAGAGAGGCCCAAGCAAGACGCGCCCCGAGGAGTGTCTTGCCACATGTCAACACTGGGTCTGACTGAGCGCCTCCAGGAGAGAGGCCCAAGTAAGACGCGCCCCGAGGAGCGTCTTGCCAAATGTCAACACTGGGTCTGACTGAGCGCCTCCAGAAGAGAGGCCCAAGCAAGACGCGCCCCTTGGAGCGTCTTGCCACATGTCAACACTGGGTCTGACAGAGGTCCTCCAGGAGAGAGGCCCAACCAAGACGCGCCCCGAGGAGCATCTTGCCACATGTCAACACTGGGTCTGACTGAGCGCCTCCAGGAGAGAGGCCCAAGCAAGAAGCGCCCCGAGGAGCGTCTTGCCACATGTCAACAATGGGTCTGTCTGAGGGCTTCCAGGAGAGAAGCCCAAGCAAGACGCGCCCAGAGGAGCGTCTTGCCACATGTCAACAATGGGTCTGACTGAGCGCCTCCAGGAATGAGGCCCAAGCAAGACGCGCCCCGAGGAGCGTCTTGACACTTGTCAACACTGGGTCTGACTGAGGGCCTCCATGAGAGAGGCCCAAGCAAGACGCGCCCCGAGGAGCGTCTTGCCACATGTCAACACTGGGTCTGACAGAGGGCCTCCAGGAGAGAGGCCCAAGCAAGACGCGCCCCGAGGAGTGTCTTGCCACATGTCAACACTGGGTCTGACTTAGCGCCTCCAGGAGAGAGGCCCAAGCAAGACACGCCCCGAGGAGCGTCTTGACACATGTCAACACTGGGTCTGACTGAGGGCCTCAATGAGAGAAGCCCAAGCAAGACGCGCCCCGAGGAGCGTCTTGCCACATGTCAACACTGGGTCTGACAGAGGGCCTCCAGGAGAGAAGCCCAAGCAATACGTGCCCCGAGGAGCGTCTTGCCACATGTCACCACTGGGTCTGACTGAGTGCCTCCAGGAGAGAGGCCCAAGTAAGACGCGCCGCGAGGAGCGTCTTGCCACCTGTCACCACTGGGTCTGACTGAGCGCCTCCAGGAGAGAGGCCCAAGCAACACGCGCCCCGAGGAGCGTCTTGCCACATGTCAACACTGGGTTTGACTGAGCGCCTCCAGGAGAGAGGCCCAAGCAAGACGTGCCCCGAGGAGCGTCTTGCCACATGTCAACACTGGGTCTGACTGAGCGCCTCCAGGAGAGAGGCCCAAGCAAGACGCGCCCCGAGGAGTGTCTTGTTACATGTCAACACTGGGTCTGACAGAGGGCCTCCAGGAGAGAGGCCCAAGTAAGACGCGCCCTGAGGAGCGTCTTGCCACATGTCAACACTGGGTCTGACTGAGCGCCTCCAGGAGAGAGGCCCAAGCAAGACGCGCACCGAGGAGCGTCTTGCCACATGTCAGCACTCGGTCTGACTGAGCGCCTCCAGGAGAGAGGCCCAAGCAAGACGCGCCCCGAGGAGTGTCTTGCCACATGTCAACACTGGGTCTGACTGAGCGCCTCCAGGAGAGAGGCCCAAGTAAGACGCGCCCCGAGGAGCGTCTTGCCACATGTCAACACTGGGTCTGACTGAGCGCCTCCAGGAGAGAGGCCCAAGCAAGACGCGCACCGAGGAGCGTCTTGCCACATGTCAGCACTCGGTCTGACTGAGCGCCTCAAGGAGAGAGGCCCAAGCAAGACGCGCCCCTTGGAGCGTCTTGCCACATGTCAACACTGGGTCTGACAGAGGTCCTCCAGGAGAGAGGCCCATCCAAGACGCGCCCCGAGGAGCATCTTGCCACATGTCAACACTGGGTCTGACTGAGGGCTTCCAGGAGAGAAGCCCAAGCAAGACGTGCCCAGAGGAGCGTCTTGCCACATGTCAACAATGGGTCTGACTGAGCGCCTCCAGGAATGAGGCCCAAGCAAGACGCGCCCCGAGGAGCGTCTTGACACTTGTCAACACTGGGTCTGACTGAGGGCCTCCATGAGAGAGGCCCAAGCAAGACGCGCCCCGAGGAGCGTCTTGCCACATGTCAACACTGGGTCTGACAGAGGGCCTCCAGGAGAGAGGCCCAAGCAAGACGCGCCCCGAGGAGTGTCTTGCCACATGTCAACACTGGGTCTGACTTAGCGCCTCCAGGAGAGAGGCCCAAGCAAGACACGCCCCGAGGAGCGTCTTGACACATGTCAACACTGGGTCTGACTGAGGGCCTCAATGAGAGAAGCCCAAGCAAGACGCGCCCCGAGGAGCGTCTTGACACATGTCAACACTGGGTCTGACAGAGGGCCTCCAGGAGAGAGGCCCAAGCAATACGTGCCCCGAGGAGCGTCTTGCCACATGTCACCACTGGGTCTGACTGAGCGCCTCCAGGAGAGAGGCCCAAGCAAGACGCGCCGCGAGGAGCGTCTTGCCACCTGTCACCACTGGGTCTGACTGAGCGCCTCCAGGAGAGAGGCCCAAGCAAGACGCGCCCCGAGGAGCGTCTTGCCACATGTCAACACTGGGTTTGACTGAGCGCCTCCAGGAGAGAGGCCCAAGCAAGACGTGCCCCGAGGAGCGTCTTGCCACCTGTCACCACTGGGTCTGACTGAGCGCCTCCAGGAGAGAGGCCCAAGCAAGACGCGCCCCGAGGAGCGTCTTGCCACATGTCAACACTGGGTTTGACTGAGCGCCTCCAGGAGAGAGGCCCAAGCAAGACGTGCCCCGAGGAGCGTCTTGCCACATGTCAACACTGGGTCTCACTGAGCGCCTCCAGGAGAGAGGCCCAAGCAAGAAGCGCCCCGAGGAGCGTCTTGCCTCTTGTCAACACTGGGTCTGACTGAGGGCCTCAATGAGAGAGGCCCAAGCAAGACACGCCCTGAGGAGCGTCTTGCCACATGTCAACACTGGGTCTGACAGAGGGCCTCCAGGAGAGAGGCCCAAGCAGGACTCGCCCCGAGGAGTGTCTTGCCACATGTCACCACTGGGTCTGACTGAGCGCCTCTAGGAGAGAGGCCCAAGCAAGACGCGCCCCGAGGAGTGTCATGCCACATGTCACTACTCGGTTTGACTGAGCGCCTCCAGGAGAGAGGCCCAAGCAAGACGTGCCCCGAGGAGCGTCTTGCCACGTGTCAACACTGGGTCTGATTGAGGGCCTCCAGGAGAGAGGCCCAAGGAAGACGTGCCCCGAGGAGCGTCTTGCCACATGTCAACACTGGGTCTGACAGAGGGCCTCCAGGAGAGAGGCCCAAGCAAGACACGCCCCGAGGAGCGTCTTGCCACATGTCAGCACTCGGTCTGACTGAGCGCCTCCAGGAGAGAGGCCCAAGCAAGACGCGCCCCGAGGAGCGTCTTGCCACATGTCAACACTGGGTCTGACTGAGCGCCTCCAGGAGAGAGGCCCAAGCAAGACGCGCCCCGAGTAGCGTCTTGCCACTTGTCAACACTGGGTCTGATTGAGGGCCTCCAGGAGAGAGGCCCAAGCAAGACGTGCCCCGAGGAGCGTCTTGACACTTGTCAACACTGGGTCTGAATGAGGGCCTCCAGGAGAGAAGCCCAAGCAAGACGCGCCCCGAGGAGTGTCTTGCCACATGTCAACACTGGGTCTGACAGAGGGCCTCCAGGAGAGAGGCCCACGCAACACGCGCCCCGAGGAGCGTCTTGCCATATGTCACCACTGGGTCTGACTGAGCGCCTCCAGGAGAGAGGCCCAAGCAAGACGCGCACCGAGGAGCGTCTTGCCACATGTCAACACTGGGTCTGACAGAGGGCCTCCAGGAGAGAGGCCCAAGCAAGACGCGCCCCGAGGAGTGTCTTGCCACATGTCACCACTGGGTCTGACAGAGGGCCTCCAGGAGAGAGGCCCAAGCAATACGCGCCCCGAGGAGCGTCTTGCCATATGTCACCACTGGGTCTGACTGAGCGCCTCCAGGAGAGAGGCCCAAGCAAGACGCGCCCCGAGGAGCGTCTTGCCACATGTCATCACTCGGTCTGACTGAGCGCCTCCAGGAGAGAGGCCCAAGCAAGACGCGCCCCTAGGAGCGTCTTGCCACATGTCAACACTGGGTCTGACTGAGCGCCTCCAGGAGAGTGGCCCAAGCAAGATGCGCCCCGAGGAGTGTCTTGCCACATGTCAACACTGGGTCTGACAGAGGGCCTCCAGGAGAGAGGCCCAAGCAACACGCGCCCCGAGGAGCGTCTTGCCATACGTCACCACTGGGTCTGACTGAGCGCCTCCAGGAGAGAGGCCCAAGCAAGACGCGCCCCTAGGAGCGTCTTGCCACATGTCAACACTGGGTCTGACAGCGGGCCTCCAGGAGAGAGGCCCAAGCAAGACGCGCCCCGAGGAGTGTCTTGCCACCTGTCAACACTGGGTCTGACTGAGGGCCTCCAGGAGAGAGGCCCAAGCAATACGCGCCCCGAGGAGTGTCTTGCCACATGTCACCACTGGGTCTGACTGAGCGCCTCCAGGAGAGAGGCCCAAGCAAGACGCGCCCCGAGGAGCGTCTTGCCACATGTCAGCACTCGGTCTGACTGAGCGCCTCCAGGAGAGAGGCCCAAGCAAAACGCGCCCCTAGGAGCGTCTTGCCGCATGTCAACACTGGGTCTGACTGAGCGCCTCCAGGAAAGAGGCCCAAGCAAGACGCGCCCCGAGGAGCGTCTTGCCACATGTCAACACTGGGTCTGACAGAGGGCCTCCAGGAGAGAGGCCCATGCAATACGTGCCCCGAGGAGTGTCTAGCCACATGTTACCACTGGGTCTGACTGAGCGCCTCCAGGAGAGAGGCCCAAGCAAGACACGCCCCGAGGAGTGTCTTGTTACATGTCAACACTGGGTCCGACAGAGGGCCTCCAGGAGAGAGGCCCAAGTAAGACACGCCCCGAGGAGCGTCTTGCCACATGTCAACACTGGGTCTGACTGAGCGCCTCCAGGAGAGAGGCCCAAGCAAGACGCGCACCGAGGAGCGTCTTGCCACATGTCAGCACTCGGTCTGACTGAGCGCCTCCAGGAGAGAGGCCCAAGCAAGACGCGCCCCGAGGAGTGTCTTGCCACATGTCAACACTGGGTCTGACTGAGCGCCTCCAGGAGAAAGGCCCAAGTAAGACGCGCCCCGAGGAGCGTCTTGCCACATGTCAACACTGGGTCTGACTGAGCGCCTCCAGGAGAGAGGCCCAAGCAAGACGCGCACCGAGGAGCGTCTTGCCACATGTCAGCACTCGGTCTGACTGAGCGCCTCCAGGAGAGAGGCCCAAGCAAGACGCGCCCCTTGGAGCGTCTTGCCACATGTCAACACTGGGTCTGACAGAGGTCCTCCAGGAGAGAGGCCCAACCAAGACACGCCCCGAGGAGCATCTTGCCACATGTCAACACTGGGTCTGACTGAGCGCCTCCAGGAGAGAGGCCCAAGCAAGAAGCGCCCCGAGGAGCGTCTTGCCACATGTCAACAATGGGTCTGTCTGAGGGCTTCCAGGAGAGAAGCCCAAGCAAGACGCGCCCAGAGGAGCGTCTTGCCACATGTCAACAATGGGTCTGACTGAGCGCCTCCAGGAATGAGGCCCAAGCAAGACGCGCCCCGAGGAGCGTCTTGACACTTGTCAACACTGGGTCTGACTGAGGGCCTCCATGAGAGAGGCCCAAGCAAGACGCGCCCCGAGGAGCGTCTTGCCACATGTCAACACTGGGTCTGACAGAGGGCCTCCAGGAGAGAGGCCCAAGCAAGACGCGCCCCGAGGAGTGTCTTGCCACATGTCAACACTGGGTCTGACTTAGCGCCTCCAGGAGAGAGGCCCAAGCAAGACACGCCCCAAGGAGCGTCTTGACACATGTCAACACTGGGTCTGACTGAGGGCCTCAATGAGAGAAGCCCAAGCAAGACGCGCCCCGAGGAGCGTCTTGCCACATGTCAACACTGGGTCTGACAGAGGGCCTCCAGGAGAGAGGCCCAAGCAATACGTGCCCCGAGGAGCGTCTTGCCACATGTCACCACTGGGTCTGACTGAGCGCCTCCAGGAGAGAGGCCCAAGTAAGACGCGCCGCGAGGAGCGTCTTGCCACCTGTCACCACTGGGTCTGACTGAGCGCCTCCAGGAGAGAGGCCCAAGCAAGACGCGCCCCGAGGAGCGTCTTGCCACATGTCAACACTGGGTTTGACTGAGCGCCTCCAGGAGAGAGGCCCAAGCAAGACGCGCCCCGAGGAGTGTCTTGTTACATGTCAACACTGGGTCTGACAGAGGGCCTCCAGGAGAGAGGCCCAAGTAAGACGCGCCCTGAGGAGCGTCTTGCCACATGTCAACACTGGGTCTGACTGAGCGCCTCCAGGAGAGAGGCCCAAGCAAGACGCGCACCGAGGAGCGTCTTGCCACATGTCAGCACTCGGTCTGACTGAGCACCTCCAGGAGAGAGGCCCAAGCAAGACACGCCCCGAGGAGTGTCTTGCCACATGTCAACACTGGGTCTGACTGAGCGCCTCCAGGAGAGAGGCCCAAGTAAGACGCGCCCCGAGGAGCGTCTTGCCACATGTCAACACTGGGTCTGACTGAGCGCCTCCAGGAGAGAGGCCCAAGCAAGACGCGCACCGAGGAGCGTCTTGCCACATGTCAGCACTCGGTCTGACTGAGCGCTTCCAGGAGAGAGGCCCAAGCAAGACGCGCCCCTTGGAGCGTCTTGCCACATGTCAACACTGGGTCTGACAGAGGTCCTCCAGGAGAGAGGCCCAACCAAGACGCGCCCCGAGGAGCATCTTGCCACATGTCAACACTGGGTCTGACTGAGGGCTTCCAGGAGAGAAGCCCAAGCAAGACGCGCCCAGAGGAGCGTCTTGCCAAATGTCAACAATGGGTCTGACTGAGCGCCTCCAGGAATGAGGCCCAAGCAAGACGCGCCCCGAGGAGCGTCTTGACACTTGTCAACACTGGGTCTGACTGAGGGCCTCCATGAGAGAGGCCCAAGCAAGACGCGCCCCGAGGAGCGTCTTGCCACATGTCAACACTGGGTCTGACAGAGGGCCTCCAGGAGAGAGGCCCAAGCAAGACGCACCCCGAGGAGTGTCTTGCCACATGTCAACACTGGGTCTGACTTAGCGCCTCCAGGAGAGAGGCCCAAGCAAGACACGCCCCGAGGAGCGTCTTGACACATGTCAACACTGGGTCTGACTGAGGGCCTCAATGAGAGAAGCCCAAGCAAGACGCGCCCCGAGGAGCGTCTTGCCACATGTCAACACTGGGTCTGACAGAGGGCCTCCAGGAGAGAGGCCCAAGCAATACGTGCCCCGAGGAGCGTCTTGCCACATGTCACCACTGGGTCTGACTGAGCGCCTCCAGGAGAGAGGCCCAAGCAAGACGCGCCGCGAGGAGCGTCTTGCCACCTGTCACCACTGGGTCTGACTGAGCGCCTCCAGGAGAGAGGCCCAAGCAAGACGCGCCCCGAGGAGCGTCTTGCCACATGTCAACACTGGGTTTGACTGAGCGCCTCCAGGAGAGAGGCCCAAGCAAGACGTGCCCCGAGGAGCGTCTTGCCACATGTCAACACTGGGTCTGACTGAGCGCCTCCAGGAGAGAGGCCCAAGCAAGAAGCGCCCCGAGGAGTGTCTTGCCTCTTGTCAACAATGGGTCTGACTGAGGGCCTCCAGGAGAGAAGCCCAAGCAAGACGCGCCCCGAGGAGCGTCTTGCCACATGTCAACAATGGGTCTGACTGAGTGCCTCCAGGAGAGAGGGCCAAGCAAGACGCGCCCCGAGGAGCGTCTTGACACTTGTCAACACTGGGTCTGACTGAGGGCCTCCATGAGAGAGGCCCAAGCAAGACACGCCCCGAGGAGCGTCTTGCCACATGTCAACACTGGGTCTGACTGAGCGCCTCCAGGAGAGAGGCCCAAGCAAGACGCGCCCCGAGGAGCGTCTTGCCACATGTCACCACTGGGTCTGACTGAGCGCCTCCAGGAGAGAGGCCCAAGCAAGACTCGCCCCGAGGAGCGTCTTGCCACATGTCACCACTGGGTCTGACTGAGCGCCTCTAGGAGAGAGGCCCAAGCAAGACGCGCCCCGAGGAGTGTCATGCCACATGTCACTACTCGGTTTGACTGAGCGCCTCCAGGAGAGAGGCCCAAGCAAGACGCGCCCCGAGGAGCGTCTTGCCACGTGTCAACACTGGGTCTGATTGAGGGCCTCCAGGAGAGAGGCCCAAGGAAGACGTGCCCCGAGGAGCGTCTTGCCACATGTCAACACTGGGTCTGACAGAGGGCCTCCAGGAGAGAGGCCCAAGCAAGACACGCCCCGAGGAGCGTCTTGCCACATGTCAGCACTCGGTCTGACTGAGCGCCTCCAGGAGAGAGGCCCAAGCAAGACGCGCTCCGGGGAGCGTCTTGCCACATGTCAACACTGGGTCTGACTGAGCGCCTCCAGGAGAGAGGCCCAAGTAAGACGCGCTCCGAGGAGCGTCTTGCCACATGTCAACACTGGGTCTGACTGAGCGCCTCCAGGAGAGAGGCCCAAGCAAGACGCGCCCCGAGTAGCGTCTTGCCACTTGTCAACACTGGGTCTGATTGAGGGCCTCCAGGAGAGAGGCCCAAGCAAGACATGCCCCGAGGAGCGTCTTGCCACATGTCACCACTGGGTCTGACTGAGCGCCTCCAGGAGAGAGGCCCAAGCAAGACGCGCCCCGAGGAGCGTCTTGCCACATGTCAGCACTCGGTCTGACTGAGAGCCTCCAGGAGAGAGGCCCAAGCAAGACGCGCCCCGAGGAGCGTCTTGCCACATGACAACACTGGGTCTGACTGAGCGCCTCCAGGAGAGAGGCCCAAGTAAGACGCGCCCCGAGGAGCGTCTTGCCACATGTCAACACTGGGTCTGACTGAGCGCCTCCAGGAGAGAGGCCCAAGCAAGACGCGCCCCGAGGAGCGTCTTGACACTTGTCAACACTGGGTCTGACTGAGGGCCTCCATGAGAGAGGCCCAAGCAAGACGCGCCCAGAGAAGCGTCTTGCTACATGTCAACACTGGGTCTGACAGAGGGCCTCCAGGAGAGAGGCCCAAGCAAGACGCGCCTCGAGGAGTGTCTTGCCACATGTCACCACTGGGTCTGACTGAGCGCCTCTAGGAGAGAGGCCCAAGCAAGACGCGCCCCGAGGAGCGTCATGCCACATGTCACTATTCGGTCTGACTGAGCGCCTCCAGGAGAGAGGCCCAAGCAAGACGCGCCCCGAGGAGTGTCTTGCCACATGTCAACACTGGGTCTGACTGAGCGCCTCCAGGAGAGAGGCCCAAGTAAGACGCGCCCCGAGGAGCGTCTTGCCACATGTCAACACTGGGTCTGACTGAGCGCCTCCAGGAGAGAGGCCCAAGCAAGACGCGCACCGAGGAGCGTCTTGCCACATGTCAGCACTCGGTCTGACTGAGCGCCTCCAGGAGAGAGGCCCAAGCAAGACGCGCCCCTTGGAGCGTCTTGCCACATGTCAACACTGGGTGTGACAGAGGGCCTCGAGGAGAAAGGCCCAACCAAGACGCGCCCCGAGGAGCGTCTTGCCACATGTCAACACTGGGTCTGACTGAGCGCCTCCAGGAGAGAGGCCCAAGCAAGACGTGCCCCGAGGAGCATCTTGCCACATGTCAACACTGGGTCTGACTGAGCGCCTCCAGGAGAGAGGCCCAAGCAAGAAGTGCCCCGAGGAGCGTCTTGCCACATGTCAACAATGGGTCTGTCTGAGGGCCTCCAGGAGAGAAGCCCAAGCAAGACGCGCCCCGAGGAGCGTCTTGCCACATGTCAACAATGGGTCTGACTGAGCGCCTCCAGGAATGAGGCCCAAGCAAGACGCGCCCCGAGGAGCGTCTTGACACTTGTCAACACTGGGTCTGACTGAGGGCCTCCATGAGAGAGGCCCAAGCAAGACGTGCCCCGAGGAGCGTCTTGCCACATGTCAACACTGGGTCCGACAGAGGGCCTCCAGGAGAGAGGCCCAAGCAAGAAGCGCCCCGAGGAGTGTCTTGCCTCTTGTCAACAATGGGTCTGACTGAGGGCCTCCAGGAGAGAAGCCCAAGCAAGACGCGCCCCGAGGAGCGTCTTGCCACATGTCAACAATGGGTCTGACTGAGTGCCTCCAGGAGAGAGGGCCAAGCAAGACGCGCCCCGAGGAGCGTCTTGACACTTGTCAACACTGGGTCTGACTGAGGGCCTCCATGAGAGAGGCCCAAGCAAGACACGCCCCGAGGAGCGTCTTGCCACATGTCAACACTGGGTCTGACAGAGGGCCTCCAGGAGAGAGGCCCAAGCAAGACTCGCCCCGAGGAGCGTCTTGCCACATGTCACCACTGGGTCTGACTGAGCGCCTCTAGGAGAGAGGCCCAAGCAAGACGCGCCCCGAGGAGTGTCATGCCACATGTCACTACTCGGTTTGACTGAGCGCCTCCAGGAGAGAGGCCCAAGCAAGACGCGCCCCGAGGAGCGTCTTGCCACGTGTCAACACTGGGTCTGATTGAGGGCCTCCAGGAGAGAGGCCCAAGGAAGACGTGCCCCGAGGAGCGTCTTGCCACATGTCAACACTGGGTCTGACAGAGGGCCTCCAGGAGAGAGGCCCAAGCAAGACACGCCCCGAGGAGCGTCTTGCCACATGTCAGCACTCGGTCTGACTGAGCGCCTCCAGGAGAGAGGCCCAAGCAAGACGCGCTCCGGGGAGCGTCTTGCCACATGTCAACACTGGGTCTGACTGAGCGCCTCCAGGAGAGAGGCCCAAGTAAGACGCGCTACGAGGAGCGTCTTGCCACATGTCAACACTGGGTCTGACTGAGCGCCTCCAGGAGAGAGGCCCAAGCAAGACGCGCCCCGAGTAGCGTCTTGCCACTTGTCAACACTGGGTCTGATTGAGGGCCTCCAGGAGAGAGGCCCAAGCAAGACATGCCCCGAGGAGCGTCTTGCCACATGTCACCACTGGGTCTGACTGAGCGCCTCCAGGAGAGAGGCCCAAGCAAGACGCGCCCCGAGGAGCGTCTTGCCACATGTCAGCACTCGGTCTGACTGAGAGCCTCCAGGAGAGAGGCCCAAGCAAGACGCGCCCCGAGGAGCGTCTTGCCACATGACAACACTGGGTCTGACTGAGCGCCTCCAGGAGAGAGGCCCAAGTAAGACGCGCCCCGAGGAGCGTCTTGCCACATGTCAACACTGGGTCTGACTGAGCGCCTCCAGGAGAGAGGCCCAAGCAAGACGCGCCCCGAGGAGCGTCTTGACACTTGTCAACACTGGGTCTGACTGAGGGCCTCCATGAGAGAGGCCCAAGCAAGACGCGCCCAGAGAAGCGTCTTGCTACATGTCAACACTGGGTCTGACAGAGGGCCTCCAGGAGAGAGGCCCAAGCAAGACGCGCCTCGAGGAGTGTCTTGCCACATGTCACCACTGGGTCTGACTGAGCGCCTCTAGGAGAGAGGCCCAAGCAAGACGCGCCCCGAGGAGCGTCATGCCACATGTCACTATTCGGTCTGACTGAGCGCCTCCAGGAGAGAGGCCCAAGCAAGACGCGCCCCGAGGAGTGTCTTGCCACATGTCAACACTGGGTCTGACTGAGCGCCTCCAGGAGAGAGGCCCAAGTAAGACGCGCCCCGAGGAGCGTCTTGCCACATGTCAACACTGGGTCTGACTGAGCGCCTCCAGGAGAGAGGCCCAAGCAAGACGCGCACCGAGGAGCGTCTTGCCACATGTCAGCACTCGGTCTGACTGAGCGCCTCCAGGAGAGAGGCCCAAGCAAGACGCGCCCCTTGGAGCGTCTTGCCACATGTCAACACTGGGTGTGACAGAGGGCCTCGAGGAGAAAGGCCCAACCAAGACGCGCCCCGAGGAGCGTCTTGCCACATGTCAACACTGGGTCTGACTGAGCGCCTCCAGGAGAGAGGCCCAAGCAAGACGTGCCCCGAGGAGCATCTTGCCACATGTCAACACTGGGTCTGACTGAGCGCCTCCAGGAGAGAGGCCCAAGCAAGAAGCGCCCCGAGGAGCGTCTTGCCACATGTCAACAATGGGTCTGTCTGAGGGCCTCCAGGAGAGAAGCCCAAGCAAGACGCGCCCCGAGGAGCGTCTTGCCACATGTCAACAATGGGTCTGACTGAGCGCCTCCAGGAATGAGGCCCAAGCAAGACGCGCCCCGAGGAGCGTCTTGACACTTGTCAACACTGGGTCTGACTGAGGGCCTCCATGAGAGAGGCCCAAGCAAGACGTGCCCCGAGGAGCGTCTTGCCACATGTCAACACTGGGTCTGACAGAGGGCCTCCAGGAGAGAGGCCCAAGCAAGACGCGCCCCGAGGAGTGTCTTGCCACATGTCAACACTGGGTCTGACTGAGCGCCTCAAGGAGAGAGGCCCAAGCAAGACACGCCCCGAGGAGCTTCTTGACACATGTCAACACTGGGTCTGACTGAGGGCCTCAATGAGAGAAGCCCAAGCAAGACGCGCCCCGAGGAGCGTCGTGCCACATGTCAACACTGGGTCTGACAGAGGGCCTCCAGGAGAGAGGCCCAAGCAAAACGTGCCCCGAGGAGCGTCTTGCCACATGTCACCACTGGGTCTGACTGAGCGCCTCCAGGAGAGAGGCCCAAGGAAGACGCGCCGCGAGGAGCGTCTTGCCACATGTCACCACTGGGTCTGACTGAGCGCCTCCAGGAGAGAGGCCCAAGCAAGACGCGCCCCGAGGAGCGTCTTGCCACATGTCAACACTGGGTTTGACTGAGCGCCTCCAGGAGAGAGGCCCAAGCAAGACGTGCCCCGAGGAGCTTCTTGCCACATGTCAACACTGGGTCTGACTGAGTGCCTCCAGGAGAGAGGCCCAAGCAAGAAGCGCCCCGAGGAGCGTCTTGCCTCTTGTCAACAATGGGTCTGACTGAGGGCCTCCAGGAGAGAAAACCAAGCAAGACGCGCCCCGAGGAGCGTCTTGCCACATGTCAACAATGGGTCTGACTGAGTGCCTCCAGGAGAGAGGCCCAAGCAAGACGCGCCCCGAGGAGCGTCTTGACACTTGTCAACACTGGGTCTGAATGAGGGCCTCCATGAGAGAGGCCCAAGCAAGACACGCCCCGAGGAGCGTCTTGCCACATGTCAACACTGGGTCTGACAGAGGGCCTCCAGGAGAGAGGCCCAAGCAAGACTCGCCCCGAGGAGTGTCTTGCCACATGTCACCACTGGGTCTGACTGAGCGCCTCTAGGAGAGAGGCCCAAGCAAGACGCGCCCCAAGGAGCGTCATGTCACTACTCGGTTTGACTGAGCGCCTCCAGGAGAGAGGCCCAAGCAAGACGCGCCCCGAGGAGCGTCTTACCACGTGTCAACACTGGGTCTGATTGAGGGCCTCCAGGAGAGAGGCCCAAGGAAGACGCGCCCCGAGGAGCGTCTTGCCACATGTCAACACTGGGTCTGACAGAGGGCCTCCAGGAGAGAGGCCCAAGCAAGACGCGCCCCGAGGAGCGTCTTGCCAAATGTCAGCACTCGGTCTGACTGAGCGCCTCCAGGAGAGAGGCCCAAGCAAGACGCGCCCCGAGGAGCGTCTTGCCACATGTCAACACTGGGTCTGACTGAGCGCCTCCAGGAGAGAGGCCCAAGCAAGAAGCTCCCCGAGGAGCGTCTTGCCACATGTCAACAATGGGTCTGTCTGAGGGCCTCCAGGAGAGAAGCCCAAGCAAGACGCGCCCCGAGGAGCGTCTTGCCACATGTCAACAATTGGTCTGACTGAGCGCCTCCAGGAATGAGGCCAAAGCAAGACGCGCCCTGAGGAGCGTCTTGACACTTGTCAACACTGGGTCTGACTGAGGGCCTCCATGAGAGAGGCCCAAGCAAGACGCGCCCCGAGGAGCGTCTTGCCACATGTCAACACTGGGTCTGACATAGGGCCTCCAGGAGAGAGGCCCAAGCAAGACGCGCCCCGAGGAGTGTCTTGCCACATGTCAACACTGGGTCTGACTGAGCGCCTCCAGGAGAGAGGCCCAAGCAAGACACGCCCCGAGGAGCGTCTTGACACATGTCAACACTGGGTCTGACTGAGGGCCTCAATGAGAGAAGCCCAAGCAAGACGCGCCCCGAGGAGCGTCTTGCCACATGTCAACACTGGGTCTGACAGAGGGCCTCCAGGAGAGAGGCCCAAGCAATACGTGCCCCGAGGAGCGTCTTGCCACATGTCACCACTGGGTCTGACAGAGCGCCTCCAGGAGAGAGGCCCAAGTAAGACGTGCCGCGAGGAGCGTCTTGCCACCTGTCACCACTGGGTCTTACTGAGCGCCTCCAGGAGAGAGGCCCAAGCAAGACGCGCCCCGAGGAGCGTCTTGCCACATGTCAACACTGGGTTTGACTGAGCGCCTCAGGGAGAGAGGCCCAAGCAAGACGTGCCCCGAGGAGCGTCTTGCCACATGTCAACACTGGGTCTGACTGAGCGCCTCCAGGAGAGAGGCCCAAGCAAGAAGCGCCCCGAGGAGCGTCTTGCCTCTTGTCAACAATGGGTCTGACTGAGGGCCTCCAGGAGAGAAGCCCAAGCAAGACGCGCCCCGAGGAGCGTCTTGCCACATGTCAACAATGGGTCTGACTGAGTGCCTCCAGGAGAGAGGGCCAAGCAAGACGCGCCCCGAGGAGCGTCTTGACACTTGTCAACACTGGGTCTGACTGAGGGCCTCCATGAGAGAGGCCCAAGCAAGACACGCCCCGAGGAGCGTCTTGCCACATGTCAACACTGGGTCTGACAGAGGGCCTCCAGGAGAGAGGCCCAAGCAAGACTCGCCCCGAGGAGTGTCTTGCCACATGTCACCACTGGGTCTGACTGAGCGCCTCTAGGAGAGAGGCCCAAGCAAGACGCGCCCCGAGGAGTGTCATGCCACATGTCACTACTCGGTTTGACTGAGCGCCTCCAGGAGAGAGGCCCAAGCAAGACGCGCCCCGAGGAGCGTCTTGCCACGTGTCAACACTGGGTCTGATTGAGGGCCTCCAGGAGAGAGGCCCAAGGAAGATGTGCCCCGAGGAGCGTCTTGCCACATGTCAACACTGGGTCTGACTGAGCGCCTCCAGGAGAGAGGCCCAAGCAAGACGCGCCCCGAGGAGCGTCTTGCCACATGTCAACACTGGGTCTGACTGAGCGCCTCCAGGAGAGAGGCCCAAGTAAGACGCGCCCCGAGGAGCGTCTTGCCACATGTCAACACTGGGTCTGACTGAGCGCCTCCAGGAGAGAGGCCCAAGCAAGACGCGCCCCGAGGAGCGTCTTGCCACGTGTCAACACTGGGTCTGATTGAGGGCCTCCAGGAGAGAGGCCCAAGGAAGACGTGCCCCGAGGAGCGTCTTGCCACATGTCACCACTGGGTCTGACTGAGCGCCTCCAGGAGAGAGGCCCAAGCAAGACGCGCCCCGAGGAGCGTCTTGCCACATGTCAGCACTCGGTCTGACTGAGCGCCTCCAGGAGAGAGGCCCAAGCAAGACGCGCCCCGAGGAGCGTCTTGCCACATGTCACCACTGGGTCTGACTGAGAGCCTCCAGGAGAGAGGCCCAAGCAAGACGCGCCCCGAGGAGCGTCTTGCCACATGTCAACACTGGGTCTGACTGAGCGCCTCCAGGAGAGAGGCCCAAGCAAGACGCGCACCGAGGAGCGTCTTGCCACATGTCAACACTGGGTCTGACAGAGGCCCTCCAGGAGAGAGGCCCAAGCAAGACGCGCCCCGAGGAGTGTCCTGCCACATGTCACCACTGGGTCTGACTGAGCGCCTCTAGGAGAGAGGCCCAAGCAAGACGCGCCCCGAGGAGCGTCATGCCACATGTCACTACTCGGTCTGACTGAGCGCCTCCAGGAGAGAGGCCCAAGCAAGACGCGCCCCGAGGAGTGTCTTGCCACATGTCAACACTGGGTCTGACTGAGCGCCTCCAGGAGAGAGGCCCAAGTAAGACGCGCCCCGAGGAGCGTCTTGCCACATGTCAACACTGGGTCTGACTGAGCGCCTCCAGGAGAGAGGCCCAAGCAAGACGCGCACCGAGGAGCGTCTTGCCACATGTCAGCACTCGGTCTGACTGAGCGCCTCCAGGAGAGAGGCCCAAGCAAGACGCGCCCCTTGGAGCGTCTTGCCACATGTCAACACTGGGTGTGACAGAGGGCCTCCAGGAGAAAGGCCCAACCAAGACGCGCCCCGAGGAGCGTCTTGCCACATGTCAACACTGGGTCTGACTGAGCGCCTCCAGGAGAGAGGCCCAAGCAAGACGTGCCCCGAGGAGCATCTTGCCACATGTCAACACTGGGTCTGACTGAGCGCCTCCAGGAGAGAGGCCCAAGCAAGAAGCGCCCCGAGGAGCGTCTTGCCACATGTCAACAATGGGTCTGTCTGAGGGCCTCCAGGAGAGAAGCCCAAGCAAGACGCGCCCCGAGGAGCGTCTTGCCACATGTCAACAATGGGTCTGACTGAGCGCCTCCAGGAATGAGGCCCAAGCAAGACGCGCCCCGAGGAGCGTCTTGACACTTGTCAACACTGGGTCTGACTGAGGGCCTCAATGAGAGAAGCCCAAGCAAGACGCGCCCCGAGGAGCGTCGTGCCACATGTCAACACTGGGTCTGACAGAGGGCCTCCAGGAGAGAGGCCCAAGCAAAACGTGCCCCGAGGAGCGTCTTGCCACATGTCACCACTGGGTCTGACTGAGCGCCTCCAGGAGAGAGGCCCAAGGAAGACGCGCCGCGAGGAGCGTCTTGCCACATGTCACCACTGGGTCTGACTGAGCGCCTCCAGGAGAGAGGCCCAAGCAAGACGCGCCCCGAGGAGCGTCTTGCCACATGTCAACACTGGGTTTGACTGAGCGCCTCCAGGAGAGAGGCCCAAGCAAGACGTGCCCCGAGGAGCTTCTTGCCACATGTCAACACTGGGTCTGACTGAGTGCCTCCAGGAGAGAGGCCCAAGCAAGAAGCGCCCCGAGGAGCGTCTTGCCTCTTGTCAACAATGGGTCTGACTGAGGGCCTCCAGGAGAGAAAACCAAGCAAGACGCGCCCCGAGGAGCGTCTTGCCACATGTCAACAATGGGTCTGACTGAGTGCCTCCAGGAGAGAGGCCCAAGCAAGACGCGCCCCGAGGAGCGTCTTGACACTTTGTCAACACTGGGTCTGAATGAGGGCCTCCATGAGAGAGGCCCAAGCAAGACACGCCCCGAGGAGCGTCTTGCCACATGTCAACACTGGGTCTGACAGAGGGCCTCCAGGAGAGAGGCCCAAGCAAGACTCGCCCCGAGGAGTGTCTTGCCACATGTCACCACTGGGTCTGACTGAGCGCCTCTAGGAGAGAGGCCCAAGCAAGACGCGCCCCAAGGAGCGTCATGTCACTACTCGGTTTGACTGAGCGCCTCCAGGAGAGAGGCCCAAGCAAGACGCGCCCCGAGGAGCGTCTTACCACGTGTCAACACTGGGTCTGATTGAGGGCCTCCAGGAGAGAGGCCCAAGGAAGACGCGCCCCGAGGAGCGTCTTGCCACATGTCAACACTGGGTCTGACAGAGGGCCTCCAGGAGAGAGGCCCAAGCAAGACGCGCCCCGAGGAGCGTCTTGCCAAATGTCAGCACTCGGTCTGACTGAGCGCCTCCAGGAGAGAGGCCCAAGCAAGACGCGCCCCGAGGAGCGTCTTGCCACATGTCAACACTGGGTCTGACTGAGCGCCTCCAGGAGAGAGGCCCAAGCAAGAAGCTCCCCGAGGAGCGTCTTGCCACATGTCAACAATGGGTCTGTCTGAGGGCCTCCAGGAGAGAAGCCCAAGCAAGACGCGCCCCAAGGAGCGTCTTGCCACATGTCAACAATGGGTCTGACTGAGCGCCTCCAGGAATGAGGCCAAAGCAAGACGCGCCCTGAGGAGCGTCTTGACACTTGTCAACACTGGGTCTGACTGAGGGCCTCCATGAGAGAGGCCCAAGCAAGACGCGCCCCGAGGAGCGTCTTGCCACATGTCAACACTGGGTCTGACATAGGGCCTCCAGGAGAGAGGCCCAAGCAAGACGCGCCCCGAGGAGTGTCTTGCCACATGTCAACACTGGGTCTGACTGAGCGCCTCCAGGAGAGAGGCCCAAGCAAGACACGCCCCGAGGAGCGTCTTGACACATGTCAACACTGGGTCTGACTGAGGGCCTCAATGAGAGAAGCCCAAGCAAGACGCGCCCCGAGGAGCGTCTTGCCACATGTCAACACTGGGTCTGACAGAGGGCCTCCAGGAGAGAGGCCCAAGCAATACGTGCCCCGAGGAGCGTCTTGCCACATGTCACCACTGGGTCTGACTGAGCGCCTCCAGGAGAGAGGCCCAAGTAAGACGTGCCGCGAGGAGCGTCTTGCCACCTGTCACCACTGGGTCTTACTGAGCGCCTCCAGGAGAGAGGCCCAAGCAAGACGCGCCCCGAGGAGCGTCTTGCCACATGTCAACACTGGGTTTGACTGAGCGCCTCAGGGAGAGAGGCCCAAGCAAGACGTGCCCCGAGGAGCGTCTTGCCACATGTCAACACTGGGTCTGACTGAGCGCCTCCAGGAGAGAGGCCCAAGCAAGAAGCGCCCCGAGGAGCGTCTTGCCTCTTGTCAACAATGGGTCTGACTGAGGGCCTCCAGGAGAGAAGCCCAAGCAAGACGCGCCCCGAGGAGCGTCTTGCCACATGTCAACAATGGGTCTGACTGAGTGCCTCCAGGAGAGAGGGCCAAGCAAGACGCGCCCCGAGGAGCGTCTTGACACTTGTCAACACTGGGTCTGACTGAGGGCCTCCATGAGAGAGGCCCAAGCAAGACACGCCCCGAGGAGCGTCTTGCCACATGTCAACACTGGGTCTGACAGAGGGCCTCCAGGAGAGAGGCCCAAGCAAGACTCGCCCCGAGGAGTGTCTTGCCACATGTCACCACTGGGTCTGACTGAGCGCCTCTAGGAGAGAGGCCCAAGCAAGACGCGCCCCGAGGAGTGTCATGCCACATGTCACTACTCGGTTTGACTGAGCGCCTCCAGGAGAGAGGCCCAAGCAAGACGCGCCCCGAGGAGCGTCTTGCCACGTGTCAACACTGGGTCTGATTGAGGGCCTCCAGGAGAGAGGCCCAAGGAAGATGTGCCCCGAGGAGCGTCTTGCCACATGTCAACACTGGGTCTGACTGAGCGCCTCCAGGAGAGAGGCCCAAGCAAGACGCGCCCCGAGGAGCGTCTTGCCACATGTCAACACTGGGTCTGACTGAGCGCCTCCAGGAGAGAGGCCCAAGTAAGACGCGCCCCGAGGAGCGTCTTGCCACATGTCAACACTGGGTCTGACTGAGCGCCTCCAGGAGAGAGGCCCAAGCAAGACGCGCCCCGAGGAGCGTCTTGCCACGTGTCAACACTGGGTCTGATTGAGGGCCTCCAGGAGAGAGGCCCAAGGAAGACGTGCCCCGAGGAGCGTCTTGCCACATGTCACCACTGGGTCTGACTGAGCGCCTCCAGGAGAGAGGCCCAAGCAAGACGCGCCCCGAGGAGCGTCTTGCCACATGTCAGCACTCGGTCTGACTGAGCGCCTCCAGGAGAGAGGCCCAAGCAAGACGCGCCCCGAGGAGCGTCTTGCCACATGTCACCACTGGGTCTGACTGAGAGCCTCCAGGAGAGAGGCCCAAGCAAGACGCGCCCCGAGGAGCGTCTTGCCACATGTCAACACTGGGTCTGACTGAGCGCCTCCAGGAGAGAGGCCCAAGCAAGACGCGCACCGAGGAGCGTCTTGCCACATGTCAACACTGGGTCTGACAGAGGCCCTCCAGGAGAGAGGCCCAAGCAAGACGCGCCCCGAGGAGTGTCCTGCCACATGTCACCACTGGGTCTGACTGAGCGCCTCTAGGAGAGAGGCCCAAGCAAGACGCGCCCCGAGGAGCGTCATGCCACATGTCACTACTCGGTCTGACTGAGCGCCTCCAGGAGAGAGGCCCAAGCAAGACGCGCCCCGAGGAGTGTCTTGCCACATGTCAACACTGGGTCTGACTGAGCGCCTCCAGGAGAGAGGCCCAAGTAAGACGCGCCCCGAGGAGCGTCTTGCCACATGTCAACACTGGGTCTGACTGAGCGCCTCCAGGAGAGAGGCCCAAGCAAGACGCGCACCGAGGAGCGTCTTGCCACATGTCAGCACTCGGTCTGACTGAGCGCCTCCAGGAGAGAGGCCCAAGCAAGACGCGCCCCTTGGAGCGTCTTGCCACATGTCAACACTGGGTGTGACAGAGGGCCTCCAGGAGAAAGGCCCAACCAAGACGCGCCCCGAGGAGCGTCTTGCCACATGTCAACACTGGGTCTGACTGAGCGCCTCCAGGAGAGAGGCCCAAGCAAGACGTGCCCCGAGGAGCATCTAGCCACATGTCAACACTGGGTCTGACTGAGCGCCTCCAGGAGAGAGGCCCAAGCAAGAAGCGCCCCGAGGAGCGTCTTGCCACATGTCAACAATGGGTCTGTCTGAGGGCCTCCAGGAGAGAAGCCCAAGCAAGACGCGCCCCGAGGAGCGTCTTGCCACATGTCAACAATGGGTCTGACTGAGCGCCTCCAGGAATGAGGCCCAAGCAAGACGCGCCCCGAGGAGCGTCTTGACACTTGTCAACACTGGGTCTGACTGAGGGCCTCCATGAGAGAGGCCCAAGCAAGACGTGCCCCGAGGAGCGTCTTGCCACATGTCAACACTGGGTCTGACAGAGGGCCTCCAGGAGAGAGGCCCAAGCAGGACGCGCCCCGAGGAGTGTCTTGCCACATGTCAACACTGGGTCTGACTGAGCGCCTCAAGGAGAGAGGCCCAAGCAAGACACGCCCCGAGGAGCGTCTTGACACATGTCAACACTGGGTCTGACTGAGGGCCTCAATGAGAGAAGCCCAAGCAAGACGCGCCCCGAGGAGCGTCGTGCCACATGTCAACACTGGGTCTGACAGAGGGCCTCCAGGAGAGAGGCCCAAGCAAAACGTGCCCCGAGGAGCGTCTTGCCACATGTCACCACTGGGTCTGACTGAGCGCCTCCAGGAGAGAGGCCCAAGTAAGACGCGCCGCGAGGAGCGTCTTGCCACATGTCACCACTGGGTCTGACTGAGCGCCTCCAGGAGAGAGGCCCAAGCAAGACGCGCCCCGAGGAGCGTCTTGCCACATGTCAACACTGGGTTTGACTGAGCGCCTCCAGGAGAGAGGCCCAAGCAAGACGTGCCCCGAGGAGCTTCTTGCCACATGTCAACACTGGGTCTGACTGAGTGCCTCCAGGAGAGAGGCCCAAGCAAGAAGCGCCCCGAGGAGCGTCTTGCCTCTTGTCAACAATGGGTCTGACTGAGGGCCTCCAGGAGAGAAAACCAAGCAAGCCGCGCCCCGAAGAGCGTCTTGCCACATGTCAACAATGGGTCTGACTGAGTGCCTCCAGGAGAGAGGCCCAAGCAAGACGCGCCCCGAGGAGTGTCTTGACACTTGTCAACACTGGGTCTGACTGAGGGCCTCCATGAGAGAGGCCCAAGCAAGACACGCCCCGAGGAGCGTCTTGCCACATGTCAACACTGGGTCTGACAGAGGGCCTCCAGGAGAGAGGCCCAAGCAAGACTCGCCCCGAGGAGTGTCTTGCCACATGTCACCACTGGGTCTGACTGAGCGCCTCTAGGAGAGAGGCCCAAGCAAGACGCGCCCCAAGGAGCGTCATGTCACTACTCGGTTTGACTGAGCGCCTCCAGGAGAGAGGCCCAAGCAAGACGCGCCCCGAGGAGCGTCTTGCCACGTGTCAACACTGGGTCTGATTGAGGGCCTCCAGGAGAGAGGCCCAAGGAAGACGCGCCCCGAGGAGCGTCTTGCCAAATGTCAGCACTCGGTCTGACTGAGCGCCTCCAGGAGAGAGGCCCAAGCAAGACGCGCCCCGAGGAGCGTCTTGCCACATGTCAACACTGGGTCTGACTGAGCGCCTCCAGGAGAGAGGCCCAAGCAAGAAGCGCCCCGAGGAGCGTCTTGCCACATGTCAACAATGGGTCTGTCTGAGGGCCTCCAGGAGAGAAGCCCAAGCAAGACGCGCCCCGAGGAGCGTCTTGCCACATGTCAACAATGGGTCTGACTGAGCGCCTCCAGTAATGAGGCCCAAGCAAGACGCGCCCCGAGGAGCGTCTTGACACTTGTCAACACTGGGTCTGACTGAGGGCCTCCATGAGAGAGGCCCAAGCAAGACGCGCCCCGAGCAGCGTCTTGCCACATGTCAACACTGGGTCTGACAGAGGGCCTCCAGGAGAGAGGCCCAAGCAAGACGCGCCCCGAGGAGTGTCTTGCCACATGACAACACTGGGTCTGACTGAGCGCCTCCAGGAGAGAGGCCCAAGTAAGACGCGCCCCGAGGAGCGTCTTGCCACATGTCAACACTGGGTCTGACTGAGCGCCTCCAGGAGAGAGGCCCAAGCAAGACGCGCCCCGAGGAGCGTCTTGACACTTGTCAACACTGGGTCTGACTGAGGGCCTCCATGAGAGAGGCCCAAGCAAGACGCGCCCAGAGAAGCGTCTTGCTACATGTCAACACTGGGTCTGACAGAGGGCCTCCAGGAGAGAGGCCCAAGCAAGACGCGCCCCGAGGAGTGTCTTGCCACATGTCACCACTGGGTCTGACTGAGCGCCTCTAGGAGAGAGGCCCAAGCAAGACGCGCCCCGAGGAGCGTCATGCCACATGTCACTACTCGGTCTGACTGAGCTCCTCCAGGAGAGAGGCCCAAGCAAGACGCGCCCCGAGGAGTGTCTTGCCACATGTCAACACTGGGTCTGACTGAGCGCCTCCAGGAGAGAGGCCCAAGTAAGACGCGCCCCGAGGAGCGTCTTGCCACATGTCAACACTGGGTCTGACTGAGCGCCTCCAGGAGAGAGGCCCAAGCAAGACGCGCACCGAGGAGCGTCTTGCCACATGTCAGCACTCGGTCTGACTGAGCGCCTCCAGGAGAGAGGCCCAAGCAAGACGCGCCCCTTGGAGCGTCTTGCCACATGTCAACACTGGGTGTGACAGAGGGCCTCCAGGAGAAAGGCCCAACCAAGACGCGCCCCGAGGAGCGTCTTGCCACATGTCAACACTGGGTCTGACTGAGCGCCTCCAGGAGAGAGGCCCAAGCAAGACGTGCCCCGAGGAGCATCTTGCCACATGTCAACACTGGGTCTGACTGAGCGCCTCCAGGAGAGAGGCCCAAGCAAGAAGCGCCCCGAGGAGCGTCTTGCCACATGTCAACAATGGGTCTGTCTGAGGGCCTCCAGGAGAGAAGCCCAAGCAAGACGCGCCCCGAGGAGCGTCTTGCCACATGTCAACAATGGGTCTGACTGAGCGCCTCCAGGAATGAGGCCCAAGCAAGACGCGCCCCGAGGAGCGTCTTGACACTTGTCAACACTGGGTCTGACTGAGGGCCTCCATGAGAGAGGCCCAAGCAAGACGTGCCCCGAGGAGCGTCTTGCCACATGTCAACACTGGGTCTGACAGAGGGCCTCCAGGAGAGAGGCCCAAGCAAGACGCGCCCCGAGGAGTGTCTTGCCACATGTCAACACTGGGTCTGACTGAGCGCCTCAAGGAGAGAGGCCCAAGCAAGACACGCCCCGAGGAGCTTCTTGACACATGTCAACACTGGGTCTGACTGAGGGCCTCAATGAGAGAAGCCCAAGCAAGACGCGCCCCGAGGAGCGTCGTGCCACATGTCAACACTGGGTCGGACAGAGGGCCTCCAGGAGAGAGGCCCAAGCAAAACGTGCCCCGAGGAGCGTCTTGCCACATGTCACCACTGGGTCTGACTGAGCGCCTCCAGGAGAGAGGCCCAAGCAAGACGTGCCCCGAGGAGCGTCTTGCCACATGTCAACACTGGGTTTGACTGAGCGCCTCCAGGAGAGAGGCCCAAGCAAGACGTGCCCCGAGGAGCTTCTTGCCACATGTCAACACTGGGTCTGACTGAGTGCCTCCAGGAGAGAGGCCCAAGCAAGAAGCGCCCCGAGGAGCGTCTTGCCTCTTGTCAACAATGGGTCTGACTGAGGGCCTCCAGGAGAGAAAACCAAGCAAGACGCGCCCCGAGGAGCGTCTTGCCACATGTCAACAATGGGTCTGACTGAGTGCCTCCAGGAGAGAGGCCCAAGCAAGACGCGCCCCGAGGAGCGTCTTGACACTTGTCAACACTGGGTCTGAATGAGGGCCTCCATGAGAGAGGCCCAAGCAAGACACGCCCCGAGGAGCGTCTTGCCACATGTCAAGCACTGGGTCTGACAGAGGGCCTCCAGGAGAGAGGCCCAAGCAAGACTCGCCCCGAGGAGTGTCTTGCCACATGTCACCACTGGGTCTGACTGAGCGCCTCTAGGAGAGAGGCCCAAGCAAGACGCGCCCCAAGGAGCGTCATGTCACTACTCGGTTTGACTGAGCGCCTCCAGGAGAGAGGCCCAAGCAAGACGCGCCCCGAGGAGCGTCTTACCACGTGTCAACACTGGGTCTGATTGAGGGCCTCCAGGAGAGAGGCCCAAGGAAGACGCGCCCCGAGGAGCGTCTTGCCACATGTCAACACTGGGTCTGACAGAGGGCCTCCAGGAGAGAGGCCCAAGCAAGACGCGCCCCGAGGAGCGTCTTGCCAAATGTCAGCACTCGGTCTGACTGAGCGCCTCCAGGAGAGAGGCCCAAGCAAGACGCGCCCCGAGGAGCGTCTTGCCACATGTCAACACTGGGTCTGACTGAGCGCCTCCAGGAGAGAGGCCCAAGCAAGACGCGCCCCGAGGAGCGTCTTGCCACATGTCAACACTGGGTCTGACTGAGCGCCTCCAGGAGAGAGGCCCAAGCAAGACGCGCCCCGAGGAGCGTCTTGCCACATGTCAACACTGGGTTTGACTGAGCGCCTCCAGGAGAGAGGCCCAAGCAAGACGTGCCCCGAGGAGCTTCTTGCCACATGTCAACACTGGGTCTGACTGAGTGCCTCCAGGAGAGAGGCCCAAGCAAGAAGCGCCCCGAGGAGCGTCTTGCCTCTTGTCAACAATGGGTCTGACTGAGGGCCTCCAGGAGAGAAAACCAAGCAAGACGCGCCCCGAGGAGCGTCTTGCCACATGTCAACAATGGGTCTGACTGAGTGCCTCCAGGAGAGAGGCCCAAGCAAGACGCGCCCCGAGGAGCGTCTTGACACTTGTCAACACTGGGTCTGAATGAGGGCCTCCATGAGAGAGGCCCAAGCAAGACACGCCCCGAGGAGCGTCTTGCCACATGTCAAGCACTGGGTCTGACAGAGGGCCTCCAGGAGAGAGGCCCAAGCAAGACTCGCCCCGAGGAGTGTCTTGCCACATGTCACCACTGGGTCTGACTGAGCGCCTCTAGGAGAGAGGCCCAAGCAAGACGCGCCCCAAGGAGCGTCATGTCACTACTCGGTTTGACTGAGCGCCTCCAGGAGAGAGGCCCAAGCAAGACGCGCCCCGAGGAGCGTCTTACCACGTGTCAACACTGGGTCTGATTGAGGGCCTCCAGGAGAGAGGCCCAAGGAAGACGCGCCCCGAGGAGCGTCTTGCCACATGTCAACACTGGGTCTGACAGAGGGCCTCCAGGAGAGAGGCCCAAGCAAAACGCGCCCCGAGGAGCGTCTTGCCAAATGTCAGCACTCGGTCTGACTGAGCGCCTCCAGGAGAGAGGCCCAAGCAAGACGCGCCCCGAGGAGCGTCTTGCCACATGTCAACACTGGGTCTGACTGAGCGCCTCCAGGAGAGAGGCCCAAGCAAGAAGCGCCCCGAGGAGCGTCTTGCCACATGTCAACAATGGGTCTGTCTGAGGGCCTCCAGGAGAGAAGCCCAAGCAAGACGCGCCCCGAGGAGCGTCTTGCTTGGGCCTCTCTCCTGGAGGGCCTCTGTCAGACCCAGTGGTGACAAATGGCAAGACGCTCCTCGGGGCGCATGTTGCGTGGGCCTCTCTCCTGGAGGCCCTCTGTCAGACCCAGTGTTGACATGTGGCAAGACACTCCTCGGGGCGCGTCTTGCTTGGGCTTCTCTCCTGGAGGCCCTCAGTCAGACCCAGTGTTGACAAGTGTCAAGACGCTCCTCGGGGCACGTCTTGCTTGGGCCTCTCTCCTGGAGGCGCTCAGTCAGACCGAGTGCTGACATGTGGCAAGACGCTCCTCGGTGCGCGTCTTGCTTGGGCCTCTCTCCTGGAGGCGCTCAGTCAGACCCAGTGGTGACATATGGCAAGACGCTCCTCGGGGCGCGTGTTGCGTGGGCCTCTCTCCTGGAGGCCCTCTGTCAGACCCAGTGTTGACATGTGGCAAGACACTCCTCGGGGCGCGTCTTGCTTGGGCTTCTCTCCTGGAGGCCCTCAGTCAGACCCAGTGTTGACAAGTGTCAAGACGCTCCTCGGGGCGCGTCTTGCTTGGGCCTCTCTCCTGGAGGCGCTCAGTCAGACCCAGTGGTGACATCTGGCAAGACGCTCCTCAGGGCACGTATTGCTTGGGCCTCTCTCCTGGAGGCCCTCTGTCAGACCCAGTGTTGACATGTGGCAAGACACTCCTCGGGGCGCGTCTTGCTTGGGCCTCTATCCTGGAGGCCCTCTGTCAGACCCAGTGTTGACATGTGGCAAGACGCTCCTAGGGGCGCGTCTTTCTTGGCTCTCTCTCCCGGAGGCGCTCAGTCAGACCGAGTGCTGACATGTGGCAAGACGCTCCTCGGGGCGTGTCTTGCTTGGGCCTCTCTCCTGGAGGCGCTCAGTCAGACCCAGTGTTAACAAGTGTCAAGACACTCCTCGGGGCGCGTCTTGCTTGGGCCTCTCTCCTGGAGGCGCTCAGTCAGACCCAGTGTTGACATGTGGCAAGACGCTCCTCGGGGCGCGTCTTACTTGGGCCTCTCTCCTGGAGGCGCTCAGTCAGACCCAGTGTTGACATGTGGCAAGACGCTCCTCGGGGCGCGTCTTGCTTGGGCCTCTCTCCTGGAGGCTCTCAGTCAGACCCAGTGTTGACATGTGGCAAGACGCTCCTCGGGGCGCGTCTTGCTTGGGCCTCTCTCCTGGAGGCGCTCAGTCAGACCGAGTGCTGACATGTGGCAAGACGCTCCTCGGGGCGCGTCTTGCTTGGGCCTCTCTCCTGGAGGCCCTCTGTCAGACCCAGTGTTGACATGTGGCAAGACGCTCCTCGGGTCGCGTCTTGCTTGGGCCTCTCTCCTGGAGGCCCTCAATCAGACCCAGTGTTGACACGTGGCAAGACGCTCCTCGGGGCGCATCTTGCTTGGGCCTCTCTCCTGGAGGCGCTCAGTCAAACCGAGTATTGACATGTGGCATGACGCTCCTCGGGGCGCGTCTTGCTTGGGCCTCTCTCCTGGAGGCCCTCTGTCAGACCCAGTGTTGACATGTGGCAAGACACTCCTCGGGGCGCGTCTTGCTTGGGCTTCTCTCATGGAGGCCCACAGTCAGACCCAGTGTTGACAAGTGTCAAGACACTCCTCGGGGCGCATCTTGCTTGGGCCTCTCTCCTGGAGGCGCTCAGTCAGACCCATTGTGGACATGTGGCAAGACGCTCCTCGGGGCGCGTCTTGCTCGGGCTTCTCTCCTGGAGGCCCTCAGTCAGACCCATTGTTGACATGTGGCAAGACGTTCCTCGGGGCGCTTCTTGCTTGGGCCTCTCTCCTGGAGGCGCTCAGTCAGACCCAGTGTTGACATGTGGCAAGACTCTACTCGGGGCGCTTCTTGCTTGGGCCTCTCTCCTGGAGGCGCTCAGTCGGACCCAGTGTTGACATGTGGCAAGACGCTCCTCGGGGCACGTCTCGCTTGGGCCTCTCTCCTGGAGGCGCTCAGTCAGACCCAGTGATAACATGTGGCTAGACGCTCCTCGGGGCACGTATTGCATGGGCCTCTCTCCTGGAGGCCCTCTGTCAGACCCAGTGTTGACACGTGGCAAGACCCTCCTCGGGGCGCGTCTTGCTTGGGCCTCTCTCCTGGAGGCCCTCAATCGGACCCAGTGTTCACACGTGGCAAGATGCTCCTCGGGGCGCGTCTTGCTTGGGCCTCTCTCCTGGAGGCGCTCAGTCAGACCCAGTGGTGACATGTGGCAAGACACTCCTCGAGGCGCGTCTTGCTTCGGCCTCTCTCCTGGAGGCCCGCTGTCAGACCCAGTGTTGACATGTGGCAAGACGCTCCTAGGGGCGCGTCTTGCTTGGGTCTCTCTCCTGGAGGCGCTCAGTCAGACCGAGTGCTGACATGTGGCAAGACGCTCCTCGGGGCGTGTCTTGCTTGGGCCTCTCTCCTGGAGGCGCTCAGTCAGACCCAGTGGTGACATATGGCAAGACGCTTCTCGGGGCGCGTGTTGCTTGGGCCTCTCTCCTGGAGGCGCTCAGTCAGACCCAGTGGTGACATATGGCAAGACACTCCTCGGGGCGCGTATTGCTTGGGCCTCTCTCCTGGAAGCCCTCTGTCAGACCCAGTGGTGACATGTGGCAAGACTCTCCTCGGGGCGCGTCTTGCTTGGGCCTCTCTCCTGGAGGCCCTCTGTCAGACCCAGTGTTGACATGTGGCAAGACGCTCCTAGGGGCGCGTCTTGCTTGGGCCTCTCTCCTGGAGGCGCTCAGTCAGACCGAGTGCTGACATGTGGCAAGACGCTCATCGGTGCGCGTCTTGCTTTGGCCTCTCTCCTGGAGGCGCTCAGTCAGACCCAGTGGTGACATATGGCAAGACGCTCCTCGGGGCGCGTGTTGCGTGGGCCTCTCTCCTGGAGGCCCTCTGTCAGACCCAGTGTTGACATGTGGCAAGACACTCCTCGGGGCGCGTCTTGCTTGGGCTTCTCTCCTGGAGGCCCTCAGTCAGACCCAGTTTTGACAAGTGTCAAGACGCTCCTGGGGGCACGTCTTGCTTGGGCCTCTCTCCTGGAGGCGCTCAGTCAGACCGAGTGCTGACATGTGGCAAGACGCTCCTCGGTGCGCATCTAGCTTGGGCCTCTCTCCTGGAGGCGCTCAGTCAGACCCAGTGGTGACATATGGCAAGACGCTCCTCGGGGCGCGTGTTGCGTGGGCCTCTCTCCTGGAGGCCCTCTGTCAGACCCAGTGTTGACATGTGGCAAGACACTCCTCGGGGCGCGTCTTGCTTGGGCTTCTCTCCTGGAGGCCCTCAGTCAGACCCAGTGTTGACAAGTGTCAAGACGCTCCTCGGGGCACGTCTTTCTTGGGCCTCTCTCCTGGAGGCGCTCAGTCAGACCTATTGTTGACATGTGGCAAGACGCTCCTCGTGGCGCTTCTTGCTTGGGCCTCTCTCCTGGAGGCGCTCAGTCAGACCCAGTGTTGACATTTGGCAAGACGCTCCTCGGGGCGCGTCTTGCTTGGGCCTCTCTCCTGGAGGCGCTCAGTCAGACCCAGTGGTGACATATGGCAAGACGCTCCTCAGGGCGCGTATTGCTTGGGCCTCTCTCCTGGAGGCCCTCTGTCAGACCCAGTGTTGACATGTGGCAAGACACTCCTCGGGGCGCGTCTTGCTTGGGCCTCTCTCCTGGAGGCCCTCTGTCAGACCCAGTGTTGACATGTGGCAAGACGCTCCTAGGGGCGCGTCTTGCTTGGCTCTCTCTCCTGGAGGCGCTCAGTCAGACCGAGTGCTGACATGTGGCAAGACGCTCCTCGGGGCGCGTCTTACTTGGGCCTCTCTCCTGGAGGCGCTCAGTCAGACCCATTGTTGACATGTGGCAAGACGCTCCTCGGGGCGCGTCTTGCTTGGGCCTCTCTCCTGGAGGCTCTCAGTCAGACCCAGTGGTGACATGTGGCAAGACGCTCCTCGGGGCGCGTCTTGCTTGGGCCTCTCTCCTGGAGGCGCTCAGTCAGACCGAGTGCTGACATGTGGCAAGACGCTCCTCGGGGCGCGTCTTGCCTTGGCCTCTCTCCTGGAGGCCCTCTGTCAGACCCAGTGTTGACATGTGGCAAGATGCTCCTCGAGGCGCATCTTGCTTGGGCCTCTCTCCTGGAGGCCCTCAATCAGACCCAGTGTTGACACGTGGCAAGACGCTCCTCGGGGCGCGTCTTGCTTGGGCCTCTCTCCTGGAGGAGCTCAGTCAAACCGAGTAGTGACATGTGGCATGACGCTCCTCGGGGCGCATCTTGCTTGGGCCTCTCTCCTAGAGGCCCTCTGTCAGACCCAGTGTTGACATGTGGCAAGACGCTCCTCGGGGCGTGTCTTGCTTGGGCCTCTCTCATGGAGGCCCTCAGTCAGACCCAGTGTTGACAAGTGTCAAGACGCTCCTCGGGGCGCGTCTTGCTTGGGCCTCTCTCCTGGAGGCACTCAGTCAGACCCATTGTTGAATGTGGCAAGACGCTCCTCGGGGCGCGTCTTGCTTGGGCTTCTCTCCTGGAGGCCCTCAGTCAGACCTATTGTTGACAAGAGGCAAGACGCTCCTCGGGGCGCTTCTTGCTTGGGCCTCTCTCCTGGAGGCGCTCAGTCAGACCCAGTGTTGACATGTGGCAAGACGCTCCTCGGGGCACGTCTTGCTTGGGCCTCTCTCCTGGAGGCGCTCAGTCAGACCCAGTGTTGACATGTGGCAAGACGCTCCTCGGGGCGCGTCTTGCTTGGGCCTCTCTCCTGGAGGCGCTCAGTCAGACCCAGTGGTGATATTTGGCAAGACGCTCTTCGGGGCGCTTCTTACTTGGGCCTCTCTCCTGGAGGCGCTCAGTCAGACCCATTGTTGACATGTGGCAAGACGCTCCTCAGGGCGCGTCTTGCTTGGGCTTCTCTCATTGAGGCCCTCAGTCAGACCCAGTGTTGACATGTGTCAAGACGCTCCTCGGGGCGTGTCTTGCTTGGGCCTCTCTCCTGGAGGCGCTCAGTCAGACCCAGTGTTGACATGTGGCAAGACACTCCTCGGGGCGCGTCTTGCTTGGGCCTCTCTCCTGGAGGCCCTCTGTCAGACCCAGTGTTGACATGTGGCAAGACGCTCCTCGGGGCGTGTCTTGCTTGGGCTTCTCTCCTGGAGGCGCTCAGTCAGACCCAGTGTTGACATGTGGCAAGACGCTCCTCGGGGCACGTCTTGCTTGGGCTTCTCTCCTGGAGGCCCTCAGTCAGACCCAGTGTTGACAAGTGTCAAGACGCTCCTCGGGGCACGTCTTGCTTGGGCCTCTCTCCTGAAGGCGCTTAGTCAGACCCAGTGTTGACATGTGGCAAGACGCTCCTCGGGGCGCGTCTTGCTTGGGCCTCTCTCCTGGAGGCTCTCAGTCAGACCCAGTGGTGACATGTGGCAAGACGCTCCTCGGTGCGCCGTCTTGCTTGGGCCTCTCTCCTGGAGGCGCTCAGTCAGACCCAGTGTTGACATGTGGCAAGACACTCCTCGGGGCGCGTCTTGCTTGGGCCTCTCTACTGGAGGCCCTCTGTCAGACCCAGTGTTGACATGTGGCAAGAAACTCCTCGGGGCGCGTCTTGCTTGGGCTTCTCTCATGGAGGCCCTCAGTCAGACCCAGTGTTGACAAGTGTCAAGACACTCCTCGGGGCGCATCTTGCTTGGGCCTCTCTCCTGGAGGCCCTCTGTCAGACCCAGTGTTGACATATGGCAAGACACTCCTCGGGGATCGTCTTGCTTGGGCCTCTCTCCTGGAGGCCCTCTGTCAGACCCAGTGTTGACATGTGGCAAGACGCTCCTAGGGGCGCGTCTTGCTTGGCTCTCTCTCCTGGAGGCGCTCAGTCAGACCGAGTGCTGACATGTGGCAAGACGCTCCTCGGGGCGTGTCTTGCTTGGGCCTCTCTCCTGGAGGCGCTCAGTCAGACCCAGTGGTGACATATGGCAAGACGCTCCTCGGGACGCGTATTGCTTGGGCCTCTCTCCTGGAGGCCCTCTGTCAGACCCAGTGTTGACATGTGGCAAGACACTCCTCGGGGCATGTCTTGCTTGGGCTTCTCTCATGGAGGCCCTCAGTCAGACCCAGTGTTAACAAGTGTCAAGACACTCCTCGGGGCGCGTCTTGCTTGGGCCTCTCTCCTGGAGGCGCTCAGTCAGACCCAGTGTTGACATGTGGCAAGACGCTCCTCGGGGCGCGTCTTACTTGGGCCTCTCTCCTGGAGGCGCTCAGTCAGACCCAGTGTTGACATGTGGCAAGACGCTCCTCGGGGCGCGTCTTGCTTGGGCCTCTCTCCTGGAGGCGCTCAGTCAGACCCAGTGAAGACATGTGGCAAGACGCTCTTCGGGGCACGTCTTGCTTGGGCCTCTCTCCTGGAGGCCCTCAATCAGACCCAGTGTTGACACGTGGCAAGACGCTCCTCGGGGCGCGTCTTGCTTGGGCCTCTCTCCTGGAGGCGCTCAGTCAGACCCAGTGTTGACATTTGGCAAGACGCTCCTCGGGGCGCGTCTTCCTTGGGCCTCTCTCCTGGAGGCCCTCAGTCAGACCCATTGTTGACAAGAGGCAAGACGCTCCTCGGGGCGCTTCTTGCTTGGGCCTCTCTCCTGGAGGCGCTCAGTCAGACCCAGTGTTGACATGTGGCAAGACGCTCCTCGGGGCACGTCTTGCTTGGGCCTCTCTCCTGGAGGCGCTCAGTCAGACCCAGTGTTGACATGTGGCAAGACGCTCCTCGGGGCGCGTCTTGCTTGGGCCTCTCTCCTGGAGGCGCTCAGTCAGACCCAGTGGTGACATGTGGCAAGACGCTCCTCGGGGCGCGTCTTACTTGGGCCTCTCTCCTGGAGGCGCTCAGTCAGACCCAGTGGTGACATGTGGCAAGACGCTCCTCGGGGCACGTATTGCTTGGGCCTCTCTCCTGGAGGCCCTCTGTCAGACCCAGTGTTGACATGTGGCAAGACGCTCCTCGGGGCGCGTCTTGCTTGGACTTCTCTCATTGAGGCCCTCAGTCAGACCCAGTGTTGACATGTGTCAAGACGCTCCTCGGGGCGTGTCTTGCTTGGGCCTCTCTCCTGGAGGCGCTCAGTCAGACCCAGTGTTGACATGTGGCAAGACGCTCCTCGGGGCACGTCTTGCTTGGGCTTCTCTCCTGGAGGCCCTCAGTCAGACCCAGTGTTGACAAGTGTCAAGACGCTCCTCGGGGCACGTCTTGCTTGGGCCTCTCTCCTGGAGGTGCACAGTCAGACCCAGTGTTGACATGTGGCAAGACGCTCCTCGGGGCGCGTCTTGCTTGGGCCTCTCTCCTGGAGGCTCTCAGTCAGACCCAGTGGTGACATGTGGCAAGACGCTCCTCGGGGCGCGTCTTGCTTGGGCCTCTCTCCTGGAGGCGCTCAGTCAGACCCAGTGTTGACATGTGGCAAGACACTCCTCGGGGCGCGTCTTGCTTGGGCCTCTCTCCTGGAGGCCCTCTGACAGACCCAGTGTTGACATGTGGCAAGACCCTCCTCGGGGCGCGTCTTGCTTGGGCCTCTCTCCTGGAGGCCCTCAATCGGACCCAGTGTTGACACGTGGCAAGATGCTCCTCGGGGCGCGTCTTGCTTGGGCCTCTCTCCTGGAGGCGCTCAGTCAGACCGAGTAGTGACATGTGGCATGACGCTCCTCGGGCAAGTCTTGCTTGGGCCTCTCTCCTGGAGGCGCTCAGTCAGACCCAGTGGTGACATGTGGCAAGACACTCCTCGAGGCGCGTCTTGCTTCGGCCTCTCTCCTGGAGGCCCGCTGTCAGACCCAGTGTTGACATGTGGCAAGACGCTCCTAGGGGCGCGTCTTGCTTGGGTCTCTCTCCTGGAGGCGCTCAGTCAGACCGAGTGCTGACATGTGGCAAGACGCTCCTCGGGGCGCGTCTTGCTTGGGCCTCTCTCCTGGAGGCGCTCAGTCAGACCCAGTGGTGACATATGGCAAGATGCTTCTCGGGGCGCGTGTTGCTTGGGCCTCTCTCCTGGAGGCCCTCTGTCAGACCCAGTGTTGACATGTGGCAAGACGCTCCTCGGGGCGAGTCTTGCTTGGGCTTCTCTCCTGGAGGCCCGCTGTCAGACCCAGTGTTGACATGTGGCAAGATACTCTTAGGGGCGCATCTTGCTTGGGCCTCTCTCCTGGAGGCGCTCCGTCAGACCAAGTGCTGACATGTGGCAAGACGCTCCTCGGGGCGTGTCTTGCTTGGGCCTCTCTCCTTGAGGCGCTCAGTCAGACCCAGTGGTGACATATGGCAAGACGCTCCTCGGGGCGTGTGTTGCTTGGGCCTCTCTCCTGGAGGCCCTCTGTCAGACCCAGTGTTGACATGTGGCAAGACACTCCTCGGGGCGCGTCTTGCTTGGGCTTCTCTCCTGGAGACGCTCAGTCAGACCCAGTGTTGACATGTGGCAAGACGCTCCTAGGGGCGCGTCTTGCTTGGGCCTCTCTCCTGGAGGCGCTCAGTCAGACCGAGTGCTGACATGTGGCAAGACGCTCCTCGGTGCGCGTCTTGCTTTGGCCTCTCTCCTGGAGGAGCTCAGTCAGACCCTGTGGTGACATATGGCAAGACGCTCCTCGGGGCGCGTGTTGCGTGGGCCTCTCTCCTGGAGGCCCTCTGTCAGACCCAGTGTTGACATGTGGCAAGACACTCCTCGGGGCGCGTCTTGCTTGGGCTTCTCTCCTGGAGGCCCTCAGTCAGACCCAGTGTTGACAAGTGTCAAGACGCTCCTCGGGGCACGTCTTGCTTGGGCCTCTCTCCTGGAGGCGCTCAGTCAGAACGAGTGCTGACATGTGGCAAGACGCTCCTCGGTGCGCGTCTTGCTTGGGCCTCTCTCCTGGATGCGCTCAGTCAGACCCAGTGGTGACATATGGCAAGACGCTCCTCGGGGCGCGTGTTGCGTGGGCCTCTCTCCTGGAGGCCCTCTGTCAGACCCAGTGTTGACATGTGGCAAGACAGTCCTCGGGGCGCGTCTTGCTTGGGCTTCTCTCCTGGAGGCCCTCAGTCAGACCCAGTGTTGACAAGTGTCAAGACGCTCCTCGGGGCTCGTCTTTCTTGGGCCTCTCTCCTGGAGGCGCTCAGTCAGACCCATTGTTGACATGTGGCAAGACGCTCCTCGTGGCGCTTCTTGCTTGGGCCTCTCTCCTGGAGGCGCTCAGTCAGACCGAGTGCTGACATGTGGCAAGACGCTCCTCGGGGCGTGTCTTGCTTGGGCCTCTCTCCTAGAGGCGCTCAGTCAGACCCAGTGGTGACATATGGCAAGACGCTCCTCGGGGCGCGTATTGCTTGGGCCTCTCTCCTGGAGGCCCTCTGTCAGACCCAGTGTTGACATGTGGCAAGACACTCCTCGGGGCATGTCTTGCTTGGGCTTCTCTCATGGAGGCCCTCAGTCAGACCCAGTGTTAACAAGTGTCAAGACACTCCTCGGGGCGCGTCTTGCTTGGGCCTCTCTCCTGGAGGCGCTCAGTCAGACCCAGTGTTGACATGTGGCAAGACGCTCCTCGGGGCGCGTCTTACTTGGGCCTCTCTCCTGGAGGCGCTCAGTCAGACCCAGTGTTGACATGTGGCAAGACGCTCCTCGGGGCGCGTCTTGCTTGGGCCTCTCTCCTGGAGGCTCTCAGTCAGACCCAGTGGTGACATGTGGCAAGACGCTCCTCGGGGCGCGTCTTGCTTGGGCCTCTCTCCTGGAGGCGCTCAGTCAGACCGAGTGCTGACATGTGGCAAGACGCTCCTCGGGGCGCGTCTTGCTTGGGCCTCTCTCCTGGAGGCGCTCAGTCAGACCCAGTGGTGACATGTGGCAAGACGCTCCTCGGGGCACGTCTTGCTTGGGCCTCTCTCCTGGAGGCCCTCAATCAGACCCAGTGTTGACACGTGGCAAGACGCTCCTCGGGGCGCGTCTTACTTGGGCCTCTCTCCTGGAGGCGCTCAGTCAGACCGAGTGCTGACATGTGGCAAGACGCTCCTCGGGGCGCGTCTTGCTTGGGCCTCTCTCCTGGAGGCCCTCTGTCAGACCCAGTGTTGACATGTGGCAAGACGCTCCTCGGGGCGCATCTTGCTTGGGCCTCTCTCCTGGAGGCCCTCAATCAGACCCAGTGTTGACACGTGGCAAGACGCTCCTCGGGGCGCGTCTTGCTTGGGCCTCTCTCCTGGAGGCGCTCAGTCAAACCGAGTAGTGACATGTGGCATGACGCTCCTCGGGGCGCGTCTTGCTTGGGCCTCTCTCCTAGAGGCGCTCAGTCAGACCCAGTGTTGACATGTGGCAAGACGCTCCTCGGGGCACGTCTCGCTTGGGCCTCTCTCCTGGAGGCGCTCAGTCAGACCCAGTGATAACATGTGGCTAGACGCTCCTCGGGGTACGTATTGCATGGGCCTCTCTCCTGGAGGCCCTCTGTCAGACCCAGTGTTGACACGTGGCAAGACCCTCCTCGGGGCGCGTCTTGCTTGGGCCTCTCTCCTGGAGGCCCTATATCGGACCCAGTGTTCACACGTGGCAAGATGCTCCTCGGGGCGCGTCTTGCTTGGGCCTCTCTCCTGGAGGCGCTCAGTCAGACCCAGTGGTGACATGTGGCAAGACACTCCTCGAGGCGCGTCTTGCTTCGGCCTCTCTCCTGGAGGCCCTCTGTCAGACCCAGTGTTGACATGTGGCAAGACGCTCCTCGGGGCATGTCTTGCTTGGGCCTCTCTCATGGAGGCCCTCAGTCAGACCCAGTGTTGACAAGTGTCAAGACGCTCCTCGGGGCGCGTCTTGCTTGGGCCTCTCTCCTGGAGGCACTCAGTCAGACCCATTGTTGAATGTGGCAAGACGCTCCTCGGGGCGCGTCTTGCTTGGGCTTCTCTCCTGGAGGCCCTCAGTCAGACCCATTGTTGACAAGAGGCAAGACGCTCCTCGGGGCGCTTCTTGCTTGGGCCTCTCTCCTGGAGGCGCTCAGTCAGACCCAGTGTTGACATGTGGCAAGACGCTCCTCGGGGCACGTCTTGCTTGGGCCTCTCTCCTGGAGGCGCTCAGTCAGACCCAGTGTTGACATGTGGCAAGACGCTCCTCGGGGTGCGTCTTGCTTGGGCCTCTCTCCTGGAGGCGCTCAGTCAGACCCAGTGTTGACATGTGGCAAGACGCTCCTCGGGGCGCGTCTTGCTTGGGCCTCTCTCATGGAGGCCCTCAGTCAGACCCAGTGTTGACAAGTGTCAAGACGCTCCTCGGGGCGCGTCTTGCTTGGGCCTCATTCCTGGAGGCGCTCAGTCAGACCCATTGTTGACATGTGGCAAGACGCTCCTCGGGGCGCGTCTTGCTTGGGCTTCTCTCCTGGAGGCGCTCAGTCAGACCCAGTGTTGACATGTGGCAAGACGCTCCTCGGGGCACGTCTTGCTTGGGCTTCTCTCCTGGAGGCCCTCAGTCAGACCCAGTGTTGACAAGTGTCAAGACGCTCCTCGGGGCACGTCTTGCTTGGGCCTCTCTCCTGGAGGCGCTCAGTCAGACCCAGTGTTGACATGTGGCAAGACGCTCCTCGGGGCGCGTCTTGCTTGGGCCTCTCTCCTGGAGGCTCTCAGTCAGACCCAGTGGTGACATGTGGCAAGACGCTCCTCGGTGCGCCGTCTTGCTTGGGCCTCTCTCCTGGAGGCGCTCAGTCAGACCCAGTGTTGACATGTGGCAAGACACTCCTCGGGCGCGTCTTGCTTGGGCCTCTCTCCTGGAGGCCCTCTGTCAGACCCAGTGTTGACATGTGGCAAGAAACTCCTCGGGGCGCGTCTTGCTTGGGCTACTCTCATGGAGGCCCTCAGTCAGACCCAGTGTTGACAAGTGTCAAGACACTCCTCGGGGCGCATCTTGCTTGGGCCTCTCTCCTGGAGGCCCTCTGTCAGACCCAGTGTTGACATGTGGCAAGACACTCCTCGGGGATCGTCTTGCTTGGGCCTCTCTCCTGGAGGCCCTCTGTCAGACCCAGTGTTGACATGTGGCAAGACGCTCCTAGGGGCGCGTCTTGCTCTGCTCTCTCTCATGGAGGCCCTCAGTCAGACCCAGTGTTAACAAGTGTCAAGACACTCCTCGGGGCGCGTCTTGCTTGGGCCTCTCTCCTGGAGGCGCTCAGTCAGACCCAGTGTTGACATGTGGCAAGACGCTCCTCGGGGCGCGTCTTGCTTGGGCCTCTCTCCTGGAGGCTCTCAGTCAGACCCAGTGGTGACATGTGGCAAGACGCTCCTCGGGGCGCGTCTTGCTTGGGCCTCTCTCCTGGAGGCGCTCTGTCAGACCGAGTGCTGACATGTGGCAAGACGCTCCTCGGGGCGCGTCTTGCTTGATTCTCTCTCCTGGAGGCGCTCAGTCAGACCCAGTGGTGACATGTGGCAAGACGCTCCTCGGGGCACGTCTTGCTTGGGCCTCTCTCCTGGAGGCCCTCAATCAGACCCAGTGTTGACACGTGGCAAGACGCTCCTCGGGGCACATCTTGCTTGGGCCTCTCTCCTGGAGGCGCTCAGTTAGACCCAGTGTTGACATTTGGCAAGACGCTCCTCGGGGCGCGTCTTCCTTGGGCCTAACTCCTGGAGGCGCTCAGTCAGACCCAGTGTTGACATGTGGCAAGACGCTCCTCGGGGCGCGTCTTGCTTGGGCCTCTCTCCTGGAGGCGCTCAGTCAGACCGAGTGCTGACATGTGGCAAGACGCTACTCGGGGCGCGTCTTGCTTGGGCCTCTCTCCTGGAGGCCCTCTGTCAGACCCAGTGTTGACACGTGGCAAGACGCTCCTCGGGGCGCGTCTTGCTTGGGCCTCTCTCCTGGAGGCGCTCAGTCAGACCCAGTGGTGACAAATGGCAAGACGCTCCTCGGGGCGCATGTTGCGTGGGCCTCTCTCCTGGAGGCCCTCTGTCAGACCCAGTGTTGACATGTGGCAAGACACTCCTCGGGGCATGTCTTGCTTGGGCTTCTCTCATGGAGGCCCTCAGTCAGACCCAGTGTTAAAAGGTGTCAAGACACTCCTCGGGGCGCGTCTTGCTTGGGCCTCTCTCCTGGAGGCGCTCAGTCAGACCCAGTGTTGACATGTGGCAAGACGCTCCTCGGGGCGCGTCTTGCTTGGGCCTCTCTCCTGGAGGCTCTCAGTCAGACCCAGTGGTGACATGTGGCAAGACGCTCCTCGGGGCGCGTCTTGCTTGGGCCTCTCTCCTGGAGGCGCTCTGTCAGACCGAGTGCTGACATGTGGCAAGACGCTCCTCGGGGCGCGTCTTGCTTGATTCTCTCTCCTGGAGGCGCTCAGTCAGACCCAGTGGTGACATGTGGCAAGACGCTCCTCGGGGCACGTCTTGCTTGGGCCTCTCTCCTGGAGGCCCTCAATCAGACCCAGTGTTGACACGTGGCAAGACGCTCCTCGGGGCGCATCTTGCTTGGGCCTCTCTCCTGGAGGCGCTCAGTTAGACCCAGTGTTGACATTTGGCAAGACGCTCCTCGGGGCGCGTCTTCCTTGGGCCTCTCTCCTGGAGGCGCTCAGTCAGACCCAGTGTTGACATGTGGCAAGACGCTCCTCGGGGCGCGTCTTGCTTGGGCCTCTCTCCTGGAGGCGCTCAGTCAGACCGAGTGCTGACATGTGGCAAGACGCTACTCGGGGCGCGTCTTGCTTGGGCCTCTCTCCTGGAGGCCCTCTGTCAGACCCAGTGTTGACACGTGGCAAGACGCTCCTCGGGGCACGTTTTGCTTGGGCCTCTCTCCTGGAGGCGCTCAGTCAGACCCAGTGGTGACAAATGGCAAGACGCTCCTCGGGGCGCATGTTGCGTGGGCCTCTCTCCTGGAGGCCCTCTGTCAGACCCAGTGTTGACATGTGGCAAGACACTCCTCGGGGCGCGTCTTGCTTGGGCTTCTCTCCTGGAGGCCCTCAGTCAGACCCAGTGTTGACAAGTGTCAAGACGCTCCTCGGGGCACGTTTTGCTTGGGCCTCTCTCCTGGAGGCGCTCAGTCAGACCGAGTGCTGACATGTGGCAAGACGCTCCTCGGTGCGCGTCTTGCTTGGGCCTCTCTCCTGGAGGCGCTCAGTCAGACCCAGTGGTGACATATGGCAAGACGCTCCTCGGGGCGCGTGTTGCGTGGGCCTCTCTCCTGGAGGCCCTCTGTCAGACCCAGTGTTGACATGTGGCAAGACACTCCTCGGGGCGCGTCTTGCTTGGGCTTCTCTCCTGGAGGCCCTCAGTCAGACCCAGTGTTGACAAGTGTCAAGACGCTCCTCGGGGCGCGTCTTGCTTGGGCCTCTCTCCTGGAGGCGCTCAGTCAGACCCAGTGGTGACATATGGCAAGACGCTCCTCAGGGCACGTATTGCTTGGGCCTCTCTCCTGGAGGCCCTCTGTCAGACCCAGTGTTGACATGTGGGTAGACACTCCTCGGGGCGCGTCTTGCTTGGGCCTCTCTCCTGGAGGCCCTCTGTCAGACCCAGTGTTGACATGTGGCAAGACGCTCCTAGGGGCGCGTCTTGCTTGGCTCTCTCTCCCGGAGGCGCTCAGTCAGACCGAGTGCTGACATGTGGCAAGACGCTCCTCGGGGCGTGTCTTGCTTGGGCCTCTCTCCTGGAGGCGCTCAGTCAGACCCAGTGTTAACAAGTGTCAAGACACTCCTCGGGGCGCGTCTTGCTTGGGCCTCTCTCCTGGAGGCGCTCAGTCAGACCCAGTGTTGACATGTGGCAAGACGCTCCTCGGGGCGCGTCTTACTTGGGCCTCTCTCCTGGAGGCGCTCAGTCAGACCCAGTGTTGACATGTGGCAAGACGCTCCTCGGGGCGCGTCTTGCTTGGGCCTCTCTCCTGGAGGCTCTCAGTCAGACCCAGTGTTGACATGTGGCAAGACGCTCCTCGGGGCGCGTCTTGCTTGGGCCTCTCTCCTGGAGGCGCTCAGTCAGACCGAGTGCTGACATGTGGCAAGACGCTCCTCGGGGCGCGTCTTGCTTGGGCCTCTCTCCTGGAGGCCCTCTGTCAGACCCAGTGTTGACATGTGGCAAGACGCTCCTCGGGTCGCGTCTTGCTTGGGCCTCTCTCCTGGAGGCCCTCAATCAGACCCAGTGTTGACACGTGGCAAGACGCTCCTCGGGGCGCATCTTGCTTGGGCCTCTCTCCTGGAGGCGCTCAGTCAAACCGAGTATTGACATGTGGCATGACGCTCCTCGGGGCGCGTCTTGCTTGGGCCTCTCTCCTGGAGGCCCTCTGTCAGACCCAGTGTTGACATGTGGCAAGACACTCCTCGGGGCGCGTCTTGCTTGGGCTTCTCTCATGGAGGCCCACAGTCAGACCCAGTGTTGACAAGTGTCAAGACACTCCTCGGGGCGCATCTTGCTTGGGCCTCTCTCCTGGAGGCGCTCAGTCAGACCCATTGTGGACATGTGGCAAGACGCTCCTCGGGGCGCGTCTTGCTCGGGCTTCTCTCCTGGAGGCCCTCAGTCAGACCCATTGTTGACATGTGGCAAGACGTTCCTCGGGGCGCTTCTTGCTTGGGCCTCTCTCCTGGAGGCGCTCAGTCAGACCCAGTGTTGACATGTGGCAAGACTCTACTCGGGGCGCTTCTTGCTTGGGCCTCTCTCCTGGAGGCGCTCAGTCAGACCCAGTGTTGACATGTGGCAAGACGCTCCTCGGGGAACGTCTCGCTTGGGCCTCTCTCCTGGAGGCGCTCAGTCAGACCCAGTGATAACATGTGGCTAGACGCTCCTCGGGGCACGTATTGCATGGGCCTCTCTCCTGGAGGCCCTCTGTCAGACCCAGTGTTGACACGTGGCAAGACCCTCCTCGGGGCGCGTCTTGCTTGGGCCTCTCTCCTGGAGGCCCTCAATCGGACCCAGTGTTCACACGTGGCAAGATGCTCCTCGGGGCGCGTCTTGCTTGGGCCTCTCTCCTGGAGGCGCTCAGTCAGACCCAGTGGTGACATGTGGCAAGACACTCCTCGAGGCGCGTCTTGCTTCGGCCTCTCTCCTGGAGGCCCGCTGTCATACCCAGTGTTGACATGTGGCAAGACGCTCCTAGGGGCGCGTCTTGATTGGGTCTCTCTCCTGGAGGCGCTCAGTCAGACCGAGTGCTGACATGTGGCAAGACGCTCCTCGGGGCGTGTCTTGCTTGGGCCTCTCTCCTGGAGGCGCTCAGTCAGACCCAGTGGTGACATATGGCAAGACGCTTCTCGGGGCGCGTGTTGCTTGGGCCTCTCTCCTGGAGGTGCTCAGTCAGACCCAGTGATGACATATGGCAAGACACTCCTCGGGGCGCGTATTGCTTGGGCCTCTCTCCTGGAAGCCCTCTGTCAGACCCAGTGGTGACATGTGGCAAGACACTCCTCGGGGCGCGTCTTGCTTGGGCCTCTCTCCTGGAGGCCCTCTGTCAGACCCAGTGTTGACATGTGGCAAGACGCTCCTAGGGGCGCGTCTTGCTTGGGCCTCTCTCCTGGAGGCGCTCAGTCAGACCGAGTGCTGACATGTGGCAAGACGCTCATCGGTGCGCGTCTTGCTTTGGCCTCTCTCCTGGAGGCGCTCAGTCAGACCCAGTGGTGACATATGGCAAGACGCTCCTCGGGGCGCGTGTTGCGTGGGCCTCTCTCCTGGAGGCCCTCTGTCAGACCCAGTGTTGACATGTGGCAAGACACTCCTCGGGGCGCGTCTTGCTTGGGCTTCTCTCCTGGAGGCCCTCAGTCAGACCCAGTTTTGACAAGTGTCAAGACGCTCCTCGGGGCACGTCTTGCTTGGGCCTCTCTCCTGGAGGCGCTCAGTCAGACCGAGTGCTGACATGTGGCAAGACGCTCCTCGGTGCGCATCTAGCTTGGGCCTCTCTCCTGGAGGCGCTCAGTCAGACCCAGTGGTGACATATGGCAAGACGCTCCTCGGGGCGCGTGCTGCGTGGGCCTCTCTCCTGGAGGCCCTCTGTCAGACCCAGTGTTGACATGTGGCAAGACACTCCTCGGGGCGCGTCTTGCTTGGGCTTCTCTCCTGGAGGCCCTCAGTCAGACCCAGTGTTGACAAGTGTCAAGACGCTCCTCGGGGCACGTCTTTCTTGGGCCTCTCTCCTGGAGGCGCTCAGTCAGACCTATTGTTGACATGTGGCAAGACGCTCCTCGTGGCGCTTCTTGCTTGGGCCTCTCTCCTGGAGGCGCTCAGTCAGACCAAGTGTTGACATTTGGCAAGACGCTCCTCGGGGCGCGTCTTGCTTGGGCCTCTCTCCTGGAGGCGCTCAGTCAAACCGAGTATTGACATGTGGCATGACGCTCCTCGGGGCGCGTCTTGCTTGGGCGTCTCTCCTGGAGGCCCTCTGTCAGACCCAGTGTTGACATGTGGCAAGACACTCCTCGGGGCGCGTCTTGCTTGGGCTTCTCTCATGGAGGCCCACAGTCAGACCCAGTGTTGACAAGTGTCAAGACACTCCTCGGGGCGCATCTTGCTTGGGCCTCTCTCCTGGAGGCGCTCAGTCAGACCCATTGTGGACATGTGGCAAGACGCTCCTCGGGGCGCGTCTTGCTCGGGCTTCTCTCCTGGAGGCCCTCAGTCAGACCCATTGTTGACATGTGGCAAGACGTTCCTCGGGGCGCTTCTTGCTTGGGCCTCTCTCCTGGAGGCGCTCAGTCAGACCCAGTGTTGACATGTGGCAAGACTCTACTCGGGGCGCTTCTTGCTTGGGCCTCTCTCCTGGAGGCGCTCAGTCAGACCCAGTGTTGACATGTGGCAAGACGCTCCTCGGGGCACGTCTCGCTTGGGCCTCTCTCCTGGAGGCGCTCAGTCAGACCCAGTGATAACATGTGGCTAGACGCTCCTCGGGGCACGTATTGCATGGGCCTCTCTCCTGGAGGCCCTCTGTCAGACCCAGTGTTGACACGTGGCAAGACCCTCCTCGGGGCGCGTCTTGCTTGGGCCTCTCTCCTGGAGGCCCTCAATCGGACCCAGTGTTCACACGTGGCAAGATGCTCCTCGGGGCGCGTCTTGCTTGGGCCTCTCTCCTGGAGGCGCTCAGTCAGACCCAGTGGTGACATGTGGCAAGACACTCCTCGAGGCGCGTCTTGCTTCGGCCTCTCTCCTGGAGGCCCGCTGTCAGACCCAGTGTTGACATGTGGCAAGACGCTCCTAGGGGCGCGTCTTGCTTGGGTCTCTCTCCTGGAGGCGCTCAGTCAGACCGAGTGCTGACATGTGGCAAGACGCTCCTCGGGGCGTGTCTTGCTTGGGCCTCTCTCCTGGAGGCGCTCAGTCAGACCCAGTGGTGACATATGGCAAGACGCTTCTCGGGGCGCGTGTTGCTTGGGCCTCTCTCCTGGAGGCGCTCAGTCAGACCCAGTGGTGACATATGGCAAGACACTCCTCGGGGCGCGTATTGCTTGGGCCTCTCTCCTGGAAGCCCTCTGTCAGACCCAGTGGTGACATGTGGCAAGACACTCCTCGGGGCGCGTCTTGCTTGGGCCTCTCTCCTGGAGGCCCTCTGTCAGACCCAGTGTTGACATGTGGCAAGACGCTCCTAGGGGCGCGTCTTGCTTGGGCCTCTCTCCTGGAGGCGCTCAGTCAGACCGAGTGCTGACATGTGGCAAGACGCTCACCGGTGCGCGTCTTGCTTTGGCCTCTCTCCTGGAGGCGCTCAGTCAGACCCAGTGGTGACATATGGCAAGACGCTCCTCGGGGCGCGTGTTGCGTGGGCCTCTCTCCTGGAGGCCCTCTGTCAGACCCAGTGTTGACATGTGGCAAGACACTCCTCGGGGCGCGTCTTGCTTGGGCTTCTCTCCTGGAGGCCCTCAGTCAGACCCAGTGTTGACAAGTGTCAAGACGCTCCTCGGGGCACGTCTTTCTTGGGCCTCTCTCCTGGAGGCGCTCAGTCAGACCTATTGTTGACATGTGGCAAGACGCTCCTCGTGGCGCTTCTTGCTTGGGCCTCTCTCCTGGAGGCGCTCAGTCAGACCCAGTGTTGACATTTGGCAAGACGCTCCTCGGGGCGCGTCTTGCTTGGGCCTCTCTCCTGGAGGCGCTCAGTCAGACCCAGTGGTGACATATGGCAAGACGCTCCTCAGGGCGCGTATTGCTTGGGCCTCTCTCCTGGAGGCCCTCTGTCAGACCCAGTGTTGACATGTGGCAAGACACTCCTCGGGGCGCGTCTTGCTTGGGCCTCTCTCCTGGAGGCCCTCTGTCAGACCCAGTGTTGACATGTGGCAAGACGCTCCTAGGGGCGCGTCTTGCTTGGCTCTCTCTCCTGGAGGCGCTCAGTCAGACCGAGTGCTGACATGTGGCAAGACGCTCCTCGGGGCGCGTCTTACTTGGGCCTCTCTCCTGGAGGCGCTCAGTCAGACCCATTGTTGACATGTGGCAAGACGCTCCTCGGGGCGCGTCTTGCTTGGGCCTCTCTCCTGGAGGCTCTCAGTCAGACCCAGTGGTGACATGTGGCAAGACGCTCCTCGGGGCGCGTCTTGCTTGGGCCTCTCTCCTGGAGGCGCTCAGTCAGACCGAGTGCTGACATGTGGCAAGACGCTCCTCGGGGCGCGTCTTGCTTGGGCCTCTCTCCTGGAGGCCCTCTGTCAGACCCAGTGTTGACATGTGGCAAGACGCTCCTCGAGGCGCATCTTGCTTGGGCCTCTCTCCTGGAGGCCCTCAATCAGACCCAGTGTTGACACGTGGCAAGACGCTCCTCGGGGCGCGTCTTGCTTGGGCCTCTCTCCTGGAGGAGCTCAGTCAAACCGAGTAGTGACATGTGGCATGACGCTCCTCGGGGCGCGTCTTGCTTGGGCCTCTCTCCTAGAGGCCCTCTGTCAGACCCAGTGTTGACATGTGGCAAGACGCTCCTCGGGGCGTGTCTTGCTTGGGCCTCTCTCATGGAGGCCCTCAGTCAGACCCAGTGTTGACAAGTGTCAAGACGCTCCTCGGGGCGCGTCTTGCTTGGGCCTCTCTCCTGGAGGCACTCAGTCAGACCCATTGTTGAATGTGGCAAGACGCTCCTCGGGGCGCGTCTTGCTTGGGCTTCTCTCCTGGAGGCCCTCAGTCAGACCTATTGTTGACAAGAGGCAAGACGCTCCTCGGGGCGCTTCTTGCTTGGGCCTCTCTCCTGGAGGCCCTCAATCAGACCCAGTGTTGACACGTGGCAAGACGCTCCTCGGGGCGCGTCTTGCTTGGGCCTCTCTCCTGGAGGAGCTCAGTCAAACCGAGTAGTGACATGTGGCATGACGCTCCTCGGGGCGCGTCTTGCTTGGGCCTCTCTCCTAGAGGCCCTCTGTCAGACCCAGTGTTGACATGTGGCAAGACGCTCCTCGGGGCGTGTCTTGCTTGGGCCTCTCTCATGGAGGCCCTCAGTCAGACCCAGTGTTGACAAGTGTCAAGACGCTCCTCGGGGCGCGTCTTGCTTGGGCCTCTCTCCTGGAGGCACTCAGTCAGACCCATTGTTGAATGTGGCAAGACGCTCCTCGGGGCGCGTCTTGCTTGGGCTTCTCTCCTGGAGGCCCTCAGTCAGACCTATTGTTGACAAGAGGCAAGACGCTCCTCGGGGCGCTTCTTGCTTGGGCCTCTCTCCTGGAGGCGCTCAGTCAGACCCAGTGTTGACATGTGGCAAGACGCTCCTCGGGGCACGTCTTGCTTGGGCCTCTCTCCTGGAGGCGCTCAGTCAGACCCAGTGTTGACATGTGGCAAGACGCTCCTCGGGGCGCGTCTTACTTGGGCCTCTCTCCTGGAGGCGCTCAGTCAGACCCAGTGGTGATATTTGGCAAGACGCTCCTCTGGGCGCTTCTTACTTGGGCCTCTCTCCTGGAGGCGCTCAGTCAGACCCATTGTTGACATGTGGCAAGACGCTCCTCGGGGCGCGTCTTGCTTGGGCTTCTCTCATTGAGGCCCTCAGTCAGACCCAGTGTTGACATGTGTCAAGACGCTCCTCGGGGCGTGTCTTGCTTGGGCCTCTCTCCTGGAGGCGCTCAGTCAGACCCAGTGTTGACATGTGGCAAGACACTCCTCGGGGCGCGTCTTGCTTGGGCCTCTCTCCTGGAGGCCCTCTGTCAGACCCAGTGTTGACATGTGGCAAGACGCTCCTCGGGGCGCGTCTTGCTTGGGCTTCTCTCCTGGAGGCGCTCAGTCAGACCCAGTGTTGACATGTGGCAAGACGCTCCTCGGGGCACGTCTTGCTTGGGCTTCTCTCCTGGAGGCCCTCAGTCAGACCCAGTGTTGACAAGTGTCAAGACGCTCCTCGGGGCACGTCTTGCTTGGGCCTCTCTCCTGGAGGCGCTTTGTCAGACCCAGTGTTGACATGTGGCAAGACGCTCCTCGGGGCGCGTCTTGCTTGGGCCTCTCTCCTGGAGGCTCTCAGTCAGACCCAGTGGTGACATGTGGCAAGACGCTCCTCGGTGCGCCGTCTTGCTTGGGCCTCTCTCCTGGAGGCGCTCAGTCAGACCCAGTGTTGACATGTGGCAAGACACTCCTCGGGGCGCGTCTTGCTTGGGCCTCTCTCCTGGAGGCCCTCTGTCAGACCCAGTGTTGACATGTGGCAAGAAACTCCTCGGGGCGCGTCTTGCTTGGGCTTCTCTCATGGAGGCCCTCAGTCAGACCCAGTGTTGACAAGTGTCAAGACACTCCTCGGGGCGCATCTTGCTTGGGCCTCTCTCCTGGAGGCCCTCTGTCAGACCCAGTGTTGACATGTGGCAAGACACTCCTCGGGGATCGTCTTGCTTGGGCCTCTCTCCTGGAGGCCCTCTGTCAGACCCAGTGTTGACATGTGGCAAGACGCTCCTAGGGGCGCGTCTTGCTTGGCTCTCTCTCCTGGAGGCGCTCAGTCAGACCGAGTGCTGACATGTGGCAAGACGCTCCTCGGGGCGTGTCTTGCTTGGGCCTCTCTCCTGGAGGCGCTCAGTCAGACCCAGTGGTGACATATGGCAAGACGCTCCTCGGGACGCGTATTGCTTGGGCCTCTCTCCTGGAGGCCCTCTGTCAGACCCAGTGTTGACATGTGGCAAGACACTCCTCGGGGCATGTCTTGCTTGGGCTTCTCTCATGGAGGCCCTCAGTCAGACCCAGTGTTAACAAGTGTCAAGACACTCCTCGGGGCGCGTCTTGCTTGGGCCTCTCTCCTGGAGGCGCTCAGTCAGACCCAGTGTTGACATGTGGCAAGACGCTCCTCGGGGCGCGTCTTACTTGGGCCTCTCTCCTGGAGGCGCTCAGTCAGACCCAGTGTTGACATGTGGCAAGACGCTCCTCGGGGCGCGTCTTGCTTGGGCATCTCTCCTGGAGGCTCTCAGTCAGACCCAGTGGTGACATGTGGCAAGACGCTCCTCGGGGTGCGTCTTGCTTGGGCCTCTCTCCTGGAGGCGCTCAGTCAGACCGAGTGCTGACATGTGGCAAGACGCTCCTCGGGGCGCGTCTTGCTTGGGCCTCTCTCCTGGAGGCGCTCAGTCAGACCCAGTGGTGACATGTGGCAAGACGCTCCTCGGGGCACGTCTTGCTTGGGCCTCTCTCCTGGAGGCCCTCAATCAGACCCAGTGTTGACACGTGGCAAGACGCTCCTCGGGGCGCATCTTGCTTGGGCCTCTCTCCTGGAGGCGCTCAGTTAGACCCAGTGTTGACATTGGGCAAGACGCTCCTCGGGGCGCGTCTTCCTTGGGCCTCTCTCCTGGAGGCGCTCAGTCAGACCCAGTGTTGACACGTGGCAAGACGCTCCTCGGGGCACGTCTTGCTTGGGCCTCTCTCCTGGAGGCGCTCAGTCAGACCCAGTGTTGACATGTGGCAAGACGTTCCTCGGGGCGCGTCTTGCTTGGGCCTCTCTCCTGGAGGCGCTCAGTCAGACCCAGTGGTGACATGTGGCAAGAACGCTCCTAGGGGCGCGTCTTACTTGGGCCTCTCTCCTGGAGGCGCTCAGTAAGACCCAGTGGTGACATGTGGCAAGACGCTCTTCGGGGCACGTATTGCTTGGGCCTCTCTCCTGGAGGCCCTCTGTCAGACCCAGTGTTGACATGTGGCAAGACGCTCCTCGGGGCGCGTCTTGCTTGGGCCTCTCTCCTGGAGGCCCTCAATCAGACCCAGTGTTGACACGTGGCAAGACGCTCCTCGGGGCGCGTCTTGCTTGGGCCTCTCTCCTGGAGGCGCTCAGTCAGACCCAGTGTTGACAGTTGGCAAGACGCTCCTCGGGGCGCATCTTCCTTGGGCCTCTCTCCTGGAGGCGCTCAGTCAGACCCAGTGTTGACATGTGGCAAGACGCTCCTCGGGGCGCGTCTTGCTTGGGCCTCTCTCCTGGAGGCGCTCAGTCAGACCCAGTGGTGACATGTGGCAAGACGCTCCTTGGGGCGCGTCTTACTTGGGCCTCTCTCCTGGAGGCGCTCAGTCAGACCCAGTGGTGACATGTGGCAAGACGCTCTTCGGGGCACGTATTGCTTGGGCCTCTCTCTTGGAGGCCCTCTGTCAGACCCAGTGTTGACATGTGGCAAGACGCTCCTCGGGGCGCGTCTTGCTTGGGCCTCTCTCCTGGAGGCCCTCAATCAGACCCAGTGTTGACACGTGGCAAGACGCTCCTCGGGGCGCGTCTTGCTTGGGCCTCTCTCCTGGAGGCGCTCAGTCAGACCCAGTGTTGACATTTGGCAAGACGCTCCTCGGGGCGCGTCTTCCTTGGGCCTCTCTCCTGGAGGCCCTCAGTCAGACCCATTGTTGACAAGAGGCAAGACGCTCCTCGGGGCGCTTCTTGCTTGGGCCTCTCTCCTGGAGGCGCTCAGTCAGACCCAGTGTTGACATGTGGCAAGACGCTCCTCGGGGCACGTCTTGCTTGGGCCTCTCTCCTGGAGGCGCTCAGTCAGACCCAGTGTTGACATGTGGCAAGACGCTCCTCGGGGCGCGTCTTGCTTGGGCCTCTCTCCTGGAGGCGCTCAGTCAGACCCAGTGGTGACATGTGGCAAGACGCTCCTCGGGGCGCGTCTTACTTGGGCCTCTCTCCTGGAGGCGCTCAGTCAGACCCAGTGGTGACATGTGGCAAGACGCTCCTCGGGGCACGTATTGCTTGGGCCTCTCTCCTGGAGGCCCTCTGTCAGACCCAGTGTTGACATGTGGCAAGACGCTCCTCGGGGCGCGTCTTGCTTGGGCTTCTCTCATTGAGGCCCTCAGTCAGACCCAGTGTTGACATGTGTCAAGACGCTCCTCGGGGCGTGTCTTGCTTGGGCCTCTCTCCTGGAGGCGCTCAGTCAGACCCAGTGTTGACATGTGGCAAGACGCTCCTTGGGGCACGTCTTGCTTGGGCTTCTCTCCTGGAGGCCCTCAGTCAGACCCAGTGTTGACAAGTGTCAAGACGCTCCTCGGGGCACGTCTTGCTTGGGCCTCTCTCCTGGAGGTGCACAGTCAGACCCAGTGTTGACATGTGGCAAGACGCTCCTCGGGGCGCGTCTTGCTTGGGCCTCTCTCCTGGAGGCTCTCAGTCAGACCCAGTGGTGACATGTGGCAAGACGCTCCTCGGGGCGCGTCTTGCTTGGGCCTCTCTCCTGGAGGCGCTCAGTCAGACCCAGTGTTGACATGTGGCAAGACACTCCTCGGGGCGCGTCTTGCTTGGGCCTCTCTCCTGGAGGCCCTCTGACAGACCCAGTGTTGACATGTGGCAAGACCCTCCTCGGGGCGCGTCTTGCTTGGGCCTCTCTCCTGGAGGCCCTCAATCGGACCCAGTGTTGACACGTGGCAAGATGCTCCTCGGGGCGCGTCTTGCTTGGGCCTCTCTCCTGGAGGCGCTCAGTCAGACCGAGTAGTGACATGTGGCATGACGCTCCTCGGGCAAGTCTTGCTTGGGCCTCTCTCCTGGAGGCGCTCAGTCAGACCCAGTGGTGACATGTGGCAAGACACTCCTCGAGGCGCGTCTTGCTTCGGCCTCTCTCCTGGAGGCCCGCTGTCAGACCCAGTGTTGACATGTGGCAAGACGCTCCTAGGGGCGCGTCTTGCTTGGGTCTCTCTCCTGGAGGCGCTCAGTCAGACCGAGTGCTGACATGTGGCAAGACGCTCCTCGGGGCGCGTCTTGCTTGGGCCTCTCTCCTGGAGGCGCTCAGTCAGACCCAGTGGTGACATATGGCAAGATGCTTCTCGGGGCGCGTGTTGCTTGGGCCTCTCTCCTGGAGGCCCTCTGTCAGACCTAGTGTTGACATGTGGCAAGACGCTCCTCGGGGCGCGTCTTGCTTGGGCTTCTCTCCTGGAGGCCCGCTGTCAGACCCAGTGTTGACATGTGGCAAGATACTCTTAGGGGCGCATCTTGCTTGGGCCTCTCTCCTGGAGGCGCTCCGTCAGACCGAGTGCTGACATGTGGCAAGACGCTCCTCGGGGCGCGTCTTGCTTGGGCCTCTCTCCTTGAGGCGCTCAGTCAGACCCAGTGGTGACATATGGCAAGACGCTCCTCGGGGCGTGTGTTGCTTGGGCCTCTCTCCTGGAGGCCCTCTGTCAGACCCAGTGTTGACATGTGGCAAGACACTCCTCGGGGCGCGTCTTGCTTGGGCTTCTCTCCTGGAGACGCTCAGTCAGACCCAGTGTTGACATGTGGCAAGACGCTCCTAGGGGCGCGTCTTGCTTGGGCCTCTCTCCTGGAGGCGCTCAGTCAGACCGAGTGCTGACATGTGGCAAGACGCTCCTCGGTGCGCGTCTTGCTTTGGCCTCTCTCCTGGAGGAGCTCAGTCAGACCCTGTGGTGACATATGGCAAGACGCTCCTCGGGGCGCGTGTTGCGTGGGCCTCTCTCCTGGAGGCCCTCTGTCAGACCCAGTGTTGACATGTGGCAAGACACTCCTCGGGGCGCGTCTTGCTTGGGCTTCTCTCCTGGAGGCCCTCAGTCAGACCCAGTGTTGACAAGTGTCAAGACGCTCCTCGGGGCACGTCTTGCTTGGGCCTCTCTCCTGGAGGCGCTCAGTCAGAACGAGTGCTGACATGTGGCAAGACGCTCCTCGGTGCGCGTCTTGCTTGGGCCTCTCTCCTGGAGGCGCTCAGTCAGACCCAGTGGTGACATATGGCAAGACGCTCCTCGGGGCGCGTGTTGCGTGGGCCTCTCTCCTGGAGGCCCTCTGTCAGACCCAGTGTTGACATGTGGCAAGACAGTCCTCGGGGCGCGTCTTGCTTGGGCTTCTCTCCTGGAGGCCCTCAGTCAGACCCAGTGTTGACAAGTGTCAAGACGCTCCTCGGGGCTCGTCTTTCTTGGGCCTCTCTCCTGGAGGCGCTCAGTCAGACCCATTGTTGACATGTGGCAAGACGCTCCTCGTGGCGCTTCTTGCTTGGGCCTCTCTCCTGGAGGCGCTCAGTCAGACCGAGTGCTGACATGTGGCAAGACGCTCCTCGGGGCGTGTCTTGCTTGGGCCTCTCTCCTAGAGGCGCTCAGTCAGACCCAGTGGTGACATATGGCAAGACGCTCCTCGGGGCGCGTATTGCTTGGGCCTCTCTCCTGGAGGCCCTCTGTCAGACCCAGTGTTGACATGTGGCAAGACACTCCTCGGGGCATGTCTTGCTTGGGCTTCTCTCATGGAGGCCCTCAGTCAGACCCAGTGTTAAAAAGTGTCAAGACACTCCTCGGGGCGCGTCTTGCTTGGGCCTCTCTCCTGGAGGCGCTCAGTCAGACCCAGTGTTGACATGTGGCAAGACGCTCCTCGGGGCGCGTCTTACTTGGGCCTCTCTCCTGGAGGCGCTCAGTCAGACCCAGTGTTGACATGTGGCAAGACGCTCCTCGGGGCGCGTCTTGCTTGGGCCTCTCTCCTGGAGGCTCTCAGTCAGACCCAGTGGTGACATGTGGCAAGACGCTCCTCGGGGCGCGTCTTGCTTGGGCCTCTCTCCTGGAGGCGCTCAGTCAGACCGAGTGCTGACATGTGGCAAGACGCTCCTCGGGGCGCGTCTTGCTTGGGCCTCTCTCCTGGAGGCGCTCAGTCAGACCCAGTGGTGACATGTGGCAAGACGCTCCTCGGGGCACGTCTTGCTTGGGCCTCTCTCCTGGAGGCCCTCAATCAGACCCAGTGTTGACACGTGGCAAGACGCTCCTCGGGGCGCGTCTTACTTGGGCCTCTCTCCTGGAGGCGCTCAGTCAGACCGAGTGCTGACATGTGGCAAGACGCTCCTCGGGGCGCGTCTTGCTTGGGCCTCTCTCCTGGAGGCCCTCTGTCAGACCCAGTGTTGACATGTGGCAAGACGCTCCTCGGGGCGCATCTTGCTTGGGCCTCTCTCCTGGAGGCCCTCAATCAGACCCAGTGTTGACACGTGGCAAGACGCTCCTCGGGGCGCGTCTTGCTTGGGCCTCTCTCCTGGAGGCGCTCAGTCAAACCGAGTAGTGACATGTGGCATGACGCTCCTCGGGGCGCGTCTTGCTTGGGCCTCTCTCCTAGAGGCGCTCAGTCAGACCCAGTGGTGACATGTGGCAAGACACTCCTCGGGGCGAGTCTTGCTTGGGCCTCTCTCCTGGAGGCCCTCTGTCAGACCCAGTGTTGACATGTGGCAAGACGCTCCTCGGGGCGTGTCTTGCTTGGGCCTCTCTCATGTAGGCCCTCAGTCAGACCCAGTGTTGACAAGTGTCAAGACGCTCCTCGGGGCGCGTCTTGCTTGGGCCTCTCTCCTGGAGGCACTCAGTCAGACCCATTGTTGAATGTGGCAAGACGCTCCTCGGGGCGCGTCTTGCTTGGGCTTCTCTCCTGGAGGCCCTCAGTCAGACCCATTGTTGACAAGAGGCAAGACGCTCCTCGGGGCGCTTCTTGCTTGGGCCTCTCTCCTGGAGGCGCTCAGTCAGACCCAGTGTTGACATGTGGCAAGACGCTCCTCGGGGCACGTCTTGCTTGGGCCTCTCTCCTGGAGGCGCTCAGTCAGACCCAGTGTTGACATGTGGCAAGACGCTCCTCGGGGCGCGTCTTGCTTGGGCCTGTCTCCTGGAGGCGCTCAGTCAGACCCAGTGGTGACATGTGGCAAGACGCTCCTCGGGGCGCTTCTTACTTGGGCCTCTCTCCTGGAGGCGCTCAGTCAGACCCAGTGGTGACATGTGGCAAGACGCTCCTCGGGGCACGTATTGCTTGGGCCTCTCTCCTGGAGGCCCACTGTCAGACCCAGTGTTGACAAGTGGCAAGACGCTCCTCGGGGCGCGTCTTGCTTGGGCTTCTCTCATTGAGGCCCTCAGTCAGACCCAGTGTTGACATGTGTCAAGACGCTCCTCGGGGCTTGTCTTGCTTGGGCCTCTCTCCTGGAGGCGCTCAGTCAGACCCAGTGTTGACATGTGGCAAGACACTCCTCGGGGCGCGTCTTGCTTGGGCCTCTCTCCTGGAGGCCCTCTGTCAGACCCAGTGTTGACATGTGGCAAGACGCTCCTCGGGGCGCGTCTTGCTTGGGCCTCTCTCATGGAGGCCCTCAGTCAGACCCAGTGTTGACAAGTGTCAAGACGCTCCTCGGGGCGCGTCTTGCTTGGGCCTCATTCCTGGAGGCGCTCAGTCAGACCCATTGTTGACATGTGGCAAGACGCTCCTCGGGGCGCGTCTTGCTTGGGCTTCTCTCCTGGAGGCGCTCAGTCAGACCCAGTGTTGACATGTGGCAAGACGCTCCTCGGGGCACGTCTTGCTTGGGCTTCTCTCCTGGAGGCCCTCAGTCAGACCCAGTGTTGACAAGTGTCAAGACGCTCTTCGGGGCACATCTTGCTTGGGCCTCTCTCCTGGAGGCGCTCAGTCAGACCCAGTGTTGACATGTGGCAAGACGCTCCTCGGGGCGCGTCTTGCTTGGGCCTCTCTCCTGGAGGCTCTCAGTCAGACCCAGTGGTGACATGTGGCAAGACGCTCCTCGGTGCGCCGTCTTGCTTGGGCCTCTCTCCTGGAGGCGCTCAGTCAGACCCAGTGTTGACATGTGGCAAGACACTCCTCGGGGCGCGTCTTGCTTGGGCCTCTCTCCTGGAGGCCCTCTGTCAGACCCAGTGTTGACATGTGGCAAGAAACTCCTCGGGGCGCGTCTTGCTTGGGCTTCTCTCATGGAGGCCCTCAGTCAGACCCAGTGTTGACAAGTGTCAAGACACTCCTCGGGGCGCATCTTGCTTGGGCCTCTCTCCTGGAGGCCCTCTGTCAGACCCAGTGTTGACATGTGGCAAGACACTCCTCGGGGCGCATCTTGCTTGGGCCTCTCTCCTGGAGGCCCTCTGTCAGACCCAGTGTTGACATGTGGCAAGACACTCCTCGGGGAGCGTCTTGCTTGGGCCTCTCTCCTGGAGGCCCTCTGTCAGACCCAGTGTTGACATGTGGCAAGACGCTCCTAGGGGCGCGTCTTGCTTGGCTCTCTCTCCTGGAGGCACTCAGTCAGACCGAGTGCTGACATGTGGCAAGACGCTCCTCGGGGCGTGTCTTGCTTGGGCCTCTCTCCTGGAGGCGCTCAGTCAGACCCAGTGGTGACATATGGCAAGACGCTCCTCGGGACGCGTATTGCTTGGGCCTCTCTCCTGGAGGCCCTCTGTCAGACCCAGTGTTGACATGTGGCAAGACACTCCTCGGGGCATGTCTTGCTTGGGCTTCTCTCATGGAGGCCCTCAGTCAGACCCAGTGTTAACAAGTGTCAAGACACTCCTCGGGGCGCGTCTTGCTTGGGCCTCTCTCCTGGAGGCGCTCAGTCAGACCCAGTGTTGACATGTGGCAAGACGCTCCTCGGGGCGCGTCTTACTTGGGCCTCTCTCCTGGAGGCGCTCAGTCAGACCCAGTGTTGACATGTGGCAAGACGCTCCTCGGGGCGCGTCTTGCTTGGGCCTCTCTCCTGGAGGCTCTCAGTCAGACCCAGTGGTGACATGTGGCAAGACGCTCCTCGGAGCGCGTCTTGCTTGGGCCTCTCTCCTGGAGGCGCTCAGTCAGACCGAGTGTTGACATGTGGCAAGACGCTCCTCGGGGCGCGTCTTGCTTGGGCCTCTCTCCTGGAGGCGCTCAGTCAGACCCAGTGGTGACATGTGGCAAGACGCTCCTCGGGGCACGTCTTGCTTGGGCCTCTCTCCTGGAGGCCCTCAATCAGACCCAGTGTTGACACGTGGCAAGACGCTCCTCGGGGCGCGTCTTGCTTGGGCCTCTCTCCTGGAGGCGCTCAGTTAGACCCAGTGTTGACATTTGGCAAGACGCTCCTCGGGGCGTGTCTTCCTTGGGCCTCTCTCCTGGAGGCGCTCAGTCAGACCCAGTGTTGACATGTGGCAAGACGCTCCTCGGGGAGCGTCTTGCTTGGGCCTCTCTCCTGGAGGCGCTCAGTCAGACCGAGTGCTGTCATGTGGCAAGACGCTACTCGGGGCGCGTCTTGCTTGGGCCTCTCTCCTGGAGGCCCTCTGTCAGACCCAGTGTTGACACGTGGCAAGAAGCTCCTCGGGGCGTGTCTTGCTTGGGCCTCTCTCCTGGAGGCGCTCAGTCAAACCGAGTAGTGACATGTGGCATGACGCTCCTCGGGGCGCGTCTTGCTTGGGCCTCTCTCCTAGAGGCGCTCAGTCAGACCCAGTGGTGACATGTGGCAAGACACTCCTCGGGGCGAGTCTTGCTTGGGCCTCTCTCCTGGAGGCCCTCTGTCAGACCCAGTGTTGACATGTGGCAAGACGCTCCTCGGGGCGTGTCTTGCTTGGGCCTCTCTCATGGAGGCCCTCAGTCAGACCCAGTGTTGACAAGTGTCAAGACGCTCCTCGGGGCGCGTCTTGCTTGGGCCTCTCTCCTGGAGGCACTCAGACAGACCCATTGTTGACATGTGGCAAGACGCTCCTCGGGGTGCGTCTTGCTTGGGCTTCTCTCCTGGAGGCCCTCAGTCAGACCCATTGTTGACAAGAGGCAAGACGCTCCTCGGGGCGCTTCTTGCTTGGGCCTCTCTCCTGGAGGCGCTCAGTCAGACCCAGTGTTGACATGTGGCAAGACGCTCCTCGGGGCACGTCTTGCTTGGGCCTCTCTCCTGGAGGCGCTCAGTCAGACCCAGTGTTGACATGTGGCAAGACACTCCTCGGGGCGCGTCTTGCTTGGGCCTCTCTCCTGGAGGCCCTCTGTCAGACCCAGTGTTGACATGTGGCAAGACGCTCCTCGGGGCGCGTCTTGCTTGGGCCTCTCTCATGGAGGCCCTCAGTCAGACCCAGTGTTGACAAGTGTCAAGACGCTCCTCGGGGCGCGTCTTGCTTGGGCCTCATTCCTGGAGGCGCTCAGTCAGACCCATTGTTGACATGTGGCAAGACGCTCCTCGGGGCGCGTCTTGCTTGGGCTTCTCTCCTGGAGGCGCTCAGTCAGACCCAGTGTTGACATGTGGCAAGACGCTCCTCGGGGCACGTCTTGCTTGGGCTTCTCTCCTGGAGGCCCTCAGTCAGACCCAGTGTTGACAAGTGTCAAGACGCTCTTCGGGGCACATCTTGCTTGGGCCTCTCTCCTGGAGGCGCTCAGTCAGACCCAGTGTTGACATGTGGCAAGTCGCTCCTCGGGGCGCGTCTTGCTTGGGCCTCTCTCCTGGAGGCTCTCAGTCAGACCCAGTGGTGACATGTGGCAAGACGCTCCTCGGTGCGCCGTCTTGCTTGGGCCTCTCTCCTGGAGGCGCTCAGTCAGACCCAGTGTTGACATGTGGCAAGACACTCCTCGGGGCGCGTCTTGCTTGGGCCTCTCTCCTGGAGGCCCTCTGTCAGACCCAGTGTTGACATGTGGCAAGAAACTCCTTGGGGCGCGTCTTGCTTGGGCTTCTCTCATGGAGGCCCTCAGTCAGACCCAGTGTTGACAAGTGTCAAGACACTCCTCGGGGCGCATCTTGCTTGGGCCTCTCTCCTGGAGGCCCTCTGTCAGACCCAGTGTTGACATGTGGCAAGACACTCCTCGGGGCGCATCTTGCTTGGGCCTCTCTCCTGGAGGCCCTCTGTCAGACCCAGTGTTGACATGTGGCAAGACACTCCTCGGGGAGCGTCTTGCTTGGGCCTCTCTCCTGGAGGCCCTCTGTCAGACCCAGTGTTGACATGTGGCAAGACGCTCCTAGGGGCGCGTCTTGCTTGGCTCTCTCTCCTGGAGGCACTCAGTCAGACCGAGTGCTGACATGTGGCAAGACGCTCCTCGGGGCGTGTCTTGCTTGGGCCTCTCTCCTGGAGGCGCTCAGTCAGACCCAGTGGTGACATATGGCAAGACGCTCCTCGGGACGCGTATTGCTTGGGCCTCTCTCCTGGAGGCCCTCTGTCAGACCCAGTGTTGACATGTGGCAAGACACTCCTCGGGGCATGTCTTGCTTGGGCTTCTCTCATGGAGGCCCTCAGTCAGACCCAGTGTTAACAAGTGTCAAGACACTCCTCGGGGCGCGTCTTGCTTGGGCCTCTCTCCTGGAGGCGCTCAGTCAGACCCAGTGTTGACATGTGGCAAGACGCTCCTCGGGGCGCGTCTTACTTGGGCCTCTCTCCTGGAGGCGCTCAGTCAGACCCAGTGTTGACATGTGGCAAGACGCTCCTCGGGGCGCGTCTTGCTTGGGCCTCTCTCCTGGAGGCTCTCAGTCAGACCCAGTGGTGACATGTGGCAAGACGCTCCTCGGAGCGCGTCTTGCTTGGGCCTCTCTCCTGGAGGCGCTCAGTCAGACCGAGTGTTGACATGTGGCAAGACGCTCCTCGGGGCGCGTCTTGCTTGGGCCTCTCTCCTGGAGGCGCTCAGTCAGACCCAGTGGTGACATGTGGCAAGACGCTCCTCGGGGCACGTCTTGCTTGGGCCTCTCTCCTGGAGGCCCTCAATCATACCCAGTGTTGACACGTGGCAAGACGCTCCTCGGGGCGCGTCTTGCTTGGGCCTCTCTCCTGGAGGCGCTCAGTTAGACCCAGTGTTGACATTTGGCAAGACGCTCCTCGGGGCGTGTCTTCCTTGGGCCTCTCTCCTGGAGGCGCTCAGTCAGACCCAGTGTTGACATGTGGCAAGACGCTCCTCGGGGCGCGTCTTGCTTGGGCCTCTCTCCTGGAGGCGCTCAGTCAGACCGAGTGCTGACATGTGGCAAGACGCTACTCGGGGCGCGTCTTGCTTGGGCCTCTCTCCTGGAGGCCCTCTGTCAGACCCAGTGTTGACACGTGGCAAGATGCTCCTCGGGGCGTGTCTTGCTTGGGCCTCTCTCCTGGAGGCGCTCAGTCAAACCGAGTAGTGACATGTGGCATGACGCTCCTCGGGGCGCGTCTTGCTTGGGCCTCTCTCCTAGAGGCGCTCAGTCAGACCCAGTGGTGACATGTGGCAAGACACTCCTCGGGGCGAGTCTTGCTTGGGCCTCTCTCCTGGAGGCCCTCTGTCAGACCCAGTGTTGACATGTGGCAAGACGCTCCTCGGGGCGTGTCTTGCTTGGGCCTCTCTCATGGAGGCCCTCAGTCAGACCCAGTGTTGACAAGTGTCAAGACGCTCCTCGGGGCGCATCTTGCTTGGGCCTCTCTCCTGGAGGCACTCAGACAGACCCATTGTTGACATGTGGCAAGACGCTCCTCGGGGTGCGTCTTGCTTGGGCTTCTCTCCTGGAGGCCCTCAGTCAGACCCATTGTTGACAAGAGGCAAGACGCTCCTCGGGGCGCTTCTTGCTTGGGCCTCTCTCCTGGAGGCGCTCAGTCAGACCCAGTGTTGACATGTGGCAAGACGCTCCTCGGGGCACGTCTTGCTTGGGCCTCTCTCCTGGAGGCGCTCAGTCAGACCCAGTGTTGACATGTGGCAAGACGCTCCTCGGGGCGCGTCTTGCTTGGGCCTCTCTCCTGGAGGCGCTCAGTCAGACCCAGTGGTGACATGTGGCAAGACGCTCCTCGGGGGCGTCTTACTTGGGCCTCTCTCCTGGAGGCGCTCAGTCAGACCCAGTGGTGACATGTGGCAAGACGCTCCTCGGGGCACGTATTGCTTGGGCCTCTCTCCTGGAGGCCCTCTGTCAGACCCAGTGTTGACATGTGGCAAGACGCTCCTCGGGGCGCGTCTTGCTTGTGCCTCTCTCCTGGAGGCCCTCAATCAGACCCAGTGTTGACACGTGGCAAGACGCTCCTCGGGGCGCGTCTTGCTTGGGCCTCTCTCCTGGAGGCGCTCAGTCAGACCCAGTGTTGACATTTGGCAAGACGCTCCTCGGGGCGCGTCTTCCTTGGGCCTCTCTCCTGGAGGCGCTCAGTCAGACCCAGTGTTGACATGTGGCAAGACGCTCCTCGGGGCGCGTCTTGCTTGGGCATCTCTCCTGGAGGCGCTCAGTCAGACCGAGTGCTGACATGTGGCAAGACGCTCCTCGGGGCGCGTCTTGCTTGGGCCTCTCTCCTGGAGGCCCTCTGTCAGACCCAGTGTTGACACGTGGCAAGACGCTCCTCGGGGCGCCTCTTGCTTGGGCCTCTCTCCTGGAGGCGCTCAGTCAAACCGAGTAGTGACATGTGGCATGACGCTCCTCGGGGCGCGTCTTGCTTGGGCCTCTCTCCCAGAGGCGCTCAGTCAGACCCAGTGGTGACATGTGGCAAGACACTCCTCGGGGTGAGTCTTGCTTGGGCCTCTCTCCTGGAGGCCCTCTGTCAGACCCAGTGTTGACATGTGGCAAGACGCTCCTCGGGGCGTGTCTTTCTTGGGCCTCTCTCATGGAGGCCCTCAGTCAGACCCAGTGTTGACAAGTGTCAAGATGCTCCTCGGGGCGCGTCTTGCTTGGGCCTCTCTCCTGGAGGCACTCAGTCAGACCCATTGTTGACATGTGGCAAGACGCTCCTCGGGGTGCGTCTTGCTTGGGCTTCTCTCCTGGAGGCCCTCAGTCAGACCCATTGTTGACAAGAGGCAAGACGCTCCTCGGGGTGCTTCTTGCTTGGGCCTCTCTCCTGGAGGCGCTCAGTCAGACCCAGTGTTGACATGTGGCAAGACGCTCCTCGGGGCACGTCTTGCTTGGGCCTCTCTCCTGGAGGCGCTCAGTCAGACCCAGTGTTGACATGTGGCAAGACGCTCCTCGGGGCGCGTCTTGCTTGGGCTTCTCTCCTGGAGGCGCTCAGTCAGACCCAGTGTTGACATGTGGCAAGACGCTCCTCGGGGCACGTCTTGCTTGGGCTTCTCTCCTGGAGGCCCTCAGTCAGACCCAGTGTTGACAAGTGTCAAGACGCTCTTCGGGGCACATCTTGCTTGGGCCTCTCTCCTGGAGGCGCTCAGTCAGACCCAGTGTTGACATGTGGCAAGACGCTCCTCGGGGCGCGTCTTGCTTGGGCCTCTCTCCTGGAGGCTCTCAGTCAGACCCAGTGGTGACATGTGGCAAGACGCTCCTCGGTGCGCCGTCTTGCTTGGGCCTCTCTCCTGGAGGCGCTCAGTCAGACCCAGTGTTGACATGTGGCAAGACACTCCTCGGGGCGCGTCTTGCTTGGGCCTCTCTCCTGGAGGCCCTCTGTCAGACCCAGTGTTGACATGTGGCAAGAAACTCCTCGGGGCGCGTCTTGCTTGGGCTTCTCTCATGGAGGCCCTCAGTCAGACCCAGTGTTGACAAGTGTCAAGACACTCCTCGGGGCGCATCTTGCTTGGGCCTCTCTCCTGGAGGCCCTCTGTCAGACCCAGTGTTGACATGTGGCAAGACACTCCTCGGGGCGCATCTTGCTTGGGCCTCTCTCCTGGAGGCCCTCTGTCAGACCCAGTGTTGACATGTGGCAAGACACTCCTCGGGGAGCGTCTTGCTTGGGCCTCTCTCCTGGAGGCCCTCTGTCAGACCCAGTGTTGACATGTGGCAAGACGCTCCTAGGGGCGCGTCTTGCTTGGCTCTCTCTCCTGGAGGCACTCAGTCAGACCGAGTGCTGACATGTGGCAAGACGCTCCTCGGGGCGTGTCTTGCTTGGGCCTCTCTCCTGGAGGCGCTCAGTCAGACCCAGTGGTGACATATGGCAAGACGCTCCTCGGGACGCGTATTGCTTGGGCCTCTCTCCTGGAGGCCCTCTGTCAGACCCAGTGTTGACATGTGGCAAGACACTCCTCGGGGCATGTCTTGCTTGGGCTTCTCTCATGGAGGCCCTCAGTCAGACCCAGTGTTAACAAGTGTCAAGACACTCCTCGGGGCGCGTCTTGCTTGGGCCTCTCTCCTGGAGGCGCTCAGTCAGACCCAGTGTGACATGTGGCAAGACGCTCCTCGGGGCGCGTCTTACTTGGGCCTCTCTCCTGGAGGCGCTCAGTCAGACCCAGTGTTGACATGTGGCAAGACGCTCCTCGGGGCGCGTCTTGCTTGGGCCTCTCTCCTGGAGGCTCTCAGTCAGACCCAGTGGTGACATGTGGCAAGACGCTCCTCGGAGCGCGTCTTGCTTGGGCCTCTCTCCTGGAGGCGCTCAGTCAGACCGAGTGTTGACATGTGGCAAGACGCTCCTCGGGGCGCGTCTTGCTTGGGCCTCTCTCCTGGAGGCGCTCAGTCAGACCCAGTGGTGACATGTGGCAAGACGCTCCTCGGGGCACGTCTTGCTTGGGCCTCTCTCCTGGAGGCCCTCAATCAGACCCAGTGTTGACACGTGGCAAGACGCTCCTCGGGGCGCGTCTTGCTTGGGCCTCTCTCCTGGAGGCGCTCAGTTAGACCCAGTGTTGACATTTGGCAAGACGCTCCTCGGGGCGTGTCTTCCTTGGGCCTCTCTCCTGGAGGCGCTCAGTCAGACCCAGTGTTGACATGTGGCAAGACGCTCCTCGGGGAGCGTCTTGCTTGGGCCTCTCTCCTGGAGGCGCTCAGTCAGACCGAGTGCTGTCATGTGGCAAGACGCTACTCGGGGCGCGTCTTGCTTGGGCCTCTCTCCTGGAGGCCCTCTGTCAGACCCAGTGTTGACACGTGGCAAGAAGCTCCTCGGGGCGTGTCTTGCTTGGGCCTCTCTCCTGGAGGCGCTCAGTCAAACCGAGTAGTGACATGTGGCATGACGCTCCTCGGGGCGCGTCTTGCTTGGGCCTCTCTCCTAGAGGCGCTCAGTCAGACCCAGTGGTGACATGTGGCAAGACACTCCTCGGGGCGAGTCTTGCTTGGGCCTCTCTCCTGGAGGCCCTCTGTCAGACCCAGTGTTGACATGTGGCAAGACGCTCCTCGGGGCGTGTCTTGCTTGGGCCTCTCTCATGGAGGCCCTCAGTCAGACCCAGTGTTGACAAGTGTCAAGACGCTCCTCGGGGCGCGTCTTGCTTGGGCCTCTCTCCTGGAGGCACTCAGACAGACCCATTGTTGACATGTGGCAAGACGCTCCTCGGGGTGCGTCTTGCTTGGGCTTCTCTCCTGGAGGCCCTCAGTCAGACCCATTGTTGACAAGAGGCAAGACGCTCCTCGGGGCGCTTCTTGCTTGGGCCTCTCTCCTGGAGGCGCTCAGTCAGACCCAGTGTTGACATGTGGCAAGACACTCCTCGGGGCGCGTCTTGCTTGGGCCTCTCTCCTGGAGGCCCTCTGTCAGACCCAGTGTTGACATGTGGCAAGACGCTCCTCGGGGCGCGTCTTGCTTGGGCCTCTCTCATGGAGGCCCTCAGTCAGACCCAGTGTTGACAAGTGTCAAGACGCTCCTCGGGGCGCGTCTTGCTTGGGCCTCATTCCTGGAGGCGCTAAGTCAGACCCATTGTTGACATGTGGCAAGACGCTCCTCGGGGCGCGTCTTGCTTGGGCTTCTCTCCTGGAGGCGCTCAGTCAGACCCAGTGTTGACATGTGGCAAGACGCTCCTCGGGGCACGTCTTGCTTGGGCTTCTCTCCTGGAGGCCCTCAGTCAGACCCAGTGTTGACAAGTGTCAAGACGCTCTTCGGGGCACATCTTGCTTGGGCCTCTCTCCTGGAGGCGCTCAGTCAGACCCAGTGTTGACATGTGGCAAGTCGCTCCTCGGGGCGCGTCTTGCTTGGGCCTCTCTCCTGGAGGCTCTCAGTCAGACCCAGTGGTGACATGTGGCAAGACGCTCCTCGGTGCGCCGTCTTGCTTGGGCCTCTCTCCTGGAGGCGCTCAGTCAGACCCAGTGTTGACATGTGGCAAGACACTCCTCGGGGCGCGTCTTGCTTGGGCCTCTCTCCTGGAGGCCCTCTGTCAGACCCAGTGTTGACATGTGGCAAGAAACTCCTTGGGGCGCGTCTTGCTTGGGCTTCTCTCATGGAGGCCCTCAGTCAGACCCAGTGTTGACAAGTGTCAAGACACTCCTCGGGGCGCATCTTGCTTGGGCCTCTCTCCTGGAGGCCCTCTGTCAGACCCAGTGTTGACATGTGGCAAGACACTCCTCGGGGCGCATCTTGCTTGGGCCTCTCTCCTGGAGGCCCTCTGTCAGACCCAGTGTTGACATGTGGCAAGACACTCCTCGGGGAGCGTCTTGCTTGGGCCTCTCTCCTGGAGGCCCTCTGTCAGACCCAGTGTTGACATGTGGCAAGACGCTCCTAGGGGCGCGTCTTGCTTGGCTCTCTCTCCTGGAGGCACTCAGTCAGACCGAGTGCTGACATGTGGCAAGACGCTCCTCGGGGCGTGTCTTGCTTGGGCCTCTCTCCTGGAGGCGCTCAGTCAGACCCAGTGGTGACATATGGCAAGACGCTCCTCGGGACGCGTATTGCTTGGGCCTCTCTCCTGGAGGCCCTCTGTCAGACCCAGTGTTGACATGTGGCAAGACACTCCTCGGGGCATGTCTTGCTTGGGCTTCTCTCATGGAGGCCCTCAGTCAGACCCAGTGTTAACAAGTGTCAAGACACTCCTCGGGGCGCGTCTTGCTTGGGCCTCTCTCCTGGAGGCGCTCAGTCAGACCCAGTGTTGACATGTGGCAAGACGCTCCTCGGGGCGCGTCTTACTTGGGCCTCTCTCCTGGAGGCGCTCAGTCAGACCCAGTGTTGACATGTGGCAAGACGCTCCTCGGGGCGCGTCTTGCTTGGGCCTCTCTCCTGGAGGATCTCAGTCAGACCCAGTGGTGACATGTGGCAAGACGCTCCTCGGAGCGCGTCTTGCTTGGGCCTCTCTCCTGGAGGCGCTCAGTCAGACCGAGTGTTGACATGTGGCAAGACGCTCCTCGGGGCGCGTCTTGCTTGGGCCTCTCTCCTGGAGGCGCTCAGTCAGACCCAGTGGTGACATGTGGCAAGACGCTCCTCGGGGCACGTCTTGCTTGGGCCTCTCTCCTGGAGGCCCTCAATCATACCCAGTGTTGACACGTGGCAAGACGCTCCTCGGGGCGCGTCTTGCTTGGGCCTCTCTCCTGGAGGCGCTCAGTTAGACCCAGTGTTGACATTTGGCAAGACGCTCCTCGGGGCGTGTCTTCCTTGGGCCTCTCTCCTGGAGGCGCTCAGTCAGACCCAGTGTTGACATGTGGCAAGACGCTCCTCGGGGCGCGTCTTGCTTGGGCCTCTCTCCTGGAGGCGCTCAGTCAGACCGAGTGCTGACATGTGGCAAGACGCTACTCGGGGCGCGTCTTGCTTGGGCCTCTCTCCTGGAGGCCCTCTGTCAGACCCAGTGTTGACACGTGGCAAGACGCTCCTCGGGGCGTGTCTTGCTTGGGCCTCTCTCCTGGAGGCGCTCAGTCAAACCGAGTAGTGACATGTGGCATGACGCTCCTCGGGGCGCGTCTTGCTTGGGCCTCTCTCCTAGAGGCGCTCAGTCAGACCCAGTGGTGACATGTGGCAAGACACTCCTCGGGGCGAGTCTTGCTTGGGCCTCTCTCCTGGAGGCCCTCTGTCAGACCCAGTGTTGACATGTGGCAAGACGCTCCTCGGGGCGTGTCTTGCTTGGGCCTCTCTCATGGAGGCCCTCAGTCAGACCCAGTGTTGACAAGTGTCAAGACGCTCCTCGGGGCGCATCTTGCTTGGGCCTCTCTCCTGGAGGCACTCAGACAGACCCATTGTTGACATGTGGCAAGACGCTCCTCGGGGTGCGTCTTGCTTGGGCTTCTCTCCTGGAGGCCCTCAGTCAGACCCATTGTTGACAAGAGGCAAGACGCTCCTCGGGGCGCTTCTTGCTTGGGCCTCTCTCCTGGAGGCGCTCAGTCAGACCCAGTGTTGACATGTGGCAAGACGCTCCTCGGGGCACGTCTTGCTTGGGCCTCTCTCCTGGAGGCGCTCAGTCAGACCCAGTGTTGACATGTGGCAAGACGCTCCTCGGGGCGCGTCTTGCTTGGGCCTCTCTCCTGGAGGCGCTCAGTCAGACCCAGTGGTGACATGTGGCAAGACGCTCCTCGGGGGCGTCTTACTTGGGCCTCTCTCCTGGAGGCGCTCAGTCAGACCCAGTGGTGACATGTGGCAAGACGCTCCTCGGGGCACGTATTGCTTGGGCCTCTCTCCTGGAGGCCCTCTGTCAGACCCAGTGTTGACATGTGGCAAGACGCTCCTCGGGGCGCGTCTTGCTTGTGCCTCTCTCCTGGAGGCCCTCAATCAGACCCAGTGTTGACACGTGGCAAGACGCTCCTCGGGGCGCGTCTTGCTTGGGCCTCTCTCCTGGAGGCGCTCAGTCAGACCCAGTGTTGACATTTGGCAAGACGCTCCTCGGGGCGCGTCTTCCTTGGGCCTCTCTCCTGGAGGCGCTCAGTCAGACCCAGTGTTGACATGTGGCAAGACGCTCCTCGGGGCGCGTCTTGCTTGGGCCTCTCTCCTGGAGGCGCTCAGTCAGACCGAGTGCTGACATGTGGCAAGACGCTCCTCGGGGCGCGTCTTGCTTGGGCCTCTCTCCTGGAGGCCCTCTGTCAGACCCAGTGTTGACACGTGGGAAGACGCTCCTCGGGGCGCCTCTTGCTTGGGCCTCTCTCCTGGAGGCGCTCAGTCAAACCGAGTAGTGACATGTGGCATGACGCTCCTCGGGGCGCGTCTTGCTTGGGCCTCTCTCCCAGAGGCGCTCAGTCAGACCCAGTGGTGACATGTGGCAAGACACTCCTCGGGGTGAGTCTTGCTTGGGCCTCTCTCCTGGAGGCCCTCTGTCAGACCCAGTGTTGACATGTGGCAAGACGCTCCTCTGGGCGTGTCTTTCTTGGGCCTCTCTCATGGAGGCCCTCAGTCAGACCCAGTGTTGACAAGTGTCAAGATGCTCCTCGGGGCGCGTCTTGCTTGGGCCTCTCTCCTGGAGGCACTCAGTCAGACCCATTGTTGACATGTGGCAAGACGCTCCTCGGGGTGCGTCTTGCTTGGGCTTCTCTCCTGGAGGCCCTCAGTCAGACCCATTGTTGACAAGAGGCAAGACGCTCCTCGGGGTGCTTCTTGCTTGGGCCTCTCTCCTGGAGGCGCTCAGTCAGACCCAGTGTTGACATGTGGCAAGACGCTCCTCGGGGCACGTCTTGCTTGGGCCTCTCTCCTGGAGGCGCTCAGTCAGACCCAGTGTTGACATGTGGCAAGACGCTCCTCGGGGCGCGTCTTGCTTGGGCCTCTCTCCTGGAGGCGCTCAGTGAGACCCAGTGGTGACATGTGGCAAGACGCTCCTCGGGGCGCGTCTTACTTGGGCCTCTCTCCTGGAGGCGCTCAGTCAGACCCAGTGGTGACATGTGTCAAGACGCTCCTCGGGGCACGTATTGCTTGGGCCTCTCTCCTGGAGGCCCTCTGTCAGACCCAGTGTTGACATGTGGCAAGACGCTCCTCGGGGCGCGTCTTGCTTGGGCTTCTCTCATTGAGGCCCTCAGTCAGACCCAGTGTTGACATGTGTCAAGACGCTCCTCGGGGCGTGTCTTGCTTGGGCCTCTCTCCTGGAGGCGCTCAGTCAGACCCAGTGTTGACATGTGGCAAGACGCTCCTCGGGGCACGTCTTGCTTGGGCTTCTCTCCTGGAGGCCCTCAGTCAGACCCAGTGTTGACAAGTGTCAAGACGCTCCTCGGGGCACGTCTTGCTTGGGCCTCTCTCCTGGAGGCTCACAGTCAGACCCAGTGTTGACAAGAGTCAAGACACTCCTCGGGGCGCATCTTGCTTGGGCCTTTTTCCTGGAGGCCCTCTGTCAGACCCAGTGATGACATGTGGCAAGACACTCCTCGGGGCGCGTCTTGCTTGGGCCTCTCTCCTGGAGGCCCTCTGTCAGACCCAGTGTTGACATGTGGCAAGACGCTCCTAGGGGCGCGTCTTGCTTGGCTCTCTCTCTTGGAGGCGCTCAGTCAGATCAAGTGCTGACATGTGGCAAGACGCTCCTCGGGGCGTGTCTTGCTTGGGCCTCTCTCCTGGAGGCGCTCAGTCAGACCCAGTGGTGACATATGGCAAGACGCTCCTCGGGGCGCGTATTGCTTGGGCCTCTCTCCTGGAGGCCCTCTGTCAGACCCAGTATTGACATGTGGCAAGACACTCCTCGGGGCATGTCTTGCTTGGGCTTCTCTCATGGAGGCCCTCAGTCAGACCCAGTGTTAACAAGTGTCAAGACACTCCTCGGGGCGCGTCTTGCTTGGGCCTCTCTCCTGGAGGCGCTCAGTCAGACCCAGTGTTGACATGTGGCAAGACGCTCCTCGGGGCGCGTCTTACTTGGGCCTCTCTCCTGGAGGCGCTCAGTCAGACCCAGTGTTGACATGTGGCAAGACGCTCCTCGGGGCGCGTCTTGCTTGGGCCTCTCTCCTGGAGGCTCTCAGTCAGACCCAGTGGTGACATGTGGCAAGACGCTCCTCGGGGCGCGTCTTGCTTGGGCCTCTCTCCTGGAGGCGCTCAGTCAGACCGAGTGCTGACATGTGGCAAGACGCTCCTCGGGGCGCGTCTTTCTTGGGCCTCTCTCCTTGAGGCGTTCAGTCAGACCCAGTGGTGACATGTGGCAAGACGCTCCTCGGGGCACGTCTTGCTTGGGCCTCTCTCCTGGAGGCCCTCAATCAGACCCAGTGTTGACACGTGGCAAGACGCTCCTCGGGGCGCGTCTTGCTTGGGCCTCTCTCCTGGAGGCGCTCAGTCAGACCCAGTGTTGACATGTGGCAAGACGCTCCTCGGGGCGCGTCTTGCTTGGGCCTCTCTCCTGGAGGCGCTCAGTCAGACCGAGTGCTGACATGTGGCAAGACGCTCCTCGGGGCGCATCTTGCTTGGGCCTCTCTCCTGGAGGCGCTCAGTTAGACCCAGTGTTGACATTTGGCAAGACGCTCCTCGGGGCGCGTCTTCCTTGGGCCTCTCTCCTGGAGGCGCTCAGTCAGACCCAGTGTTGACATGTGGCAAGACGCTCCTCGGGGCGCGTCTTGCTTGGGCCTCTCTCCTGGAGGCGCTCAGTCAGACCGAGTGCTGACATGTGGCAAGACGCTCCTCGGGGCGCGTCTTGCTTGGGCCTCTCTCCTGGAGGCCCTCTGTCAGACCCAGTGTTGACACGTGGCAAGACGCTCCTCGGGGCGCCTCTTGCTTGGGCCTCTCTCCTGGAGGCGCTCAGTCAAACCGAGTAGTGACATGTGGCATGACGCTCCTCGGGGCGCGTCTTGCTTGGGCCTCTCTCCCAGAGGCGCTCAGTCAGACCCAGTGGTGACATGTGGCAAGACACTCCTCGGGGTGAGTCTTGCTTGGGCCTCTCTCCTGGAGGCCCTCTGTCAGACCCAGTGTTGACATGTGGCAAGACGCTCCTCGGGGCGTGTCTTTCTTGGGCCTCTCTCATGGAGGCCCTCAGTCAGACCCAGTGTTGACAAGTGCCAAGATGCTCCTCGGGGCGCGTCTTGCTTGGGCCTCTCTCCTGGAGGCACTCAGTCAGACCCATTGTTGACATGTGGCAAGACGCTCCTCGGGGTGCGTCTTGCTTGGGCTTCTCTCCTGGAGGCCCTCAGTCAGACCCATTGTTGACAAGAGGCAAGACGCTCCTCGGGGTGCTTCTTGCTTGGGCCTCTCTCCTGGAGGCGCTCAGTCAGACCCAGTGTTGACATGTGGCAAGACGCTCCTCGGGGCACGTCTTGCTTGGGCCTCTCTCCTGGAGGCGCTCAGTCAGACCCAGTGTTGACATGTGGCAAGACGCTCCTCGGGGCGCGTCTTGCTTGGGCCTCTCTCCTGGAGGCGCTCAGTCAGACCCAGTGGTGACATGTGGCAAGACGCTCCTCGGGGCGCGTCTTACTTGGGCCTCTCTCCTGGAGGCGCTCAGTCAGACCCAGTGGTGACATGTGTCAAGACGCTCCTCGGGGCACGTATTGCTTGGGCCTCTCTCCTGGAGGCCCTCTGTCAGACCCAGTGTTGACATGTGGCAAGACGCTCCTCGGGGCGCGTCTTGCTTGGGCTTCTCTCATTGAGGCCCTCAGTCAGACCCAGTGTTGACATGTGTCAAGACGCTCCTCGGGGCGTGTCTTGCTTGGGCCTCTCTCCTGGAGGCGCTCAGTCAGACCCAGTGTTGACATGTGGCAAGACGCTCCTCGGGGCACGTCTTGGTTGGGCTTCTCTCCTGGAGGCCCTCAGTCAGACCCAGTGTTGACAAGTGTCAAGACGCTCCTCGGGGCACGTCTTGCTTGGGCCTCTCTCCTGGAGGCTCACAGTCAGACCCAGTGTTGACAAGAGTCAAGACACTCCTCGGGGCGCATCTTGCTTGGGCCTTTTTCCTGGAGGCCCTCTGTCAGACCCAGTGATGACATGTGGCAAGACACTCCTCGGGGCGCGTCTTGCTTGGGCCTCTCTCCTGGAGGCCCTCTGTCAGACCCAGTGTTGACATGTGGCAAGACGCTCCTAGGGGCGCGTCTTGCTTGGCTCTCTCTCTTGGAGGCGCTCAGTCAGATCAAGTGCTGACATGTGGCAAGACGCTCCTCGGGGCGTGTCTTGCTTGGGCCTCTCTCCTGGAGGCGCTCAGTCAGACCCAGTGGTGACATATGGCAAGACGCTCCTCGGGGCGCGTATTGCTTGGGCCTCTCTCCTGGAGGCCCTCTGTCAGACCCAGTGTTGACATGTGGCAAGACACTCCTCGGGGCATGTCTTGCTTGGGCTTCTCTCATGGAGGCCCTCAGTCAGACCCAGTGTTAACAAGTGTCAAGACACTCCTCGGGGCGCGTCTTGCTTGGGCCTCTCTCCTGGAGGCGCTCAGTCAGACCCAGTGTTGACATGTGGCAAGACGCTCCTCGGGGCGCGTCTTACTTGGGCCTCTCTCCTGGAGGCGCTCAGTCAGACCCAGTGTTGACATGTGGCAAGACGCTCCTCGGGGCGCGTCTTGCTTGGGCCTCTCTCCTGGAGGCTCTCAGTCAGACCCAGTGGTGACATGTGGCAAGACGCTCCTCGGGGCGCGTCTTGCTTGGGCCTCTCTCCTGGAGGCGCTCAGTCAGACCGAGTGCTGACATGTGGCAAGACGCTCCTCGGGGCGCGTCTTTCTTGGGCCTCTCTCCTTGAGGCGCTCAGTCAGACCCAGTGGTGACATGTGGCAAGACGCTCCTCGGGGCACGTCTTGCTTGGGCCTCTCTCCTGGAGGCCCTCAATCAGACCCAGTGTTGACACGTGGCAAGACGCTCCTCGGGGCGCGTCTTGCTTGGGCCTCTCTCCTGGAGGCGCTCAGTCAGACCCAGTGTTGACATGTGGCAAGACGCTCCTCGGGGCGCGTCTTACTTGGGCCTCTCTCCTGGAGGCGCTCAGTCAGACCCAGTGTTAACATGTGGCAAGACGCACCTCGGGGCGTGTCTTGCTTGGGCCTCTCTCCTGGAGGCGCTCAGTCAGACCGAGTGCTGACATGTGGCAAGACGCTCCTCGGGTCGCGTCTTGCTTGGGCCTCTCTCCTGGAGGCCCTCTGTCAGACCCAGTGTTGACATGTGGCAAGACGCTCCTCGGGGCCCGTCTTGCTTGGGCCTCTCTCCTGGAGGCCCTCAATCAGCTCCAGTGTTGACACGTGGCAAGACGCTCCTCGGGGCGCGTCTTGCTTGGGCCTCTCTCCTGGAGGCGCTCAGTCAAACCGAGTAGTGACATGTGGCATGACGCTCCTCGGGGCGCGTCTTGCTTGGGCCTCTCTCCTAGAGGCGCTCAGTCAGACCCAGTGGTGACATGTGGCAAGACACTCCTCGGGGCGAGTCTTGCTTGGGCCTCTCTCCTGGAGGCCCTCTGTCAGACCCAGTGTTGACATGTGGCAAGATGCTCCTCGGGGCGTGTCTTGCTTGGGCCTCTCTCATGGAGGCCCTCAGTCAGACCCAGTGTTGACAAGTGTCAAGACACTCCTCGGGGCGCATCTTGCTTGGGCCTCTCTCCTGGAGGCCCTCTGTCAGACCCAGTGTTGACATGTGGCAAGACACTCCTCGGGGTGCGTCTTGCTTGGGCCTCTCTCCTGGAGGCCCTCTGTCAGACCCAGTGTTGACATGTGGCAAGACACTCCTCGGGGCATGTCTTGCTTGGGCTTCTCTCATGGAGGCCCACAGTCAGACCCAGTGTTAACAAGTGTCAAGAAACTCCTCGGGGCGCGTCTTGCTTGGGCCTCTCTCCTGGAGGCGCTCAGTCAGACCCAGTGTTGACATGTGGCAAGACACTCCTCGGGGCGAGTCTTGCTTGGGCCTCTCTCCTGGAGGCCCTCTGTCAGACCCAGTGTTGACATGTGGCAAGACGCTCCTCGGGGCGTGTCTTGCTTGGGCCTCTCTCATGGAGGCCCTCAGTCAGACCCAGTGTTGACAAGTGTCAAGACGCTCCTCGGGGCGCGTCTTGCTTGGGCCTCTCTCCTGGAGGCACTCAGACAGACCCATTGTTGACATGTGGCAAGACGCTCCTCGGGGTGCGTCTTGCTTGGGCTTCTCTCCTGGAGGCCCTCAGTCAGACCCATTGTTGACAAGAGGCAAGACGCTCCTCGGGGCGCTTCTTGCTTGGGCCTCTCTCCTGGAGGCGCTCAGTCAGACCCAGTGTTGACCTTTGGCAAGACGCTCCTCGGGGCACGTCTTGCTTGGGCCTCTCTCCTGGAGGCGCTCAGTCAGACCCAGTGTTGACATGTGGCAAGACGCTCCTCGGGGCGCGTCTTGCTTGGGCCTCTCTCCTGGAGGCGCTCAGTCAGACCCAATGGTGACATGTGGCAAGACGCTCCTCGGGGCGCGTCTTACTTGGGCCTCTCTCCTGGAGGCGCTCAGTCAGAACCAGTGGTGACATGTGGCAAGACGCTCCTCGGGGCACGTATTGCTTGGGCCTCTCTCCTGGAGGCCCTCTGTCAGACCCAGTGTTGACATGTGGCAAGACGCTCCTCGGGGCGCGTCTTGCTTGGGCCTCTCTCCTGGAGGCCCTCAATCAGACCCAGTGTTGACACGTGGCAAGACGCTCCTCGGGGCGCGTCTTGCTTGGGCCTCTCTCCTGGAGGCGCTCAGTCAGACCCAGTGTTGACATTTGGCAAGACGCTCCTCGGGGCGCGTCTTCCTTGGGCCTCTCTCCTGGAGGCGCTCAGTCAGACCCAGTGTTGACATGTGGCAAGACGCTCCTCGGGGCGCGTCTTGCTTGGGCCTCTCTCCTGGAGGCGCTCAGTCAGACCGAGTGCTGACATGTGGCAAGACGCTCCTCGGGGCGCGTCTTGCTTGGGCCTCTCTCCTGGAGGCCCTCTGTCAGACCCAGTGTTGACACGTGGCAAGACGCTCCTCGGGGCGCGTCTTGCTTGGGCCTCTCTCCTGGAGGCGCTCAGTCAAACCGAGTAGTGACATGTGGCATGATGCTCCTCGGGGCGCGTCTTGCTTGGACCTCTCTCCTAGAGGCGCTCAGTCAGACCCAGTGGTGACATGTGGCAAGACGCTCCTCGGGGCGAGTCTTGCTTGGGCCTCTCTCATGGAGGCCCTCAGTCAGACCCAGTGTTGACAAGTGTCAAGACGCTCCTCGGGGCGCGTCTTGCTTTGGCCTCTCTCCTGGAGGCACTCAGTCAGACCCATTGTTGACATGTGGCAAGACGCTCCTCGGGGTGTGTCTTGCTTGGGCTTCTCTCCTGGAGGCCCTCAGTCAGACCCATTGTTGACAAGAGGCAATACGCTCCTCGGGGCGCTCCTTGCTTGGGCCTCTCTCCTGGAGGCGCTCAGTCAGACCCAGTGTTGACATGTGGCAAGACGCTCCTCGGGGCACGTCTTGCTTGGGCCTCTCTCCTGGAGGCGCTCAGTCAGACCCAGTGTTGACATGTGGCAAGACGCTCCTCGGGGCGCGTCTTGCTTGGGACTCTCTCCTGGAGGCGCTCAGTCAGACCCAGTGGTGACATGTGGCAAGACGCTCCTCGGGGCGCGTCTTACTTGGGCCTCTCTCCTGGAGGCGCTCAGTCAGACCCAGTGGTGACATGTGGCAAGACGCTCCTCGGGGCAGTTATTGCTTGGGCCTCTCTCCTGGAGGCCCTCTGTCAGACCCAAAGTTGACACGTGGCAAGACGCTCCTCGGGGCGCGTCTTGCTTGGGCCTCTCTCCTGGAGGCGCTCAGTCATACCGAGTAGTGACATGTGGCATGACGCTCCTCGGGGCGCGTCTTGCTTGGGCCTCTCTCCTAGAGGCGCTCAGTCAGACCCAGTGGTGACATGTGGCAAGACGCTCCTCGGGGCGCGTCTTGCTTGGGCCTCTCTCCTGGAGGCGCTCAGTCAGACCGAGTGCTGACATGTGGCAAGACGCTCCTCGGGGCGCGTCTTGCTTGGGCCTCTCTCCTGGAGGCCCTCTGTCAGACCCAGTGTTGACACGTGGCAAGACGCTCCTCGGGGCGCGTCTTGCTTGGGCCTCTCTCCTGGAGGCGCTCAGTCAAACCGAGTAGTGACATGTGGCATGACGCTCCTCGGGGCGCGTCTTGCTTGGGCCTCTCTCCTGGAGGCGCTCAGTCAGACCGAGTGCTGACATGTGGCAAGACGCTCCTCGGGGCGCGTCTTGCTTGGGACTCTCTCCTGGAGGCGCTCAGTCAGACCCAGTGGTGACATGTGGCAAGACGCTCCTCGGGTCGCGTCTTACTTGGGCCTCTCTCCTGGAGGCGCTCAGTCAGACCCAGTGGTGACATGTGGCAAGACGCTCCTCGGGGCGCGTCTTACTTGGGCCTCTCTCCTGGAGGCGCTCAGTCAGACCCAGTGGTGACATGTGGCAAGACGCTCCTCGGGGCGCGTCTTACTTGGGCCTCTCTCCTGGAGGCGCTCAGTCAGACCCAGTGGTGACATGTGGCAAGACGCTCCTCGGGGCAGTTATTGCTTGGGCCTCTCTCCTGGAGGCCCTCTGTCAGACCCAAAGTTGACACGTGGCAAGACGCTCCTCGGGGCGCGTCTTGCTTGGGCCTCTCTCCTGGAGGCGCTCAGTCATACCGAGTAGTGACATGTGGCATGACGCTCCTCGGGGCGCGTCTTGCTTGGGCCTCTCTCCTAGAGGCGCTCAGTCAGACCCAGTGGTGACATGTGGCAAGACGCTCCTCGGGGCGCGTCTTGCTTGGGCCTCTCTCCTGGAGGCGCTCAGTCAGACCGAGTGCTGACATGTGGCAAGACGCTCCTCGGGGCGCGTCTTGCTTGGGCCTCTCTCCTGGAGGCCCTCTGTCAGACCCAGTGTTGACACGTGGCAAGACGCTCCTCGGGGCGCGTCTTGCTTGGGCCTCTCTCCTGGAGGCGCTCAGTCAAACCGAGTAGTGACATGTGGCATGACGCTCCTCGGGGCGCGTCTTGCTTGGGCCTCTCTCCTGGAGGCGCTCAGTCAGACCGAGTGCTGACATGTGGCAAGACGCTCCTCGGGGCGCGTCTTGCTTGGGACTCTCTCCTGGAGGCGCTCAGTCAGACCCAGTGGTGACATGTGGCAAGACGCTCCTCGGGTCGCGTCTTACTTGGGCCTCTCTCCTGGAGGCGCTCAGTCAGACCCAGTGGTGACATGTGGCAAGACGCTCCTCGGGGCAGTTATTGCTTGGGCCTCTCTCCTGGAGGCCCTCTGTCAGACCCAAAGTTGACACGTGGCAAGACGCTCCTCGGGGCGCGTCTTGCTTGGGCCTCTCTCCTGGAGGCGCTCAGTCAAACCGAGTAGTGACATGTGGCATGATGCTCCTCGGGGCGCGTCTTGCTTGGGCCTCTCTCCTAGAGGCGCTCAGTCAGACCCAGTGGTGACATGTGGCAAGACACTCCTCGGGGCGAGTCTTGCTTGGGCCTCTCTCCTGGAGACCCTCTGTCAGACCCAGTGTTGACATGTGGCAAGACGCTCCTCGGGGCGTGTCTTGCTTGGGCCTCTCTCATTGAGGCCCTCAGTCAGACCCAGTGTTGACATGTGGCAAGACGCTCCTCGGGGCACGTCTTGCTTGGGCTACTCTCCTGGAGGCCCTCAGTCAGACCCAGTGTTGACAAGTGTCAAGACGCTCCTCGGGGCACGTCTTGCTTGGGCCTCTCTCCTGGAGGTGCACAGTCAGACCCAGTGTTGACATGTGGCAAGACGCTCCTCGGGGCGCGTCTTGCTTGGGCCTCTCTCCTGGAGGCTCTCAGTCAGACCCAGTGGTGACATGTGGCAAGACGCTCCTCGGGGCGCGTCTTGCTTGGGCCTCTCTCCTGGAGGCGCTCAGTCAGACCCAGTGTTGACATGTGACAAGACACTCCTCGGGGCGCGTCTTGCTTGGGCCTCTCTCCTGGAGGCCCTCTGACAGACCCAGTGTTGACATGTGGCAAGAAACTCCTCGGGGCGCGTCTTGCTTGGGCTTCTCTCATGGAGGCCCTCAGTCAGACCCAGTGTTGACAAGAGTCAAGACACTCCTCGGGGCGCATCTTGCTTGGGCCTTTTTCCTGGAGGCCCTCTGTCAGACCCAGTGATGACATGTGGCAAGACACTCCTCGGGGCGCGTCTTGCTTGGGCCTCTCTCCTGGAGGCCCTCTGTCAGACCCAGTGTTGACATGTGGCAAGACGCTCCTAGGGGCGCGTCTTGCTTGGCTCTCTCTCCTGGAGGCGCTCAGTCAGATCGAGTGCTGACATGTGGCAAGACGCTCCTCGGGGCGTGTCTTGCTTGGGCCTCTCTCCTGGAGGCGCTCAGTCAGACCCAGTGGTGACATATGGCAAGACGCTCCTCGGGGCGCGTATTGCTTGGGCCTCTCTCCTGGAGTCCCTCTGTCAGACCCAGTGTTGACATGTGGCAAGACACTCCTCGGGGCATGTCTTGCTTGGGCTTCTCTCATGGAGGCCCTCAGTCAGACCCAGTGTTAACAAGTGTCAAGACACTCCTCGGGGCGCGTCTTGCTTGGGCCTCTCTCCTGGAGGCGCTCAGTCAGACCCAGTGTTGACATGTGGCAAGACGCTCCTCGGGGCGCGTCTTACTTGGGCCTCTCTCCTGGAGGCGCTCAGTCAGACCCAGTGTTGACATGTGGCAAGACGCTCCTCGGGGCGCGTCTTGCTTGGGCCTCTCTCCTGGAGGCTCTCAGTCAGACCCAGTGGTGACATGTGGCAAGACGCTCCTCGGGGCGCGTCTTGCTTGGGCCTCTCTCCTGGAGGCGCTCAGTCAGACCGAGTGCTGACATGTGGCAAGACGCTCCTCGGGGCGCGTCTTGCTTGGGCCTCTCTCCTTGAGGCGCTCAGTCAGACCCAGTGGTGACATGTTGCAAGACGCTCCTCGGGGCACGTCTTGCTTGGGCCTCTCTCCTGGAGGCCCTCAATCAGACCCAGTGTTGACACGTGGCAAGACGCTCCTCGGGGCGCGTCTTGCTTGGGCCTCACTCCTGGAGGCGCTCAGTCAGACCCAGTGTTGACATGTGGCAAGACGCTCCTCGGGGCGCGTCTTACTTGGGCCTCTCTCCTGGAGGCGCTCAGTCAGACCCAGTGTTGACATGTGGCAAGACGCTCCTCGGGGCGCGTCTTGCTTGGGCCTCTCTCCTGGAGGCGCTCAGTCAGACCGAGTGCTGACATGTGGCAAGACGCTCCTCGGGGCGCGTCTTGCTTGGGCCTCTCTCCTTGAGGCGCTCAGTCAGACCCAGTGGTGACATGTTGCAAGACGCTCCTCGGGGCACGTCTTGCTTGGGCCTCTCTCCTGGAGGCCCTTAATCAGACCCAGTGTTGACACGTGGCAAGACGCTCCTCGGGGCGCGTCTTGCTTGGGCCTCTCTCCTGGAGGCGCTCAGTCAGACCCAGTGTTGACATGTGGCAAGACGCTCCTCGGGGCGCGTCTTACTTGGGCCTCTCTCCTAGAGGCGCTCAGTCAGACCCAGTGTTGACATGTGGCAAGACGCTCCTCGGGGCGCGTCTTGCTTGGGCCTCTCTCCTGGAGGCGCTCAGTCAGACCGAGTGCTGACATGTGGCAAGACGCTCCTCGGGGCGCGTCTTGCTTGGGCCTCTCTCCTGGAGGCCCTCTGTCAGACCCAGTGTTGACATGTGGCAAGAAGCTCCTCGGGGCGCGTCTTGCTTGGGCCTCTCTCCTGGAGGCGCTCAGTCAAACCGAGTAGTGACATGTGGCATGACGCTCCTCGGGGCGCGTCTTGCTTGGGCCTCTCTCCTGGAGGCCCTCTGTCAGACCCAGTGTTGACATGTGGCAAGACGCTCCTCGGGGCGTGTCTTGCTTGGGCCTCTCTCCTGGAGGCCCTCTGTCAGACCCAGTGTTGACATGTGGCAAGACGCTCCTCGGGGCGTGTCTTGCTTGGGCCTCTCTCATGGAGGCCCTCAGTCAGACCCAGTGTTGACAAGTGTCAAGACACTCCTCGGGGCGCATCTTGCTTGGGCCTCTCTCCTGGAGGTCCTCTGTCAGACCCAGTGTTGACATGTGGCAAGACACTCCTCGGGGCGCGTCTTGCTTGGGCCTCTCTCCTGGAGGCCCTCTGTCAGACCCAGTGTTGACATGTGGCAAGACACTCCTCGGGGCATGTCTTGCTTGGGCTTCTCTCATGGAGGCCCACAGTCAGACCCAGTGTTAACAAGTGTCAAGACACTCCTCGGGCGCGTCTTGCTTGGGCCTCTCTCCTGGAGGCGCTCAGTCAGACCCAGTGTTGACATGTGGCAAGACGCTCCTCGGGGCGCGTCTTACTTGGGCCTCTCTCCTGGAGGTGCTCAGTCAGACCGAGTGCTGACATGTGGCAAGACGCTCCTCGGGGCACGTCTTGCTTGGGCCTCTCTCCTGGAGGCCCTCAATCAGACCCAGTGTTGACACATGGCAAGACGCTCCTCGGGGCGCGTCTTGCTTGGGCCTCTCTCCTGGAGGCGCTCAGGCAGACCCAGTGTTGACATGTGGCAAGACGCTCCTCGGGACGCGTCTTGCTTGGGCCTCTCTCCTGGAGGCGCTCAGTCAGACCGAGTGCTGACATGTGGCAAGACGCTCCTCGGGGCGCGTCTTTCTTGGGCCTCTCTCCTAGAGGCCCTCTGTCAGACCCAGTGTTGACATGTGGCAAGACGCTCCTCGGGGCGCGTCTTGCTTGGGCCTCTCTCCTGGAGGCCCTCAATCAGACCCAGTGTTGACACGTGGCAAGACGCTCCTCGGGGCGCGTCTTGCTTGGGCCTCTCTCCTGGAGGCGCTGAGTCAAACCGCGTAGTGACATGTGGCATGACGCTCCTCGGGGCGCGTCTTGCTTGGGCCTCTCTCCTAGAGGCGCTCAGTCAGACCCAGTGGTGACATGTGGCAAGACGCTCCTCGGGGCGTGTCTTGCTTGGGCCTCTCTCATGGAGGCCCTCAGTCAGACCCAGTGTTGACAAGTGTCAAGACGCTCCTCGGGGCGCGTCTTGCTTGGGCCTCTCTCCTGGAGGCACTCAGTCAGACCCATTGTTGACATGTGGCAAGACGCTCCTCGGGGCGCGTCTTGCTTGGGCTTCTCTCCTGGAGGCCCTCAGTCAGACCCATTGTTGACAAGAGGCAAGACGCTCCTCGGGGCGCTTCTTGCTTGGGCCTCTCCCCTGGAGGCGCTCAGTCAGACCCAGTGTTGACATGTGGCAAGACGCTCCTCGGGGCACGTCTTGCTTGGGCCTCTCTCCTGGAGGCGCTCAGTCAGACCCAGTGTTGACATGTGGCAAGACGCTCCTCGGGGCACGTCTTGCTTGGGCCTCTCTCCTGGAGGCGCTCAGTCAGACCCAGTGTTGACATGTGGCAAGACGCTCCTCGGGGCACGTCTTGCTTGGGCCTCTCTCCTGGAGGCGCTCAGTCAGACCCAGTGTTGACATGTGGCAAGACGCTCCTCGGGGCGCGTCTTGCTTGGGCCTCTCTCCTGGAGGCTCTCAGTCAGACCCAGTGGTGACATGTGGCAAGACGCTCCTCGGGGCGCGTCTTGCTTGGGACTCTCTCCTGGAGGCGCTCAGTCAGACCCAGTGTTGACATGTGGCAAGACACTCCTCGGGGCGCGTCTTGCTTGGGCCTCTCTCCTGGAGGCCCTCTGTCAGACACAGTGTTGACATGTGGCAAGAAACTCCTCGGGGCGCGTCTTGCTTGGGCTTCTCTCATGGAGGCCCTCAGTCAGACCCAGTGTTGACAAGTGTCAAGACACTCCTCGGGGCACATCTTGCATGGGCCTCTCTCCTGGAGGCCCTCTGTCAGACCCAGTGTTGACATGTGGCAAGACACTCCTCGGGGCGCGTCTTGCTTGGGCCTCTCTCCTGGAGGCCCTCTGTCAGACCCAGTGTTGACATGTGGCAAGACGCTCCTAGGGGCGCGTCTTGCTTGGCTCTCTCTCCTGGAGGCGCTCAGTCAGACCGAGTGCTGACATGTGGCAAGACGCTCCTCGGGGCGTGTCTTGCTTGGGCCTCTCTCCTGGAGTCGCTCAGTCAGACCCAGTGGTGACATATGGCAAGACGCTCCTCGGGGCGCGTATTGCTTGGGCCTCTCTCCTGGAGGCCCTCTGTCAGACCCAGTGTTGACATGTGGCAAGACACTCCTCGGGGCATGTCTTGCTTGGGCTTCTCTCATGGAGGCCCTCAGTCAGACCCAGTGTTAACAAGTGTCAAGACACTCCTCGGGGCGCGTCTTGCTTGGGCCTCTCTCCTGGAGGCGCTCAGTCAGACCCAGTGTTGACATGTGGCAAGACGCTCCTCGGGGCGCGTCTTACTTGGGCCTCTCTCCTGGAGGAGCTCAGTCAGACCTAGTGTTGACATGTGGCAAGACGCTCCTCGGGGCGCGTCTTGCTTGGGCCTCTCTCCTGGAGGCTCTCAGTCAGACCCAGTGGTGACATGTGGCAAGACGCTCCTCGGGGCGCGTCTTGCTTGGGCCTCTCTCCTGGAGGCGCTCAGTCAGACCGAGTGCTGACATGTGGCAAGACGCTCCTCGGGGCGCGTCTTGCTTGGGCCTCTCTCCTGGAGGCGCTCAGTCAGACCCAGTGGTGACATGTGGCAAGACGCTCCTCGGGGCACGTCTTGCTTGGGCCTCTCTCCTGGAGGCCCTCAATCAGACCCAGTGTTGACACGTGGCAAGACGCTCCTCCTGGCGTATCTTGCTTGGGCCTCTCTCCTGGAGGCGCTCAGTCAGACCCAGTGTTGACATGTGGCAAGACGCTCCTCGGGGCGCGTTTTACTTGGGCCTCTCTCCTGGAGGCGCTCAGTCAGACCGAGTGCTGACATGTGGCAAGACGCTCCTCGGGGCGCGTCTTGCTTGGGCCTCTCTCCTGGAGGCCCTCTGTCAGACCCAGTGTTGACATGTGGCAAGACGCTCCTCGGGGCGCGTCTTGCTTGGGCCTCTCTCCTGGAGGCCCTCAATCAGACCCAGTGTTGACACGTGGCAAGACGCTCCTCGGGGCGCGTCTTGCTTGGGCCTCTCTCCTGGAGGCGCTCAGTCAAACCGAGTAGTGACATGTGGCATGACGCTCCTCGGGGCGCGTCTTGCTTGGGCCTCTCTCCTAGAGGCGCTCAGTCAGACCCAGTGGTGACATGTGGCAAGACACTCCTCGGGGCGAGTCTTGCTTGGGCCTCTCTCCTGGAGGCCCTCTGTCAGACCCAGTGTTGACATGTGGCAAGACGCTCCTCGGGGCGTGTCTTGCTTGGGCCTCTCTCATGGAGGCCCTCAGTCAGACCCAGTGTTGACAAGTGTCAAGACGCTCCTCGGGGCGCGTCTTGCTTGGGCCTCTCTCCTGGAGGCACTCAGTCAGACCCATTGTTGACATGTGGCAAGACGCTCCTCGGGGCGCGTCTTGCTTGGGCTTCTCTCCTGGAGGCCCTCAGTCAGACCCATTGTTGACAAGAGGCAAGACGCTCCTCGGGGCGCTTCTTGCTTGGGCCTCTCTCCTGGAGGCGCTCAGTCAGACCCAGTGTTGACATGTGGCAAGACGCTCCTCGGGGCACGTCTTGCTTGGGCCTTTCTCCTGGAGGCGCTCAGTCAGACCCAGTGTTGACATGTGGCAAGACGCTCCTCGGGGCACGTCTTGCTTGGGCCTCTCTCCTGGAGGCGCTCAGTCAGACCCAGTGTTGACTTGTGGCAAGACGCTCCTCGGGGCGCTTCTTGCTTGGGCCTCTCCCCTGGAGGCGCTCAGTCAGACCCAGTGTTGACATGTGGCAAGACGCTCCTCGGGGCACGTCTTGCTTGGGCCTCTCTCCTGGAGGCGCTCAGTCAGACCCAGTGTTGACATGTGGCAAGACGCTCCTCGGGGCACGTCTTGCTTGGGCCTCTCTCCTGGAGGCGCTCAGTCAGACCCAGTGTTGACATGTGGCAAGACGCTCCTCGGGGCACGTCTTGCTTGGGCCTCTCTCCTGGAGGCGCTCAGTCAGACCCAGTGTTGACATGTGGCAAGACGCTCCTCGGGGCGCGTCTTGCTTGGGCCTCTCTCCTGGAGGCTCTCAGTCAGACCCAGTGGTGACATGTGGCAAGACGCTCCTCGGGGCGCGTCTTGCTTGGGACTCTCTCCTGGAGGCGCTCAGTCAGACCCAGTGTTGACATGTGGCAAGACACTCCTCGGGGCGCGTCTTGCTTGGGCCTCTCTCCTGGAGGCCCTCTGTCAGACACAGTGTTGACATGTGGCAAGAAACTCCTCGGGGCGCGTCTTGCTTGGGCTTCTCTCATGGAGGCCTTCAGTCAGACCCAGTGTTGACAAGTGTCAAGACACTCCTCGGGGCACATCTTGCATGGGCCTCTCTCCTGGAGGCCCTCTGTCAGACCCAGTGTTGACATGTGGCAAGACACTCCTCGGGGTGCGTCTTGCTTGGGCCTCTCTCCTGGAGGCCCTCTGTCAGACCCAGTGTTGACATGTGGCAAGACGCTCCTAGGGGCGCGTCTTGCTTGGCTCTCTCTCCTGGAGGCGCTCAGTCAGACCGAGTGCTGACATGTGGCAAGACGCTCCTCGGGGCGTGTCTTGCTTGGGCCTCTCTCCTGGAGTCGCTCAGTCAGACCCAGTGGTGACATATGGCAAGACGCTCCTCGGGGCGCGTATTGCTTGGGCCTCTCTCCTGGAGGCCCTCTGTCAGACCCAGTGTTGACATGTGGCAAGACACTCCTCGGGGCATGTCTTGCTTGGGCTTCTCTCATGGAGGCCCTCAGTCAGACCCAGTGTTAACAAGTGTCAAGACACTCCTCGGGGCGCGTCTTGCTTGGGCCTCTCTCCTGGAGGCGCTCAGTCAGACCCAGTGTTGACATGTGGCAAGACGCTCCTCGGGGCGCGTCTTACTTGGGCCTCTCTCCTGGAGGAGCTCAGTCAGACCTAGTGTTGACATGTGGCAAGACGCTCCTCGGGGCGCGTCTTGCTTGGGCCTCTCTCCTGGAGGCTCTCAGTCAGACCCAGTGGTGACATGTGGCAAGACGCTCCTCGGGGCGCGTCTTGCTTGGGCCTCTCTCCTGGAGGCGCTCAGTCAGACCGAGTGCTGACATGTGGCAAGACGCTCCTCGGGGCGCGTCTTGCTTGGGCCTCTCTCCTGGAGGCGCTCAGTCAGACCCAGTGGTGACATGTGGCAAGACGCTCCTCGGGGCACGTCTTGCTTGGGCCTCTCTCCTGGAGGCCCTCAATCAGACCCAGTGTTGACACGTGGCAAGACGCTCCTCCTGGCGTATCTTGCTTGGGCCTCTCTCCTGGAGGCGCTCAGTCAGACCCAGTGTTGACATGTGGCATGACGCTCCTCGGGGCGCGTCTTGCTTGGGCCTCTCTCCTAGAGGCGCTCAGTCAGACCCAGTGGTGACATGTGGCAAGACACTCCTCGGGGCGAGTCTTGCTTGGGCCTCTCTCCTGGAGGCCCTCTGTCAGACCCAGTGTTGACATGTGGCAAGACGCTCCTCGGGGCGTGTCTTGCTTGGGCCTCTCTCATGGAGGCCCTCAGTCAGACCCAGTGTTGACAAGTGTCAAGACGCTCCTCGGGGCGCGTCTTGCTTGGGCCTCTCTCCTGGAGGCACTCAGTCAGACCCATTGTTGACATGTGGCAAGACGCTCCTCGGGGCGCGTCTTGCTTGGGCTTCTCTCCTGGAGGCCCTCAGTCAGACCCATTGTTGACAAGAGGCAAGACGCTCCTCGGGGCGCTTCTTGCTTGGGCCTCTCTCCTGGAGGCGCTCAGTCAGACCCAGTGTTGACATGTGGCAAGACGCTCCTCGGGGCACGTCTTGCTTGGGCCTTTCTCCTGGAGGCGCTCAGTCAGACCCAGTGTTGACATGTGGCAAGACGCTCCTCGGGGCACGTCTTGCTTGGGCCTCTCTCCTGGAGGCGCTCAGTCAGACCCAGTGTTGACTTGTGGCAAGACGCTCCTCGGGGCACGTCTTGCTTGGGCCTCTCTCCTGGAGGCGCTCAGTCAGACCCAGTGTTGACATGTGGCAAGACGCTCCTCGGGGCGCGTCTTGCTTGGGCCTCTCTCCTGGAGGCTCTCAGTCAGACCCAGTGGTGACATGTGGCAAGACGCTCCTCGGGGCGCGTCTTGCTTGGGACTCTCTCCTGGAGGCGCTCAGTCAGACCCAGTGTTGACATGTGGCAAGACACTCCTCGGGGCGCGTCTTGCTTGGGCCTCTCTCCTGGAGGCCCTCTGTCAGACCCAGTGTTGACATGTGGCAAGACGCTCCTCGGGGCGCGTCTTGCTTGGGCCTCTCTCCTGGAGGCCCTCTGTCAGACCCAGTGTTGACATGTGGCAAGACACTCCTCGGGGCGCGTCTTGCTTGGGCCTCTCTCCTGGAGGCCCTCTGTCAGACCCAGTGTTGACATGTGGCAAGACGCTCCTAGGGGCGCGTCTTGCTTGGCTCTCTCTCCTGGAGGCGCTCAGTCAGACCGAGTGCTGACATGTGGCAAGACGCTCCTCGGGGTGTGTCTTGCTTGGGCCTCTCTCCTGGAGGTGCTCAGTCAGACCCAGTGGTGACATATGGCAAGACGCTCCTCGGGGCGCGTATTGCTTGGGCCTCTCTCCTGGAGGCCCTCTGTCAGACCCAGTGTTGACATGTGGCAAGACACTCCTCGGGGCATGTCTTGCTTGGGCTTCTCTCATGGAGGCCCTCAGTCAGACCCAGTGTTAACAAGTGTCAAGACACTCCTCGGGGCGCGTCTTGCTTGGGCCTCTCTCCTGGAGGCGCTCAGTCAGACCCAGTGTTGACATGTGGCAAGACGCTCCTCGGGGCGCGTCTTACTTGGGCCTCTCTCCTGGAGGAGCTCAGTCAGACCTAGTGTTGACATGTGGCAAGACGCTCCTCGGGGCGCGTCTTGCTTAGGCCTCTCTCCTGGAGGCTCTCAGTCAGACCCAGTGGTGACATGTGGCAAGACGCTCCTCGGGGCGCGTCTTGCTTGGGCCTCTCTCCTGGAGGCGCTCAGTCAGACCGAGTGCTGACATGTGGCAAGACGCTCCTCGGGGCGCGTCTTGCTTGGGCCTCTCTCCTGGAGGCGCTCAGTCAGACCCAGTGGTGACATGTGGCAAGACGCTCCTCGGGGCACGTCTTGCTTGGGCCTTTCTCCTGGAGGCCCTCAATCAGACCCAGTGTTGACACGTGGCAAGACGCTCCTCGGGGCGCGTCTTGCTTGGGCCTCTCTCCTGGAGGCTCTCAGTCAGACCCAGTGGTGACATGTGACAAGACGCTCCTCGGGGCGCGTCTTGCTTGGGCCTCTCTCCTGGAGGCGCTCAGTCAGACCGAGTGCTGACATGTGGCAAGACGCTCCTCGGGGCGCGTCTTGCTTGGGCCTCTCTCCTGGAGGCGCTCAGTCAGACCCAGTGTTGACATGTGGCAAGACGCTCCTCGGGGCGTGTCTTGCTTGGGCCTCTCTCATGGAGGCCCTCAGTCAGACCCAGTGTTGACAAGTGTCAAGACGCTCCTCGGGGCGCGTCTTGCTTGGGCCTCTCTCCTGGAGGCACTCAGTCAGACCCATTGTTGACATGTGGCAAGACGCTCCTCGGGGCGCGTCTTGCTTGGGCTTCTCTCCTGGAGGCCCTCAGTCAGACCCATTGTTGACAAGAGGCAAGACGCTCCTCGGGGCGCTTCTTGCTTGGGCCTCTCTCCTGGAGGCACTCAGTCAGACCCATTGTTGACACGTGGCAAGACGCTCCTCGGGGCGCGTCTTGCTTGGGCTTCTCACCTGGAGGCCCTCAGTCAGACCCATTGTTGACAAGAGGCAAGACGCTCCTCGGGGCGCTTCTTGCTTGGGCCTCTCTCCTGGAGGCGCTCAGTCAGACCCAGTGTTGACATGTGGCAAGACGCTCCTCGGGGCACGTCTTGCTTGGGCCTTTCTCCTGGAGGCGCTCAGTCAGACCCAGTGTTGACATGTGGCAAGACGCTCCTCGGGGCACGTCTTGCTTGGGCCTCTCTCCTGGAGGCGCTCAGTCAGACCCAGTGTTGACTTGTGGCAAGACGTTCCTCGGGGCACGTCTTGCTTGGGCCTCTCTCCTGGAGGCGCTCAGTCAGACCCAGTGTTGACATGTGGCAAGACGCTCCTCGGGGCGCGTCTTGCTTGGGCCTCTCTCCTGGAGGCTCTCAGTCAGACCCAGTGGTGACATGTGGCAAGACGCTCCTCGGGGCGCGTCTGGCTTGGGACTCTCTCCTGGAGGCGCTCAGTCAGACCCAGTGTTGACATGTGGCAAGACACTCCTCGGGGCGCGTCTTGCTTGGGCCTCTCTCCTGGAGGCCCTCTGTATGACACAGTGTTTACATGTGGCAAGAAACTCCTCGGGGCGCGTCTTGCTTGGGCTTCTCTCATAGAGGCCCTCAGTCAGACCCAGTGTTGACAAGTGTCAAGACACTCCTCGGGGCACATCTTGCTTGGGCCTCTCTCCTGGAGGCCCTCTGTCAGACCCAGTGTTGACATGTGGCAAGACACTCCTCGGGGCGCGTCTTGCTTGGGCCTCTCTCCTGGAGGCCCTCTGTCAGACCCAGTGTTGACATGTGGCAAGACGCTCCTAGGGGCGCGTCTTGCTTGGCTCTCTCTCCTGGAGGCGCTCAGTCAGACCGAGTGCTGACATGTGGCAAGACGCTCCTCGGGGTGTGTCTTGCTTGGGCCTCTCTCCTGGAGGTGCTCAGTCAGACCCAGTGTTGACATATGGCAAGACGCTCCTCGGGGCGCGTATTGCTTGGGCCTCTCTCCTGGAGGCCCTCTGTCAGACCCAGTGTTGACATGTGGCAAGACACTCCTCGGGGCATGTCTTGCTTGGGCTTCTCTCATGGAGGCCCTCAGTCAGACCCAGTGTTAACAAGTGTCAAGACACTCCTCGGGGCGCGTCTTGCTTGGGCCTCTCTCCTGGAGGCGCTCAGTCAGACCCAGTGTTGACATGTGGCAAGACGCTCCTCGGGGCGCGTCTTACTTGGGCCTCTCTCCTGGAGGAGCTCAGTCAGACCTAGTGTTGACATGTGGCAAGACGCTCCTCGGGGCGCGTCTTGCTTAGGCCTCTCTCCTGGAGGCTCTCAGTCAGACCCAGTGGTGACATGTGGCAAGACGCTCCTCGGGGCGCGTCTTGCTTGGGCCTCTCTCCTGGAGGCGCTCAGTCAGACCGAGTGCTGACATGTGGCAAGACGCTCCTCGGGGCGCGTCTTGCTTGGGCCTCTCTCCTGGAGGCGCTCAGTCAGACCCAGTGGTGACATGTGGCAAGACGCTCCTCGGGGCACGAATTGCTTGGGCCTCTCTCCTGGAGGCCCTCAATCAGACCCAGTGTTGACACGTGGCAAGACGCTCCTCCTGGCGTGTCTTGCTTGGGCCTCTCTCCTGGAGGCGCTCAGTCAGACCCAGTGTTGACATGTGGCAAGACGCTCCTCGGGGCGCGTCTTACTTGGGCCTCTCTACTGGAGGAGCTCAGTCAGACCCAGTGTTGACATGTGGCAAGACGCTCCTCGGGGCGCGTCTTGCTTGGGCCTCTCTCCTGGAGGCGCTCAGTCAGACCGAGTGCTGACATGTGGCAAGACGCTCCTCGGGGCGCGTCTTGCTTGGGCCTCTCTCCTGGAGGCCCTCTGTCAGACCCAGTGTTGACATGTGGCAAGACGCTCCTCGGGGCGCGTCTTGCTTGGGCCTCTCTCCTGGAGGCCCTCAATCAGACCCAGTGTTGACACGTGGCAAGACGCTCCTCGGGGCGCGTCTTGCTTGGGCCTCTCTCCTGGAGGCGCTCAGTCAAACCGAGTAGTGACATGTGGCATGACGCTCCTCGGGGCGCGTCTTGCTTGGGCCTCTCTCCTAGAGGCGCTCAGTCAGACCCAGTGGTGACATGTGGCAAGACACTCCTCGGGGCGAGTCTTGCTTGGGCCTCTCTCCTGGAGGCCCTCTGTCAGACCCAGTGTTGACATGTGGCAAGACGCTCCTCGGGGCGTGTCTTGCTTGGGCCTCTCTCATGGAGGCCCTCAGTCAGACCCAGTGTTGACAAGTGTCAAGACGCTCCTCGGGGCGCGTCTTGCTTGGGCCTCTCTCCTGGAGGCACTATGTCAGACCCATTGTTGACATGTGGCAAGACGCTCCTCGGGGCGCGTCTTGCTTGGGCTTCTCTCCTGGAGGCCCTCAGTCAGACCCATTGTTGACAAGAGGCAAGACGCTCCTCGGGGCGCTTCTTGCTTGGGCCTCTCTCCTGGAGGCGCTCAGTCAGACCCAGTGTTGACATGTGGCAAGACGCTCCTCGGGGCACGTCTTGCTTGGGCCTCTCTCCTGGAGGCCCTCTGTCAGACCCAGTGTTGACATGTGGCAAGACGCTTCTCGGGGCACGTCTTGCTTGGGCTTCTCTCATTGAGGCCCTCAGTCAGACCCAGTGTTGACATGTGTCAAGACGCTCCTCGGGGCGTGTCTTGCTTGGGCCTCTCTCCTGGAGGCGCTCAGTCAGACCCAGTGTTGACATGTGGCAAGACACTCCTCGGGGCGCGTCTTGCTTGGGCCTCTCTCCTGGAGGCCCTCTGTCAGACCCAGTGTTGACATGTGGCAAGACGCTCCTCGGGGCGCGTCTTGCTTGGGCCTCTCTCATGGAGGCCCTCAGTCAGACCCAGTGTTGACAAGTGTCAAGACGCTCCTCGGGGCGCGTCTTGCTTGGGCCTCATTCCTGGAGGCGCTCAGTCAGACCCATTGTTGACATGTGGCAAGACGCTCCTTGGGGCGCGTCTTGCTTGGGCTTCTCTCCTGGAGGCGCTCAGTCAGACCCAGTGTTGACATGTGGCAAGACGCTCCTCGGGGCACGTCTTGCTTGGGCTTCTCTCCTGGAGGCCCTCAGTCAGACCCAGTGTTGACAAGTGTCAAGACGCTCCTCGGGGCACGTCTTGCTTGGGCCTCTCTCCTGGAGGCGCTCAGTCAGACCCAGTGTTGACATGTGGCAAGACACTCCTCGGGGCGCGTCTTGCTTGGGCCTCTCTCCTGGAGGCCCTCTGTCAGACCCAGTGTTGACATGTGGCAAGAAACTCCTCGGGGCGCGTCTTGCTTGGGCTTCTCTCATGGAGGCTCTCAGTCAGACCCAGTGTTGACAAGTGTCAAGACACTCCTCGGGGCGCATCTTGCTTGGGCCTCTCTCTTGGAGGCGCTCAGTCAGACCCATTGTTGACATGTGGCAAGACGCTCCTCGGGGCGCGTCTTGCTTGGGCTTCTCTCCTGGAGGCCCTCATTCAGGCCCATTGTTGACAAGTGGCAAGACGCTCCTCGGGGCGCTTCTTGCTTGGGCCTCTCTCCTGGAGGCGCTCAGTCAGACCCAGTGTTGACATGTGGCAAGACTCTACTCGGGGCGCTTCTTGCTTGGGCCTCTCTCCTGGAGGCGCTCAGTCAGACCCAGTGTTGACATGTGGCAAGACGCTCCTCGGGGCACGTCTTGCTTGGGCCTCTCTCCTGGAGGCGCTCAGTCAGACCCAGTGGTAACATGTGGCTAGACGCTCCTCGGGCAAGTCTTGCTTGGGCCTCTCTCCTGGAGGCGCTCAGTCAGACCCAGTGGTGACATGTGGCAAGACGCTCCCCGGGGCGCGTCTTGCTTCGGCCTCTCTCCTGGAGGCCCGCTGTCAGACCCAGTGTTGAAATGTGGCAAGACGCTCCTAGGGGCGCGTCTTGCTTGGGCCTCTCTCCTGGAGGCGCTCAGTCAGACCGAGTGCTGACATGTGGCAAGACGCTCCTCGGGGTGCGTCTTGCTTGGGCCTCTCTCCTGTAGGCGCTCAGTCAGACCCAGTGGTGACATATGGCAAGACGCTCCTCGGGGCGCGTGTTGCTTGGGCCTCTCTCCTGGAGGCCCTCTGTCAGACCCAGTGTTGACATGTGGCAAGACGCTCCTCGGGGCGCGTGTTGCTTGGGCCTCTCTCCTGGAGGCGCTCAGTCAGACCCAGTGTTGACATGCGGCAAGACGCTCCTAGGGGCGCGTCTTGCTTGGGCCTCTCTCCTGGAGGCCCTCAGTCAGACCCAGTGTTGACAGGTGGCAAGACACTCCTCGGGGCGCATCTTGCTTGGGCCTCTCTCCTGGAGGCCCGCTGTCAGACCCAGTGTTGACATGTGGCAAGACGCTCCTAGGGGCGCATCTTGCTTGGGCCTCTCTCCTGGAGGCGCTCAGTCAGACCGAGTGCTGACATGTGGCAAGACGCTCCTCGGGGCGCGTCTTGCTTGGGCCTTTCTCCTTGAGGCCCTCAGTCAGACCCAGTGGTGACATATGGCAAGACGCTCCTCGGGGCGAGTGTTGCTTTGGCCCCTCTCCTGGAGGCCCTCTGTCAGACCCAGTGTTGACATTTGGCAAGACACTCCTCGGGGCGCATCTTTCTTGGGCCTCTCTCCTGGAGGCGCTCAGTCAGACCCAGTGTTGATATGTGGCAAGACGCTCCTAGGGGCGCGTCTTGCTTGGGCCTCTCTCCTGGAGGCGCTCAGTCAGACTGAGTGATGACATGTGGCAAGACGCTCCTCGGGGCGCGTCTTGCTTGGGCCTCTCTCCTGGAGGCGCTCAGTCAGACCCAATGGTGACATATGGCAAGACGCTCCTCGGGGCGCATATTGCTTGGGCCTCTCTCCTGGAGGCCCTCTGTCAGACCCAGTGGTGACATGTTGCAAGACACTCCTCGGGGCGCGTCTTGCTTGGGCCTCTCTCCTGGAGGCCCTCTGTCAGACCCAGTGTTGACATGTGGCAAGACGCTCCTAGGGGCGCGTCTTGCTTGGGCCTCTCTCCTGGATGCGCTCAGTCAGACCGAGTGGTGACATGTGGCAAGATGCTCCTCGGTGCGTGTCTTGCTTGGGCCTCTCTCCTGGAGGCGCTCAGTCAGACCCAGTGGTGACATATGGCAAGACTCTCCTCGGGGCGCGTGTTGCTTGCGCCTCTCTCCTGGAGGCCCTCTGTCAGACCCAGTGTTGACATGTGGCAAGACACTCCTCGGGGCGCGTCTTGCTTGGGCTTCTCTCCTGGAGGCCCTCAGTCAGACCCAGTGTTGACAAGTGTCAAGACGCTCCTCGGGGCACGTCTTGCTTGGGCCTCTCTCCTGGAGGCGCTCAGTCAGACCGAGTGCTGACATGTGGCAAGACGCTCCTCGGTGCGCGTCTTGCTTGGGCCTCTCTCCTGGAGGCGCTCAGTCAGACCGAGTGGTGACATATGGCAAGACGCTCCTCGGGGCGCGTGTTGCGTGGGCCTCTCTCCTGGAGGCCCTCTGTCAGACCCAGTGTTGACATGTGGCAAGACACTCCTCGGGGCGCGTCTTGCTTGGGCTTCTCTCCTGGAGGCCCTCAGTCAGACCCAGTGTTGACAAGTGTCAAGACGCTCCTCGGGGCACGTCTTTCTTGGGCCTCTCTCCTGGAGGCGCTCAGTCAGACCCATTGTTGACATGTGGCAAGACGGTCCTCGGGGCGCTTCTTGCTTGGGCCTCTCTCCTGGAGGCGCTCAGTCAGACCCAGTGTTGACATTTGGCAAGACGCTCCTCGGGGCGCGTCTTGCTTGGGCCTCTCTCCTGGAGGCGCTCAGTCAGACCCAGTGGTGACATATGGCAAGACGCTCCTCAGGGCGCGTATTGCTTGGGCCTCTCTCCTGGAGGCCCTCTGTCAGACCCAGTGTTGACATGTGGCAAGACACTCCTCGGGGCGCGTCTTGCTTGGGCCTCTCTCCTGGAGGCCCTCTGTCAGACCCAGTGTTGACATGTGGCAAGACGCTCCTAGGGGCGCGTCTTGCTTGGCTCTCTCTCCTGGAGGCGCTCAGTCAGACCGAGTGCTGACATGTGGCAAGACGCTCCTCGGGGCGTGTCTTGCTTGGGCCTCTCTCCTGGAGGCGCTCAGTCAGACCCAGTGGTGACATATGGCAAGACGCTCCTCGGGGCGCGTATTGCTTGGGCCTCTCTCCTGGAGGCCCTCTGTCAGACCCAGTGTTTACCTGTGGCAAGACACTCCTCTGGGCACGTCTTGCTTGGGCTTCTCTCATGGAGGCGCTCAGTCAGACCGAGTGCTGACATGTGGCAAGACGCTCCTCGGGGCGCGTCTTGCTTGGGCCTCTCTCCTAGAGGCGCTCAGTCAGACCCAGTGGTGACATGTGGCAAGACACTCCTCGGGGCGCGTCTTGCTTGGGCCTCTCTCCTGGAGGCCCTCTGTCAGACCCAGTGTTGACATGTAGCAAGACGCTTCTCTGGGCGCGTCTTGCTTGGGCCTCTCTCATGGAGGCCCTCAGTCAGACCCAGTGTTGACAAGTGTCAAGACGCTCCTCGGGGCGGTCTTGCTTGGGCCTCTCTCCTGGAGGCGCTCAGTCAGACCCAGTGGTGACATGTGGCAAGACGCTCCTCGGGGCACGTCTTGCTTGGGCCTCTCTCCTGGAGGCCCTCAATCAGACCCAGTGTTGACACGTGGCAAGACGCTCCTCGGGGCGCGTCTTGCTTGGGCCTCTCTCCTGGAGGCGCTCAGTCAGACCCAGTGTTGACACGTGGCAAGACGCTCCTCGGGGCGCGTCTTGCTTGGGCCTCTCTCCTGGAGGCGCTCAGTCAGACCCAGTGGTGACATGTGGCAAGACGCTCCTCGGGGCGCGTATTGCTTGGGCCTCTCTCCTTGAGGCGCTCAGTCAGACCCAGTGGTGACATATGGCAAGACGCTCCTCGGGGCGAGTGTTGCTTGGGCCTCTCTCCTGGAGGCCCTCTGACAGACCCAGTGTTGACATGTGGCAAGACACTCCTCGGGGCGCGTCTTGCTTGGGCCTCTCTCCTGGAGGCGCTCAGTCAGACCCAGTGTTGACATGTGGCAAGACGCTCCTAGGGGCGCGTCTTGCTTGGGCCTCTCTCCTGGAGGTGCTCAGTCAGACCGAGTGATGACATGTGGCAAGACGATCCTCGGGGCGCGTCTTGCTTGGGCCTCTCTCCTGGTGGCGCTCAGTCAGACCCAATGGTGACATATGGCAAGACGCTCCTCGGGGCGCATATTGCTTGGGCCTCTCTCCTGGAGGCCCTCTGTCAGACCCAGTGGTGACATGTTGCAAGACACTCCTCGGGGCGCGTCTTGCTTGGGCCTCTCTCCTGGAGGCGCTCAGTCAGACCGAGTGCTGACATGTGGCAAAACGCTCCCAGGGGCGCGTCTTGCTTGGGCCTCTCTCCTGGAGGCGCTCAGTCAGACCCAGTGGTGACATATGGCAAGACGCTCCTCGGGGCGCGTGTTGCTTGGGCCTCTCTCCTGGAGGCCCTCTGTCAGACCCAGTGGTGACATGTGGCAAGACGCTCCTAGGGGCGCGTCTTGCTTGGCTCTCTCTCCTGGAGGCGCTCAGTCAGACCGAGTGCTGACATGTGGCAAGACGCTCCTCGGGGCGTGTCTTGCTTGGGCCTCTCTCCTGGAGGCGCTCAGTCAGACCCAGTGGTGACATATGGCAAGACGCTCCTCGGGGCGCGTATTGCTTGGGCCTCTCTCCTGGAGGCCCTCTGTCAGACCCAGTGTTGACATGTGGCAAGACACTCCTCGGGGCACGTCTTGCTTGGGCTTCTCTCATGGAGGCCCTCAGTCAGACCCAGTGTTAACAAGTGGCAAGCCACTCCTCGGGGCACGTCTTGCTTGGGCCTCTCTCCTAGAGGCGCTCAGTCAGACCCAGTGGTGACATGTGGCAAGACACTCCTCGGGGCGCGTCTTGCTTGGGCCTCTCTCCTGGAGGCCCTCTGTCAGACCCAGTGTTGACATGTAGCAAGACGCTTCTCTGGGCGCGTCTTGCTTGGGCCTCTCTCATGGAGGCCCTCAGTCAGACCCAGTGTTGACAAGTGTAAAGACGCTCCTCGGGGCGCGTCTTGCTTGGGCCTCTCTCCTGGAGGCGCTCAGTCAGACCCAGTGTTGACATGTGGCAAGACGCTCCTCGGGGCGCGTCTTACTTGGGCCTCTCTCCTGGAGGCGCTCAGTCAGACCCAGTGTTGACATTTGGCAAGACGCTCCTCGGGGCGCGTCTTGCTTGGGCCTCTCTCCTGGAGGCTCTCAGTCAGACCCAGTGGTGACATATGGCAAGACGCTCCTCGGGGCGCGTGTTGCTTGGGCCTCTCTCCTGGAGGCCCTCTGTCAGACCCAGTGTTGACATGTGGCAAGACGCTCCTCGGGGCGCGTGTTGCTTGGGCCTCTCTCCTGGAGGCGCTCAGTCAGACCCAGTGTTGACATGCGGCAAGACGCTCCTAGGGGCGCGTCTTGCTTGGGCCTCTCTCCTGGAGGCCCTCAGTCAGACCCAGTGTTGACAGGTGGCAAGACACTCCTCGGGGCGCATCTTGCTTGGGCCTCTCTCCTGGAGGCCCGCTGTCAGACCCAGTGTTGACATGTGGCAAGACGCTCCTAGGGGCGCATCTTGCTTGGGCCTCTCTCCTGGAGGCGCTCAGTCAGACCGAGTGCTGACATGTGGCAAGACGCTCCTCGGGGCGCGTCTTGCTTGGGCCTTTCTCCTTGAGGCCCTCAGTCAGACCCAGTGGTGACATATGGCAAGACGCTCCTCGGGGCGAGTGTTGCTTTGGCCCCTCTCCTGGAGGCCCTCTGTCAGACCCAGTGTTGACATTTGGCAAGACACTCCTCGGGGCGCATCTTTCTTGGGCCTCTCTCCTGGAGGCGCTCAGTCAGACCCAGTGTTGATATGTGGCAAGACGCTCCTAGGGGCGCGTCTTGCTTGGGCCTCTCTCCTGGAGGCGCTCAGTCAGACTGAGTGATGACATGTGGCAAGACGCTCCTCGGGGCGCGTCTTGCTTGGGCCTCTCTCCTGGAGGCGCTCAGTCAGACCCAATGGTGACATATGGCAAGACGCTCCTCGGGGCGCATATTGCTTGGGCCTCTCTCCTGGAGGCCCTCTGTCAGACCCAGTGGTGACATGTTGCAAGACACTCCTCGGGGCGCGTCTTGCTTGGGCCTCTCTCCTGGAGGCCCTCTGTCAGACCCAGTGTTGACATGTGGCAAGACGCTCCTAGGGGCGCGTCTTGCTTGGGCCTCTCTCCTGGATGCGCTCAGTCAGACCGAGTGGTGACATGTGGCAAGATGCTCCTCGGTGCGTGTCTTGCTTGGGCCTCTCTCCTGGAGGCGCTCAGTCAGACCCAGTGGTGACATATGGCAAGACTCTCCTCGGGGCGCGTGTTGCTTGCGCCTCTCTCCTGGAGGCCCTCTGTCAGACCCAGTGTTGACATGTGGCAAGACACTCCTCGGGGCGCGTCTTGCTTGGGCTTCTCTCCTGGAGGCCCTCAGTCAGACCCAGTGTTGACAAGTGTCAAGACGCTCCTCGGGGCACGTCTTGCTTGGGCCTCTCTCCTGGAGGCGCTCAGTCAGACCGAGTGCTGACATGTGGCAAGACGCTCCTCGGTGCGCGTCTTGCTTGGGCCTCTCTCCTGGAGGCGCTCAGTCAGACCGAGTGGTGACATATGGCAAGACGCTCCTCGGGGCGCGTGTTGCGTGGGCCTCTCTCCTGGAGGCCCTCTGTCAGACCCAGTGTTGACATGTGGCAAGACACTCCTCGGGGCGCGTCTTGCTTGGGCTTCTCTCCTGGAGGCCCTCAGTCAGACCCAGTGTTGACAAGTGTCAAGACGCTCCTCGGGGCACGTCTTTCTTGGGCCTCTCTCCTGGAGGCGCTCAGTCAGACCCATTGTTGACATGTGGCAAGACGGTCCTCGGGGCGCTTCTTGCTTGGGCCTCTCTCCTGGAGGCGCTCAGTCAGACCCAGTGTTGACATTTGGCAAGACGCTCCTCGGGGCGCGTCTTGCTTGGGCCTCTCTCCTGGAGGCGCTCAGTCAGACCCAGTGGTGACATATGGCAAGACGCTCCTCAGGGCGCGTATTGCTTGGGCCTCTCTCCTGGAGGCCCTCTGTCAGACCCAGTGTTGACATGTGGCAAGACACTCCTCGGGGCGCGTCTTGCTTGGGCCTCTCTCCTGGAGGCCCTCTGTCAGACCCAGTGTTGACATGTGGCAAGACGCTCCTAGGGGCGCGTCTTGCTTGGCTCTCTCTCCTGGAGGCGCTCAGTCAGACCGAGTGCTGACATGTGGCAAGACGCTCCTCGGGGCGTGTCTTGCTTGGGCCTCTCTCCTGGAGGCGCTCAGTCAGACCCAGTGGTGACATATGGCAAGACGCTCCTCGGGGCGCGTATTGCTTGGGCCTCTCTCCTGGAGGCCCTCTGTCAGACCCAGTGTTTACCTGTGGCAAGACACTCCTCTGGGCACGTCTTGCTTGGGCTTCTCTCATGGAGGCGCTCAGTCAGACCGAGTGCTGACATGTGGCAAGACGCTCCTCGGGGCGCGTCTTGCTTGGGCCTCTCTCCTAGAGGCGCTCAGTCAGACCCAGTGGTGACATGTGGCAAGACACTCCTCGGGGCGCGTCTTGCTTGGGCCTCTCTCCTGGAGGCCCTCTGTCAGACCCAGTGTTGACATGTAGCAAGACGCTTCTCTGGGCGCGTCTTGCTTGGGCCTCTCTCATGGAGGCCCTCAGTCAGACCCAGTGTTGACAAGTGTCAAGACGCTCCTCGGGGCGGTCTTGCTTGGGCCTCTCTCCTGGAGGCGCTCAGTCAGACCCAGTGGTGACATGTGGCAAGACGCTCCTCGGGGCACGTCTTGCTTGGGCCTCTCTCCTGGAGGCCCTCAATCAGACCCAGTGTTGACACGTGGCAAGACGCTCCTCGGGGCGCGTCTTGCTTGGGCCTCTCTCCTGGAGGCGCTCAGTCAGACCCAGTGTTGACACGTGGCAAGACGCTCCTCGGGGCGCGTCTTGCTTGGGCCTCTCTCCTGGAGGCGCTCAGTCAGACCCAGTGGTGACATGTGGCAAGACGCTCCTCGGGGCGCGTATTGCTTGGGCCTCTCTCCTTGAGGCGCTCAGTCAGACCCAGTGGTGACATATGGCAAGACGCTCCTCGGGGCGAGTGTTGCTTGGGCCTCTCTCCTGGAGGCCCTCTGACAGACCCAGTGTTGACATGTGGCAAGACACTCCTCGGGGCGCGTCTTGCTTGGGCCTCTCTCCTGGAGGCGCTCAGTCAGACCCAGTGTTGACATGTGGCAAGACGCTCCTAGGGGCGCGTCTTGCTTGGGCCTCTCTCCTGGAGGTGCTCAGTCAGACCGAGTGATGACATGTGGCAAGACGATCCTCGGGGCGCGTCTTGCTTGGGCCTCTCTCCTGGTGGCGCTCAGTCAGACCCAATGGTGACATATGGCAAGACGCTCCTCGGGGCGCATATTGCTTGGGCCTCTCTCCTGGAGGCCCTCTGTCAGACCCAGTGGTGACATGTTGCAAGACACTCCTCGGGGCGCGTCTTGCTTGGGCCTCTCTCCTGGAGGCGCTCAGTCAGACCGAGTGCTGACATGTGGCAAAACGCTCCCAGGGGCGCGTCTTGCTTGGGCCTCTCTCCTGGAGGCGCTCAGTCAGACCCAGTGGTGACATATGGCAAGACGCTCCTCGGGGCGCGTGTTGCTTGGGCCTCTCTCCTGGAGGCCCTCTGTCAGACCCAGTGGTGACATGTGGCAAGACGCTCCTAGGGGCGCGTCTTGCTTGGCTCTCTCTCCTGGAGGCGCTCAGTCAGACCGAGTGCTGACATGTGGCAAGACGCTCCTCGGGGCGTGTCTTGCTTGGGCCTCTCTCCTGGAGGCGCTCAGTCAGACCCAGTGGTGACATATGGCAAGACGCTCCTCGGGGCGCGTATTGCTTGGGCCTCTCTCCTGGAGGCCCTCTGTCAGACCCAGTGTTGACATGTGGCAAGACACTCCTCGGGGCACGTCTTGCTTGGGCTTCTCTCATGGAGGCCCTCAGTCAGACCCAGTGTTAACAAGTGGCAAGCCACTCCTCGGGGCACGTCTTGCTTGGGCCTCTCTCCTAGAGGCGCTCAGTCAGACCCAGTGGTGACATGTGGCAAGACACTCCTCGGGGCGCGTCTTGCTTGGGCCTCTCTCCTGGAGGCCCTCTGTCAGACCCAGTGTTGACATGTAGCAAGACGCTTCTCTGGGCGCGTCTTGCTTGGGCCTCTCTCATGGAGGCCCTCAGTCAGACCCAGTGTTGACAAGTGTAAAGACGCTCCTCGGGGCGCGTCTTGCTTGGGCCTCTCTCCTGGAGGCGCTCAGTCAGACCCAGTGTTGACATGTGGCAAGACGCTCCTCGGGGCGCGTCTTACTTGGGCCTCTCTCCTGGAGGCGCTCAGTCAGACCCAGTGTTGACATTTGGCAAGACGCTCCTCGGGGCGCGTCTTGCTTGGGCCTCTCTCCTGGAGGCTCTCAGTCAGACCCAGTGGTGACATGTGGCAAGACGCTCCTCGGGGCGCGTCTTGCTTGGGCCTCTCTCCTGGAGGCGCTCAGTCAGACCGAGTGCTGACATGTGGCAAGACGCTCCTCGGGGCGCGTCTTGCTTGGGCCTCTCTCCTGGAGGCGCTCAGTCAGACCCAGTGGTGACATGTGGCAAGACGCTCCTCGGGGCACGTCTTGCTTGGGCATCTCTCCTGGAGGCCCTCAATCAGACCCAGTGTTGACACGTGGCAAGACGCTCCTCGGGGCGCGTCTTGCTTGGGCCTCTCTCCTGGAGGCCCTCTGTCAGACCCAGTGTTGACATGTGGCAAGACGCTCCTCGGGGCGCGTCTTGCTTGGGCCTCTCTCCTGGAGGCCCTCAATCAGACCCAGTGTTGACACGTGGCAAGACGCTCCTCGGGGCGCGTCTTGCTTGGGCCTCTCTCCTGGAGGCGCTCAGTCAAACCGAGTGCTGACATGTGGCAAGACACTCCTCGGGGCGAGTCTTGCTTGGGCCTCTCTCCTGGAGGCCCTCTGTCAGACCCAGTGTTGACATGTGGCAAGACGCTCCTCGGGGCGTGTCTTGATTGGGCCTCTCTCCTGGAGGCACTCAGTCAGACCCATTGTTGACATGTGGCAAGACGCTCCTCGGGGCGCGTGTTGCTTGGGCTTCTCTCCTGGAGGCCCTCAGTCAGACCCATTGTTGACAAGAGGCAAGACGCTCCTCGGGGCGCTTCTTGCTTGGGCCTCTCTCCTGGAGGCGCTCAGTCAGACCCAGTGTTGACATGTGGCAAGACGCTCCTCGGGGCACGTCTTGCTTGGGCCTCTCTCCTGGAGGCGCTCAGTCAGACCCAGTGTTGACATGTGGCAAGACGCTCCTCGGGGCGCGTCTTGCTTGGGCCTCTCTCCTGGAGGCGCTCAGTCAGACCCAGTGGTGACATGTGGCAAGACGCTCCTCGGGGCGCGTCTTACTTGGGCCTCTCTCCTGGAGGCGCTCAGTCAGACCCAGTGGTGACATGTGGCAAGACGCTCCTCGGGGCACGTATTGCTTGGGCCTCTCTCCTGGAGACCCTCTGTCAGACCCAGTGTTGACATGTGGCAAGACGCTCCTCGGGGCGCGTCTTGCTTGGGCTTCTCTCATTGAGGCCCTCAGTCAGACCCAGTGTTGACATGTGTCAAGACGCTCATCGGGGCATGTCTTGCTTGGGCCTCTCTCCTGGAGGCGCTCAGTCAGACCCAGTGTTGACATATGGCAAGACACTCCTCGGGGCGCGTCTTGCTTGGGCCTCTCTCCTGGAGGCCCTCTGTCAGACCCAGTGTTGACATGTGGCAAGACGCTCCTCGGGGCGCGTCTTGCTTGGGCCTCTCTCATGGAGGCCCTCAGTCAGACCCAGTGTTGACAAGTGTCAAGACGCTCCTCGGGGTGCGTCTTGCTTGGCCCTCATTCCTGGAGGCGCTCAGTCAGACCAATTGTTGACAATTGGCAAGACGCTCCTCAGGGCGCGTCTTGCTTGGGCTTCTCTCCTGGAGGCGCTCAGTCAGACCCAGTGTTGACATGTGGCAAGACGCTCCTCGGGGCACGTCTTGCTTGGGCTTCTCTCCTGGAGGCCCTCAGTCAGACCCAGTGTTGACAAGTGTAAAGACGCTCCTCGGGGCGCGTCTTGCTTGGGCCTCTCTCCTGGAGGCGCTCAGTCAGACCGAGTGCTGACATGTGGCAAGACGCTCCTCGGTGCGCGTCTTGCTTGGGCCTCTCTCCTGGAGGCGCTCAGTCAGACCCAGTGGTGACATATGGCAAGACGCTCCTCGGGGCGCGTGTTGCGTGGGCCTTTCTCCTGGAGGCCCTCTGTCAGACCCAGTGTTGACATGTGGCAAGACACTCCTCGGGGCGCGTCTTGCTTGGGCTTCTCTCCTGGAGGCCCTCAGTCAGACCCAGTGTTGACAAGTGTCAAGACGCTCCTCGGGGCACGTCTTTCTTGGGCCTCTCTCCTGGAGGCGCTCAGTCAGACCCATTGTTGACATGTGGCAAGACGCTCCTCGGGGCGCTTCTTGCTTGGGCCTCTCTCCTGGAGGCGCTCAGTCAGACCCAGTGTTGACATTTGGCAAGACGCTCCTCGGGGCGCGTCTTGCTTGGGCCTCTCTCCTGGAGGCGGTCAGTCAGACCCAGTGGTGACATATGGCAAGACGCTCCTCGGGGCGCGTCTTGCTTGGGCCTCTCTCCTGGAGGCCCTCTGTCAGACCCAGTGTTGACATGTGGCAAGACACTCCTCGGGGCGCGTCTTTCTTGGGCCTCTCTCCTGGAGGCCCTCTGTCAGACCCAGTGTTGACATGTGGCAAGACGCTCCTAGGGGTGCGTCTTGCTTGGCTCTCTCTCCTGGAGGCGCTCAGTCAGACCGAGTGCTGACATGTGGCAAGACGCTCCTCGGGGCGTGTCTTGCTTGGGCCTCTCTCCTGGAGGCGCTCAGTCAGACCCAGTGGTGACATATGGCAAGACGCTCCTCGGGGCGCATATTGCTTGGGCCTCTCTCCTGGAGGCCCTCTGTCAGACCCAGTGTTGACATGTGGCAAGACACTCCTCGGGGCACGTCTTGCTTGGGATTCTCTCATGGAGGCCCTCAGTCAGACCCAGTGTTAACAAGTGTCAAGACACTCCTCGGGGAGCGTCTTGCTTGGGCCTCTCTCCTGGAGGCGCTCAGTCAGACCCAGTGGTGACATGTGGCAAGACACTCCTCGGGGCGCGTCTTGCTTGGGCCTCTCTCCTGGAGGCCCTCTGTCAGACCCAGTGTTGACATGTAGCAAGAAGCTTCTCTGGGCGCGTCTTGCTTGGGCCTCTCTCATGGAGGCCCTCAGTCAGACCCAGTGTTGACAAGTGTCAAGACGCTCCTCGGGGCGCGTCTTGCTTGGGCCTCTCTCCTGGAGGCGCTCAGTCGGACCCAGTGTTGACATGTGGCAAGACGCTCCTCGGGGCGCGTCTTACTTGGGCCTCTCTCCTGGAGGCGCTCAGTCAGACCCAGTGCTGACATGTGGCAAGACGCTCCTCGGGGCGCGTCTTGCTTGGGCCTCTCTCCTTGAGGCCCTCAGTCAGACCCAGTGGTGACATATGGCAAGACGCTCCTCGGGGCGAGTGTTGCTTTGGCCCCTCTCCTGGAGGCCCTCTGTCAGACCCAGTGTTGACATTTGGCAAGACACTCCTCGGGGCGCATCTTGCTTGGGCCTCTCTCCTGGAGGCGCTCAGTCAGACCCAGTGTTGATATGTGGCAAGACGCTCCTAGGGGCGCGTCTTGCTTGGGCCTCTCTCCTGGAGGCGCTCAGTCAGACTGAGTGATGACATGTGGCAAGACGCTCCTCGGGGCGCGTCTTGCTTGGGCCTCTCACCTGGAGGCGCTCAGTCAGACCCAATGGTGACATATGGCAAGACGCTCCTCGGGGCGCATATTGCTTGGGCCTCTCTCCTGGAGGCCCTCTGTCAGACCCAGTGGTGACATGTTGCAAGACACTCCTCGGGGCGCGTCTTGCTTGGGCCTCTCTCCTGGAGGCCCTCTGTCAGACCCAGTGTTGACATGTGGCAAGACGCTCCTAGGGGCGCGTCTTGCTTGGGCCTCTCTCCTGGATGCGCTCAGTCAGACCGAGTGGTGACATGTGGCAAGATGCTCCTCGGTGCGTGTATTGCTTGGGCCTCTCTCCTGGAGGCGCTCAGTCAGACCCAGTGGTGACATATGGCAAGACTCTCCTCGGGGCGCGTGTTGCTTGCGCCTCTCTCCTGGAGGCCCTCTGTCAGACCCAGTGTTGACATGTGGCAAGACACTCCTCGGGGCGCGTCTTGCTTGGGCTTCTCTCCTGGAGGCCCTCAGTCAGACCCAGTGTTGACAAGTGTCAAGACGCTCCTCGGGGCACGTCTTGCTTGGGCCTCTCTCCTGGAGGCGCTCAGTCAGACCGAGTGCTGACATGTGGCAAGACGCTCCTCGGTGCGCGTCTTGCTTGGGCCTCTCTCCTGGAGGCGCTCAGTCAGACCGAGTGGTGACATATGGCAAGACGCTCCTCGGGGCGCGTGTTGCGTGGGCCTCTCTCCTGGAGGCCCTCTGTCAGACCCAGTGTTGACATGTGGCAAGACACTCCTCGGGGCGCGTCTTGCTTGGGCTTCTCTCCTGGAGGCCCTCAGTCAGACCCAGTGTTGACAAGTGTCAAGACGCTCCTAGGGGCACGTCTTTCTTGGGCCTCTCTCCTGGAGGCGCTCAGTCAGACCCATTGTTGACATGTGGCAAGACGGTCCTCGGGGCGCTTCTTGCTTGGGCCTCTCTCCTGGAGGCGCTCAGTCAGACCCAGTGTTGACATTTGGCAAGACGCTCCTCGGGGCGCGTCTTGCTTGGGCCTCTCTCCTGGAGGCGCTCAGTCAGACCCAGTGGTGACATATGGCAAGACGCTCCTCAGGGCGCGTATTGCTTGGGCCTCTCTCCTGGAGGCCCTCTGTCAGACCCAGTGTTGACATGTGGCAAGACACTCCTCGGGGCGCGTCTTGCTTGGGCCTCTCTCCTGGAGGCCCTCTGTCAGACCCAGTGTTGACATGTGGCAAGACGCTCCTAGGGGCGCGTCTTGCTTGGCTCTCTCTCCTGGAGGCGCTCAGTCAGACCGAGTGCTGACATGTGGCAAGACGCTCCTCGGGGCGTGTCTTGCTTGGGCCTCTCTCCTGGAGGCGCTCAGTCAGACCCAGTGGTGACATATGGCAAGACGCTCCTCGGGGCGCGTATTGCTTGGGCCTCTCTCCTGGAGGCCCTCTGTCAGACCCAGTGTTTACATGTGGCAAGACACTCCTCTGGGCACGTCTTGCTTGGGCTTCTCTCATGGAGGCCCTCAGTCAGACCCAGTGTTAACAAGTGTCAAGACACTCCTCGGGGCGCGTCTTGCTTGGGCCTCTCTCCTGGAGGCGCTCAGTCAGACCGAGTGCTGACATGTGGCAAGACGCTCCTCGGGGCGCGTCTTGCTTGGGCCTCTCTCCTAGAGGCGCTCAGTCAGACCCAGTGGTGACATGTGGCAAGACACTCCTCGGGGCGCGTCTTGCTTGGGCCTCTCTCCTGGAGGCCCTCTGTCAGACCCAGTGTTGACATGTAGCAAGACGCTTTTCTGGGCGCGTCTTGCTTGGGCCTCTCTCATGGAGGCCCTCAGTCAGACCCAGTGTTGACAAGTGTCAAGACGCTCCTCGGGGTGCGTCTTGCTTGGGCCTCTCTCCTGGAGGCGCTCAGTCAGACCAAGTGGTGACATGTGGCAAGACGCTCCTCGGGGCACGTCTTGCTTGGGCCTCTCTCCTGGAGGCCCTCAATCAGACCCAGTGTTGACACGTGGCAAGACGCTCCTCGGGGCGCGTCTTGCTTGGGCCTCTCTCCTGGAGGCGCTCAGTCAGACCCAGTGTTGACACGTGGCAAGACGCTCCTCGGGGTGCGTCTTGCTTGGGCCTCTCTCCTGGAGGCGCTCAGTCAGACCCAGTGGTGACATGTGGCAAGACGCTCCTCGGGGCGCGTATTGCTTGGGCCTCTCTCCTTGAGGCGCTCAGTCAGACCCAGTGGTGACATATGGCAAGACGCTCCTCGGGGCGAGTGTTGCTTGGGCCTCTCTCCTGGAGGCCCTCTGACAGACCCAGTGTTGACATGTGGCAAGACACTCCTCGGGGCGCGTCTTGCTTGGGCCTCTCTCCTGGAGGCGCTCAGTCAGACCCAGTGTTGACATGTGGCAAGACGCTCCTAGGGGCGCGTCTTGCTTGGGCCTCTCTCCTGGAGGTGCTCAGTCAGACCGAGTGATGACATGTGGCAAGACGATCCTCGGGGCGCGTGTTGCTTGGGCCTCTCTCCTGGTGGCGCTCAGTCAGACCCAATGGTGACATATGGCAAGACGCTCCTCGGGGCGCATATTGCTTGGGCCTCTCTCCTGGAGGCCCTCTGTCAGACCCAGTGGTGACATGTTGCAAGACACTCCTCGGGGCGCGTCTTGCTTGGGCCTCTCTCCTGGAGGCGCTCAGTCAGACCGAGTGCTGACATGTGGCAAAACGCTCCTAGGGGCGCGTCTTGCTTGGGCCTCTCTCCTGGAGGCGCTCAGTCAGACCGAGTGCTGACATGTGGCAAGACGCTCCTCGGTGCGCGTCTTGCTTGGGCCTCTCTCCTGGAGGCGCTCAGTCAGACCCAGTGGTGACATATGGCAAGACGCTCCTCGGGGCGCGTGTTGCTTGGGCCTCTCTCCTGGAGGCCCTCTGTCAGACCCAGTGGTGACATGTGGCAAGACACTCCTCGGGGCGCGTCTTGCTTGGGCATCTCTCCTGGAGGCCCTCAGTCAGACCCAGTGTTGACAAGTGTCAAGACGCTCCTCGGGGCACGTCTTGCTTGGGCCTCTCTCCTGGAGGCGCTCAGTCAGACCGAGTGCTGACATGTGGCAAGACGCTCCTCGGTGCGCGTCTTGCTTGGGCCTTTCTCCTGGAGGCGCTCAGTCAGACCCAGTGGTGACATATGGCAAGACGCTCCTCGGGGCGCGTGTTGCGTGGGCCTCTCTCCTGGAGGCCCTCTGTCAGACCCAGTGTTGACATGTGGCAAGACACTCCTCGGGGCACGTCTTGCTTGGGCTTCTCTCCTGGAGGCCCTCAGTCAGACCCAGTGTTGACAAGTGTCAAGACGCTCCTCGGGGCACGTCTTTCTTGGGCCTCTCTCCTGGAGGCGCTCAGTCAGACGTATTGTTGACATGTGGCAAGACGGTCCTCGGGGCGCTTCTTGCTTGGGCCTCTCTCCTGGAGGCGCTCAGTCAGACCTAGTGTTGACATTTGGCAAGACGCTCCTCGGGGCGCGTCTTGCTTGGGCCTCTCTCCTGGAGGTGCTCAGTCAGACCCAGTGGTGACATATGGCAAGACGCTCCTCAGGGCGCGTATTGCTTGGGCCTCTCTCCTGGAGGCCCTCTGTCAGACCCAGTGTTGACATGTGGCAAGACGCTCCTAGGGGCGCGTCTTGCTTGGCTCTCTCTCCTGGAGGCGCTCAGTCAGACCGAGTGCTGACATGTGGCAAGACGCTCCTCGGGGCGTGTCTTGCTTGGGCCTCTCTCCTGGAGGAGCTCAGTCAGACCCAGTGGTGACATATGGCAAGACGCTCCTCGGGGCGCGTATTGCTTGGGCCTCTCTCCTGGAGGCCCTCTGTCAGACCCAGTGTTGACATGTGGCAAGACACTCCTCGGGGCACGTCTTGCTTGGGCTTCTCTCATGGAGGCCCTCAGTCAGACCCAGTGTTAACAAGTGGCAAGCCACTCCTCGGGGCACGTCTTGCTTGGGCCTCTCTCCTAGAGGCGCTCAGTCAGACCCAGTGGTGACATGTGGCAAGACACTCCTCGGGGCGCGTCTTGCTTGGGCCTCTCTCCTGGAGGCCCTCTGTCAGACCCAGTGTTTACATGTAGCAAGACGCTTCTCTGGGCGCGTCTTGCTTGGGCCTCTCTCATGGAGGCCCTCAGTCAGACCCAGTGTTGACAAGTGTAAAGACGCTCCTCGGGGCGCGTCTTGCTTGGGCCTCTCTCCTGGAGGCGCTCAGTCAGACCCAGTGTTGACATGTGGCAAGACGCTCCTCGGGGCGCGTCTTACTTGGGCCTCTCTCCTGGAGGCGCTCAGTCAGACCCAGTGTTGACATTTGGCAAGACGCTCCTCGGGGCGCGTCTTGCTTGGGCCTCTCTCCTGGAGGCTCTCAGTCAGACCCAGTGGTGACATGTGGCAAGACGCTCCTCGGGGCGCGTCTTGCTTGGGCCTCTCTCCTGGAGGCGCTCAGTCAGACCGAGTGCTGACATGTGGCAAGACGCTCCTCGGGGCGCGTCTTGCTTGGGCCTCTCTCCTGGAGGCGCTCAGTCAGACCCAGTGGTGACATGTGGCAAGACGCTCCTCGGGGCACGTCTTGCTTGGGCATCTCTCCTGGAGGCCCTCAATCAGACCCAGTGTTGACACGTGGCAAGACGCTCCTCGGGGCGCGTCTTGCTTGGGCCTCTCTCCTGGAGGCCCTCTGTCAGACCCAGTGTTGACATGTGGCAAGACGCTCCTCGGGGCGCGTCTTGCTTGGGCCTCTCTCCTGGAGGCCCTCAATCAGACCCAGTGTTGACACGTGGCAAGACGCTCCTCGGGGCGCGTCTTGCTTGGGCCTCTCTCCTGGAGGCGCTCAGTCAAACCGAGTGCTGACATGTGGCAAGACACTCCTCGGGGCGAGTCTTGCTTGGGCCTCTCTCCTGGAGGCCCTCTGTCAGACCCAGTGTTGACATGTGGCAAGACGCTCCTCGGGGCGTGTCTTGCTTGGGCCTCTCTCCTGGAGGCACTCAGTCAGACCCATTGTTGACATGTGGCAAGACGCTCCTCGGGGCGCGTGTTGCTTGGGCTTCTCTCCTGGAGGCCCTCAGTCAGACCCATTGTTGACAAGAGGCAAGACGCTCCTCGGGGCGCTTCTTGCTTGGGCCTCTCTCCTGGAGGCGCTCAGTCAGACCCAGTGTTGACATGTGGCAAGACGCTCCTCGGGGTACGTCTTGCTTGGGCCTCTCTCCTGGAGGCGCTCAGTCAGACCCAGTGTTGACATGTGGTAGGACGCTCCTCGGGGCGCGTCTTGCTTGGGCCTCTCTCCTGGAGGCGCTCAGTCAGACCCAGTGGTGACATGTGGCAAGACGCTCCTCGGGGCGCGTCTTACATGGGCCTCTCTCCTGGAGGCGCTCAGTCAGACCCAGTGGTGACATGTGGCAAGACGCTCCTCGGGGCACGTATTGCTTGGGCCTCTCTCCTGGAGACCCTCTGTCAGACCCAGTGTTGACATGTGGCAAGACGCTCCTCGGGGCGCGTCTTGCTTGGGCTTCTCTCATTGAGGCCCTCAGTCAGACCCAGTGTTGACATGTGTCAAGACGCTCATCGGGGCATGTCTTGCTTGGGCCTCTCTCCTGGAGGCGCTCAGTCAGACCCAGTGTTGACATGTGGCAAGACACTCCTCGGGGCGCGTCTTGCTTGGGCCTCTCTCCTGGAGGCCCTCAGTCAGACCCAGTGTTGACAAGTGTCAAGACGCTCCTCGGGGCGCGTCTTGCTTGGCCCTCATTCCTGGAGGCGCTCAGTCAGACCAATTGTTGACAATTGGCAAGACGCTCCTCAGGGCGCGTCTTGCTTGGGCTTCTCTCCTGGAGGCGCTCAGTCAGACCCAGTGTTGACATGTGGCAAGACGCTCCTCGGGGCACGTCTTGCTTGGGCTTCTCTCCTGGAGGCCCTCAGTCAGACCCAGTGTTGACAAGTGTAAAGACGCTCCTCGGGGCACGTCTTGCTTGGGCCTCTCTCCTGGAGGCGTTCAGTCAGACCGAGTGCTGACATGTGGCAAGACGCTCCTCGGTGCGCGTCTTGCTTGGGCCTCTCTCCTGGAGGCGCTCAGTCAGACCCAGTGGTGACATATGGCAAGACGCTCCTCGGGGCGCGTGTTGCGTGGGCCTTTCTCCTGGAGGCCCTCTGTCAGACCCAGTGTTGACATGTGGCAAGACACTCCTCGGGGCGCGTCTTGCTTGGGCTTCTCTCCTGGAGGCCCTCAGTCAGACCCAGTGTTGACAAGTGTCAAGACGCTCCTCGGGGCACGTCTTTCTTGGGCCTCTCTCCTGGAGGCGCTCAGTCAGACCCATTGTTGACATGTGGCAAGACGCTCCTCGGGGCGCTTCTTGCTTGGGCCTCTCTCCTGGAGGCGCTCAGTCAGACCCAGTGTTGACATTTGGCAAGACGCTCCTCGGGGCGCGTCTTGCTTGGGCCTCTCTCCTGGAGGCGCTCAGTCAGACCCAGTGGTGACGTATGGCAAGACGCTCCTCGGGGCGCGTCTTGCTTGGGCCTCTCTCCTGGAGGCCCTCTGTCAGACCCAGTGTTGACATGTGGCAAGACACTCCTCGGGGCGCGTCTTTCTTGGGCCTCTCTCCTGGAGGCCCTCTGTCAGACCCAGTGTTGACATGTGGCAAGACGCTCCTAGGGGTGCGTCTTGCTTGGCTCTCTCTCCTGGAGGCGCTCAGTCAGACCGAGTGCTGACATGTGGCAAGACGCTCCTCGGGGCGTGTCTTGCTTGGGCCTCTCTCCTGGAGGCGCTCAGTCAGACCCAGTGGTGACATATGGCAAGACGCTCCTCGGGGCGCATATTGCTTGGGCCTCTCTCCTGGAGGCCCTCTGTCAGACCCAGTGTTGACATGTGGCAAGACACTCCTCGGGGCACGTCTTGCTTGGGATTCTCTCATGGAGGCCCTCAGTCAGACCCAGTGTTAACAAGTGTCAAGACACTCCTCGGGGAGCGTCTTGCTTGGGCCTCTCTCCTGGAGGCGCTCAGTCAGACCCAGTGGTGACATGTGGCAAGACACTCCTCGGGGCGCGTCTTGCTTGGGCCTCTCTCCTGGAGGCCCTCTGTCAGACCCAGTGTTGACATGTAGCAAGAAGCTTCTCTGGGCGCGTCTTGCTTGGGCCTCTCTCATGGAGGCCCTCAGTCAGACCCAGTGTTGACAAGTGTCAAGACGCTCCTCGGGGCGCGTCTTGCTTGGGCCTCTCTCCTGGAGGCGCTCAGTCGGACCCAATGTTGACATGTGGCAAGACGCTCCTCGGGGCGCGTCTTACTTGGGCCTCTCTCCTGGAGGCGCTCAGTCAGACCCAGTGTTGACATGTGGCAAGACGCTCCTCGGGGCGCGTCTTGCTTGGGCCTCTCTCCTGGAGGCTCTCAGTCAGACCCAGTGGTGACATGTGGCAAGACGCTCCTCGGGGCGCGTCTTGCTTGGGCCTCTCTCCTGGAGGCGCTCAGTCAGACCGAGTGCTGACATGTGGCAAGACGCTCCTCGGGGTGCGTCTTTCTTGGGCCTCTCTCCTGGAGGCGCTCAGTCAGACCCAGTGGTGACATGTGGCAAGACGCTCCTCGGGGCACGTCTTGCTTGGGCCTCTCTCCTGGAGGCCCTCAATCAGACCCAGTGTTGACACGTGGCAAGACGCTCCTCGGGGCGCGTCTTGCTTGGGCCTCTCTCCTCGAGGCGCTCAGTCAGACCCAGTGTTGACATGTGGCAAGACGCTCCTCGGGGCGCGTCTTACTTGGGCCTCTCTCCTGGAGGCGCTCAGTCAGACCCAGTGTTGACATGTGGCAAGACGCTCCTCGGGGCGCGTCTTGCTTGGGCCTCTCTCCTGGAGGCCCTCTGTCAGACCCAGTGTTGACATGTGGCAAGACGCTCCTCGGGGCGTGTCTTGCTTGGGCCTCTCTCATGGAGGCCCTCAGTCAGACCCAGTGTTGACAAGTTTCAAGACGCTCCTCGGGGCGCGTCTTGCTTGGGCCTCTCTCCTGGAGGCACTCAGTCAGACCCATTGTTGACATGTGGCAAGACGCTCCTCGGGGCGCGTCTTGCTTGGGCTTCTCTCCTGGAGGCCCTCAGTCAGACCCATTGTTGACAAGAGGCAAGACGCTCCTCGGGGCGCTTCTTGCTTGGGCCTCTCTCCTGGAGGCGCTCAGTCAGACCCAGTGTTGACATGTGGCAAGACGCTCCTCGGGGCGCGTCTTGCTTGGGCCTCTCTCCTGGAGGCGCTCAGTCAGACCCAGTGTTGACATGTGGCAAGACGCTCCTCGGGGCGCTTCTTGCTTGGGCCTCTCTCCTGGAGGCGCTCAGTCAGACCCAGTGTTGACATGTGGCAAGACACTCCTCGGGGCGCGTCTTTCTTGGGCCTCTCTCCTGGAGGCCCTCTGTCAGACCCAGTGTTGACATGTGGCAAGACGCTCCTAGGGGTGCGTCTTGCTTGGCTCTCTCTCCTGGAGGCGCTCAGTCAGACCGAGTGCTGACATGTGGCAAGACGCTCCTCGGGGCGTGTCTTGCTTGGGCCTCTCTCCTGGAGGCGCTCAGTCAGACCCAGTGGTGACATATGGCAAGACGCTCCTCGGGGCGCATATTGCTTGGGCCTCTCTCCTGGAGGCCCTCTGTCAGACCCAGTGTTGACATGTGGCAAGACACTCCTCGGGGCACGTCTTGCTTGGGATTCTCTCATGGAGGCCCTCAGTCAGACCCAGTGTTAACAAGTGTCAAGACACTCCTCGGGGAGCGTCTTGCTTGGGCCTCTCTCCTGGAGGCGCTCAGTCAGACCCAGTGGTGACATGTGGCAAGACACTCCTCGGGGCGCATCTTGCTTGGGCCTCTCTCCTGGAGGCCCTCTGTCAGACCCAGTGTTGACATGTAGCAAGAAGCTTCTCTGGGCGCGTCTTGCTTGGGCCTCTCTCATGGAGGCCCTCAGTCAGACCCAGTGTTGACAAGTGTCAAGACGCTCCTCGGGGCGCGTCTTGCTTGGGCCTCTCTCCTGGAGGCGCTCAGTCAGACCCAGTGTTGACATGTGGCAAGACGCTCCTCGGGGCGCGTCTTACTTGGGCCTCTCTCCTGGAGGCGCTCAGTCAGACCCAGTGTTGACATGTGGCAAGACGCTCCTCGGGGCGCGTCTTGCTTGGGCCTCTCTCCTGGAGGCTCTCAGTCAGACCCAGTGGTGACATGTGGCAAGACGCTCCTCGGGGCGCGTCTTGCTTGGGCCTCTCTCCTGGAGGCGCCCAGTCAGACCGAGTGCTGACATGTGGCAAGACGCTCCTCGGGGTGCGTCTTTCTTGGGCCTCTCTCCTGGAGGCGCTCAGTCAGACCCAGTTGTGACATGTGGCAAGACGCTCCTCGGGGCACGTCTTGCTTGGGCCTCTCTCCTGGAGGCCCTCAATCAGACCCAGTGTTGACACGTGGCAAGACGCTCCTCGGGGCGCGTCTTGCTTGGGCCTCTCTCCTCGAGGCGCTCAGTCAGACCCAGTGTTGACATGTGGCAAGACGCTCCTCGGGGCGCGTCTTACTTGGGCCTCTCTCCTGGAGGCGCTCAGTCAGACCCAGTGTTGACATGTGGCAAGACGCTCCTCGGGGCGCGTCTTGCTTGGGCCTCTCTCCTGGAGGCCCTCTGTCAGACCCAGTGTTGACATGTGGCAAGACGCTCCTCGGGGCGTGTCTTGCTTGGGCCTCTCTCATGGAGGCCCTCAGTCAGACCCAGTGTTGACAAGTTTCAAGACGCTCCTCGGGGCGCGTCTTGCTTGGGCCTCTCTCCTGGAGGCACTCAGTCAGACCCATTGTTGACATGTGGCAAGACGCTCCTCGGGGCGCGTCTTGCTTGGGCTTCTCTCCTGGAGGCCCTCAGTCAGACCCATTGTTGACAAGAGGCAAGACGCTCCTCGGGGCGATTCTTGCTTGGGCCTCTCTCCTGGAGGCGCTCAGTCAGACCCAGTGTTGACATGTGGCAAGACGCTCCTCGGGGCGCGTCTTGCTTGGGCCTCTCTCCTGGAGGCGCTCAGTCAAACCGAGTAGTGACATGTGGCATGACGCTCCTCGGGGCGCGTCTAGATTGGGCCTCTCTCCTAGAGGCGCTCAGTCAGACCCAGTGGTGACATGTGGCAAGACACTCCTCGGGGCGAGTCTTGCTTGGACCTCTCTCCTGGAGGCCCTCTGTCAGACCCAGTGTTGACATGTGGCAAGACGCTCCTCGGGGCGTGTCTTGCTTGGGCCTCTCTCATGGAGGCCCTCAGTCAGACCCAGTGTTGACAAGTGTCAAGACGCTCCTCGGGGCGCGTCTTGCTTGGGCCTCTCTCCTGGAGGCACTCAGTCAGACCCATTGTTGACATGTGGCAAGACGCTCCTCGGGGCGCGTCTTGCTTGGGCTTCTCTCCTGGAGTCCCTCAGTCAGACCCATTGTTGACAAGAGGCAAGACGCTCCTCGGGGCGCTTCTTGCTTGGGCCTCTCTCCTGGAGGCGCTCAGTCAGACCCAGTGTTGACATGTGGCAAGACGCTCCTCGGGGCACGTCTTGCTTGGGCCTCTCTCCTGGAGGCGCTCAGTCATACCCAGTTTTGACATGTGGCAAGACGCTCCTCGGGGCGCGTCTTGCTTGGGCAACTCTCCTGGAGGCGCTCAGTCAGACCCAGTGTTGACATGTGGCAAGACGCTCCTCGGGGCGCGTCTTGCTTGGGCCTCTCTCCTGGAGGCGCTCAGTCAGACCCAGTGGTGACATGTGGCAAGACGCTCCTCGGGGCGCGTCTTACTTGGGCCTCTCTCCTGGAGGCGCTCAGTCAGACCCACTGGTGACATGTGGCAAGACGCTCCTCGGGGCACGTATTGCTTGGGCCTCTCTCCTGGAGGCCCTCTGTCAGACCCAGTGTTGACATGTGGCAAGACGCTCCTCGGGGCTCGTCTTGCTTGGGCTTCTCTCATTGAGGCCCTCAGTCAGACCCAGTGTTGACATGTGTCAAGACGCTCCTCGGGGCGTGTCTTGCTTGGGCCTCTCTCCTGGAGGCGCTCAGTCAGACCCAGTGTTGACATGTGGCAAGACACTCCTCGGGGCGCGTCTTGCTTGGGCCTCTCTCCTGGAGGCCCTCTGTCAGACCCAGTGTTGACATGTGGCAAGACGCTCCTCGGGGCGCGTCTTGCTTGGGCCTCTCTCATGGAGGCCCTCAGTCAGACCCAGTGTTGACAAGTGTCAAGACGCTCCTCGGGGCGCGTCTTGCTTGGGCCTCATTCCTGGAGGCGCTCAGTCAGACCCATTGTTGACAATTGGCAAGACGCTCCTCGGGGCGCGTCTTCCTTGGGCTTCTCTCCTGGAGGCGCTCAGTCAGACCCAGTGTTGACATGTGGCAAGACGCTCCTCGGGGAACGTCTTGCTTGGGCTTCTCTCCTGGAGGCCCTCAGTCAGACCCAGTGTTGACAAGTGTCAAGACGCTCCTCGGGGCACGTCTTGCTTGGGCCTCTCTGCTGGAGGCGCTCAGTCAGACCGAGTGCTGACATGTGGCAGACCGCTCCTCGGTGCGCGTCTTGCTTGGGCCTCTCTCCTGGAGGCGCTCAGTCAGACCCAGTGGTGACATATGGCAAGACGCTCCTCGGGGCGCGTGTTGCGTGGGCCTTTCTCCTGGAGGCCCTCTGTCAGACCCAGTGTTGACATGTGGCAAGACACTCCTCGGGGCGCGACTTGCTTGGGCTTCTCTCCTGGAGGCCCTCAGTCAGACCCAGTGTTGACAAGTGTCAAGACGCTCCTCGGGCACGTCTTTCTTGGGCCTCTCTCCTGGAGGCGCTCAGTCAGACCCATTGTTGACATGTGGCAAGACGCTCCTCGGGGCGCTTCTTGCTTGGGCCTCTCTCCTGGAGGCGCTCAGTCAGACCCAGTGTTGACATTTGGCAAGACGCTCCTCGGGGCGCGTCTTGCTTGGGCCTCTCTCCTGGAGGCGCTCAGTCAGACCCAGTGGTGACATATGGCAAGACGCTCCTCGGGGCGCGTCTTGCTTGGGCCTCTCTCCTGGAGGCCCTCTGTCAGACCCAGTGTTGACATGTGGCAAGACACTCCTCGGGGCGTGTCTTTCTTGGGCCTCTCTCCTGGAGGCCCTCTGTCAGACCCAGTGTTGACATGTGGCAAGACGCTCCTAGGGGTGCGTCTTGCTTGGCTCTCTCTCCTGGAGGCGCTCAGTCAGACCGAGTGCTGACATGTGGCAAGACGCTCCTCAGGGCGTGTCTTGCTTGGGCCTCTCTCCTGGAGGCGCTCAGTCAGACCCAGTGGTGACATATGGCAAGACGCTCCTCGGGGCGCATATTGCTTGGGCCTCTCTCCTGGAGGCCCTCTGTCAGACCCAGTGTTGACATGTGGCAAGACACTCCTCGGGGCACGTCTTGCTTGGGCTTCTCTCTTGGAGGCCCTCTGTCAGACCCAGTGTTAACAAGTGTCAAGACACTCCTCGGGGAGCGTCTTGCTTGGGCCTCTCTCCTGGAGGCGCTCAGTCAGACCCAGTGGTGACATGTGGCAAGACACTCCTCGGGGCGCGTCTTGCTTGGGCCTCTCTCCTGGAGGCCCTCTGTCAGACCCAGTGTTGACATGTAGCAAGACGCTTCTCTGTGCGCGTCTTGCTTGGGCCTCTCTCATGGAGGCCCTCAGTCAGACCCAGTGTTGACAAGTGTCAAGACGCTCCTCGGGGCGCGTCTTGCTTGGGCCTCTCTCCTGGAGGCGCTCAGTCAGACCCAGTGTTGACATGTGGCAAGACGCTCCTCGGTGCGCATCTTACTTGGGCCTCTCTCCTGGAGGCGCTCAGTCAGACCCAGTGTTGACATGTGGCAAGACGCTCCTCGGGGCGCGTCTTAATTGGGCCTCTCTCCTGGAGGCTCTCAGTCAGACCCAGTGGTGACATGTGGCAAGACGCTCCTCGGGGCGCGTCTTGCTTGGGCCTCTCTCCTGGAGGCGCTCAGTCAGACCGAGTGCTGACATGTGGCAAGACGCTCCTCGGGGCGCGTCTTGCTTGGGCCTCTCTCCTGGAGGCGCTCAGTCAGACCCAGTGGTGACATGTGGCAAGACGCTCCTCGGGGCACGTCTTGCTTGGGCCTCTCTCCTGGAGGCCCTCAATCAGACCCAGTGTTGACACGTGGCAAGACGCTCCTCGTGGAGCGTCTTGTTTGGGCCTCTCTCCTGGAGGCGCTCAGTCAGACCCAGTGTTGACATGTGGCAAGACGCTCATCGGGGCGCGTCTTACTTGGGCCTCTCTCCTGGAGGCGCTCAGTCAAACCCAGTGTTGACATGTGGCAAGACGCTCCTCGGGGCGCGTCTTGCTTGGGCCTCTCTCCTGGAGGCGCTCAGTCAGACCGAGTGCTGACATGTGGCAAGACGCTCCTCGGGGCGCGTCTTGCTTGGGCCTCTCTCCTGGAGGCCCTCTGTCAGACCCAGTGTTGACATGTGGCAAGACGCTCCTCGGGGCGCGTCTTGCTTGGGCCTCTCTCCTGGAGGCCCTCAATCAGACCCAGTGTTTACACGTGGCAAGACGCTCCTCGGGGCGCGTCTTGCTTGGGCCTCTCTCCTGGAGGCGCTCAGTCAAACCGAGTAGTGACATGTGGCATGACGCTCCTCGGGGCGCGTCTTGCTTGGGCCTCTCTTCTAGAGGCGCTCAGTCAGACCCAGTGGTGACATGTGGCAAGACACTCCTCGGGGCGAGTCTTGCTTGGGCCTCTCTCCTGGAGGCCCTCTGTCAGACCCAGTGTTGACATGTAGCAAGACGCTCCTCGGGGCGTGTCTTGCTTGGGCCTCTCTCATGGAGGCCCTCAGTCAGACCCAGTGTTGACAAGTGTCAAGACGCTCCTCGGGACGCTTCTTGCTTGGGCCTCTCTCCTGGAGGCACTCAGTCAGACCCATTGTTGACATGTGGCAAGATGCTCCTCGGGGCGCGTCTTGCTTGGGCTTCTCTCCTGGAGGCCCTCAGTCAGACCCATTGTTGACACGTGGCAAGACGCTCCTCTTGGCGCTTCATGCTTGGGCCTCTCTCCTGGAGGCGCTCAGTCAGACCCAGTTTTGACATGTGGCAAGATGCTCCTCGGGGCGCGTCTTGCTTGGCCCTCTCTCCTGGAGGCGCTCAGTCAGACCCAGTGGTGACATGTGGCAAGACGCTCCGCGCGGCGCGTCTTACTTGGGCCTCTCTCCTGGAGGCGCTCAGTCAAACCCAGTGGTGACATGAAGCAAGACGCTCCTCGGGGCACGTATTGCTTGGGCCTCTCTCCTGGAGGCCCTCTGTCAGACCCAGTGTTGACATGTGGCAAGACGCTCCTCGGGGCGCTTCTTGCTTGGGCTTCTCTCATTGAGGCCCTCAGTCAGACCCAGTGTTGACATGTGTCAAGACGCTCCTCGGGGCGTGTCTTGCTTGGGCCTCTCTCCTGGAGGCGCTCAGTCAGACCCAGTGTTGACATGTGGCAAGACACTCCTCGGGGCGCGTCTTGCTTGGGCCTCTCTCCTGGAGGCCCTCTGTCAGACCCAGTGTTGACATGTGGCAAGACGCTCCTCGGGGCGCGTCTTGCTTGGGCCTCTCTCATGGAGGCCCTCAGTCAGACCCAGTGTTGACAAGTGTCAAGACGCTCCTCGGGGCGCGTCTTGCTTGGGCCTCATTCCTGGAGGCGCTCAGTCAGACCCATTGTTGACATGTGGCAAGACGCTCCTCGGGGCGCGTCTTGCTTGGGCCTCATTCCTGGAGGCGCTCAGTCAGACCCATTGTTGACATGTGGCAAGACGCTCCTCGGGGCGCGTCTTGCTTGGGCTTCTCTCCTGGAGGCCCTCAGTCAGACCCATTGTTGACATGTGGCAAGACGCTCCTCGGGGCGCTTCTTGCTTGGGCCTCTCTCCTGGAGGCGCTCAGTCAGACCCAGTGTTGACATGTGGCACGACGCTCCTCGGGGCGCGTCTTACTTGGGCCTCTCTCCTGGAGGCCCTCTGTCAGACCCAGTGTTGACATGTGGCATGACGCTCCTAGGGGCGCGTCTTGCTTGGCTCTCTCTCCTGGAGGCGCTCAGTCAGACCGAGTGCTGACATGTGGCAAGACGCTCCTCGGGGCGCGTCTTGCTTGGGCCTCTCTCCTGGAGGCGCTCAGTCAGACCCAGTGGTGACGTATGGCAAGACGCTCCTCGGGGCGCGTATTGCTTGGGCCTCTCTCCTGGAGGCCCTCTGTCAGACCCAGTGTTGACATGTAACAAGACACTCCTCGGGGCGCGTTTTGCTTGGGCTTCTCTCATGGAGGCCCTCAGTCAGACCCAGTGTTGACAAGTGTCAAGACACTCCTCGGGGCGCGTCTTGCTTGGGCCTCTCTCCTGGAGGCGCTCAGTCAGACCCATTGTTGACATGTGGCAAGACGCTCCTCGGGGCGCGTCTTGCTTGGGCTTCTCTCCTGGAGGCCCTCAGTCAGACCCATTGTTGACATGTGGCAAGACGCTCCTCGGGGCGCTTCTTGCTTGGGCCTCTCTCCTGGAGGCGCTCAGTCAGGCCCAGTGTTGACATGTGGCAAGACTCTCCTCGGGGCGCTTCTTGCTTGGGCCTCTCTCCTGGAGGCGCTCAGTCAGACCCAGTGTTGACATGTGGCAAGACGCTCCTCGGGGCACGTCTTGCTTGGGCCTCTCTCCTGGAAGCGCTCAGTCAGACCCAGTGTTGACATGTGGCAAGACGCTCCTCGGGGCGCGTCTTACTTGGGCCTCTCTCCTGGAGGAGCTCAGTCAGACCCAGTGTTGACATGTGGCAAGACGCTCCTCGGGGCGCTTCTTGCTTGGGCTTCTCTCATTGAGGCCCTCAGTCAGACCCAGTGTTGACATGTGTCAAGACGCTCCTCGGGGCATGTCTTGCTTGGGCCTCTCTCCTGGAGGCGCTCAGTCAGACCCAGTGTTGACATGTGGCAAGACACTCCTCGGGGCGCGTCTTGCTTGGGCCTCTCTCCTGGAGGCCCTCTGTAAGACCCAGTGTTGACATGTGGCAAGACGCTCCTCGGGGCGCGTCTTGCTTGGGCCTCTCTCATGGAGGCCCTCAGTCAGACCCAGTGTTGACAAGTGTCAAGACGCTCCTCGGGGCGCGTCTTGCTTGGGCCTCATTCCTGGAGGCGCTCAGTCAGACCCATTGTTGACATGTGGCAAGACGCTCCTCGGGGCGCGTCTTGCTTGGGCCTCATTCCTGGAGGCGCTCAGTCAGACCCATTGTTGACATGTGGCAAGACGCTCCTCGGGGCGCGTCTTGCTTGGGCTTCTCTCCTGGAGGCCCTCAGTCAGACCCATTGTTGACATGTGGCAAGACGCTCCTCGGGGCGCTTCTTGCTTGGCTCTCTCTCCTGGAGGCGCTTAGTCAGACCGAGTGCTGACATGTGGCAAGACGCTCCTCGGGGCGCGTCTTGCTTGGGCCTCTCTCCTGGAGGCGCTCAGTCAGACCCAGTGGTGACGTATGGCAAGACGCTCCTCGGGGCGCGTATTGCTTGGGCCTCTCTCCTGGAGGCCCTCTGTCAGACCCAGTGTTGACATGTAACAAGACACTCCTCGGGGCGCGTTTTGCTTGGGCTTCTCTCATGGAGGCCCTCAGTCAGACCCAGTGTTGACAAGTGTCAAGACACTCCTCGGGGCGCGTCTTGCTTGGGCCTCTCTCCTGGAGGCGCTCAGTCAGACCCATTGTTGACATGTGGCAAGACGCTCCTCGGGGCGCGTCTTGCTTGGGCTTCTCTCCTGGAGGCCCTCAGTCAGACCCATTGTTGACATGTGGCAAGACGCTCCTCGGGGCGCTTCTTGCTTGGGCCTCTCTCCTGGAGGCGCTCAGTCAGGCCCAGTGTTGACATGTGGCAAGACTCTCCTCGGGGCGCTTCTTGCTTGGGCCTCTCTCCTGGAGGCGCTCAGTCAGACCCAGTGTTGACATGTGGCAAGACGCTCCTCGGGGCACGTCTTGCTTGGGCCTCTCTCCTGTAAGCGCTCAGTCAGACCCAGTGTTGACATGTGGCAAGACGCTCCTCGGGGCGCGTCTTACTTGGGCCTCTCTCCTGGAGGCGCTCAGTCAGACCCAGTGTTGACATGTGGCAAGACGCTCCTCGGGGCGCGTCTTGCTTGGGCCTCTTTCCTGGAGGCTCTCAGTCAGACCCAGTGGTGACATGTGGCAAGACGCTCCTCGGGGCGCGTCTTGCTTGGCTCTCTCTCCTGGAGGCGCTCAGTCAGACCGAGTGCTGACATGTGGCAAGACGCTCCTCGGGGCGCGTCTTGCTTGGGCCTCTCTCCTGGAGGCGCTCAGTCAGACCCAGTGGTGACATATGGCAAGACGCTCCTCGGGGCGCGTATTGCTTGGGCCTCTCTCCTGGAGGCCCTCTGTCAGACCCAGTGTTGACATGTGGCAAGACACTCCTCGGGGCGCGTCTTGCTTGGGCTTCTCTCATGGAGGCCCTCAGTCAGACCCAGTGTTGACAAGTGTCAAGACACTCCTCGGGACGCGTCTTGCTTGGGCCTCTCTCCTGGAGGCGCTCAGTCAGACCCATTGTTGACATGTGGCAAGACGCTCCTCGGGGCGCGTCTTGCTTGGGCCTCTCTCCTGGAGGCGCTCAGTCAGACCCAGTGGTGACATGTGGCAAGACGCTCCTCGGTGCACGTATTGCTTGGGCCTCTCTCCTGGAGGCGCTCAGTCAGACCCAGTGGTGACGTATGGCAAGACGCTCCTCGGGGCGCGTATTGCTTGGGCCTCTCTCCTGGAGGCCCTCTGTCAGACCCAGTGTTGACATGTAACAAGACACTCCTCGGGGCGCGTTTTGCTTGGGCTTCTCTCATGGAGGCCCTCAGTCAGACCCAGTGTTGACAAGTGTCAAGACACTCCTCGGGGCGCGTCTTGCTTGGGCCTCTCTCCTGGAGGCGCTCAGTCAGGCCCAGTGTTGACATGTGGCAAGACTCTCCTCGGGGCGCTTCTTGCTTGGGCCTCTCTCCTGGAGGCGCTCAGTCAGACCCAGTGTTGACATGTGGCAAGACGCTCCTCGGGGCACGTCTTGCTTGGGCCTCTCTCCTGGAAGCGCTCAGTCAGACCCAGTGTTGACATGTGGCAAGACGCTCCTCGGGGCGCGTCTTACTTGGGCCTCTCTCCTGGAGGCGCTCAGTCAGACCCAGTGTTGACATGTGGCAAGACGCTCCTCGGGGCGCGTCTTGCTTGGGCCTCTCTCCTGGAGGCTCTCAGTCAGACCCAGTGGTGACATGTGGCAAGACGCTCCTCGGGGCGCGTCTTGCTTGGCTCTCTCTCCTGGAGGCGCTCAGTCAGACCGAGTGCTGACATGTGGCAAGACGCTCCTCGGGGCGCGTCTTGCTTGGGCCTCTCTCCTGGAGGCGCTCAGTCAGACCCAGTGGTGACATATGGCAAGACGCTCCTCGGGGCGCGTATTGCTTGGGCCTCTCTCCTGGAGGCCCTCTGTCAGACCCAGTGTTGACATGTGGCAAGACACTCCTCGGGGCGCGTCTTGCTTGGGCTTCTCTCATGGAGGCCCTCAGTCAGACCCAGTGTTGACAAGTGTCAAGACACTCCTCGGGGCGCGTCTTGCTTGGGCCTCTCTCCTGGAGGCGCTCAGTCAGACCCATTGTTGACATGTGGCAAGACGCTCCTCGGGGCGCGTCTTGCTTGGGCCTCTCTCCTGGAGGCGCTCAGTCAGACCCAGTGGTGACATGTGGCAAGACGCTCCTCGGTGCACGTATTGCTTGGGCCTCTCTCCTGGAGGCCCTCTGTCAGACCCAGTGTTGACATGTGGCAAGACGCTCCTCGGGGCGCATCTTGCTTGGGCTTCTCTCATTGAGGCCCTCAGTCAGACCCAGTGTTGACATGTGTCAAGACTCTCCTCGGGGCGTGTCTTGCTTGGGCCTCTCTCCTGGAGGCACTCAGTCAGACCCAGTGTTGACATGTGGCAAGACACTCCTCGGGGCGCGTCTTGCTTGGGCCTCTCTCCTGGAGGTCCTCTGTCAGACCCAGTGTTGACATGTGGCAAGACGCTCCTCGGGGCGCGTCTTACTTGGGCCTCTCTCCTGGAGGCCCTCTGTCAGACCCAGTGTTGACATGTGGCATGCCGCTCCTAGGGGCGCGTCTTGCTTGGCTCTCTCTCCTGGAGGCGCTCAGTCAGACCGAGTGCTGACATGTGGCAAGACGCTCCTCGGGGCGCGTATTGCTTGGGCCTCTCTCCTGGAGGCCCTCTGTCAGACCCAGTGTTGACATGTAACAAGACACTCCTCGGGGCGCGTCTTGCTTGGGCTTCTCTCATGGAGGCCCTCAGTCAGACCCAGTGTTGACAAGTGTCAAGACACTCCTCGGGCGCGTCTTGCTTGGGCCTCTCTCCTGGAGGCGCTCAGTCAGACCCATTGTTGACATGTGGCAAGACGCTCCTCGGGGCGCGTCTTGCTTGGGCTTCTCTCCTGGAGGCCCTCAGTCAGACCCATTGTTGACATGTGGCAAGACGCTCCTCGGGGCGCTTCTTGCTTGGGCCTCTCTCCTGGAGGCGCTCAGTCAGGCCCAGTGTTGACATGTGGCAAGACTCTCCTCGGGGCGCTTCTTGCTTGGGCCTCTCTCCTGGAGGCGCTCAGTCAGACCCAGTGTTGACATGTGGCAAGACGCTCCTCGGGGCACGTCTTGCTTGGGCCTCTCTCCTGGAAGCGCTCAGTCAGACCCAGTGTTGACATGTGGCAAGACGCTCCTCGGGGCGCGTCTTACTTGGGCCTCTCTCCTGGAGGAGCTCAGTCAGACCCAGTGTTGACATGTGGCAAGACGCTCCTCGGGGCACTTCTTGCTTGGGCTTCTCTCATTGAGGCCCTCAGTCAGACCCAGTGTTGACATGTGTCAAGACGCTCCTCGGGGCATGTCTTGCTTGGGCCTCTCTCCTGGAGGCGCTCAGTCAGACCCAGTGTTGACATGTGGCAAGACACTCCTCGGGGCGCGTCTTGCTTGGGCCTCTCTCCTGGAGGCCCTCTGTAAGACCCAGTGTTGACATGTGGCAAGACGCTCCTCGGGGCGAGTCTTGCTTGGGCCTCTCTCTTGGAGGCCCTCTGTCAGACCCAGTGTTGACAAGTGTCAAGACGCTCCTCGGGGCGCGTCTTGCTTGGGCCTCATTCCTGGAGGCGCTCAGTCAGACCCATTGTTGACATGTGGCAAGACGCTCCTCGGGGCGCGTCTTGCTTGGGCCTCATTCCTGGAGGCGCTCAGTCAGACCCATTGTTGACATGTGGCAAGACGCTCCTCGGGGCGCGTCTTGCTTGGGCTTCTCTCCTGGAGGCCCTCAGTCAGACCCATTGTTGACATGTGGCAAGACGCTCCTCGGGGCGCTTCTTGCTTGGCTCTCTCTCCTGGAGGCGCTTAGTCAGACCGAGTGCTGACATGTGGCAAGACGCTCCTCGGGGCGCGTCTTGCTTGGGCCTCTCTCCTGGAGGCGCTCAGTCAGACCCAGTGGTGACGTATGGCAAGACGCTCCTCGGGGCGCGTATTGCTTGGGCCTCTCTCCTGGAGGCCCTCTGTCAGACCCAGTGTTGACATGTAACAAGACACTCCTCGGGGCGCGTTTTGCTTGGGCTTCTCTCATGGAGGCCCTCAGTCAGACCCAGTGTTGACAAGTGTCAAGACACTCCTCGGGGCGCGTCTTGCTTGGGCCTCTCTCCTGGAGGCGCTCAGTCAGACCCATTGTTGACATGTGGCAAGACGCTCCTCGGGGCGCGTCTTGCTTGGGCTTCTCTCCTGGAGGCCCTCAGTCAGACCCATTGTTGACATGTGGCAAGACGCTCCTCGGGGCGCTTCTTGCTTGGGCCTCTCTCCTGGAGGCGCTCAGTCAGGCCCAGTGTTGACATGTGGCAAGACTCTCCTCGGGGCGCTTCTTGCTTGGGCCTCTCTCCTGGAGGCGCTCAGTCAGACCCAGTGTTGACATGTGGCAAGACGCTCCTCGGGGCACGTCTTGCTTGGGCCTCTCTCCTGTAAGCGCTCAGTCAGACCCAGTGTTGACATGTGGCAAGACGCTCCTCGGGGCGCGTCTTACTTGGGCCTCTCTCCTGGAGGCGCTCAGTCAGACCCAGTGTTGACATGTGGCAAGACGCTCCTCGGGGCGCGTCTTGCTTGGGCCTCTTTCCTGGAGGCTCTCAGTCAGACCCAGTGGTGACATGTGGCAAGACGCTCCTCGGGGCGCGTCTTGCTTGGCTCTCTCTCCTGGAGGCGCTCAGTCAGACCGAGTGCTGACATGTGGCAAGACGCTCCTCGGGGCGCGTCTTGCTTGGGCCTCTCTCCTGGAGGCGCTCAGTCAGACCCAGTGGTGACATATGGCAAGACGCTCCTCGGGGCGCGTATTGCTTGGGCCTCTCTCCTGGAGGCCCTCTGTCAGACCCAGTGTTGACATGTGGCAAGACACTCCTCGGGGCGCGTCTTGCTTGGGCTTCTCTCATGGAGGCCCTCAGTCAGACCCAGTGTTGACAAGTGTCAAGACACTCCTCGGGGCGCGTCTTGCTTGGGCCTCTCTCCTGGAGGCGCTCAGTCAGACCCATTGTTGACATGTGGCAAGACGCTCCTCGGGGCGCGTCTTGCTTGGGCCTCTCTCCTGGAGGCGCTCAGTCAGACCCAGTGGTGACATGTGGCAAGACGCTCCTCGGTGCACGTATTGCTTGGGCCTCTCTCCTGGAGGCGCTCAGTCAGACCCAGTGGTGACGTATGGCAAGACGCTCCTCGGGGCGCGTATTGCTTGGGCCTCTCTCCTGGAGGCCCTCTGTCAGACCCAGTGTTGACATGTAACAAGACACTCCTCGGGGCGCGTTTTGCTTGGGCTTCTCTCATGGAGGCCCTCAGTCAGACCCAGTGTTGACAAGTGTCAAGACACTCCTCGGGGCGCGTCTTGCTTGGGCCTCTCTCCTGGAGGCGCTCAGTCAGGCCCAGTGTTGACATGTGGCAAGACTCTCCTCGGGGCGCTTCTTGCTTGGGCCTCTCTCCTGGAGGCGCTCAGTCAGACCCAGTGTTGACATGTGGCAAGACGCTCCTCGGGGCACGTCTTGCTTGGGCCTCTCTCCTGGAAGCGCTCAGTCAGACCCAGTGTTGACATGTGGCAAGACGCTCCTCGGGGCGCGTCTTACTTGGGCCTCTCTCCTGGAGGCGCTCAGTCAGACCCAGTGTTGACATGTGGCAAGACGCTCCTCGGGGCGCGTCTTGCTTGGGCCTCTCTCCTGGAGGCTCTCAGTCAGACCCAGTGGTGACATGTGGCAAGACGCTCCTCGGGGCGCGTCTTGCTTGGCTCTCTCTCCTGGAGGCGCTCAGTCAGACCGAGTGCTGACATGTGGCAAGACGCTCCTCGGGGCGCGTCTTGCTTGGGCCTCTCTCCTGGAGGCGCTCAGTCAGACCCAGTGGTGACATATGGCAAGACGCTCCTCGGGGCGCGTATTGCTTGGGCCTCTCTCCTGGAGGCCCTCTGTCAGACCCAGTGTTGACATGTGGCAAGACACTCCTCGGGGCGCGTCTTGCTTGGGCTTCTCTCATGGAGGCGCTCAGTCAGACCCATTGTTGACATGTGGCAAGACGCTCCTCGGGGCGCGTCTTGCTTGGGCCTCTCTCCTGGAGGCGCTCAGTCAGACCCAGTGGTGACATGTGGCAAGACGCTCCTCGGTGCACGTATTGCTTGGGCCTCTCTCCTGGAGGCCCTCTGTCAGACCCAGTGTTGACATGTGGCAAGACGCTCCTCGGGGCGCATCTTGCTTGGGCTTCTCTCATTGAGGCCCTCAGTCAGACCCAGTGTTGACATGTGTCAAGACTCTCCTCGGGGCGTGTCTTGCTTGGGCCTCTCTCCTGGAGGCACTCAGTCAGACCCAGTGTTGACATGTGGCAAGACACTCCTCGGGGCGCGTCTTGCTTGGGCCTCTCTCCTGGAGGTCCTCTGTCAGACCCAGTGTTGACATGTGGCAAGACGCTCCTCGGGGCGCGTCTTACTTGGGCCTCTCTCCTGGAGGCCCTCTGTCAGACCCAGTGTTGACATGTGGCATGCCGCTCCTAGGGGCGCGTCTTGCTTGGCTCTCTCTCCTGGAGGCGCTCAGTCAGACCGAGTGCTGACATGTGGCAAGACGCTCCTCGGGGCGCGTATTGCTTGGGCCTCTCTCCTGGAGGCCCTCTGTCAGACCCAGTGTTGACATGTAACAAGACACTCCTCGGGGCGCGTCTTGCTTGGGCTTCTCTCATGGAGGCCCTCAGTCAGACCCAGTGTTGACAAGTGTCAAGACACTCCTCGGGCGCGTCTTGCTTGGGCCTCTCTCCTGGAGGCGCTCAGTCAGACCCATTGTTGACATGTGGCAAGACGCTCCTCGGGGCGCGTCTTGCTTGGGCTTCTCTCCTGGAGGCCCTCAGTCAGACTCATTGTTGACATGTGGCAAGACGCTCCTCGGGGCGCTTCTTGCTTGGGCCTCTCTCCTGGAGGTGCTAAGTCAGGCCCAGTGTTGACATGTGGCAAGACTCTCCTCGGGGAGCTTCTTGCTTGGGCCTCTCTCCTGGAGGCGCTCAGTCAGACCCAGTGTTGACATGTGGCAAGACGCTCCTCGGGGCACGTCTTGCTTGGGCCTCTCTCCTGGAAGCGCTCAGTCAGACCCAGTGTTGACATGTGGCAAGACGCTCCTCGGGGCGCGTCTTACTTGGGCCTCTCTCCTGGAGGCGCTCAGTCAGACCGAGTGCTGACATGTGGCAAGACGCTCCTCGGGGCGCGTCTTGCTTGGGCCTCTCTCCTGGAGGCGCTCAGTCAGACCCAGTGGTGACATATGGCAAGACGCTCCTCGGGGCGCGTATTGCTTGGGCCTCTCTCCTGGAGGCCCTCTGTCAGACCCAGTGTTGACATGTGGCAAGACACTCCTCGGGGCGCGTCTTGCTTGGGCTTCTCTCATGGAGGCCCTCAGTCAGACCCAGTGTTGACAAGTGTCAAGACACTTCTCGGGGCGCGTCCTTCTTGGGCCTCTCTCCTGGAGGCGCTCAGTCAGACCCATTGTTGACATGTGGCAAGACGCTCCTCGGGGCGCGTCTTGCTTGGGCCTCTCTCCTGGAGGCGCTCAGTCAGACCCAGTGGTGACATGTGTCAAGAAGCTCCTCGGGGCGTGTCTTGCTTGGGCCTCTCTCCTGGAGGCACTCAGTCAGACCCAGTGTTGACATGTGGCAAGACACTCCTCGGGGCGCGTCTTGCTTGGGCCTCTCTCCTGGAGGTCTTCTGTCAGACCCAGTGTTGAACTGTGGCAAGACGCACCTCGGGGCGCGTCTTGCTTGGGCCTCTCTCATGGAGGCCCTCAGTCAGACCCAGTGCTGACAAGTGTCAAGACGCTCCTCGGGGCGCGTTTTGCTTGGGCCTCTCTCCTGGAGGCGCTCAGTCAGACCCATTGTTGACATGTAGCAAGACGCTCCAAGGGGCGCGTCTTGCTTGGGCCTCTCTCCTGGAGGCCCTCTGTCAGACCCAGTGTTGACATGTGGCAAGACGCACCTCGGGGCGCGTATTGCTTGGGCCTCTCTCCTGGAGGCGCTCAGTTAGACCCAGTGGTGACGTATGGCAAGACGCTCCTCGGGGCGCGTATTGCTTGGGCCTTTCTCCTGGAGGCCCTCTGTCAGACCCAGTGTTGACATGTAACAAGACACTCCTCGGGGCGCGTCTTGCTTGGGCTTCTCTCCTGGAGGCGCTCAGTCAGACCCAGTGTTGACATGTGGCAAGACGCTCCTCGGGGCGCGTCTTACTTGGGCCTCTCTCCTGGAGGCGCTCAGTCAGACCCAGTGTTGACATGTGGCAAGACACTCCTCGGGGCGCGTCTTGCTTGGGCCTCTCTCCTGGAGGCCCTCTGTCAGACCCAGTGTTGACATGTGGCAAGACGCTCCTAGGGGCGCGTCTTGCTTGGCTCTCTCTCCTGGAGGCGCTTAATCAGACCGAGTGCTGACATGTGGCAAGACGCTCCTCGGGGCGCGTCTTGCTTGGGCCTCTCTCCTGGTGGCGCTGAGTCAGACCCAGTGGTGACGTATGGCAAGACGCTCCTCGGGGCGCGTATTGCTTGGGCCTCTCTCCTGGAGGCGCTCAGTCAGACCCAGTTTTGACATGTGGCAAGATGCTCCTCGGGGCGCGTCTTGCTTGGCCCTCTCTCCTGGAGGCGCTCAGTCAGACCCAGTGGTGACATGTGGCAAGACGCTCCGCGCGGCGCGTCTTACTTGGGCCTCTCTCCTGGAGGCGCTCAGTCAAACCCAGTGGTGACATGGAGCAAGACGCTCCTCGGGGCACGTATTGCTTGGGCCTCTCTCCTGGAGGCCCTCTGTCAGACCCAGTGTTGACATGTGGCAAGACGCTCCTCGGGGCGCTTCTTGCTTGGGCTTCTCTCATTGAGGCCCTCAGTCAGACCCAGTGTTGACATGTGTCAAGACGCTCCTCGGGGCGTGTCTTGCTTGGGCCTCTCTCCTGGAGGCGCTCAGTCAGACCCAGTGTTGACATGTGGCAAGACACTCCTCGGGGCGCGTCTTGCTTGGGCCTCTCTCCTGGAGGCCCTCTGTCAGACCCAGTGTTGACATGTGGCAAGACGCTCCTCGGGGCGCGTCTTGCTTGGGCCTCTCTCATGGAGGCCCTCAGTCAGACCCAGTGTTAACAAGTGTCAAGACGCTCCTCGGGGCGCGTCTTGCTTGGGCCTCATTCCTGGAGGCGCTCAGTCAGACCCATTGTTGACATGTGGCAAGACGCTCCTCGGGGCGCGTCTTGCTTGGGCCTCATTCCTGGAGGCGCTCAGTCAGACCCATTGTTGACATGTGGCAAGACGCTCCTCGGGGCGCGTCTTGCTTGGGCTTCTCTCCTGGAGGCCCTCAGTCAGACCCATTGTTGACATGTGGCAAGACGCTCCTCGGGGCGCTTCTTGCTTGGGCCTCTCTCCTGGAGGCGCTCAGTCAGACCCAGTGTTGACATGTGGCACGACGCTCCTCGGGGCGCGTCTTACTTGGGCCTCTCTCCTGGAGGCCCTCTGTCAGACCCAGTGTTGACATGTGGCATGACGCTCCTAGGGGCGCGTCTTGCTTGGCTCTCTCTCCTGGAGGCGCTCAGTCAAACCGAGTGCTGACATGTGGCAAGACGCTCCTCGGGGCGCGTCTTGCTTGGGCCTCTCTCCTGGAGGCGCTCAGTCAGACCCAGTGGTGATGTATGGCAAGACGCTCCTCGGGGCGCGTATTGCTTGGGCCTCTCTCCTGGAGGCCCTCTGTCAGACCCAGTGTTGACATGTAACAAGACACTCCTCGGGGCGCGTTTTGCTTGGGCTTCTCTCATGGAGGCCCTCAGTCAGACCCAGTGTTGACAAGTGTCAAGACACTCCTCGGGGCGCGTCTTGCTTGGGCCTCTCTCCTGGAGGCGCTCAGTCAGACCCATTGTTGACATGTGGCAAGACGCTCCTCGGGGCGCGTCTTGCTTGGGCTTCTCTCCTGGAGGCCCTCAGTCAGACCCATTGTTGACATGTGGCAAGACGCTCCTCGGGGCGCTTCTTGCTTGGGCCTCTCTCCTGGAGGCGCTCAGTCAGGCCCAGTGTTGACATGTGGCAAGACTCTCCTCGGGGCGCTTCTTGCTTGGGCCTCTCTCCTGGAGGCGCTCAGTCAGACCCAGTGTTGACATGTGGCAAGACGCTCCTCGGGGCACGTCTTGCTTGGGCCTCTCTCCTGGAAGCGCTCAGTCAGACCCAGTGATGACATGTGGCAAGACGCTCCTCGGGGCGCGTCTTACTTGGGCCTCTCTCCTGGAGGCGCTCAGTCAGACCCAGTGTTGACATGTGGCAAGACGCTCCTCGGGGCGCGTCTTGCTTGGGCCTCTCTCCTGGAGGCTCTCAGTCAGACCCAGTGGTGACATGTGGCAAGACGCTCCTCGGGGCGCGTCTTGCTTGGCTCTCTCTCCTGGAGGCGCTCAGTCAGACCGAGTGCTGACATGTGGCAAGACGCTCCTCGGGGCGCGTCTTGCTTGGGCCTCTCTCCTGGAGGCGCTCAGTCAGACCCAGTGGTGACATATGGCAAGATGCTCCTCGGGGCGCGTATTGCTTGGGCCTCTCTCCTGGAGGCCCTCTGTCAGACCCAGTGTTGACATGTGGCAAGACACTCCTCGGGGCGCGTCTTGCTTGGGCTTCTCTCATGGAGGCCCTCAGTCAGACCCAGTGTTGACAAGTGTCAAGACACTCCTCGGGGCGCGTCTTGCTTGGGCCTCTCTCCTGGAGGCGCTCAGTCAGACCCATTGTTGACATGTGGCAAGACGCTCCTCGGGGCGCGTCTTGCTTGGGCCTCTCTCCTGGAGGGGCTCAGTCAGACCCAGTGGTGACATGTGGCAAGACGCTCCTCGGTGCACGTATTGCTTGGGCCTCTCTCCTGGAGGCCCTCTGTCAGACCCAGTGTTGACATGTGGCAAGACGCTCCTCGGGGCGCATCTTGCTTGGGCTTCTCTCATTGAGGCCCTCAGTCAGACCCAGTGTTGACAAGTGTCAAGACACTCCTCGGGCGCGTCTTGCTTGGGCCTCTCTCCTGGAGGCGCTCAGTCAGACCCATTGTTGACATGTGGCAAGACGCTCCTCGGGGCGCGTCTTGCTTGGGCTTCTCTCCTGGAGGCCCTCAGTCAGACTCATTGTTGACATGTGGCAAGACGCTCCTCGGGGCGCTTCTTGCTTGGGCCTCTCTCCTGGAGGTGCTAAGTCAGGCCCAGTGTTGACATGTGGCAAGACTCTCCTCGGGGCGCTTCTTGCTTGGGCCTCTCTCCTGGAGGCGCTCAGTCAGACCCAGTGTTGACATGTGGCAAGACGCTCCTCGGGGCACGTCTTGCTTGGGCCTCTCTCCTGGAAGCGCTCAGTCAGACCCAGTGTTGACATGTGGCAAGACGCTCCTCGGGGCGCGTCTTACTTGGGCCTCTCTCCTGGAGGCGCTCAGTCAGACCGAGTGCTGACATGTGGCAAGACGCTCCTCGGGGCGCATCTTGCTTGGGCCTCTCTCCTGGAGGCGCTCAGTCAGACCCAGTGGTGACATATGGCAAGACGCTCCTCGGGGCGCGTATTGCTTGGGCCTCTCTCCTGGAGGCCCTCTGTCAGACCCAGTGTTGACATGTGGCAAGACACTCCTCGGGGCGCGTCTTGCTTGGGCTTCTCTCATGGAGGCCCTCAGTCAGACCCAGTGTTGACAAGTGTCAAGACACTCCTCGGGGCGCGTCCTTCTTGGGCCTCTCTCCTGGAGGCGCTCAGTCAGACCCATTGTTGACATGTGGCAAGACGCTCCTCGGGGCGCGTCTTGCTTGGGCCTCTCTCCTGGAGGCGCTCAGTCAGACCCAGTGGTGACATGTGTCAAGAAGCTCCTCGGGGCGTGTCTTGCTTGGGCCTCTCTCCTGGAGGCACTCAGTCAGACCCAGTGTTGACATGTGGCAAGACACTCCTCGGGGCGCGTCTTGCTTGGGCCTCTCTCCTGGAGGTCTTCTGTCAGACCCAGTGTTGAACTGTGGCAAGACGCACCTCGGGGCGCGTCTTGCTTGGGCCTCTCTCATGGAGGCCCTCAGTCAGACCCAGTGCTGACAAGTGTCAAGACGCTCCTCGGGGCGCGTTTTGCTTGGGCCTCTCTCCTGGAGGCGCTCAGTCAGACCCATTGTTGACATGTGGCAAGACTCTCCTCGTGGCGCGTCTTGCTTGGGCTTCTCTCCTGGAGGCCCTCTGTCAGACCCAGTGTTGACATGTGGCAAGACGCTCCAAGGGGCGCGTCTTGCTTGGGCCTCTCTCCTGGAGGCCCTCTGTCAGACCCAGTGTTGACATGTGGCAAGACGCTCCTCGGGGCGCGTCTTGCTTGGGCCTCTCTCCTGGAGGCGCTCAGTTAGACCCAGTGGTGACGTATGGCAAGACGCTCCTCGGGGCGCGTATTGCTTGGGCCTTTCTCCTGGAGGCCCTCTGTCAGACCCAGTGTTGACATGTAACAAGACACTCCTCGGGGCGCGTCTTGCTTGGGCTTCTCTCCTGGAGGCGCTCAGTCAGACCCAGTGTTGACATGTGGCAAGACGCTCCTCGGGGCGCGTCTTACTTGGGCCTCTCTCCTGGAGGCGCTCAGTCAGACCCAGTGTTGACATGTGGCAAGACACTCCTCGGGGCGCGTCTTGCTTGGGCCTCTCTCCTGGAGGCCCTCTGTCAGACCCAGTGTTGACATGTGGCAAGACGCTCCTAGGGGCGCATCTTGCTTGGCTCTCTCTCCTGGAGGCGCTTAATCAGACCGAGTGCTGACATGTGGCAAGACGCTCCTCGGGGCGCATCTTGCTTGGGCCTCTCTCCTGGTGGCGCTGAGTCAGACCCAGTGGTGACGTATGGCAAGACGCTCCTTGGGGCGCGTATTGCTTGGGCCTCTCTCCTGGAGGCGCTCAGTCAGACCCAGTTTTGACATGTGGCAAGATGCTCCTCGGGGCGCGTCTTGCTTGGCCCTCTCTCCTGGAGGCGCTCAGTCAGACCCAGTGGTGACATGTGGCAAGACGCTCCGCGCGGCGCGTCTTACTTGGGCCTCTCTCCTGGAGGCGCTCAGTCAAACCCAGTGGTGACATGGAGCAAGACGCTCCTCGGGGCACGTATTGCTTGGGCCTCTCTCCTGGAGGCCCTCTGTCAGACCCAGTGTTGACATGTGGCAAGACGCTCCTCGGGGCGCTTCTTGCTTGGGCTTCTCTCATTGAGGCCCTCAGTCAGACCCAGTGTTGACATGTGTCAAGACGCTCCTCGGGGCGTGTCTTGCTTGGGCCTCTCTCCTGGAGGCGCTCAGTCAGACCCAGTGTTGACATGTGGCAAGACACTCCTCGGGGCGCGTCTTGCTTGGGCCTCTCTCCTGGAGGCCCTCTGTCAGACCCAGTGTTGACATGTGGCAAGACGCTCCTCGGGGCGCGTCTTGCTTGGGCCTCTCTCATGGAGGCCCTCAGTCAGACCCAGTGTTGACAAGTGTCAAGACGCTCCTCGGGGCGCGTCTTGCTTGGGCCTCATTCCTGGAGGCGCTCAGTCAGACCCATTGTTGACATGTGGCAAGACGCTCCTCGGGGCGCGTCTTGCTTGGGCCTCATTCCTGGAGGCGCTCAGTCAGACCCATTGTTGACATGTGGCAAGACGCTCCTCGGGGCGCGTCTTGCTTGGGCTTCTCTCCTGGAGGCCCTCAGTCAGACCCATTGTTGACATGTGGCAAAACGCTCCTCGGGGCGCTTCTTGCTTGGGCCTCTCTCCTGGAGGCGCTCAGTCAGACCCAGTGTTGACATGTGGCACGACGCTCCTCGGGGCGCGTCTTACTTGGGCCTCTCTCCTGGAGGCCCTCTGTCAGACCCAGTGTTGACATGTGGCATGACGCTCCTAGGGGCGCGTCTTGCTTGGCTCTCTCTCCTGGAGGCGCTCAGTCAGACCGAGTGCTGACATGTGGCAAGACGCTCCTCGGGGCGCGTCTTGCTTGGGCCTCTCTCCTGGAGGCGCTCAGTCAGACCCAGTGGTGACGTATGGCAAGACGCTCCTCGGGGCGCGTATTGCTTGGGCCTCTCTCCTGGAGGCCCTCTGTCAGACCCAGTGTTGACATGTAACAAGACACTCCTCGGGGCGCGTTTTGCTTGGGCTTCTCTCATGGAGGCCCTCAGTCAGACCCAGTGTTGACAAGTGTCAAGACACTCCTCGGGGCTGTTGAGGGTCTGACCTCATGAGGAAATTACTATGCAGTGATTTTCTCCAAAATGACTGTGCTTAAATTGCTCTGAAAAGCAAATAATCACATCAGCGCCAAGAAACTTCATTTCCCATGATGCTTTGCACACGGAAGCATTGTGATGACGCCACCGCCTAGTACCAGAAACACGTTCTGCGCATGTGCGGGAAGCCGTGGAGCTTTTCCCGCGAACTAAGACCATAAATCTTCAGCAGAGACAAAGAAACCTCGTTCTTTTGCCCAGGATACCTGGCGGTAAGGACACGCTTGTCAACGCTCCGACAACTTGAGCACGCGGAAGCTCTAAGTGCCAAGTTGAGCCACGGAACTGCTGGAAACTAAACTGCAAGCCCATCAGATCTGCTCGTTTCTGCTCCCCTCCAGCTGATGTTTGAGGACACAGAACTGCGGAGGAAAGCAACAACTCCATCAAGCACGCTGTAAGTTATAACTCAGCACAGAAAGAAACTTTGCTGTCTCTGTCCAGCCCGTGGAGAAACACTCGTGAACGCCAAACAACGGAGAAAGCATCAAACCGACGGATGACGCTGGAAACGGCGGAGAAACACGGAGAACCGTCAAATCAAAACAGTGAGGGACGCTTCACTGTTCTGGTGATCAGAAACTCATCTCTTTCTCTCATTCTTTCCTTCTCCCGTTTCCTCTATAGTCTCGAATAAGCAATAAACCGCGTCTATTGCTTAAAAAGTAGCTTCGTGCTTTCCTCTTTCGTCCCAAACACGTCAGTCGGGTCATTTTGAAAGAATAAACTGCTTATTGATCATTGTTTGGTATCTTTAAATGTTTTCTGCTTGGCCACGTGGTTAAACTAAAAGATATTATTCGTGATTAATCTTTTGTGTTGTTTCATGATCTTTTGAAATGTTTTGAGTGATTTAAGGTTAAGTTACTACTGATTCTAAGTGCTTTGGAAGTTAAAGTGCAAGTTGCCACCCACACTTTAGCCAGACAAAGGGGTCAGCCATCTTGTATTCAAGACTCCATTTTGAATCCATACACACACACACACACACACACACACACACTACTCCTTTGTGAGAACAAAGGACCCCATTCATACATCCTCCATCACATGCAAACACATCCATCTTCAATCATATCACATGGTTATTATTCATCTATTCCACTGTTTATTCATTTGACAAATTGTTAATTAAATGTTATAAAATTCAGATTTTTGTGTCCAGTAGCTTTGTTGTGTCGAAGAGAAGTCTCTGCTCCAAGGATTCTACGAACTTCAAGAAAGACTGATAAGAGTTTTGGATTCAATTTTTCCCCGGTAAAAGGGGAATGGTGCCCCGTATATCTAAGAATATCTTAATTAATTAATAAATCAGTAAATATTCCCATATTTACAGAATTTATTGAAGAATCCAAAAGTAAGTTTAAGCTTACTAATTGTTCGCTCCTAATAACCCCAACATTTTATTGGTGCCCCGTGTGAGGCTTGGATACACAGAGATTTCTATCCGGCACAAACAAACAAATAAATCCAAAGAGCTTGAATTAAAAATAATCCGTTGTTCAGCCTTGAACCAGCAACAGAGTGGTGCTGATTTCGCTGAGCAGGAAGCTGCATCGAACTCTCACCAGTAACTCAGTGCTTCTTTAAAGGTGCAACGTGTAAATTAATTCTGGTTGACCTTTTAGGTTAAAAATTCAGTTTTTCCTTAAAGGTGCAACGTGTAAATTAATTCTGGTTGACCTTTTAGGTTAAAAATTCAGTTTTTCCTTAAAGGTGCAACGTGTAATTAATTCTGGCTAACCTTTTAGGTTAAAATTCAGTTTTTCCTTAAAGGTGCAACGTGTAATTAATTCTGGCTAACCTTTTAGGTTAAAATTCAGTTCCTCATTAAAGGTGCAGTGTGTAAGTAATTCTGACTAACCCTTTTAGGCTAAAATTAACTGCTAATTTAGCGACTTTAACTCACAGTGGCTATTATAACTATCTGAAACCTTCACTCAAAGACTGATAACACATTGTTTGCTAATATTCTGAAGGAATAACTAGCATATTTAACACTGCAAGTGTTGTAAGACGTTGCTACGGCAACGCACCAGCTTTTGCTAAAATACTGAAAGGGATAGTATTTTAGGCGTTAGTCACGGCATTCCGTGCAATCTTAAAACGCTAAAACCTGTGCGCACAAAGGTTAATTTAGTGTTTTTCTGCTACAAAGCTAGCAGTTGCTGCCCAAAAGGTGCAGTTTGAGCTATCTGCAGAAGCTCTACTAGGCTATTTTTGGTTCGGTTGTTAAAATGGAGGGACAGAGTAGTGACCTGACCAACTCCCAGCAACCAGGTGGCGCTGCGGCCCACGACTATGAACCTGGCCTACTTTCTGGACAAATATTGTCCAAACTGGTCGCGGTTGCTCGAGAACCCGACTACCCTTCTAGGGATTTCACTGAAGAACAGCGTAGCGACGAGCTAGAAGCTGTAATTGATCAAATAGAAAACCCGGATGGTACAAAACCAATCCAGGTTCACTTAGCTAAGTTAGCCCTGATCCTCTATCAGAGAGAACTCCAACATGATCGAGAGATCATGAAGCTCCAGAGCATGCTAGCTGAAAGGCAGCAAAATGGAAGGCAGAAGGATGACGAGGAGGAAGCCAGCACCGATTCTGGGGAAGATGGGGAGAAGACCCCGCCCCCTTCTGCTGATGACAACAGACAGTGGGAAGGGGGGGAACACCGTGACTCTGAGGCTGAGCCAGAGTGCTCTCCCACACCGGTACGAAAGCAAGCCGGCAAAGCCAACCAGGGTCCGCCCAGGACGATCGCCAAAGACCAATTGGTTTCCTCCACCCAAGGTAGCGAGGGACCGCCGTCCCGCCGTAAAGGTAGGCTACCTCCTGATACGGCTCCATACGATAATCAACAGTATGTGGTGTGGGACTCTCTGGACGGACGCACGCCGCAGGGGAGAGATGAAGCTTATTCGTCCCAACCTTCGGCCCCGTTCCCTACACACACTATAGGGCATTCAGGACCACCTAGGGGCCGAGAGCAGTTCACCCTCGAATCCCAGGTTGGACCCTCATCTTCACGGCCTTCTCAATCAGTGAGAAGTCGACCAGCCGAGCGGCACCTCTATTTAGACCGCTCCCCCAGTCCACGAAGGGTGCAAGGTGCCGGCTGGGGTTATCCACAAGCCCAACCTGCACCTCAACCATCCACCCATCCTAGCTACTCCGGTATTCGGCATGCCGATAACCAGCTGCAGGACAAAGCATCATACGCCAGTCCGTACCCGGACAGAGCGTATTACGCAGAAGCCCCAGTTGAAAGACGCAGGCTGCACTTCGCAGACGTGCCCCGGGAGGAGGACCTCCCAGGACACCCACGTGACGTGCCAGCAGCCCGCCACAGCATGCCGAACCCCGATTTGGGCCCCAGGAGTCAACATTGGGAGCCCAGAGCACACCAGCGATATCCAGCGCCTTCTGAGACAGACCGTGGGTCAGAGTCAGAGGATGACGCGCCGTACCGTGAGTCAGGGCTCCGTGTACGTCAAATTGAATCGCTAGCTAAAGACATAGAACGCTTTGATCCTAACACCAATGAATCCAACGTTGACGATTATCTCAGGGAGATAGAACGTTGTCTGCTTGATCTTCCAGCACCCTCTTCAAGGGAAAAGCTCAAGCTAATTTGGAAAACCACATCTAGAACGGTGCACGGTTTCATGGAAACTCTACCACCTGACATTCGAGATCGGTACTCCTCGCTCTGCCGAGCGTTGAGGGATGAATACGCCACTTATGCAGACTCTGCGTCAGCTACAATGGGGGCCTTCTCCATCAAACACGGGAGGAACGAACCCCCCAGAGAGTATTATCGCAGACTCAAAAGTGCTTATTTCCAAGGTCGAAACGGCCCTGGGCTCGAGGAAGACCCTGCCTTCAGATCCCTGTTCATTCACAACCTGCACGAGTGTGTTCGATCCGAAGTCTCAATGTATTGTCGGATGAAAAAACTGACAACTCAGGAGATTAGGAGATACGCTCAACAGGCTTGGGAAGCCGGCGGAAAGCCCCAAAAGCCTGACGCACATCACCGCGTCATGCACCTAGCTCCCGACGCCGAGCCGCGTTTGGAGCTCGAAGGAACAGAAGCTCCACCCACTAAGCCAAAATCTGCTAAACCTAGACCTGCTAAACCGCGAGAGCAGTCCCAATCTCCTCAACAGGGGAAGGGGGGTGCTGATTGGCTGCCTAGGTCTGGACAATCAGACAGGAAGTGGCCCAACCAAAACCAACGGCAAGCTGGTCGGAACAGTGGAAGGTTTAAGGAGCGCCGCCCACAGGTAGGTCCCGAACACAAGTCCGCAGGTGAGTACTTGACCAAAGCCGACCTCCAGGAGATGCTTCAGCAGTTCCTAGCTAAACAGAAGGAACAGCTGAGATCTGCAGATGAGACCCCTGCACCAAAGTCCGCTTCTAAGAAGCCAGACCCAGAGCCAACGTCCGCATGACTAGGCGTGGCTCAACCTCCCAGCGTGGCCAGGACCTACCTGATCAGCTGGGGGAACACTACTGGTAGATCACAGGAGTCTCCTGAAATCTACCCCCCAGAGAAACCTGATACTAAATTTCTGAAGTTCCTTGGTGACTTAACAAACCATGATCATGCTCGCCGTTTGTACTGTAGCACCAACGTAGGTGGATGCATACAGGTTGATGCTCTGCTGGATACCGGCTCAGAAATCACCCTGATGTGCTCCACGCTGTTCCATCGCGTGTCTGACACCATGCGGTCACTCGGGAAACCAGTCCAGGTAGAGCCCTGTGACCTGAAAATCACCAGCTACACCCAGACCCGGGAGTGTATCACTCACCGGGCGTGGCTGGATATCACCTTCCAAGACATGACTCTGGTTCACCCGTTTTATGTCTGCCAGCTAGACACTGAACCACTTCTCATTGGTCAGGACCTGCTTGAACGTCTAGCTCCCCTCATCGACTGCCAGAAGGGTCAAATGTGGGCCCAGGTGGAAACACCTAAGCCCTGGAACCCGGATAGCAGCCGACCATCCTCCATTCTTGAAGTCAGCCTAAGTGAGCCGCAAAACCCTTGTTCCAAGGTCATGCCCCTCCCTACAGCTCCCACAGACGATGTCCGCCTGCAAAGGCATGAAACCGCTCCTGGAACTCCGTTCCGCACACATTCATCTTTTCTCTGCTCGCTGAAGAACGTCAGCCTGCAGCCATATGCACCACACATAGTTGGTGGTCTTACCATCAACTGCACCCACATCTCAGATGTTCGCCTTGCTCTTTGGTCTGAAAAGTCAGCCATCAGCCAGCAGACGTTTGAACACCTGCGTCAGAAGGACCCCCTTCTGGTCAGTGTGACACGTAGCCATCGGCTCTTGTCACCTACTTGGCCGCAGAGGCTCCTGAAAGCGCCAGAGGTCTGCTCTCTGACTATCCAACTTGGAGCAAGACAGCTCACACATACATTCAGCATCATACCACAGCTTGATCCACCTGCACTCATTGGAGCAGATCTGCTGGTTCGACTAGGTGCCCAGCTGGACACTTGCAATCAAGTCCTTTGGGCCCGGGCCACACCATCCTCTGAGCCTGGCTCAGAAGGCCGTGAACACTTGCTGTCCGGACAGACCATTCCACAGGCCTGCCGTGCAGTGGTTGAGGCCAGCACGGTTCTGCCCCCACTGGTCAAAGGAGTGCCTGTTCGTCTGACTCTGATGAAGCATCAGAAGCTGCCAGGCACACAGGCCTTCTTCCAGCCATCACCACACTTCTTGGAGCTCAACTTAGCCGTCTGTGGCACGCCACTCTTGGAGCTGAACAATCGTTCTGCCTACTTGTTGGTCGAAAATCCGACCCGGAGTCCTATCCACATGCCGGCAGGAAAGCCCTTGGGCATGCTGATAGATAGCTCATTCCATGACTTCGAACTTTCAGTCCCCGTGATCGGACAACTTCCGTTGTTCTTGAACGACAGACAGGTTGGTGTAGACACATTCAGTACTTTCCCTTCACAAATGATTACCATCAAGCGGCATGAAGCCCTTCCTGAGGAACCTATTTGCAGTGCAACCTTAGATACTGACTGCGGTCAGTGTCTAACGGTTTTTGCAATAAATACTCAACCCTCTGAGTCACCGGTTGAAAGCCCGGAACATCAGAGACCCTCCTCCTCTGAACCTTATGACGGCTTCGAGGTCGAAGTCAGCCAGCAGCTTGACAAAGCGGATGCGCTGGAGTCAGAGGAGCAGAGAGCAGCGCTTAGAAGCCTGTTCTATGAGTTTCAGTCCATCTTATCCAGGGACTCCCTGGACTGTGGACTCACAAACCTGCACACGGTTCGCATTCCGACGAACCCGAATGCCCCTCCTACTTTTGTACGTCAGTACAAGATTCCCCTCGCTGCTTATGAGTCGATCCAGGAGATCCTCGATCAGCTGAAGGAGAAAAACATCATCAGAGAGTGTAACTCCACTTACAACTCTCCCATCTGGCCGGTTCTGAAACCGACTGGGAAATGGCGTCTCACCATAGACTATCGTGCACTGAACAAACAAGTACCTCTCTCCAGGTGGCCTATGATCCATTTAGATCAGGAGCTAGCCAGAGTCAGAGATGCTCGTTTCTTCTCTACGGTTGACGTAGCCAACGGCTTCTGGACCATGAAGGTTGAGCCGGCGGACCAGTATAAACTGGCTTTCTCCTTTGGAAATCGCCAATATACTTGGATTCGCTGCCCCTTTGGCTACTCTAACTCACCTGCCGAGTTCAACATCTTCCTCCACAAAGCCATGTCAGATGCTGCTTCCAGAGGGAACCTCATATATGTCGATGACATCTTGATGAGGAGTCGTACCTTCGAGGAGCACCTGGCCGAACTCCGTCACGTGCTGCAACAGCTCGCTGACGCCGGAGCTAAATTGGCGATTCTCAAGGGACAGTGGTGTCGAACCAAAGTGGAGTATGTTGGACTGCTGGTTGGCCCTAATGGAGTCGAGCCCCAAGCGGGACGCATTAGAGCCATTCAGGACATCAAAGCCCCAGCTAAACTGACTGAACTCAGGAGCTTCCTCGGAGTCTGCAACTACTCCAGGCAGTTCATTGAGGAGTACGCTGAAACAGCGAGGCCCCTCACTGAGCTGCTTCGGAACGACACACCTTTCGTGTGGGACAGACCCCAAGAACACTCCTTCCAGTTCCTAAAACAGAAGTTGGCGTCCGCACCCTGTCTGGCTTACCCAGACAAGGATAAAGAGTTCTACATAGAGGCGACTTTCTCCTCTCACTGCCTGAGCGCTGCTTTGAAGCAGAAACACGACCAGGACATGAGAGTTGTGGCATACGCCAGCAAGCCTCTGAGCAAGGTGGAACTCCAGTTCTCAGACTGCGAGAGAGCTCTCCTCTCTACAGTCTGGGCCGTCGAACACTTTCGTAGTTACATCGGTGGACAGAAAGTGATCATTGAAACGTGTCATCAGCCTGTCACCTTCCTAAACAGCCAGCGACTGCGCGAAGGAAGAGTGTCAAACAGCCGCATTGCGACGTGGATGATGGTGCTCCAAGGATACAACATTGAGGTCAAGTATGGTCAGAACACCAAGCTAGCACTAGGACAAGGGCTAGCAGGCTGCCAGCACTGTGACTCTGACTCCGTCAGGGGCCCCCTGGACACACCTGCTGCAGTCTACCCAACCGCATCCAATCATCGCTACTTTGATGAGAATGTTTGCCAAGGGCTTCCGAAGGTTTACACTGACGGATGCGCCTACCTTCACGAAGGCCAGCTCCGTGCTGGGGTTGGAGTCGTTTGGGTGGACTGTGACACCAAGCAACCAAATCACTACCGGTTGGGCCAAAAGTCTAGTCAGTACGCCGAAATTGCTGCAGTGTTGATAACCCTCCAGCAGGCGGCAGCCTTGGACATCACTCAGATCGTCCTTTGCTCTGATTCAAACTACGCTAGACACAGTTTCATCTCTCACTTCCCCATGTGGAAGGAGAATCACATGAAAAACGCCAGGAACAGAGACGTGAAACACTCGGAGTTATTCCTAGCGTGTGATCTGCTCACCACTGAGAAAGGCATAATGGTCTACTGGAAAAAGGTCAAAGGTCACTCCAGGACCATAGGTCCAGAGAAAGATGGTAATGACGAAGCTGACCGCCTTGCTAAGCTCGGTGCTGACCAGGGAACCTGCTGGGAATTCAAAGACGAGTGGCTTCCACCCAAGGCCGTTCACGAGGTCTGCGCGATTACACGTCGCCATGCTAAACAGGCAGACGAACCTCAGAACGTTGGGGTACCCGTGTTTCTAGGCAGACAACCACATGATGCGGACCTAGTCACCATGCAGGAACAAGATCCTGACCTGAAGCTCATCCGCGAGCTTCTCCAAAAGGGCCCGATGTCTAATCAACCGTCACCACCTACTGGCGCAAGCCGAGATTTGGTAACCCTGCATCGTCAACTCGCGCATCTGAAACTACAAAACGATTTGTTAGTTTACATACGTGACGATCACAGCCCGCCGCGCTGGGTTGTTCCACTCGACCACAGGGGAGTGATGCTTGCCTACGCCCACGACACTCCGGTTGGAGGTCACCGCGGAACAAAAGCTACCCTCGCGTCACTGACAGAAGTAGCATATTGGCCATCGATGTCCAAGGATGTACACAGCTATGTCCAAGGCTGCCTCATCTGTGCCCAGTTTCAACCCTCCCAGCCGCTTGCTAGAGCACCACTGCAACGCAGGGGAATAACCTTCCCTTGGTCCCACCTGCAGATCGACTGGGTTGGACCGGTTCCCAAATCGGCAAGAGGAAACAAATATATGCTAACTGTAACTTGCAGTTTCACAAAGTGGGTTGAGTGCCTTCCAGCGCCAAACGATACAGCCGTCACAACCGCTGTACTGCTGATTAACCACGTTTTCAGTCGATGGGGACTTCCACTCTGCATTGACTCTGACCGGGGAACTCATTTCACATCCAGTGTAATGACGTCCCTGTTTGAACTTCTGGGAGTGGAAGTGAGATTCCACCTCCCCTATCACCCACAGTCATCCGGACAGGTCGAACGGATGAACCGCACGGTCGTCTCTATGCTCAAAAAGTACGTCTGCTCCACTGGGAAGGACTGGGACGTCAAGCTCCCTCTGGTCCTGATGGCCATACGGTCCACTCCACAGCGATCCACGGGGGTTACGCCCTTTGAGATGATGACCGGCAGACTGATGACTCTACCAATGCACCTCCTGTATCACCCAGAGGATGTCAGTGTTGCCACTGCCTATACCGCTCATCAGTATGTGGCAGACTTGAAAACACACCTCAGAGCTACGTTCGCGCACGCTCAGAAGAAACTGGAGACCAACGTAGAAGGCGCTAAAGCCTACTACGACCAAAAGACAACCAGCCGCGAATACGAGGTGGGTGACAAAGTATTCTACTTTCGGTTCGCCCAACCGGCACGCAAACCTAAGAAGTTCCTGCCCTGCTGGTCAGGACCATTTGAGATCGTGGCAAAACTCTCTCCAGTTGCATACAGGTTACGCATCACCAAAGCGAGACAGGAGCCTGTCTACAAATGGGTGCATGCAAACCAAATCAAACCCTACGTCAAACCATCCCCGCGGGTACAGAGACCAGACTCCCCGCAGGAGGTAGACGTAGTCTCGACATAGTTCTATGCATGGAAATGGAAAAGGGGGGAAAGTGCACGTTTAACCCACTAACATGTACTAACCGACAAAGAACCAAGCCCCCCCCCCCCCCCCCCCCCCCGCCGTCATTTTCACTAACCAAGAGAAACTCCTCCTAGAACGCTAACAGGAAGTACTTACTAAAACCTTACAGGGCACTCTTGTAACTGTCAACCTACATTCTGCTCTGATTAATGAATCTCTACGTGCAATCAAGACTTTGTCTGAAACCATACATCAGGATATTGTGTACACATGAGTGGTGAGAGATTTGATGTAGGACCTGCTCAGGGAAGTAAGTTCCACGCTGGACAGCTTGGTTGAAAGTCGTATTTCCCCGTACTTGGTACCACTGGACCTGCTCAAAGATAGCTTGACAGCTGCTACCCCTCTACTGTGCACCTTTCACAAATCCACCTAGCGTACAGCCTAAGTAGTGCAATGCCCATTCACGTTGGAAAAAAAAATTAGAACTCGGTTTCCTGTTAAACGTTCCCATAATTGTGACACCTCACATCTATAGGTTTAAGTCGATGCTGAACATTGGTATTTGAAAGGACGGTAGGCATTTCCACTTTGAACTAGAAACCTGACACTCCATCACCTCAACCTCGAACAGCATGACTCAGAGATTGAGATCATGGACGCTTTCCGGGGTTGTAACTTTGCCTTCGATTTAGAAATTGACCAACAATTACTGATTGAAGGAACCAAATTTGCTACGTTCACACAAAACCCGCGTGAACTTACTTTGACGCCCAAGACGCTACATTGACACAGATTATACGACTTTAATCTGCACATTGGTCGCCCTGGGGATGGAATGGCCCATCACGGCCGTGATAGCTTATTCTGCCTACAGGCGTGTTAATAAACTCCAAGATAAGATGCACTTGCTCACCTACGGTGTGCCTCGTAACCGCGTTCGGGGAGACTCCAAGCGTGAATGTACCACACCTGTCTAAAGGGGGTGAGCAACATTTTCTTTGTTATTCTGTAAACCTAAGAGTAGTTCTCAATTTAGTCTACCTCACATATTTATCTGAGTGTTGCAGTATGTCACATTCTTTATTTTGAATACACACTGACTGTATGACCTAAGAATGTATTTTATGAGACCTCAAGGTTGCTATGAATTTTCTTGGATGTTATATGTTTTTTTTTGGGTTTTCTGTATTTTTGTTTCTTACTTGGTCACATATTAACTAGTGGTTATGTGCCGGCCCAGCTCAGTCTGTCAATGACTCTGTCTGACGCACCAGCACATTGTAGTACCTCTTAGTTTTATGGTCCTTGTTTTAGCCCAAAGACTGTCCTGATCCACCCTTTGGACCAAAAAGGGGGGAATCTTGGGACCACATAGGTCAATGCGCGTTTGCGAACTATGGACCTCGTACATCACCGCGTGCTCCATAAACTGAACTGTATGGCCGGCGGTGAGATGCCTTTGTGTCCACTCGTGGAGTTAACCGCCCACCGACCTTCCTCCTTCTACACTACTACCTCTCGCATGGACGACATCATCATTGCGTACCACTTGCGTGAGTGGCTTCTTCTCGTTATGCGCGTTGGGGACTATCCCGTTTCCTATCCTCTTTGTGCCTGACCAGGATCAAAGACCAAAGGCGCCAGGATCCAAGACAAAGACCAAAGACAAAGGCGTCCAAGGAGACCAACGTCCTAAGGGACAAACCCACCTGTGCTTCCGACAATCAAGTCGACCTACGTTCATGAGGACCAAACCCATCTGTGCTTCCGACGATCGAGCTTTGGGCGCGATCCCCGAAACCAAAAGGGGGAATGTTGAGGGTCTGACCTCATGAGGAAATTACTATGCAGTGATTTTCTCCAAAATGACTGTGCTTAAATTGCTCTGAAAAGCAAATAATCACATCAGCGCCAAGAAACTTCATTTCCCATGATGCTTTGCACACGGAAGCATTGTGATGACGCCACCGCCTAGTACCAGAAACACGTTCTGCGCATGTGCGGGAAGCCGTGGAGCTTTTCCCGCGAACTAAGACCATAAATCTTCAGCAGAGACAAAGAAACCTCGTTCTTTTGCCCAGGATACCTGGCGGTAAGGACACGCTTGTCAACGCTCCGACAACTTGAGCACGCGGAAGCTCTAAGTGCCAAGTTGAGCCACGGAACTGCTGGAAACTAAACTGCAAGCCCATCAGATCTGCTCGTTTCTGCTCCCCTCCAGCTGATGTTTGAGGACACAGAACTGCGGAGGAAAGCAACAACTCCATCAAGCACGCTGTAAGTTATAACTCAGCACAGAAAGAAACTTTGCTGTCTCTGTCCAGCCCGTGGAGAAACACTCGTGAACGCCAAACAACGGAGAAAGCATCAAACCGACGGATGACGCTGGAAACGGCGGAGAAACACGGAGAACCGTCAAATCAAAACAGTGAGGGACGCTTCACTGTTCTGGTGATCAGAAACTCATCTCTTTCTCTCATTCTTTCCTTCTCCCGTTTCCTCTATAGTCTCGAATAAGCAATAAACCGCGTCTATTGCTTAAAAAGTAGCTTCGTGCTTTCCTCTTTCGTCCCAAACACGTCAGTCGGGTCATTTTGAAAGAATAAACTGCTTATTGATCATTGTTTGGTATCTTTAAATGTTTTCTGCTTGGCCACGTGGTTAAACTAAAAGATATTATTCGTGATTAATCTTTTGTGTTGTTTCATGATCTTTTGAAATGTTTTGAGTGATTTAAGGTTAAGTTACTACTGATTCTAAGTGCTTTGGAAGTTAAAGTGCAAGTTGCCACCCACACTTTAGCCAGACAAAGGGGTCAGCCATCTTGTATTCAAGACTCCATTTTGAATCCATACACACACACACACACACACACACACACACACTACTCCTTTGTGAGAACAAAGGACCCCATTCATACATCCTCCATCACATGCAAACACATCCATCTTCCATCATATCACATGGTTATTATTCATCTATTCCACTGTTTATTCATTTGACAAATTGTTAATTAAATGTTATAAAATTCAGATTTTTGTGTCCAGTAGCTTTGTTGTGTCGAAGAGAAGTCTCTGCTCCAAGGATTCTACGAACTTCAAGAAAGACTGATAAGAGTTTTGGATTCAATTTTTCCCCGGTAAAAGGGGAATGGTGCCCCGTATATCTAAGAATATCTTAATTAATTAATAAATCAGTAAATATTCCCATATTTACAGAATTTATTGAAGAATCCAAAAGTAAGTTGAAGCTTACTAATTGTTCGCTCCTAATAACCCCAACAGGGCGCGTCTTGCTTGGGCCTCTCTCCTGGAGGCGCTCAGTCAGACCCATTGTTGACATGTGGCAAGACGCTCCTCGGGGCGCGTCTTGCTTGGGCTTCTCTCCTGGAGGCCCTCAGTCAGACCCATTGTTGACATGTGGCAAGACGCTCCTCGGGGCGCTTCTTGCTTGGGCCTCTCTCCTGGAGGCGCTCAGTCAGGCCCAGTGTTGACATGTGGCAAGACTCTCCTCGGGGCGCTTCTTGCTTGGGCCTCTCTCCTGGAGGCGCTCAGTCAGACCCAGTGTTGACATGTGGCAAGACGCTCCTCGGGGCACGTCTTGCTTGGGCCTCTCTCCTGGAAGCGCTCAGTCAGACCCAGTGATGACATGTGGCAAGACGCTCCTCGGGGCGCGTCTTACTTGGGCCTCTCTCCTGGAGGCGCTCAGTCAGACCCAGTGTTGACATGTGGCAAGACGCTCCTCGGGGCGCGTCTTGCTTGGGCCTCTCTCCTGGAGGCTCTCAGTCAGACCCAGTGGTGACATGTGGCAAGACGCTCCTCGGGGCGCGTCTTGCTTGGCTCTCTCTCCTGGAGGCGCTCAGTCAGACCGAGTGCTGACATGTGGCAAGACGCTCCTCGGGGCGCGTCTTGCTTGGGCCTCTCTCCTGGAGGCGCTCAGTCAGACCCAGTGGTGACATATGGCAAGATGCTCCTCGGGGCGCGTATTGCTTGGGCCTCTCTCCTGGAGGCCCTCTGTCAGACCCAGTGTTGACATGTGGCAAGACACTCCTCGGGGCGCGTCTTGCTTGGGCTTCTCTCATGGAGGCCCTCAGTCAGACCCAGTGTTGACAAGTGTCAAGACACTCCTCGGGGCGCGTCTTGCTTGGGCCTCTCTCCTGGAGGCGCTCAGTCAGACCCATTGTTGACATGTGGCAAGACGCTCCTCGGGGCGCGTCTTGCTTGGGCCTCTCTCCTGGAGGCGCTCAGTCAGACCCAGTGGTGACATGTGGCAAGACGCTCCTCGGTGCACGTATTGCTTGGGCCTCTCTCCTGGAGGCCCTCTGTCAGACCCAGTGTTGACATGTGGCAAGACGCTCCTCGGGGCGCATCTTGCTTGGGCTTCTCTCATTGAGGCCCTCAGTCAGACCCAGTGTTGACATGTGTCAAGACGCTCCTCGGGGCGTGTCTTGCTTGGGCCTCTCTCCTGGAGGCACTCAGTCAGACCCAGTGTTGACATGTGGCAAGACACTCCTCGGGGCGCGTCTTGCTTGGGCCTCTCTCCTGGAGGTCCTCTGTCAGACCCAGTGTTGACATGTGGCAAGACGCTCCTCGGGGCGCGTCTCACTTGGGCCTCTCTCCTGGAGGCCCTCTGTCAGACCCAGTGTTGACATGTGGCATGCCGCTCCTAGGGGCGCGTCTTGCTTGGCTCTCTCTCCTGGAGGCGCTCAGTCAGACCGAGTGCTGACATGTGGCAAGACGCTCCTCGGGGCGCGTATTGCTTGGGCCTCTCTCCTGGAGGCCCTCTGTCAGACCCAGTGTTAACATGTAACAAGACACTCCTCGGGGCGCGTCTTGCTTGGGCTTCTCTCATGGAGGCCCTCAGTCAGACCCAATGTTGACAAGTGTCAAGACACTCCTCGGGGCGCGTCTTGCTTGGGCCTCTCTCCTGGAGGCGCTCAGTCAGACCCATTGTTGACATGTGGCAAGACGCTCCTCGGGGCGCGTCTTGCTTGGGCTTCTCTCCTGGAGGCCCTCAGTCAGACTCATTGTTGACATGTGGCAAGACGCTCCTCGGGGCGCTTCTTGCTTGGGCCTCTCTCCTGGAGGTGCTCAGTCAGGCCCAGTGTTGACATGTGGCAAGACTCTCCTCGGGGCGCTTCTTGCTTGGGCCTCTCTCCTGGAGGCGCTCAGTCAGACCCAGTGTTGACATGTGGCAAGACGCTCCTCGGGGCACGTCTTGCTTGGGCCTCTCTCCTGGAAGCGCTCAGTCAGACCCAGTGTTGACATGTGGCAAGACGCTCCTCGGGGCGCGTCTTACTTGGGCCTCTCTCCTGGAGGCGCTCAGTCAGACCGAGTGCTGACATGTGGCAAGACGCTCCTCGGGGCGCGTCTTGCTTGGGCCTCTCTCCTGGAGGCGCTCAGTCAGACCCAGTGGTGACATATGGCAAGACGCTCCTCGGGGCGCGTATTGCTTGGGCCTCTCTCCTGGAGGCCCTCTGTCAGACCCAGTGTTGACATGTGGCAAGACACTCCTCGGGGCGCGTATTGCTTGGGCTTCTCTCATGGAGGCCCTCAGTCAGACCCAGTGTTGACAAGTGTCAAGACACTCCTCGGGGCGCGTCTTGCTTGGGCCTCTCTCCTGGAGGCGCTCAGTCAGACCCATTGTTGACATGTGGCAAGACGCTCCTCGGGGCGCGTCTTGCTTGGGCCTCTCTCCTGGAGGGGCTCAGTCAGACCCAGTGGTGACATGTGTCAAGACGCTCCTCGGGGCGTGTCTTGCTTGGGCCTCTCTCCTGGAGGCACTCAGTCAGACCCAGTGTTGACATGTGGCAAGACACTCCTCGGGGCGCGTCTTGCTTGGGCCTCTCTCCTGGAGGTCCTCTGTCAGACCCAGTGTTGACATGTGGCAAGACGCTCCTCGGGGCGCGTCTTGCTTGGGCCTCTCTCATGGAGGCCCTCAGTCAGACCCAGTGTTGACAAGTGTCAAGACGCTCCTCGGGGCGCGTTTTGCTTGGGCCTCTCTCCTGGAGGCGCTCAGTCAGACCCATTGTTGACATGTGGCAAGACTCTCCTCGGGGCGCGTCTTGCTTGGGCTTCTCTCCTGGAGGCCCTCTGTCAGACCCAGTGTTGACATGTGGCAAGACGCTCCAAGGGGCGCGTCTTGCTTGGGCCTCTCTCCTGGAGGCCCTCTGTCAGACCCAGTGTTGACATGTGGCAAGACGCTCCAAGGGGCGCATCTTGCTTGGGCCTCTCTCCTGGAGGCGCTCAGTCAGACCGAGTGCTGACATGTGGCAAGACGCTCCTCGGTGCGCGTCTTGCTTGGGCCTTTCTCCTGGAGGTGCTCAGTCAGACCCAGTGTTGACATGTGGCAAGACGCTCCTCGGGGCGTGTCTTACTTGGGCCTCTCTCCTGGAGGCGCTCAGTCAGACCCAGTGTTGACATGTGGCAAGACACTCCTCGGGGCGCGTCTTGCTTGGGCCTCTCTCCTGGAGGCACTCTGTCAGACCCAGTGTTGACATGTGGCAAGACGCTCCTAGGGGCGCGTCTTGCTTGGCTCTCTCTCCTGGAGGCGCTCAGTCAGACCGAGTGCTGACATGTGGCAAGACGCTCCTCGGGGCGCGTCTTGCTTGGGCCTCTCTCCTGGAGGCGCTCAGTCAGACCCAGTGGTGACGTAATGCAAGACGCTCCTCGGGGCGCGTATTGCTTGGGCCTCTCTCCTGGAGGCCCTCTGTCAGACCCAGTGTTGACATGTAACAAGACACTCCTCGGGGCGCGTCTTGCTTGGGCTTCTCTCATGGAGGCCCTCAGTCAGACCCAGTGTTGACAAGTGTCAAGACACTCCTCGGGGCGCGTCTTGCTTGGACCTCTCTCCTGGAGGCGCTCAGTCAGACCCATTGTTGACATGTGGCAAGACGCTCCTCGGGGCGCTTCTTGCTTGGGCCTCTCTCCTGGAGGCGCTCAGTCAGACCCAGTGTTGACATGTTGCAAGACTCTCCTCGGGGCGCTTCTTGCTTGGGCCTCTCTCCTGGAGGCGCTCAGTCAGACCCAGTGTTGACATGTGGCAAGACGCTCCTTGGGGCACGTCTTGCTTGGGCCTCTCTCCTGGAGGCGCTCAGTCAGACCCAGTGTTGACATGTGGCAAGACGCTCCTCGGGGCGCGTCTTACTTGGGCCTCTCTCCTGGAGGCGCTCAGTCAGACCCAGTGTTGACATGTGGCAAGACGCTCCTCGGGGCGCGTCTTGCTTGGGCCTCTCTCCTGGAGGCTCTCAGTCAGACCCAGTGTTGACATGTGGCAAGACACTCCTCGGGGCGCGTCTTGCTTGGGCCTCTCTCCTGGAGGCGCTCAGTCAGACCCAGTGTTGACATGTGGCAAGACGCTCCTCGGGGCACGTCTTGCTTGGGCCTCTCTCCTGGAGGCGCTCAGTCAGACCCAGTGTTGACATGTGGCAAGACGCTCCTCGGGGCGCGTCTTGCTTGGGCCTCTCTCCTGGAGGCGCTCAGTCAGACCCAGTGGTGACATGTGGCAAGACGCTCCTCTGGGCGCGTCTTACTTGGGCCTCTCTCCTGGAGGCGCTCAGTCAGACCCAGTGTTGACATGTGGCAAGACACTCCTCGTGGCGCGTCTTGCTTGGGCCTCTCTCCTGGAGGCCCTCTGTCAGACCCAGTGTTGACATGTGGCAAGACGCTCCTCGGGGCGCGTCTTGCTTCGTCCTCTCTCATGGAGGCCCTCAGTCAGACCCAGTGTTGACAAGTGTCAAGACGCTCCTCGGGGCGCGTCTTGCTTGGGCCTCTCTCCTGGAGGCGCTCAGTCAGACCCATTGTTGACATGTGGCAAGACGCTCCTCGGGGCGCGTCTTGCTTGGGCTTCTCTCCTGGAGGCCCTCAGTCAGACCCATTGTTGACATGTGGCAAGTCGCTCCTCGGGGCGCTTCTTGCTTGGGCCTCTCTCCTGGAGGCGCTCAGTCAGACCCAGTGTTGACATGTGGCAAGACGCTCCTCGGGGCACGTCTTGCTTGGGCCTCTCTCCTGGAGCCGCTCAGTCAGATCCAGTGTTGACATGTGGCAAGACGCTCCTCGGGGCGCATCTTGCTTGGGCCTCTCTCCTGGAGGCCCTCTGTCAGACCCAGTGTTGACATGTGGCAAGACGCTCCAAGGGGCGCGTCTTGCTTGGGCCTCTCTCCTGGAGGCGCTCAGTCAGACCGAGTGCTGACATGTGGCAAGACGCTCCTCGGTGCGCGTCTTGCTTGGGCCTCTCTCCTGGAGGCGCTCAGTCAGACCCAGTGTTGACATGTGGCAAGACGCTCCTCGGGGCGCGTCTTAATTGGGCCTCTCTCCTGGAGGCGCTCAGTCAGACCCAGTGTTGACATGTGGCAAGACACTCCTCGGGGCGCGTCTTGCTTGGGACTCTCTCCTGGAGGCCCTCTGTCAGACCCAGTGTTGACATGTAACAAGACACTCCTCGGGGCGCTTCTTGCTTGGGCCTCTCTCCTGGAGGCCCTCTGTCAGACCCAGTGTTGACATGTGGCAAGACACTCCTCGGGGCGCGTCTTGCTTGGGCTTCTCTCATTGAGGCCCTCAGTCAGACCCAGTGTTGACATGTGTCAAGACGCTCCTCGGGGCGTGTCTTGCTTGGGCCTCTCTCCTGGAGGCACTCAGTCAGACCCAGTGTTGACATGTGGCAAGACGCTCCTCGGGGCACGTCTTGCTTGGGCCTCTCTCCTGGAGGCGCTCAGTCAGACCCAGTGTTGACATGTGGCAAGACGCTCCTCGGGGCGCGTCTTGCTTGGGCCTCTCTCCTGGAGGCGCTCAGTTAGACCCAGTGGTGACGTATGGCAAGACGCTCCTCGGGGCGCGCATTGCTTGGGCCTCTCTCCTGGAGGCCCTCTGTCAGACCCAGTGTTGACATGTAACAAGACACTCCTCGGGGCGCGTCTTGCTTGGGCTTCTCTCCTGGAGGCGCTCAGTCAGACCCAGTGTTGACATGTGGCAAGACGCTCGTCGGGGCGCATCTTACTTGGGCCTCTCTCCTGGAGGCGCTCAGTCAGACCCAGTGTTGACATGTTGCAAGACACTCCTCGGGGCGCGTCTTGCTTGGGCCTCACTCCTGGAGGCCCTCTGTCAGACCCAGTGTTGACATGTGGCAAGACGCTCCTAGGGGCGCGTCTTGCTTGGCTCTCTCTCCTGGAGGCGCTCAGTCAGACCGAGTGCTGACATGTGGCAAGACGCTCCTCGGGGCGCGTCTTGCTTGGGCCTCTCTCCTGGAGGCGCTCAGTCAGACCCAGTGGTGACGTATTGCAAGACGCTCCTCGGGGCGCGTATTGCTTGGGCCTCTCTCCTGGAGGCCCTCTGTCAGACCCAGTGTTGACATGTAACAAGACACTCCTCGGGGCGCGTCTTGCTTGGGCTTCTCTCATGGAGGCCCTCAGTCAGACCCAGTGTTGACAAGTGTCAAGACACTCCTCGGGGCGCATCTTGCTTGGGCTTCTCTCCTGGAGGCCCTCAGTCAGACCCATTGTTGACATGTGGCAAGACGCTCCTCGGGGCGCTTCTTGCTTGGGCCTCTCTCCTGGAGGCCCTCTGTCAGACCCAGTGTTGACATGTGGCAAGACGCTCCAAGGGGCGCGTCTTGCTTGGGCCTCTCTCCTGGAGGCGCTCAGTCAGACCGAGTGCTGACATGTGGCAAGACGCTCCTCGGTGCGCGTCTTGCTTAAGCCTCTCTCCTGGAGGCGCTCAGTCAGACCCAGTGTTGACATGTGGCAAGACGCTCCTCGGGGCGCGTCTTACTTGGGCCTCTCTCCTGGAGGCGCTCAGTCAGACCCAGTGTTGACATGTGGCAAGACACTCCTCGGGGCGCGTCTTGCTTGGGCCTCTCTCCTGGAGGCCCTCTGTCAGACCCAGTGTTGACATGTGGCAAGACGCTCCTAGGGGCGCGTCTTGCTTGGCTCTCTCTCCTGGAGGCGCTCCGTCAGACCGAGTGCTGACATGTGGCAAGACGCTCCTCGGGGCGCGTCTTGCTTGGGCCTCTCTCCTGGAGGCGCTCAGTCAGACCCAGTGGTGACGTATGGCAAGACGCTCCTCGGGGCGCGTATTGCTTGGGCCTCTCTCCTGGAGGCCCTCTGTCAGACCCAGTGTTGACATGTAACAAGACACTCCTCGGGGCGCGTCTTGCTTGGGCTTCTCTAATGGAGGCCCTCAGTCAGACCCAGTGTTGACAAGTGTCAAGACACTCCTCGGGGCGCGTCTTGCTTGGGCCTCTCTCCTGGAGGCGCTCAGTCAGACCCATTGTTGACATGTGGCAAGACGCTCCTCGGGGCGCGTCTTGCTTGGGCTTCTCTCCTGGAGGACCTCAGTCAGACCCATTGTTGACATGTGGCAAGACGCTCCTCGGGGCGCTTCTTGCTTGGGCCTCTCTCCTGGAGGCGCTCAGTCAGACCCAGTGTTGACATGTGGCAAGACTCTCCTCGGGGCGCTTCTTGCTTGGGCCTCTCTCCTGGAGGCGCTCAGTCAGACCCAGTGTTGACAAGTGGCAAGACGCTCCTCGGGGCACGTCTTGCTTGGGCCTCTCTCCTGGAGGCGCTCAGTCAGACCCAGTGTTGACATGTGGCAAGACGCTCCTCGGGCCGCGTCTTACTTGGGCCTCTCTCCTGGAGGCGCTCAGTCAGACCCAGTGTTGACATGTGGCAAGACGCTCCTCGGGGCGCGTCTTGCTTGGGCCTCTCTCCTGGAGGCTCTCAGTCAGACCCAGTGGTGACATGTGGCAAGACGCTCCTCGGGGCGCGTCTTGCTTGGGCCTCTCTCCTGGAGGCGCTCAGTCAGACCCAGTGTTGACATGTTTCAAGACACTCCTCGGGGCGCGTCTTGCTTGGGCCTCTCTCCTGGAGGCGCTCAGTCAGACCCAGTGTTGACATGTGGCAAGACGCTCCTCGGGGCACGTCTTGCTTGGGCCTCTCTCCTGGAGGCGCTCAGTCAGACCCAGTGTTGACATGTGGCAAGACGCTCCTCGGGGCGCGTCTTGATTGGGCTTCTCTCCTGGAGGCCCTCAGTCAGACCCAGTGTTGACATGTGGCAAGACGCTCCTCGGGGCGCGTCTTGATTGGGGACTCTCTCCTGGAGGCGCTCAGTCAGACCCAGTGTTGACATGTGGCAAGACGCTCCTCGGGGCGCTTCTTGCTTGGGCCTCTCGCCTGGAGGTGCTCAGTCAGACCCAGTGTTGACATGTGGCAAGACGCTCCTCGGGGCGCGTCTTGCTTGGGCCTCTCTCCTGGAGGCGCTCAGTCAAACCTCACTGTTGACATGTGGCAAGACGCTCCTCGGGGCGCGTCTTGCTTGGGCTTCTCTCCTGGAGGCCCTCAGTCAGACCCATTGTTGACATGTGGCAAGACGCTCCTCGGGGTGCGTCTTGCTTGGGCCTCTCTCCTGGAGGCGCTCAGTCAGACCGAGTAGTGACATGTGGCAAGGTGCTCCTCAGGGCGCGTCTTTCTTGGGCCTCTCTCCTGGAGGCGCTCAGTCAGACCGAGTGCTGACATGTGGCAAGACGCTCCTCGGGGCGCGTCTTGCTGGGGCTTCTGTCATGGAGGCACTCAGTCAGACCCAGTGTTGACATGTGGCAAGACACTCCTCGGGGCGCGTCTTGCTTGGGCCTCTCTCCTGGAGGCGCTCAGTCAGACCCAGTGGTGACATATGGCAAGACGCTCCTTCGGGGCGCGTGTTGCTTGGGCCTCTCTCCTGGAGGCCCTCTGTCAGACCCAGTGTTGACATGTGGCAAGACGCTCCACGGGGCGCGTCTTGCTTGGGCCTCTCTCCTGGAGGCGCTCAGTCAGACCCAGTGTTGACATGTGGCAAGACGCTCCTGGGGGCGTGTCTTGCCTGGGCCTCTCTCCTGGAGGCGCTCAGTCAGACCGAGTGCTGACATGTGGCAAGACGCTCCTCAGGGCGCGTCTTGCTTGGGCCTCTCTCCTGGAGGCGCTCAGTCAGACCCAGTGGTGACATATGGCAAGACACTCCTCGGGGCGCGTATTGCTTGGGCCTCTCTCCTGGAGGCCCTCTGTCAGACCCAGTGTTCACATGTGGCAAGACACTCCTCGTGGCGCGTCTTGCTTGGGCCTCTCTCCTGGAGGCCCTCTGTCAGACCCAGTGTTGACATGTGGCAAGACGCTCCTCGGGGCGCGTCTTGCTTGGGCCTTCATCCTGCATGCGCTCAGTCAGACCCAGTGGTGACATGTGGCAAGACACTCCTCGGGGCGCGTCTTGCGTGGGCCTCTCTCCTGGAGGCCCGCTGTCAGACGCAGTGTTGACATGTGGCAAGACGCTCCTAGGGGCGCATCTTGCTTGGGCCTCTCTCCTGGAGGCGCTCAGTCAGACCGAGTGCTGACATGTGGCAAGACGCTCCTCGGGGTCCGTCTTGCTTGGGCCTCTCTCCTGGAGGCGCTCAGTCAGACCCAGTGGTGACATATGGCAAGACGCTCCTCGGGGCGCGTCTTGGTTGGGCCTCTCTCCTGGAGGCGCTCAGTCAGACCCAGTGTTGACATGTGGCAAGACACTCCTCGGGGCGCGTCTTGCTTGGGCTTCTCTCATTGAGGCCCTCAGTCAGACCCAGTGTTGACATGTGTCAAGACGCTCCTCGGGGCGTGTCTTGCTTGGGCCTCTCTCCTGGAGGCACTCAGTCAGACCCAGTGTTGACATGTGGCAAGACACTCCTCGGGGCGCGTCTTGCTTGGGCCTCTCTCCTGGAGGCCCTCTGTCAGACCCAGTGTTGACATGTGGCAAGACGCTCCTCGGGGCGCGTCTTGCTTGGGCCTCTCTCATGGAGGCCCTCAGTCAGACCCAGTGTTGACAAGTGTCAAGACGCTCCTCGGGGCGCGTTTTGCTTGGGCCTCTCTCCTGGAGGCGCTCAGTCAGACCCATTGTTGACATGTGGCAAGACGCTCCTCGGGGCGCGTCTTGCTTGGGCTTCTCTCCTGGAGGCCCTCTGTCAGACCCAGTGTTGACAGGTGGCAAGACGCTCCAAGGGGCGCGTCTTGCTTGGGCCTCTCTCCTGGAGGCCCTCTGTCAGACCCAGTGTTGACATGTGGCAAGACGCTCCTCGGGGCGCGTCTTGCTTGGGCCTCTCTCATGGAGGCCCTCGTTCAGACCCAGTGTTGACAAGTGTCAAGACGCTCCTCGGGGCGAGCCTTGCTTCGGCCTCTCTCCTGGAGGCGCTCAGTCAGACCCATTGTTGACATGTGGCAAGACGCTCCTCGGGGCGCGTCTTGCTTGGGCCTCTCTTATGGAGGCCCTCAGTCAGACCCAGTGTTGACATGTGGCAAGACGCTCCTCGGGGCACGTCTTGCTTGGGCCTCTCTCCTGGAGGCGCTCAGTCAGACCCAGTGTTGACATGTGGCAAGACGCTCCTCGGGGCGCGTCTTGCTTGGGCCTCTCTCCTGGAGGCGCTCAGTTAGACCCAGTGGTGAGGTATGGCAAGACGCTCCTCGGGGCGCGCATTGCTTGGGCCTCTCTCCTGGAGGCCCTCTGTCAGACCCAGTGTTGACATGTAACAAGACACTCCTCGGGGCGCGTCTTGCTTGGGCTTCTCTCCTGGAGGCGCTCAGTCAGACCCAGTGTTGACATGTGGCAAGACGCTCGTCGGGGCGCGTCTTACTTGGGCCTCTCTCCTGGAGGCGCTCAGTCAGACCCAGTGTTGACATGTGGCAAGACACTCCTCGGGGCGCGTCTTGCTTGGGCCTCACTCCTGGAGGCCCTCTGTCAGACCCAGTGTTGACATGTGGCAAGACGCTCCTAGGGGCGCGTCTTGCTTGGCTCTCTCTCCTGGAGGCGCTCAGTCAGACCGAGTGCTGACATGTGGCAAGACGCTCCTCGGGGCGCGTCTTGCTTGGGCCTCTCTCCTGGAGGCGCTCAGTCAGACCCAGTGGTGACGTATGGCAAGACGCTCCTCGGGGCGCGTATTGCTTGGGCCTCTCTCCTGGAGGCCCTCTGTCAGACCCAGTGTTGACATGTAACAAGACACTCCTCGGGGCGCGTCTTGCTTGGGCTTCTCTCATGGAGGCCCTCAGTCAGACCCAGTGTTGACAAGTGTCAAGACACTCCTCGGGGCGCGTCTTGCTTGGGCCTCTCTCCTGGAGGCGCTCAGTCAGACCCATTGTTGACATGTGGCAAGACGCTCCTCGGGGCGCATCTTGCTTGGGCTTCTCTCCTGGAGGCCCTCAGTCAGACCCATTGTTGACATGTGGCAAGACGCTCCTCGGGGCGCTTCTTGCTTGGGCCTCTCTCCTGGAGGCCCTCTGTCAGACCCAGTGTTGACATGTGGCAAGACGCTCCTCGGGGCGCGTCTTGCTTGGGCCTCTCTCCTGGAGGCGCTCAGTCAGACCGAGTGCTGACATGTGGCAAGACGCTCCTCGGTGCGCGTCTTGCTTGGGCTTCTCTCATGGAGGCCCTCAGTCAGACCCAGTGTTGACAAGTGTCAAGACACTCCTCGGGGCGCATCTTGCTTGGGCTTCTCTCCTGGAGGCCCTCAGTCAGACCCATTGTTGACATGTGGCAAGACGCTCCTCGGGGCGCTTCTTGCTTGGGCCTCTCTCCTGGAGGCCCTCTGTCAGACCCAGTGTTGACATGTGGCAAGACGCTCCAAGGGGCGCGTCTTGCTTGGGCCTCTCTCCTGGAGGCGCTCAGTCAGACCGAGTGCTGACATGTGGCAAGACGCTCCTCGGTGCGCGTCTTGCTTAAGCCTCTCTCCTGGAGGCGCTCAGTCAGACCCAGTGTTGACATGTGGCAAGACGCTCCTCGGGGCGCGTCTTACTTGGGCCTCTCTCCTGGAGGCGCTCAGTCAGACCCAGTGTTGACATGTGGCAAGACACTCCTCGGGGCGCGTCTTGCTTGGGCCTCTCTCCTGGAGGCCCTCTGTCAGACCCAGTGTTGACATGTGGCAAGACGCTCCTAGGGGCGCGTCTTGCTTGGCTCTCTCTCCTGGAGGCGCTCCGTCAGACCGAGTGCTGACATGTGGCAAGACGCTCCTCGGGGCGCGTCTTGCTTGGGCCTCTCTCCTGGAGGCGCTCAGTCAGACCCAGTGGTGACGTATGGCAAGACGCTCCTCGGGGCGCGTATTGCTTGGGCCTCTCTCCTGGAGGCCCTCTGTCAGACCCAGTGTTGACATGTAACAAGACACTCCTCGGGGTGCGTCTTGCTTGGGCTTCTCTAATGGAGGCCCTCAGTCAGACCCAGTGTTGACAAGTGTCAAGACACTCCTCGGGGCGCGTCTTGCTTGGGCCTCTCTCCTGGAGGCGCTCAGTCAGACCCATTGTTGACATGTGGCAAGACGCTCCTCGGGGCGCGTCTTGCTTGGGCTTCTCTCCTGGAGGACCTCAGTCAGACCCATTGTTGACATGTGGCAAGACGCTCCTCGGGGCGCTTCTTGCTTGGGCCTCTCTCCTGGAGGCGCTCAGTCAGACCCAGTGTTGACATGTGGCAAGACTCTCCTCGGGGCGCTTCTTGCTTGGGCCTCTCTCCTGGAGGCGCTCAGTCAGACCCAGTGTTGACAAGTGGCAAGACGCTCCTCGGGGCACGTCTTGCTTGGGCCTCTCTCCTGGAGGCGCTCAGTCAGACCCAGTGTTGACATGTGGCAAGACGCTCCTCGGGCCGCGTCTTACTTGGGCCTCTCTCCTGGAGGCGCTCAGTCAGACCCAGTGTTGACATGTGGCAAGACGCTCCTCGGGGCGCGTCTTGCTTGGGCCTCTCTCCTGGAGGCTCTCAGTCAGACCCAGTGGTGACATGTGGCAAGACGCTCCTCGGGGCGCGTCTTGCTTGGGCCTCTCTCCTGGAGGCGCTCAGTCAGACCCAGTGTTGACATGTTTCAAGACACTCCTCGGGGCGCGTCTTGCTTGGGCCTCTCTCCTGGAGGCGCTCAGTCAGACCCAGTGTTGACATGTGGCAAGACGCTCCTCGGGGCACGTCTTGCTTGGGCCTCTCTCCTGGAGGCGCTCAGTCAGACCCAGTGTTGACATGTGGCAAGACGCTCCTCGGGGCGCGTCTTGATTGGGCTTCTCTCCTGGAGGCCCTCAGTCAGACCCAGTGTTGACATGTGGCAAGACGCTCCTCGGGGCGCGTCTTGATTGGGGACTCTCTCCTGGAGGCGCTCAGTCAGACCCAGTGTTGACATGTGGCAAGACGCTCCTCGGGGCGCTTCTTGCTTGGGCCTCTCGCCTGGAGGTGCTCAGTCAGACCCAGTGTTGACATGTGGCAAGACGCTCCTCGGGGCGCGTCTTGCTTGGGCCTCTCTCCTGGAGGCGCTCAGTCAAACCTCACTGTTGACATGTGGCAAGACGCTCCTCGGGGCGCGTCTTGCTTGGGCTTCTCTCCTGGAGGCCCTCAGTCAGACCCATTGTTGACATGTGGCAAGACGCTCCTCGGGGTGCGTCTTGCTTGGGCCTCTCTCCTGGAGGCGCTCAGTCAGACCGAGTAGTGACATGTGGCAAGGTGCTCCTCAGGGCGCGTCTTTCTTGGGCCTCTCTCCTGGAGGCGCTCAGTCAGACCGAGTGCTGACATGTGGCAAGACGCTCCTCGGGGCGCGTCTTGCTGGGGCTTCTGTCATGGAGGCACTCAGTCAGACCCAGTGTTGACATGTGGCAAGACACTCCTCGGGGCGCGTCTTGCTTGGGCCTCTCTCCTGGAGGCGCTCAGTCAGACCCAGTGGTGACATATGGCAAGACGCTCCTTCGGGGCGCGTGTTGCTTGGGCCTCTCTCCTGGAGGCCCTCTGTCAGACCCAGTGTTGACATGTGGCAAGACGCTCCACGGGGCGCGTCTTGCTTGGGCCTCTCTCCTGGAGGCGCTCAGTCAGACCCAGTGTTGACATGTGGCAAGACGCTCCTGGGGGCGTGTCTTGCCTGGGCCTCTCTCCTGGAGGCGCTCAGTCAGACCGAGTGCTGACATGTGGCAAGACGCTCCTCAGGGCGCGTCTTGCTTGGGCCTCTCTCCTGGAGGCGCTCAGTCAGACCCAGTGGTGACATATGGCAAGACACTCCTCGGGGCGCGTATTGCTTGGGCCTCTCTCCTGGAGGCCCTCTGTCAGACCCAGTGTTCACATGTGGCAAGACACTCCTCGTGGCGCGTCTTGCTTGGGCCTCTCTCCTGGAGGCCCTCTGTCAGACCCAGTGTTGACATGTGGCAAGACGCTCCTCGGGGCGCGTCTTGCTTGGGCCTTCATCCTGCATGCGCTCAGTCAGACCCAGTGGTGACATGTGGCAAGACACTCCTCGGGGCGCGTCTTGCGTGGGCCTCTCTCCTGGAGGCCCGCTGTCAGACGCAGTGTTGACATGTGGCAAGACGCTCCTAGGGGCGCATCTTGCTTGGGCCTCTCTCCTGGAGGCGCTCAGTCAGACCGAGTGCTGACATGTGGCAAGACGCTCCTCGGGGTCCGTCTTGCTTGGGCCTCTCTCCTGGAGGCGCTCAGTCAGACCCAGTGGTGACATATGGCAAGACGCTCCTCGGGGCGCGTCTTGGTTGGGCCTCTCTCCTGGAGGCGCTCAGTCAGACCCAGTGTTGACATGTGGCAAGACACTCCTCGGGGCGCGTCTTGCTTGGGCTTCTCTCATTGAGGCCCTCAGTCAGACCCAGTGTTGACATGTGTCAAGACGCTCCTCGGGGCGTGTCTTGCTTGGGCCTCTCTCCTGGAGGCACTCAGTCAGACCCAGTGTTGACATGTGGCAAGACACTCCTCGGGGCGCGTCTTGCTTGGGCCTCTCTCCTGGAGGCCCTCTGTCAGACCCAGTGTTGACATGTGGCAAGACGCTCCTCGGGGCGCGTCTTGCTTGGGCCTCTCTCATGGAGGCCCTCAGTCAGACCCAGTGTTGACAAGTGTCAAGACGCTCCTCGGGGCGCGTTTTGCTTGGGCCTCTCTCCTGGAGGCGCTCAGTCAGACCCATTGTTGACATGTGGCAAGACGCTCCTCGGGGCGCGTCTTGCTTGGGCTTCTCTCCTGGAGGCCCTCTGTCAGACCCAGTGTTGACAGGTGGCAAGACGCTCCAAGGGGCGCGTCTTGCTTGGGCCTCTCTCCTGGAGGCCCTCTGTCAGACCCAGTGTTGACATGTGGCAAGACGCTCCTCGGGGCGCGTCTTGCTTGGGCCTCTCTCATGGAGGCCCTCGTTCAGACCCAGTGTTGACAAGTGTCAAGACGCTCCTCGGGGCGAGCCTTGCTTCGGCCTCTCTCCTGGAGGCGCTCAGTCAGACCCATTGTTGACATGTGGCAAGACGCTCCTCGGGGCGCGTCTTGCTTGGGCCTCTCTTATGGAGGCCCTCAGTCAGACCCAGTGTTGACATGTGGCAAGACGCTCCTCGGGGCACGTCTTGCTTGGGCCTCTCTCCTGGAGGCGCTCAGTCAGACCCAGTGTTGACATGTGGCAAGACGCTCCTCGGGGCGCGTCTTGCTTGGGCCTCTCTCCTGGAGGCGCTCAGTTAGACCCAGTGGTGAGGTATGGCAAGACGCTCCTCGGGGCGCGCATTGCTTGGGCCTCTCTCCTGGAGGCCCTCTGTCAGACCCAGTGTTGACATGTAACAAGACACTCCTCGGGGCGCGTCTTGCTTGGGCTTCTCTCCTGGAGGCGCTCAGTCAGACCCAGTGTTGACATGTGGCAAGACGCTCGTCGGGGCGCGTCTTACTTGGGCCTCTCTCCTGGAGGCGCTCAGTCAGACCCAGTGTTGACATGTGGCAAGACACTCCTCGGGGCGCGTCTTGCTTGGGCCTCACTCCTGGAGGCCCTCTGTCAGACCCAGTGTTGACATGTGGCAAGACGCTCCTAGGGGCGCGTCTTGCTTGGCTCTCTCTCCTGGAGGCGCTCAGTCAGACCGAGTGCTGACATGTGGCAAGACGCTCCTCGGGGCGCGTCTTGCTTGGGCCTCTCTCCTGGAGGCGCTCAGTCAGACCCAGTGGTGACGTATGGCAAGACGCTCCTCGGGGCGCGTATTGCTTGGGCCTCTCTCCTGGAGGCCCTCTGTCAGACCCAGTGTTGACATGTAACAAGACACTCCTCGGGGCGCGTCTTGCTTGGGCTTCTCTCATGGAGGCCCTCAGTCAGACCCAGTGTTGACAAGTGTCAAGACACTCCTCGGGGCGCGTCTTGCTTGGGCCTCTCTCCTGGAGGCGCTCAGTCAGACCCATTGTTGACATGTGGCAAGACGCTCCTCGGGGCGCATCTTGCTTGGGCTTCTCTCCTGGAGGCCCTCAGTCAGACCCATTGTTGACATGTGGCAAGACGCTCCTCGGGGCGCTTCTTGCTTGGGCCTCTCTCCTGGAGGCCCTCTGTCAGACCCAGTGTTGACATGTGGCAAGACGCTCCTCGGGGCGCGTCTTGCTTGGGCCTCTCTCCTGGAGGCGCTCAGTCAGACCGAGTGCTGACATGTGGCAAGACGCTCCTCGGTGCGCGTCTTGCTTGGGCCTCTCTCCTGGAGGCGCTCAGTCAGACCCAGTGTTGACATGTGGCAAGACGCTCCTCGGGGCGCGTCTTACTTGGGCCTCTCTCCTGGAGGCGCTCAGTCAGACCCAGTGTTGACATGTGGCAAGACACTCCTCGGGGCGCGTCTTGCTTGGGCCTCTCTCCTGGAGGCCCTCTGTCAGACCCAGTGTTGACATGTGGCAAGACGCTCCTAGGGGCGCGTCTTGCTTGGCTCTCTCTCCTGGAGGCGCTCCGTCAGACCGAGTGCTGACATGTGGCAAGACGCTCCTCGGGGCCCGTCTTGCTTGGGCCACTCTCCTGGAGGCGCTCAGTAAGACCCAGTGGTGACGTATGGCAAGACGCTCCTCGGGGCGCGTATTGCTTGGGCCTCTCTAATGGAGGCCCTCAGTCAGACCCAGTGTTGACAAGTGTCAAGACACTCCTCGGGGCGCGTCTTGCTTGGGCCTCTCTCCTGGAGGCGCTCAGTCAGACCCATTGTTGACATGTGGCAAGACGCTCCTCGGGGCGCGTCTTGCTTGGGCTTCTCTCCTGGAGGCCCTCAGTCAGACCCATTGTTGACATGTGGCAAGACGCTCCTCGGGGCGCTTCTTGCTTGGGCCTCTCTCCTGGAGGCGCTCAGTCAGACCCAGTGTTGACATGTGGCAAGACTCTCCTCGGGGCGCTTCTTGCTTGGGCCTCTCTCCTGGAGGCGCTCAGTCAGACCCAGTGTTGACAAGTGGCAAGACGCTCCTCGGGGCACGTCTTGCTTGGGCCTCTCTCCTGGAGGCGCTCAGTCAGACCCAGTGTTGACATGTGGCAAGACGCTCCTCGGGGCGCGTCTTACTTGGGCCTCTCTCCTGGAGGCGCTCAGTCAGACCCAGTGTTGACATGTGGCAAGACGCTCCTCGGGGCGCGTCTTGCTTGGGCCTCTCTCCTGGAGGCTCTCAGTCAGACCCAGTGGTGACATGTGGCAAGAGGCTCCTCGGGGCGCGTCTTGCTTGGGCCTCTCTCCTGGAGGCGCTCAGTCAGACCCAGTGTTGACATGTTTTAAGACACTCCTCGGGGCGCGTCTTGCTTGGGCCTCTCTCCTGGAGGCGCTCAGTCAGACCCAGTGTTGACATGTGGCAAGACGCTCCTCGGGGCACGTCTTGCTTGGGCCTCTCTCCTGGAGGCGCTCAGTCAGACCCAGTGTTGACATGTGGCAAGACGCTCCTCGGGGCGCGTCTTGATTGGGCTTCTCTCCTGGAGGCCCTCAGTCAGACCCAGTGTTGACATGTGGCAAGACGCTCCTCGGGGCGCGTCTTGATTGGGGACTCTCTCCTGGAGGCGCTCAGTCAGACCCAGTGTTGACATGTGGCAAGACGCTCCTCGGGGCGCTTCTTGCTTGGGCCTCTCGCCTGGAGGTGCTCAGTCAGACCCAGTGTTGACATGTGGCAAGACGCTCCTCGGGGCGCGTCTTGCTTGGGCCTCTCTCCTGGAGGCGCTCAGTCAAACCTCACTGTTGACATGTGGCAAGACGCTCCTCGGGGCGCGTCTTGCTTGGGCTTCTCTCCTGGAGGCCCTCAGTCAGACCCATTGTTGACATGTGGCAAGACGCTCCTCGGGGTGCGTCTTGCTTGGGCCTCTCTCCTGGAGGCGCTCAGTCAGACCGAGTAGTGACATGTGGCAAGGTGCTCCTCGGGGCGCGTCTTTCTTGGGCCTCTCTCCTGGAGGCGCTCAGTCAGACCGAGTGCTGACATGTGGCAAGACGCTCCTCGGGGCGCGTCTTGCTGGGGCTTCTGTCATGGAGGCACTCAGTCAGACCCAGTGTTGACATGTGGCAAGACACTCCTCGGGGCGCGTCTTGCTTGGGCCTCTCTCCTGGAGGCGCTCAGTCAGACCCAGTGGTGACATATGGCAAGACGCTCCTTCGGGGCGCGTGTTGCTTGGGCCTCTCTCCTGGAGGCCCTCTGTCAGACCCAGTGTTGACATGTGGCAAGACGCTCCACGGGGCGCGTCTTGCTTGGGCCTCTCTCCTGGAGGCGCTCAGTCAGACCCAGTGTTGACATGTGGCAAGACGCTCCTGGGGGCGTGTCTTGCCTGGGCCTCTCTCCTGGAGGCGCTCAGTCAGACCGAGTGCTGACATGTGGCAAGACGCTCCTCAGGGCGCGTCTTGCTTGGGCCTCTCTCCTGGAGGCGCTCAGTCAGACCCAGTGGTGACATATGGCAAGACACTCCTCGGGGCGCGTATCGCTTGGGCCTTTCTCCTGGAGGCCCTCTGTCAGACCCAGTGTTCACATGTGGCAAGACACTCCTCGTGGCGCGTCTTGCTTGGGCCTCTCTCCTGGAGGCCCTCTGTCAGACCCAGTGTTGACATGTGGCAAGACGCTCCTAGGGGCGCATCTTGCTTGGGCCTCTCTCCTGGAGGCGCTCAGTCAGACCGAGTGCTGACATGTGGCAAGACGCTCCTCGGGGTCCGTCTTGCTTGGGCCTCTCTCCTGGAGGCGCTCAGTCAGACCCAGTGGTGACATATGGCAAGACGCTCCTCGGGGCGCGTCTTGGTTGGGCCTCTCTCCTGGAGGCGCTCAGTCAGACCCAGTGGTGACATGTGGCAAGACGCTCCTCGGGGCGCGTCTTACTTGGGCCTCTCTCCTGGAGGCGCTCAGTCAGACCCAGTGATGACATGTGGCAAGACGCTCCTCGGGGCAAGTATTGCTTGGGCCTCTCTCCTGGAGGCCCTCTGTCAGACCCAGTGTACACATGTGGCAAGACGCTCCTCGGGGCGCGTCTTGCTTGGGCTTCTCTCATTGAGGCCCTCAGTCAGACCCAGTGTTGACATGTGTCAAGACGCTCCTCGGGGCGCGTCTTGCTTGGGCCTCTCTCATGGAGGCGCTCAGTCAGACCCAGTGTTGACATGTGGCAAGACACTCCTCGGGGCGCGTCTTGCTTGGGCCTCTCTCATGGAGGCCCTCAGTCAGACCCAGTGTTGACAAGTGTCAAGACGCTCCTCAGGGCGCCTCTTGCTTGGGCCTCTCTACTGGAGGCGCTCAGTCAGACCCATTGTTGACATGTGGCAAGACGCTCCTCGGGGCGCGTCTTGCTTGGGCTTCTCTCCTGGAGGCCCTCAGTCAGACCCATTGTTGACATGTGGCAAGACGCTCCTCGGGGCGCTTCTTGCTTGGGCCTCTCTCCTGGAGGCGCTCAGTCAGACCCAGTGTTGACATGTGGCAAGACGCCCTCGGGGCACGTCTTGCTTGGGCCTCTCTCCTGGAGGCGCTCAGTCAGACCCAGTGTTGACATGTGGCAAGACGCTCCTCGGGGCATATCTTGCTTGGGCCTCTCTCCTGGAGGCCATCTGTCAGACCCAGTGTTGACATGTGGCAAGACGCTCCAAGGGGCGCGTATTGCTTGGGCCTCTCTCCTGGAGGCCCTCTGTCAGACCCAGTGTTCACATGTGGCAAGACACTCCTCGGGGCGCGTCTTGCTTGGGCCTCTCTCCTGGAGGCCCTCTGTCAGACCCAGTGTTGACATGTGGCAAGACGCTCCTCGGGGCGCGTCTTGCTTGGGCCTCTCTCCTGGAGGCGCTCAGTCAGACCCAGTGTTGACATGTGGCATGACGCTCCTCGGGGCTCGTCTTGCTTGGGCCTCTCTCCTGGAGGCGCTCAGTCAGACTCAGTGGTGACATGTGGCAAGACGCTCCTCGGGGCGCGTCTTGCTTGGGCCTCTCTCCTGGAGGCGCTCAGTCAGACCCAGTGGTGACATATGGCAAGACGCTCCTTCGGGGCGCGTGTTGCTTGGGCCTCTCTCCTGGAGGCCCTCTGTCAGACCCAGTGTTGACATGTGGCAAGACGCTCCTCGGGGCGCGTCTTGCTTGGGCCTCTCTCCTGGAGGCGCTCAGTCAGAGCCAGTGTTGACATGTGGCAAGACGCTCCTAGGGGCGCGTCTTGCTTGGGCCTCTCTCCTGGAGGCGCTCAGTCAGACCGAGTGCTGACATGTGGCAAGACGCTCCTCGGGGCGCGTCTTGCTTGGGCCTCTCTCCTGGAGGCGCTCAGTCAGACCCAGTGGTGACATGTGGCAAGATACTCCTCGGGGCGCGTCTTGCTTGGGCCTCTCTCCTGGAGGCCCTCTGTCAGACCCAGTGTTGACATGTGGCAAGACGCTCCTCGGGGCGCGTCTTGCTTGGGCCTCTCTCATGGAGGCCCTCGTTCAGACCCAGTGTTGACAAGTGTCAAGACGCTCCTCGGGGCGAGCCTTGCTTCGGCCTCTCTCCTGGAGGCGCTCAGTCAGACCCATTGTTGACATGTGGCAAGACGCTCCTCGGGGCGCGTCTTGCTTGGGCCTCTCTTATGGAGGCCCTCAGTCAGACCCAGTGTTGACATGTGGCAAGACACTCCTCGGGGCACGTCTTGCTTGGGCCTCTCTCCTGGAGGCGCTCAGTCAGACCCAGTGTTGACATGTGGCAAGACGCTCCTCGGGGCGCGTCTTGCTTGGGCCTCTCTCCTGGAGGCGCTCAGTTAGACCCAGTGGTGACGTATGGCAAGACGCTCCTCGGGGCGCGCATTGCTTGGGCCTCTCTCCTGGAGGCCCTCTGTCAGACCCAGTGTTGACATGTAACAAGACACTCCTCGGGGCGCGTCTTGCTTGGGCTTCTCTCCTGGAGGCGCTCAGTCAGACCCAGTGTTGACATGTGGCAAGACGCTCGTCGGGGCGCGTCTTACTTGGGCCTCTCTCCTGGAGGCGCTCAGGCAGACCCAGTGTTGACATGTGGCAAGACACTCCTCGGGGCGCGTCTTGCTTGGGCCTCACTCCTGGAGGCCCTCTGTCAGACCCAGTGTTGACATGTGGCAAGACGCTCCTAGGGGCGCGTCTTGCTTGGCTCTCTCTCCTGGAGGCGCTCAGTCAGACCGAGTGCTGACATGTGGCAAGACGCTCCTCGGGGCGCGTCTTGCTTGGGCCTCTCTCCTGGAGGCGCTCAGTCAGACCCAGTGGTGACGTATGGCAAGACGCTCCTCGGGGCGCGTATTGCTTGGGCCTCTCTCCTGGAGGCCCTCTGTCAGACCCAGTGTTGACATGTAACAAGACACTCCTCGGGGCGCGTCTTGCTTGGGCTTCTCTCATGGAGGCCCTCAGTCAGACCCAGTGTTGACAAGTGTCAAGACACTCCTCGGGGCGCGTCTTGCTTGGGCCTCTCTCCTGGAGGCGCTCAGTCAGACCCATTGTTGACATGTGGCAAGACGCTCCTCGGGGCGCATCTTGCTTGGGCTTCTCTCCTGGAGGCCCTCAGTCAGACCCATTGTTGACATGTGGCAAGACGCTCCTCGGGGCGCTTCTTGCTTGGGCCTCTCTCCTGGAGGCCCTCTGTCAGACCCAGTGTTGACATGTGGCAAGACGCTCCAAGGGGCGCGTCTTGCTTGGGCCTCTCTCCTGGAGGCGCTCAGTCAGACCGAGTGCTGACATGTGGCAAGACGCTCCTCGGTGCGCGTCTTGCTTGGGCCTCTCTCCTGGAGGCGCTCAGTCAGACCCAGTGTTGACATGTGGCAAGACGCTCCTCGGGGCGCGTCTTACTTGGGCCTCTCTCCTGGAGGCGCTCAGTCAGACCCAGTGTTGACATGTGGCAAGACACTCCTCGGGGCGCGTCTTGCTTGGGCCTCTCTCCTGGAGGCCCTCTGTCAGACCCAGTGTTGACATGTGGCAAGACGCTCCTAGGGGCGCGTCTTGCTTGGCTCTCTCTCCTGGAGGCGCTCCGTCAGACCGAGTGCTGACATGTGGCAAGACGCTCCTCGGGGCGCGTCTTGCTTGGGCCTCTCTCCTGGAGGCGCTCAGTCAGACCCAGTGGTGACGTATGGCAAGACGCTCCTCGGGGCGCGTATTGCTTGGGCCTCTCTCCTGGAGGCCCTCTGTTAGACCCAGTGTTGACATGTAACAAGACACTCCTCGGGGCGCGTCTTGCTTGGGCTTCTCTAATGGAGGCCCTCAGTCAGACCCAGTGTTGACAAGTGTCAAGACACTCCTCGGGGCGCGTCTTGCTTGGGCCTCTCTCCTGGAGGCGCTCAGTCAGACCCATTGTTGACATGTTGCAAGACGCTCCTCGGGGCACGTCTTGCTTGGGCTTCTCTCCTGGAGGCCCTCAGTCAGACCCATTGTTGACATGTGGCAAGACGCTCCTCGGGGCGCTTCTTGCTTGGGCCTCTCTCCTGGAGGCGCTCAGTCAGACCCAGTGTTGACATGTGGCAAGACTCTCCTCGGGGCGCTTCTTGCTTGGGCCTCTCTCCTGGAGGCGCTCAGTCAGACCCAGTGTTGACAAGTGGCAAGACGCTCCTCGGGGCACGTCTTGCTTGGGCCTCTCTCCTGGAGGCGCTCAGTCAGACCCAGTGTTGACATGTGGCAAGACGCTCCTCGGGGCGCGTCTTACTTGGGCCTCTCTCCTGGAGGCGCTCAGTCAGACCCAGTGTTGACATGTGGCAAGACGCTCCTCGGGGCGCGTCTTGCTTGGGCCTCTCTCCTGGAGGCTCTCAGTCAGACCCAGTGGTGACATGTGGCAAGACGCTCCTCGGGGCGCGTCTTGCTTGGGCCTCTCTCCTGGAGGCGCTCAGTCAGACCCAGTGTTGACATGTTTCAAGACACTCCTCGGGGTGCGTCTTGCTTGGGCCTCTCTCCTGGAGGCGCTCAGTCAGACCCAGTGTTGACATGTGGCAAGACGCTCCTCGGGGCACGTCTTGCTTGGGCCTCTCTCCTGGAGGCGCTCAGTCAGACCCAGTGTAGACATGTGGCAAGACGCTCCTCGGGGCGCGTCTTGATTGGGCTTCTCTCCTGGAGGCCCTCAGTCAGACCCAGTGTTGACATGTGGCAAGACGCTCCTCGGGGCGCGTCTTGATTGGGGACTCTCTCCTGGAGGCGCTCAGTCAGACCCAGTGTTGACATGTGGCAAGACGCTCCTCGGGGCGCTTCTTGCTTGGGCCTCTCACCTGGAGGTGCTCAGTCAGACCCAGTGTTGACATGTGGCAAGACGCTCCTCGGGGCGCGTCTTGCTTGGGCCTCTCTCCTGGAGGCGCTCAGTCAAACCTCACTGTTGACATGTGGCAAGACGCTCCTCGGGGCGCGTCTTGCTTGGGCTTCTCTCCTGGAGGCCCTCAGTCAGACCCATTGTTGACATGTGGCAAGACGCTCCTCGGGGTGCGTCTTGCTTGGGCCTCTCTCCTGGAGGCGCTCAGTCAGACCGAGTAGTGACATGTGGCAAGGTGCTCCTCGGGGCGCGTCTTTCTTGGGCCTCTCTCCTGGAGGCGCTCAGTCAGACCGAGTGCTGACATGTGGCAAGACGCTCCTCGGGGCGCGTCTTGCTGGGGCTTCTGTCATGGAGGCACTCAGTCAGACCCAGTGTTGACATGTGGCAAGACACTCCTCGGGGCGCGTCTTGCTTGGGCCTCTCTCCTGGAGGCGCTCAGTCAGACCCAGTGGTGACATATGGCAAGACGCTCCTTCGGGGCGCGTGTTGCTTGGGCCTCTCTCCTGGAGGCCCTCTGTCAGACCCAGTGTTGACATGTGGCAAGACGCTCCACGGGGCGCGTCTTGCTTGGGCCTCTCTCCTGGAGGCGCTCAGTCAGACCCAGTGTTGACATGTGGCAAGACGCTCCTGGGGGCGTGTCTTGCCTGGGCCTCTCTCCTGGAGGCGCTCAGTCAGACCGAGTGCTGACATGTGGCAAGACGCTCCTCAGGGCGCGTCTTGCTTGGGCCTCTCTCCTGGAGGCGCTCAGTCAGACCCAGTGGTGACATATGGCAAGACACTCCTCGGGGCGCGTATCGCTTGGGCCTCTCTCCTGGAGGCCCTCTGTCAGACCCAGTGTTCACATGTGGCAAGACACTCCTCGTGGCGCGTCTTGCTTGGGCCTCTCTCCTGGAGGCCCTCTGTCAGACCCAGTGTTGACATGTGGCAAGACGCTCCTAGGGGCGCATCTTGCTTGGGCCTCTCTCCTGGAGGCGCTCAGTCAGACCGAGTGCTGACATGTGGCAAGACGCTCCTCGGGGTCCGTCTTGCTTGGGCCTCTCTCCTGGAGGCGCTCAGTCAGACCCAGTGGTGACATATGGCAAGACGCTCCTCGGGGCGCGTCTTGGTTGGGCCTCTCTCCTGGAGGCGCTCAGTCAGACCCAGTGGTGACATGTGGCAAGACGCTCCTCGGGGCGCGTCTTACTTGGGCCTCTCTCCTGGAGGCGCTCAGTCAGACCCAGTGATGACATGTGGCAAGACGCTCCTCGGGGCACGTATTGCTTGGGCCTCTCTCCTGGAGGCCCTCTGTCAGACCCAGTGTACACATGTGGCAAGACGCTCCTCGGGGCGCGTCTTGCTTGGGCTTCTCTCATTGAGGCCCTCAGTCAGACCCAGTGTTGACATGTGTCAAGACGCTCCTCGGGGCGCGTCTTGCTTGGGCCTCTCTCCTGGAGGCGCTCAGTCAGACCCAGTGTTGACATGTGGCAAGACACTCCTCGGGGCGCGTCTTGCTTGGGCCTCTCTCCTGGAGGCCCTCTGTCAGACCCAGTGTTGACATGTGGCAAGACGCTCCTCGGGGCGCGTCTTGCTTGGGCCTCTCTCATGGAGGCCCTCAGTCAGACCCAGTGTTGACAAGTGTCAAGACGCTCCTCAGGGCGCCTCTTGCTTGGGCCTCTCTCCTGGAGGCGCTCAGTCAGACCCATTGTTGACATGTGGCAAGACGCTCCTCGGGGCGCGTCTTGCTTGGGCTTCTCTCCTGGAGGCCCTCAGTCAGACCCATTGTTGACATGTGGCAAGACGCTCCTCGGGGCGCTTCTTGCTTGGGCCTCTCTCCTGGAGGCGCTCAGTCAGACCCAGTGTTGACATGTGGCAAGACGCCCTCGGGGCACGTCTTGCTTGGGCCTCTCTCCTGGAGGCGCTCAGTCAGACCCAGTGTTGACATGTGGCAAGACGCTCCTCGGGGCATATCTTGCTTGGGCCTCTCTCCTGGAGGCCCTCTGTCAGACCCAGTGTTGACATGTGGCAAGACGCTCCAAGGGGCGCGTATTGCTTGGGCCTCTCTCCTGGAGGCCCTCTGTCAGACCCAGTGTTCACATGTGGCAAGACACTCCTCGGGGCGCGTCTTGCTTGGGCCTCTCTCCTGGAGGCCCTCTGTCAGACCCAGTGTTGACATGTGGCAAGACGCTCCTCGGGGCGCGTCTTGCTTGGGCCTCTCTCCTGGAGGCGCTCAGTCAGACCCAGTGTTGACATGTGGCAAGACGCTCCTCGGGGCTCGTCTTGCTTGGGCCTCTCTCCTGGAGGCGCTCAGTCAGACTCAGTGGTGACATGTGGCAAGACGCTCCTCGGGGCGCGTCTTGCTTGGGCCTCTCTCCTGGAGGCGCTCAGTCAGACCCAGTGGTGACATATGGCAAGACGCTCCTTCGGGGCGCGTGTTGCTTGGGCCTCACTCCTGGAGGCCCTCTGTCAGACCCAGTGTTGACATGTGGCAAGACGCTCCTCGGGGCGCGTCTTGCTTGGGCCTCTCTCCTGGAGGCGCTCAGTCAGAGCCAGTGTTGACATGTGGCAAGACGCTCCTAGGGGCGCGTCTTGCTTGGGCCTCTCTCCTGGAGGCGCTCAGTCAGACCGAGTGCTGACATGTGGCAAGACGCTCCTCGGGGCGCGTCTTGCTTGGGCCTCTCTCCTGGAGGCGCTCAGTCAGACCCAGTGGTGACATGTGGCAAGATACTCCTCGGGGCGCGTCTTGCTTGGGCCTCTCTCCTGGAGGCCCTCTGTCAGACCCAGTGTTGACATGTGGCAAGACGCTCCTCGGGGCGCGTCTTGCTTGGGCCTCTCTCCTGGAGGCGCTCAGTCAGACCCAGTGTTGACATGTGGCAAGACGCTCCTCGGGGCATATCTTGCTTGGGCCTCTCTCCTGGAGGCCCTCTGTCAGACCCAGTGTTGACATGTGGCAAGACGCTCCAAGGGGCGCGTATTGCTTGGGCCTCTCTCCTGGAGGCCCTCTGTCAGACCCAGTGTTCACATGTGGCAAGACACTCCTCGGGGCGCGTCTTGCTTGGGCCTCTCTCCTGGAGGCCCTCTGTCAGACCCAGTGTTGACATGTGGCAAGACGCTCCTCGGGGCGCGTCTTGCTTGGGCCTCTCTCCTGGAGGCGCTCAGTCAGACCCAGTGTTGACATGTGGCAAGACGCTCCTCGGGGCTCGTCTTGCTTGGGCCTCTCTCCTGGAGGCGCTCAGTCAGACTCAGTGGTGACATGTGGCAAGACGCTCCTCGGGGCGCGTCTTGCTTGGGCCTCTCTCCTGGAGGCGCTCAGTCAGACCCAGTGGTGACATATGGCAAGACGCTCCTTCGGGGCGCGTGTTGCTTGGGCCTCACTCCTGGAGGCCCTCTGTCAGACCCAGTGTTGACATGTGGCAAGACGCTCCTCGGGGCGGGTCTTGCTTGGGCCTCTCTCCTGGAGGCGCTCAGTCAGAGCCAGTGTTGACATGTGGCAAGACGCTCCTAGGGGCGCGTCTTGCTTGGGCCTCTCTCCTGGAGGCGCTCAGTCAGACCGAGTGCTGACATGTGGCAAGACGCTCCTCGGGGCGCGTCTTGCTTGGGCCTCTCTCCTGGAGGCGCTCAGTCAGACCCAGTGGTGACATGTGGCAAGATACTCCTCGGGGCGCGTCTTGCTTGGGCCTCTCTCCTGGAGGCCCTCTGTCAGACCCAGTGTTGACATGTGGCAAGACGCTCCTCGGGGCGCGTCTTGCTTGGGCCTCTCTCCTGGAGGCGCTCAGTCAGACCCAGTGGTGACATGTGGCAAGACACTCCTCGGGGCGCGTCTTGCTTGGGCCTCTCTCCTGGAGGCCCGCTATCAGAAGCAGTGTTGACATGTGGCAAGACGCTCCTAGGGGCGCATCTTGCTTGGGCCTCTCTCCTGGAGGCGCTCAGTCAGACTGAGTGCTGACATGTGGCAAGACGCTCCTCGGAGTCCGTCTTGCTTGGGCCTCTCTCCTGGAGGCGCTCAGTCAGACCCAGTGGTGACATATGGCAAGACGCTCCTCGGGGCGCGTGTTGCTTGGGCCTCTCTCCTGGAGAACCTCTGTAAGACCCAGTGTTGACATGTGGCAAGACACTCCTCGGGGCGCGTCTTGCTTGGGCCTCTCTCTTGGAGGCGCTCAGTCAGACCCAGTGTTGACATGTGGCAAGACGCTCCTAGGGGTGCGTCTTGCTTGGGCCTCTCTCCTGGAGGCGCTCAGTCAGACCGAGTGCTGACATGTGGCAAGACGCTCCTCGGGGCGCGTCTTGCTTGGGCCTCTCTCCTGGAGGCGCTCAGTCAGACCCAGTGGTGACATTTGGCAAGACGCTCCTCGGGGCGCGTATTGCTTGGGCCTCTCTCCTGGAGGCCCTCTGTCAGACCCAGTGTTGACATGTGGCAGGACACTCCTCGGGGCACGTCTTGCTTAGGCTTCTCTCATGGAGGCCCTCAGTCAGACCCAGTGTTGACAAGTGTCAAGACGCTCCTCGGGGCGCGTCTTGCTTGGGCCTCTCTCCTGGAGGCGCTCAGTCAGACCGAGTGCTGACATGTGGCAAGACGCTCCCCAGGGCGCGTCTTGCTTGGGCCTCTCTCCTGGAGGCGCTCAGTCAGACCCAGTGGTGACATATGGCAAGACGCTCCTCGGGGCGCGTATTGCTTGGGCCTCTCTCCTGGAGGCCCTCTGTCAGACCCAGTGTTGACATGTGGCAGGACACTCCTCGGGGCGCGTCTTGCTTGGTTTTCTCTCATGGAGGCCCTCAGTCAGACCCATTGTTGAAAAGTGTCAAGATGCTCCTCGGGGCGCGTCTTGCTTGGGCCTCTCTCCTGGAGGCGCTCAGTCAGACCCATTGGTGACATGTGGCAAGACGCTCCTTGGGGCGCGTCTTGCTTGGGCCTCTCTCCTGGAGGCTCTCAGTCAGACCGAGTGGTGACATGTGGCAAGACGCTCCTCGGGGCGCATCTTGCTTGTGCCTCTCTCCTGGAGGCGCTCAGTCACACCGAGTGCTGACATGTGGCAAGACGCTCCTCGGGGTGCGTCTTGCTTGGGCCTCTCTCCTGGAGGCCCTCTGTCAGACCCAGTGTTGACATGTGGCAAGACGCTCCTCGGGGCGCTTCTTGCTCTGGCCTCTCTCCTGGAGGCCCTCAATCAGACCCAGTGTTGACACGTGGCAAGACACTCCTCGGGGCGTGTCTTGCTTGGGCCTCTCTCCTGGAGGCGCTCAGTCAGACCCAGTGTTGACATGTGGCAAGACGCTCCTCGGGGCGCGTCTTGCTTGGGCTGCTCTCCTGGAGTCCCTCAGTCAGACCCATTGTTGACATGTGGCAAGTTGCTCCTCGGGGCGCGTCTTGCTTGGGCCTCTCTCCTGGAGGCACTCAGTCAGACCGAGTGCTGACATAAGGCAAGACGCTCCTCGGGGTGCGTCTTGCTGGGGACTCTCTCCTGGAGGCGCTCAGTCAGACCCAGTGTTGACATGTGGCAAGACGCTCCTCGGGGCGCTTCTTGCTTGGGCATCTCGCCTGGAGGTGCTCAGTCAGACCCAGTGTTGACATGTGTCAAGACGCTCCTCGGGGCGCGTCTTGCTTGGGCCTCTCTCCTGGAGGCGCTCAGTCAGACCCAGTGTTGACATGTGGCAAGACGCTCCTCGGGGCGCGTCTTGGTTGGGCCTCTCTACTGGAAGCCCTCAATCAGACCCAGTGTTGACATGTTGCAAGATGCTCCTCGGGGCGCGTCTTGCTTGTGCCTCTCTCCTGGAGGCGCTCAGTCAGACCCAGTGTTGACATGTGGCAAGACGCTCCTCGGGGCTCGTCTTGCTTGGGCCTCTCTCCTGGAGGCGCTCAGTCAGACTCAGTGGTGACATGTGGCAAGACGCTCCTCGGGGCGCGTCTTGCTTGGGCCTCTCTCCTGGAGGCGCTCAGTCAGACCCAGTGGTGACATGTGGCAAGACACTCCTATGGAGCGCGTCTTGCTTGGGCCTCTCTCCCGGAGGCCCTCTGTCAGACCCAGTGTTGTCATGTGTCAAGACGTTCCTCGGGGCGCGTCTTGCTTGGGCCTCTCTCCTGGAGGCGCTCAGTCAGACCGAGTGCTGACATGTGGCAAGACGCTCCTCGGGGCGCGTCTTGCTTGGGCTTTTCTCCTGGAGGCGCTCAGTCAGATCCATTGTTGACATGTGGCAAGATGCTCCTCGGGGCGCGTCTTGCTTGGGCCTCTCTCCTGGAGGCCCTCTGTCAGACCCAGTGTTGACATGTGGCAAGACGCTCCTCGGGGCGCGTCTTGCTTGGGCCTCTCTCCTGGAGGCCCTCAATCAGACCCAGTGTTGACACGTGGCAAGACACTCCTCGGGGCGTGTCTTGCTTGGGCCTCTCTCCTGGAGGCGCTCAGTCAGACCCAGTGTTGACATGTGGCAAGACGCTCCTCGGGGCTCGTCTTGCTTGGGCCTCTCTCCTGGAGGCGCTCAGTCAGACTCAGTGGTGACATGTGGCAAGACGCTCCTCGGGGCGCGTCTTGCTTGGGCCTCTCTCCTGGAGGCGCTCAGTCAGACCCAGTGGTGACATATGGCAAGACGCTCCTTCGGGGCGCGTGTTGCTTGGGCCTCTCTCCTGGAGGCGCTCAGTCAGACTCAGTGGTGACATGTGGCAAGACGCTCCTCGGGGCGCGTCTTGCTTGGGCCTCTCTCCTGGAGGCGCTCAGTCAGACCCAGTGGTGACATATGGCAAGACGCTCCTTCGGGGCGCGTGTTGCTTGGGCTTCTCTCCTGGAGGCCCTCAGTCAGACCCATTGTTGACATGTTTCAAGACGCTCCTCGGGGCGCGTCTTGCTTGGGCCTCTCTCCTGGAGGCACTCAGTCAGACCCATTGTTGACATGTGGCAAGACGCTCCTCGGGGCGCGTCTTGCTTGGGCTTCTCTCCTGGAGTCCCTCAGTCAGACCCATTGTTGACAAGAGGCAAGACGCTCCTCGGGGCGCTTCTTGCTTGGGCCTCTCTCCTGGAGGCGCTCAGTCAGACCCAGTGTTGACATGTGGCAAGACGCTCCTCGGGGCACGTCTTGCTTGGGCCTCTCTCCTGGAGGCGCTCAGTCATACCCAGTTTTGACATGTGGCAAGACGCTCCTCGGGGCGCGTCTTGCTTGGGCCTCTCTCCTGGAGGCGCTCAGTCAGACCCAGTGTTGACATGTGGCAAGACGCTCCTCGGGGCGCGTCTTGCTTGGGCCTCTCTCCTGGAGGCGCTCAGTCAGACCCAGTGGTGACATGTGGCAAGACGCTCCTCGGGGCGCGTCTTACTTGGGCCTCTCTCCTGGAGGCGCTCAGTCAGACCCAGTGGTGACATGTGGCAAGACGCTCCTCGGGGCACGTATTGCTTGGGCCTCTCTCCTGGAGGCCCTCTGTCAGACCCAGTGTTGACATGTGGCAAGACGCTCCTCGGGGCTCGTCTTGCTTGGGCTTCTCTCATTGAGGCCCTCAGTCAGACCCAGTGTTGACATGTGTCAAGACGCTCCTCGGGGCGTGTCTTGCTTGGGCCTCTCTCCTGGAGGCGCTCAGTCAGACCCAGTGTTGACATGTGGCAAGACACTCCTCGGGGCGCGTCTTGCTTGGGCCTCTCTCCTGGAGGCCCTCTGTCAGACCCAGTGTTGACATGTGGCAAGACGCTCCTCGGGGCGCGTCTTGCTTGGGCCTCTCTCATGGAGGCCCTCAGTCAGACCCAGTGTTGACAAGTGTCAAGACGCTCCTCGGGGCGCGTCTTGCTTGGGCCTCATTCCTGGAGGCGCTCAGTCAGACCCATTGTTGACAATTGGCAAGACGCTCCTCGGGGCGCGTCTTGCTTGGGCTTCTCTCCTGGAGGCGCTCAGTCAGACCCAGTGTTGACATGTGGCAAGACGCTCCTCGGGGAACGTCTTGCTTGGGCTTCTCTCCTGGAGGCCCTCAGTCAGACCCAGTGTTGACAAGTGTCAAGACGCTCCTCGGGGCACGTCTTGCTTGGGCCTCTCTGCTGGAGGCGCTCAGTCAGACCGAGTGCTGACATGTGGCAGACCGCTCCTCGGTGCGCGTCTTGCTTGGGCCTCTCTCCTGGAGGCGCTCAGTCAGACCCAGTGGTGACATATGGCAAGACGCTCCTCGGGGCGCGTGTTGCGTGGGCCTTTCTCCTGGAGGCCCTCTGTCAGACCCAGTGTTGACATGTGGCAAGACACTCCTCGGGGCGCGACTTGCTTGGGCTTCTCTCCTGGAGGCCCTCAGTCAGACCCAGTGTTGACAAGTGTCAAGACGCTCCTCGGGGCACGTCTTTCTTGGGCCTCTCTCCTGGAGGCGCTCAGTCAGACCCATTGTTGACATGTGGCAAGACGCTCCTCGTGGCGCTTCTTGCTTGGGCCTCTCTCCTGGAGGCGCTCAGTCAGACCCAGTGTTGACATTTGGCAAGACGCTCCTCGGGGCGCGTCTTGCTTGGGCCTCTCTCCTGGAGGCGCTCAGTCAGACCCAGTGGTGACATATGGCAAGACGCTCCTCGGGGCGCGTCTTGCTTGGGCCTCTCTCCTGGAGGCCCTCTGTCAGACCCAGTGTTGACATGTGGCAAGACACTCCTCGGGGCGTGTCTTTCTTGGGCCTCTCTCCTGGAGGCCCTCTGTCAGACCCAGTGTTGACATGTGGCAAGACGCTCCTAGGGGTGCGTCTTGCTTGGCTCTCTCTCCTGGAGGCGCTCAGTCAGACCGAGTGCTGACATGTGGCAAGACGCTCCTCAGGGCGTGTCTTGCTTGGGCCTCTCTCCTGGAGGCGCTCAGTCAGACCCAGTGGTGACATATGGCAAGACGCTCCTCGGGGCGCATATTGCTTGGGCCTCTCTCCTGGAGGCCCTCTGTCAGACCCAGTGTTGACATGTGGCAAGACACTCCTCGGGGCACGTCTTGCTTGGGCTTCTCTCATGGAGGCCCTCTGTAAGACCCAGTGTTAACAAGTGTCAAGACACTCCTCGGGGAGCGTCTTGGTTGGGCCTCTCTCCTGGAGGCGCTCAGTCAGACCCAGTGTTGACATGTAGCAAGACGCTTCTCTGTGCGCGTCTTGCTTGGGCCTCTCTCATGGAGGCCCTCAGTCAGACCCAGTGTTGACAAGTGTCAAGACGCTCCTCGGGGCGCGTCTTGCTTGGGCCTCTCTCCTGGAGGCGCTCAGTCAGACCCAGTGTTGACATGTGGCAAGACGCTCCTCGGTGCGCGTCTTACTTGGGCCTCTCTCCTGGAGGCGCTCAGTCAGACCCAGTGGTGACATGTGGCAAGACGCTCCTCGGGGCGCGTCTTGCTTGGGCCTCTCTCCTGGAGGCGCTCAGTCAGACCGAGTGCTGACATGTGGCAAGACGCTCCTCGGGGCGCGTCTTGCTTGGGCCTCTCTCCTGGAGGCGCTCAGTCAGACCCAGTGGTGACATGTGGCAAGACGCTCCTCGGGGCACGTCTTGCTTGGGCCTCTCTCCTGGAGGCCCTCAATCAGACCCAGTGTTGACACGTGGCAAGACACTCCTCGGGGAGCGTCTTGCTTGGGCCTCTCTCCTGGAGGCGCTCAGTCAGACCCAGTGTTGACATGTGGCAAGACGCTCATCGGGGCGCGTCTTACTTGGGCCTCTCTCCTGGAGGCGCTCAGTCAAACCCAGTGTTGACATGTGGCAAGACGCTCCTCGGGGCGCGTCTTGCTTGGGCCTCTCTCCTGGAGGCGCTCAGTCAGACCGAGTGCTGACATGTGGCAAGACGCTCCTCGGGGCGCGTCTTGCTTGGGCCTCTCTCCTGGAGGCCCTCTGTCAGACCCAGTGTTGACATGTGGCAAGACGCTCCTCGGGGCGCGTCTTGCTTGGGCCTCTCTCCTGGAGGCCCTCAATCAGACCCAGTGGTGACATGTGGCAAGACACTCCTCGGGGCGAGTCTTGCTTGGGCCTCTCTCCTGGAGGCCCTCTGTCAGACCCAGTGTTGACATGTAGCAAGACGCTCCTCGGGGCGTGTCTTGCTTGGGCCTCTCTCATGGAGGCCCTCAGTCAGACCCAGTGTTGACAAGTGTCAAGACGCTCCTCGGGACGCTTCTTGCTTGGGCCTCTCTCCTGGAGGCACTCAGTCAGACCCATTGTTGACATGTGGCAAGATGCTCCTCGGGGCGCGTCTTGCTTGGGCTTCTCTCCTGGAGGCCCTCAGTCAGACCCATTGTTGACACGTGGCAAGACGCTCCTCGTGGCGCTTCATGCTTGGGCCTCTCTCCTGGAGGCGCTCAGTCAGACCCAGTTTTGACATGTGGCAAGATGCTCCTCGGGGCGCGTCTTGCTTGGCCCTCTCTCCTGGAGGCGCTCAGTCAGACCCAGTGGTGACATGTGGCAAGACGCTCCGCGCGGCGCGTCTTACTTGGGCCTCTCTCCTGGAGGCGCTCAGTCAAACCCAGTGGTGACATGGAGCAAGACACTCCTCGGGGCACGTATTGCTTGGGCCTCTCTCCTGGAGGCCCTCTGTCAGACCCAGTGTTGACATGTGGCAAGACGCTCCTCGGGGCGCTTCTTGCTTGGGCTTCTCTCATTGAGGCCCTCAGTCAGACCCAGTGTTGACATGTGTCAAGACGCTCCTCGGGGCGTGTCTTGCTTGGGCCTCTCTCCTGGAGGCGCTCAGTCAGACCCAGTGTTGACATGTGGCAAGACACTCCCCGGGGCGCGTCTTGCTTGGGCCTCTCTCCTGGAGGCCCTCTGTCAGACCCAGTGTTGACATGTGGCAAGACGCTCCTCGGGGCGCGTCTTGCCTGGGCCTCTCTCATGGAGGCCCTCTGTCAGACCCAGTGTTGACATGTGGCAAGACGCTCCTCGGGGCGCGTCTTGCCTGGGCCTCTCTCATGGAGGCCCTCAGTCAGACCCAGTGTTGACAAGTGTCAAGACGCTCCTCGGGGCGCGTCTTGCTTGGGCCTCATTCCTGGAGGCGCTCAGTCAGACCCATTGTTGACATGTGGCAAGACGCTCCTCGGGGCGCTTCTTGCTTGGGCCTCTCTCCTGGAGGCGCTCAGTCAGACCCAGTGTTGACATGTGGCACGACGCTCCTCGGGGCGCGTCTTACTTGGGCCTCTCTCCTGGAGGCCCTCTGTCAGACCCAGTGTTGACATGTGGCATGACGCTCCTAGGGGCGCGTCTTGCTTGGCTCTCTCTCCTGGAGGCGCTCAGTCAGACCGAGTGCTGACATGTGGCAAGACGCTCCTCGGGGCGCGTCTTGCTTGGGCCTCTCTCCTGGAGGCGCTCAGTCAGACCCAGTGGTGACGTATGGCAAGACGCTCCTCGGGGCGCGTATTGCTTGGGCCTCTCTCCTGGAGGCCCTCTGTCAGACCCAGTGTTGACATGTAACAAGACACTCCTCGGGGCGCGTTTTGCTTGGGCTTCTCTCATGGAGGCCCTCAGTCAGACCCAGTGTTGACAAGTGTCAAGACACTCCTCGGGGCGCGTCTTGCTTGGGCCTCTCTCCTGGAGGCGCTCAGTCAGACCCATTGTTGACATGTGGCAAGACGCTCCTCGGGGCGCGTCTTGCTTGGGCTTCTCTCCTGGAGGCCCTCAGTCAGACCCATTGTTGACATGTGGCAAGACGCTCCTCGGGGCGCTTCTTGCTTGGGCCTCTCTCCTGGAGGCGCTCAGTCAGGCCCAGTGTTGACATGTGGCAAGACTCTCCTCGGGGCGCTTCTTGCTTGGGCCTCTCTCCTGGAGGCGCTCAGTCAGACCAAGTGTTGACATGTGGCAAGACGCTCCTCGGGGCACTTCTTGCTTGGGCCTCTCTCCTGGAAGCGCTCAGTCAGACCCAGTGTTGACATGTGGCAAGACGCTCCTCGGGGCGCGTCTTACTTGGGCCTCTCTCCTGGAGGCGCTCAGTCAGACCCAGTGTCGACATGTGGCAAGACGCTCCTCGGGGCGCGTCTTGCTTGGGCCTCTCTCCTGGAGGCTCTCAGTCAGACCCAGTGGTGACATGTGGCAAGACGCTCCTCGGGGCGCGTCTTGCTTGGCTCTCTCTCCTGGAGGCGCTCAGTCAGACCGAGTGCTGACATGTGGCAAGACGCTCCTCGGGGCTCGTCTTGCTTGGGCCTCTCTCCTGGAGGCGCTCAGTCAGACCCAGTGGTGACATATGGCAAGATGCTTCTCGGGGCGCGTATTGCTTGGGCCTCTCTCCTGGAGGCCCTCTGTCAGACCCAGTGTTGACATGTGGCAAGACACTCCTCGGGGCGCGTCTTGCTTGGGCTTCTCTCATGGAGGCCCTCAGTCAGACCCAGTGTTGACAAGTGTCAAGACACTCCTCGGGGCGCGTCTTGCTTGGGCCTCTCTCCTGGAGGCGCTCAGTCAGACCCATTGTTGACATGTGGCAAGACGCTCCTCGGGGCGCGTCTTGCTTGGGCCTCTCTCCTGGAGGCGCTCAGTCAGACCCAGTGGTGACATGTGGCAAGACGCTCCTCGGTGCACGTATTGCTTGGGCCTCTCTCCTGGAGGCGCTCAGTCAGACCCAGTGGTGACGTATGGCAAGACGCTCCTCGGGGCGCGTATTGCTTGGGCCTCTCTCCTGGAGGCCCTCTGTCAGACCCAGTGTTGACATGTAACAAGACACTCCTCGGGGCGCGTTTTGCTTGGGCTTCTCTCATGGAGGCCCTCAGTCAGACCCAGTGTTGACAAGTGTCAAGACACTCCTCGGGGCGCGTCTTGCTTGGGCCTCTCTCCTGGAGGCGCTCAGTCAGACCCATTGTTGACATGTGGCAAGACGCTCCTCGGGGCGCGTCTTGCTTGGGCTTCTCTCCTGGAGGCCCTCAGTCAGACCCATTGTTGACATGTGGCAAGACGCTCCTCGGGGCGCTTCTTGCTTGGGCCTCTCTCCTGGAGGCGCTCAGTCAGGCCCAGTGTTGACATGTGGCAAGACTCTCCTCGGGGCGCTTCTTGCTTGGGCCTCTCTCCTGGAGGCGCTCAGTCAGACCCAGTGTTGACATGTGGCAAGACGCTCCTCGGGGCACGTCTTGCTTGGGCCTCTCTCCTGGAAGCGCTCAGTCAGACCCAGTGTTGACATGTGGCAAGACGCTCCTCGGGGCGCGTCTTACTTGGGCCTCTCTCCTGGAGGCGCTCAGTCAGACCCAGTGTTGACATGTGGCAAGACGCTCCTCGGGGCGCGTTATGCTTGGGCCTCTCTCCTGGAGGCTCTCAGTCAGACCCAGTGGTGACATGTGGCAAGACGCTCCTCGGGGCGCGTCTTGCTTGGCTCTCTCTCCTGGAGGCGCTCAGTCAGACCGAGTGCTGACATGTGGCAAGACGCTCCTCGGGGCGCGTCTTGCTTGGGCCTCTCTCCTGCAGGCGCTCAGTCAGACCCAGTGGTGACATATGGCAAGACGCTCCTCGGGGCGCGTATTGCTTGGGCCTCTCTCCTGGAGGCCCTCTGTCAGACCCAGTGTTGACATGTGGCAAGACACTCCTCGGGGCGCGTCTTGCTTGGGCTTCTCTCATGGAGGCCCTCAGTCAGACCCAGTGTTGACAAGTGTCAAGAAACTCCTCGGGGCGCGTCTTGCTTGGGCCTCTCTCCTGGAGGCCCTCTGTCAGACCCAGTGTTGACATGTAGCAAGACGCTTCTCTGTGCGCGTCTTGCTTGGGCCTCTCTCATGGAGGCCCTCAGTCAGACCCAGTGTTGACAAGTGTCAAGACGCTCCTCGGGGCGCGTCTTGCTTGGGCCTCTCTCCTGGAGGCGCTCAGTCAGACCCAGTGTTGACATGTGGCAAGACGCTCCTCGGTGCGCGTCTTACTTGGGCCTCTCTCCTGGAGGCGCTCAGTCAGACCCAGTGTTGACATGTGGCAAGACGCTCCTCGGGGCGCGTCTTAATTGGGCCTCTCTCCTGGAGGCTCTCAGTCAGACCCAGTGGTGACATGTGGCAAGACGCTCCTCGGGGCGCGTCTTGCTTGGGCCTCTCTCCTGGAGGCGCTCAGTCAGACCGAGTGCTGACATGTGGCAAGACGCTCCTCGGGGCGCGTCTTGCTTGGGCCTCTCTCCTGGAGGCGCTCAGTCAGACCCAGTGGTGACATGTGGCAAGACGCTCCTCGGGGCACGTCTTGCTTGGGCCTCTCTCCTGGAGGCCCTCAATCAGACCCAGTGTTGACACGTGGCAAGACGCTCCTCGGGGAGCGTCTTGCTTGGGCCTCTCTCCTGGAGGCGCTCAGTCAGACCCAGTGTTGACATGTGGCAAGACGCTCATCGGGGCGCGTCTTACTTGGGCCTCTCTCCTGGAGGGGCTCAGTCAAACCCAGTGTTGACATGTGGCAAGACGCTCCTCGGGGCGCGTCTTGCTTGGGCCTCTCTCCTGGAGGCGCTCAGTCAGACCGAGTGCTGACATGTGGCAAGACGCTCCTCGGGGCGCGTCTTGCTTGGGCCTCTCTCCTGGAGGCCCTCTGTCAGACCCAGTGTTGACATGTGGCAAGACGCTCCTCGGGGCGCGTCTTGCTTGGGCCTCTCTCCTGGAGGCCCTCAATCAGACCCAGTGGTGACATGTGGCAAGACACTCCTCGGGGCGAGTCTTGCTTGGGCCTCTCTCCTGGAGGCCCTCTGTCAGACCCAGTGTTGACATGTAGCAAGACGCTCCTCGGGGCGTGTCTTGCTTGGGCCTCTCTCATGGAGGCCCTCAGTCAGACCCAGTGTTGACAAGTGTCAAGACGCTCCTCGGGACGCTTCTTGCTTGGGCCTCTCTCCTGGAGGCACTCAGTCAGACCCATTGTTGACATGTGGCAAGATGCTCCTCGGGGCGCGTCTTGCTTGGGCTTCTTTCCTGGAGGCCCTCAGTCAGACCCATTGTTGACACGTGGCAAGACGCTCCTCGTGGCGCTTCATGCTTGGGCCTCTCTCCTGGAGGCGCTCAGTCAGACCCAGTTTTGACATGTGGCAAGATGCTCCTCGGGGCGCGTCTTGCTTGGCCCTCTCTCCTGGAGGCGCTCAGTCAGACCCAGTGGTGACATGTGGCAAGACGCTCCGCGCGGCGCGTCTTACTTGGGCCTCTCTCCTGGAGGCCCTCTGTCAGACCCAGTGTTGACATGTGGCAAGACGCTCCTCGGGGCGCTTCTTGCTTGGGCTTCTCTCATTGAGGCCCTCAGTCAGACCCAGTGTTGACATGTGTCAAGACGCTCCTCGGGGCGTGTCTTGCTTGGGCCTCTCTCCTGGAGGCGCTCAGTCAGACCCAGTGTTGACATGTGGCAAGACACTCCCCGGGGCGCGTCTTGCTTGGGCCTCTCTCCTGGAGGCCCTCTGTCAGACCCAGTGTTGACATGTGGCAAGACGCTCCTCGGGGCGCGTCTTGCCTGGGCCTCTCTCATGGAGGCCCTCAGTCAGACCCAGTGTTGACAAGTGTCAAGACGCTCCTCGGGGCGCGTCTTGCTTGGGCCTCATTCCTGGAGGCGCTCAGTCAGACCCATTGTTGACATGTGGCAAGACGCTCCCCGGGGCGCGTCTTGCTTGGGCCTCATTCCTGGAGGCGCTCAGTCAGACCCATTGTTGACATGTGGCAAGACGCTCCTCGGGGCGCGTCTTGCTTGGGCTTCTCTCCTGGAGGCCCTCAGTCAGACCCATTGTTGACATGTGGCAAGACGCTCCTCGGGGCGCTTCTTGCTTGGGCCTCTCTCCTGGAGGCGCTCAGTCAGACCCAGTGTTGACATGTGGCACGACGCTCCTCGGGGCGCGTCTTACTTGGGCCTCTCTCCTGGAGGCCCTCTGTCAGACCCAGTGTTGACATGTGGCATGACGCTCCTAGGGGCGCGTCTTGCTTGGCTCTCTCTCCTGGAGGCGCTCAGTCAGACCGAGTGCTGACATGTGGCAAGACGCTCCTCGGGGCGCGTCTTGCTTGGGCCTCTCTCCTGGAGGCGCTCAGTCAGACCCAGTGGTGACGTATGGCAAGACGCTCCTCGGGGCGCGTATTGCTTGGGCCTCTCTCCTGGAGGCCCTCTGTCAGACCCAGTGTTGACATGTAACAAGACACTCCTCGGGGCGCGTTTTGCTTGGGCTTCTCTCATGGAGGCCCTCAGTCAGACCCAGTGTTGACAAGTGTCAAGACACTCCTCGGGGCGCGTCTTGCTTGGGCCTCTCTCCTGGAGGCGCTCAGTCAGACCCATTGTTGACATGTGGCAAGACGCTCCTCGGGGCGCGTCTTGCTTGGGCTTCTCTCCTGGAGGCCCTCAGTCAGACCCATTGTTGACATGTGGCAAGACGCTCCTCGGGGCGCTTCTTGCTTGGGCCTCTCTCCTGGAGGCGCTCAGTCAGGCCCAGTGTTGACATGTGGCAAGACTCTCCTCGGGGCGCTTCTTGCTTGGGCCTCTCTCCTGGAGGCGCTCAGTCAGACCAAGTGTTGACATGTGGCAAGACGCTCCTCGGGGCACGTCTTGCTTGGGCCTCTCTCCTGGAAGCGCTCAGTCAGACCCAGTGTTGACATGTGGCAAGACGCTCCTCGGGGCGCGTCTTACTTGGGCCTCTCTCCTGGAGGCGCTCAGTCAGACCCAGTGTTGACATGTGGCAAGACGCTCCTCGGGGCGCGTCTTGCTTGGGCCTCTCTCCTGGAGGCTCTCAGTCAGACCCAGTGGTGACATGTGGCAAGACGCTCCTCGGGGCGCGTCTTGCTTGGCTCTCTCTCCTGGAGGCGCTCAGTCAGACCGAGTGCTGACATGTGGCAAGACGCTCCTCGGGGCTCGTCTTGCTTGGGCCTCTCTCCTGGAGGCGCTCAGTCAGACCCAGTGGTGACATATGGCAAGATGCTTCTCGGGGCGCGTATTGCTTGGGCCTCTCTCCTGGAGGCCCTCTGTCAGACCCAGTGTTGACATGTGGCAAGACACTCCTCGGGGCGCGTCTTGCTTGGGCTTCTCTCATGGAGGCCCTCAGTCAGACCCAGTGTTGACAAGTGTCAAGACACTCCTCGGGGCGCGTCTTGCTTGGGCCTCTCTCCTGGAGGCGCTCAGTCAGACCCATTGTTGACATGTGGCAAGACGCTCCTCGGGGCGCGTCTTGCTTGGGCCTCTCTCCTGGAGGCGCTCAGTCAGACCCAGTGGTGACATGTGGCAAGACGCTCCTCGGTGCACGTATTGCTTGGGCCTCTCTCCTGGAGGCGCTCAGTCAGACCCAGTGGTGACGTATGGCAAGACGCTCCTCGGGGCGCGTATTGCTTGGGCCTCTCTCCTGGAGGCCCTCTGTCAGACCCAGTGTTGACATGTAACAAGACACTCCTCGGGGCGCGTTTTGCTTGGGCTTCTCTCATGGAGGCCCTCAGTCAGACCCAGTGTTGACAAGTGTCAAGACACTCCTCGGGGCGCGTCTTGCTTGGGCCTCTCTCCTGGAGGCGCTCAGTCAGACCCATTGTTGACATGTGGCAAGACGCTCCTCGGGGCGCGTCTTGCTTGGGCTTCTCTCCTGGAGGCCCTCAGTCAGACCCATTGTTGACATGTGGCAAGACGCTCCTCGGGGCGCTTCTTGCTTGGGCCTGTCTCCTGGAGGCGCTCAGTCAGGCCCAGTGTTGACATGTGGCAAGACTCTCCTCGGGGCGCTTCTTGCTTGGGCCTCTCTCCTGGAGGCGCTCAGTCAGACCCAGTGTTGACATGTGGCAAGACGCTCCTCGGGGCACGTCTTGCTTGGGCCTCTCTCCTGGAAGCGCTCAGTCAGACCCAGTGTTGACATGTGGCAAGACGCTCCTCGGGGCGCGTCTTGCTTGGGCCTCTCTCCTGGAGGCGCTCAGTCAGACCCAGTGTTGACATGTGGCAAGACGCTCCTCGGGGCGCGTCTTGCTTGGGCCTCTCTCCTGGAGGCTCTCAGTCAGACCCAGTGGTGACATGTGGCAAGACGCTCCTCGGGGCGCGTCTTGCTTGGCTCTCTCTCCTGGAGGCGCTCAGTCAGACCGAGTGCTGACATGTGGCAAGACGCTCCTCGGGGCGCGTCTTGCTTGGGCCTCTCTCCTGGAGGCGCTCAGTCAGACCCAGTGGTGACATATGGCAAGACGCTCCTCGGGGCACGTATTGCTTGGGCCTCTCTCCTGGAGGCCCTCTGTCAGACCCAGTGTTGACATGTGGCAAGACACTCCTCGGGGCGCGTCTTGCTTGGGCTTCTCTCATGGAGGCCCTCAGTCAGACCCAGTGTTGACAAGTGTCAAGACACTCCTCGGGGCGCGTCTTGCTTGGGCCTCTCTCCTGGAGGCGCTCAGTCAGACCCATTGTTGACATGTGGCAAGACGCTCCTCGGGGCGCGTCTTGCTTGGGCCTCTCTCCTGGAGGCGCTCAGTCAGACCCAGTGGTGACATGTGGCAAGACGCTCCTCGGTGCACGTATTGCTTGGGCCTCTCTCCTGGAGGCCCTCTGTCAGACCCAGTGTTGACATGTGGCAAGACGCTCCTCGGGGCGCATCTTGCTTGGGCTTCTCTCATTGAGGCCCTCAGTCAGACCCAGTGTTGACATGTGTCAAGACTCTCCTCGGGGCGTGTCTTGCTTGGGCCTCTCTCCTGGAGGCACTCAGTCAGACCCAGTGTTGACATGTGGCAAGACACTCCTCGGGGCGCGTCTTGCTTGGGCCTCTCTCCTGGAGGTCCTCTGTCTGACCCAGTGTTGACATGTGGCAAGACGCTCCTCGGGGCGTGTCTTACTTGGGCCTCTCTCCTGGAGGCCCTCTGTCAGACCCAGTGTTGACATGTGGCATGCCGCTCCTAGGGGCGCGTCTTGCTTGGCTCTCTCTCCTGGAGGCGCTCAGTCAGACCGAGTGCTGACATGTGGCAAGACGCTCCTCGGGGCGCGTATTGCTTGGGCCTCTCTCCTGGAGGCCCTCTGTCAGACCCAGTGTTGACATGTAACAAGACACTCCTCGGGGCGCGTCTTGCTTGGGCTTCTCTCATGGAGGCCCTCAGTCAGACCCAGTGTTGACAAGTGTCAAGACACTCCTCGGGGCGCGTCTTGCTTGGGCCTCTCTCCTGGAGGCGCTCAGTCAGACCCATTGTTGACATGTGGCAAGACGCTCCTCGGGGCGCGTCTTGCTTGGGCTTCTCTCCTGGAGGCCCTCAGTCAGACTCATTGTTGACATGTGGCAAGACGCTCCTCGGGGCGCTTCTTGCTTGGGCCTCTCTCCTGGAGGTGCTCAGTCAGGCCCAGTGTTGACATGTGGCAAGACTCTCCTCGGGGCGCTTCTTGCTTGGGCCTCTCTCCTGGAGGCGCTCAGTCAGACCCAGTGTTGACATGTGGCAAGACGCTCCTCGGGGCACGTCTTGCTTGGGCCTCTCTCCTGGAAGCGCTCAGTCAGACCCAGTGTTGACATGTGGCAAGACGCTCCTCGGGGCGCGTCTTACTTGGGCCTCTCTCCTGGAGGCGCTCAGTCAGACCGAGTGCTGACATGTGGCAAGACGCTCCTCGGGGCGCGTCTTGCTTGGGCCTCTCTCCTGGAGGCGCTCAGTCAGACCCAGTGGTGACATATGGCAAGACGCTCCTCGGGGCGCGTATTGCTTGGGCCTCTCTCCTGGAGGCCCTCTGTCAGACCCAGTGTTGACATGTGGCAAGACACTCCTCGGGGCGCGTCTTGCTTGGGCCTCTCTCCTGGAGGCGCTCAGTCAGACCCATTGTTGACATGTGGCAAGACGCTCCTCGGGGCGCGTCTTGCTTGGGCCTCTCTCCTGGAGGCGCTCAGTCAGACCCAGTGGTGACATGTGGCAAGACGCTCCTCGGTGCACGTATTGCTTGGGCCTCTCTCCTGGAGGCCCTCTGTCAGACCCAGTGTTGACATGTGGCAAGACGCTCCTCGGGGCGCATCTTGCTTGGGCTTCTCTCATTGAGGCCCTCAGTCAGACCCAGTGTTGACATGTGTCAAGACTCTCCTCGGGGCGTGTCTTGCTTGGGCCTCTCTCCTGGAGGCACTCAGTCAGACCCAGTGTTGACATGTGGCAAGACACTCCTCGGGGCGCGTCTTGCTTGGGCCTCTCTCCTGGAGGTCCTCTGTCTGACCCAGTGTTGACATGTGGCAAGACGCTCCTCGGGGCGTGTCTTACTTGGGCCTCTCTCCTGGAGGCCCTCTGTCAGACCCAGTGTTGACATGTGGCATGCCGCTCCTAGGGGCGCGTCTTGCTTGGCTCTCTCTCCTGGAGGCGCTCAGTCAGACCGAGTGCTGACATGTGGCAAGACGCTCCTCGGGGCGCGTATTGCTTGGGCCTCTCTCCTGGAGGCCCTCTGTCAGACCCAGTGTTGACATGTAACAAGACACTCCTCGGGGCGCGTCTTGCTTGGGCTTCTCTCATGGAGGCCCTCAGTCAGACCCAGTGTTGACAAGTGTCAAGACACTCCTCGGGGCGCGTCTTGCTTGGGCCTCTCTCCTGGAGGCGCTCAGTCAGACCCATTGTTGACATGTGGCAAGACGCTCCTCGGGGCGCGTCTTGCTTGGGCTTCTCTCCTGGAGGCCCTCAGTCAGACTCATTGTTGACATGTGGCAAGACGCTCCTCGGGGCGCTTCTTGCTTGGGCCTCTCTCCTGGAGGTGCTCAGTCAGGCCCAGTGTTGACATGTGGCAAGACACTCCTCGGGGCGCTTCTTGCTTGGGCCTCTCTCCTGGAGGCGCTCAGTCAGACCCAGTGTTGACATGTGGCAAGACGCTCCTCGGGGCACGTCTTGCTTGGGCCTCTCTCCTGGAAGCGCTCAGTCAGACCCAGTGTTGACATGTGGCAAGACGCTCCTCGGGGCGCGTCTTACTTGGGCCTCTCTCCTGGAGGCGCTCAGTCAGACCGAGTGCTGACATGTGGCAAGACGCTCCTCGGGGCGCGTCTTGCTTGGGCCTCTCTCCTGGAGGCGCTCAGTCAGACCCAGTGGTGACATATGGCAAGACGCTCCTCGGGGCGCGTATTGCTTGGGCCTCTCTCCTGGAGGCCCTCTGTCAGACCCAGTGTTGACATGTGGCAAGACACTCCTCGGGGCGCGTCTTGCTTGGGCTTCTCTCATGGAGGCCCTCAGTCAGACCCAGTGTTGACAAGTGTCAAGACACTCCTCGGGGCGCGTCTTGCTTGGGCCTCTCTCCTGGAGGCGCTCAGTCAGACCCATTGTTGACATGTGGCAAGACGCTCCTCGGGGCGCGTCTTGCTTGGGCCTCTCTCCTGGAGGCGCTCAGTCAGACCCAGTGGTGACATGTGTCAAGACGCTCCTCGGGGCGTGTCTTGCTTCGGCCTCTCTCATGGAGGCCCTCAGTCAGACCCAGTGCTGACAAGTGTCAAGACGCTCCTCGGGGCGCGTTTTGCTTGGGCCTCTCTCAGGGAGGCGCTCAGTCAGACCCATTGTTGACATGTGGCAAGACTCTCCTCGGGGCGCGTCTTGCTTGGGCTTCTCTCCTGGAGGCCCTCTGTCAGACCCAGTGTTGACATGTGGCAAGACGCTCCAAGGGGCGCGTCTTGCTTGGGCCTCTCTCCTGGAGGCCCTCTGTCAGACCCAGTGTTGACATGTGGCAAGACGCTCCTCGGGGCGCGTCTTGCTTGGGCCTCTCTCCTGGAGGCGCTCAGTTAGACCCAGTGGTGACGTATGGCAAGACGCTCCTCGGGGCGCGTATTGCTTGGGCCTTTCTCCTGGAGGCCCTCTGTCAGACCCAGTGTTGACATGTAACAAGACACTCCTCGGGGCGCGTCTTGCTTGGGCTTCTCTCCTGGAGGCGCTCAGTCAGACCCAGTGTTGACATGTGGCAAGACGCTCCTCGGGGCGCGTCTTACTTGGGCCTCTCTCCTGGAGGCGCTCAGTCAGACCCAGTGTTGACATGTGGCAAGACACTCCTCGGGGCGCGTCTTGCTTGGGCCTCTCTCCTGGAGGCCCTCTGTCAGACCCAGTGTTGACATGTGGCAAGACGCTCCTAGGGGCGCGTCTTGCTTGGCTCTCTCTCCTGGAGGCGCTTAATCAGACCGAGTGCTGACATGTGGCAAGACGCTCCTCGGGGCGCGTCTTGCTTGGGCCTCTCTCCTGGAGGCGCTCAGTCAGACCCAGTGGTGATGTATGGCAAGACGCTCCTCGGGGCGCGTATTGCTTGGGCCTCTCTCCTGGAGGCGCTCAGTCAGACCCAGTTTTGACATGTGGCAAGATGCTCCTCGGGGCGCGTCTTGCTTGGCCCTCTCTCCTGGAGGCGCTCAGTCAGACCCAGTGGTGACATGTGGCAAGACGCTCCGCGCGGCGCGTCTTACTTGGGCCTCTCTCCTGGAGGCGCTCAGTCAAACCCAGTGGTGACATGGAGCAAGACGCTCCTCGGGGCACGTATTGCTTGGGCCTCTCTCCTGGAGGCCCTCTGTCAGACCCAGTGTTGACATGTGGCAAGACGCTCCTCGGGGCGCTTCTTGCTTGGGCTTCTCTCATTGAGGCCCTCAGTCAGACCCAGTGTTGACATGTGGCAAGACGCTCCTCGGGGCGCGTCTTGCTTGGCTCTCTCTCCTGGAGGCGCTCAGTCAGACCGAGTGCTGACATGTGGCAAGACGCTCCTCGGGGCTCGTCTTGCTTGGGCCTCTCTCCTGGAGGCGCTCAGTCAGACCCAGTGGTGACATATGGCAAGATGCTCCTCGGGGCGCGTATTGCTTGGGCCTCTCTCCTGGAGGCCCTCTGTCAGACCCAGTGTTGACATGTGGCAAGACACTCCTCGGGGCGCGTCTTGCTTGGGCTTCTCTCATGGAGGCCCTCAGTCAGACCCAGTGTTGACAAGTGTCAAGACACTCCTCGGGGCGCGTCTTGCTTGGGCCTCTCTCCTGGAGGCGCTCAGTCAAACCCATTGTTGACATGTGGCAAGACGCTCCTCGGGGCGCGTCTTGCTTGGGCCTCTCTCCTGGAGGCGCTCAGTCAGACCCAGTGGTGACATGTGGCAAGACGCTCCTCGGTGCACGTATTGCTTGGGCCTCTCTCCTGGAGGCGCTCAGTCAGACCCAGTGGTGACGTATGGCAAGACGCTCCTCGGGGCGCGTATTGCTTGGGCCTCTCTCCTGGAGGCCCTCTGTCAGACCCAGTGTTGACATGTAACAAGACACTCCTCGGGGCGCGTTTTGCTTGGGCTTCTCTCATGGAGGCCCTCAGTCAGACCCAGTGTTGACAAGTGTCAAGACACTCCTCGGGGTGCGTCTTGCTTGGGCCTCTCTCCTGGAGGCGCTCAGTCAGACCCATTGTTGACATGTGGCAAGACGCTCCTCGGGGCGCGTCTTGCTTGGGCTTCTCTCCTGGAGGCCCTCAGTCAGACCCATTGTTGACATGTGGCAAGACGCTCCTCGGGGCGCTTCTTGCTTGGGCCTCTCTCCTGGAGGCGCTCAGTCAGGCCCAGTGTTGACATGTGGCAAGACTCTCCTCGGGGCGCGTCTTGCTTGGGCCTCTCTCATGGAGGCCCTCAGTCAGACCCAGTGTTGACAAGTGTCAAGACGCTCCTCGGGGCGCGTCTTGCTTGGGCCTCATTCCTGGAGGCGCTCAGTCAGACCCATTGTTGACATGTGGCAAGACGCTCCTCGGGGCGCGTCTTGCTTGGGCCTCATTCCTGGAGGCGCTCAGTCAGACCCATTGTTGACATGTGGCAAGACGCTCCTCGGGGCGCGTCTTGCTTGGGCTTCTCTCCTGGAGGCCCTCAGTCAGACCCATTGTTGACATGTGGCAAGACGCTCCTCGGGGCGCTTCTTGCTTGGGCCTCTCTCCTGGAGGCGCTCAGTCAGACCCAGTGTTGACATGTGGCACGACGCTCCTCGGGGTGCGTCTTACTTGGGCCTCTCTCCTGGAGGCGCTCAGTCAGACCCAGTGTTGACATGTGGCACGACGCTCCTCGGGGTGCGTCTTACTTGGGCCTCTCTCCTGGAGGCCCTCTGTCAGACCCAGTGTTGACATGTAACAAGACACTCCTCGGGGCGCGTTTTGCTTGGGCTTCTCTCATGGAGGCCCTCAGTCAGACCCAGTGTTGACAAGTGTCAAGACACTCCTCGGGGCGCGTCTTGCTTGGGCCTCTCTCCTGGAGGCGCTCAGTCAGACCCATTGTTGACATGTGGCAAGACGCTCCTCGGGGCGCGTCTTGCTTGGGCTTCTCTCCTGGAGGCCCTCAGTCAGACCCATTGTTGACATGTGGCAAGACGCTCCTCGGGGCGCTTCTTGCTTGGGCCTCTCTCCTGGAGGCGCTCAGTCAGGCCCAGTGTTGACATGTGGCAAGACTCTCCTCGGGGCGCTTCTTGCTTGGGCCTCTCTCCTGGAGGCGCTCAGTCAGACCCAGTGTTGACATGTGGCAAGACGCTCCTCGGGGCACGTCTTGCTTGGGCCTCTCTCCTGGAGGCGCTCAGTCAGACCCAGTGTTGACATGTGGCAAGACGCTCCTCGGGGCGCGTCTTGCTTGGGCCTCTCTCCTGGAGGCTCTCAGTCAGACCCAGTGGTGACATGTGGCAAGACGCTCCTCGGGGCGCGTCTTGCTTTGCTCTCTCTCCTGGAGGCGCTCAGTCAGACCGAGTGCTGACATGTGGCAAGACGCTCCTCGGGGCGCGTCTTGCTTGGGCCTCTCTCCTGGAGGCGCTCAGTCAGACCCAGTGGTGACATATGGCAAGATGCTCCTCGGGGCGCGTATTGCTTGGGCCTCTCTCCTGGAGGCCCTCTGTCAGACCCAGTGTTGACATGTGGCAAGACACTCCTCGGGGCGCGTCTTGCTTGGGCTTCTCTCATGGAGGCCCTCAGTCAGACCCAGTGTTGACAAGTGTCAAGACACTCCTCGGGGCGCGTCTTGCTTGGGCCTCTCTCCTGGAGGCGCTCAGTCAGACCCATTGTTGACATGTGGCAAGACGCTCCTCGGGGCGCGTCTTGCTTGGGCCTCTCTCCTGGAGGCGCTCAGTCAGACCCAGTGGTGACATGTGGCAAGACGCTCCTCGGTGCACGTATTGCTTGGGCCTCTCTCCTGGAGGCCCTCTGTCAGACCCAGTGTTGACATGTGGCAAGACGCTCCTCGGGGCGCATCTTGCTTGGGCTTCTCTCATTGAGGCCCTCAGTCAGACCCAGTGTTGACATGTGTCAAGACGCTCCTCGGGGCGTGTCTTGCTTGGGCCTCTCTCCTGGAGGCACTCAGTCAGACCCAGTGTTGACATGTGGCAAGACACTCCTCGGGGAGCGTCTTGCTTGGGCCTCTCTCCTGGAGGTCCTCTGTCAGACCCAGTGTTGACATGTGGCAAGACGCTCCTCGGGGCGCGTCTTACTTGGGCCTCTCTCCTGGAGGCCCTCTGTCAGACCCAGTGTTGACATGTGGCATGCCGCTCCTAGGGGCGCGTCTTGCTTGGCTCTCTCTCCTGGAGGCGCTCAGTCAGACCGAGTGCTGACATGTGGCAAGACGCTCCTCGGGGCGCGTATTGCTTGGGCCTCTCTCCTGGAGGCCCTCTGTCAGACCCAGTGTTGACATGTAACAAGACACTCCTCGGGGCGCGTCTTGCTTGGGCTTCTCTCATGGAGGCCCTCAGTCAGACCCAGTGTTGACAAGTGTCAAGACACTCCTCGGGGCGCGTCTTGCTTGGGCCTCTCTCCTGGAGGCGCTCAGTCAGACCCATTGTTGACATGTGGCAAGACGCTCCTCGGGGCGCGTCTTGCTTGGGCTTCTCTCCTGGAGGCCCTCAGTCAGACTCATTGTTGACATGTGGCAAGACGCTCCTCGGGGCGCTTCTTGCTTGGGCCTCTCTCCTGGAGGTGCTCAGTCAGGCCCAGTGTTGACATGTGGCAAGACTCTCCTCGGGGCGCTTCTTGCTTGGGCCTCTCTCCTGGAGGCGCTCAGTCAGACCCAGTGTTGACATGTGGCAAGACGCTCCTCGGGGCACGTCTTGCTTGGGCCTCTCTCCTGGAAGCGCTCAGTCAGACCCAGTGTTGACATGTGGCAAGACGCTCCTCGGGGCACGTCTTACTTGGGCCTCTCTCCTGGAGGCGCTCAGTCAGACCGAGTGCTGACATGTGGCAAGACGCTCCTCGGGGCGCGTCTTGCTTGGGCCTCTCTCCTGGAGGCGCTCAGTCAGACCCAGTGGTGACATATGGCAAGACGCTCCTCGGGGCGCGTTTTGCTTGGGCCTCTCTCCTGGAGGCCCTCTGTCAGACCCAGTGTTGACATGTGGCAAGACACTCCTCGGGGCGCGTCTTGCTTGGGCTTCTCTCATGGAGGCCCTCAGTCAGACCCAGTGTTGACAAGTGTCAAGACACTCCTCGGGGCGCGTCTTGCTTGGGCCTCTCTCCTGGAGGCGCTCAGTCAGACCCATTGTTGACATGTGGCAAGACACTCCTCGGGGCGCGTCTTGCTTGGGCCTCTCTCCTGGAGGCGCTCAGTCAGACCCAGTGGTGACATGTGTCAAGACGCTCCTCGGGGCGTGTCTTGCTTGGGCCTCTCTCCTGGAGGCACTCAGTCAGACCCAGTGTTGACATGTGGCAAGACACTCCTCGGGGCGCGTCTTGCTTGGGCCTCTCTCCTGGAGGTCCTCTGTCAGACCCAGTGTTGACATGTGGCAAGACGCTCCTCGGGGCGCTTCTTGCTTGGGCCTCTCTCCTGGAGGCTCTCAGTCAGACCCAGTGGTGACATGTGGCAAGACGCTCCTCGGGGCGCGTCTTGCTTGGCTCTCTCTCCTGGAGGCGCTCAGTCAGACCGAGTGCTGACATGTGGCAAGACGCTCCTCGGGGCGCGTCTTGCTTGGGCCTCTCTCCTGGAAGCGCTCAGTCAGACCCAGTGTTGACATGTGGCAAGACGCTCCTCGGGGCGCGTCTTACTTGGGCCTCTCTCCTGGAGGCGCTCAGTCAGACCCAGTGTTGACATGTGGCAAGACGCTCCTCGGGGCGCGTCTTGCTTGGGCCTCTCTCCTGGAGGCTCTCAGTCAGACCCAGTGGTGACATGTGGCAAGACGCTCCTCGGGGCGCGTCTTGCTTGGCTCTCTCTCCTGGAGGCGCTCAGTCAGACCGAGTGCTGACATGTGGCAAGACGCTCCTCGGGGCTCGTCTTGCTTGGGCCTCTCTCCTGGAGGCGCTCAGTCAGACCCAGTGGTGACATATGGCAAGATGCTTCTCGGGGCGCGTATTGCTTGGGCCTCTCTCCTGGAGGCCCTCTGTCAGACCCAGTGTTGACATGTGGCAAGACACTCCTCGGGGCGCGTCTTGCTTGGGCTTCTCTCATGGAGGCCCTAAGTCAGACCCAGTGTTGACAAGTGTCAAGACACTCCTCGGGGCGCGTCTTGCTTGGGCCTCTCTCCTGGAGGCGCTCAGTCAGACCCATTGTTGACATGTGGCAAGACGCTCCTCGGGGCGCGTCTTGCTTGGGCCTCTCTCCTGGAGGCGCTCAGTCAGACCCAGTGGTGACATGTGGCAAGACGCTCCTCGGTGCACGTATTGCTTGGGCCTCTCTCCTGGAGGCGCTCAGTCAGACCCAGTGGTGACGTATGGCAAGACGCTCCTCGGGGCGCGTATTGCTTGGGCCTCTCTCCTGGAGGCCCTCTGTCAGACCCAGTGTTGACATGTAACAAGACACTCCTCGGGGCGCGTTTTGCTTGGGCTTCTCTCATGGAGGCCCTCAGTCAGACCCAGTGTTGACAAGTGTCAAGACACTCCTCGGGGCGCGTCTTGCTTGGGCCTCTCTCCTGGAGGCGCTCAGTCAGACCCATTGTTGACATGTGGCAAGACGCTCCTCGGGGCGCGTCTTGCTTGGGCTTCTCTCCTGGAGGCCCTCAGTCAGACCCATTGTTGACATGTGGCAAGACGCTCCTCGGGGCGCTTCTTGCTTGGGCCTCTCTCCTGGAGGCGCTCAGTCAGGCCCAGTGTTGACATGTGGCAAGACTCTCCTCGGGGCGCTTCTTGCTTGGGCCTCTCTCCTGGAGGCGCTCAGTCAGACCCAGTGTTGACATGTGGCAAGACGCTCCTCGGGGCACGTCTTGCTTGGGCCTCTCTCCTGGAAGCGCTCAGTCAGACCCAGTGTTGACATGTGGCAAGACGCTCCTCGGGGCGCGTCTTGCTTGGGCCTCTCTCCTGGAGGCGCTCAGTCAGACCCAGTGTTGACATGTGGCAAGACGCTCCTCGGGGCGCGTCTTGCTTGGGCCTCTCTCCTGGAGGCTCTCAGTCAGACCCAGTGGTGACATGTGGCAAGACGCTCCTCGGGGCGCGTCTTGCTTGGCTCTCTCTCCTGGAGGCGCTCAGTCAGACCGAGTGCTGACATGTGGCAAGACGCTCCTCGGGGCGCGTCTTGCTTGGGCCTCTCTCCTGGAGGCGCTCAGTCAGACCCAGTGGTGACATATGGCAAGACGCTCCTCGGGGCACGTATTGCTTGGGCCTCTCTCCTGGAGGCCCTCTGTCAGACCCAGTGTTGACATGTGGCAAGACACTCCTCGGGGCGCGTCTTGCTTGGGCTTCTCTCATGGAGGCCCTCAGTCAGACCCAGTGTTGACAAGTGTCAAGACACTCCTCGGGGCGCGTCTTGCTTGGGCCTCTCTCCTGGAGGCGCTCAGTCAGACCCATTGTTGACATGTGGCAAGACGCTCCTCGGGGCGCGTCTTGCTTGGGCCTCTCTCCTGGAGGCGCTCAGTCAGACCCAGTGGTGACATGTGGCAAGACGCTCCTCGGTGCACGTATTGCTTGGGCCTCTCTCCTGGAGGCCCTCTGTCAGACCCAGTGTTGACATGTGGCAAGACGCTCCTCGGGGCGCATCTTGCTTGGGCTTCTCTCATTGAGGCCCTCAGTCAGACCCAGTGTTGACATGTGTCAAGACTCTCCTCGGGGCGTGTCTTGCTTGGGCCTCTCTCCTGGAGGCACTCAGTCAGACCCAGTGTTGACATGTGGCAAGACACTCCTCGGGGCGCGTCTTGCTTGGGCCTCTCTCCTGGAGGTCCTCTGTCTGACCCAGTGTTGACATGTGGCAAGACGCTCCTCGGGGCGTGTCTTACTTGGGCCTCTCTCCTGGAGGCCCTCTGTCAGACCCAGTGTTGACATGTGGCATGCCGCTCCTAGGGGCGCGTCTTGCTTGGCTCTCTCTCCTGGAGGCGCTCAGTCAGACCGAGTGCTGACATGTGGCAAGACGCTCCTCGGGGCGCGTATTGCTTGGGCCTCTCTCCTGGAGGCCCTCTGTCAGACCCAGTGTTGACATGTAACAAGACACTCCTCGGGGCGCGTCTTGCTTGGGCTTCTCTCATGGAGGCCCTCAGTCAGACCCAGTGTTGACAAGTGTCAAGACACTCCTCGGGGCGCGTCTTGCTTGGGCCTCTCTCCTGGAGGCGCTCAGTCAGACCCATTGTTGACATGTGGCAAGACGCTCCTCGGGGCGCGTCTTGCTTGGGCTTCTCTCCTGGAGGCCCTCAGTCAGACTCATTGTTGACATGTGGCAAGACGCTCCTCGGGGCGCTTCTTGCTTGGGCCTCTCTCCTGGAGGTGCTCAGTAAGGCCCAGTGTTGACATGTGGCAAGACTCTCCTCGGGGCGCTTCTTGCTTGGGCCTCTCTCCTGGAGGCGCTCAGTCAGACCCAGTGTTGACATGTGGCAAGACGCTCCTCGGGGCACGTCTTGCTTGGGCCTCTCTCCTGGAAGCGCTCAGTCAGACCCAGTGTTGACATGTGGCAAGACGCTCCTCGGGGCGCGTCTTACTTGGGCCTCTCTCCTGGAGGCGCTCAGTCAGACCGAGTGCTGACATGTGGCAAGACGCTCCTCGGGGCGCGTCTTGCTTGGGCCTCTCTCCTGGAGGCGCTCAGTCAGACCCAGTGGTGACATATGGCAAGACGCTCCTCGGGGCGCGTATTGCTTGGGCCTCTCTCCTGGAGGCCCTCTGTCAGACCCAGTGTTGACATGTGGCAAGACACTCCTCGGGGCGCGTCTTGCTTGGGCCTCTCTCCTGGAGGCGCTCAGTCAGACCCATTGTTGACATGTGGCAAGACGCTCCTCGGGGCGCGTCTTGCTTGGGCCTCTCTCCTGGAGGCGCTCAGTCAGACCCAGTGGTGACATGTGGCAAGACGCTCCTCGGTGCACGTATTGCTTGGGCCTCTCTCCTGGAGGCCCTCTGTCAGACCCAGTGTTGACATGTGGCAAGACGCTCCTCGGGGCGCATCTTGCTTGGGCTTCTCTCATTGAGGCCCTCAGTCAGACCCAGTGTTGACATGTGTCAAGACTCTCCTCGGGGCGTGTCTTGCTTGGGCCTCTCTCCTGGAGGCACTCAGTCAGACCCAGTGTTGACATGTGGCAAGACACTCCTCGGGGCGCGTCTTGCTTGGGCCTCTCTCCTGGAGGTCCTCTGTCTGACCCAGTGTTGACATGTGGCAAGACGCTCCTCGGGGCGTGTCTTACTTGGGCCTCTCTCCTGGAGGCCCTCTGTCAGACCCAGTGTTGACATGTGGCATGCCGCTCCTAGGGGCGCGTCTTGCTTGGCTCTCTCTCCTGGAGGCGCTCAGTCAGACCGAGTGCTGACATGTGGCAAGACGCTCCTCGGGGCGCGTATTGCTTGGGCCTCTCTCCTGGAGGCCCTCTGTCAGACCCAGTGTTGACATGTAACAAGACACTCCTCGGGGCGCGTCTTGCTTGGGCTTCTCTCATGGAGGCCCTCAGTCAGACCCAGTGTTGACAAGTGTCAAGACACTCCTCGGGGCGCGTCTTGCTTGGGCCTCTCTCCTGGAGGCGCTCAGTCAGACCCATTGTTGACATGTGGCAAGACGCTCCTCGGGGCGCGTCTTGCTTGGGCTTCTCTCCTGGAGGCCCTCAGTCAGACTCATTGTTGACATGTGGCAAGACGCTCCTCGGGGCGCTTCTTGCTTGGGCCTCTCTCCTGGAGGTGCTCAGTCAGGCCCAGTGTTGACATGTGGCAAGACTCTCCTCGGGGCGCTTCTTGCTTGGGCCTCTCTCCTGGAGAAGCTCAGTCAGACCCAGTGTTGACATGTGGCAAGACGCTCCTCGGGGCGCGTCTTGCTTGGGCCTCTCTCCTGGAAGCGCTCAGTCAGACCCAGTGTTGACATGTGGCAAGACGCTCCTCGGGGCGCGTCTTACTTGGGCCTCTCTCCTGGAGGCGCTCAGTCAGACCGAGTGCTGACATGTGGCAAGACGCTCCTCGGGGCGCGTCTTGCTTGGGCCTCTCTCCTGGAGGCGCTCAGTCAGACCCAGTGGTGACATATGGCAAGACGCTCCTCGGGGCGCGTATTGCTTGGGCCTCTCTCCTGGAGGCCCTCTGTCAGACCCAGTGTTGACATGTGGCAAGACACTCCTCGGGGCGCGTCTTGCTTGGGCTTCTCTCATGGAGGCCCTCAGTCAGACCCAGTGTTGACAAGTGTCAAGACACTCCTCGGGGCGCGTCTTGCTTGGGCCTCTCTCCTGGAGGCGCTCAGTCAGACCCATTGTTGACATGTGGCAAGACGCTCCTCGGGGCGCGTCTTGCTTGGGCCTCTCTCCTGGAGGCGCTCAGTCAGACCCAGTGGTGACATGTGTCAAGACGCTCCTCGGGGCGTGTCTTGCTTCGGCCTCTCTCATGGAGGCCCTCAGTCAGACCCAGTGCTGACAAGTGTCAAGACGCTCCTCGGGGCGCGTTTTGCTTGGGCCTCTCTCAGGGAGGCGCTCAGTCAGACCCATTGTTGACATGTGGCAAGACTCTCCTCGGGGCGCGTCTTGCTTGGGCTTCTCTCCTGGAGGCCCTCTGTCAGACCCAGTGTTGACATGTGGCAAGACGCTCCAAGGGGCGCGTCTTGCTTGGGCCTCTCTCCTGGAGGCCCTCTGTCAGACCCAGTGTTGACATGTGGCAAGACGCTCCTCGGGGCGCGTCTTGCTTGGGCCTCTCTCCTGGAGGCGCTCAGTTAGACCCAGTGGTGACGTATGGCAAGACGCTCCTCGGGGCGCGTATTGCTTGGGCCTTTCTCCTGGAGGCCCTCTGTCAGACCCAGTGTTGACATGTAACAAGACACTCCTCGGGGCGCGTCTTGCTTGGGCTTCTCTCCTGGAGGCGCTCAGTCAGACCCAGTGTTGACATGTGGCAAGACGCTCCTCGGGGCGCGTCTTACTTGGGCCTCTCTCCTGGAGGCGCTCAGTCAGACCCAGTGTTGACATGTGGCAAGACACTCCTCGGGGCGCGTCTTGCTTGGGCCTCTCTCCTGGAGGCCCTCTGTCAGACCCAGTGTTGACATGTGGCAAGACGCTCCTAGGGGCGCGTCTTGCTTGGCTCTCTCTCCTGGAGGCGCTTAATCAGACCGAGTGCTGACATGTGGCAAGACGCTCCTCGGGGCGCGTCTTGCTTGGGCCTCTCTCCTGGAGGCGCTCAGTCAGACCCAGTGGTGATGTATGGCAAGACGCTCCTCGGGGCGCGTATTGCTTGGGCCTCTCTCCTGGAGGCGCTCAGTCAGACCCAGTTTTGACATGTGGCAAGATGCTCCTCGGGGCGCGTCTTGCTTGGCCCTCTCTCCTGGAGGCGCTCAGTCAGACCCAGTGGTGACATGTGGCAAGACGCTCCGCGCGGCGCGTCTTACTTGGGCCTCTCTCCTGGAGGCGCTCAGTCAAACCCAGTGGTGACATGGAGCAAGACGCTCCTCGGGGCACGTATTGCTTGGGCCTCTCTCCTGGAGGCCCTCTGTCAGACCCAGTGTTGACATGTGGCAAGACGCTCCTCGGGGCGCTTCTTGCTTGGGCTTCTCTCATTGAGGCCCTCAGTCAGACCCAGTGTTGACATGTGGCAAGACGCTCCTCGGGGCGCGTCTTGCTTGGCTCTCTCTCCTGGAGGCGCTCAGTCAGACCGAGTGCTGACATGTGGCAAGACGCTCCTCGGGGCTCGTCTTGCTTGGGCCTCTCTCCTGGAGGCGCTCAGTCAGACCCAGTGGTGACATATGGCAAGATGCTCCTCGGGGCGCGTATTGCTTGGGCCTCTCTCCTGGAGGCCCTCTGTCAGACCCAGTGTTGACATGTGGCAAGACACTCCTCGGGGCGCGTCTTGCTTGGGCTTCTCTCATGGAGGCCCTCAGTCAGACCCAGTGTTGACAAGTGTCAAGACACTCCTCGGGGCGCGTCTTGCTTGGGCCTCTCTCCTGGAGGCGCTCAGTCAAACCCATTGTTGACATGTGGCAAGACGCTCCTCGGGGCGCGTCTTGCTTGGGCCTCTCTCCTGGAGGCGCTCAGTCAGACCCAGTGGTGACATGTGGCAAGACGCTCCTCGGTGCACGTATTGCTTGGGCCTCTCTCCTGGAGGCGCTCAGTCAGACCCAGTGGTGACGTATGGCAAGACGCTCCTCGGGGCGCGTATTGCTTGGGCCTCTCTCCTGGAGGCCCTCTGTCAGACCCAGTGTTGACATGTAACAAGACACTCCTCGGGGCGCGTTTTGCTTGGGCTTCTCTCATGGAGGCCCTCAGTCAGACCCAGTGTTGACAAGTGTCAAGACACTCCTCGGGGTGCGTCTTGCTTGGGCCTCTCTCCTGGAGGCGCTCAGTCAGACCCATTGTTGACATGTGGCAAGACGCTCCTCGGGGCGCGTCTTGCTTGGGCTTCTCTCCTGGAGGCCCTCAGTCAGACCCATTGTTGACATGTGGCAAGACGCTCCTCGGGGCGCTTCTTGCTTGGGCCTCTCTCCTGGAGGCGCTCAGTCAGGCCCAGTGTTGACATGTGGCAAGACTCTCCTCGGGGCGCGTCTTGCTTGGGCCTCTCTCATGGAGGCCCTCAGTCAGACCCAGTGTTGACAAGTGTCAAGACGCTCCTCGGGGCGCGTCTTGCTTGGGCCTCATTCCTGGAGGCGCTCAGTCAGACCCATTGTTGACATGTGGCAAGACGCTCCTCGGGGCGCGTCTTGCTTGGGCCTCATTCCTGGAGGCGCTCAGTCAGACCCATTGTTGACATGTGGCAAGACGCTCCTCGGGGCGCGTCTTGCTTGGGCTTCTCTCCTGGAGGCCCTCAGTCAGACCCATTGTTGACATGTGGCAAGACGCTCCTCGGGGCGCTTCTTGCTTGGGCCTCTCTCCTGGAGGCGCTCAGTCAGACCCAGTGTTGACATGTGGCACGACGCTCCTCGGGGTGCGTCTTACTTGGGCCTCTCTCCTGGAGGCGCTCAGTCAGACCCAGTGTTGACATGTGGCACGACGCTCCTCGGGGTGCGTCTTACTTGGGCCTCTCTCCTGGAGGCCCTCTGTCAGACCCAGTGTTGACATGTAACAAGACACTCCTCGGGGCGCGTTTTGCTTGGGCTTCTCTCATGGAGGCCCTCAGTCAGACCCAGTGTTGACAAGTGTCAAGACACTCCTCGGGGCGCGTCTTGCTTGGGCCTCTCTCCTGGAGGCGCTCAGTCAGACCCATTGTTGACATGTGGCAAGACGCTCCTCGGGGCGCGTCTTGCTTGGGCTTCTCTCCTGGAGGCCCTCAGTCAGACCCATTGTTGACATGTGGCAAGACGCTCCTCGGGGCGCTTCTTGCTTGGGCCTCTCTCCTGGAGGCGCTCAGTCAGGCCCAGTGTTGACATGTGGCAAGACTCTCCTCGGGGCGCTTCTTGCTTGGGCCTCTCTCCTGGAGGCGCTCAGTCAGACCCAGTGTTGACATGTGGCAAGACGCTCCTCGGGGCACGTCTTGCTTGGGCCTCTCTCCTGGAGGCGCTCAGTCAGACCCAGTGTTGACATGTGGCAAGACGCTCCTCGGGGCGCGTCTTGCTTGGGCCTCTCTCCTGGAGGCTCTCAGTCAGACCCAGTGGTGACATGTGGCAAGACGCTCCTCGGGGCGCGTCTTGCTTTGCTCTCTCTCCTGGAGGCGCTCAGTCAGACCGAGTGCTGACATGTGGCAAGACGCTCCTCGGGGCGCGTCTTGCTTGGGCCTCTCTCCTGGAGGCGCTCAGTCAGACCCAGTGGTGACATATGGCAAGATGCTCCTCGGGGCGCGTATTGCTTGGGCCTCTCTCCTGGAGGCCCTCTGTCAGACCCAGTGTTGACATGTGGCAAGACACTCCTCGGGGCGCGTCTTGCTTGGGCTTCTCTCATGGAGGCCCTCAGTCAGACCCAGTGTTGACAAGTGTCAAGACACTCCTCGGGGCGCGTCTTGCTTGGGCCTCTCTCCTGGAGGCGCTCAGTCAGACCCATTGTTGACATGTGGCAAGACGCTCCTCGGGGCGCGTCTTGCTTGGGCCTCTCTCCTGGAGGCGCTCAGTCAGACCCAGTGGTGACATGTGGCAAGACGCTCCTCGGTGCACGTATTGCTTGGGCCTCTCTCCTGGAGGCCCTCTGTCAGACCCAGTGTTGACATGTGGCAAGACGCTCCTCGGGGCGCATCTTGCTTGGGCTTCTCTCATTGAGGCCCTCAGTCAGACCCAGTGTTGACATGTGTCAAGACGCTCCTCGGGGCGTGTCTTGCTTGGGCCTCTCTCCTGGAGGCACTCAGTCAGACCCAGTGTTGACATGTGGCAAGACACTCCTCGGGGAGCGTCTTGCTTGGGCCTCTCTCCTGGAGGTCCTCTGTCAGACCCAGTGTTGACATGTGGCAAGACGCTCCTCGGGGCGCGTCTTACTTGGGCCTCTCTCCTGGAGGCCCTCTGTCAGACCCAGTGTTGACATGTGGCATGCCGCTCCTAGGGGCGCGTCTTGCTTGGCTCTCTCTCCTGGAGGCGCTCAGTCAGACCGAGTGCTGACATGTGGCAAGACGCTCCTCGGGGCGCGTATTGCTTGGGCCTCTCTCCTGGAGGCCCTCTGTCAGACCCAGTGTTGACATGTAACAAGACACTCCTCGGGGCGCGTCTTGCTTGGGCTTCTCTCATGGAGGCCCTCAGTCAGACCCAGTGTTGACAAGTGTCAAGACACTCCTCGGGGCGCGTCTTGCTTGGGCCTCTCTCCTGGAGGCGCTCAGTCAGACCCATTGTTGACATGTGGCAAGACGCTCCTCGGGGCGCGTCTTGCTTGGGCTTCTCTCCTGGAGGCCCTCAGTCAGACTCATTGTTGACATGTGGCAAGACGCTCCTCGGGGCGCTTCTTGCTTGGGCCTCTCTCCTGGAGGTGCTCAGTCAGGCCCAGTGTTGACATGTGGCAAGACTCTCCTCGGGGCGCTTCTTGCTTGGGCCTCTCTCCTGGAGGCGCTCAGTCAGACCCAGTGTTGACATGTGGCAAGACGCTCCTCGGGGCACGTCTTGCTTGGGCCTCTCTCCTGGAAGCGCTCAGTCAGACCCAGTGTTGACATGTGGCAAGACGCTCCTCGGGGCGCGTCTTACTTGGGCCTCTCTCCTGGAGGCGCTCAGTCAGACCGAGTGCTGACATGTGGCAAGACGCTCCTCGGGGCGCGTCTTGCTTGGGCCTCTCTCCTGGAGGCGCTCAGTCAGACCCAGTGGTGACATATGGCAAGACGCTCCTCGGGGCGTGTTTTGCTTGGGCCTCTCTCCTGGAGGCCCTCTGTCAGACCCAGTGTTGACATGTGGCAAGACACTCCTCGGGGCGCGTCTTGCTTGGGCTTCTCTCATGGAGGCCCTCAGTCAGACCCAGTGTTGACAAGTGTCAAGACACTCCTCGGGGCGCGTCTTGCTTGGGCCTCTCTCCTGGAGGCGCTCAGTCAGACCCATTGTTGACATGTGGCAAGACGCTCCTCGGGGCGCGTCTTGCTTGGGCCTCTCTCCTGGAGGCGCTCAGTCAGACCCAGTGGTGACATGTGTCAAGACGCTCCTCGGGGCGTGTCTTGCTTGGGCCTCTCTCCTGGAGGCACTCAGTCAGACCCAGTGTTGACATGTGGCAAGACACTCCTCGGGGCGCGTCTTGCTTGGGCCTCTCTCCTGGAGGTCCTCTGTCAGACCCAGTGTTGACATGTGGCAAGACGCTCCTCGGGGCGCTTCTTGCTTGGGCCTCTCTCCTGGAGGCTCTCAGTCAGACCCAGTGGTGACATGTGGCAAGACGCTCCTCGGGGCGCGTCTTGCTTGGCTCTCTCTCCTGGAGGCGCTCAGTCAGACCGAGTGCTGACATGTGGCAAGACGCTCCTCGGGGCGCGTCTTGCTTGGGCCTCTCTCCTGGAGGCGCTCAGTCAGACCCAGTGGTGACATATGGCAAGATGCTCCTCGGGGCGCGTATTGCTTGGGCCTCTCTCCTGGAGGCCCTCTGTCAGACCCAGTGTTGACATGTGGCAAGACACTCCTCGGGACGCGTCTTGCTTGGGCTTCTCTCATGGAGGCCCTCAGTCAGACCCAGTGTTGACAAGTGTCAAGACACTCCTCGGGGCGCGTCTTGCTTGGGCCTCTCTCCTGGAGGCGCTCAGTCAGACCCATTGTTGACATGTGGCAAGACGCTCCTCGGGGCGCGTCTTGCTTGGGCCTCTCTCCTGGAGGCGCTCAGTCAGACCCAGTGGTGACATGTGGCAAGACGCTCCTCGGTGCACGTATTGCTTGGGCCTCTCTCCTGGAGGCCCTCTGTCAGACCCAGTGTTGACATGTGGCAAGACGCTCCTCGGGGCGCATCTTGCTTGGGCTTCTCTCATTGAGGCCCTCAGTCAGACCCAGTGTTGACATGTGTCAAGACGCTCCTCGGGGCATGTCTTGCTTGGGCCTCTCACCTGGAGGCACTCAGTCAGACCCAGTGTTGACATGTGGCAAGACACTCCTCGGGGCGCGTCTTGCTTGGGCCTCTCTCCTGGAGGTCCTCTGTCAGACCCAGTGTTGACATGTGGCAAGACGCTCCTCGGGGCGCGTCTTACTTGGGCCTCTCTCCTCGAGGCCCTCTGTCAGACCCAGTGTTGACATGTGGCATGCCGCTCCTAGGGGCGCGTCTTGCTTGGCTCTCTCTCCTGGAGGCGCTCAGTCAGACCGAGTGCTGACATGTGGCAAGACGCTCCTCGGGGCGCGTATTGCTTGGGCCTCTCTCCTGGAGGCCCTCTGTCAGACCCAGTGTTGACATGTAACAAGACACTCCTCGGGGCGCGTCTTGCTTGGGCTTCTCTCATGGAGGCCCTCAGTCAGACCCAGTGTTGACAAGTGTCAAGACACTCCTCGGGGCGCGTCTTGCTTGGGCCTCTCTCCTGGAGGCGCTCAGTCAGACCCATTGTTGACATGTGGCAAGACGCTCCTCGGGGCGCGTCTTGCTTGGGCTTCTCTCCTGGAGGCCCTCAGTCAGACTCATTGTTGACATGTGGCAAGACGCTCCTCGGGGCGCTTCTTGCTTGGGCCTCTCTCCTGGAGGTGCTCAGTCAGGCCCAGTGTTGACATGTGGCAAGACTCTCCTCGGGGCGCTTCTTGCTTGGGCCTCTCTCCTGGAGGCGCTCAGTCAGACCCAGTGTTGACATGTGGCAAGACGCTCCTCGGGGCACGTCTTGCTTGGGCCTCTCTCCTGGAAGCGCTCAGTCAGACCCAGTGTTGACATGTGGCAAGACGCTCCTCGGGGCGCGTCTTACTTGGGCCTCTCTCCTGGAGGCGCTCAGTCAGACCGAGTGCTGACATGTGGCAAGACGCTCCTCGGGGCGCGTCTTGCTTGAGCCTCTCTCCTGGAGGCGCTCAGTCAGACCCAGTGGTGACATATGGCAAGACGCTCCTCGGGGCGCGTATTGCTTGGGCCTCTCTCCTGGAGGCCCTCTGTCAGACCCAGTGTTGACATGTGGCAAGACACTCCTCGGGGCGCGTCTTGCTTGGGCTTCTCTCATGGAGGCCCTCAGTCAGACCCAGTGTTGACAAGTGTCAAGACAATCCTCGGGGCGCGTCTTGCTAGGGCCTCTCTCCTGGAGGCGCTCAGTCAGACCCATTGTTGACATGTGGCAAGACGCTCCTCGGGGCGCGTCTTGCTTGGGCCTCTCTCCTGGAGGCGCTCAGTCAGACCCAGTGGTGACATGTGTCAAGACACTCCTCGGGGCGCGTCTTGCTTGGGCCTCTCTCATGGAGGCCCTCAGTCAGACCCAGTGTTGACAAGTGTCAAGACGCTCCTCGGGGCGCGTTTTGCTTGGGCCTCTCTCCTGGAGGCGCTCAGTCAGACCCATTGTTGACATGTGGCAAGACTCTCCTCGGGGCGCGTCTTGCTTGGGCTTCTCTCCTGGAGGCCCTCTGTCAGACCCAGTGTTGACATGTGGCAAGACGCTCCAAGGGGCGCGTCTTGCTTGGGCCTCTCTCCTGGAGGCCCTCTGTCAGACCCAGTGTTGACATGTGGCAAGACGCTCCTCGGGGCGCGTCTTGCTTGGGCCTCTCTCCTGGAGGCGCTCAGTTAGACCCAGTGGTGACGTATGGCAAGACGCTCCTCGGGGCGCGTATTGCTTGGGCCTCTCTCCTGGAGGCCCTCTGTCAGACCCAGTGTTGACATGTAACAAGACACTCCTCGGGGCGCGTCTTGCTTGGGCTTCTCTCCTGGAGGCGCTCAGTCAGACCCAGTGTTGACATGTGGCAAGACGCTCCTCGGGGCGCGTCTTACTTGGGCCTCTCTCCTGGAGGCGCTCAGTCAGACCCAGTGTTGACATGTGGCAAGACACTCCTCGGTGCGCGTCTTGCTTGGGCCTCTCTCCTGGAGGCCCTCTGTCAGACCCAGTGTTGACATGTGGCAAGACGCTCCTAGGGGCGCGTCTTGCTTGGCTCTCTCTCCTGGAGGCGCTTAATCAGACCGAGTGCTGACATGTGGCAAGACGCTCCTCGGGGCGCGTCTTGCTTGGGCCTCTCTCCTGGAGGCGCTCAGTCAGACCCAGTGGTGACGTATGGCAAGACGCTCCTCGGGGCGCGTATTGCTTGGGCCTCTCTCCTGGAGGCCCTCTGTCAGACCCAGTGTTGACATGTAACAAGACACTCCTCGGGGCGCGTCTTGCTTGGGCTTCTCTCATGGAGGCCCTCAGTCAGACCCAGTGTTGACAAGTGTCAAGACACTCCTCGGGGCGCGTCTTGCTTGGGCCTCTCTCCTGGAGGCGCTCAGTCAGACCCATTGTTGACATGTGGCAAGACGCTCCTCGGGCGCGTCTTGCTTGGGCTTCTCTCCTGGAGGCCCTCAGTCAGACCCATTGTTGACATGTGGCAAGACACTCCTCGGGGCGCTTCTTGCTTGGGCCTCTCTCCTGGAGGCCCTCTGTCAGACCCAGTGTTGACATGTGGCAAGACGCTCCAAGGGGCGCATCTTGCTTGGGCCTCTCTCCTGGAGGCGCTCAGTCAGACCGAGTGCTGACATGTGGCAAGACGCTCCTCGGTGCGCGTCTTGCTTGGGCCTCTCTCCTGGAGGTGCTCAGTCAGACCCAGTGTTGACATGTGGCAAGACGCTCCTCGGGGCGTGTCTTACTTGGGCCTCTCTCCTGGAGGCGCTCTGTCAGACCCAGTGTTGACATGTGGCAAGACGCTCCTAGGGGCGCGTCTTGCTTGGCTCTCTCTCCTGGAGGCGCTCAGTCAGACCGAGTGCTGACATGTGGCAAGACGCTCCTCGGGGCGCGTCTTGCTTGGGCCTCTCTCCTGGAGGCGCTCAGTCAGACCCAGTGGTGACGTAATGCAAGACGCTCCTCGGGGCGCGTATTGCTTGGGCCTCTCTCCTGGAGGCCCTCTGTCAGACCCAGTGTTGACATGTAACAAGACACTCCTCGGGGTGCGTCTTGCTTGGGCTTCTCTCATGGAGGCCCTCAGTCAGACCCAGTGTTGACAAGTGTCAAGACACTCCTCGGGGCGCGTCTTGCTTGGGCCTCTCTCCTGGAGGCGCTCAGTCAGACCCATTGTTGACATGTGGCAAGACGCTCCTCGGGGCGCTTCTTGCTTGGGCCTCTCTCCTGGAGGCGCTCAGTCAGACCCAGTGTTGACATGTTGCAAGACTCTCCTCGGGGCGCTTCTTGCTTGGGCCTCTCTCCTGGAGGCGCTCAGTCAGACCCAGTGTTGACATGTGGCAAGACGCTCCTCGGGGCACGTCTTGCTTGGGCCTCTCTCCTGGAGGCGCTCAGTCAGACCCAGTGTTGACATGCGGCAAGACGCTCCTCGGGGCGCGTCTTACTTGGGCCTCTCTCCTGGAGGCGCTCAGTCAGACCCAGTGTTGACATGTGGCAAGACGCTCCTCGGGGCGCGTCTTGCTTGGGCCTCTCTCCTGGAGGCTCTCAGTCAGACCCAGTGTTGACATGTGGCAAGACACTCCTCGGGGCGCGTCTTGCTTGGGCCTCTCTCCTGGAGGCGCTCAGTCAGACCCAGTGTTGACATGTGGCAAGACGCTCCTCGGGGCACGTCTTGCTTGGGCCTCTCTCCTGGAGGCGCTCAGTCAGACCCAGTGTTGACATGTGGCAAGACGCTCCTCGGGGCGCGTCTTGCTTGGGCCTCTCTCCTGGAGGCGCTCAGTCAGACCCAGTGGTGACATGTGGCAAGACGCTCCTCGGGGCGCGTCTTACTTGGGCCTCTCTCCTGGAGGCGCTCAGTCAGACCCAGTGTTGACATGTGGCAAGACACTCCTCGGGGCGCATCTTGCTTGGGCCTCTCTCCTGGAGGCCCTCTGTCAGACCCATTGTTGACATGTGGCAAGACGCTCCTCGGGGCGCGTCTTGCTTCGTCCTCTCTCATGGAGGCCCTCAGTCAGACCCAGTGTTGACAAGTGTCAAGACGCTCCTCGGGGCGCGTCTTGCTTGGGCCTCTCTCCTGGAGGCGCTCAGTCAGACCCATTGTTGACATGTGGCAAGACGCTCCTCGGGGCGCGTCTTGCTTGGGCTTCTCTCCTGGAGGCCCTCAGTCAGACCCATTGTTGACATGTGGCAAGACGCTCCTCGGGGCGCTTCTTGCTTGGGCCTCTCTCCTGGAGGCGCTCAGTCAGACCCAGTGTTGACATGTGGCAAGACGCTCCTCGGGGCACGTCTTGCTTGGGCCTCTCTCCTGGAGGCGCTCAGTCAGATCCAGTGTTGAAATGTGGCAAGACGCTCCTCGGGGCGCATCTTGCTTGGGCCTCTCTCCTGGAGGCCCTCTGTCAGACCCAGTGTTGACATGTGGCAAGACGCTCCAAGGGGCGCGTCTTGCTTGGGCCTCTCTCCTGGAGGCGCTCAGTCAGACCGAGTGCTGACATGTGGCAAGACGCTCCTCGGTGCGCGTCTTGCTTGGGCCTCTCTCCTGGAGGCGCTCAGTCAGACCCAGTGTTGACATGTGGCAAGACGCTCCTCGGGGCGCGTCTTACTTGGGCCTCTCTCCTGGAGGCGCTCAGTCAGACCCAGTGTTGACATGTGGCAAGACACTCCTCGGGGCGCGTCTTGCTTGGGACTCTCTCCTGGAGGCCCTCTGTCAGACCCAGTGTTGACATGTAACAAGACACTCCTCGGGGCGCTTCTTGCTTGGGCCTCTCTCCTGGAGGCCCTCTGTCAGACCCAGTGTTGACATGTGGCAAGACACTCCTCGGGGCGCGTCTTGCTTGGGCTTCTCTCATTGAGGCCCTCAGTCAGACCCAGTGTTGACATGTGTCAAGACGCTCCTAGGGGCTTGTCTTGCTTGGGCCTCTCTCCTGGAGGCACTCAGTCAGACCCAGTGTTGACATGTGGCAAGACACTCCTCGGGGCGCGTCTTGCTTGGGCCTCTCTCCTGGAGGCCCTCTGTCAGACCCAGTGTTGACATGTGGCAAGACGCTCCTCGGGGCGCGTCTTGCTTGGGCCTCTCTCATGGAGGCCCTCAGTCAGACCCAGTGTTGACAAGTGTCAAGACGCTCCTCGGGGCGCGTTTTGCTTGGGCCTCTCTCCTGGAGGCACTCAGTCAGACCCATTGTTGACATGTGGCAAGACGCTCCTCGGGGCGCGTCTTGCTTGGGCTTCTCTCCTGGAGGCCCTCTGTCAGACCCAGTGTTGACATGTGGCAAGACGCTCCAAGGGGCGCGTCTTGCTTGGGCCTCTCTCCTGGAGGCCCTCTGTCAGACCCAGTGTTGACATGTGGCAAGACGCTCCTCGGGGCGCGTCTTGCTTGGGCCTCTCTCATGGAGGCCCTCATTCAGACCCAGTGTTGTCAAGTGTCAAGACGCTCCTCGGGGCGAGCCTTGCTTCGGCCTCTCTCCTGGAGGCGCTCAGTCAGACCCATTGTTGACATGTGGCAAGACGCTCCTCGGGGCGCGTCTTGCTTGGGCCTCTCTTATGGAGGCCCTCAGTCAGACCCAGTGTTGACATGTGGCAAGACGCTCCTCGGGGCACGTCTTGCTTGGGCCTCTCTCCTGGAGGCGCTCAGTCAGACCCAGTGTTGACATGTGGCAAGACGCTCCTCGGGGCGCGTCTTGCTTGGGCCTCTCTCCTGGAGGCGCTCAGTTAGACCCAGTGGTGACGTATGGCAAGACGCTCCTCGGGGCGCGCATTGCTTGGGCCTCTCTCCTGGAGGCCCTCTGTCAGACCCAGTGTTGACATGTAACAAGACACTCCTCGGGGCGCGTCTTGCTTGGGCTTCTCTCCTGGAGGCGCTCAGTCAGACCCAGTGTTGACATGTGGCAAGACGCTCGTCGGGGCGCATCTTACTTGGGCCTCTCTCCTGGAGGCGCTCAGTCAGACCCAGTGTTGACATGTGGCAAGACACTCCTCGGGGCGCGTCTTGCTTGGGCCTCACTCCTGGAGGCCCTCTGTCAGACCCAGTGTTGACATGTGGCAAGACGCTCCTAGGGGCGCGTCTTGCTTGGCTCTCTCTCCTGGAGGCGCTCAGTCAGACCGAGTGCTGACATGTGGCAAGACGCTCCTCGGGGCGCAACTTGCTTGGGCCTCTCTCCTGGAGGCGCTCAGTCAGACCCAGTGGTGACGTATGGCAAGACGCTCCTCGGGGCGCGTATTGCTTGGGCCTCTCTCCTGGAGGCCCTCTGTCAGACCCAGTGTTGACATGTAACAAGACACTCCTCGGGGCGCGTCTTGCTTGGGCTTCTCTCATGGAGGCCCTCAGTCAGACCCAGTGTTGACAAGTGTCAAGACACTCCTCGGGGCGCGTCTTGCTTGGGCCTCTCTCCTGGAGGCGCTCAGTCAGACCCATTGTTGACATGTGGCAAGACGCTCCTCGGGGCGCATCTTGCTTGGGCTTCTCTCCTGGAGGCCCTCAGTCAGACCCATTGTTGACATGTGTCAAGACGCTCCTCGGGGCGCTTCTTGCTTGGGCCTCTCTCCTGGAGGCCCTCTGTCAGACCCAGTGTTGACATGTGGCAAGACGCTCCAAGGGGCGCGTCTTGCTTGGGCCTCTCTCCTGGAAGCGCTCAGTCAGACCGAGTGCTGACATGTGGCAAGACGCTCCTCGGTGCGCGTCTTGCTTGGGCCTCTCTCCTGGAGGCGCTCAGTCAGACCCAGTGTTGACATGTGGCAAGACGCTCCTCGGGGCGCGTCTTACTTGGGCCTCTCTCCTGGAGGCGCTCAGTCAGACCCAGTGTTGACATGTAGCAAGACACTCCTCGGGGCGCGTCTTGCTTGGGCCTCTCTCCTGGAGGCCCTCTGTCAGACCCAGTGTTGACATGTGGCAAGACGCTCCTAGGGGCGCGTCTTGCTTGGCTCTCTCTCCTGGAGGCGCTCCGTCAGACCGAGTGCTGACATGTGGCAAGACGCTCCTCGGGGCGCATCTTGCTTGGGCCTCTCTCCTGGAGGCGCTCAGTCAGACCCAGTGGTGACGTATGGCAAGACGCTCCTCGGGGCGCGTATTGCTTGGGCCTCTCTCCTGGAGGCCCTCTGTCAGACCCAGTGTTGACATGTAACAAGACACTCCTCGGGGCGCGTATTTCTTGGGCTTCTCTAATGGAGGCCCTCAGTCAGACCCAGTGTTGACAAGTGTCAAGACACTCCTCGGGGCGCGTCTTGCTTGGGCCTCTCTCCTGGAGGCGCTCAGTCAGACCCATTGTTGACATGTGGCAAGACGCTCCTCGGGGCGCGTCTTGCTTGGGCTTCTCTCCTGGAGGCCCTCAGTCAGACCCATTGTTGACATGTGGCAAGACGCTCCTCGGGGCGCTTCTTGCTTGGGCCTCTCTCCTGGAGGCGCTCAGTCAGACCCAGTGTTGACATTTGGCAAGACTCTCCTCGGGGCGCTTCTTGCTTGGGCCTCTCTCCTGGAGGCGCTCAGTCAGACCCAGTGTTGACAAGTGGCAAGACGCTCCTCGGGGCACGTCTTGCTTGGGCCTCTCTCCTGGAGGCGCTCAGTCAGACCCAGTGTTGACATGTGGCAAGACGCTCCTCGGGGCGCGTCTTACTTGGGCCTCTCTCCTGGAGGCGCTCAGTCAGACCCAGTGTTGACATGTGGCAAGACGCTCCTCGGGGCGCGTCTTGCTTGGGCCTCTCTCCTGGAGGCTCTCAGTCAGACCCAGTGGTGACATGTGGCAAGACGCTCCTCGGGGCGCGTCTTGCTTGGGCCTCTCTCCTGGAGGCGCTCAGTCAGACCCAGTGTTGACATGTTTCAAGACACTCCTCGGGGCGCGTCTTGCTTGGGCCTCTCTCCTGGAGGCGCTCAGTCAGACCCAGGGTTGACATGTGGCAAGAAGCTCCTCGGGGCACGTCTTGCTTGGGCCTCTCTCCTGGAGGCGCTCAGTCAGACCCAGTGTTGACATGTGGCAAGACGCTCCTCGGGGCGCGTCTTGATTGGGCTTCTCTCCTGGAGGCCCTCAGTCAGACCCAGTGTTGACATGTGGAAAGACGCTCCTCGGGGCGCGTCTTGATTGGGGACTCTCTCCTGGAGGCGCTCAGTCAGACCCAGTGTTGACATGTGGCAAGACGCTCCTCGGGGTGCTTCTTGCTTGGGCCTCTCGCCTGGAGGTGCTCAGTCAGACCAAGTGTTGACATGTGGCAAGACGCTCCTCGGGGCGCTTCTTGCTTGGGCCTCTCTCCTGGAGGCGCTCAGTCAGACCCAGTGTTGACATGTGGCAAGACTCTCCTCGGGGCGCTTCTTGCTTGGGCCTCTCTCCTGGAGGCGCTCAGTCAGACCCAGTGTTGACAAGTGGCAAGACGCTCCTCGGGGCACGTCTTGCTTGGGCCTCTCTCCTGGAGGCGCTCAGTCAGACCCAGTGTTGACATGTGGCAAGACGCTCCTCGGGGCGCGTCTTACTTGGGCCTCTCTCCTGGAGGCGCTCAGTCAGACCCAGTGTTGACATGTGGCAAGACGCTCCTCGGGGCGCGTCTTGCTTGGGCCTCTCTCCTGGAGGCTCTCAGTCAGACCCAGTGGTGACATGTGGCAAGACGCTCCTCGGGGCGCGTCTTGCTTGGGCCTCTCTCCTGGAGGCGCTCAGTCAGACCCAGTGTTGACATGTTTCAAGACACTCCTCGGGGCGCGTCTTGCTTGGGCCTCTCTCCTGGAGGCGCTCAGTCAGACCCAGTGTTGACATGTGGCAAGAAGCTCCTCGGGGCACGTCTTGCTCGGGCCTCTCTCCTGGAGGCGCTCAGTCAGACCCAGTGTTGACATGTGGCAAGACGCTCCTCGGGGCGCGTCTTGATTGGGCTTCTCTCCTGGAGGCCCTCAGTCAGACCCAGTGTTGACATGTGGCAAGACGCTCCTCGGGGCGCGTCTTGATTGGGGACTCTCTCCTGGAGGCGCTCAGTCAGACCCAGTGTTGACATGTGGCAAGACGCTCCTCGGGGTGCTTCTTGCTTGGGCCTCTCGCCTGGAGGTGCTCAGTCAGACCCAGTGTTGACATGTGGCAAGACGCTCCTCGGGGCGCGTCTTGCTTGGGCCTCTCTCCTGGAGGCGCTCAGTCAAACCTCACTGTTGACATGTGGCAAGACCCTCCTCGGGGCGCGTCTTGCTTGGGCTTCTCTCCTGGAGGCCCTCAGTCAGACCCATTGTTGACATGTGGCAAGACGCTCCTCGGGGTGCGTCTTGCTTGGGCCTCTCTCCTGGAGGCGCTCAGTCAGACCGAGTAGTGACATGTGGCAAGGTGCTCCTCGGGGCGCGTCTTTCTTGGGCCTCTCTCCTGGAGGCGCTCAGTCAGACCGAGTGCTGACATGTGGCAAGACGCTCCTCGGGGCGCGTCTTGCTGGGGCTTCTGTCATGGAGGCACTCAGTCAGACCCAGTGTTGACATGTGGCAAGACACTCCTCGGGGTGCGTCTTGCTTGGGCCTCTCTCCTGGAGGCGCTCAGTCAGACCCAGTGGTGACATATGGCAAGACGCTCCTTCGGGGCGCGTGTTGCTTGGGCCTCTCTCCTGGAGGCCCTCTGTCAGACCCAGTGTTGACATGTGGCAAGACGCTCCACGGGGCGCGTCTTGCTTGGGCCTCTCTCCTGGAGGCGCTCAGTCAGACCCAGTGTTGACATGTGGCAAGACGCTCCTGGGGGCGTGTCTTGCCTGGGCCTCTCTCCTGGAGGCGCTCAGTCAGACCGAGTGCTGACATGTGGCAAGACGCTCCTCAGGGCGCGTCTTGCTTGGGCCTCTCTCCTGGAGGCGCTCAGTCAGACCCAGTGGTGACATATGGCAAGACACTCCTCGGGGCGCGTATTGCTTTGGCCTCTCTCCTGGAGGCCCTCTGTCAGACCCAGTGTTCACATGTGGCAAGACACTCCTCGTGGCGCGTCTTGCTTGGGCCTCTCTCCTGGAGGCCCTCTGTCAGACCCAGTGTTGACATGTGGCAAGACGCTCCTCGGGGCGCGTCTTGCTTGGGCCTCTCTCCTGGATGCGCTCAGTCAGACCCAGTGGTGACATGTGGCAAGACACTCCTCGGGGCGCGTCTTGCTTGGGCCTCTCTCCTGGAGGCCCGCTGTCAGACGCAGTGTTGACATGTGGCAAGACGCTCCTAGGGGCGCATCTTGCTTGGGCCTCTCTCCTGGAGGCGCTCAGTCAGACCGAGTGCTGACATGTGGCAAGACGCTCCTCGGGGTCCGTCTTGCTTGGGCCTCTCTCCTGGAGGCGCTCAGTCAGACCCAGTGGTGACATATGGCAAGACGCTCCTCGGGGCGCGTCTTGGTTGGGCCTCTCTCCTGGAGGCGCTCAGTCAGACCCAGTGTTGACATGTGGCAAGACACTCCTCGGGGCGCGTCTTGCTTGGGCTTCTCTCATTTTGGCCCTCAGTCAGACCCAGTGTTGACATGTGTCAAGACGCTCCTCGGGGCGTGTCTTGCTTGGGCCTCTCTCCTGGAGGCACTCAGTCAGACCCAGTGTTGACATGTGGCAAGACACTCCTCGGGGCGCGTCTTGCTTGGGCCTCTCTCCTGGAGGCCCTCTGTCAGACCCAGTGTTGACATGTGGCAAGACGCTCCTCGGGGCGCGTCTTGCTTGGGCCTCTCTCATGGAGGCCCTCAGTCAGACCCAGTGTTGACAAGTGTCAAGACGCTCCTCGGGGCGCGTTTTGCTTGGGCCTCTCTCCTGGAGGCGCTCAGTCAGACCCATTGTTGACATGTGGCAAGACGCTCCTCGGGGCGCGTCTTGCTTGGGCTTCTCTCCTGGAGGCCCTCTGTCAGACCCAGTGTTGACATGTGGCAAGACGCTCCTCGGTGCGCGTCTTGCTTGGGCCTCTCTCATGGAGGCCCTCGTTCAGACCCAGTGTTGACAAGTGTCAAGACGCTCCTCGGGGCGAGCCTTGCTTCGGCCTCTCTCCTGGAGGCGCTCAGTCAGACCCATTGTTGACATGTGGCAAGACGCTCCTCGGGGCGCGTCTTGCTTGGGCCTCTCTTATGGAGGCCCTCAGTCAGACCCAGTGTTGACATGTGGCAAGACGCTCCTCGGGGCACGTCTTGCTTGGGCCTCTCTTATGGAGGCCCTCAGTCAGACCCAGTGTTGACATGTGGCAAGACGCTCCTCGGGGCGCGTCTTGCTTGGGCCTCTCTCCTGGAGGCGCTCAGTTAGACCCAGTGGTGACGTATGGCAAGACGCTCCTCGGGGCGCGCATTGCTTGGGCCTCTCTCCTGGAGGCCCTCTGTCAGACCCAGTGTTGACATGTAACAAGACACTCCTCGGGGCGCGTCTTGCTTGGGCTTCTCTCCTGGAGGCGCTCAGTCAGACCCAGTGTTGACATGTGGCAGGACGCTCGTCGGGGCGCGTCTTACTTGGGCCTCTCTCCTGGAGGCGCTCAGTCAGACCCAGTGTTGATATGTGGCAAGACACTCCTCGGGGCGCGTCTTGCTTGGGCCTCACTCCTGGAGGCCCTCTGTCAGACCCAGTGTTGACATGTGGCAAGACGCTCCTAGGGGCGCGTCTTGCTTGGCTCTCTCTCCTGGAGGCGCTCAGTCAGACCGAGTGCTGACATGTGGCAAGACGCTCCTCGGGGCGCGTCTTGCTTGGGTCTCTCTCCTGGAGGCGCTCAGTCAGACCCAGTGGTGACATGTGGCAAGATACTCCTCGGGGCGCGTCTTGCTTGGGCCTCTCTCCTGGAGGCCCTCTGTCAGACCCAGTGTTGACATGTGGCAAGACGCTCCACGGGGCGCGTCTTGCTTGGGCCTCTCTCCTGGAGGCGCTCAGTCAGACCCAGTGGTGACATGTGGCAAGACACTCCTCGGGGCGCGTCTTGCTTGGGCCTCTCTCCTGGAGGCCCGCTATCAGACGCAGTGTTGACATGTGGCAAGACGCTCCTAGGGGCGCATCTTGCTTGGGCCTCTCTCCTGGAGGCGCTCAGTCAGACTGAGTGCTGACATGTGGCAAGACGCTCCTCGGGGCCCGTCTTGCTTGGGCCTCTCTCCTGGAGGCGCTCAGTCAGACCCAGTGGTGACATATGGCAAGACGCTCCTCGGGGCGCGTGTTGCTTGGGCCTCTCTCCTGGAGAACCTCTGTAAGACCCAGTGTTGACATGTGGCAAGACACTCCTCGGGGCGCGTCTTGCTTGGGCCTCTCTCTTGGAGGCGCTCAGTCAGACCCAGTGTTGACATGTGGCAAGACGCTCCTAGGGGTGCGTCTTGCTTGGGCCTCTCTCCTGGAGGCGCTCAGTCAGACCGAGTGCTGACATGTGGCAAGACGCTCCTCGGGGCGCGTCTTGCTTGGGCCTCTCTCCTGGAGGCGCTCAGTCAGACCCAGTGGTGACATTTGGCAAGACGCTCCTCGGGGCGCGTATTGCTTGGGCCTCTCTCCTGGAGGCCCTCTGTCAGACCCAGTGTTGACATGTGGCAGGACACTCCTCGGGGCACGTCTTGCTTAGGCTTCTCTCATGGAGGCCCTCAGTCAGACCCATTGTTGACAAGTGTCAAGACGCTCCTCGGGGCGCGTCTTGCTTGGGCCTCTCTCCTGGAGGCGCTCAGTCAGACCCATTGGTGACATGTGGCAAGACGCTCCTTGGGGCGCGTCTTGCTTGGGCCTCTCTCCTGGAGGCTCTCAGTCAGACCCAGTGGTGACATGTGGCAAGACGCTCCTCGGGGTGCATCTTGCTTGTGCCTCTCTCCTGGAGGCGCTCAGACAACACCGAGTGCTGACATGTGGCAAGACGCTCCTCGGGGCGCGTCTTGCTTGGGCCTCTCTCCTGGAGGCCCTCTGTCAGACCCAGTGTTGACATGTGGCAAGACGCTCCTCGGGGCGCTTCTTGCTCTGGCCTCTCTCCTGGAGGCCCTCAATCAGACCCAGTGTTGACACGTGGCAAGACACTCCTCGGGGCGTGTCTTGCTTGGGCCTCTCTCCTGGAGGCGCTCAGTCAGACCCAGTGTTGACATGTGGCAAGACGCTCCTCGGGGCGCGTCTTGCTTGGGCCTCTCTCCTGGAGGCTCTCAGTCAGACCCAGTGGTGACATGTGGCAAGACGCTCCTCTGGGCGCGTATTGCTTGGGCCTCTCTACTGGAAGCCCTCAATCAGACCCAGTGTTGACATGTGGCAAGACGCGCCTCGGGGCGCGTCTTGGTTGGGCCTCTCTACTGGAAGCCCTCAATCAGACCCAGTGTTGACACGTTGCAAGATGCTTCTCGGGGCGCGTCTTGCTTGTGCCTCTCTCCTGGAGGCGCTCAGTCAGACCCAGTGTTGACATGTGGCAAGACGCTCCTCGGGGCTCGTCTTGATTGGGCCTCTCTCCTGGAGGCGCTCAGTCAGACTCAGTGGTGACATGTGGCAAGACGCTCCTCGGGGCGCGTCTTGCTTGGGCCTCTCTCCTGGAGGCGCTCAGTCAGACCCAGTGGTGACATGTGGCAAGACACTCCTCGGAGCGCGTCTTGCTTGGGCCTCTCTCCCGGAGGCCCTCTGTCAGACCCAGTGTTGTCATGTGTCAAGACGCTCCTCGGGGAGCGTCTTGCTTGGGCCTCTCTCCTGGAGGCGCTCAGTCAGACCGAGTGCTGACATGTGGCAAGACGCTCCTCGGGGCGCGTCTTGCTTGGGCTTTTCTCCTGGAGGCGCTCAGTCAGATCCATTGTTGACATGTGGCAAGATGCTCCTCGGGGCGCGTCTTGCTTGGGCCTCTCTCCTGGAGGCCCTCTGTCAGACCCAGTGTTGACATGTGGCAAGACGCTCCTCGGGGCGCGTCTTGCTTGGGCCTCTCTCCTGGAGGCCCTCAATCAGACCCAGTGTTGACACGTGGCAAGACACTCCTCGGGGCGTGTCTTGCTTGGGCCTCTCTCCTGGAGGCGCTCAGTCAGACCCAGTGTTGACATGTGGCAAGACGCTCCTCGGGGCTCGTCTTGCTTAGGCCTCTCTCCTGGAGGCGCTCAGTCAGACTCAGTGGTGACATGTGGCAAGACGCTCCTCGGGGCGCGTCTTGCTTGGGCCTCTCTCCTGGAGGCGCTCAGTCAGACCCAGTGGTGACATATGGCAAGACGCTCCTTCGGGGCGCGTGTTGCTTGGGCCTCTCTCCTGGAGGCCCTCTGTCAGACCCAGTGTTGACATGTGGCAAGACGCTCCTCGGGGCGCGTCTTGCTTGGGCCTCTCTCCTGGAGGCGCTCAGTCAGAGCCAGTGTTGACATGTGGCAAGACGCTCCTAGGGGCGCGTCTTGCTTGGGCCTCTCTCCTGGAGGCGCTCAGTCAGACCGAGTGCTGACATGTGGCAAGACGCTCCTCGGGGCGCGTCTTGCTTGGGCCTCTCTCCTGGAGGCGCTCAGTCAGACCCAGTGGTGACATATGGCAAGACACTCCTCGGGGCGCGTATTGCTTGGGCCTCTCTCCTGGAGGCCCTCTGTCAGACCCAGTGTTCACATGTGGCAAGACACTCCCCGGGGCGCGTCTTGCTTGGGCCTCTCTCCTGGAGGCCCTCTGTCAGACCCAGTGTTGACATGTGGCAAGACGCTCCTCGGGGCGCGTCTTGCTTGGGCCTCTCTCCTGGAGGCGCTCAGTCACACCGAGTGCTGACATGTGGCAAGACGCTCCTCGGGGCGCGTCTTGCTTGGGCCTCTCTCCTGGAGGCCCTCTGTCAGACCCAGTGTTGACATGTGGCAAGACGCTCCTCGGGGCGCTTCTTGCTCTGGCCTCTCTCCTGGAGGCCCTCAATCAGACCCAGTGTTGACACGTGGCAAGACACTCCTCGGGGCGTGTCTTGCTTGGGCCTCTCTCCTGGAGGCGCTCAGTCAGACCCAGTGTTGACACGTGGCAAGACGCTCCTCGGGGCGCGTCTTGCTTGGGCTTCTCTCCTGGAGTCCCTCAGTCAGACCCATTGTTGACATGTGGCAAGTTGCTCCTCGGGGCGCGTCTTGCTTGGGCCTCTCTCCTGGAGGCACTCAGTCAGACCGAGTGCTGACATAAGGCAAGACGCTCCTCGGGGCTCGTCTTGCTTGGGCCTCTCTCCTGGAGGCGCTCAGTCAGACTCAGTGGTGACATGTGGCAAGACGCTCCTCGGGGCGCGTCTTGCTTGGGCCTCTCTCCTGGAGGCGCTCAGTCAGACCCAGTGGTGACATGTGGCAAGACACTCCTCGGAGCGCGTCTTGCTTGGGCCTCTCTCCCGGAGGCCCTCTGTCAGACCCAGTGTTGTCATGTGTCAAGACGCTCCTCGGGGCGCGTCTTGCTTGGGCCTCTCTCCTGGAGGCGCTCAGTCAAACCGAGTGCTGACATGTGGCAAGACGCTCCTCGGGGCGCGTCTAGCTTGGGCTTTTCTCCTGGAGGCGCTCAGTCAGATCCATTGTTGACATGTGGCAAGATGCTCCTCGGGGCGCGTCTTGCTTGGGCCTCTCTCCTGGAGGCCCTCTGTCAGACCCAGTGTTGACATGTGGCAAGACGCTCCTCGGGGCGCGTCTTGCTTGGGCCTCTCTCCTGGAGGCCCTCAATCAGACCCAGTTTTGACACGTGGCAAGACACTCCTCGGGGCGTGTCTTGCTTGGGCCTCTCTCCTGGAGGCGCTCAGTCAGACCCAGTGTTGACATGTGGCAAGACGCTCCTCGGGGCGCGTCTTGCTTGGGCCTCTCTCCTGGAGGCGCTCAGTCAGAACCAGAGGTGACATGTGGCAAGACGCTCCTCGTGGCGCATCTTGCTTGGGCCTCTCTCCTGGAGGTGCTCAGTCAGACCCAGTGTTGACGTGTGGCAAGACGCTCCTCGGGGCGCGTCTTGATTGGGCTTCTCTCCTGGAGGCCCTCAGTCAGACCCAGTGTTGACGTGTGGCAAGACGCTCCTCGGGGCGCATCTTGATTGGGCTTCTCTTCTGGAGTCCCTCAGTCAGACCCATTGTTGACATGTGGCAAGACGCTCCTCGGGGCGCGTCTTGCTTGGGCCTCTCTCCTGGAGGCGCTCAGTCAGACCGAGTGCTGACATAAGGCAAGACGCTCCTCGGGGCGCATCTTGCTGGGGACTCTCTCCTGGAGGAGCTCAGTCAGACCCAGTGTTGACATGTGGCAAGACGCTCCTCGGGGCGCTTCTTGCTTGGGCCTCTCGCCTGGAGGTGCTCAGTCAGACCCAGTGTTTACATGTGGCAAGACGCTCCTCGGGGCGTGTCTTGCTTGGGCCTCTCTCCTGGAGGCCCTCTGTCAGACCCAGTGTTGACATGTGGCAAGACGCTCCTCGGGGCGCGTCTTCCATGGGCCTCTCTCCTGGAGGCGCTCAGTCAGACCCAGTGTTGACATGTGGCAAACGCTCCTAGGGGCGCGTCTTGCTTGGGCCTCTCTCCTGGAGGCGCTCAGTCAGACCGAGTGCTGACATGTGGCAAGACGCTCCTCGGGGCGCGTCTTGCTTGGGCCTCTCTCCTGGAGGCGCTCAGTCAGACCCAGTGGTGACATATGGCAAGACACTCCTCGGGGCGCGTATTGCTTGGGCCTCTCTCCTGGAGGCCCTCTGTCAGACCCAGTGTTCACATGTGGCAAGACACTCCTCGGGGCGCGTCTTGCTTGGGCCTCTCTCCTGGAGGCCCTCTGTCAGACCCAGTGTTGACATGTGGCAAGACGCTCCTCGGGGCGCGTCTTGCTTGGGCCTCTCTCCTGGAGGCGCTCAGTCAGACCCAGTGTTGACATGTGGCAAGACGCTCCTCGGGGCTCGTCTTGCTTGGGCCTCTCTCCTGGAGGCGCTCAGTCAGACTCAGTGGTGACATGTGGCAAGACGCTCCTCGGGGTGCGTCTTGCTTGGGCCTCTCTCCTGGAGGCGCTCAGTCAGACCCAGTGGTGACATATGGCAAGACGCTCCTTCGGGGCGCGTGTTGCTTGGGCCTCTCTCCTGGAGGCCCTCTGTCAGACCCAGTGTTGACATGTGGCAAGACGCTCCTCGGGGCGCGTCTTGCTTGGGCCTCTCTCCTGGAGGCGCTCAGTCAGAGCCAGTGTTGACATGTGGCAAGACGCTCCTAGGGGCGCGTCTTGCTTGGGCCTCTCTCCTGGAGGCGCTCAGTCAGACCGAGTGCTGACATGTGGCAAGACGCTCCTCGGGGCGCGTCTTGCTTGGGCCTCTCTCCTGGAGGCGCTCAGTCAGACCCAGTGGTGACATATGGCAAGACACTCCTCGGGGCGCGTATTGCTTGGGCCTCTCTCCTGGAGGCCCTCTGTCAGACCCAGTGTTCACATGTGGCAAGACACTCCTCGGGGCGCGTATTGCTTGGGCCTCTCTCCTGGAGGTCCTCTGTCAGACCCAGTGTTGACATGTGGCAAGACGCTCCTCGGGGCGCGTCTTGCTTGGGCCTCTCTCCTGGAGGCGCTCAGTCAGACCCAGTGGTGACATGTGGCAAGACGCTCCTCGGGGCGCGTCTTGCTTGGGTCTCTCTCCTGGAGGCCCTCTGTCAGACCCAGTGTTGACATGTGGCAAGACGCTCCTCGGGGCGCGTCTTGCTTGGGCCTCTCTTATGGAGGCCCTCAGTCAGACCCAGTGTTGACATGTGGCAAGACGCTCCTCGGGGCACGTCTTGCTTGGGCCTCTCTTATGGAGGCCCTCAGTCAGACCCAGTGTTGACATGTGGCAAGACGCTCCTCGGGGCGCGTCTTGCTTGGGCCTCTCTCCTGGAGGCGCTCAGTTAGACCCAGTGGTGACGTATGGCAAGACGCTCCTCGGGGCGCGCATTGCTTGGGCCTCTCTCCTGGAGGCCCTCTGTCAGACCCAGTGTTGACATGTAACAAGACACTCCTCGGGGCGCGTCTTGCTTGGGCTTCTCTCCTGGAGGCGCTCAGTCAGACCGAGTGCTGACATATGGCAAGACGCTCCCCGGGGCGCGTCTTGCTTGGGCCTCTCTCCTGGAGGCGCTCAGTCAGACCCAGTGGTGACATATGGCAAGACGCTCCTCGGGGCGCGTATTGCTTGGGCCTCTCTCCTGGAGGCCCTCTGTCAGACCCAGTGTTGACATGTGGCAGGACACTCCTCGGGGCGCGTCTTGCTTGGTCTTCTCTCATGGAGGCCCTCAGTCAGACCCATTGTTGACAAGTGTCAAGACGCTCCTCGGGGCGCGTCTTGCTTGGGCCTCTCTCCTGGAGGCGCTCAGTCAGACCCATTGGTGACATGTGGCAAGACGCTCCTTGGGGCGCGTCTTGCTTGGGCCTCTCTCCTGGAGGCGCTCAGTCAGACCCAGTGGTGACATTTGGCAAGACGCTCCTCGGGGCGCGTATTGCTTGGGCCTCTCTCCTGGAGGCCCTCTGTCAGACCCAGTGTTGACATGTGGCAGGACACTCCTCGGGGCACGTCTTGCTTAGGCTTCTCTCATGGAGGCCCTCAGTCAGACCCAGTGTTGACAAGTGTCAAGACGCTCCTCGGGGCGCGTCTTGCTTGGGCCTCTCTCCTGGAGGCGCTCAGTCAGACCGAGTGCTGACATATGGCAAGACGCTCCCCGGGGCGCGTCTTGCTTGGGCCTCTCTCCTGGCGGCGCTCAGTCAGACCCATTGGTGACATGTGGCAAGACGCTCCTTGGGGCGCGTCTTGCTTGGGCCTCTCTCCTGGAGGCTCTCAGTCAGACCCAGTGGTGACATGTGGCAAGACGCTCCTCGGGGCGCATCTTGCTTGTGCCTCTCTCCTGGAGGCGCTCAGACAACACCGAGTGCTGACATGTGGCAAGACGCTCCTCGGGGCGCGTCTTGCTTGGGCCTCTCTCCTGGAGGCCCTCTGTCAGACCCAGTGTTGACATGTGGCAAGACGCTCCTCGGGGCGCTTCTTGCTCTGGCCTCTCTCCTGGAGGCCCTCAATCAGACCCAGTGTTGACACGTGGCAAGACACTCCTCGGGGCGTGTCTTGCTTGGGCCTCTCTCCTGGAGGCGCTCAGTCAGACCCAGTGTTGACATGTGGCAAGACGCTCCTCGGGGCGCGTCTTGCTTGGGCTTCTCTCCTGGAGTCCCTAAGTCAGACCCATTGTTGACATGTGGCAAGTTGCTCCTCGGGGCGCGTCTTGCTTGGGCCTCTCTCCTGGAGGCACTCAGTCAGACCGAGTGCTGACATAAGGCAAGACGCTCCTCGGGGTGCGTCTTGCTGGGGACTCTCTCCTGGAGGCGCTCAGTCAGACCCAGTGTTGACATGTGGCAAGACGCTCCTCGGGGCGCTTCTTGCTTGGGCCTCTCGCCTGGAGGTGCTCAGTCAGACCCAGTGTTGACATGTGTCAAGACGCTCCTCGGGGCGCGTCTTGCTTGGGCCTCTCTCCTGGAGGCGCTCAGTCAGACCCAGTGTTGACATGTGGCAAGACGCTCCTCGGGGCGCGTCTTGCTGGGGCCTCTCTCCTGGAGGCGCTCAGTCAGACCCAGAGTTGACATGTGGCAAGACGCTCCTCGGGGCGCGTCTTGCTTAAGCCTCTCTCCTGGAGGCGCTCAGTCAGACCCAGTGTTGACATGTGGCAAGACGCTCGTCGGGGCGCGTCTTACTTGGGCCTCTCTCCTGGAGGCGCTCAGTCAGACCCAGTGTTGATATGTGGCAAGACACTCCTCGGGGCGCGTCTTGCTTGGGCCTCACTCCTGGAGGCCCTCTGTCAGACCCAGTGTTGACATGTGGCAAGACGCTCCTAGGGGCGCGTCTTGCTTGGCTCTCTCTCCTGGAGGCGCTCAGTCAGACCGAGTGCTGACATGTGGCAAGACGCTCCTCGGGGCGCGTCTTGCTTGGGCCTCTCTCCTGGAGGCGCTCAGTCAGACCCAGTGGTGACATGTGGCAAGATACTCCTCGGGGCGCGTCTTGCTTGGGCCTCTCTCCTGGAGGCCCTCTGTCAGACCCAGTGTTGACATGTGGCAAGACGCTCCTCGGGGCGCGTCTTGCTTGGGCCTCTCTCCTGGAGGCGCTCAGTCAGACCCAGTGGTGACATGTGGCAAGACACTCCTCGGGGCGCGTCTTGCTTGGGCCTCTCTCCTCGAGGCCCGCTATCAGACGCATTGTTGACATGTGGCAAGACGCTCCTAGGGGCGCATCTTGCTTGGGCCTCTCTCCTGGAGGCGCTCAGTCAGACTGAGTGCTGACATGTGGCAAGACGCTCCTCGGGGCCCGTCTTGCTTGGGCCTCTCTCCTGGAGGCGCTCAGTCAGACCCAGTGGTGACATATGGCAAGACGCTCCTCGGGGCGCGTGTTGCTTGGGCCTCTCTCCTGGAGAACCTCTGTAAGACCCAGTGTTGACATGTGGCAAGACACTCCTCGGGGCGCATCTTGCTTGGGCCTCTCTCTTGGAGGCGCTCAGTCAGACCCAGTGTTGACATGTGGCAAGACGCTCCTAGGGGTGCGTCTTACTTGGGCCTCTCTCCTGGAGGCGCTCAGTCAGACCGAGTGCTGACATGTGGCAAGACGCTCCTCGGGGCGCGTCTTGCTTGGGCCTCTCTCCTGGAGGCGCTCAGTCAGACCCAGTGGTGACATTTGGCAAGACGCTCCTCGGGGCGCGTATTGCTTGGGCCTCTCTCCTGGAGGCCCTCTGTCAGACCCAGTGTTGACATGTGGCAGGACACTCCTCGGGGCACGTCTTGCTTAGGCTTCTCTCATGGAGGCCCTCAGTCAGACCCAGTGTTGACAAGTGTCAAGACGCTCCTCGGGGCGCGTCTTGCTTGGGCCTCTCTCCTGGAGGCGCTCAGTCAGACCGAGTGCTGACATATGGCAAGACGCTCCCCGGGGCGCGTCTTGCTTGGGCCTCTCTCCTGGAGGCGCTCAGTCAGACCCAGTGGTGACATATGGCAAGACGCTCCTCGGGGCGCGTATTGCTTGGGCCTCTCTCCTGGAGGCCCTCTGTCAGACCCAGTGTTGACATGTGGCAGGACACTCCTCGGGGCGCGTCTTGCTTGGTCTTCTCTCATGGAGGCCCTCAGTCAGACCCATTGTTGACAAGTGTCAAGACGCTCCTCGGGGCGCGTCTTGCTTGGGCCTCTCTCCTAGAGGCGCTCAGTCAGACCCATTGGTGACATGTGGCAAGACGCTCCTTGGGGCGCGTCTTGCTTGGGCCTCTCTCCTGGAGGCTCTCAGTCAGACCCAGTGGTGACATGTGGCAAGACGCTTCTCGGGGCGCATCTTGCTTGGGCCTCTCTCCTGGAGGCTCTCAGTCAGACCCAGTGGTGACATGTGGCAAGACGCTCCTTGGGGCGCGTCTTGCTTGGGCCTCTCTCCTGGAGGCCCTCTGTCAGACCCAGTGTTGACATGTGGCAAGACGCTCCTCGGGGCGCTTCTTGCTCTGGCCTCTCTCCTGGAGGCCCTCAATCAGACCCAGTGTTGACACGTGGCAAGACACTCCTCGGGGCGTGTCTTGCTTGGGCCTCTCTCCTGGAGGCGCTCAGTCAGACCCAGTGTTGACATGTGGCAAGACGCTCCTCGGGGCGCGTCTTGCTTGGTCTTCTCTCCTGGAGTCCCTAAGTCAGACCCATTGTTGACATGTGGCAAGTTGCTCCTCGGGGCGCGTCTTGCTTGGGCCTCTCTCCTGGAGGCACTCAGTCAGACCGAGTGCTGACATAAGGCAAGACGCTCCTCGGGGTGCGTCTTGCTGGGGACTCTCTCCTGGAGGCGCTCAGTCAGACCCAGTGTTGACATGTGGCAAGACGCTCCTCGGGGCGCTTCTTGCTTGGGCCTCTCGCCTGGAGGTGCTCAGTCAGACCCAGTGTTGACATGTGTCAAGACGCTCCTCGGGGCGCGTCTTGCTTGGGCCTCTCTCCTGGAGGCGCTCAGTCAGACCCAGTGTTGACATGTGGCAAGACGCTCCTCGGGGCGCGTCTTGCTGGGGCCTCTCTCCTGGAGGCGCTCAGTCAGACCCAGAGTTGACATGTGGCAAGACGCTCCTCGGGGCGCGTCTTGCTTAAGCCTCTCTCCTGGAGGCGCTCAGTCAGACCCAGTGTTGACATGTGGCAAGACGCTCCTCGGGGCGCGTCTTGCTTGGGCCTCTCTCCTGGAGGCTCTCAGTCAGACCCAGTGGTGACATGTGGCAAGACGCTCCTCTGGGTGCGTATTGCTTGGGCCTCTCTACTGGAAGCCCTCAATCAGACCCAGTGTTGACATGTGGCAAGACGCGCCTCGGGGCGCGTCTTGGTTGGGCCTCTCTACTGGAAGCCCTCAATCAGACCCAGTGTTGACACGTTGCAAGATGCTCCTCGGGGCGCGTCTTGCTTGTGCCTCTCTTCTGGAGGCGCTCAGTCAGACCCAGTGTTGACATGTGGCAAGACGCTCCTCGGGGCTCGTCTTGCTTGGGCCTCTCTCCTGGAGGCGCTCAGTCAGACTCAGTGGTGACATGTGGCAAGACGCTCCTCGGGGCGCGTCTTGCTTGGGCCTCTCTCCTGGAGGCGCTCAGTCAGACCCAGTGGTGACATGTGGCAAGACACTCCTCGGAGCGCGTCTTGCTTGGGCCTCTCTCCCGGAGGCCCTCTGTCAGACCCAGTGTTGTCATGTGTCAAGAGGCTCCTCGGGGAGCGTCTTGCTTGGGCCTCTCTCCTGGAGGCGCTCAGTCAGACCGAGTGCTGACATGTGGCAAGACACTCCTCGGAGCGCGTCTTGCTTGGGCCTCTCTCCCGGAGGCCCTCTGTCAGACCCAGTGTTGTCATGTGGCAAGACACTCCTCGGGGCGCGTCTTGCTTGGGCTTTTCTCCTGGAGGCGCTCAGTCAGATCCATTGTTGACATGTGTCAAGATGCTCCTCGGGGCGCGTCTTGCTTAAGCCTCTCTCCTGGAGGCCCTCTGTCAGACCCAGTGTTGACATGTGGCAAGACGCTCCTCGGGGCGCGTCTTGCTTGGGCCTCTCTCCTGGAGGCCCTCAATCAGACCCAGTGTTGACACGTGGCAAGACACTCCTCGGGGCGTGTCTTGCTTGGGCCTCTCTCCTGGAGGCGCTCAGTCAGACCCAGTGTTGACATGTGGCAAGACGCTCCTCGGGGCTCGTCTTGCTTAGGCCTCTCTCCTGGAGGCGCTCAGTCAGACTCAGAGGTGACATGTGGCAAGACGCTCCTCGGGGCGCGTCTTGCTTGGGCCTCTCTCCTGGAGGCGCTCAGTCAGACCCAGTGGTGACATATGGCAAGACGCTCCTTCGGGGCGCGTGTTGCTTGGGCCTCTCTCCTGGAGGCCCTCTGTCAGACCCAGTGTTGACATGTGGCAAGACGCTCCTCGGGGCGCGTCTTGCTTGGGCCTCTCTCCTGGAGGCGCTCAGTCAGAGCCAGTGTTGACATGTGGCAAGACGCTCCTAGGGGCGCGTCTTGCTTGGGCCTCTCTCCTGGAGGCGCTCAGTCAGACCGAGTGCTGACATGTGGCAAGACGCTCCTCGGGGCGCGTCTTGCTTGGGCCTCTCTCCTGGAGGCGCTCAGTCAGACCCAGTGGTGACATATGGCAAGACACTCCTCGGGGCGCGTATTGCTTGGGCCTCTCTCCTGGAGGCCCTCTGTCAGACCCAGTGTTCACATGTGGCAAGACACTCCCCGGGGCGCGTCTTGCTTGGGCCTCTCTCCTGGAGGCCCTCTGTCAGACCCAGTGTTGACATGTGGCAAGACGCTCCTCGGGGCGCGTCTTGCTTGGGCCTCTCTCCTGGAGGCGCTCAGTCAGACCGAGTGCTGACATGTGGCAAGACGCTCCTCGGGGCGCGTCTTGCTTGGGCCTCTCTCCTGGAGGCCCTCTGTCAGACCCAGTGTTGACATGTGGCAGGACACTCCTCGGGGCGCGTCTTGCTTGGGCTTCTCTCATGGAGGCCCTCAGTCAGACCCATTGTTGACAAGTGTCAAGACGCTCCTCGGGGCGCGTCTTGCTTGGGCCTCTCTCCTGGAGGCGCTCAGTCAGACCCATTGGTGACATGTGGCAAGACGGTCCTTGGGGCGCGTCTTGCTTGGGCCTCTCTCCTGGAGGCGCTCAGTCACACCGAGTGCTGACATGTGGCAAGACGCTCCTCGGGGCGCGTCTTGCTTGGGCCTCTCTCCTGGAGGCCCTCTGTCAGACCCAGTGTTGACATGTGGCAAGACGCTCCTCGGGGCGCTTCTTGCTCTGGCCTCTCTCCTGGAGGCCCTCAATCAGACCCAGTGTTGACACGTGGCAAGACACTCCTCGGGGCGTGTCTTGCTTGGGCCTCTCTCCTGGAGGCGCTCAGTCAGACCCAGTGTTGACATGTGGCAAGACGCTCCTCGGGGCGCGTCTTGCTTGGGCTTCTCTCCTGGAGTCCCTCAGTCAGACCCATTGTTGACATGTGGCAAGTTGCTCCTCGGGGCGCGTCTTGCTTGGGCCTCTCTCCTGGAGGCGCTCAGTCAGACTCAGTGGTGACATGTGGCAAGACGCTCCTCGGGGCGCGTCTTGCTTGGGCCTCTCTCCTGGAGGCGCTCAGTCAGACCCAGTGGTGACATGTGGCAAGACACTCCTCGGAGCGCGTCTTGCTTGGGCCTCTCTCCCGGAGGCCCTCTGTCAGACGCAGTGTTGTCATGTGTCAAGACGCTCCTCGGGGCGCGTCTTGCTTGGGCCTCTCTCCTGGAGGCGCTCAGTCAAACCGAGTGCTGACATGTGGCAAGACGCTCCTCGGGGCGCGTCTAGCTTGGGCTTTTCTCCTGGAGGCGCTCAGTCAGATCCATTGTTGACATGTGGCAAGATGCTCCTCGGGGCGCGTCTTGCTTGGGCCTCTCTCCTGGAGGCCCTCTGTCAGACCCAGTGTTGACATGTGGCAAGACGCTCCTCGGGGCGCGTCTTGCTTGGGCCTCTCTCCTGGAGGCGCTCAGTCAGAACCAGAGGTGACATGTGGCAAGACGCTCCTCGTGGCGCATCTTGCTTGGGCCTCTCTCCTGGAGGTGCTCAGTCAGACCCAGTGTTGACGTGTGGCAAGACGCTCCTCGGGGCGCGTCTTGATTGGGCTTCTCTCCTGGAGGCCCTCAGTCAGACCCAGTGTTGACGTGTGGCAAGACGCTCCTCGGGGCGCATCTTGATTGGGCTTCTCTTCTGGAGTCCCTCAGTCAGACCCATTGTTGACATGTGGCAAGACGCTCCTCGGGGCGCGTCTTGCTTGGGCCTCTCTCCTGGAGGCGCTCAGTCAGACCGAGTGCTGACATAAGGCAAGACGCTCCTCGGGGCGCATCTTGCTGGGGACTCTCTCCTGGAGGAGCTCAGTCAGACCCAGTGTTGACATGTGGCAAGACGCTCCTCGGGGCGCTTCTTGCTTGGGCCTCTCGCCTGGAGGTGCTCAGTCAGACCCAGTGTTTACATGTGGCAAGACGCTCCTCGGGGCGTGTCTTGCTTGGGCCTCTCTCCTGGAGGCCCTCTGTCAGACCCAGTGTTGACATGTGGCAAGACGCTCCTCGGGGCGCGTCTTCCTTGGGCCTCTCTCCTGGAGGCGCTCAGTCAGACCCAGTGTTGACATGTGGCAAACGCTCCTAGGGGCGCGTCTTGCTTGGGCCTCTCTCCTGGAGGCGCTCAGTCAGACCGAGTGCTGACATGTGGCAAGACGCTCCTCGGGGCGCGTCTTGCTTGGGCCTCTCTCCTGGAGGCGCTCAGTCAGACCCAGTGGTGACATATGGCAAGACACTCCTCGGGGCGCGTATTGCTTGGGCCTCTCTCCTGGAGGCCCTCTTTCAGACCCAGTGTTCACATGTGGCAAGACACTCCTCGGGGCGCGTCTTGCTTGGGCCTCTCTCCTGGAGGCCCTCTGTCAGACCCAGTGTTGACATGTGGCAAGACGCTCCTCGGGGCGCGTCTTGCTTGGGCCTCTCTCCTGGAGGCGCTCAGTCAGACCCAGTGTTGACATGTGGCAAGACGCTCCTCGGGGCTCGTCTTGCTTGGGCCTCTCTCCTGGAGGCGCTCAGTCAGACTCAGTGGTGACATGTGGCAAGACGCTCCTCGGGGTGCGTCTTGCTTGGGCCTCTCTCCTGGAGGCGCTCAGTCAGACCCAGTGGTGACATATGGCAAGACGCTCCTTCGGGGCGCGTGTTGCTTGGGCCTCTCTCCTGGAGGCCCTCTGTCAGACCCAGTGTTGACATGTGGCAAGACGCTCCTCGGGGCACGTCTTGCTTGGGCCTCTCTCCTGGAGGCGCTCAGTCAGAGCCAGTGTTGACATGTGGCAAGACGCTCCTAGGGGCGCGTCTTGCTTGGGCCTCTCTCCTGGAGGCGCTCAGTCAGACCGAGTGCTGACATGTGGCAAGACGCTCCTCGGGGCGCGTCTTGCTTGGGCCTCTCTCCTGGAGGCGCTCAGTCAGACCCAGTGGTGACATATGGCAAGACACTCCTCGGGGCGCGTATTGCTTGGGCCTCTCTCCTGGAGGCCCTCTGTCAGACCCAGTGTTCACATGTGGCAAGACACTCCTCGGGGCGCGTCTTGCTTGGGCCTCTCTCCTGGAGGCCCTCTGTCAGACCCAGTGTTGACATGTGGCAAGACGCTCCTCGGGGCGCGTCTTGCTTGGGCCTCTCTCCTGGAGGCGCTCAGTCAGACCCAGTGGTGACATGTGGCAAGACGCTCCTCGGGGCGCGTCTTGCTTGGGTCTCTCTCCTGGAGGCCCTCTGTCAGACCCAGTGTTGACATGTGGCAAGACGCTCCTCGGGGCGCGTCTTGCTTGGGCCTCTCTCCTGGAGGCGCTCAGTCAGACCCAGTGTTGACATGTGGCAAGACGCTCCTAGGGGCGCGTCTTGCTTGGGCCTCTCTCCTGGAGGCGCTCAGTCAGACCGAGTGCTGACATGTGGCAAGACGCTCCTCGGGGCGCGTCTTGCTTGGGCCTCTCTCCTGGAGGCGCTCAGTCAGACCCAGTGGTGACATATGGCAAGACACTCCTCGGGGTGCGTATTGCTTGGGCCTCTCTCCTGGAGGCCCTCTGTCAGACCCAGTGTTCACATGTGGCAAGACACTCCTCGGGGCGCGTCTTGCTTGGGCCTCTCTCCTGGAGGCGCTCAGTCAGACCCAATGTTGACATGTGGCAAGACGCTCCTCGGGGCTCGTCTTGCTTGGGCCTCTCTCCTGGAGGCGCTCAGTCAGACTCAGTGGTGACATGTGGCAAGACGCTCCTCGGGGCGCGTCTTGCTTGGGCCTCTCTCCTGGAGGCGCTCAGTCAGACCCAGTGGTGACATATGGCAAGACGCTCCTTCGGGGCGCGTGTTGCTTGGGCCTCTCTCCTGGAGGCCCTCTGTCAGACCCAGTGTTGACATGTGGCAAGACGCTCCTCGGGGCGCGTCTTGCTTGGGCCTCTCTCCTGGAGGCGCTCAGTCAGAGCCAGTGTTGACATGTGGCAAGACGCTCCTAGGGGCGCGTCTTGCTTGGGCCTCTCTCCTGGAGGCGCTCAGTCAGACCGAGTGCTGACATGTGGCAAGACGCTCCTCGGGGCGCGTCTTGCTTGGGCCTCTCTCCTGGAGGCGCTCAGTCAGACCCAGTGGTGACATATGGCAAGACACTCCTCGGGGCGCGTATTGCTTGGGCCTCTCTCCTGGAGGCCCTCTGTCAGACCCAGTGTTCACATGTGGCAAGACACTCCTCGGGGCGCGTCTTGCTTGGGCCTCTCTCCTGGAGGCCCTCTGTCAGACCCAGTGTTGACATGTGGCAAGACGCTCCTCGGGGCGCGTCTTGCTTGGGCCTCTCTCCTGGAGGCGCTCAGTCAGACCCAGTGGTGACATGTGGCAAGACACTCCTCGGGGCGCGTCTTGCTTGGGCCTCTCTCCTGGAGGCCCGCTATCAGACGCAGTGTTGACATGTGGCAAGACGCTCCTAGGGGCGCATCTTGCTTGGGCCTCTCTCCTGGAGGCGCTCAGTCAGACCGAGTGCTGACATGTGGCAAGACGCTCCTCGGGGCGCGTCTTGCTTGGGCCTCTCTCCTGGAGGCGCTCAGTCAGACCCAGTGGTGACATATGGCAAGACGCTCCTCGGGGCGCGTATTGCTTGGGCCTCTCTCCTGGAGGCCCTCTGTCAGACCCAGTGTTGACATGTGGCAGGACACTCCTCGGGGCACGTCTTGCTTGGGCTTCTCTCATGGAGGCCCTCAGTCAGACCCAGTTTTGACAAGTGTCAAGACGCTCCTCGGGGCGCGTCTTGCTTGGGCCTCTCTCCTGGAGGCGCTCAGTCAGACCGAGTGCTGACATGTGGCAAGACGCTCCTCGGGGCGCGTCTTGCTTGGGCCTCTCTCCTGGAGGCGCTCAGTCAGACCCAGTGGTGACATATGGCAAGACGCTCCTCGGGGAGCGTATTGCTTGGGCCTCTCTCCTGGAGGCCCTCTGTCAGACCCAGTGTTGACATGTGGCAGGACACTCCTCGGGGCGCGTCTTGCTTGGGCTTCTCTCATGGAGGCCCTCAGTCAGACCCATTGTTGACAAGTGTCAAGACGCTCCTCGGGACGCGTCTTGCTTGGGCCTCTCTCCTGGAGGCGCTCAGTCAGACCCATTGGTGACATGTGGCAAGACACTCCTCGGGGCGCGTCTTGCTTGGGCTTCTCTCCTGGAGTCCCTCAGTCAGACCCATTGCTGACATGTGGCAAGTTGCTTCTCGGGGCGTGTCTTGCTTGGGCCTCTCTCCTGGAGGCACTCAGTCAGACCGAGTGCTGACATAAGGCAGGACGCTCCTCGGGGCGCGTCTTGCTGGGGACTCTCTCCTGGAGGCTCTCAGTCAGACCCAGTGTTGACATGTGGCAAGACGCTCCTCGGGGCGCGTCTTGCTTGGGCCTCTCTCCTGGAGGCGCTCAGTCAGACCCAGTGGTGACATGTGGCAAGACACTCCTCGGGGCGCGTCTTGCTTGGGCCTCTCTCCCGGAGGCCCTCTGTCAGACCCAGTGTTGTCATGTGTCAAGACGCTCCTCGGGGCACGTCTTGCTTGGGCCTCTCTCCTGGAGGCGCTCAGTCAGACCGAGTGCTGACATGCGGCAAGACGCTCCTCGGGGCGCGTCTTGCTTGGGCTTTTCTCCTGGAGGCACTCAGTCAGACCCATTGTTGACATGTGGCAAGACGCTCCTCGGGGCGCGTATTGCTTGGGCCTCTCTCCTGGAGGCCCTCTGTCAGACCCAGTGTTGACATGTGGCAGGACACTCCTCGGGGCGCGTCTTGCTTGGGCTTCTCTCATGGAGGCCCTCAGTCAGACCCATTGTTGACAAGTGTCAAGACGCTCCTCGGGACGCGTCTTGCTTGGGCCTCTCTCCTGGAGGCGCTCAGTCAGACCCATTGGTGACATGTGGCAAGACGCTCCTTGGGGCGCGTCTTGCTTGGGCCTCTCTCCTGGAGGCTCTCAGTCAGACCCAGTGGTGACAAGTGGCAAGACGCTCCTCGGGGCGCGTCTTGCTTGTGCCTCTCTCCTGGAGGCGCTCAGTCACACCGAGTGCTGACATGTGGCAAGACGCTCCTCGGGGCGCGTCTTGCTTGGGCCTCTCTCCTGGAGGCCCTCTGTCAGACCCAGTGTTGACATGTGGCAAGACGCTCCTCGGGGCGCTTCTTGCTCTGGCCTCTCTCCTGGAGGCCCTCAATCAGACCCAGTGTTGACACGTGGCAAGACACTCCTCGGGGCGTGTCTTGCTTGGGCCTCTCTCCTGGAGGCGCTCAGTCAGACCCAGTGTTGACATGTGGCAAGACGCTCCTCGGGGCGCGTCTTGCTTGGGCTTCTCTCCTGGAGTCCCTCAGTCAGACCCATTGCTGACATGTGGCAAGTTGCTTCTCGGGGCGCGTCTTGCTTGGGCCTCTCTCCTGGAGGCACTCAGTCAGACCGAGTGCTGACATAAGGCAGGACGCTCCTCGGGGCGCGTCTTGCTGGGGACTCTCTCCTGGAGGCGCTCAGTCAGACCCAGTGTTGACATGTGGCAAGACGCTCCTCGGGGCGCTTCTTGCTTGGGCCTCTCGCCTGGAGGTGCTCAGTCAGACCCAGTGTTGACATGTGTCAAGACGCTCCTCGGGGCGCGTCTTGCTTGGGCCTCTCTCCTGGAGGCGCTCAGTCAGACCCAGTGTTGACATGTGGCAAGACGCTCCTCGGGGCGCGTCTTGCTGGGGCTGCTCTCATGGAGGAACTCAGTCAGACCCAGTGTTGACATGTGGCAAGACGCTCCTCGGGGCGCGTCTTGCTTGGGCCTCTCTCCTGGTGGCGCTCAGTCAGACCCAGTGTTGACATGTGGCAAGACGCTCCTCGGGGCGCGTCTTGCTTAAGCCTCTCTCCTGGAGAAGCTCAGTCAGACCCAGTGTTGACATGTGGCAAGACGCTCCTCGGGGCGCGTCTTGCTTGAGCCTCTCTCCTGGAGGCTCTCAGTCAGACCCAGTGGTGGCATGTGGCAAGACGCTCCTCTGGGCGCGTATTGCTTGGGCCTCTCTCCTGGAGGCCCTCTGTCAGACCCAGTGTTGACATGTGGCAAGACGCGCCTCGGGGCGCGTCTTGGTTGGGCCTCTCTACTGGAAGCCCTCAATCAGACCCAGTGTTGACACGTTGCAAGATGCTCCTCGGGGCGCGTCTTCCTTGGGCCTCTCTCCTGGAGGCTCTCAGTCAGACCGAGTAGTGACATGTGGCATGACGCTCCTCGGGGCGCGTCTTGCTTGGGCCTCTCTCCTGGAGGCGCTCAGTCAGACCCAGTGGTGACATGTGGCAAGACACTCCTCGGGGCGCGTCTTGCTTGGGCCTCTCTCCCGGAGGCCCTCTGTCAGACCCAGTGTTGTCATGTGTCAAGACGCTCCTCGGGGCGCGTCTTGCTTGGGCCTCTCTCCTGGAGGCGCTCAGTCAGACCGAGTGCTGACATGCGGCAAGACGCTCCTCGGGGCGCGTCTTGCTTGGGCTTTTCTCCTGGAGGCACTCAGTCAGACCCATTGTTGACATGTGGCAAGACGCTCCTCGGGGCGCGTCTTGATTGGGCCTCTCTCCTGGAGGCCCTCAATCAGACCCATTGTTGACACGTGGCAAGACACTCCTCGGGGGGTGTCTTGCTTGGACCTCTCTCCTGGAGGCGCTCAGTCAGACCCAGTGTTGACATGTGGCAAGACGCTCCTCGGGGCGCGTCTTGCTTGGGCCTCTCTCCTGGAGGCGCTCAGTCAGAACCAGAAGTGACATGTGGCAAGACGCTCCTAGGGGCGCGTCTTGCTTGGGCCTCTCTCCTGGAGGTGCTCAGTCAGACCCAGTGTTGACATGTGGCAAGACGCTCCTCGGGGAGCGTCTTGATTGGGCTTCTCTCCTGGAGGCCCTCAGTCAGACCCAGTGTTGACATGTGGCAAGACGCTCCTCGGGGCGCGTCTTGATTGGGCTTCTCTCCTGGAGTCCCTCAGTCAGACCCATTGTTGACATGTGGCAAGACGCTACTCGGGGCGCGTCTTGCTTGGGCCTCTCTCCTGGAGGCCCTCTGTCAGACCAAGTGTTGACATGTGGCAAGACGCTCCTCGGGGCGCGTCTTGCTTGGGCTTCTCTCCTGGAGGCGCTCAGTCAGACCCAGTGTTGACATGTGGCAAGACGCTCCTCGGGGCGCGTCTTGCTTGGGCTTCTCTCCTGGAGTCCCTCAGTCAGACCCATTGCTGACATGTGGCAAGTTGCTTCTCGGGGCGCGTCTTGCTTGGGCCTCTCTCCTGGAGGCACTCAGTCAGACCGAGTGCTGACATAAGGCAGGACGCTCCTCGGGGCGCGTCTTGCTGGGGACTCTCTCCTGGAGGCGCTCAGTCAGACCCAGTGTTGACATGTGGCAAGACGCTCCTCGGGGCGCTTCTTGCTTGGGCCTCTCGCCTGGAGGTGCTCAGTCAGACCCAGTGTTGACATGTGTCAAGACGCTCCTCGGGGCGCGTCTTGCTTGGGCCTCTCTCCTGGAGGCGCTCAGTCAGACCCAGTGTTGACATTTGGCAAGACGCTCCTCGGGGCGCGTCTTGCTGGGGCTGCTCTCATGGAGGAACTCAGTCAGACCCAGTGTTGACATGTGGCAAGACGCTCCTCGGGGCGCGTCTTGCTTGGGCCTCTCTCCTGGAGGCGCTCAGTCAGACCCAGTGTTGACATGTGGCAAGACGCTCCTCGGGGCGCGTCTTGCTTAAGCCTCTCTCCTGGAGAAGCTCAGTCAGACCCAGTGTTGACATGTGGCAAGACGCTCCTCGGGGCGCGTCTTGCTTGAGCCTCTCTCCTGGAGGCTCTCAGTCAGACCCAGTGGTGGCATGTGGCAAGACGCTCCTCTGGGCGCGTATTGCTTGGGCCTCTCTCCTGGAGGCCCTCTGTCAGACCCAGTGTTGACATGTGGCAAGACGCGCCTCGGGGCGCGTCTTGCTTGGGCCTCTCTCCTGGAGGCGCTCAGTCAGACCGAGTGCTGACATGTGGCAAGACGCTCCTCGGGGCGCGTCTTTCTTGGGCCTCTCTCCTGGAGGCGCTCAGTCAGACCCAGTGTTGACATGTGGCAAGACGCTCCTCGGGGCTCGACTTGCTTGGGCCTCTCTCCTGTAGGCGCTCAGTCAGACTCAGTGGTGACATGTGCCAAGACGCTCCTCGGGGCGCGTCTTGCTTGGGCCTCTCTCCTGGAGGCGCTCAGTCAGACCCAGTGGTGACATATGGCAAGACGCTCCTTCGGGGCGCGTGGTGCTTGGGCCTCTCTCCTGGAGGCCCTCTGTCAGACCCAGTGTTGACATGTGGCAAGACGCTCCTCGGGGCGCATCTTGCTTGGGCCTCTTTCCTGGAGGCGCTCAGTCAGACCGAGTGCTGACATGTGGCAAGACGCTCCTCGGGGCCCGTCTTGCTTGGGCCTCTCTCCTGGAGGCGCTCAGTCAGACCCAGTGGTGACATATGGCAAGACGCTCCTCGGGGCGCGTGTTGCTTGGGCCTCTCTCCTGGAGGCCCTCTGTCAGACCCAGTGTTGACATGTGGCAAGAAACTCCTATGGGCGCGTCTTGCTTGGGCCTCTCTCCTGGAGGCGCTCAGTCAGACCCAGTGTTGACATGTGGCAAGACGCTCCTAGGGGCGCGTCTTGCTTGGGCCTCTCTCCTGGAGGCGCTCAGTCAGACCGAGTGCTGACATGTGGCAAGACGCTCCTCGGGGCGCGTCTTGCTTGGGCCTCTCTACTGGAAGCCCTCAATCAGACCCAGTGTTGACACGTTGCAAGATGCTCCTCGGGGCGCGTCTTCCTTGGGCCTCTCTCCTGGAGGCTCTCAGTCAGACCGAGTAGTGACATGTGGCATGACGCTCCTCGGGGCGCGTCTTGCTTGGGCCTCTCTCCTGGAGGCGCTCAGTCAGACCCAGTGGTGACATGTGGCAAGACACTCCTCGGGGCGCGTCTTGCTTGGGCCTCTCTCCCGGAGGCCCTCTGTCAGACCCAGTGTTGTCATGTGTCAAGACGCTCCTCGGGGCGCTTCTTGCTTGGGCCTCTCTCCTGGAGGCGCTCAGTCAGACCGAGTGCTGACATGCGGCAAGACGCTCCTCGGGGCGCGTCTTGCTTGGGCTTTTCTCCTGGAGGCACTCAGTCAGACCCATTGTTGACATGTGGCAAGACGCTCCTCGGGGCGCGTCTTGCTTGGGCCTCTCTCCTGGAGGCCCTCTGTCAGACCCAGTGTTGACATGTGGCAAGACGCTCCTCGGGGCGCGTCTTGATTGGGCCTCTCTCCTGGAGGCCCTCAATCAGACCCAGTGTTGACACGTGGCAAGACACTCCTCGGGGGGTGTCTTGCTTGGACCTCTCTCCTGGAGGCGCTCAGTCAGACCCAGTGTTGACATGTGGCAAGACGCTCCTCGGGGCGCGTCTTGCTTGGGCCTCTCTCCTGGAGGCGCTCAGTCAGAACCAGAAGTGACATGTGGCAAGACGCTCCTCGGGGCGCGTCTTGCTTGGGCCTCTCTCCTGGAGGTGCTCAGTCAGACCCAGTCTTGACATGTGGCAAGACGCTCCTCGGGGCGCGTCTTGATTGGGCTTCTCTCCTGGAGGCCCTCAGTCAGACCCAGTGTTGACATGTGGCAAGACGCTCCTCGGGGCGCGTCTTGATTGGGCTTCTCTCCTGGAGTCCCTCAGTCAGACCCATTGTTGACATGTGGCAAGACGCTCCTCGGGGCGCGTCTTGCTTGGGCCTCTCTCCTGGAGGCGCTCAGTCAGACCGAGTGCTGACATAAGGCAAGACGCTCCTCGGGGCGCATCTTGCTGGGGACTCTCTCCTGGAGGCACTCAGTCAGACCCAGTGTTGACATGTGGCAAGACGCTCCTCGGGGCGCTTCTTGCTTGGGCCTCTCGCCTGGAGGTGCTCAGTCAGACCCAGTGTTTACATGTGGCAAGACGCTCCTCGGGGCGCGTCTTGCTTGGGCCTCTCTCCTGGAGGCCCTCTGTCAGACCCAGTGTTGACATGTGGCAAGACGCTCCTCGGGGCGCGTCTTGCTTGGGCCTCTCTCCTGGAGGCGCTCAGTCAGACCCAGTGTTGACATGTGGCAAGACGCTCCTAGGGGCGCGTCTTGCTTGGGCCTCTCTCCTGGAGGCGCTCAGTCAGACCGAGTGCTGACATGTGGCAAGACGCTCCTCGGGGCGCGTCTTGCTTGGGCCTCTATCCTGGAGGCGCTCTGTCAGACCCAGTGGTGACATATGGCAAGACACTCCTCCGGGCGCGTATTGCTTGGGCCTCTCTCCTGGAGGCCCTCTGTCTGACCCAGTGTTCACATGTGGCAAGACACTCCTCGGGGCGCGTCTTGCTTGGGCCTCTCTCCTGGAGGCCCTCTGTCAGACCCAGTGTTGACATGTGGCAAGACGCTCCTCGGGGCGCGTCTTGCTTGGGCCTCTCTCCTGGAGGCGCTCAGTCAGACCCAGTGTTGACATGTGGCAAGACGCTCCTCGGGGCTCGTCTTGCTTGGGCCTCTCTCCTGGAGGCGCTCAGTCAGACTCAGTGGTGACATGTGCCAAGACGCTCCTCGGGGCGCGTCTTGCTTGGGCCTCTCTCCTGGAGGCGCTCAGTCAGACCCAGTGGTGACATATGGCAAGACGCTCCTTCGGGGCGCGTGGTGCTTGGGCCTCTCTCCTGGAGGCCCTCTGTCAGACCCAGTGTTGACATGTGGCAAGACGCTCCTCGGGGCGCATCTTGCTTGGGCCTCTCTCCTGGAGGCGCTCAGTCAGACCGAGTGCTGACATGTGGCAAGACGCTCCTCGGGGCCCGTCTTGCTTGGGCCTCTCTCCTGGAGGCGCTCAGTCAGACCCAGTGGTGACATATGGCAAGACGCTCCTCGGGGCGCGTATTGCTTGGGCCTCTCTCCTGGAGGCCCTCTGTCATACCCAGTGTTGACATGTGGCAGGACACTCCTCGGGGCGCGTCTTGCTTGGGCTTCTCTCATGGAGGCCCTCAGTCAGACCCAGTGTTGACAAGTGTCAAGACGCTCCTCGGGGCGCGTCTTGCTTGGGCCTCTCTCCTGGAGGCGCTCAGTCAGACCGAGTGCTGACATGTGGCAAGACGCTCCTCGGGGCGCGTCTTGCTTGGGCCTCTCTCCTGGAGGCGCTCAGTCAGACCCAGTGGTGACATATGGCAAGACGCTCCTCGGGGCGCGTATTGCTTGGGCCTCTCTCCTGGAGGCCCCCTGTCAGACCCAGTGTTGACATGTGGCAGGACACTCCTCGGGGCGTGTCTTCCTTGGGCTTCTCTCATGGAGGCCCTCAGTCAGACCCAGTGTTGACAAGTGTCAAGACGCTCCTCGGGGCGCGTCTTGCTTGGGCCTCTCTCCTGGAGGCGCTCAGTCAGACCCATTGGTGACATGTGGCAAGACGCTCCTTGGGGCGCGTCTTGCTTGGGCCTCTCTCCTGGAGGCTCTCAGTCAGACCCATTGGTGACATGTGGCAAGACGCTCCTTGGGGCGCGTCTTGCTTGGGCCTCTCTCCTGGAGGCTCTCAGTCAGACCCAGTGGTGACATGTGGCAAGACGCTCCTCGGGGCGCTTCTTGCTCTGGCCTCTCTCCTGGAGGCCCTCAATCAGACCCAGTGTTGACACGTGGCAAGACACTCCTTGGGGCGTGTCTTGCTTGGGCCTCTCTCCTGGAGGCGCTCAGTCAGACCCAGTGTTGACATGTTGCAAGACGCTCCTCGGGGCGCGACTTGCTTGGGCCTCTCTCCTGGAGGCGCTCAGTCAGAACCAGAGGTGACATGTGGCAAGACGCTCCTCGGGGCGCGTCTTGCTTGGGCCTCTCTCCTGGAGGCGCTCAGTCAGACCCAGTGTTGACATGTGGCAAGACGCTCCTCGGGGCGAGTCTTGATTGGGCTTCTCTCCTGGAGGCCCTCAGTCAGACCCAGTGTTGACATGTGGCAAGACGCTCCTCGGGGCGTGTCTTGATTGGGCTTCTCTCCTGGAGTCCCTCAGTCAGACCAATTGTTGACCTGTGGCAAGACGCTCCTCGGGGCGCTTCTTGCTTGGGCCTCTCTCCTGGAGGCGCTCAGTCAGACCGAGTGCTGACATAAGGCAAGACGCTCCTCGGGGCGCGTCTTGCTGGGGACTCTCTCCTGGAGGCGCTCAGTCAGACCCAGTGGTGACATATGGCAAGACACTCCTCGGGGCGCGTATTGCTTGGGCCTCTCTCCTGGAGGCGCTCAGTCAGACCCAGTGGTGACATATGGCAAGACACTCCTCGGGGCGCGTATTGCTTGGGCCTCTCTCCTGGAGGCCCTCTGTCAGACCCAGTGTTCACATGTGGCAAGACACTCCTCGGGGCGCGTCTTGCTTGGGCCTCTCTCCTGGAGGCCCTCTGTCAGACCCAGTGTTGACATGTGGCAAGACGCTCCTCGGGGCGCGTCTTGCTTGGGCCTCTCTCCTGGAGGCGCTCAGTCAGACCCAGTGTTGACATGTGGCAAGACGCTCCTCGGGGCTCGTCTTGCTTGGGCCTCTCTCCTGGAGGCGCTCAGTCAGACTCAGTGGTGACATGTGGCAAGACGCTCCTCAGGGCGCGTCTTGCTTGGGCCTCTCTCCTGGAGGCGCTCAGTCAGACCCAGTGGTGACATATGGCAAGACGCTCCTTCGGGGCGCGTGGTGCTTGGGCCTCTCTCCTGGAGGCCCTCTGTCAGACCCAGTGTTGACATGTGGCAAGACGCTCCTCGGGGCGCATCTTGCTTGGGCCTCTCTCCTGGAGGCGCTCAGTCAGACCGAGTGCTGACATGTGGCAAGACGCTCCTCGGGGCCCGTCTTGCTTGGGCCTCTCTCCTGGAGGCGATCAGTCAGACCCAGTGGTGACATATGGCAAGACGCTCCTCGGGGCGCGTGTTGCTTGGGCCTCTCTCCTGGAGGCCCTCTGTCAGACCCAGTGTTGACATGTGGTAAGACACTCCTCGGGGCGCGTCTTGCTTGGGCCTCTCTCCTGGAGGCGCTCAGTCAGACCCAGTCTTGACATGTGGCAAGACGCTCCTAGGGGCGCGTCTTGCTTGGGCCTCTCTCCTGGAGGCGCTCAGTCAGACCGAGTGCTGACATGTGGCAAGACGCTCCTCGGGGCGCGTCTTGCTTGGGCCTCTCTCCTGGAGGCGCTCAGTCAGACCCAGTGGTGACATATGGCAAGACGCTCCTCGGGGCGCGTATTGCTTGGGCCTCTCTCCTGGAGGCCCTCTGTCAGACCCAGTGTTGACATGTGGCAGGACACTCCTCGGGGAGCGTCTTGATTGGGCTTCTCTCCTGGAGGCCCTCAGTCAGACCCAGTGTTGACATGTGGCAAGACGCTCCTCGGGGCGCGTCTTGATTGGGCTTCTCTCCTGGAGTCCCTCAGTCAGACCCATTGTTGACATGTGGCAAGAAGCTCCTCGGGGCGCGTCTTGCTTGGGCCTCTCTCCTGGAGGCGCTCAGTCAGGCCGAGTGCTGACATAAGGCAAGACGCTCCTCGGGGCGCATCTTGCTGGGGACTCTCTCCTGGAGGCGCTCAGTCAGACCCAGTGTTGACATGTGGCAAGACGCTCCTCGGGGCGCTTCTTGCTTGGGCCTCTCGCCTGGAGGTGCTCAGTCAGACCCAGTGTTTAGATGTGGCAAGACGCTCCTCGGGGCGCGTCTTGCTTGGGCCTCTCTCCTGGAGGCCCTCTGTAAGACCAAGTGTTGACATGTGGCAAGACGCTCCTCGGGGCGCGTCTTGCTTGGGCCTCTCTCCTGGAGGCGCTCAGTCAGACCCAGTGTTGACATGTGGCAAGACGCTCCTAGGGGCGCGTCTTGCTTGGGCCTCTCTCCTGGAGGCGCTCAGTCAGACCGAGTGCTGACATGTGGCAAGACGCTCCTCGGGGCGCGTCTTGCTTGGGCCTCTCTCCTGGAGGCGCTCTGTCAGACCCAGTGGTGACATATGGCAAGACACTCCTCGGGGCGCGTATTGCTTGGGCCTCTCTCCTGGAGGCCCTCTGTCAGACCCAGTGTTCAAATGTGGCAAGACACTCCTCGGGGCGCGTCTTGCTTGGGCCTCTCTCCTGGAGGCCCTCTGTCAGACCCAGTGTTGACATGTGGCAAGACGCTCCTCGGGGCGCGTCTTTCTTGGGCCTCTCTCCTGGAGGCGCTCAGTCAGACCCAGTGTTGACATGTGGCATGACGCTCCTCGGGGCTCGACTTGCTTGGGCCTCTCTCCTGGAGGCGCTCAGTCAGACTCAGTGGTGACATGTGCCAAGACGCTCCTCGGGGCGCGTCTTGCTTGGGCCTCTCTCCTGGAGGCGCTCAGTCAGACCCAGTGGTGACATATGGCAAGACGCTCCTTCGGGGTGCGTGGTGCTTGGGCCTCTCTCCTGGAGGCCCTCTGTCAGACCCAGTGTTGACATGTGGCAAGACGCTCCTCGGGGCGCATCTTGCTTGGGCCTCTTTCCTGGAGGCGCTCAGTCAGACCGAGTGCTGACATGTGGCAAGACACTCCTCGGGGCCCGTCTTGCTTGGGCCTCTCTCCTGGAGGCGCTCAGTCAGACCCAGTGGTGACATATGGCAAGACGCTCCTCGGGGCGCGTGTTGCTTGGGCCTCTCTCCTGGAGGCCCTCTGTCAGACCCAGTGTTGACATGTGGCAAGAAACTCCTCGGGGCGCGTCTTGCTTGGGCCTCTCTCCTGGAGGCGCTCAGTCAGACCCAGTCTTGACATGTGGCAAGACGCTCCTAGGGGCGCGTCTTGCTTGGGCCTCTCTCCTGGAGGCGCTCAGTCAGACCGAGTGCTGACATGTGGCAAGACGCTCCTCGGGGCGCGTCTTGCTTGGGCCTCTCTACTGGAAGCCCTCAATCAGACCCAGTGTTGACACGTTGCAAGATGCTCCTCGGGGCGCGTCTTCCTTGGGCCTCTCTCCTGGAGGCTCTCAGTCAGACCGAGTAGTGACATGTGGCATGACGCTCCTCGGGGCGCTTCTTGCTTGGGCCTCTCTCCTGGAGGCGCTCAGTCAGACCCAGTGGTGACATGTGGCAAGACACTCCTCGGGGCGCGTCTTGCTTGGGCCTCTCTCCCGGAGGCCCTCTGTCAGACCCAGTGTTGTCATGTGTCAAGACGCTCCTCGGGGCGCGTCTTGCTTGGGCCTCTCTCCTGGAGGCGCTCAGTCAGACCGAGTGCTGACATGCGGCAAGACGCTCCTCGGGGCGCGTCTTGCTTGGGCTTTTCTCCTGGAGGCACTCAGTCAGACCCATTGTTGACATGTGGCAAGACGCTCCTTGGGGCGCGTCTTGCTTGGGCCTCTCTCCTGGAGGCCCTCTGTCAGACCCAGTGTTGACATGTGGCAAGACGCTCCTCGGGGCGCGTCTTGTTTGGGCCTCTCTCCTGGAGGCCCTCAATCAGACCCAGTGTTGACACGTGGCAAGACACTCCTCGGGGGGTGTCTTGCTTGGACCTCTCTCCTGGAGGCGCTCAGTCAGACCCAGTGTTGACATGTGGCAAGACGCTCCTCGGGGCGCGTCTTGCTTGGGCCTCTCTCCTGGAGGCGCTCAGTCAGAACCAGAAGTGACATGTGGCAAGACGCTCCTCGGGGCGCGTCTTGCTTGGGCCTCTCTCCTGGAGGTGCTCAGTCAGACCCAGTCTTGACATGTGGCAAGACGCTCCTCGGGGCGCGTCTTGATTGGGCTTCTCTCCTGGAGTCCCTCAGTCAGACCCAGTGTTGACATGTGGCAAGACGCTCCTCGGGGCGCGTCTTGATTGGGCTTCTCTCCTGGAGTCCCTCAGTCAGACCCATTGTTGACATGTGGCAAGACGCTCCTCGGGGCGCGTCTTGCTTGGGCCTCTCTCCTGGAGGCGCTCAGTCAGACCGAGTGCTGACATAAGGCAAGACGCTCCTCGGGGCGCATCTTGCTGGGGACTCTCTCCTGGAGGCACTCAGTCAGACCCAGTGTTTACATGTGGCAAGATGCTCCTCGGGGCGCGTCTTGCTTGGGCCTCTCTCCTGGAGGCCCTCTGTCAGACCCAGTGTTGACATGTGGCAAGACGCTCCTCGGGGCGCGTCTTGCTTGGGCCTCTCTCCTGGAGGCGCTCAGTCAGACCCAGTGTTGACATGTGGCAAGACGCTCCTAGGGGCGCGTCTTGCTTGGGCCTCTCTCCTGGAGGCGCTCAGTCAGACCGAGTGCTGACATGTGGCAAGACGCTCCTCGGGGCGCGTCTTGCTTGGGCCTCTATCCTGGAGGCGCTCTGTCAGACCCAGTGGTGACATATGGCAAGACACTCCTCGGGGCGCGTATTGCTTGGGCCTCTCTCCTGGAGGCCCTCTGTCTGACCCAGTGTTCACATGTGGCAAGACACTCCTCGGGGTGCGTCTTGCTTGGGCCTCTCTCCTGGAGGCCCTCTGTCAGACCCAGTGTTGACATGTGGCAAGACGCTCCTCGGGGCGCGTCTTGCTTGGGCCTCTCTCCTGGAGGCGCTCAGTCAGACCCAGTGTTGACATGTGGCAAGACGCTCCTCGGGGCTCGTCTTGCTTGGGCCTCTCTCCTGGAGGCGCTCAGTCAGACTCAGTGGTGACATGTGCCAAGACGCTCCTCGGGGCGCGTCTTGCTTGGGCCTCTCTCCTGGAGGCGCTCACTCAGACCCAGTGGTGACATATGGCAAGACGCTCCTTCGGGGCGCGTGGTGCTTGGGCCTCTCTCCTGGAGGCCCTCTGTCAGACCCAGTGTTGACATGTGGCAAGACGCTCCTCGGGGCGCATCTTGCTTGGGCCTCTCTCCTGGAGGCGCTCAGTCAGACCGAGTGCTGACATGTGGCAAGACGCTCCTCGGGGCCCGTCTTGCTTGGGCCTCTCTCCTGGAGGCGCTCAGTCAGACCCAGTGGTGACATATGGCAAGACGTTCCTCGGGGCGCGTCTTGCTTGGGCCTCTCTCCTGGAGGCGCTCAGTCAGACCCAGTGGTGACATATGGCAAGACGCTCCTCGGGGCGCGTATTGCTTGGGCCTCTCTCCTGGAGGCCCTCAGTCAGACCCAGTGTTGACATGTGGCAGGACACTCCTCGGGGCGCGTCTTGCTTGGGCTTCTCTCATGGAGGCCCTCAGTCAGACCCAGTGTTGACAAGTGTCAAGACGCTCCTCGGGGCGCGTCTTGCTTGGGCCTCTCTCCTGGAGGCGCTCAGTCAGACCGAGTGCTGACATGTGGCAAGACGCTCCTCAGGGCGCGTCTTGCTTGGGCCTCTCTCCTGGAGGCGCTCAGTCAGACCCAGTGGTGACATATGGCAAGACGCTCCTCGGGGCGCGTATTGCTTGGGCCTCTCTCCTGGAGGCCCTCTGTCAGACCCAGTGTTGACATGTGGCAGGACACTCCTCGGGGCGTGTCTTCCTTGGGCTTCTCTCATGGAGGCCCTCAGTCAGACCCAGTGTTGACAAGTGTCAAGACGCTCCTCGGGGCGCGTCTTGCTTGGGCCTCTCTCCTGGAGGCGCTCAGTCAGACCCATTGGTGACATGTGGCAAGACGCTCCTGGGGGCGCGTCTTGCTTGGGCCTCTCTCCTGGAGGCTCTCAGTCAGACCCATTGGTGACATGTGGCAAGACACTCCTCGGGGCGCGTCTTGCTTGGGCCTCTCTCCTGGAGGCGCTCAGTCAGACCCATTGGTGACATGTGGCAAGACGCTCCTGGGGGCGCGTCTTGCTTGGGCCTCTCTCCTGGAGGCTCTCAGTCAGACCCAGTGGTGACATGTGGCAAGACGCTCCTCGGGGCGCTTCTTGCTCTGGCCTCTCTCCTGGAGGCCCTCAATCAGACCCAGTGTTGACACGTGGCAAGACACTCCTTGGGGCGTGTCTTGCTTGGGCTTCTCTCCTGGAGTCCCTCAGTCAGACCAATTGTTGACCTGTGGCAAGACGCTCCTCGGGGCGCTTCTTGCTTGGGCCTCTCTCCTGGAGGCGCTCAGTCAGACCGAGTGCTGACATAAGGCAAGACGCTCCTCGGGGCGCGTCTTGCTGGGGACTCTCTCCTGGAGGCGCTCAGTCAGACCCAGTGGTGACATATGGCAAGACACTCCTCGGGGCGCGTATTGCTTGGGCCTCTCTCCTGGAGGCGCTCAGTCAGACCCAGTGGTGACATATGGCAAGACACTCCTCGGGGCGCGTATTGCTTGGGCCTCTCTCCTGGAGGCCCTCTGTCAGACCCAGTGTTCACATGTGGCAAGACACTCCTCGGGGCGCGTCTTGCTTGGGCCTCTCTCCTGGAGGCCCTCTGTCAGACCCAGTGTTGACATGTGGCAAGACGCTCCTCGGGGCGCGTCTTGCTTGGGCCTCTCTCCTGGAGGCGCTCAGTCAGACCCAGTGTTGACATGTGGCAAGACGCTCCTCGGGGCTCGTCTTGCTTGGGCCTCTCTCCTGGAGGCGCTCAGTCAGACTCAGTGGTGACATGTGGCAAGACGCTCCTCAGGGCGCGTCTTGCTTGGGCCTCTCTCCTGGAGGCGCTCAGTCAGACCCAGTGGTGACATATGGCAAGACGCTCCTTCGGGGCGCGTGGTGCTTGGGCCTCTCTCCTGGAGGCCCTCTGTCAGACCCAGTGTTGACATGTGGCAAGACGCTCCTCGGGGCGCATCTTGCTTGGGCCTCTCTCCTGGAGGCGCTCAGTCAGACCGAGTGCTGACATGTGGCAAGACGCTCCTCGGGGCCCGTCTTGCTTGGGCCTCTCTCCTGGAGGCGATCAGTCAGACCCAGTGGTGACATATGGCAAGACGCTCCTCGGGGCGCGTGTTGCTTGGGCCTCTCTCCTGGAGGCCCTCTGTCAGACCCAGTGTTGACATGTGGTAAGACACTCCTCGGGGCGCGTCTTGCTTGGGCCTCTCTCCTGGAGGCGCTCAGTCAGACCCAGTCTTGACATGTGGCAAGACGCTCCTAGGGGCGCGTCTTGCTTGGGCCTCTCTCCTGGAGGCGCTCAGTCAGACCGAGTGCTGACATGTGGCAAGACGCTCCTCGGGGCGCGTCTTGCTTGGGCCTCTCTCCTGGAGGCGCTCAGTCAGACCCAGTGGTGACATATGGCAAGACGCTCCTCGGGGCGCGTATTGCTTGGGCCTCTCTCCTGGAGGCCCTCTGTCAGACCCAGTGTTGACATGTGGCAGGACACTCCTCGGGGAGCGTCTTGATTGGGCTTCTCTCCTGGAGGCCCTCAGTCAGACCCAGTGTTGACATGTGGCAAGACGCTCCTCGGGGCGCGTCTTGATTGGGCTTCTCTCCTGGAGTCCCTCAGTCAGACCCATTGTTGACATGTGGCAAGAAGCTCCTCGGGGCGCGTCTTGCTTGGGCCTCTCTCCTGGAGGCGCTCAGTCAGGCCGAGTGCTGACATAAGGCAAGACGCTCCTCGGGGCGCATCTTGCTGGGGACTCTCTCCTGGAGGCGCTCAGTCAGACCCAGTGTTGACATGTGGCAAGACGCTCCTCGGGGCGCTTCTTGCTTGGGCCTCTCGCCTGGAGGTGCTCAGTCAGACCCAGTGTTTAGATGTGGCAAGACGCTCCTCGGGGCGCGTCTTGCTTGGGCCTCTCTCCTGGAGGCCCTCTGTAAGACCAAGTGTTGACATGTGGCAAGACGCTCCTCGGGGCGCGTCTTGCTTGGGCCTCTCTCCTGGAGGCGCTCAGTCAGACCCAGTGTTGACATGTGGCAAGACGCTCCTAGGGGCGCGTCTTGCTTGGGCCTCTCTCCTGGAGGCGCTCAGTCAGACCGAGTGCTGACATGTGGCAAGACGCTCCTCGGGGCGCGTCTTGCTTGGGCCTCTCTCCTGGAGGCGCTCTGTCAGACCCAGTGGTGACATATGGCAAGACACTCCTCGGGGCGCGTATTGCTTGGGCCTCTCTCCTGGAGGCCCTCTGTCAGACCCAGTGTTCAAATGTGGCAAGACACTCCTCGGGGCGCGTCTTGCTTGGGCCTCTCTCCTGGAGGCCCTCTGTCAGACCCAGTGTTGACATGTGGCAAGACGCTCCTCGGGGCGCGTCTTTCTTGGGCCTCTCTCCTGGAGGCGCTCAGTCAGACCCAGTGTTGACATGTGGCATGACGCTCCTCGGGGCTCGACTTGCTTGGGCCTCTCTCCTGGAGGCGCTCAGTCAGACTCAGTGGTGACATGTGCCAAGACGCTCCTCGGGGCGCGTCTTGCTTGGGCCTCTCTCCTGGAGGCGCTCAGTCAGACCCAGTGGTGACATATGGCAAGACGCTCCTTCGGGGTGCGTGGTGCTTGGGCCTCTCTCCTGGAGGCCCTCTGTCAGACCCAGTGTTGACATGTGGCAAGACGCTCCTCGGGGCGCATCTTGCTTGGGCCTCTTTCCTGGAGGCGCTCAGTCAGACCGAGTGCTGACATGTGGCAAGACACTCCTCGGGGCCCGTCTTGCTTGGGCCTCTCTCCTGGAGGCGCTCAGTCAGACCCAGTGGTGACATATGGCAAGACGCTCCTCGGGGCGCGTGTTGCTTGGGCCTCTCTCCTGGAGGCCCTCTGTCAGACCCAGTGTTGACATGTGGCAAGAAACTCCTCGGGGCGCGTCTTGCTTGGGCCTCTCTCCTGGAGGCGCTCAGTCAGACCCAGTCTTGACATGTGGCAAGACGCTCCTAGGGGCGCGTCTTGCTTGGGCCTCTCTCCTGGAGGCGCTCAGTCAGACCGAGTGCTGACATGTGGCAAGACGCTCCTCGGGGCGCGTCTTGCTTGGGCCTCTCTACTGGAAGCCCTCAATCAGACCCAGTGTTGACACGTTGCAAGATGCTCCTCGGGGCGCGTCTTCCTTGGGCCTCTCTCCTGGAGGCTCTCAGTCAGACCGAGTAGTGACATGTGGCATGACGCTCCTCGGGGCGCTTCTTGCTTGGGCCTCTCTCCTGGAGGCGCTCAGTCAGACCCAGTGGTGACATGTGGCAAGACACTCCTCGGGGCGCGTCTTGCTTGGGCCTCTCTCCCGGAGGCCCTCTGTCAGACCCAGTGTTGTCATGTGTCAAGACGCTCCTCGGGGCGCGTCTTGCTTGGGCCTCTCTCCTGGAGGCGCTCAGTCAGACCGAGTGCTGACATGCGGCAAGACGCTCCTCGGGGCGCGTCTTGCTTGGGCTTTTCTCCTGGAGGCACTCAGTCAGACCCATTGTTGACATGTGGCAAGACGCTCCTTGGGGCGCGTCTTGCTTGGGCCTCTCTCCTGGAGGCCCTCTGTCAGACCCAGTGTTGACATGTGGCAAGACGCTCCTCGGGGCGCGTCTTGTTTGGGCCTCTCTCCTGGAGGCCCTCAATCAGACCCAGTGTTGACACGTGGCAAGACACTCCTCGGGGGGTGTCTTGCTTGGACCTCTCTCCTGGAGGCGCTCAGTCAGACCCAGTGTTGACATGTGGCAAGACGCTCCTCGGGGCGCGTCTTGCTTGGGCCTCTCTCCTGGAGGCGCTCAGTCAGAACCAGAAGTGACATGTGGCAAGACGCTCCTCGGGGCGCGTCTTGCTTGGGCCTCTCTCCTGGAGGTGCTCAGTCAGACCCAGTCTTGACATGTGGCAAGACGCTCCTCGGGGCGCGTCTTGATTGGGCTTCTCTCCTGGAGTCCCTCAGTCAGACCCAGTGTTGACATGTGGCAAGACGCTCCTCGGGGCGCGTCTTGATTGGGCTTCTCTCCTGGAGTCCCTCAGTCAGACCCATTGTTGACATGTGGCAAGACGCTCCTCGGGGCGCGTCTTGCTTGGGCCTCTCTCCTGGAGGCGCTCAGTCAGACCGAGTGCTGACATAAGGCAAGACGCTCCTCGGGGCGCATCTTGCTGGGGACTCTCTCCTGGAGGCACTCAGTCAGACCCAGTGTTTACATGTGGCAAGATGCTCCTCGGGGCGCGTCTTGCTTGGGCCTCTCTCCTGGAGGCCCTCTGTCAGACCCAGTGTTGACATGTGGCAAGACGCTCCTCGGGGCGCGTCTTGCTTGGGCCTCTCTCCTGGAGGCGCTCAGTCAGACCCAGTGTTGACATGTGGCAAGACGCTCCTAGGGGCGCGTCTTGCTTGGGCCTCTCTCCTGGAGGCGCTCAGTCAGACCGAGTGCTGACATGTGGCAAGACGCTCCTCGGGGCGCGTCTTGCTTGGGCCTCTATCCTGGAGGCGCTCTGTCAGACCCAGTGGTGACATATGGCAAGACACTCCTCGGGGCGCGTATTGCTTGGGCCTCTCTCCTGGAGGCCCTCTGTCTGACCCAGTGTTCACATGTGGCAAGACACTCCTCGGGGTGCGTCTTGCTTGGGCCTCTCTCCTGGAGGCCCTCTGTCAGACCCAGTGTTGACATGTGGCAAGACGCTCCTCGGGGCGCGTCTTGCTTGGGCCTCTCTCCTGGAGGCGCTCAGTCAGACCCAGTGTTGACATGTGGCAAGACGCTCCTCGGGGCTCGTCTTGCTTGGGCCTCTCTCCTGGAGGCGCTCAGTCAGACTCAGTGGTGACATGTGCCAAGACGCTCCTCGGGGCGCGTCTTGCTTGGGCCTCTCTCCTGGAGGCGCTCACTCAGACCCAGTGGTGACATATGGCAAGACGCTCCTTCGGGGCGCGTGGTGCTTGGGCCTCTCTCCTGGAGGCCCTCTGTCAGACCCAGTGTTGACATGTGGCAAGACGCTCCTCGGGGCGCATCTTGCTTGGGCCTCTCTCCTGGAGGCGCTCAGTCAGACCGAGTGCTGACATGTGGCAAGACGCTCCTCGGGGCCCGTCTTGCTTGGGCCTCTCTCCTGGAGGCGCTCAGTCAGACCCAGTGGTGACATATGGCAAGACGTTCCTCGGGGCGCGTCTTGCTTGGGCCTCTCTCCTGGAGGCGCTCAGTCAGACCCAGTGGTGACATATGGCAAGACGCTCCTCGGGGCGCGTATTGCTTGGGCCTCTCTCCTGGAGGCCCTCAGTCAGACCCAGTGTTGACATGTGGCAGGACACTCCTCGGGGCGCGTCTTGCTTGGGCTTCTCTCATGGAGGCCCTCAGTCAGACCCAGTGTTGACAAGTGTCAAGACGCTCCTCGGGGCGCGTCTTGCTTGGGCCTCTCTCCTGGAGGCGCTCAGTCAGACCGAGTGCTGACATGTGGCAAGACGCTCCTCAGGGCGCGTCTTGCTTGGGCCTCTCTCCTGGAGGCGCTCAGTCAGACCCAGTGGTGACATATGGCAAGACGCTCCTCGGGGCGCGTATTGCTTGGGCCTCTCTCCTGGAGGCCCTCTGTCAGACCCAGTGTTGACATGTGGCAGGACACTCCTCGGGGCGTGTCTTCCTTGGGCTTCTCTCATGGAGGCCCTCAGTCAGACCCAGTGTTGACAAGTGTCAAGACGCTCCTCGGGGCGCGTCTTGCTTGGGCCTCTCTCCTGGAGGCGCTCAGTCAGACCCATTGGTGACATGTGGCAAGACGCTCCTGGGGGCGCGTCTTGCTTGGGCCTCTCTCCTGGAGGCTCTCAGTCAGACCCATTGGTGACATGTGGCAAGACACTCCTCGGGGCGCGTCTTGCTTGGGCCTCTCTCCTGGAGGCGCTCAGTCAGACCCATTGGTGACATGTGGCAAGACGCTCCTGGGGGCGCGTCTTGCTTGGGCCTCTCTCCTGGAGGCTCTCAGTCAGACCCAGTGGTGACATGTGGCAAGACGCTCCTCGGGGCGCTTCTTGCTCTGGCCTCTCTCCTGGAGGCCCTCAATCAGACCCAGTGTTGACACGTGGCAAGACACTCCTTGGGGCGTGTCTTGCTTGGGCCTCTCTCCTGGAGGCGCTCAGTCAGACCCAGTGTTGACATGTTGCAAGACGCTCCTCGGGGCGCGACTTGCTTGGGCCTCTCTCCTGGAGGCGCTCAGTCAGACCCAGTGTTGACATGTGGCAAGACGCTCCTCGGGGCGAGTCTTGATTGGGCTTCTCTCCTGGAGGCCCTCAGTCAGACCCAGTGTTGACATGTGGCAAGACGCTCCTCGGGGCGTGTCTTGATTGGGCTTCTCTCCTGGAGTCCCTCAGTCAGACCAATTGTTGACCTGTGGCAAGACGCTCCTCGGGGCGCTTCTTGCTTGGGCCTCTCTCCTGGAGGCGCTCAGTCAGACCGAGTGCTGACATAAGGCAAGACGCTCCTCGGGGCGCGTCTTGCTGGGGACTCTCTCCTGGAGGCGCTCAGTCAGACCCAGTGGTGACATATGGCAAGACACTCCTCGGGGCGCGTTTTGCTTGGGCCTCTCTCCTGGAGGCGCTCAGTCAGACCCAGTGGTGACATATGGCAAGACACTCCTCGGGGCGCGTATTGCTTGGGCCTCTCTCCTGGAGGCCCTCTGTCAGACCCAGTGTTCACATGTGGCAAGACACTCCTCGGGGCGCGTCTTGCTTGGGCCTCTCTCCTGGAGGCCCTCTGTCAGACCCAGTGTTGACATGTGGCAAGACGCTCCTCGGGGCGCGTCTTGCTTGGGCCTCTCTCCTGGAGGCACTCAGTCAGACCCAGTGTTGACATGTGGCAAGACGCTCCTCGGGGCTCGTCTTGCTTGGGCCTCTCTCCTGGAGGCGCTCAGTCAGACTCAGTGGTGACATGTGGCAAGACGCTCCTCAGGGCGCGTCTTGCTTGGGCCTCTCTCCTGGAGGCGCTCAGTCAGACCCAGTGGTGACATATGGCAAGACGCTCCTTCGGGGCGCGTGGTGCTTGGGCCTCTCTCCTGGAGGCCCTCTGTCAGACCCAGTGTTGACATGTGGCAAGACGCTCCTCGGGGCGCATCTTGCTTGGGCCTCTCTCCTGGAGGCGCTCAGTCAGACCGAGTGCTGACATGTGGCAAGACGCTCCTCGGGGCCCGTCTTGCTTGGGCCTCTATCCTGGAGGCGCTCAGTCAGACCCAGTGGTGACATATGGCAAGACGCTCCTCGGGGCGCGTGTTGCTTGGCCCTCTCTCCTGGAGAACCTCTGTCAGACCCAGTGTTGACATGTGGTAAGACACTCCTCGGGGCGCGTCTTGCTTGGGCCTCTCTCCTGGAGGCGCTCAGTCAGACCCAGTCTTGACATGTGGCAAGACGCTCCTAGGGGCGCGTCTTGCTTGGGCCTGTCTCCTGGAGGCGCTCAGTCAGACCGAGTGCTGACATGTGGCAAGACGCTCCTCGGGGCGCGTCTTGCTTGGGCCTCTCTCCTGGAGGCGCTCAGTCAGACCCAGTGGTGACATATGGCAAGACGCTCCTCGGGGCGCGTATTGCTTGGGCCTCTCTCCTGGAGGCCCTCTGTCAGACCCAGTGTTGACATGTGGCAGGACACTCCTCGGGGCGCGTCTTGCTTGGGCTTCTCTCATGGAGGCCCTCAGTCAGACCCAGTGTTGACAAGTGTCAAGACGCTCCTCGGGGCGTGTCTTGCTTGGGCCTCTCTCCTGGAGGCGCTCAGTCAGACCGAGTGCTGACATGTGGCAAGACGCTCCTCGGGGCGCGTCTTGCTTGGGCCTCTCTCCTGGAGGCGCTCAGTCAGACCCAGTGGTGACATATGGCAAGACGCTCCTCGGGGCGCGTATTGCTTGGGCCTCTCTCCTGGAGGCCCTCTGTCAGACCCAGTGTTGACATCTGGCAGGACACTCCTCGGGGCGTGTCTTCCTTGGGCTTCTCTCATGGAGGCCCTCAGTCAGACCCAGTGTTGACAAGTGTCAAGACGCTCCTCGGGGCGCGTCTTGCTTGGGCCTCTCTCCTGGAGGCGCTCAGTCAGACCCATTGGTGACATGTGGCAAGACGCTCCAGGGGCGCGTCTTGCTTGGGCCTCTCTCCTGGAGGCTCTCAGTCAGACCCAGTGGTGACATGTGGCAAGACGCTCCTCGGGGATCGTCTTGCTTGGGCCTCTCTCCTGGAGGCGCTCAGTCACACCGAGTGCTGACATGTAGCTAGACGCTCCTCGGGCCACATATTGCTTGGGCCTCTCTCCTGGAGGCCCTCTGTCAGACCCATTGTTGACATGTGGCAAGACGCTCCTCGGGGCGCTTCTTGCTCTGGCCTCTCTCCTGGAGGCCCTCAATCAGACCCAGTGTTGACACGTGGCAAGACACTCCTCGGGGCGTGTCTTGCTTGGGCCTCTCTCCTGGAGGCGCTCAGTCAGACCCAGTGTTGACATGTTGCAAGACGCTCCTCGGGGCGCGACTTGCTTGGGCCTCTCTCCTGGAGGCGCTCAGTCAGAACCAGAGGTGACATGTGGCAAGACGCTCCTCGGGGCGCGTCTTGCTTGGGCCTCTCTCCTGGAGGCGCTCAGTCAGACCCAGTGTTGACATGTGGCAAGACGCTCCTCGGGGCGCGTCTTGATTGGGCCTCTCTCCTGGAGGCGCTCAGTCAGACCGAGTGCTGACATAAGGCAAGACGCTCCTCGGGGCGCGTCTTGCTGGGGACTCTCTCCTGGAGGCGCTCAGTCAGACCCAGTGTTGACATGTGGCAAGACGCTCCTCGGGGCGCTTCTTGCTTGGGCCTCTTGCCTGGAGGAGCTCAGTCAGACCCAGTGTTGACATGTGGCAAGACGCTCCTCGGGGCGCGTCTTGCTTGGGCCTCTCTCCTGGAGGCGCTCAGTCAGACCCAGTGTTGACATGTGGCAAGACGCTCCTCGGGGCGCGTCTTGCTTGGGCCTCTCTCCTGGAGGCGCTCAGTCAAACCCAGTGTTGACATGTGGCAAGACGCTCCTCGGGGCGCGTCTTGCTTGGGCTTCTCTCCTGGAGGCCCTCAGTCAGACCCATTGTTGACATGTGGCAAGACGCTCCTCGGGGTGCGTCTTCCTTGGGCCTCTCTCCTGGAGGCGCTCAGTCAGACCGAGTGGTGACATGTGGCAAGATGCTCCTCGGGGCGCTTCTTGCTTGGGCCTCTCTCCTGGAGGCGCTCAGTCAGACCGAGTGCTGACATGAGGCAAGACGCTCCTCGGGGCGCGTCTTGCTGGGGCTTCTCTCATGGAGGCACTCAGTCAGACCCAGTGTTGACATGTGGCAAGACGCTCCTCGGGGCTCGTCTTGCTTGGGCCTCTCTCCTGGAGGCGCTCAGTCAGACCCAGTGGTGACATGTGGCAAGACGCTCCTCGGGGCGTGTCTTGCTTGGGCCTCTCTCCTGGAGGCGCTCAGTCAGACCCAGTGGTGACATGTGGCAAGACGTTCCTCGGGGCGCGTCTTGCTTGGGCCTCTCTCCTGGAGGCGCTCAGTCAGACCCAGTGGTGACATATGGCAAGACGCTCCTTCGGGGCGCGTGTTGCTTGGGCCTCTCTCCTGGAGGCCCTCCGTCAGACCCAGTGTTGACATGTGGTAAGACGCTCCTCGGGGCGCGTCTTGCTTGGGCCTCTCTCCTGGAGGCGCTCAGTCGGACCCAGTGTTGACATGTGGCAAGACGCTCCTAGGGGCGCGTCTTGCTTGGGCCTCTCTCCTGGAGGCACTCAGTCAGACCCAGTGGTGACATATGGCAAGACGCTCCTCGGGGCGCGTATTGCTTGGGCCTCTCTCCTGGAGGCCCTCTGTCAGACCCAGTGTTGACATCTGGCAGGACACTCCTCGGGGCGTGTCTTCCTTAGGCTTCTCTCATGGAGGCCCTCAGTCAGACCCAGTGTTGACAAGTGTCAAGACGCTCCTCGGGGCGCGTCTTGCTTGGGCCTCTCTCCTGGAGGCGCTCAGTCAGACCCATTGGTGACATGTGGCAAGACGCTCCTTGGGGCGCGTCTTGCTTGGGCCTCTCTCCTGGAGGCTCTCAGTCAGACCCAGTGGTGACATGTGGCAAGACGCTCCTCGGGGCGCGTCTTGCTTGGGCCTCTCTCCTGGAGGCGCTCAGTCACACCGAGTGCTGACATGTAGCTAGACGCTCCTCGGGCCACATATTGCTTGGGCCTCTCTCCTGGAGGCCCTCTGTCAGACCCATTGTTGACATGTGGCAAGACGCTCCTCGGGGCGCTTCTTGCTCTGGCCTCTCTCCTGGAGGCCCTCAATCAGACCCAGTGTTGACACGTGGCAAGACACTCCTCGGGGCGTGTCTTGCTTGGGCCTCTCTCCTGGAGGCGCTCAGTCAGACCCAGTGTTGACATGTTGCAAGACGCTCCTCGGGGCGCGACTTGCTTGGGCCTCTCTCCTTGAGGCGCTCAGTCAGAACCAGAGGTGACATGTGGCAAGACGCTCCTCGGGGCGCGTCTTGCTTGGGCCTCTCTCCTGGAGGCGCTCAGTCAGACCCAGTGTTGACATGTGGCAAGACGCTCCTCGGGGCGCGTCTTGATTGGGCCTCTCTCCTGGAGGCGCTCAGTCAGACCGAGTGCTGACATAAGGCAAGACGCTCCTCGGGGCGCGTCTTGCTGGGGACTCTCTCCTGGAGGCGCTCAGTCAGACCCAGTGTTGACATGTGGCAAGACGCTCCTCGGGGCGCTTCTTGCTTGGGCCTCTCTCCTGGAGGCGCTCAGTCAGACCCAGTGTTGACATGTGGCAAGACGCTCCTCGGGGCGCATCTTGCTTGGGCCTCTCTCCTGGAGGCGCTCAGTCAAACCCAGTGTTGACATGTGGCAAGACGCTCCTCGGGGCGCGTCTTGCTTGGGCTTCTCTCCTGGAGGCCCTCAGTCAGACCCATTGTTGACATGTGGCAAGACGCTCCTCGGGGTGCGTCTTCCTTGGGCCTCTCTCCTGGAGGCGCTCAGTCAGACCGAGTGGTGACATGTGGCAAGATGCTCCTCGGGGCGCGTCTTGCTTGGGCCTCTCTCCTGGAGGCGCTCAGTCAGACCGAGTGCTGACATGTGGCAAGACGCTCCTCGGTTCGCGTCTTGCTGGGGCTTCTCTCATGGAGGCACTCAGTCAGACCCAGTGTTGACATGTGGCAAGACGCTCCTCGGGGCTCGTCTTGCTTGGGCCTCTGTCCTGGAGGCGCTCAGTCAGACCCAGTGGTGACATGTGGCAAGACGCTCCTCGGGGCGTGTCTTGCTTGGGCCTCTCTCCTGGAGGCGCTCAGTCAGACCCAGTGGTGACATGTGGCAAGACGTTCCTCGGGGCGCGTCTTGCTTGGGCCTCTCTCCTGGAGGCGCTCAGTCAGACCCAGTGGTGACATATGGCAAGACGCTCCTTCGGGGCGCGTGTTGCTTGGGCCTCTCTCCTGGAGGCCCTCTGTCAGACCCAGTGTTGACATGTGGCAAGACGCTCCTCGGGGCGCGTCTTGCTTGGGCCTCTCTCCTGGAGGCGCTCAGTCGGACCCAGTGTTGACATGTGGCAAGACGCTCCTAGGGGCGCGTCTTGCTTGGGCCTCTCTCCTGGAGGCACTCAGTCAGACCCAGTGGTGACATATGGCAAGACACTCCTCGGGGCGCGTATTGCTTGGGCCTCTCTCCTGGAGGCCCTCTGTCAGACCCAGTGTTCACATGTGGCAAGACACTCCTCGGGGTGCATCTTGCTTGGGCCTCTCTCCTGGAGGCCCTCTGTCAGACCCAGTGTTGACATGTGGCAAGACACTCCTCGGGGCGCGTCTTGCTTGGGCTTCTCTCATTGAGGCCCTCAGTCAGACCCAGTGTTGACATGTGGCAAGACGCTCCTCGGGGCGCGTCTTGCTTGGGCCTCTCTCCTGAAAGCGTTCAGTCAGACCCATTGTTGACATGTGGCAAGATGCTCCTCGGGGCGCGTCTTGCTTGGGCCTCTCTCCCGGAGGCCCTCTGTCAGACCCAGTGTTGTCATGTGTCAAGATGCTCCTCGGGGCGCGTCTTGCTTGGGCCTCTCTCCTGGAGGCGCTCAGTCAGACCGAGTGCTGACATGTGGCAAGACGCTCCTCGGGGCGCGTCTTGCTTGGGCTTTTCTCCTGGAGGCGCTCAGTCAGACCCATTGTTGACATGTGGCAAGACGCTCCTCGGGCGCGTCTTGCTTGGGCCTCTCTCCTGGAGGCCCTCTGTCAGACCCAGTGTTGACATGTGGCAAGACACTCCTCGGGGCGTGTCTTGCTTGGGCCTCTCTCCTGGAGGCGCTCAGTCAGACCCAGTGTTGACATGTGGCAAGACGCTCCTCGGGGCGCGTCTTGCTTGGGCCTCTCTCCTGGAGGCGCTCAGTCAGAACCAGAGGTGACATGTGGCAAGACGCTCCTCGGGGCGCGTCTTGCTTGGGCCTCTCTCCTGGAGGCGCTCAGTCAGACCCAGTGTTGACATGTGGCAAGACGCTCCTCGGGGCGCGTCTTGATTGGGCTTCTCTCCTGGAGGCCCTCAGTCAGACCCAGTGTTGACATGTGGCAAGACGCTCCTCGGGGCGCGTCTTGATTGGGCTTCTCTCCTGGAGTCCCTCAGTCAGACCCATTGTTGACATGTGGCAAGACGCTCCTCGGGGCGCGTCTTGCTTGGGCCTCTCTCCTGGAGGCGCTCAGTCAGACCGAGTGCTGACATAAGGCAAGACGCTCCTCGGGGCGCGTCTTGCTGGGGACTCTCTCCTGGAGGCGCTCAGTCAGACCCATTGTTGACATGTGGCAAGACGCTCCTCGGGGTGCGTCTTGCTTGGGCCTCTCTCCTGGAGGCGCTCAGTCAGACCGAGTAGTGACATGTGGCAAGATGCTCCTCGGGGCGCGTCTTTCTTGGGCCTCTCTCCTGGAGGCGCTCAGTCAGACCGAGTGCTGACATGTGGCAAGAAGCTCCTCGGGGCGCGTCTTGCTAGGGCTTCTCTCATGGAGGCACTCAGTCAGACCCAGTGTTGACATGTGGCAAGACGCTCCTCGGGGCGCGTCTTGCTTGGGCCTCTCTCCTGGAGGCGCTCAGTCACACCCAGTGTTGACATGTGGCAAGACGCTCCTCGGGGCGCGTCTTGCTTGGGCCTCTCGCCTTGAGGCGCTCAATCAGACCCAGTGTTGACATGTGGCAAGACGCTCCTCGAGCGCGTCTTGCTTGGGCTTCTCTCCTGGAGATCCTCAGTCAGACCCATTGTTGACATGTGGCAAGACGCTCCTCGGGGCGCATCTTGCTTGGGCCTCTCTCCAGAAGGCCCTCAATCAGACCCAGTGTTGACACGTGGCAAGACGTTCCTCGGGGCGCGTCTTGCTTGGGCCTCTCTCCTGGAGGCGCTCAGTCAGACTGAGTAGTGACATGTGGCCTGACGCTCCTCGGGGCGCGTCTTGCTTGGGCCTCTCTCCTGGAGGCGCTCAGTCAGACCCAGTGGTGATATGTGGCAAGACACTCCTCGGGGCGCGTCTTGCTTGGGCCTCTCTCCTGGAGGCCCTCTGTCAGACCCAGTGTTGACATGTGTCAAGACGCTCCTCGGGCGCGTCTTGCTTGGGCCTCTCGCCTGGAGGCGCTCAGTCAGACCCAGTGTTGACATGTGGCAAGACGCTCCTCGGGGCGCGTCTTGCTTGGGCTTCTCTCCTGGAGGCCCTCAATCAGACCCAGTGTTGACACGTGGCAAGACGCTCCTCGGGGCGCGTCTTGCTAGGGCTTCTCTCCAGAAGGCCCTCAATCAGACCCAGTGTTGACACGTGGCAAGACGCTCCTCGGGGCGCGTCTTGCTTGGGCCTCTCTCCTGGAGGCGCTCAGTCAGACTGAGTAGTGACATGTGGCCTGACGCTCCTCGGGGCGCGTCTTGCTAAGGCCTCTCTCATGGAGGCGCTCAGTCAGACCCAGTGGTGACATGTGGCAAGACACTCTTCGGGGCGCGTCTTGCTTGGGCCTCTCTCCTGGAGGCCCTCTGTCAGACCCAGTGTTGACATGTGTCAAGACGCTCCTCGGGGCGCGTCTTGCTTGGGCTTCTCTCCTGGAGGCCCTCAGTCAGACCCATTGTTGACATGTGACAAGACGCTCCTCGTGGCGCGTCTTGCTTGAGCCTCTCTCCTGGAGGCGCTCAGTCAGAACCAGAGGTGACATGTGGCAAGACGCTCCTCGGGGCACGTCTTGCTTGGGCTTCTCTCCTGGAGGCCCTCAGTCAGACCCATTGTTGACATGTGGCAAGGCGCTCCTCGGGGCGCATCTTGATTGGGCCTCTCTCCAGAAGGCCCTCAATCAGACCCAGTGTTGACACGTGGCAAGACGTTCCTCGGGGCGCGTCTTGCTTGGGCCTCTCTCCTGGAGGCGCTCAGTCAGACTGAGTAGTGACATGTGGCCTGACGCTCCTCGGGGCGCGTCTTGCTTGGGCCTCTCTCCTGGAGGCGCTCAGTCAGACCCAGTGGTGACATGTGTCAAGACACTCCTCGGGGCACGTCTTGCTTGGGCCTCTCTCCTGGAGGCGCTCAGTCAGACCCAGCTTTGACATGTGGCAAGACGCTCCTCGGGGCTCGTCTTGCTTGGGCCTCTCTCCTGGAGGCGCTCAGTCAGACTCAGTGGTGACATGTGGCAAGACGCTCCTCGGGGCGCGTCAGGCTTGGGCCTCTCTCCTGGAGGCGCTCAGTCAGACCCAGTGGTGACATATGGCAAGACGCTCCTTCGGGGCGCGTGGTGCTTGGGCCTCTCTCCTGGAGGCCCTCTGTCAGACCCAGTGTTGACATGTGGCAAGACGCTCCTCGGGGCGCATCTTGCTTGGGCCTCTCTCCTGGAGGCGCTCAGTCAGACCGAGTGCTGACATGTGGCAAGACGCTCCTCGGGGCCCGTCTTGCTTGGGCCTCTCTCCTGGAGGCGCTCAGTCAGACCCAGTGGTGACATATGGCAAGACGCTCCTCGGGGCGCGTGTTGCTTGGGCCTCTCTCCTGGAGGCCCTCTGTCAGACCCAGTGTTGACATGTGGTAAGACACTCCTCGGGGCGCGTCTTGCTTGGGCCTCTCTCCTGGAGGCGCTCAGTCAGACCCAGTCTTGACATGTGGCAAGACGCTCCTAGGGGCGCGTCTTGCTTGGGCCTCTCTCCTGGAGGCGCTCAGTCAGACCGAGTGCTGACATGTGGCAAGACGCTCCTCGGGGCGCGTCTTGCTTGGGCCTCTCTCCTGGAGGCGCTCAGTCAGACCCAGTGGTGACATATGGCAAGACGCTCCTCGGGGCGCGTATTGCTTGGGCCTCTCTCCTGGAGGCCCTCTGTCAGACCCAGTGTTGACATGTGGCAGGACACTCCTCGGGGCGCGTCTTGCTTGGGCTTCTCTCATGGAGGCCCTCAGTCAGACCCATTGTTGACAAGTGTCAAGACGCTCCTCGGGGCGCGTCTTGCTTGGGCCTCTCTCCTGGAGGCGCTCAGTCAGACCCAGTGGTGACATATGGCAAGACGCTCCTCGGGGCGCGTATTGCTTGGGCCTCTCTCCTGGAGGCCCTCTGTCAGACCCAGTGTTGACATCTGGCAGGACACTCCTCGGGGCGTGTCTTCCTTGGGCTTCTCTCATGGAGGCCCCCAGTCAGACCCAGTGTTGACAAGTGTCAATACGCTCCTCGGGGCGCGTCTTGCTTGGGCCTCTCTCCTGGAGGCGCTCAGTCAGACCCATTGGTGACATGTGGCAAGACGCTCCTTGGGGCGCGTCTTGCTTGGGCCTCTCTCCTGGAGGCTCTCAGTCAGACCCAGTGGTGACATGTGGCAAGACGCTCCTCGGGGCGCGTCTTGCTTCGGCCTCTCTCCTGGAGGCGCTCAGTCACACCGAGTGCTGACATGTAGCGAGACGCTCCTCGGGCCACATATTGCTTGGGCCTCTCTCCTGGAGGCCCTCTGTCAGACCCATTGTTGACATGTGGCAAGACGCTCCTCGGGGCGCTTCTTGCTCTGGCCTCTCTCCTGGAGGCCCTCAATCAGACCCAGTGTTGACACGTGGCAAGACACTCCTCGAGGCGTGTCTTGCTTGGGCCTCTCTCCTGGAGGCGCTCAGTCAGACCCAGTGTTGACATGTTGCAAGACGCTCCTCGGGGCGCGACTTGCTTGGGCCTCTCTCCTGGAGGCGCTCAGTCAGAACAAGAGGTGACATGTGGCAAGACGCTCCTCGGGGCGCGTCTTGCTTGGGCCTCTCTCCTGGAGGCGCTCAGTCAGACCCAGTGTTGACATGTGGCAAGACGCTCCTCGGGGCGCGTCTTGATTGGGCCTCTCTCCTGGAGGCGCTCAGTCAGACCGAGTGCTGACATAAGGCAAGACGCTCCTCGGGGCGCGTCTTGCTGGGGACTCTCTCCTGGAGGCGCTCAGTCAGACCCAGTGTTGACATGTGGCAAGACGCTCCTCGGGGCGCTTCTTGCTTGGGCCTCTCGCCTGGAGGTGCTCAGTCAGACCCAGTGTTGACATGTGGCAAGATGCTCCTCGGGGCGCGTCTTGCTTGGGCCTCTCTCCTGGAGGCGCTCAGTCAGACCCAGTGTTGACGTGTGGCAAGACGCTCCTCGGGGCGCATCTTGCTTGGGCCTCTCTCCTGGAGGCGCTCAGTCAAACCCAGTGTTGACATGTGGCAAGACGCTCCTCGGGGCGCGTCTTGCTTTGGCTTCTCTCCTGGAGGCCCTCAGTCAGACCCATTGTTGACATGTGGCAAGACGCTCCTCGGGGTGCGTCTTCCTTGGGCCTCTCTCCTGGAGGCGCTCAGTCAGACCGAGTGGTGACATGTGGCAAGATGCTCCTCGGGGCGCGTCTTGCTTGGGCCTCTCTCCTGGAGGCGCTCAGTCAGACCGAGTGCTGACATGTGGCAAGACGCTCCTCGGGGCGCGTCTTGCTGGGGCTTCTCTCAAGGAGGCACTCAGTCAGACCCAGTGGTGACATGTGGCAAGACGTTCCTCGGGGCGCGTCTTGCTTGGGCCTCTCTCCTGGAGGCGCTCAGTCAGACCCAGTGGTGACATATGGCAAGACGCTCCTTCGGGGCGCGTGTTGCTTGGGCCTCTCTCCTGGAGGCCCTCTGTCAGACCCAGTGTTGACATGTGGCAAGACGCTCCTCGGGGCGCGTCTTGCTTGGGCCTCTCTCCTGGAGGCGCTCAGTCGGACCCAGTGTTGACATGTGGCAAGACGCTCCTAGGGGCGCGTCTTGCTTGGGCCTCTCTCCTGGAGGCACTCAGTCAGACCCAGTGGTGACATATGGCAAGACGCTCCTCGGGGCGCGTATTGCTTGGGCCTCTCTCCTGGAGGCCCTCTGTCAGACCCAGTGTTGACATCTGGCAGGACACTCCTCTGGGCGTGTCTTCCTTGGGCTTCTCTCATGGAGGCCCTCAGTCAGACCCAGTGTTGACAAGTGTCAAGACGCTCCTCGGGGCGCGTCTTGCTTGGGCCTCTCTCCTGGAGGCTCTCAGTCAGACCCAGTGGTGACATGTGGCAAGACGCTCCTCGGGGCGCGTCTTGCTTGGGCCTCTCTCCTGGAGGCACTCAGTCAGACCCAGTGGTGACATATGGCAAGACGCTCCTCGGGGCGCGTATTGCTTGGGCCTCTCTCCTGGAGGCCCTCTGTCAGACCCAGTGTTGACATCTGGCAGGACACTCCTCTGGGCGTGTCTTCCTTGGGCTTCTCTCATGGAGGCCCTCAGTCAGACCCAGTGTTGACAAGTGTCAAGACGCTCCTAGGGGCGCGTCTTGCTTGGGCCTCTCTCCTGGAGATCCTCAGTCAGACCCAGTGGTGACATATGGCAAGACGCTCCTCGGGGCGCGTATTGCTTGGGCTTCTCTCCTGGAGGCCCTCAGTCAGACCCATTGTTGAGATGTGGCAAGACGCTCCTCGGGGCGCATCTTGCTTGGGCCTCTCTCCTGGAGGCGCTCAGTCAGAACCAGAGGTGACATGTGGCAAGACGCTCCTCGGGACGCGTCTTGCTTGGGCCTCTCTCCTGGAGGCCCTCTGTCAGACCCAGTGTTGACATGTGGCAAGACGCTCCTCCGGGCGCATCTTGCTTGGGGCTCTCTCCTGGAGGCGCTCAGTCAGACCGAGTGCTTACATAAGGCAAGACGCTCCTCGGGGCGCGTATTGCTGGGGCCTCTCTCCTGGAGGCCCTCTGTCAGACCCAGTGATGACATGTGGCAAGACGCTCCTCCGGGCGCGTCTTGCTTGGGCCTCTCTCCTGGAGGCCCTCTGTCAGACCCAGTGTTGACATGTAGCAAGACGCTCCTCGGGGCGCGTCTTGATTGGGCTTCTCTCCTGGAGGCCCTCAGTCAAACCCATTGTTGACATGTGGCAAGACGCTCCTCGGGGCGCGTCTTGCTTGGGCCTCTCTCCTGGAGGCGCAAGGTCAGACCGAGTGCTTACATAAGGCAAGACACTCCTCGGGGCGCGTCTTGCTGGGGACTCTCTCCTGGAGGCGCTCAGTCAGACCCAGTGCTGACATGTGGCAAGACGCTCCTCGGGGCGCGTCTTGCTTGGGCCTCTCTCCTGGAGGCGCTCAGTCAGACCCAGTGTTGACATGTGGCAAGACGCTCCTCGGGGCGCGTCTTGCTTGGGCCTCTCTCCTGGAGGCGCTCAGTTAGACCCATTGTTGACATCTGGCAAGACGCTCCTCGGGGCGCGTCTTGCTTGGGCTTCTCTCCTGGAGGCCCTCAGTCAGACCCCTTTTTGACATGTGGCAAGATGCTCCTCGGGGTGCGTCTTGCTTGGGCCTCTCTCCTGGAGGCGCTCAGTCAGACCGAGTAGTGACATGTGGCAAGATGCTCCTCGGGGCGCGTCTTGCTTGGGCCTCTCTCCTGGAGGCGCTCAGTCAGACCCAGTGGTGACACGTGGCAAGACGCTCCTCGGGGTGCGTCTTGCTTGGGCCTCTCTCCTGGAGGCGCTCAGTCAGACCCAGTGGTGACATGTGGCAAGACGCTCCTCGGGGCGCGTCTTGCTTGGGCCTCTCTCCTGGAGGCGCTCAGTCAGACCCAGTGTTGACACGTGGCAAGACGCTCCTCGGGGCGCATCTTGCTTGGGCCTCTCTGCTGGAGGCGCTCAGTCAGACCCAGTTTTGACATGTGGCAAGACACTCCTCGGGGCGCGTCTTGCTTGGGCCTCTCTTAAGGAGGCCCTCTCTCAGACCCAGTGTTGACATGTGTCAAGACGCTCCTCGGGGCGCGTCTTGCTTTGGCCTCTCTCCTGGAGGCCCTCAGTAAGACCCATTGTCGACATGTGGCAAGACGCTCCTCGGGGCGTGTCTTGCTTGGGCTTCTCTCCTGGAGGCCCTCAGTCAGACCCATTGTTGACATGTGGCAAGACGCTCCTCAGGCCGCGTCTTGCTTGGGCCTCTCTCCAGAAGGCCCTCAATAAGACCCAGTGTTGACACGTGGCATGACGCTCCTCGGGGCGCGTCTTGCTTTGGCCTCTCTCCTGGAGGCGCTCAGTCAGACCGACTGCTGACATGTGGCAAGAAGCTCCTCGGGGTGCGTCTTGCTTGGGCTTCTCTCCTGGCGGCCCTCAGTCAGACCCATTGTTTACATGTGGCAAGACGCTCCTCGGGGCGCATCTTGCTTGGGCCTCTCTCCAGAAGGCCCTCAATCAGACCCAGTGTTGACACGTGGCAAGACGCTCCTTGGGGCACGTCTTGCTTGGGCCTCTCTCCTGGAGGCGCTCAGTCAGAACCAGAGGTGACATGTGGCAAGACGCTCCTCGGGGCGCGTCTTGCTAGGGCCTCTCTCCTGGAGGCCCTCCGTCAGACCCAGTGTTGACATGTGGCAAGACGCTCCTCCGGGCGCGTCTTGCTTGGGCCTCTCTCCTGGAGGCGCTCAGTCAGACCCATTGTTGACATATGGCAAGACGCTCCTCGGAGCGCGTCTTGATTGGGCTTCTCTCCTGGAGGCCCTCAGTCAGACCCATTGTTGACATGTGGCAAGACGCTCCTCGGGGCGCGTCTTGCTTGGGCCACTCTCCTGGAGGCGCTCAGTCAGACCGAGTGCTGACATGTGGCAAGACGCTCATCGGGGCACGTCTTGCTGGGGCTTCTCTCATGGAGGCACTCAGTCAGACCCAGTGTTGACATGTGGCAAGACGCTCCTCGGGGCTCGTCTTGCTTGGGCCTCTCTCCTGGAGGCGCTCAGTCAGACCCAGTGGTGACACGTGGCAAGACGCTCCTCGGGGCGCGTCTTGCTTGGGCCTCTCTCCTGGAGGCGCTCAGTCAGACCCAGTGGTGACATGTGGCAAGACGCTCCTCGGGGCGCGTCTTGCTTGGGCCTCTCTCCTGGAGGCGCTCAGTCAGACCCAGTGTTGACACGTGGCAAGATGCTCCTCGGGGCGCATCTTGCTTGGGCCTCTCTGCTGGAGGCGCTCAGTCAGACCCAGACATGTGGCAAGACACTCATCGGGGCGCGTCTTGCTTGGGCCTCTCTCATGGAGGCCCTCTGTCAGACCCAGTGTTGACATGTGTCAAGACGCTCCTCGGGGCGCGTCTTGCTTTGGCCTCTCTCCTGGAGGCCCTCAGTAAGACCCATTGTTGACATGTGGCAAGACGCTCCTCGGGGCGTGTCTTGCTTGGGCTTCTCTCCTGGAGGCCCTCAGTCAGACCCATTGTTGACATGTGGCAAGACGCTCCTCAGGCCGCGTCTTGCTTGGGCCTCTCTCCAGAAGGCCCTCAATAAGACCCAGTGTTGACACGTGGCAAGACGCTCCTCGGGGCGCGTCTTGCTTTGGCCTCTCTCCTGGAGGCGCTCAGTCAGACCGACTGCTGACATGTGGCAAGAAGCTCCTCGGGGTGCGTCTTGTTTGGGCTTCTCTCCTCGAGGCCATCATTAAGACCCATTGTTGACATGTGGCAAGACGCTCCTCGGGGCGCGTCTTGCTTGGGCTTCTCTCCTGGAGGCCCTCAGTCAGACCCATTGTTGACATGTGGCAAGACGCTCCTCGGGGCGCATCTTGCTTGGGCCTCTCTCCAGAAGGCCCTCAATCAGACCCAGTGTTGACACGTGGCAAGACGTTCCTCGGGGCGCGTCTTGCTTGGGCCTCTCTCCTGGAGGCGCTCAGTCAGACTGAGTAGTGACATGTGGCCTGACGCTCCTCGGGGCGCGTCTTGCTTGGGCCTCTCTCCTGGAGGCGCTCAGTCAGACCCAGTGTTGACATTTGGCAAGACGCTCCTCGGGGCGCTTCTTGCTTGGGCCTCTCGCCTGGAGGTGCTCAGTCAGACCCAGTGTTGACATGTGGCAAGACGCTCCTCGGGACGCGTCTTACTTGGGCCTCTCTCCTGGAGGCGCTCAGTCAGACCCAGTGGTGACATGTGGCAAGACGCTCCTCGGGGCACGTATTGCTTGGGCCTCTCTCCTGGAGGCCCTCTGTCAGACCCAGTGTTGACATGTGGCAAGACGCTCCTCGGGGCGCGTCTTGCTTGGGCTTTTCTCATTGAGGCCCTCAGTCAGACCCAGTGTTGACATGTGTCAAGACGCTCCTCGGGGCGTGTCTTGCTTGGGCCTCTCTCCTGGAGGCGCTCAGTAAGACCAAGTGCTGACATGTGGCAAGACGCTCCTCGGTGCGCGTCTTGCTTGGGCCTCTCTCCTGGAGGCGCTCAGTCAGACCCAGTGTTGACATGTGGCAAGACACTCCTCGGGGCGCGTCTTGCTTGGGCCTCTCTCCTGGAGGCGCTCAGTCAGACCAAGTGCTGACATGTGGCAAGACGCTCCTCGGTGCGCGTCTTGCTTGGGCCTCTCTCCTGGAGGCGCTCAGTCAGACCCAGTGTTGACATTTGGCAAGACGCTCCTCGGTGCGCGTCTTGCTTCGGCCTCTCTCCTGGAGGCGCTCAGTCAGACCCAGTGTTGACATGTGGCAAGACACTCCTCGGGGCGCGTCTTGCTTGGGCCTCTCTCCTGGAGGCCCTCTGTCAGACCCAGTGTTGACATGTGGCAAGACGCTCCTAGGGGCGCGTCTTGCTTGGCTCTCTCTCCTGGAGGCGCTCAGTCAGACCGAGTGCTGACATGTGGCAAGACGCTCCTCGGGGCGCGTCTTGCTTGGGCCTCTCTCCTGGAGGCGCTCAGTCAGACCCAGTGGTGACGTATGGCAAGACGCTCCTCGGGGCGCGTATTGCTTGGGCCTCTCTCCTGGAGGCCCTCTGTCAGACCCAGTGTTGACATGTGGCAAGACACTCCTCGGGGCGCGTCTTGCTTGGGCTTCTCTCATGGAGGCCCTCAGTCAGACCCAGTGTTGACAAGTGTCAAGACACTCCTCGGGGCGCGTCTTGCTTGGGCCTCTCTCCTGGAGGCCCTCAGTCAGACCCATTGTTGACATGTGGCAAGACGCTCCTCGGGGCGCTTCTTGCTTGGGCCTCTCTCCTGGAGGGGCTCAGTCAGACCCAGTGATGACATGTGGCAAGACACTCCTCGGGGCGCGTCTTGCTTGGGCCTCTCTCCTGGAGGCCCTCTGTCAGACCCAGTGTTGACATGTGGCAAGACACTCCTCGGGGAGCGTCTTGCTTGGGCCTCTCTCATGGAGGCCCTCAGTCAGACCAAGTGTTGACAAGTGTCAAGACGCTCCTCGGGGCACGTCTTGCTTGGGCCTCTCTCCTGGAGGCACTCAGTCAGACCCATTGTTGACATGTGGCAAGACGCTCCTCTGGGCGCGTCTTGCTTGGGCTTCTCTCCTGGAGGCCCTCAGTAAGACCCATTGTTGACAAGAGGCAAGACGCTCCTCGGGGCGCTTCTTGCTTGGGCCTCTCTCCTGGAGGCGCTCAGTCAGACCCAGTGTTGACATGTGGCAAGACGCTCCTCGGGGCACGTCTTGCTTGGGCCTCTCTCCTGGAGGCGCTCAGTCAGACCCAGTGTTGACATGTGGCAAGACGCTCCTCGGGGCGCTTCTTGCTTGGGCCTCTCTCCTGGAGGCGCTCAGTCAGACCCAGTGGTGACATGTAGCAAGACGCTCCTCGGGGCGCGTCTTACTTGGGCCTCTCTCCTGGAGGCGCTCAGTCAGACCCAGTGGTGACATGTGGCAAGACGCTCCTCGGGGCACGTATTGCTTGGGCCTCTCTCCTGGAGGCCCTCTGTCAGACCCAGTGTTGACATGTGGCAAGACGCTCCTCGGGGCGCGTCTTGCTTGGGCTTCTCTCATTGAGGCCCTCAGTCAGACCCAGTGTTGACATGTGTCAAGACGCTCCTCGGGGCGTGTCTTGCTTGGGCCTCTCTCCTGGAGGCGCTCAGTCAGACCCAGTGTCGACATGTGGCAAGACACTCCTCGGGGCGCGTCTTGCTTGGGCCTCTCTCCTGGAGGCCCTCTGTCAGACCCAGTGTTGACATGTGGCAAGACGCTCCTCGGGGCGCGTCTTGCTTGGGCCTCTCTCATGGAGGCCCTCAGTCAGACCCAGTGTTGACAAGTGTCAAGACGCTCCTCAGGGCGCGTCTTGCCCTCAGTCAGACCCATTGTTGACATGTGGCAAGACGCTCCTCGGGGCGCTTCTTGCTTGGGACTCTCTCCTGGAGGCGCTCAGTCAGACCCAGTGTTGACATGTGGCAAGACGCTCCTCGGGGCACGTCTTGCTTGGGCCTCTCTCCTGGAGGCCCTCTGTCAGACCCAGTGTTGACATGTGGCAAGACGCTCCTAGGGGCGCGTCTTGCTTGGGCCTCTCTCCTGGAGGCGCTCAGTCAGACCAAGTGCTGACATGTGGCAAGACGCTCCACGGTGCGCGTCTTGCTTGGGCCTCTCTCCTGGAGGCGCTCAGTCAGATCCAGTGTTGACATGTGGCAAGACGCTCCTCGGTGCGCGTCTTGCTTGGGCCTCTCTCCTGGAGGCGCTCAGTCAGACCCAGTGTTGACATGTGGCAAGACACTCCTCGGGGCGCGTCTTGCTTGGGCCTCTCTCCTGGAGGCCCTCTGTCAGACCCAGTGTTGACATGTGGCAAGACGCTCCTAGGGGCGCGTCTTGCTTGGCTCTCTCTACTGGAGGCGCTCAGTCAGACCGAGTGCTGACATGTGGCAAGACGCTCCTCGGGGCGCGTCTTGCTTGGGGCTCTCTCCTGGAGGCGCTCAGTCAGACCCAGTGGTGACGTATGGCAAGACGCTCCTCGGGGCGCGTATTGCTTGGGCCTCTCTCCTGGAGGCCCTCTGTCAGACCCAGTGTTGACATGTGGCAAGACACTCCTCGGGGCGCGTCTTGCTTGGGCTTCTCTCATGGAGGCCCTCAGTCAGACCCAGTGTTGACAAGTGTCAAGACACTCCTCGGGGCGCGTCTTGCTTGGGCCTCTCTCCTGGAGGCGCTCAGTCAGACCCATTGTTAACATGTGGCAAGACGCTCCTCGGGGCGCGTCTTGCTTTGGCTTCTCTCCTGGAGGCCCTCAGTCAGACCCATTGTTGACATGTGGCAAGACGCTCCTCGGGGCGCTTCTTGCTTGGGCCTCTCTCCTGGAGGCGCTCAGTCAGACCCAGTGTTGACCTGTGGCAAGACTCTCCTCGGGGCGCTTCTTGCTTGGGCCATCTCCTGGAGGCGCTCAGTCAGACCCAGTGTTGACATGTTGCAAGACGCTCCTCGGGGCACATCTTGCTTGGGCCACTCTCCTGGAGGCGCTCAGTCAGACCCAGTGTTGACATGTGGCAAGACGCTCCTCGGGGCGCGTCTTGCTTGGGCCTCTCTCCTGGAGGCGCTCAGTCAGACCCAGTGTTGACATGTGGCAAGACGCTCCTCGGGGCGCGTCTTACTTGGGCCTCTCTCCTGGAGGCGCTCAGTCAGACCCAGTGTTGACATGTGGCAAGACGCTCCTCGGGGCGCGTCTTGCTTGGGCCTCTCTCCTGGAGGCTCTCAGTCAGACCCAGTGGTGACATGTGGCAAGACGCTCCTCGGGGCGCGTCTTGCTTGGCTCTCTCTCCTGGAGGCGCTCAGTCAGACCGAGTGCTGACATGTGGCAAGACGCTCCTCGGGGCGCGTCTTGCTTGGGCCTCTCTCCTGGAGGCGCTCAGTCAGACCCAGTGGTGATGTATGGCAAGACGCTCCTCGGGGCGCGTATTGCTTGGGCCTCTCTCCTGGAGGCCCTCTGTCAGACCCAGTGTTGACATGTGTCAAGACGCTCCTCGGGGCGTGTCTTGCTTGGGCCTCTCTCCTGGAGGCGCTCAGTCAGACCCAGTGGTGACATGTGGCAAGACGCTCCTCGGGGCACGTATTGCTTGGGCCTCTCTCCTGGAGGCCCTCTGTCAGACCCAGTGTTGACATGTGGCAAGACGCTCCTCGGGGCGCGTCTTGCTTGGGCTTCTCTCATTGAGGCCCTCAGTCAGACCCAGTGTTGACATGTGTCAAGACGCTCCTCGGGGCGTGTCTTGCTTGGGCCTCTCTCCAGGAGGCGCTCAGTCAGACCCAGTGTCGACATGTGGCAAGACACTCCTCGGGGCACGTCTTGCTTGGGCCTCTCTCCTGGAGGCCCTCTGTCAGACCCAGTGTTGACATGTGGCAAGACGCTCCTCGGGGCGCGTCTTGCTTGGGCCTCTCTCATGGAGGCCCTCAGTCAGACCCAGTGTTGACATGTGGCAAGACGCTCCTCGGGGCGCGTCTTGCTTGGGCCTCTCTCATGGAGGCCCTCAGTCAGACCCAGTGTTGACAAGTGTCAAGACGCTCCTCAGGGCGCGTCTTGCCCTCAGTCAGACCCATTGTTGACATAAGGCAAGACGCTCCTCGGGGCGCATATTGCTTGGGCCTCTCTCCTGGAGGCGCTCAGTCAGACCCAGTGTTGACATGTGGCAAGACGCTCCTCGGGGCACGTCTTGCTTGGGCCTCTCTCCTGGAGGCCCTCTGTCAGACCCAGTGTTGACATGTGGCAAGACGCTCCTAGGGGCGCGTCTTGCTTGGGCCTCTCTCCTGGAGGCGCTCAGTCAGACCAAGTGCTGAGATGTGGCAAGACGCTCCTCGGTGCGCGTCTTGCTTGGGCCTCTCTCCTGGAGGCGCTCAGTCAGATCCAGTGTTGACATGTGGCAAGACGCTCCTCGGTGCGCGTCTTGCTTGGGCCTCTCTCCTGGAGGCGCTCAGTCAGACCCAGTGTTGACATGTGGCAAGACACTCCTCGGGGCGCGTCTTGCTTGGGCCTCTCTCCTGGAGGCCCTCTGTCAGACCCAGTGTTGACATGTGGCAAGACGCTCCAAGGGGCGCGTCTTGCTTGGCTCTCTCTACTGGAGGCGCTCAGTCAGACCGAGTGCTGACATGTGGCAAGACGCTCCTCGGGGCGCGTCTTGCTTGGGCCTCTCTCCTGGAGGCGCTCAGTCAGACCCAGTGGTGACGTATGGCAAGACGCTCCTTGGGGCACGTATTGCTTGGGCCTCTCTCCTGGAGGCCCTCTGTCAGACCCAGTGTTGACAAGTGTCAAGACACTCCTCGGGGCGCGTCTTGCTTGGGCCTCTCTCCTGGAGGCGCTCAGTCAGAACCATTGTTAACATGTGGCAAGACGCTCCTCGGGGCGCGTCTTGCTTTGGCTTCTCTCCTGGAGGCCCTCAGTCAGACCCATTGTTGACATGTGGCAAGACGCTCCTCGGGGCGCTTCTTGCTTGGGCCTCTCTCCTGGAGGCGCTCAGTCAGACCCAGTGTTGACATGTGGCAAGACGCTCCTCGGGGCACATCTTGCTTGGGCCACTCTCCTGGAGGCGCTCAGTCAGACCCAGTGTTGACATGTGGCAAGACGCTCCTCGGGGCGCGTCTTGCTTGGGCCTCTCTCCTGGAGGCGCTCAGTCAGACCCAGTGTTGACATGTGGCAAGACGCTCCTCGGGGCGCGTCTTACTTGGGCCTCTCTCCTGGAGGCGCTCAGTCAGACCCAGTGTTGACATGTGGCAAGACGCTCCTCGGAGCGCGTCTTGCTTGGGCCTCTCTCCTGGAGGCTCTCAGTCAGACCCAGTGGTGACATGTGGCAAGACGCTCCTCGGGGCGCGTCTTGCTTGGCTCTCTCTCCTGGAGGCGCTCAGTCAGACCGAGTGCTGACATGTGGCAAGACGCTCCTCGGGGCGCGTCTTGCTTGGGCCTCTCTCCTGGAGGCGCTCAGTCAGACCCAGCGGTGACGTATGGCAAGAAGCTCCTCGGGGCGCGTATTGCTTGGGCCTCTCTCCTGGAGGCCCTCTGTCAGACCCAGTGTTGACATGTGGCAAGACACTCCTCGGGGCGCGTCTTGCTTGGGCTTCTCTCATGGAGGCCCTCAGTCAGACCCAGTGTTCACAAGTGTCAAGACACTCCTCGGGGCACGTCTTGCTTGGGCCTCTCTCCTGGAGGCCCTCAGTCAGACCCATTGTTGACATGTGGCAAGACGCTCCTCGGGGCGCTTCTTGCTTGGGCCTCTCTCCTGGAGGGGCTCAGTCAGACCCAGTGATGACATGTGGCAAGACACTCCTCGGGGCGCGTCTTGCTTGGGCCTCTCTCCTGGAGGCCCTCTGTCAGACCCAGTGTTGACATGTGGCAAGACACTCCTCGGGGCGCGTCTTGCCTGGGCCTCTCTCATGGAGGCCCTCAGTCAGACCCAGTGTTGACAAGTGTCAAGACGCTCCTCGGGGCGCGTCTTGCTTGGGCCTCTCTCCTGGAGGCACTCAGTCAGACCCATTGTTGACATGTGGCAAGACGCTCCTCGGGGCGCTTCTTGCTTGGGCCTCTCTCCTGGAGGCGCTCAGTCAGACCCAGTGGTGACATGTGGCAAGACGCTCCTCAGGGCGCGTCTTACTTGGGCCTCTCTCCTGGAGGCGCTCAGTCAGACCCAGTGGTGACATGTGGCAAGACGCTCCTCGGGGCACGTATTGCTTGGGCCTCTCTCCTGGAGGCCCTCTGTCAGACCCAGTGGTGACATGTGGCAAGACGCTCCTCGGGGCGCGTCTTGCTTGGGCTTCTCTCATTGAGGCCCTCAGTCAGACCCAGTGTTGACATGTGTCAAGACGCTCCTCGGGGCGTGTCTTGCTTGGGCCTCTGTCCTGGAGGCGCTCAGTCAGACCCAGTGTTGACATGTGGCAAGGAACTCCTCGGGGCGCGTCTTGCTTGGGCCTCTCTCCTGGAGGCCCTCTGTCAGACCAAGTGTTGACATATGGCAAGACGCTCCTCGGGGCGCGTCTTGCTTGGGCTTCTCTCCTGGAGGCCCTCAGTCAGACCCATTGTTGACATGTGGCAAGACGCTCCTCGGGGCGCATCTTGCTTGGGCCTCTCTCCAGAAGGCCCTCAATCAGACCCAGTGTTGACACGTGGCAAGACGTTCCTCGGGGCGCGTCTTGCTTGGGCCTCTCTCCTGGAGGCGCTCAGTCAGACTGAGTAGTGACATGTGGCCTGACGCTCCTCGGGGCGCGTCTTGCTTGGGCCTCTCTCCTGGAGGCCCTCAGTCAGACCCATTGTTGACATGTGGCAAGACGCTCCTCGGGGCGCATCTTGCTTGGGCCTCTCTCCAGAAGGCCCTCAATCAGACCCAGTGTTGACACGTGGCAAGACACTCCTCGGGGCGAGTCTTGCTTGGGCCTCTCTCCTGGAGGCGCTCAGTCAGACCCAGTGTTGACATGTGGCAAGACGCTCCTCGGGGCGCCTCTTGCTTGGGCCTCTCTCCTGGAGGCGCTCAGTCAGAACCAGAGGTGACATGTGGCAAGACGCTCCTCGGGGCGCGTCTTGCTAGGGCCTCTCTCCTGGAGGCCCTCCGTCAGACCCAGTGTTGACATGTGGCAAGACGCTCCTCCGGGCGCGTCTTGCTTGGGCCTCTCTCCTGGAGGCGCTCAGTCAGACCCAGTGTTGACATATGGCAAGACGCTCCTCGGAGCGCGTCTTGATTGGGCTTCTCTCCTGGAGGCCCTCAGTCAGACCCATTGTTGACATGTGGCAAGACGCTCCTCGGGGCGCGTCTTGCTTGGGCCACTCTCCTGGAGGCGCTCAGTCAGACCGAGTGCTGACATGTGGCAAGACGCTCATCGGGGCACGTCTTGCTGGGGCTTCTCTCATGGAGGCACTCAGTCAGACCCAGTGTTGACATGTGGCAAGACGCTCCTCGGGGCTCGTCTTGCTTGGGCCTCTCTCCTGGAGGCGCTCAGTCAGACCCAGTGGTGACACGTGGCAAGACGCTCCTCGGGGCGCGTCTTGCTTGGGCCTCTCTCCTGGAGGCGCTCAGTCAGACCCAGTGGTGACATGTGGCAAGACGCTCCTCGGGGCGCGTCTTGCTTGGGCCTCTCTCCTGGAGGCGCTCAGTCAGACCCAGTGTTGACACGTGGCAAGATGCTCCTCGGGGCGCATCTTGCTTGGGCCTCTCTGCTGGAGGCGCTCAGTCAGACCCAGACATGTGGCAAGACACTCATCGGGGCGCGTCTTGCTTGGGCCTCTCTCATGGAGGCCCTCTGTCAGACCCAGTGTTGACATGTGTCAAGACGCTCCTCGGGGCGCGTCTTGCTTTGGCCTCTCTCCTGGAGGCCCTCAGTAAGACCCATTGTTGACATGTGGCAAGACGCTCCTCGGGGCGTGTCTTGCTTGGGCTTCTCTCCTGGAGGCCCTCAGTCAGACCCATTGTTGACATGTGGCAAGACGCTCCTCAGGCCGCGTCTTGCTTGGGCCTCTCTCCAGAAGGCCCTCAATAAGACCCAGTGTTGACACGTGGCAAGACGCTCCTCGGGGCGCGTCTTGCTTTGGCCTCTCTCCTGGAGGCGCTCAGTCAGACCGACTGCTGACATGTGGCAAGAAGCTCCTCGGGGTGCGTCTTGTTTGGGCTTCTCTCCTCGAGGCCATCATTAAGACCCATTGTTGACATGTGGCAAGACGCTCCTCGGGGCGCGTCTTGCTTGGGCTTCTCTCCTGGAGGCCCTCAGTCAGACCCATTGTTGACATGTGGCAAGACGCTCCTCGGGGCGCATCTTGCTTGGGCCTCTCTCCAGAAGGCCCTCAATCAGACCCAGTGTTGACACGTGGCAAGACGTTCCTCGGGGCGCGTCTTGCTTGGGCCTCTCTCCTGGAGGCGCTCAGTCAGACTGAGTAGTGACATGTGGCCTGACGCTCCTCGGGGCGCGTCTTGCTTGGGCCTCTCTCCTGGAGGCGCTCAGTCAGACCCAGTGTTGACATTTGGCAAGACGCTCCTCGGGGCGCTTCTTGCTTGGGCCTCTCGCCTGGAGGTGCTCAGTCAGACCCAGTGTTGACATGTGGCAAGACGCTCCTCGGGGCGCGTCTTACTTGGGCCTCTCTCCTGGAGGCGCTCAGTCAGACCCAGTGGTGACATGTGGCAAGACGCTCCTCGGGGCACGTATTGCTTGGGCCTCTCTCCTGGAGGCCCTCTGTCAGACCCAGTGTTGACATGTGGCAAGACGCTCCTCGGGGCGCGTCTTGCTTGGGCTTTTCTCATTGAGGCCCTCAGTCAGACCCAGTGTTGACATGTGTCAAGACGCTCCTCGGGGCGTGTCTTGCTTGGGCCTCTCTCCTGGAGGCGCTCAGTAAGACCAAGTGCTGACATGTGGCAAGACGCTCCTCGGTGCGCGTCTTGCTTGGGCCTCTCTCCTGGAGGCGCTCAGTCAGACCCAGTGTTGACATGTGGCAAGACACTCCTCGGGGCGCGTCTTGCTTGGGCCTCTCTCCTGGAGGCGCTCAGTCAGACCAAGTGCTGACAGGTGGCAAGACGCTCCTCGGTGCGCGTCTTGCTTGGGCCTCTCTCCTGGAGGCGCTCAGTCAGACCCAGTGTTGACATTTGGCAAGACGCTCCTCGGTGCGCGTCTTGCTTGGGCCTCTCTCCTGGAGGCGCTCAGTCAGACCCAGTGTTGACATGTGGCAAGACACTCCTCGGGGCGCGTCTTGCTTGGGCCTCTCTCCTGGAGGCCCTCTGTCAGACCCAGTGTTGACATGTGGCAAGACGCTCCTAGGGGCGCGTCTTGCTTGGCTCTCTCTCCTGGAGGCGCTCAGTCAGACCGAGTGCTGACATGTGGCAAGACGCTCCTCGGGGCGCGTCTTGCTTGGGCCTCTCTCCTGGAGGCGCTCAGTCAGACCCAGTGGTGATGTATGGCAAGACGCTCCTCGGGGCGCGTATTGCTTGGGCCTCTCTCCTGGAGGCCCTCTGTCAGACCCAGTGTTGACATGTGGCAAGACACTCCTCGGGGCGCGTCTTGCTTGGGCTTCTCTCATGGAGGCCCTCAGTCAGACCCAGTGTTGACAAGTGTCAAGACACTCCTCGGGGCGCGTCTTGCTTGGGCCTCTCTCCTGGAGGCCCTCGGTCAGACCCATTGTTGACATGTGGCAAGACGCTCCTCGGGGCGCTTCTTGCTTGGGCCTCTCTCCTGGAGGGGCTCAGTCAGACCCAGTGATGACATGTGGCAAGACACTCCTCGGGGCGCGTCTTGCTTGGGCCTCTCTCCTGGAGGCCCTCTGTCAGACCCAGTGTTGACATGTGGCAAGACACTCCTCGGGGAGCGTCTTGCTTGGGCCTCTCTCATGGAGGCCCTCAGTCAGACCCAGTGTTGACAAGTGTCAAGACGCTCCTCGGGGCACGTCTTGCTTGGGCCTCTCTCCTGGAGGCACTCAGTCAGACCCATTGTTGACATGTGGCAAGACGCTCCTCTGGGCGCGTCTTGCTTGGGCTTCTCTCCTGGAGGCCCTCAGTCAGACCCATTGTTGACAAGAGGCAAGACGCTCCTCGGGGCGCTTCTTGCTTGGGCCTCTCTCCTGGAGGCGCTCAGTCAGACCCAGTGTTGACATGTGGCAAGACGCTCCTCGGGGCACGTCTTGCTTGGGCCTCTCTCCTGGAGGCGCTCAGTCAGACCCAGTGTTGACATGTGGCAAGACGCTCCTCGGGGCGCTTCTTGCTTGGGCCTCTCTCCTGGAGGCGCTCAGTCAGACCCAGTGGTGACATGTAGCAAGACGCTCCTCGGGGCGCGTCTTACTTGGGCCTCTCTCCTGGAGGCGCTCAGTCAGACCCAGTGGTGACATGTGGCAAGACGCTCTTCGGGGCACGTATTGCTTGGGCCTCTCTCCTGGAGGCCCTCTGTCAGACCCAGTGTTGACATGTGGCAAGACGCTCCTCGGGGCGCGTCTTGCTTGGGCTTCTCTCATTGAGGCCCTCAGTCAGACCCAGTGTTGACATGTGTCAAGACGCTCCTCGGGGCGTGTCTTGCTTGGGTCTCTCTCCTGGAGGCGCTCAGTCAGACCCAGTGTCGACATGTGGCAAGACACTCCTCGGGGCGCGTCTTGCTTGGGCCTCTCTCCTGGAGGCCCTCTGTCAGACCCAGTGTTGACATGTGGCAAGACGCTCCTCGGGGCGCGTCTTGCTTGGGCCTCTCTCATGGAGGCCCTCAGTCAGACCCAGTGTTGACAAGTGTCAAGACGCTCCTCAGGGCGCGTCTTGCCCTCAGTCAGACCCATTGTTGACATGTGGCAAGACGCTCCTCGGGGCGCTTCTTGCTTGGGACTCTCTCCTGGAGGCGCTCAGTCAGACCCAGTGTTGACATGTGGCAAGACGCTCCTCGGGGCACGTCTTGCTTGGGCCTCTCTCCTGGAGGCCCTCTGTCAGACCCAGTGTTGACATGTGGCAAGACGCTCCTAGGGGCGCGTCTTGCTTGGGCCTCTCTCCTGGAGGCGCTCAGTCAGACCAAGTGCTGACATGTGGCAAGACGCTCCACGGTGCGCGTCTTGCTTGGGCCTCTCTCCTGGAGGCGCTCAGTCAGATCCAGTGTTGACATGTGGCAAGACGCTCCTCGGTGCGCGTCTTGCTTGGGCCTCTCTCCTGGAGGCGCTCAGTCAGACCCAGTGTTGACATGTGGCAAGACACTCCTCGGGGCGCGTCTTGCTTGGGCCTCTCTCCTGGAGGCCCTCTGTCAGACCCAGTGTTGACATGTGGCAAGACGCTCCTAGGGGCGCGTCCTTCTTGGCTCTCTCTACTGGAGGCGCTCAGTCAGACCGAGTGCTGACATGTGGCAAGACGCTCCTCGGGGCGCGTCTTGCTTGGGGCTCTCTCCTGGAGGCGCTCAGTCAGACCCAGTGGTGACGTATGGCAAGACGCTCCTCGGGGCGCGTATTGCTTGGGCCTCTCTCCTGGAGGCCCTCTGTCAGACCCAGTGTTGACATGTGGCAAGACACTCCTCGGGGCGCGTCTTGCTTGGGCTTCTCTCATGGAGGCCCTCAGTCAGACCCAGTGTTGACAAGTGTCAAGACACTCCTCGGGGCGCGTCTTGCTTGGGCCTCTCTCCTGGAGGCGCTCAGTCAGACCCATTGTTAACATGTGGCAAGACGCTCCTCGGGGCGCGTCTTGCTTTGGCTTCTCTCCTGGAGGCCCTCAGTCAGACCCATTGTTGACATGTGGCAAGACGCTCCTCGGGGCGCTTCTTGCTTGGGCCTCTCTCCTGGAGGCGCTCAGTCAGACCCAGTGTTGACCTGTGGCAAGACTCTCCTCGGGGCGCTTCTTGCTTGGGCCATCTCCTGGAGGCGCTCAGTCAGACCCAGTGTTGACATGTTGCAAGACGCTCCTCGGGGCACATCTTGCTTGGGCCACTCTCCTGGAGGCGCTCAGTCAGACCCAGTGTTGACATTTGGCAAGACGCTCCTCGGGGCGCGTCTTGCTTGGGCCTCTCTCCTGGAGGCGCTCAGTCAGACCCAGTGTTGACATGTGGCAAGACGCTCCTCGGGGCGCGTCTTACTTGGGCCTCTCTCCTGGAGGCGCTCAGTCAGACCCAGTGTTGACATGTGGCAAGACGCTCCTCGGGGCGCGTCTTGCTTGGGCCTCTCTCCTGGAGGCTCTCAGTCAGACCCAGTGGTGACATGTGGCAAGACGCTCCTCGGGGCGCGTCTTGCTTGGCTCTCTCTCCTGGAGGCGCTCAGTCAGACCGAGTGCTGACATGTGGCAAGACGCTCCTCGGGGCGCGTCTTGCTTGGGCCTCTCTCCTGGAGGCGCTCAGTCAGACCCAGTGGTGACGTATGGCAAGACGCTCCTCGGGGCGCGTATTGCTTGGGCCTCTCTCCTGGAGGCCCTCTGTCAGACCCAGTGTTGACATGTGTCAAGACGCTCCTCGGGGCGTGTCTTGCTTGGGCCTCTCTCCTGGAGGCGCTCAGTCAGACCCAGTGGTGACATGTGGCAAGACGCTCCTCGGGGCACGTATTGCTTGGGCCTCTCTCCTGGAGGCCCTCTGTCAGACCCAGTGTTGACATGTGGCAAGACGCTCCTCGGGGCGCGTCTTGCTTGGGCTTCTCTCATTGAGGCCCTCAGTCAGACCCAGTGTTGACATGTGTCAAGACGCTCCTCGGGGCGTGTCTTGCTTGGGCCTCTCTCCTGGAGGCGCTCAGTCAGACCCAGTGTCGACATGTGGCAAGACACTCCTCGGGGCACGTCTTGCTTGGGCCTCTCTCCTGGAGGCCCTCTGTCAGACCCAGTGTTGACATGTGGCAAGACGCTCCTCGGGGCGCGTCTTGCTTGGGCCTCTCTCATGGAGGCCCTCAGTCAGACCCAGTGTTGACATGTGGCAAGACGCTCCTCGGGGCGCGTCTTGCTTGGGCCTCTCTCATGGAGGCCCTCAGTCAGACCCAGTGTTGACAAGTGTCAAGACGCTCCTCAGGGCGCGTCTTGCCCTCAGTCAGACCCATTGTTGACATAAGGCAAGACGCTCCTCGGGGCGCTTATTGCTTGGGCCTCTCTCCTGGAGGCGCTCAGTCAGACCCAGTGTTGACATGTGGCAAGACGCTCCTCGGGGCACGTCTTGCTTGGGCCTCTCTCCTGGAGGCCCTCTGTCAGACCCAGTGTTGACATGTGGCAAGACGCTCCTAGGGGCGCGTCTTGCTTGGGCCTCTCTCCTGGAGGCGCTCAGTCAGACCAAGTGCTGAGATGTGGCAAGACGCTCCTCGGTGCGCGTCTTGCTTGGGCCTCTCTCCTGGAGGCGCTCAGTCAGATCCAGTGTTGACATGTGGCAAGACGCTCCTCGGTGCGCGTCTTGCTTGGGCCTCTCTCCTGGAGGCGCTCAGTCAGACCCAGTGTTGACATGTGGCAAGACGCTCCTAGGGGCGCGTCTTGCTTGGCTCTCTCTACTGGAGGCGCTCAGTCAGACCGAGTGCTGACATGTGGCAAGACGCTCCTCGGGGCGCGTCTTGCTTGGGCCTCTCTCCTGGAGGCGCTCAGTCAGACCCAGTGGTGACGTATGGCAAGACGCTCCTTGGGGCGCGTATTGCTTGGGCCTCTCTCCTGGAGGCCCTCTGTCAGACCCAGTGTTGACAAGTGTCAAGACACTCCTCGGGGCGCGTCTTGCTTGGGCCTCTCTCCTGGAGGCGCTCAGTCAGAACCATTGTTAACATGTGGCAAGACGCTCCTCGGGGCGCGTCTTGCTTTGGCTTCTCTCCTGGAGGCCCTCAGTCAGACCCATTGTTGACATGTGGCAAGACGCTCCTCGGGGCGCTTCTTGCTTGGGCCTCTCTCCTGGAGGCGCTCAGTCAGACCCAGTGTTGACATGTGGCAAGACGCTCCTCGGGGCACATCTTGCTTGGGCCACTCTCCTGGAGGCGCTCAGTCAGACCCAGTGTTGACATGTGGCAAAACGCTCCTCGGGGCGCGTCTTGCTTGGGCCTCTCTCCTGGAGGCGCTCAGTCAGACCCAGTGTTGACATGTGGCAAGACGCTCCTCGGGGCGCGTCTTACTGGGGCCTCTCTCCTGGAGGCGCTCAGTCAGACCCAGTGTTGACATGTGGCAAGACGCTCCTCGGAGCGCGTCTTGCTTGGGCCTCTCTCCTGGAGGCTCTCAGTCAGACCCAGTGGTGACATGTGGCAAGACGCTCCTCGGGGCGCGTCTTGCTTGGCTCTCTCTCCTGGAGGCGCTCAGTCAGACCGAGTGCTGACATGTGGCAAGACGCTCCTCGGGGCGCGTCTTTCTTGGGCCTCTCTCCTGGAGGCGCTCAGTCAGACCCAGTGGTGACGTATGGCAAGAAGCTCCTCGGGGCGCGTATTGCTTGGGCCTCTCTCCTGGAGGCCCTCTGTCAGACCCAGTGTTGACATGTGGCAAGACACTCCTCGGGGCGCGTCTTGCTTGGGCTTCTCTCATGGAGGCCCTCAGTCAGACCCAGTGTTCACAAGTGTCAAGACACTCCTCGGGGCACGTCTTGCTTGGGCCTCTCTCCTGGAGGCCCTCAGTCAGACCCATTGTTGACATGTGGCAAGACGCTCCTCGGGGCGCTTCTTGCTTGGGCCTCTCTCCTGGAGGGGCTCAGTCAGACCCAGTGATGACATGTGGCAAGACACTCCTCGGGGCGCGTCTTGCTTGGGCCTCTCTCCTGGAGGCCCTCTGTCAGACCCAGTGTTGACATGTGGCAAGACACTCCTCGGGGCGCGTCTTGCCTGGGCCTCTCTCATGGAGGCCCTCAGTCAGACCCAGTGTTGACAAGTGTCAAGACGCTCCTCGGGGCGTGTCTTGCTTGGGCCTCTCTCCTGGAGGCACTCAGTCAGACCCATTGTTGACATGTGGCAAGACGCTCCTCGGGGCGCTTCTTGCTTGGGCCTCTCTCCTGGAGGCGCTCAGTCAGACCCAGTGGTGACATGTGGCAAGACGCTCCTAGGGGCGCGTCTTACTTGGGCCTCTCTCCTGGAGGCGCTCAGTCAGACCCAGTGGTGACATGTGGCAAGACGCTCCTCGGGGCACGTATTGCTTGGGCCTCTCTCCTGGAGGCCCTCTGTCAGACCCAGTGGTGACATGTGGCAAGACGCTCCTCGGGGCGCGTCTTGCTTGGGCTTCTCTCATTGAGGCCCTCAGTCAGACCCAGTGTTGACATGTGTCAAGACGCTCCTCGGGGCGTGTCTGTCTTGGGCCTCTGTCCTGGAGGCGCTCAGTCAGACCCAGTGTTGACATGTGGCAAGGAACTCCTCGGGGCGCGTCTTGCTTGGGCCTCTCTCCTGGAGGCCCTCTGTCAGACCAAGTGTTGACATATGGCAAGACGCTCCTCGGGGCGCGTCTTGCTTGGGCCTCTCTCATGGAGGCCCTCAGTCAGACCCAGTGTTGACAAGTGTCAAGATGCTCCTCAGGGCGCGTCTTGCTTGGGCCTCTCTCCTGGAGGCCCTCAGTCAGACCCATTGTTGACATGTGGCAAGACGCTCCTCGGGGCGCTTCTTGCTTGGGCCTCTCTCCTGGAAGCGCTCAGTCAGACTCAGTGTTGACATGTGGCAAGACGCTCCTCGGTGCGCGTCTTGCTTGGGCCTCTCTCCTGGAGGCGCTCAGTCAGACCCAGTGTTGACATGTGGCAAGAGACTCCTCGGGGCGCGTCTTGATTGGGCCTCTCTCCTGGAGGCCCTCTGTCAGACCCAGTGTTGACATGTGGCAAGACACTCCTCGGGGCGCGTCTTGCTTGGGCTTCTCTCATGGAGGCCCTCAGTCAGACCCAGTGTTAACAAGTGTCAAGACACTCTTCGGGGCGCGTCTTGCTTGGGCTTTTCTCCTGGAGGCGCTCAGTCAGACCGAGTGCTGACATGTGGCAAGACGCTCCTCGGGGCGCGTCTTGCTTGGGCCTCTCTCCTGGAGGCGCTCAGTCAGACCCAGTGGTGACGTATGGCAAGACGCTCCTCGGGGCGCGTATTGCTTGTGCCTCTCTCCTGAAGGCCCTCTGTCAGACCCAGTGTTGACATGTGGCAAGACACTCCTCGGGGCGCGTCTTGCTTGGGCTTCTCTCATGGAGGCCCTCAGTCAGACCCAGTGTTGACAAGTGTCAAGACACTCCTCGGGGCGCGTCTTGCTTGGGCCTCTCTCCTGGAGGCGCTCAGTCAGACCCATTGTTGACATGTGGCAAGACGCTCCTCGGGGCGCGTCTTGCTTTGGCTTCTCTCCTGGAGGCCCTCAGTCAGACCCATTGTTGACATGTGGCAAGACTCTCCTCGGGGCGCTTCTTGCTTGGGCCTCTCTCCTGGAGGCGCTCAGTCAGACCCAGTGTTGACATGTGGCAAGACGCTCCTCGGTGCGCGTCTTGCTTGGGCCTCTCTCCTGGAGGCGCTCAGTCACACCCAGTGTTGACATGTGGCAAGACACTCCTCGGGGCGCGTCTTGATTGGGCCTCTCTCCTGGAGGCCCTCTGTCAGACCCAGTGTTGACATGTGGCAAGACACTCCTCGGGGCGCGTCTTGCTTGGGCTTCTCTCATGGAGGCCCTCAGTCAGACCCAGTGTTAACAAGTGTCAAGACACTCCTCGGGGCGCGTCTTGCTTGGGCCTCTCTCCTGGAGGCGCTCAGTCAGACCGAGTGCTGACATGTGGCAAGACGCTCCTCGGGGCGCGTCTTGCTTGGGCCTCTCTCCTGGAGGCGCTCAGTCAGACCCAGTGGTGACGTATGGCAAGACGCTCCTCGGGGCGCGTATTGCTTGGGCCTCTCTCCTGGAGGCCCTCTGTCAGACCCAGTGTTGACATGTGGCAAGACACTCCTCGGGGCGCGTCTTGCTTGGGCTTCTCTCATGGAGGCCCTCAGTCAGACCCAGTGTTGACAAGTGTCAAGACACTCCTCGGGGCGCGTCTTGCTTGGGCCTCTCTCCTGGAGGCCCTCAGTCAGACCCATTGTTGACATGTGGCAAGACGCTCCTCGGGGCGCTTCTTGCTTGGGCCTCTCTCCTGGAGGGGCTCAGTCAGACCCAGTGATGACATGTGGCAAGACACTCCTCGGGGCGCGTCTTGCTTGGGCCTCTCTCCTGGAGGCCCTCTGTCAGACCCAGTGTTGACATGTGGCAAGACACTCCTCGGGGCACGTCTTGCTTGGGCCTCTCTCATGGAGGCCCTCAGTCAGACCCAGTGTTGACAAGTGTCAAGACGCTCCTCGGGGCACGTCTTGCTTGGGCTTCTCTCCTGGAGGCCCTCAGTCAGACCCATTGTTGACAAGAGGCAAGACGCTCCTCGGGGCGCTTCTTGCTTGGGCCTCTCTCCTGGAGGCGCTCAGTCAGACCCAGTGTTGACATGTGGCAAGACGCTCCTCGGGGCACGTCTTGCTTGGGCCTCTCTCATGGAGGCGCTCATTCAGACCCAGTGTTGACATGTGGCAAGACGCTCCTCGGGGCGCTTCTTGCTTGTGCCTCTCTCCTGGAGGCGCTCAGTCAGACCCAGTGGTGACATGTGGCAAGACGCTCCTCGGGGCGCGTCTTACTTGGGCCTCTCTCCTGGAGGCGCTCAGTCAGACCCAGTGGTGACATGTGGCAAGACGCTCCTCGGGGCACGTATTGCTTGGGCCTCTCTCCTGGAGGCCCTCTGTCAGACCCAGTGTTGACATGTGGCAAGACGTTCCTCGGGGCGCGTCTTGCTTGGGCTTCTCTCATTGAGGCCCTCAGTCAGACCCAGTGTTGACATGTGTCAAGACGCTCCTCGGGGCGTGTCTTGCTTGGGCCTCTCTCCTGGAGGCGCTCAGTCAGACCCAGTGTCGACATGTGGCAAGACACTCCTCGGGGCGCGTCTTGCTTGGGCCTCTCTCCTGGAGGCCCTCTGTCAGACCCAGTGTTGACATGTGGCAAGACGCTCCTCGGGGCGCGTCTTGCTTGGGCCTCTCTCATGGAGGCCCTCAGTCAGACCCAGTGTTGACAAGTGTCAAGACGCTCCTCAGGGCGCGTCTTGCCCTCAGTCAGACCCATTGTTGACATGTGGCAAGACGCTCCTCGGGGCGCTTCTTGCTTGGGACTCTCTCCTGGAGGCGCTCAGTCAGACCCAGTGTTGACATGCGGCAAGACGCTCCTCGGGGCACGTCTTGCTTGGGCCTCTCTCCTGGAGGCCCTCTGTCAGACCCAGTGTTGACATGTGGCAAGACGCTCCTAGGGGCGCGTCTTGCTTGGGCCTCTCTCCTGGAGGCGCTCAGTCAGACCAAGTGCTGACATGTGGCAAGACGCTCCTCGGTGCGCGTCTTGCTTGGGCCTCTCTCCTGGAGGCGCTCAGTCAGATCCAGTGTTGACATGTGGCAAGACGCTCCTCGGTGCGCGTCTTGCTTGGGCCTCTCTCCTGGAGGCGCTCAGTCAGACCCAGTGTTGACATGTGGCAAGACACTCCTCGAGGCGCGTCTTGCTTGGGCCTCTCTCCTGGAGGCCGTCTGTCAGACCCAGTGTTGACATGTGGCAAGACGCTCCTAGGGGCGCGTCTTGCTTGGGCCTCTCTCCTGGAGGCGCTCAGTCAGACCCAGTGGTGACGTATGGCAAGACGCTCCTCGGGGCGCGTATTGCTTGGGCCTCTCTCCTGGCGGCCCTCTGTCAGACCCAGTGTTGACATGTGGCAAGACACTCCTCGGGGCGCGTCTTGCTTGGGCTTCTCTCATGGAGGCCCTCAGTCAGACCCAGTGTTGACAAGTGTCAAGACACTCCTCGGGGCGCGTCTTGCTTGGGCCTCTCTCCTGGAGGCGCTCAGTCAGACCCATTGTTAACATGTGGCAAGACGCTCCTCGGGGCGCGTCTTGCTTTGGCTTCTCTCCTGGAGGCCCTCAGTCAGACCCATTGTTGACATGTGGCAAGACGCTCCTCGGGGCGCTTCTTGCTTGGGCCTCTCTCCTGGAGGCGCTCAGTCAGACACAGTGTTGACCTGTGGCAAGACTCTCCTCGGGGCGCTTCTTGCTTGGGCCATCTCCTGGAGGCGCTCAGTCAGACCCAGTGTTGACATGTGGCAAGACGCTCCTCGGGGCACATCTTGCTTGGGCCACTCTCCTGGAGGCGCTCAGTCAGACCCAGTGTTGACATGTGGCAAGACGCTCCTCGGGGCGCGTCTTGCTTGGGCCTCTCTCCTGGAGGCGCTCAGTCAGACCCAGTGTTGACATGTGGCAAGACGCTCCTCGGGGCGCGTCTTACTTGGGCCTCTCTCCTGGAGGCGCTCAATCAGACCCAGTGTTGACATGTGGCAAGACGCTCCTCGGGGCGCGTCTTTCTTGGGCCTCTCTCCTGGAGGCTCTCAGTCAGACCCAGTGGTGACATGTGGCAAGACGCTCCTCGGGGCGCGTCTTGCTTGGCTCTCTCTCCTGGAGGCGCTCAGTCAGACCGAGTGCTGACATGTGGCAAGACGCTCCTCGGGGCGCGTCTTGCTTGGGCCTCTCTCCTGGAGGCGCTCAGTCAGACCCAGTGGTGACGTATGGCAAGACGCTCCTCGGGGCGCGTATTGCTTGGGCCTCTCTCCTGGAGGCCCTCTGTCAGACCCAGTGTTGACATGTGGCAAGACACTCCTCGGGGCGCGTCTTGCTTGGGCTTCTCTCATGGAGGCCCTCAGTCAGACCCAGTGTTCACAAGTGTCAAGACACTCCTCGGGGCACGTCTTGCTTGGGCCTCTCTCCTGGAGGCCCTCAGTCAGACCCATTGTTGACATGTGGCAAGACGCTCCTCGGGGCGCTTCTTGCTTGGGCCTCTCTCCTGGAGGGGCTCTGTCAGACCCAGTGATGACATGTGGCAAGACACTCCTCGGGGCGCGTCTTGCTTGGGCCTCTCTCCTGGAGGCCCTCTGTCAGACCCAGTGTTGACATGTGGCAAGACACTCCTCGGGGCGCGTCTTGCTTGGGCCTCTCTCATGGAGGCCCTCAGTCAGACCCAGTGTTGACAAGTGTCAAGACGCTCCTCGGGGCGCGTCTTGCTTGGGCCTCTCTCCTGGAGGCACTCAGTCAGACCCATTGTTGACATGTGGCAAGACGCTCCTCGGGGCGCTTCTTGCTTGGGCCTCTCTCCTGGAGGCGCTCAGTCAGACCCAGTGATGACATGTGGCAAGACGCTCCTCGGGGCGCGTCTTACTTGGGCCTCTCTCCTGGAGGCGCTCAGTCAGACCCAGTGGTGACATGTGGCAAGATGCTCCTCGGGGCACGTATTGCTTGGGCCTCTCTCCTGGAGGCCCTCTGTCAGACCCAGTGGTGACATGTGGCAAGACGCTCCTCGGGGCGCGTCTTGCTTGGGCTTCTCTCATTGAGGCCCTCAGTCAGACCCATTGTTGACATGTGGCAAGACGCTCCTCGGGGCGCTTCTTGCTTGGGCCTCTCTCCTGGAGGCGCTCAGTCAGACCCAGTGTTGACCTGTGGCAAGACTCTCCTCGGGGCGCTTCTTGCTTGGGCCATCTCCTGGAGGCGCTCAGTCAGACCCAGTGTTGACATGTGGCAAGACGCTCCTCGGGGCACATCTTGCTTGGGCCACTCTCCTGGAGGCGCTCAGTCAGACCCAGTGTTGACATGTGGCAAGACGCTCCTCGGGGCGCGTCTTGCTTGGGCCTCTCTCCTGGAGGCGCTCAGTCAGACCCAGTGTTGACATGTGGCAAGACGCTCCTCGGGGCGTGTCTTACTTGGGCCTCTCTCCTGGAGGCGCTCAATCAGACCCAGTGTTGACATGTGGCAAGACGCTCCTCGGGGCGCGTCTTGCTTGGGCCTCTCTCCTGGAGGCTCTCAGTCAGACCCAGTGGTGACATGTGGCAAGACGCTCCTCGGGGCGCGTCTTGCTTGGCTCTCTCTCCTGGAGGCGCTCAGTCAGACCGAGTGCTGACATGTGGCAAGACGCTCCTCGGGGCGCGTCTTGCTTGGGCCTCTCTCCTGTAGGCGCTCAGTCAGACCCAGTGGTGACGTATGGCAAGACGCTCCTCGGGGCGCGTATTGCTTGGAACTCTCTCCTGGAGGCCCTCTGTCAGACCCAGTGTTGACATGTGGCAAGACACTCCTCGGGGCGCGTCTTGCTTGGGCTTCTCTCATGGAGGCCCTCAGTCAGACCCAGTGTTCACAAGTGTCATGACACTCCTCGGGGCACGTCTTGCTTGGGCCTCTCTCCTGGAGGCCCTCAGTCAGACCCATTGTTGACATGTGGCAAGACGCTCCTCGGGGCGCTTCTTGCTTGGGCCTCTCTCCTGGAGGGGCTCAGTCAGACCCAGTGATGACATGTGGCAAGACACTCCTCGGGGCGCGTCTTGCTTGGGCCTCTCTCATGGAGGCCCTCAGTCAGACCCAGTGTTGACAAGTGTCAAGACGCTCCTCGGGGCGCGTCTTGCTTGGGCCTCTCTCCTGGAGGCACTCAGTCAGACCCATTGTTGACATGTGGCAAGACGCTCCTCGGGGCGCTTCTTGCCTGGGCCTCTCTCCTGGAGGCGCTCAGTCAGACCCAGTGATGACATGTGGCAAGACGCTCCTCGGGGCGCGTCTTACTTGGGCCTCTCTCCTGGAGGCGCTCAGTCAGACCCAGTGGTGACATGTGGCAAGACGCTCCTCGGGGCACGTATTGCTTGGGCCTCTCTCCTGGAGGCCCTCTGTCAGACCCAGTGGTGACATGTGGCAAGACGCTCCTCGGGGCGCGTCTTGCTTGGGCTTCTCTCATTGAGGCCCTCAGTCAGACCCAGTGTTGACATGTGTCAAGACGCTCCTCGGGGCGTGTCTTGCTTGGGCCTCTGTCCTGGAGGCGCTCAGTCAGACCCAGTGTTGACATGTGGCAAGACACTCCTCGGGGCGCGTCTTGCTTGGGCCTCTCTCCTGGAGGCCCTCTGTCAGACCCAGTGTCGACATATGGCAAGACGCTCCTCGGGGCGCGTCTTGCTTGGGCGTCTCTCATGGAGGCCCTCAGTCAGACCCAGTGTTGACAAGTGTCAAGACGCTCCTCAGGGCGCGTCCTGCTTGGGCCTCTCTCCTGGAGGCCCTCAGTCAGACCCATTGTTGACATGTGGCAAGATGCTCCTCGGGGCGCTTCTTGCTTGGGCCTCTCTCCTGGAAGCGCTCAGTCAGACCCAGTGTTGACATGTGGCAAGACGCTCCTCGGTGCGCGTCTTGCTTGGGCCTCTCTCCTGGAGGCGCTCAGTCAGACCCAGTGTTGACATGTGGCAAGACACTCCTCGGGGCGCGTCTTGCTTGGGCTTCTCTCATGGAGACCCTCAGTCAGACCCAGTGTTAACAAGTGTCAAGACACTCCTCGGGGCGCGTCTTGCTTGGGTCTCTCCTGGAGGCGCTCAGTCAGACCGAGTGCTGACATGTGGCAAGACGCTCCTCGGGGCGCGTCTTGCTTGGGCCTCTCTCCTGGAGGCGCTCAGTCAGACCCAGTGATGACATGTGGCAAGACGCTCCTCGGGGCGCGTCTTACTTGGGCCTCTCTCCTGGAGGCGCTCAGTCAGACCCAGTGGTGACATGTGGCAAGACGCTCCTCGGGGCACGTATTGCTTGGGCCTCTCTCCTGGAGGCCCTCTGTCAGACCCAGTGGTGACATGTGGCAAGACGCTCCTCGGGGCGCGTCTTGCTTGGGCTTCTCTCATTGAGGCCCTCAGTCAGACCCAGTGTTGACATGTGTCAAGACGCTCCTCGGGGCGTGTCTTGCTTGGCCCTCTGTCCTGGAGGCGCTCAGTCAGACCCAGTGTTGACATGTGGCAAGACACTCCTCGGGGCGCGTCTTGCTTGGGCCTCTCTCCTGGAGGCCCTCTGTCAGACCCAGTGTCGACATATGGCAAGACGCTCCTCGGGGCGCGTCTTGCTTGGGCGTCTCTCATGGAGGCCCTCAGTCAGACCCAGTGTTGACAAGTGTCAAGACGCTCCTCAGGGCGCGTCCTGCTTGGGCCTCTCTCCTGGAGGCCCTCAGTCAGACCCATTGTTGACATGTGGCAAGACGCTCCTCGGGGCGCTTCTTGCTTGGGCCTCTCTCCTGGAAGCGCTCAGTCAGACCCAGTGTTGACATGTGGCAAGACGCTCCTCGGTGCGCGTCTTGCTTGGGCCTCTCTCCTGGAGGCGCTCAGTCAGACCCAGTGTTGACATGTGGCAAGACACTCCTCGGGGCGCGTCTTGCTTGGGCTTCTCTCATGGAGACCCTCAGTCAGACCCAGTGTTAACAAGTGTCAAGACACTCCTCGGGGCGCGTCTTGCTTGGGTCTCTCCTGGAGGCGCTCAGTCAGACCGAGTGCTGACATGTGGCAAGACGCTCCTCGGGGCGCGTCTTGCTTGGGCCTCTCTCCTGGAGGCGCTCAGTCAGACCCAGTGTTGACATGTGGCAAGACGCTCCTCAGGGCACGTCTTGCTTGGGCCTCTCTCCTGGAGGCGCTCAGTCAGACCCAGTGTTGACATGTGGCAAGACGCTCCTCGGGGCGCGTCTTGCTTGGGCCTCTCTCCTGGAGGCCCTCTGTCAGACCCAGTGTTGACATGTGGCAAGACGCTCCTAGGGGCGCTTCTTGCTTGGGCCTCTCTCCTGGAGGCGCTCAGTCAGACCAAGTGCTGACATGTGGCAAGACGCTCCTCGGTGCGCGTCTTGCTTGGGCCTCTCTTCTGGAGGCGCTCAGTCAGACCCAGTGTTGACATGTGGCAAGACGCTCCTCGGTGCGCGTCTTGCTTGGGCCTCTCTCCTGGAGGCGCTCAGTCAGACCCAGTGTTGACATGTGGCAAGACACTCCTCGGGGCGCGTCTTGCTTGGGCCTCTCTCCTGGAGGCGCTCAGTCAGACCAAGTGCTGACATGTGGCAAGACGCTCCTCGGTGCGCGTCTTGCTTGGGCCTCTCTCCTGGAGGCGCTCAGTCAGACCCAGTGTTGACATTTGGCAAGACGCTCCTCGGTGCGTGTCTTGCTTGGGCCTCTCTCCTGGAGGCGCTCAGTCAGACCCAGTGTTGACATGTGGCAAGACACTCCTCGGGGCGCGTCTTGCTTGGGCCTCTCTCCTGGAGGCCCTCTGTCAGACCCAGTGTTGACATGTGGCAAGACGCTCCTAGGGGCGCGTCTTGCTTGGCTCTCTCTCCTGGAGGCGCTCAGTCAGACCGAGTGCTGACATGTGGCAAGACGCTCCTCGGGGCGCGTCTTGCTTGGGCCTCTCTCCTGGAGGCGCTCAGTCAGACCCAGTGGTGACGTATGGCAAGACGCTCCTCGGGGCGCGTATTGCTTGGGCCTCTCTCCTGGAGGCCCTCTGTCAGACCCAGTGTTGACATGTGGCAAGACACTCCTCGGGGCGCGTCTTGCTTGGGCTTCTCTCATGGAGGCCCTCAGTCAGACCCAGTGTTGACAAGTGTCAAGACACTCCTCGGGGCGCGTCTTGCTTGGGCCTCTCTCCTGGAGGCCCTCAGTCAGACCCATTGTTGACATGTGGCAAGACGCTCCTCGGGGCGCTTCTTGCTTGGGCCTCTCTCCTGGAGGGGCTCAGTCAGACCCAGTGATGACATGTGGCAAGACACTCCTCGGGGCGCGTCTTGCTTGGGCCTCTCTCATGGAGGCCCTCAGTCAGACCCAGTGTTGACAAGTGTCAAGACGCTCCTCGGGGCGCGTCTTGCTTGGGCCTCTCTCCTGGAGGCACTCAGTCAGACCCATTGTTGACATGTGGCAAGACACTCCTCTGGGCGCGTCTTGCTTGGGCTTCTCTCCTGGAGGCCCTCAGTCAGACCCATTGTTGACAAGAGGCAAGACGCTCCTCGGGGCGCTTCTTGCTTTGGCCTCTCTCCTGGAGGCGCTAAGTCAGACCCAGTGTTGACATGTGGCAAGACGCTCCTCGGGGCACGTCTTGCTTGGGCCTCTCTCCTGGAGGCGCTCAGTCAGACCCAGTGTTGACATGTGGCAAGACGCTCCTCGGGGCGCTTCTTGCTTAGCCTCTCTCCTGGAGGCGCTCAGTCAGACCCAGTGGTGACATGTGGCAAGACGCTCCTCGGGGCGCGTCTTACTTGGGCCTCTCTCCTGGAGGCGCTCAGTCAGACCCAGTGGTGACATGTGGCAAGACGCTCCTCGGGGCACGTATTGCTTGGGCCTCTCTCCTGGAGGCCCTCTGTCAGACCCAGTGTTGACATGTGGCAAGACGCTCCTCGGGGCGTGTCTTGCTTGGGCCTCTCTCCTGGAGGCGCTCAGTAAGACCAAGTGCTGACATGTGGCAAGACGCTCCTCGGTGTGCGTCTTGCTTGGGCCTCTCTCCTGGAGGCGCTCAGTCAGACCCAGTGTTGACATGTGGCAAGACACTCCTCGGGGCGCGTCTTGCTTGGGCCTCTCTCCTGGAGGCGCTCAGTCAGACCAAGTGCTGACATGTGGCAAGACGCTCCTCGGTGCGCGTCTTGCTTGGGCCTCTCTCCTGGAGGCGCTCAGTCAGACCCAGTGTTGACATTTGGCAAGACGCTCCTCGGTGCGCGTCTTGCTTGGGCCTCTCTCCTGGAGGCGCTCAGTCAGACCCAGTGTTGACATGTGGCAAGACACTCCTCGGGGCGAGCCTTGCTTGGGCCTCTCTCCTGGAGGCACTCAGTCAGACCCAGTGTTGACATGTGGCAAGACGCTCCTCGGGGCGCTTCTTGCTTGGGCCTCTCTCCTGGAGGGGCTCAGTCAGACCCAGTGATGACATGTGGCAAGACACTCCTCGGGGCGCGTCTTGCTTGGGCCTCTCTCCTGGAGGCCCTCTGTCAGACCCAGTGTTGACATGTGGCAAGACACTCCTCGGGGAGCGTCTTGCTTGGGCCTCTCTCATGGAGGCCCTCAGTCAGACCCAGTGTTGACAAGTGTCAAGACGCTCCTCGGGGCACGTCTTGCTTGGGCCTCTCTCCTGGAGGCACTCAGTCAGACCCATTGTTGACATGTGGCAAGACGCTCCTCTGGGCGCGTCTTGCTTGGGCTTCTCTCCTGGAGGCCCTCAGTCAGACCCATTGTTGACAAGAGGCAAGACGCTCCTCGGGGCGCTTCTTGCTTGGGCCTCTCTCCTGGAGGCGCTCAGTCAGACCCAGTGTTGACATGTGGCAAGACGCTCCTCGGGGCACGTCTTGCTTGGGCCTCTCTCCTGGAGGCGCTCAGTCAGACCCAGTGTTGACATGTGGCAAGACGCTCCTCGGGGCGCTTCTTGCTTGGGCCTCTCTCCTGGAGGCGCTCAGTCAGACCCAGTGGTGACATGTAGCAAGACGCTCCTCGGGGCGCGTCTTACTTGGGCCTCTCTCCTGGAGGCGCTCAGTCAGACCCAGTGGTGACATGTGGCAAGACGCTCCTCGGGGCACGTATTGCTTGGGCCTCTCTCCTGGAGGCCCTCTGTCAGACCCAGTGTTGACATGTGGCAAGACGCTCCTCGGGGCGCGTCTTGCTTGGGCTTCTCTCATTGAGGCCCTCAGTCAGACCCAGTGTTGACATGTGTCAAGACGCTCCTCGGGGCGTGTCACGCTTGGGCCTCTCTCCTGGAGGCGCTCAGTCAGACCCAGTGTCGACATGTGGCAAGACACTCCTCGGGGCGCGTCTTGCTTGGGCCTCTCTCCTGGAGGCCCTCTGTCAGACCCAGTGTTGACATGTGGCAAGACGCTCCTCGGGGCGCGTCTTGCTTGGGCCTCTCTCATGGAGGCCCTCAGTCAGACCCAGTGTTGACAAGTGTCAAGACGCTCCTCAGGGCGCGTCTTGCCCTCAGTCAGACCCATTGTTGACATGTGGCAAGACGCTCCTCGGGGCGCTTCTTGCTTGGGACTCTCTCCTGGAGGCGCTCAGTCAGACCCAGTGTTGACATGTGGCAAGACGCTCCTCGGGGCACGTCTTGCTTGGGCCTCTCTCCTGGAGGCCCTCTGTCAGACCCAGTGTTGACATGTGGCAAGACGCTCCTAGGGGCGCGTCTTGCTTGGGCCTCTCTCCTGGAGGCGCTCAGTCAGACCAAGTGCTGACATGTGGCAAGACGCTCCACGGTGCGCGTCTTGCTTGGGCCCCTCTCCTGGAGGCGCTCAGTCAGATCCAGTGTTGACATGTGGCAAGACGCTCCTCGGTGCGCGTCTTGCTTGGGCCTCTCTCCTGGAGGCGCTCAGTCAGACCCAGTGTTGACATGTGGCAAGACACTCCTCGGGGCGCGTCTTGCTTGGGCCTCTCTCCTGGAGGCCCTCTGTCAGACCCAGTGTTGACATGTGGCAAGACGCTCCTAGGGGCGCGTCTTGCTTGGCTCTCTCTACTGGAGGCGCTCAGTCAGACCGAGTGCTGACATGTGGCAAGACGCTCCTCGGGGCGCGTCTTGCTTGGGGCTCTCTCCTGGAGGCGCTCAGTCAGACCCAGTGGTGACGTATGGCAAGACGCTGCTCGGGGCGCGTATTGCTTGGGCCTCTCTCCTGGAGGCCCTCTGTCAGACCCAGTGTTGACATGTGGCAAGACACTCCTCGGGGCGCGTCTTGCTTGGGCTTCTCTCATGGAGGCCCTCAGTCAGACCCAGTGTTGACAAGTGTCAAGACACTCCTCGGGGCGCGTCTTGCTTGGGCCTCTCTCCTGGAGGCGCTCAGTCAGACCCATTGTTAACATGTGGCAAGACGCTCCTCGGGGCGCGTCTTGCTTTGGCTTCTCTCCTGGAGGCCCTCAGTCAGACCCATTGTTGACATGTGGCAAGACGCTCCTCGGGGCGCTTCTTGCTTGGGCCTCTCTCCTGGAGGCGCTCAGTCAGACCCAGTGTTGACCTGTGGCAAGACTCTCCTCGGGGCGCTTCTTGCTTGGGCCATCTCCTGGAGGCGCTCAGTCAGACCCAGTGTTGACATGTTGCAAGACGCTCCTCGGGGCACATCTTGCTTGGGCCACTCTCCTGGAGGCGCTCAGTCAGACCCAGTGTTGACATGTGGCAAGACGCTCCTCGGGGCGCGTCTTGCTTGGGCCTCTCTCCTGGAGGCGCTCAGTCAGATCCAGTGTTGACATGTGGCAAGACGCTCCTCGGTGCGCGTCTTGCTTGGGCCTCTCTCCTGGAGGCGCTCAGTCAGACCCAGTGTTGACATGTGGCAAGACACTCCTCGGGGCGCGTCTTGCTTGGGCCTCTCTCCTGGAGGCCCTCTGTCAGACCCAGTGTTGACATGTGGCAAGACGCTCCTAGGGGCGCGTCTTGCTTGGCTCTCTCTACTGGAGGCGCTCAGTCAGACCGAGTGCTGACATGTGGCAAGACGCTCCTCGGGGCGCGTCTTGCTTGGGGCTCTCTCCTGGAGGCGCTCAGTCAGACCCAGTGGTAACGTATGGCAAGACGCTGCTCGGGGCGCGTATTGCTTGGGCCTCTCTCCTGGAGGCCCTCTGTCAGACCCAGTGTTGACATGTGGCAAGACACTCCTCGGGGCGCGTCTTGCTTGGGCTTCTCTCATGGAGGCCCTCAGTCAGACCCAGTGTTGACAAGTGTCAAGACACTCCTCGGGGCGCGTCTTGCTTGGGCCTCTCTCCTGGAGGCGCTCAGTCAGACCCATTGTTAACATGTGGCAAGACGCTCCTCGGGGCGCGTCTTGCTTTGGCTTCTCTCCTGGAGGCCCTCAGTCAGACCCATTGTTGACATGTGGCAAGACGCTCCTCGGGGCGCTTCTTGCTTGGGCCTCTCTCCTGGAGGCGCTCAGTCAGACCCAGTGTTGACCTGTGGCAAGACTCTCCTCGGGGCGCTTCTTGCTTGGGCCATCTCCTGGAGGCGCTCAGTCAGACCCAGTGTTGACATGTTGCAAGACGCTCCTCGGGGCACATCTTGCTTGGGCCACTCTCCTGGAGGCGCTCAGTCAGACCCAGTGTTGACATGTGGCAAGACGCTCCTCGGGGCGCGTCTTGCTTGGGCCTCTCTCCTGGAGGCGCTCAGTCAGACCCAGTGTTGACATGTGGCAAGACGCTCCTCGGGGGGCGTCTTACTTGGGCCTCTCTCCTGGAGGCGCTCAGTCAGACCCAGTGTTGACATGTGGCAAGACGCTCCTCGGGGCGCGTCTTGCTTGGGCCTCTCTCCTGGAGGCTCTCAGTCAGACCCAGTGGTGACATGTGGCAAGACGCTCCTCGGGGCGCGTCTTGCTTGGCTCTCTCTCCTGGAGGCGCTCAGTCAGACCGAGTGCTGACATGTGGCAAGACGCTCCTCGGGGCGCGTCTTGCTTGGGCCTCTCTCCTGGAGGCGCTCAGTCAGACCCAGTGGTGACGTATGGCAAGACGCTCCTCGGGGCGCGTATTGCTTGGGCCTCTCTCCTGGAGGCCCTCTGTCAGACCCAGTGTTGACATGTGTCAAGACGCTCCTCGGGGCGTGTCTTGCTTGGGCCTCTCTCCTGGAGGCGCTCAGTCAGACCCAGTGTCGACATGTGGCAAGACACTCCTCGGGGCACGTCTTGCTTGGGCCTCTCTCCTGGAGGCCCTCTGTCAGACCCAGTGTTGACATGTGGCAAGACGCTCCTCGGGGCGCGTCTTGCTTGGGCCTCTCTCATGGAGGCCCTCTGTCAGACCCATTGTTGACATGTGGCAAGACGCTCCTCGGGGCGCTTCTTGCTTGGGCCTCTCTCCTGGAGGGGCTCAGTCAGACCCAGTGATGACATGTGGCAAGACACTCCTCGGGGCGCGTCTTGCTTGGGCCTCTCTCATGGAGGCCCTCAGTCAGACCCAGTGTTGACAAGTGTCAAGACGCTCCTCGGGGCGCGTCTTGCTTGGGCCTCTCTCCTGGAGGCACTCAGTCAGACCCATTGTTGACATGTGGCAAGACACTCCTCTGGGCGCGTCTTGCTTGGGCTTCTCTCCTGGAGGCCCTCAGTCAGACCCATTGTTGACAAGAGGCAAGACGCTCCTCGGGGCGCTTCTTGCTTGGGCCTCTCTCCTGGAGGCGCTAAGTCAGACCCAGTGTTGACATGTGGCAAGACGCTCCTCGGGGCACGTCTTGCTTGGGCCTCTCTCCTGGAGGCGCTCAGTCAGACCCAGTGTTGACATGTGGCAAGACGCTCCTCGGGGCGCTTCTTGCTTGGGCCTCTCTCCTGGAGGCGCTCAGTCAGACCCAGTGGTGACATGTGGCAAGACGCTCCTCGGGGCGCGTCTTACTTGGGCCTCTCTCCTGGAGGCGCTCAGTCAGACCCAGTGGTGACATGTGGCAAGACGCTCCTCGGGGCACGTATTGCTTGGGCCTCTCTCCTGGAGGCCCTCTGTCAGACCCAGTGTTGACATGTGGCAAGACGCTCCTCGGGGCGTGTCTTGCTTGGGCCTCTCTCCTGGAGGCGCTCAGTAAGACCAAGTGCTGACATGTGGCAAGACGCTCCTCGGTGCGCGTCTTGCTTGGGCCTCTCTCCTGGAGGCGCTCAGTCAGACCCAGTGTTGACATGTGGCAAGACACTCCTCGGGGCGCGTCTTGCTTGGGCCTCTCTCCTGGAGGCGCTCAGTCAGACCAAGTGCTGACATGTGGCAAGACGCTCCTCGGTGCGCGTCTTGCTTGGGCCTCTCTCCTGGAGGCGCTCAGTCAGACCCAGTGTTGACATTTGGCAAGACGCTCCTCGGTGCGCGTCTTGCTTGGGCCTCTCTCCTGGAGGCGCTCAGTCAGACCCAGTGTTGACATGTGGCAAGACACTCCTCGGGGCGCGTCTTGCTTGGGCCTCTCTCCTGGAGGCACTCAGTCAGACCCAGTGTTGACATGTGGCAAGACGCTCCTCGGGGCGCTTCTTGCTTGGGCCTCTCTCCTGGAGGGGCTCAGTCAGACCCAGTGATGACATGTGGCAAGACACTCCTCGGGGCGCGTCTTGCTTGGGCCTCTCTCCTGGAGGCCCTCTGTCAGACCCAGTGTTGACATGTGGCAAGACACTCCTCGGGGAGCGTCTTGCTTGGGCCTCTCTCATGGAGGCCCTCAGTCAGACCCAGTGTTGACAAGTGTCAAGACTCTCCTCGGGGATCGTCTTGCTTGGGCCTCTCTCCTGGAGGCACTCAGTCAGACCCATTGTTGACATGTGGCAAGACGCTCCTCTGGGCGCGTCTTGCTTGGGCTTCTCTCCTGGAGGCCCTCAGTCAGACCCATTGTTGACAAGAGGCAAGACGCTCCTCGGGGCGCTTCTTGCTTGGGCCTCTCTCCTGGAGGCGCTCAGTCAGACCCAGTGTTGACATGTGGCAAGACGCTCCTCGGGGCACGTCTTGCTTGGGCCTCTCTCCTGGAGGCGCTCAGTCAGACCCAGTGTTGACATGTGGCAAGACGCTCCTCGGGGCGCGTCTTGCTTGGGCCTCTCTCCTGGAGGCCCTCTGTCAGACCCAGTGTTGACATGTGGCAAGACGCTCCTCGGGGCGCGTCTTGCTTGGGCCTCTCTCCTGGAGGCGCTCAGTCAGACCCAGTGTTGACAAGTGTCAAGACGCTCCTCAGGGCGCGTCTTGCCCTCAGTCAGACCCATTGTTGACATGTGGCAAGACGCTCCTCGGGGCGCTTCTTGCTTGGGACTCTCTCCTGGAGGCGCTCAGTCAGACCCAGTGTTGACATGTGGCAAGACGCTCCTCGGGGCACGTCTTGCTTGGGCCTCTCTCCTGGAGGCCCTCTGTCAGACCCAGTGTTGACATGTGGCAAGACGCTCCTAGGGGCGCGTCTTGCTTGGGCCTCTCTCCTGGAGGCGCTCAGTCAGACCAAGTGCTGACATGTGGCAAGACGCTCCACGGTGCGCGTCTTGAATGGGCCCCTCTCCTGGAGGCGCTCAGTCAGATCCAGTGTTGACATGTGGCAAGACGCTCCTCGGTGCGCGTCTTGCTTGGGCCTCTCTCCTGGAGGCGCTCAGTCAGACCCAGTGTTGACATGTGGCAAGACACTCCTCGGGGCGCGTCTTGCTTGGGCCTCTCTCCTGGAGGCCCTCTGTCAGACCCAGTGTTGACATGTGGCAAGACGCTCCTAGGGGCGCGTCTTGCTTGGCTCTCTCTACTGGAGGCGCTCAGTCAGACCGAGTGCTGACATGTGGCAAGACGCTCCTCGGGGCGCGTCTTGCTTGGGGCTCTCTCCTGGAGGCGCTCAGTCAGACCCAGTGGTGACGTATGGCAAGACGCTCCTCGGGGCGCGTATTGCTTGGGCCTCTCTCCTGGAGGCCCTCTGTCAGACCCAGTGTTGACATGTGGCAAGACACTCCTCGGGGCGCGTCTTGCTTGGGCTTCTCTCATGGAGGCCCTCAGTCAGACCCAGTGTTGACAAGTGTCAAGACACTCCTCGGGGCGCGTCTTGCTTGGGCCTCTCTCCTGGAGGCGCTCAGTCAGACCCATTGTTAACATGTGGCAAGACGCTCCTCGGGGCGCGTCTTGCTTTGGCTTCTCTCCTGGAGGCCCTCAGTCAGACCCATTGTTGACATGTGGCAAGACGCTCCTCGGGGCGCTTCTTGCTTGGGCCTCTCTCCTGGAGGCGCTCAGTCAGACCCAGTGTTGACCTGTGGCAAGACTCTCCTCGGGGCGCTTCTTGCTTGGGCCATCTCCTGGAGGCGCTCAGTCAAACCCAGTGTTGACATGTTGCAAGACGCTCCTCGGGGCACATCTTGCTTGGGCCACTCTCCTGGAGGCGCTCAGTCAGACCCAGTGTTGACATGTGGCAAGACGCTCCTCGGGGCGCGTCTTGCTTGGGCCTCTCTCCTGGAGGCGCTCAGTCAGACCCAGTGTTGACATGTGGCAAGACGCTCCTCGGGGCGCGTCTTACTTGGGCCTCTCTCCTGGAGGCGCTCAGTCAGACCCAGTGTTGACATGTGGCAAGACGCTCCTCGGGGCGCGTCTTGCTTGGGCCTCTCTCCTGGAGGCTCTCAGTCAGACCCAGTGGTGACATGTGGCAAGACGCTCCTCGGGGCGCGTCTTGCTTGGCTCTCTCTCCTGGAGGCGCTCAGTCAGACCGAGTGCTGACATGTGGCAAGACGCTCCTCGGGGCGCGTCTTGCTTGGGCCTCTCTCCTGGAGGCGCTCAGTCAGACCCAGTGGTGACGTATGGCAAGACGCTCCTCGGGGCGCGTATTGCTTGGGCCTCTCTCCTGGAGGCCCTCTGTCAGACCCAGTGTTGACATGTGTCAAGACGCTCCTCGGGGCGTGTCTTGCTTGGGCCTCTCTCCTGGAGGCGCTCAGTCAGACCCAGTGGTGACATGTGGCAAGACGCTCCTCGGGGCACGTATTGCTTGGGCCTCTCTCCTGGAGGCCCTCTGTCAGACCCAGTGTTGACATGTGGCAAGACGCTCCTCGGGGCGCGTCTTGCTTGGGCTTCTCTCATTGAGGCCCTCAGTCAGACCCAGTGTTGACATGTGTCAAGACGCTCCTCGGGGCGTGTCTTGCTTGGGCCTCTCTCCTGGAGGCGCTCAGTCAGACCCAGTGTCGACATGTGGCAAGACACTCCTCGGGGCACGTCTTGCTTGGGCCTCTCTCCTGGAGGCCCTCTGTCAGACCCAGTGTTGACATGTGGCAAGACGCTCCTCGGGGCGCGTCTTGCTTGGGCCTCTCTCATGGAGGCCCTCAGTCAGACCCAGTGTTGACATGTGGCAAGACGCTCCTCGGGGCGCGTCTTGCTTGGGCCTCTCTCATGGAGGCCCTCAGTCAGACCCAGTGTTGACAAGTGTCAAGACGCTCCTCAGGGCGCGTCTTGCCCTCAGTCAGACCCATTGTTGACATAAGGCAAGACGCTCCTCGGGGCGCTTATTGCTTGGGCCTCTCTCCTGGAGGCGCTCAGTCAGACCCAGTGTTGACATGTGGCAAGACGCTCCTCGGGGCACGTCTTGCTTGGGCCTCTCTCCTGGAGGCCCTCTGTCAGACCCAGTGTTGACATGTGGCAAGACGCTCCTAGGGGCGCGTCTTGCTTGGGCCTCTCTCCTGGAGGCGCTCAGTCAGACCAAGTGCTGAGATGTGGCAAGACGCTCCTCGGTGCGCGTCTTGCTTGGGCCTCTCTCCTGGAGGCGCTCAGTCAGATCCAGTGTTGACATGTGGCAAGACGCTCCTCGGTGCGCGTCTTGCTTGGGCCTCTCTCCTGGAGGCGCTCAGTCAGACCCAGTGTTGACATGTGGCAAGACACTCCTCGGGGCGCGTCTTGCTTGGGCCTCTCTCCTGGAGGCCCTCTGTCAGACCCAGTGTTGACATGTGGCAAGACGCTCCTAGGGGCGCGTCTTGCTTGGCTCTCTCTACTGGAGGCGCTCAGTCAGACCGAGTGCTGACATGTGGCAAGACGCTCCTCGGGGCGCGTCTTGCTTGGGCCTCTCTCCTGGAGGCGCTCAGTCAGACCCAGTGGTGACGTATGGCAAGACGCTCCTTGGGGCGCGTATTGCTTGGGCCTCTCTCCTGGAGGCCCTCTGTCAGACCCAGTGTTGACAAGTGTCAAGACACTCCTCGGGGCGCGTCTTGCTTGGGCCTCTCTCCTGGAGGCGCTCAGTCAGAACCATTGTTAACATGTGGCAAGACGCTCCTCGGGGCGCGTCTTGCTTTGGCTTCTCTCCTGGAGGCCCTCAGTCAGACCCATTGTTGACATGTGGCAAGACGCTCCTCGGGGCGCTTCTTGCTTGGGCCTCTCTCCTGGAGGCGCTCAGTCAGACCCAGTGTTGACATGTGGCAAGACGCTCCTCGGGGCACATCTTGCTTGGGCCACTCTCCTGGAGGCGCTCAGTCAGACCCAGTGTTGACATGTGGCAAGACGCTCCTCGGGGCGCGTCTTGCTTGGGCCTCTCTCCTGGAGGCGCTCAGTCAGACCCAGTGTTGACATGTGGCAAGACGCTCCTCGGGGCGCGTCTTACTTGGGCCTCTCTCCTGGAGGCGCTCAGTGAGACCCAGTGTTGACATGTGGCAAGACGCTCCTCGGAGCGCGTCTTGCTTGGGCCTATCTCCTGGAGGCTCTCAGTCAGACCCAGTGGTGACATGTGGCAAGACGCTCCTCGGGGCGCGTCTTGCTTGGCTCTCTCTCCTGGAGGCGCTCAGTCAGACCGAGTGCTGACATGTGGCAAGACGCTCCTCGGGGCGCGTCTTGCTTGGGCCTCTCTCCTGGAGGCACTCAGTCAGACCCAGTGGTGACGTATGGCAAGAAGCTCCTCGGGGCGCGTATTGCTTGGGCCTCTCTCCTGGGGGCCCTCTGTCAGACCCAGTGTTGACATGTGGCAAGACACTCCTCGGGGCGCGTCTTGCTTGGGCTTCTCTCATGGAGGCCCTCAGTCAGACCCAGTGTTCACAAGTGTCAAGACACTCCTCGGGGCACGTCTTGCTTGGGCCTCTCTCCTGGAGGCCCTCAGTCAGACCCATTGTTGACATGTGGCAAGACGCTCCTCGGGGCGCTTCTTGCTTGGGCCTCTCTCCTGGAGGGGCTCAGTCAGACCCAGTGATGACATGTGGCAAGACACTCCTCGGGGCGCGTCTTGCTTGGGCCTCTCTCCTGGAGGCCCTCTGTCAGACCCAGTGTTGACATGTGGCAAGACGCTCCTCGGGGCGCGTCTTGCTTGGGCTTCTCTCATTGAGGCCCTCAGTCAGACCCAGTGTTGACATGTGTCAAGACGCTCCTCGGGGCGTGTCTTGCTTGGGCCTCTGTCCTGGAGGCGCTCAGTCAGACCCAGTGTTGACATGTGGCAAGGAACTCCTCGGGGCGCGTCTTGCTTGGGCCTCTCTCATGGAGGCCCTCAGTCAGACCCAGTGTTGACAAGTGTCAAGACGCTCCTCAGGGCGCGTCTTGCTTGGGCCTCTCTCCTGGAGGCCCTCAGTCAGACCCATTGTTGACATGTGGCAAGACGCTCCTCGGGGCGCTTCTTGCTTGGGCCTCTCTCCTGGAAGCGCTCAGTCAGACCCAGTGTTGACATGTGGCAAGACGCTCCTCGGTGCGCGTCTTGCTTGGGCCTCTCTCCTGGAGGCGCTCAGTCAGACCCAGTGTTGACATGTGGCAAGACACTCCTCGGGGCGCGTCTTGATTGGGCCTCTCTCCTGGAGGCCCTCTGTCAGACCCAGTGTTGACATGTGGCAAGACACTCCTCGGGGCGCGTCTTGCTTGGGCTTCTCTCATGGAGGCCCTCAGTCAGACCCAGTGTTAACAAGTGTCAAGACACTCTTCGGGGCGCGTCTTGCTTGGGCTTTTCTCCTGGAGGCGCTCAGTCAGACCGAGTGCTGACATGTGGCAAGACGCTCCTCGGGGCGCGTCTTGCTTGGGCCTCTCTCCTGGAGGCGCTCAGTCAGACCCAGTGGTGACGTATGGCAAGACGCTCCTCGGGGCGCGTATTGCTTGTGCCTCTCTCCTGAAGGCCCTCTGTCAGACCCAGTGTTGACATGTGGCAAGACACTCCTCGGGGCGCGTCTTGCTTGGGCTTCTCTCATGGAGGCCCTCAGTCAGACCCAGTGTTGACAAGTGTCAAGACACTCCTCGGGGCGCGTCTTGCTTGGGCCTCTCTCCTGGAGGCGCTCAGTCAGACCCATTGTTGACATGTGGCAAGACGCTCCTCGGGGCGCGTCTTGCTTTGGCCTCTCTCCTGGAGGCGCTCAGTCAGACCCAGTGGTGACATGTGGCAAGACGCTCCTCGGTGCACGTATTGCTTGGGCCTCTCTCCTGGAGGCCCTCTGTCAGACCCAGTGTTGACATGTGGCAAGACGCTCCTCGGGGCGCGTCTTGCTTGGGCCTCTCTCCTGGAGGCCCTCTGTCAGACCCAGTGTTGACATGTGGCAAGACGCTCCTCGGGGCGCGTCTTGCTTGGGCCTCTCTCCTGGAGGCGCTCAGTCAGACCGAGTGCTGACATGTGGCAAGACGCTCCTCGGTGCGCGTCTTGCTTGGGCCTCTCTCCTGGAGGCGCTCAGTCAGACCCAGTGTTGACATGTGGCAAGACGCTCCTCGGGGCGCGTCTTACTTGGGCCTCTCTCCTGGAGGCGCTCAGTCAGACCCAGTGTTGACATGTGGCAAGACACTCCTCGGGGCGCGTCTTGCTTGGGCCTCTCTCCTGGAGGCCCTCTGTCAGACCCAGTGTTGACATGTGGCAAGACGCTCCTAGGGGCGCGTCTTGCTTGGCTCTCTCTCCTGGAGGCGCTCCGTCAGACCGAGTGCTGACATGTGGCAAGACGCTCCTCGGGGCCCGTCTTGCTTGGGCCTCTCTCCTGGAGGCGCTCAGTAAGACCCAGTGGTGACGTATGGCAAGACGCTCCTCGGGGCGCGTATTGCTTGGGCCTCTCTCCTGGAGGCCCTCTGTCAGACCCAGTGTTGACATGTAACAAGACACTCCTCGGGGCGCGTCTTGCTTGGGCTTCTCTAATGGAGGCCCTCAGTCAGACCCAGTGTTGACAAGTGTCAAGACACTCCTCGGGGCGCGTCTTGCTTGGGCCTCTCTCCTGGAGGCGCTCAGTCAGACCCATTGTTGACATGTGGCAAGACGCTCCTCGGGGCGCGTCTTGCTTGGGCTTCTCTCCTGGAGGCCCTCAGTCAGACCCATTGTTGACATGTGGCAAGACGCTCCTCGGGGCGCTTCTTGCTTGGGCCTCTCTCCTGGAGGCGCTCAGTCAGACCCAGTGTTGACATGTGGCAAGACTCTACTCGGGGCGCTTCTTGCTTGGGCCTCTCTCCTGGAGGCGCTCAGTCAGACCCAGTGTTGACAAGTGGCAAGACGCTCCTCGGGGCACGTCTTGCTTGGGCCTCTCTCCTGGAGGCGCTCAGTCAGACCCAGTGTTGACATGTGGCAAGACGCTCCTCGGGGCGCGTCTTACTTGGGCCTCTCTCCTGGAGGCGCTCAGTCAGACCCAGTGTTGACATGTGGCAAGACGCTCCTCGGGGCGCGTCTTGCTTGGGCCTCTCTCCTGGAGGCTCTCAGTCAGACCCAGTGGTGACATGTGGCAAGAGGCTCCTCGGGGCGCGTCTTGCTTGGGCCTCTCTCCTGGAGGCGCTCAGTCAGACCCAGTGTTGACATGTTTTAAGACACTCCTCGGGGCGCGTCTTGCTTGGGCCTCTCTCCTGGAGGCGCTCAGTCAGACCCAGTGTTGACATGTGGCAAGACGCTCCTCGGGGCACGTCTTGCTTGGGCCTCTCTCCTGGAGGCGCTCAGTCAGACCCAGTGTTGACATGTGGCAAGACGCTCCTCGGGGCGCGTCTTGATTGGGCTTCTCTCCTGGAGGCCCTCAGTCAGACCCAGTGTTGACATGTGGCAAGACGCTCCTCGGGGCGCGTCTTGATTGGGGACTCTCTCCTGGAGGCGCTCAGTCAGACCCAGTGTTGACATGTGGCAAGACGCTCCTCGGGGCGCTTCTTGCTTGGGCCTCTCGCCTGGAGGTGCTCAGTCAGACCCAGTGTTGACATGTGGCAAGACGCTCCTCGGGGCGCGTCTTGCTTGGGCCTCTCTCCTGGAGGCGCTCAGTCAAACCTCACTGTTGACATGTGGCAAGACGCTCCTCGGGGCGCGTCTTGCTTGGGCTTCTCTCCTGGAGGCCCTCAGTCAGACCCATTGTTGACATGTGGCAAGACGCTCCTCGGGGTGCGTCTTGCTTGGGCCTCTCTCCTGGAGGCGCTCAGTCAGACCGAGTAGTGACATGTGGCAAGGTGCTCCTCGGGGCGCGTCTTTCTTGGGCCTCTCTCCTGGAGGCGCTCAGTCAGACCGAGTGCTGACATGTGGCAAGACGCTCCTCGGGGCGCGTCTTGCTGGGGCTTCTGTCATGGAGGCACTCAGTCAGACCCAGTGTTGACATGTGGCAAGACACTCCTCGGGGCGCGTCTTGCTTGGGCCTCTCTCCTGGAGGCGCTCAGTCAGACCCAGTGGTGACATATGGCAAGACGCTCCTTCGGGGCGCGTGTTGCTTGGGCCTCTCTCCTGGAGCCCCTCTGTCAGACCCAGTGTTGACATGTGGCAAGACGCTCCACGGGGCGCGTCTTGCTTGGGCCTCTCTCCTGGAGGCGCTCAGTCAGACCCAGTGTTGACATGTGGCAAGACGCTCCTGGGGGCGTGTCTTGCCTGGGCCTCTCTCCTGGAGGCGCTCAGTCAGACCGAGTGCTGACATGTGGCAAGACGCTCCTCAGGGCGCGTCTTGCTTGGGCCTCTCTCCTGGAGGCGCTCAGTCAGACCCAGTGGTGACATATGGCAAGACACTCCTCGGGGCGCGTATCGCTTGGGCCTCTCTCCTGGATGCCCTCTGTCAGACCCAGTGTTCACATGTGGCAAGACACTCCTCGTGGCGCGTCTTGCTTGGGCCTCTCTCCTGGAGGCCCTCTGTCAGACCCAGTGTTGACATGTGGCAAGACGCTCCTAGGGGCGCATCTTGCTTGGGCCTCTCTCCTGGAGGCGCTCAGTCAGACCGAGTGCTTACATGTGGCAAGACGCTCCTCGGGGTCCGTCTTGCTTGGGCCTCTCTCCTGGAGGCGCTCAGTCAGACCCAGTGGTGACATATGGCAAGACGCTCCTCGGGGCGCGTCTTGGTTGGGCCTCTCTCCTGGAGGCGCTCAGTCAGACCCAGTGGTGACATGTGGCAAGACGCTCCTCGGGGCGCGTCTTACTTGGGCCTCTCTCCTGGAGGCGCTCAGTCAGACCCAGTGATGACATGTGGCAAGACGCTCCTCGGGGCACGTATTGCTTGGGCCTCTCTCCTGGAGGCCCTCTGTCAGACCCAGTGTACACATGTGGCAAGACGCTCCTCGGGGCGCGTCTTGCTTGGGCTTCTCTCATTGAGGCCCTCAGTCAGACCCAGTGTTGACATGTGTCAAGACGCTCCTCGGGGCGCGTCTTGCTTGGGCCTCTCTCATGGAGGCGCTCAGTCAGACCCAGTGTTGACATGTGGCAAGACACTCCTCGGGGCGCGTCTTGCTTGGGCCTCTCTCATGGAGGCCCTCAGTCAGACCCAGTGTTGACAAGTGTCAAGACGCTCCTCAGGGCGCCTCTTGCTTGGGCCTCTCTACTGGAGGCGCTCAGTCAGACCCATTGTTGACATGTGGCAAGACGCTCCTCGGGGCGCGTCTTGCTTGGGCTTCTCTCCTGGAGGCCCTCAGTCAGACCCATTGTTGACATGTGGCAAGACGCTCCTCGGGGCGCTTCTTGCTTGGGCCTCTCTCCTGGAGGCGCTCAGTCAGACCCAGTGTTGACATGTGGCAAGACGCCCTCGGGGCACGTCTTGCTTGGGCCTCTCTCCTGGAGGCGCTCAGTCAGACCCAGTGTTGACATGTGGCAAGACGCTCCTCGGGGCATATCTTGCTTGGGCCTCTCTCCTGGAGGCCATCTGTCAGACCCAGTGTTGACATGTGGCAAGACGCTCCAAGGGGCGCGTATTGCTTGGGCCTCTCTCCTGGAGGCCCTCTGTCAGACCCAGTGTTCACATGTGGCAAGACACTCCTCGGGGCGCGTCTTGCTTGGGCCTCTCTCCTGGAGGCCCTCTGTCAGACCCAGTGTTGACATGTGGCAAGACGCTCCTCGGGGCGCGTCTTGCTTGGGCCTCTCTCCTGGAGGCGCTCAGTCAGACCCAGTGTTGACATGTGGCATGACGCTCCTCGGGGCTCGTCTTGCTTGGGCCTCTCTCCTGGAGGCGCTCAGTCAGACTCAGTGGTGACATGTGGCAAGACGCTCCTCGGGGCGCGTCTTGCTTGGGCCTCTCTCCTGGAGGCGCTCAGTCAGACCCAGTGGTGACATATGGCAAGACGCTCCTTCGGGGCGCGTGTTGCTTGGGCCTCTCTCCTGGAGGCCCTCTGTCAGACCCAGTGTTGACATGTGGCAAGACGCTCCTCGGGGCGCGTCTTGCTTGGGCCTCTCTCCTGGAGGCGCTCAGTCAGAGCCAGTGTTGACATGTGGCAAGACGCTCCTAGGGGCGCGTCTTGCTTGGGCCTCTCTCCTGGAGGCGCTCAGTCAGACCGAGTGCTGACATGTGGCAAGACGCTCCTCGGGGCGCGTCTTGCTTGGGTCTCTCTCCTGGAGGCGCTCAGTCAGACCCAGTGGTGACATGTGGCAAGATACTCCTCGGGGCGCGTCTTGCTTGGGCCTCTCTCCTGGAGGCCCTCTGTCAGACCCAGTGTTGACATGTGGCAAGACGCTCCTCGGGGCGCGTCTTGCTTGGGCCTCTCTCATGGAGGCCCTCGTTCAGACCCAGTGTTGACAAGTGTCAAGACGCTCCTCGGGGCGAGCCTTGCTTCGGCCTCTCTCCTGGAGGCGCTCAGTCAGACCCATTGTTGACATGTGGCAAGACGCTCCTCGGGGCGCGTCTTGCTTGGGCCTCTCTTATGGAGGCCCTCAGTCAGACCCAGTGTTGACATGTGGCAAGACGCTCCTCGGGGCACGTCTTGCTTGGGCTTCTCTCCTGGAGGCGCTCAGTCAGACCCAGTGTTGACATGTGGCAAGACGCTCCTCGGGGCGCGTCTTGCTTGGGCCTCTCTCCTGGAGGCGCTCAGTTAGACCCAGTGGTGACGTATGGCAAGACACTCCTCGGGGCGCGCATTGCTTGGGCCTCTCTCCTGGAGGCCCTCTGTCAGACCCAGTGTTGACATGTAACAAGACACTCCTCGGGGCGCGTCTTGCTTGGGCTTCTCTCCTGGAGGCGCTCAGTCAGACCCAGTGTTGACATGTGGCAAGACGCTCGTCGGGGCGCGTCTTACTTGGGCCTCTCTCCTGGAGGCGCTCAGGCAGACCCAGTGTTGACATGTGGCAAGACACTCCTCGGGGCGCGTCTTGCTTGGGCCTCACTCCTGGAGGCCCTCTGTCAGACCCAGTGTTGACATGTGGCAAGACGCTCCTAGGGGCGCGTCTTGCTTGGCTCTCTCTCCTGGAGGCGCTCAGTCAGACCGAGTGCTGACATGTGGCAAGACGCTCCTCGGGGCGCGTCTTGCTTGGGCCTCTCTCCTGGAGGCGCTCAGTCAGACCCAGTGGTGACGTATGGCAAGACGCTCCTCGGGGCGCGTATTGCTTGGGCCTCTCTCCTGGAGGCCCTCTGTCAGACCCAGTGTTGACATGTAACAAGACACTCCTCGGGGCGCGTCTTGCTTGGGCTTCTCTCATGGAGGCCCTCAGTCAGACCCAGTGTTGACAAGTGTCAAGACACTCCTCGGGGCGCGTCTTGCTTGGGCCTCTCTCCTGGAGGCGCTCAGTCAGACCCATTGTTGACATGTGGCAAGACGCTCCTCGGGGCGCATCTTGCTTGGGCTTCTCTCCTGGAGGCCCTCAGTCAGACCCATTGTTGACATGTGGCAAGACGCTCCTCGGGGCGCTTCTTGCTTGGGCCTCTCTCCTGGAGGCCCTCTGTCAGACCCAGTGTTGACATGTGGCAAGACGCTCCAAGGGGCGCGTCTTGCTTGGGCCTCTCTCCTGGAGGCGCTCAGTCAGACCGAGTGCTGACATGTGGCAAGACGCTCCTCGGTGCGCGTCTTGCTTGGGCCTCTCTCCTGGAGGCGCTCAGTCAGACCCAGTGTTGACATGTGGCAAGACGCTCCTCGGGGCGCGTCTTACTTGGGCCTCTCTCCTGGAGGCGCTCAGTCAGACCCAGTGTTGACATGTGGCAAGACACTCCTCGGGGCGCGTCTTGCTTGGGCCTCTCTCCTGGAGGCCCTCTGTCAGACCCAGTGTTGACATGTGGCAAGACGCTCCTAGGGGCGCGTCTTGCTTGGCTCTCTCTCCTGGAGGCGCTCCGTCAGACCGAGTGCTGACATGTGGCAAGACGCTCCTCGGGGCGCGTCTTGCTTGGGCCTCTCTCCTGGAGGCGCTCAGTCAGACCCAGTGGTGACGTATGGCAAGACGCTCCTCGGGGCGCGTATTGCTTGGGCCTCTCTCCTGGAGGCCCTCTGTCAGACCCAGTGTTGACATGTAACAAGACACTCCTCGGGGCGCGTCTTGCTTGGGCTTCTCTAATGGAGGCCCTCAGTCAGACCCAGTGTTGACAAGTGTCAAGACACTCCTCGGGGCGCGTCTTGCTTGGGCCTCTCTCCTGCAGGCGCTCAGTCAGACCCATTGTTGACATGTGGCAAGACGCTCCTCGGGGCACGTCTTGCTTGGGCTTCTCTCCTGGAGGCCCTCAGTCAGACCCATTGTTGACATGTGGCAAGACGCTCCTCGGGGCGCTTCTTGCTTGGGCCTCTCTCCTGGAGGCGCTCAGTCAGACCCAGTGTTGACATGTGGCAAGACTCTCCTCGGGGCGCTTCTTGCTTGGGCCTCTCTCCTGGAGGCGCTCAGTCAGACCCAGTGTTGACAAGTGGCAAGACGCTCCTCGGGGCACGTCTTGCTTGGGCCTCTCTCCTGGAGGCGCTCAGTCAGACCCAGTGTTGACATGTGGCAAGACGCTCCTCGGGGCGCGTCTTGCTTGGGTCTCTCTCCTGGAGGCGCTCAGTCAGACCCAGTGGTGACATGTGGCAAGATACTCCTCGGGGCGCGTCTTGCTTGGGCCTCTCTCCTGGAGGCCCTCTGTCAGACCCAGTGTTGACATGTGGCAAGACGCTCCTCGGGGCGCGTCTTGCTTGGGCCTCTCTCATGGAGGCCCTCGTTCAGACCCAGTGTTGACAAGTGTCAAGACGCTCCTCGGGGCGAGCCTTGCTTCGGCCTCTCTCCTGGAGGCGCTCAGTCAGACCCATTGTTGACATGTGGCAAGACGCTCCTCGGGGCGCGTCTTGCTTGGGCCTCTCTTATGGAGGCCCTCAGTCAGACCCAGTGTTGACATGTGGCAAGACGCTCCTCGGGGCACGTCTTGCTTGGGCCTCTCTCCTGGAGGCGCTCAGTCAGACCCAGTGTTGACATGTGGCAAGACGCTCCTCGGGGCGCGTCTTGCTTGGGCCTCTCTCCTGGAGGCGCTCAGTTAGACCCAGTGGTGACGTATGGCAAGACGCTCCTCGGGGCGCGCATTGCTTGGGCCTCTCTCCTGGAGGCCCTCTGTCAGACCCAGTGTTGACATGTAACAAGACACTCCTCGGGGCGCGTCTTGCTTGGGCTTCTCTCCTGGAGGCGCTCAGTCAGACCCAGTGTTGACATGTGGCAAGACGCTCGTCGGGGCGCGTCTTACTTGGGCCTCTCTCCTGGAGGCGCTCAGGCAGACCCAGTGTTGACATGTGGCAAGACACTCCTCGGGGCGCGTCTTGCTTGGGCCTCACTCCTGGAGGCCCTCTGTCAGACCCAGTGTTGACATGTGGCAAGACGCTCCTAGGGGCGCGTCTTGCTTGGCTCTCTCTCCTGGAGGCGCTCAGTCAGACCGAGTGCTGACATGTGGCAAGACGCTCCTCGGGGCGCGTCTTGCTTGGGCCTCTCTCCTGGAGGCGCTCAGTCAGACCCAGTGGTGACGTATGGCAAGACGCTCCTCGGGGCGCGTATTGCTTGGGCCTCTCTCCTGGAGGCCCTCTGTCAGACCCAGTGTTGACATGTAACAAGACACTCCTCGGGGCGCGTCTTGCTTGGGCTTCTCTCATGGAGGCCCTCAGTCAGACCCAGTGTTGACAAGTGTCAAGACACTCCTCGGGGCGCGTCTTGCTTGGGCCTCTCTCCTGGAGGCGCTCAGTCAGACCCATTGTTGACATGTGGCAAGACGCTCCTCGGGGCGCATCTTGCTTGGGCTTCTCTCCTGGAGGCCCTCAGTCAGACCCATTGTTGACATGTGGCAAGACGCTCCTCGGGGCGCTTCTTGCTTGGGCCTCTCTCCTGGAGGCCCTCTGTCAGACCCAGTGTTGACATGTGGCAAGACGCTCCAAGGGGCGCGTCTTGCTTGGGCCTCTCTCCTGGAGGCGCTCAGTCAGACCGAGTGCTGACATGTGGCAAGACGCTCCTCGGTGCGCGTCTTGCTTGGGCCTCTCTCCTGGAGGCGCTCAGTCAGACCCAGTGTTGACATGTGGCAAGACGCTCCTCGGGGCGCGTCTTGCTTGGGCCTCTCTCCTGGAGGCCCTCTGTCAGACCCAGTGTTGACATGTGGCAAGACGCTCCTAGGGGCGCGTCTTGCTTGGCTCTCTCTCCTGGAGGCGCTCCGTCAGACCGAGTGCTGACATGTGGCAAGACGCTCCTCGGGGCGCGTCTTGCTTGGGCCTCTCTCCTGGAGGCGCTCAGTCAGACCCAGTGGTGACGTATGGCAAGACGCTCCTCGGGGCGCGTATTGCTTGGGCCTCTCTCCTGGAGGCCCTCTGTCAGACCCAGTGTTGACATGTAACAAGACACTCCTCGGGGCGCGTCTTGCTTGGGCTTCTCTAATGGAGGCCCTCAGTCAGACCCAGTGTTGACAAGTGTCAAGACACTCCTCGGGGCGCGTCTTGCTTGGGCCTCTCTCCTGGAGGCGCTCAGTCAGACCCATTGTTGACATGTGGCAAGACGCTCCTCGGGGCACGTCTTGCTTGGGCTTCTCTCCTGGAGGCCCTCAGTCAGACCCATTGTTGACATGTGGCAAGACGCTCCTCGGGGCGCTTCTTGCTTGGGCCTCTCTCCTGGAGGCGCTCAGTCAGACCCAGTGTTGACATGTGGCAAGACTCTCCTCGGGGCGCTTCTTGCTTGGGCCTCTCTCCTGGAGGCGCTCAGTCAGACCCAGTGTTGACAAGTGGCAAGACGCTCCTCGGGGCACGTCTTGCTTGGGCCTCTCTCCTGGAGGCGCTCAGTCAGACCCAGTGTTGACATGTGGCAAGACGCTCCTCGGGGCGCGTCTTACTTGGGCCTCTCTCCTGGAGGCGCTCAGTCAGACCCAGTGTTGACATGTGGCAAGACGCTCCTCGGGGCGCGTCTTGCTTGGGCCTCTCTCCTGGAGGCTCTCAGTCAGACCCAGTGGTGACTGGTGGCAAGACGCTCCTCGGGGCGCGTCTTGCTTGGGCCTCTCTCCTGGAGGCGCTCAGTCAGACACAGTGTTGACATGTTTCAAGACACTCCTCGGGGTGCGTCTTGCTTGGGCCTCTCTCCTGGAGGCGCTCAGTCAGACCCAGTGTTGACATGTGGCAAGACGCTCCTCGGGGCACGTCTTGCTTGGGCCTCTCTCCTGGAGGCGCTCAGTCAGACCCAGTGTAGACATGTGGCAAGACGCTCCTCGGGGCGCGTCTTGATTGGGCTTCTCTCCTGGAGGCCCTCAGTCAGACCCAGTGTTGACATGTGGCAAGACGCTCCTCGGGGCGCGTCTTGATTGGGGACTCTCTCCTGGAGGCGCTCAGTCAGACCCAGTGTTGACATGTGGCAAGACGCTCCTCGGGGCGCTTCTTGCTTGGGCCTCTTGCCTGGAGGTGCTCAGTCAGACCCAGTGTTGACATGTGGCAAGACGCTCCTCGGGGCGCGTCTTGCTTGGGCCTCTCTCCTGGAGGCGCTCAGTCAAACCTCACTGTTGACATGTGGCAAGACGCTCCTCGGGGCGCGTCTTGCTTGGGCTTCTCTCCTGGAGGCCCTCAGTCAGACCCATTGTTGACATGTGGCAAGACGCTCCTCGGGGTGCGTCTTGCTTGGGCCTCTCTCCTGGAGGCGCTCAGTCAGACCGAGTAGTGACATGTGGCAAGGTGCTCCTCGGGGCGCGTCTTTCTTGGGCCTCTCTCCTGGAGGCGCTCAGTCAGACCGAGTGCTGACATGTGGCAAGACGCTCCTCGGGGCGCGTCTTGCTGGGGCTTCTGTCATGGAGGCACTCAGTCAGACCCAGTGTTGACATGTGGCAAGACACTCCTCGGGGCGCGTCTTGCTTGGGCCTCTCTCCTGGAGGCGCTCAGTCAGACCCAGTGGTGACATATGGCAAGACGCTCCTTCGGGGCGCGTGTTGCTTGGGCCTCTCTCCTGGAGGCCCTCTGTCAGACCCAGTGTTGACATGTGGCAAGACGCTCCACGGGGCGCGTCTTGCTTGGGCCTCTCTCCTGGAGGCGCTCAGTCAGACCCAGTGTTGACATGTGGCAAGACGCTCCTGGGGGCGTGTCTTGCCTGGGCCTCTCTCCTGGAGGCGCTCAGTCAGACCGAGTGCTGACATGTGGCAAGACGCTCCTCAGGGCGCGTCTTGCTTGGGCCTCTCTCCTGGAGGCGCTCAGTCAGACCCAGTGGTGACATATGGCAAGACACTCCTCGGGGCGCGTATCGCTTGGGCCTCTCTCCTGGAGGCCCTCTGTCAGACCCAGTGTTCACATGTGGCAAGACACTCCTCGTGGCGCGTCTTGCTTGGGCCTCTCTCCTGGAGGCCCTCTGTCAGACCCAGTGTTGACATGTGGCAAGACGCTCCTAGGGGCGCATCTTGCTTGGGCCTCTCTCCTGGAGGCGCTCAGTCAGACCGAGTGCTGACATGTGGCAAGACGCTCCTCGGGGTCCGTCTTGCTTGGGCCTCTCTCCTGGAGGCGCTCAGTCAGACCCAGTGGTGACATATGGCAAGACGCTCCTCGGGGCGCGTCTTGCTTGGGCCTCTCTCCTGGAGGCGCTCAGTCAGACCCAGTGTTGACATGTGGCAAGACACTCCTCGGGGCGCGTCTTGCTTGGGCCTCTCTCCTGGAGGCCCTCTGTCAGACCCAGTGTTGACATGTGGCAAGACGCTCCTCGGGGCGCGTCTTGCTTGGGCCTCTCTCATGGAGGCCCTCAGTCAGACCCAGTGTTGACAAGTGTCAAGACGCTCCTCAGGGCGCCTCTTGCTTGGGCCTCTCTCCTGGAGGCGCTCAGTCAGACCCATTGTTGACATGTGGCAAGACGCTCCTCGGGGCGCGTCTTGCTTGGGCTTCTCTCCTGGAGGCCCTCAGTCAGACCCATTGTTTACATGTGGCAAGACGCTCCTCGGGGCGCTTCTTGCTTGGGCCTCTCTCCTGGAGGCGCTCAGTCAGACCCAGTGTTGACATGTGGCAAGACGCCCTCGGGGCGCGTCTTGCTTGGGCCTCTCTCCTGGAGGCGCTCAGTCAGACCCAGTGTTGACATGTGGCAAGACGCTCCTCGGGGCATATCTTGCTTGGGCCTCTCTCCTGGAGGCCCTCTGTCAGACCCAGTGTTGACATGTGGCAAGACGCTCCAAGGGGCGCGTATTGCTTGGGCCTCTCTCCTGGAGGCCCTCTGTCAGACCCAGTGTTCACATGTGGCAAGACACTCCTCGGGGCGCGTCTTGCTTGGGCCTCTCTCCTGGAGGCCCTCTGTCAGACCCAGTGTTGACATGTGGCAAGACGCTCCTCGGGGCGCGTCTTGCTTGGGCCTCTCTCCTGGAGGCGCTCAGTCAGACCCAGTGTTGACATGTGGCAAGACGCTCCTCGGGGCTCGTCTTGCTTGGGCCTCTCTCCTGGAGGCGCTCAGTCAGACTCAGTGGTGACATGTGGCAAGACGCTCCTCGGGGCGCGTCTTGCTTGGGCCTCTCTCCTGGAGGCGCTCAGTCAGACCCAGTGGTGACATATGGCAAGACGCTCCTTCGGGGCGCGTATTGCTTGGGCCTCACTCCTGGAGGCCCTCTGTCAGACCCAGTGTTGACATGTGGCAAGACGCTCCTCGGGGCGCGTCTTGCTTGGGCCTCTCTCCTGGAGGCGCTCAGTCAGAGCCAGTGTTGACATGTGGCAAGACGCTCCTAGGGGGCGCGTCTTGCTTGGGCCTCTCTCCTGGAGGCGCTCAGTCAGACCGAGTGCTGACATGTGGCAAGACGCTCCTCGGGGCGCGTCTTGCTTGGGCCTCTCTCCTGGAGGCGCTCAGTCAGACCCAGTGGTGACATGTGGCAAGATACTCCTCGGGGCGCGTCTTGCTTGGGCCTCTCTCCTGGAGGCCCTCTGTCAGACCCAGTGTTGACATGTGGCAAGACGCTCCTCGGGGCGCGTCTTGCTTGGGCCTCTCTCCTGGAGGCGCTCAGTCAGACCCAGTGGTGACATGTGGCAAGACACTCCTCGGGGCGCGTCTTGCTTGGGCCTCTCTCCTGGAGGCCCGCTATCAGACGCAGTGTTGACATGTGGCAAGACGCTCCTAGGGGCGCATCTTGCTTGGGCCTCTCTCCTGGAGGCGCTCAGTCAGACTGAGTGCTGACATGTGGCAAGACGCTCCTCGGAGTCCGTCTTGCTTGGGCCTCTCTCCTGGAGGCGCTCAGTCAGACCCAGTGGTGACATATGGCAGGACGCTCCTCGGGGCGCGTGTTGCTTGGGCCTCTCTCCTGGAGAACCTCTGTAAGACCCAGTGTTGACATGTGGCAAGACACTCCTCGGGGCGCGTCTTGCTTGGGCCTCTCTCTTGGAGGCGCTCAGTCAGACCCAGTGTTGACATGTGGCAAGACGCTCCTAGGGGTGCGTCTTGCTTGGGCCTCTCTCCTGGAGGCGCTCAGTCAGACCGAGTGCTGACATGTGGCAAGACGCTCCTCGGGGCGCGTCTTGCTTGGGCCTCTCTCCTGGAGGCGCTCAGTCAGACCCAGTGGTGACATTTGGCAAGACGCTCCTCGGGGCGCGTATTGCTTGGGCCTCTCTCCTGGAGGCCCTCTGTCAGACCCAGTGTTGACATGTGGCAGGACACTCCTCGGGGCACGTCTTGCTTAGGCTTCTCTCATGGAGGCCCTCAGTCAGACCCAGTGTTGACAAGTGTCAAGACGCTCCTCGGGGCGCGTCTTGCTTGGGCCTCTCTCCTGGAGGCGCTCAGTCAGACCGAGTGCTGACATGTGGCAAGACGCTCCCCGGGGCGCGTCTTGCTTGGGCCTCTCTCCTGGAGGCGCTCAGTCAGACCCAGTGGTGACATATGGCAAGACGCTCCTCGGGGCGCGTATTGCTTGGGCCTCTCTCCTGGAGGCCCTCTGTCAGACCCAGTGTTGACATGTGGCAGGACACTCCTCGGGGCGCGTCTTGCTTGGTCTTCTCTCATGGAGGCCCTCAGTCAGACCCATTGTTGAAAAGTGTCAAGACGCTCCTCGGGGCGCGTCTTGCTTGGGCCTCTCTCCTGGAGGGGCTCAGTCAGACCCATTGGTGACATGTGGCAAGACGCTCCTTGGGGCGCGTCTTGCTTGGGCCTCTCTCCTGGAGGCTCTCAGTCAGACCGAGTGGTGACATGTGGCAAGACGCTCCTCGGGGCGCATCTTGCTTGTGCCTCTCTCCTGGAGGCGCTCAGTCACACCGAGTGCTGACATGTGGCAAGACGCTCCTCGGGGTGCGTCTTGCTTGGGCCTCTCTCCTGGAGGCCCTCTGTCAGACCCAGTGTTGACATGTGGCAAGACGCTCCTCGGGGCGCTTCTTGCTCTGGCCTCTCTCCTGGAGGCCCTCAATCACACCCAGTGTTGACACGTGGCAAGACACTCCTCGGGGCGTGTCTTGCTTGGGCCTATCTCCTGGAGGCGCTCAGTCAGACCCAGTGTTGACATGTGGCAAGACGCTCCTCGGGGCGCGTCTTGCTTGGGCTGCTCTCCTGGAGTCCCTCAGTCAGACCCATTGTTGACATGTGGCAAGTTGCTCCTCGGGGCGCGTCTTGCTTGGGCCTCTCTCCTGGAGGCACTCAGTCAGACCGAGTGCTGACATAAGGCAAGACGCTCCTCGGGGTGCGTCTTGCTGGGGACTCTCTCCTGGAGGCGCTCAGTCAGACCCAGTGTTGACATGTGGCAAGACGCTCCTCGGGGCGCTTCTTGCTTGGGCCTCTCGCCTGGAGGTGCTCAGTCAGACCCAGTGTTGACATGTGTCAAGACGCTCCTCGGGGCGCGTCTTGCTTGGGCCTCTCTCCTGGAGGCGCTCAGTCAGACCCAGTGTTGACATGTGGCAAGACGCTCCTCGGGGCGCGTCTTGCTGGGGCCTCTCTCCTGGAGGCGCTCAGTCAGACCCAGAGTTGACATGTGGCAAGACGCTCCTCGGGGCGCGTCTTGCTTAAGCCTCTCTCCTGGAGGCGCTCAGTCAGACCCAGTGTTGACATGTGGCAAGACGCTCCTCGGGGCGCGTCTTGCTTGGGCCTCTCTCCTGGAGGCTCTCAGTCAGACCCAGTGGTGACATGTGGCAAGACGCTCCTCTGGGCGCGTATTGCTTGGGCCTCTCTACTGGAAGCCCTCAATCAGACCCAGTGTTGACATGTGGCAAGACGCGCCTCGGGGCGCGTCTTGGTTGGGCCTCTCTACTGGAAGCCCTCAATCAGACCCAGTGTTGACACGTTGCAAGATGCTCCTCGGGGCGCGTCTTGCTTGTGCCTCTCTCCTGGAGGCGCTCAGTCAGACCCAGTGTTGACATGTGGCAAGACGCTCCTCGGGGCTCGTCTTGCTTGGGCCTCTCTCCTGGAGGCGCTCAGTCAGACTCAGTGGTGACATGTGGCAAGACGCTCCTCGGGGCGCGTCTTGCTTGGGCCTCTCTCCTGGAGGCGCTCAGTCAGACCCAGTGGTGACATGTGGCAAGACACTCCTCGGAGCGCGTCTTGCTTGGGCCTCTCTCCCGGAGGCCCTCTGTCAGACCCAGTGTTGTCATGTGTCAAGACGCTCCTCGGGGCGCGTCTTGCTTGGGCCTCTCTCCTGGAGGCGCTCAGTCAGACCGAGTGCTGACATGTGGCAAGACGCTCCTCGGGGCGCGTCTTGCTTGGGCTTTTCTCCTGGAGGCGCTCAGTCAGATCCATTGTTGACATGTGGCAAGATGCTCCTCGGGGCGCGTCTTGCTTGGGCCTCTCTCCTGGAGGCCCTCTGTCAGACCCAGTGTTGACATGTGGCAAGATGCTCCTCGGGGCGCGTCTTGCTTGGGCCTCTCTCCTGGAGGCCCTCAATCAGTCCCAGTGTTGACACGTGGCAAGACACTCCTCGGGGCGTGTCTTGCTTGGGCCTCTCTCCTGGAGGCGCTCAGTCAGACCCAGTGTTGACATGTGGCAAGACGCTCCTCGGGGCTCGTCTTGCTTGGGCCTCTCTCCTGGAGGCGCTCAGTCAGACTCAGTGGTGACATGTGGCAAGACGCTCCTCGGGGCGCGTCTTGCTTGGGCCTCTCTCCTGGAGGCGCTCAGTCAGACCCAGTGGTGACATATGGCAAGACGCTCCTTCGGGGCGCGTGTTGCTTGGGCTTCTCTCCTGGAGGCCCTCAGTCAGACCCATTGTTGACATGTTTCAAGACACTCCTCGGGGCGCGTCTTGCTTGGGCCTCTCTCCTGGAGGCGCTCAGTCAGACCCATTGTTGACATGTGGCAAGACGCTCCTCGGGGCGCTTCTTGCTTGGGCCTCTCTCATGGAGGCCCTCAGTCAGACCCAGTGTTGACAAGTGTCAAGACGCTCCTCGGGGCGCGTCTTGCTTGGGCCTCTCTCCTGGAGGCACTCAGTCAGACCCATTGTTGACATGTGGCAAGACGCTCCTCGGGGCGCGTCTTGCTTGGGCTTCTCTCCTGGAGTCCCTCAGTCAGACCCATTGTTGACAAGAGGCAAGACGCTCCTCGGGGCGCTTCTTGCTTGGGCCTCTCTCCTGGAGGCGCTCAGTCAGACCCAGTGTTGACCTGTGGCAAGACGCTCCTCGGGGCACGTCTTGCTTGGGCCTCTCTCCTGGAGGCGCTCAGTCATACCCAGTTTTGACATGTGGCAAGACGCTCCTCGGGGCGCGTCTTGCTTGGGCCTCTCTCCTGGAGGCGCTCAGTCAGACCCAGTGTTGACATGTGGCAAGACGCTCCTCGGGGCGCGTCTTGCTTGGGCCTCTCTCCTGGAGGCGCTCAGTCAGACCCAGTGGTGACATGTGGCAAGACGCTCCTCGGGGCGCGTCTTACTTGGGCCTCTCTCCTGGAGGCGCTCAGTCAGACCCAGTGGTGACATGTGGCAAGACGCTCCTCGGGGCACGTATTGCTTGGGCCTCTCTCCTGGAGGCCCTCTGTCAGACCCAGTGTTGACATGTGGCAAGACGCTCCTCGGGGCTCGTCTTGCTTGGGCTTCTCTCATTGAGGCCCTCAGTCAGACCCAGTGTTGACATGTGTCAAGACGCTCCTCGGGGCGTGTCTTGCTTGGGCCTCTCTCCAAGAGGCGCTCAGTCAGACCCATTGTTGACAATTGGCAAGACGCTCCTCGGGGCGCGTCTTGCTTGTGCTTCTCTCCTGGAGGCGCTCAGTCAGACCCAGTGTTGACATGTGGCAAGACGCTCCTCGGGGAACGTCTTGCTTGGGCTTCTCTCCTGGAGGCCCTCAGTCAGACCCAGTGTTGACAAGTGTCAAGACGCTCCTCGGGGCACGTCTTGCTTGGGCCTCTCTGCTGGAGGCGCTCAGTCAGACCGAGTGCTGACATGTGGCAGACCGCTCCTCGGTGCGCGTCTTGCTTGGGCCTCTCTCCTGGAGGCGCTCAGTCAGACCCAGTGGTGACATATGGCAAGACGCTCCTCGGGGCGCGTGTTGCGTGGGCCTTTCTCCTGGAGGCCCTCTGTCAGACCCAGTGTTGACATGTGGCAAGACACTCCTCGGGGCGCGACTTGCTTGGGCTTCTCTCCTGGAGGCCCTCAGTCAGACCCAGTGTTGACAAGTGTCAAGACGCTCCTCGGGGCACGTCTTTCTTGGGCCTCTCTCCTGGAGGCGCTCAGTCAGACCCATTGTTGACATGTGGCAAGACGCTCCTCGGGGCGCTTCTTGCTTGGGCCTCTCTCCTGGAGGCGCTCAGTCAGACCCAGTGTTGACATTTGGCAAGACGCTCCTCGGGGCGCGTCTTGCTTGGGCCTCTCTCCTGGAGGCGCTCAGTCAGACCCAGTGGTGACATATGGCAAGACGCTCCTCGGGGCGCGTCTTGCTTGGGCCTCTCTCCTGGAGGCCCTCTGTCAGACCCAGTGTTGACATGTGGCAAGACACTCCTCGGGGCGTGTCTTTCTTGGGCCTCTCTCCTGGAGGCCCTCTGTCAGACCCAGTGTTGACATGTGGCAAGACGCTCCTAGGGGTGCGTCTTGCTTGGCTCTCTCTCCTGGAGGCGCTCAGTCAGACCGAGTGCTGACATGTGGCAAGACGCTCCTCAGGGCGTGTCTTGCTTGGGCCTCTCTCCTGGAGGCGCTCAGTCAGACCCAGTGGTGACATATGGCAAGACGCTCCTCGGGGCGCATATTGCTTGGGCCTCTCTCCTGGAGGCCCTCTGTCAGACCCAGTGTTGACATGTGGCAAGACACTCCTCGGGGCACGTCTTGCTTGGGCTTCTCTCATGGAGGCCCTCTGTAAGACCCAGTGTTAACAAGTGTCAAGACACTCCTCGGGGAGCGTCTTGCTTGGGCCTCTCTCCTGGAGGCGCTCAGTCAGACCCAGTGGTGACATGTGGCAAGACACTCCTCGGGGCGCGTCTTGCTTGGGCCTCTCTCCTGGAGGCCCTCTGTCAGACCCAGTGTTGACATGTAGCAAGACGCTTCTCTGTGCGCGTCTTGCTTGGGCCTCTCTCATGGAGGCCCTCAGTCAGACCCAGTGTTGACAAGTGTCAAGACGCTCCTCGGGGCGCGTCTTGCTTGGGCCTCTCTCCTGGAGGCGCTCAGTCAGACCCAGTGTTGACATGTGGCAAGACGCTCCTCGGTGCGCGTGTTACTTGGGCCTCTCTCCTGGAGGCGCTCAGTCAGACCCAGTGTTGACATGTGGCAAGACGCTCATCGGGGCGCGTCTTACTTGGGCCTCTCTCCTGGAGGCGCTCTGTCAAACCCAGTGTTGACATGTGGCAAGACGCTCCTCGGGGCGCGTCTTGCTTGGGCCTCTCTCCTGGAGGCGCTCAGTCAGACCGAGTGCTGACATGTGGCAAGACGCTCCTCGGGGCGCGTCTTGCTTGGGCCTCTCTCCTGGAGGCCCTCTGTCAGACCCAGTGTTGACATGTGGCAAGACGCTCCTCGGGGCGCGTCTTGCTTGGGCCTCTCTCCTGGAGGCCCTCAATCAGACCCAGTGGTGACATGTGGCAAGACACTCCTCGGGGCGAGTCTTGCTTGGGCCTCTCTCCTGGAGGCCCTCTGTCAGACCCAGTGTTGACATGTAGCAAGACGCTCCTCGGGGCGTGTCTTGCTTGGGCCTCTCTCATGGAGGCCCTCAGTCAGACCCAGTGTTGACAAGTGTCAAGACGCTCCTCGGGACGCTTCTTGCTTGGGCCTCTCTCCTGGAGGCACTCAGTCAGACCCATTGTTGACATGTGGCAAGATGCTCCTCGGGGCGCGTCTTGCTTGGGCTTCTCTCCTGGAGGCCCTCAGTCAGACCCATTGTTGACACGTGGCAAGACGCTCCTCGTGGCGCTTCATGCTTGGGCCTCTCTCCTGGAGGCGCTCAGTCAGACCCAGTTTTGACATGTGGCAAGATGCTCCTCGGGGCGCGTCTTGCTTGGCCCTCTCTCCTGGAGGCGCTCAGTCAGACCCAGTGGTGACATGTGGCAAGACGCTCCGCGCGGCGCGTCTTACTTGGGCCTCTCTCCTGGAGGCGCTCAGTCAAACCCAGTGGTGACATGGAGCAAGACACTCCTCGGGGCACGTATTGCTTGGGCCTCTCTCCTGGAGGCCCTCTGTCAGACCCAGTGTTGACATGTGGCAAGACGCTCCTCGGGGCGCTTCTTGCTTGGGCTTCTCTCATTGAGGCCCTCAGTCAGACCCAGTGTTGACATGTGTCAAGACGCTCCTCGGGGCGTGTCTTGCTTGGGCCTCTCTCCTGGAGGCGCTCAGTCAGACCCAGTGTTGACATGTGGCAAGACACTCCCCGGGGCGCGTCTTGCTTGGGCCTCTCTCCTGGAGGCCCTCTGTCAGACCCAGTGTTGACATGTGGCAAGACGCTCCTCGGGGCGCGTCTTGCCTGGGCCTCTCTCATGGAGGCCCTCAGTCAGACCCAGTGTTGACAAGTGTCAAGACGCTCCTCGGGGCGCGTCTTGCTTGGGCCTCATTCCTGGAGGCGCTCAGTCAGACCCATTGTTGACATGTGGCAAGACGCTCCTCGGGGCGCGTCTTGCTTGGGCCTCATTCCTGGAGGCGCTCAGTCAGACCCATTGTTGACATGTGGCAAGACGCTCCTCGGGGCGCGTCTTGCTTGGGCTTCTCTCCTGGAGGCCCTCAGTCAGACCCATTGTTGACATGTGGCAAGACGCTCCTCGGGGCGCTTCTTGCTTGGGCCTCTCTCCTGGAGGCGCTCAGTCAGACCCAGTGTTGACATGTGGCACGACGCTCCTCGGGGCGCGTCTTACTTGGGCCTCTCTCCTGGAGGCCCTCTGTCAGACCCAGTGTTGACATGTGGCATGACGCTCCTAGGGGCGCGTCTTGCTTGGCTCTCTCTCCTGGAGGCGCTCAGTCAGACCGAGTGCTGACATGTGGCAAGACGCTCCTCGGGGCGCGTCTTGCTTGGGCCTCTCTCCTGGAGGCGCTCAGTCAGACCCAGTGGTGACGTATGGCAAGACGCTCCTCGGGGCGCGTATTGCTTGGGCCTCTCTCCTGGAGGCCCTCTGTCAGACCCAGTGTTGACATGTAACAAGACACTCCTCGGGGCGCGTTTTGCTTGGGCTTCTCTCATGGAGGCCCTCAGTCAGACCCAGTGTTGACAAGTGTCAAGACACTCCTCGGGGCGCGTCTTGCTTGGGCCTCTCTCCTGGAGGCGCTCAGTCAGACCCATTGTTGACATGTGGCAAGACGCTCCTCGGGGCGCGTCTTGCTTGGGCTTCTCTCCTGGAGGCCCTCAGTCAGACCCATTGTTGACATGTGGCAAGACGCTCCTCGGGGCGCTTCTTGCTTGGGCCTCTCTCCTGGAGGCGCTCAGTCAGGCCCAGTGTTGACATGTGGCAAGACTCTCCTCGGGGCGCTTCTTGCTTGGGCCTCTCTCCTGGAGGCGCTCAGTCAGACCAAGTGTTGACATGTGGCAAGACGCTCCTCGGGGCACGTCTTGCTTGGGCCTCTCTCCTGGAAGCGCTCAGTCAGACCCAGTGTTGACATGTGGCAAGACGCTCCTCGGGGCGCGTCTTACTTGGGCCTCTCTCCTGGAGGCGCTCAGTCAGACCCAGTGTTGACATGTGGCAAGACGCTCCTTGGGGCGCGTCTTGATTGGGCTTCTCTCCTGGAGGCCCTCAGTCAGACCCAGTGTTGACATGTGGCAAGACGCTCCTCGGGGCGCGTCTTGATTGGGCTTCTCTCCTGGAGGCTCTCAGTCAGACCCAGTGGTGACATGTGGCAAGACGCTCCTCGGGGCGCGTCTTGCTTGGCTCTCTCTCCTGGAGGCGCTCAGTCAGACCGAGTGCTGACATGTGGCAAGACGCTCCTCGGGGCTCGTCTTGCTTGGGCCTCTCTCCTGGAGGCGCTCAGTCAGACCCAGTGGTGACATATGGCAAGATGCTTCTCGGGGCGCGTATTGCTTGGGCCTCTCTCCTGGAGGCCCTCTGTCAGACCCAGTGTTGACATGTGGCAAGACACTCCTCGGGGCGCGTCTTGCTTGGGCTTCTCTCATGGAGGCCCTCAGTCAGACCCAGTGTTGACAAGTGTCAAGACACTCCTCGGGGCGCGTCTTGCTTGGGCCTCTCTCCTGGAGGCGCTCAGTCAGACCCATTGTTGACATGTGGCAAGACTCTCCTCGGGGCGCGTCTTGCTTGGGCCTCTCTCCTGGAGGCGCTCAGTCAGACCCAGTGGTGACATGTGGCAAGACGCTCCTCGGTGCACGTATTGCTTGGGCCTCTCTCCTGGAGGCGCTCAGTCAGACCCAGTGGTGACGTATGGCAAGACGCTCCTCGGGGCGCGTATTGCTTGGGCCTCTCTCCTGGAGGCCCTCTGTCAGACCCAGTGTTGACATGTAACAAGACACTCCTCGGGGCGCGTTTTGCTTGGGCTTCTCTCATGGAGGCCCTCAGTCAGACCCAGTGTTGACAAGTGTCAAGACACTCCTCGGGGCGCGTCTTGCTTGGGCCTCTCTCCTGGAGGCGCTCAGTCAGACCCATTGTTGACATGTGGCAAGACGCTCCTCGGGGCGCGTCTTGCTTGGGCTTCTCTCCTGGAGGCCCTCAGTCAGACCCATTGTTGACATGTGGCAAGACGCTCCTCGGGGCGCTTCTTGCTTGGGCCTCTCTCCTGGAGGCGCTCAGTCAGGCCCAGTGTTGACATGTGGCAAGACTCTCCTCGGGGCGCGTCTTGCTTGGGCCTCTCTCCTGGAGGCGCTCAGTCAGACCCAGTGTTGACATGTGGCAAGACGCTCCTCGGGGCACGTCTTGCTTGGGCCTCTCTCCTGGAAGCGCTCAGTCAGACCCAGTGTTGACATGTGGCAAGACGCTCCTCGGGGCGCGTCTTACTTGGGCCTCTCTCCTGGAGGCGCTCAGTCAGACCCAGTGTTGACATGTGGCAAGACGCTCCTCGGGGCGCGTCTTGCTTGGGCCTCTCTCCTGGAGGCTCTCAGTCAGACCCAGTGGTGACATGTGGCAAGACGCTCCTCGGGGCGCGTCTTGCTTGGCTCTCTCTCCTGGAGGCGCTCAGTCAGACCGAGTGCTGACATGTGGCAAGACGATCCTCGGGGCGCGTCTTGCTTGGGCCTCTCTCCTGGAGGCGCTCAGTCAGACCCAGTGGTGACATATGGCAAGACGCTCCTCGGGGCGCGTATTGCTTGGGCCTCTCTCCTGGAGGCCCTCTGTCAGACCCAGTGTTGACATGTGGCAAGACACTCCTCGGGGCGCGTCTTGCTTGGGCTTCTCTCATGGAGGCCCTCAGTCAGACCCAGTGTTGACAAGTGTCAAGACACTCCTCGGGGCGCGTCTTGCTTGGGCCTCTCTCCTGGAGGCCCTCTGTCAGACCCAGTGTTGACATGTAGCAAGACGCTTCTCTGTGCGCGTCTTGCTTGGGCCTCTCTCATGGAGGCCCTCAGTCAGACCCAGTGTTGACAAGTGTCAAGACGCTCCTCGGGGCGCGTCTTGCTTGGGCCTCTCTCCTGGAGGCGCTCAGTCAGACCCAGTGTTGACATGTGGCAAGACGCTCCTCGGTGCGCGTCTTACTTGGGCCTCTCTCCTGGAGGCGCTCAGTCAGACCCAGTGTTGACATGTGGCAAGACGCTCCTCGGGGCGCGTCTTAATTGGGCCTCTCTCCTGGAGGCTCTCAGTCAGACCCAGTGGTGACATGTGGCAAGACGCTCCTCGGGGCGCGTCTTGCTTGGGCCTCTCTCCTGGAGGCGCTCAGTCAGACCGAGTGCTGACATGTGGCAAGACGCTCCTCGGGGCGCGTCTTGCTTGGGCCTCTCTCCTGGAGGCGCTCAGTCAGACCCAGTGGTGACATGTGGCAAGACGCTCCTCGGGGCACGTCTTGCTTGGGCCTCTCTCCTGGAGGCCCTCAATCAGACCCAGTGTTGACACGTGGCAAGACGCTCCTCGGGGAGCGTCTTGCTTGGGCCTCTCTCCTGGAGGCGCTCAGTCAGACCCAGTGTTGACATGTGGCAAGACGCTCATCGGGGCGCGTCTTACTTGGGCCTCTCTCCTGGAGGCGCTCAGTCAAACCCAGTGTTGACATGTGGCAAGACGCTCCTCGGGGCGCGTCTTGCTTGGGCCTCTCTCCTGGAGGCGCTCAGTCAGACCGAGTGCTGACATGTGGCAAGACGCTCCTCGGGGGGCGTCTTGCTTGGGCCTCTCTCCTGGAGGCCCTCTGTCAGACCCAGTGTTGACATGTGGCAAGACGCTCCTCGGGGCGCGTCTTGCTTGGGCCTCTCTCCTGGAGGCCCTCAATCAGACCCAGTGGTGACATGTGGCAAGACACTCCTCGGGGCGAGTCTTGCTTGGGCCTCTCTCCTGGAGGCCCTCTGTCAGACCCAGTGTTGACATGTAGCAAGACGCTCCTCGGGGCGTGTCTTGCTTGGGCCTCTCTCATGGAGGCCCTCAGTCAGACCCAGTGTTGACAAGTGTCAAGACGCTCCTCGGGACGCTTCTTGCTTGGGCCTCTCTCCTGGAGGCACTCAGTCAGACCCATTGTTGACATGTGGCAAGATGCTCCTCGGGGCGCGTCTTGCTTGGGCTTCTTTCCTGGAGGCCCTCAGTCAGACCCATTGTTGACACGTGGCAAGACGCTCCTCGTGGCGCTTCATGCTTGGGCCTCTCTCCTGGAGGCGCTCAGTCAGACCCAGTTTTGACATGTGGCAAGATGCTCCTCGGGGCGCGTCTTGCTTGGCCCTCTCTCCTGGAGGCGCTCAGTCAGACCCAGTGGTGACATGTGGCAAGACGCTCCGCGCGGCGCGTCTTACTTGGGCCTCTCTCCTGGAGTCGCTCAGTCAAACCCAGTGGTGACATGGAGCAAGACGCTCCTCGGGGCACGTATTGCTTGGGCCTCTCTCCTGGAGGCCCTCTGTCAGACCCAGTGTTGACATGTGGCAAGACGCTCCTCGGGGCCCTTCTTGCTTGGGCTTCTCTCATTGAGGCCCTCAGTCAGACCCAGTGTTGACATGTGTCAAGACGCTCCTCGGGGCGTGTCTTGCTTGGGCCTCTCTCCTGGAGGCGCTCAGTCAGACCCAGTGTTGACATGTGGCAAGACACTCCCCGGGGCGCGTCTTGCTTGGGCCTCTCTCCTGGAGGCCCTCTGTCAGACCCAGTGTTGACATGTGGCAAGACGCTCCTCGGGGCGCGTCTTGCCTGGGCCTCTCTCATGGAGGCCCTCAGTCAGACCCAGTGTTGACAAGTGTCAAGACGCTCCTCGGGGCGCGTCTTGCTTGGGCCTCATTCCTGGAGGCGCTCAGTCAGACCCATTGTTGACATGTGGCAAGACGCTCCTCGGGGCGCGTCTTGCTTGGGCCTCATTCCTGGAGGCGCTCAGTCAGACCCATTGTTGACATGTGGCAAGACGCTCCTCGGGGCGCGTCTTGCTTGGGCTTCTCTCCTGGAGGCCCTCAGTCAGACCCATTGTTGACATGTGGCAAGACGCTCCTCGGGGCGCTTCTTGCTTGGGCCTCTCTCCTGGAGGCGCTCAGTCAGACCCAGTGTTGACATGTGGCACGACGCTCCTCGGGGCGCGTCTTACTTGGGCCTCTCTCCTGGAGGCCCTCTGTCAGACCCAGTGTTGACATGTGGCATGACGCTCCTAGGGGCGCGTCTTGCTTGGCTCTCTCTCCTGGAGGCGCTCAGTCAGACCGAGTGCTGACATGTGGCAAGACGCTCCTTGGGGCGCGTCTTGCTTGGGCCTCTCTCCTGGAGGCGCTCAGTCAGACCCAGTGGTGATGTATGGCAAGACGCTCCTCCGGGCGCGTATTGCTTGGGCCTCTCTCCTGGAGGCCCTCTGTCAGACCCAGTGTTGACATGTAACAAGACACTCCTCGGGGCGCGTTTTGCTTGGGCTTCTCTCATGGAGGCCCTCAGTCAGACCCAGTGTTGACAAGTGTCAAGACACTCCTCGGGGCGCGTCTTGCTTGGGCCTCTCTCCTGGAGGCGCTCAGTCAGACCCATTGTTGACATGTGGCAAGACGCTCCTCGGGGCGCGTCTTGCTTGGGCTTCTCTCCTGGAGGCCCTCAGTCAGACCCATTGTTGACATGTGGCAAGACGCTCCTCGGGGCGCTTCTTGCTTGGGCCTCTCTCCTGGAGGCGCTCAGTCAGGCCCAGTGTTGACATGTGGCAAGACTCTCCTCGGGGCGCTTCTTGCTTGGGCCTCTCTCCTGGAGGCGCTCAGTCAGACCAAGTGTTGACATGTGGCAAGACGCTCCTCGGGGCACGTCTTGCTTGGGCCTCTCTCCTGGAAGCGCTCAGTCAGACCCAGTGTTGACATGTGGCAAGACGCTCCTCGGGGCGCGTCTTACTTGGGCCTCTCTCCTGGAGGTGCTCAGTCAGACCCAGTGTTGACATGTGGCAAGACGCTCCTCGGGGCGCGTCTTGCTTGGGCCTCTCTCCTGGAGGCTCTCAGTCAGACCCAGTGGTGACATGTGGCAAGACGCTCCTCGGGGCGCGTCTTGCTTGGGCCTCTCTCCTGGAGGCTCTCAGTCAGACCCAGTGGTGACATGTGGCAAGACGCTCCTCGGGGCGCGTCTTGCTTGGCTCTCTCTCCTGGAGGCGCTCAGTCAGACCGAGTGCTGACATGTGGCAAGACGCTCCTCGGGGCTCGTCTTGCTTGGGCCTCTCTCCTGGAGGCGCTCAGTCAGACCCATTGTTGACATGTGGCAAGACGCTCCTCGGGGCGCGTCTTGCTTGGGCCTCTCTCCTGGAGGCGCTCAGTCAGACCCAGTGGTGACATGTGGCAAGACGCTCCTCGGTGCACGTATTGCTTGGGCCTCTCTCCTGGAGGCGCTCAGTCAGACCCAGTGGTGACGTATGGCAAGACGCTCCTCGGGGCGCGTATTGCTTGGGCCTCTCTCCTGGAGGCCCTCTGTCAGACCCAGTGTTGACATGTAACAAGACACTCCTCGGGGCGCGTTTTGCTTGGGCTTCTCTCATGGAGGCCCTCAGTCAGACCCAGTGTTGACAAGTGTCAAGACACTCCTCGGGGCGCGTCTTGCTTGGGCCTCTCTCCTGGAGGCGCTCAGTCAGACCCATTGTTGACATGTGGCAAGACGCTCCTCGGGGCGCGTCTTGCTTGGGCTTCTCTCCTGGAGGCCCTCAGTCAGACCCATTGTTGACATGTGGCAAGACGCTCCTCGGGGCGCTTCTTGCTTGGGCCTCTCTCCTGGAGGCGCTCAGTCAGGCCCAGTGTTGACATGTGGCAAGACTCTCCTCGGGGCGCTTCTTGCTTGGGCCTCTCTCCTGGAGGCGCTCAGTCAGACCCAGTGTTGACATGTGGCAAGACGCTCCTCGGGGCACGTCTTGCTTGGGCCTCTCTCCTGGAAGCGCTCAGTCAGACCCAGTGTTGACATGTGGCAAGACGCTCCTCGGGGCGCGTCTTGCTTGGGCCTCTCTCCTGGAGGCGCTCAGTCAGACCCAGTGTTGACATGTGGCAAGACGCTCCTCGGGGCGCGTCTTGCTTGGGCCTCTCTCCTGGAGGCTCTCAGTCAGACCCAGTGGTGACATGTGGCAAGACGCTCCTCGGGGCGCGTCTTGCTTGGCTCTCTCTCCTGGAGGCGCTCAGTCAGACCGAGTGCTGACATGTGGCAAGACGCTCCTCGGGGCGCGTCTTGCTTGGGCCTCTCTCCTGGAGGCGCTCAGTCAGACCCAGTGGTGACATATGGCAAGACGCTCCTCGGGGCACGTATTGCTTGGGCCTCTCTCCTGGAGGCCCTCTGTCAGACCCAGTGTTGACATGTGGCAAGACACTCCTCGGGGCGCGTCTTGCTTGGGCTTCTCTCATGGAGGCCCTCAGTCAGACCCAGTGTTGACAAGTGTCAAGACACTCCTCGGGGCGCGTCTTGCTTGGGCCTCTCTCCTGGAGGCGCTCAGTCAGACCCATTGTTGACATGTGGCAAGACGCTCCTCGGGGCGCGTCTTGCTTGGGCCTCTCTCCTGGAGGCGCTCAGTCAGACCCAGTGGTGACATGTGGCAAGACGCTCCTCGGTGCACGTATTGCTTGGGCCTCTCTCCTGGAGGCCCTCTGTCAGACCCAGTGTTGACATGTGGCAAGACGCTCCTCGGGGCGCATCTTGCTTGGGCTTCTCTCATTGAGGCCCTCAGTCAGACCCAGTGTTGACATGTGTCAAGACTCTCCTCGGGGCGTGTCTTGCTTGGGCCTCTCTCCTGGAGGCACTCAGTCAGACCCAGTGTTGACATGTGGCAAGACACTCCTCGGGGCGCGTCTTGCTTGGGCCTCTCTCCTGGAGGTCCTCTGTCTGACCCAGTGTTGACATGTGGCAAGACGCTCCTCGGGGCGCGTCTTACTTGGGCCTCTCTCCTGGAGGCCCTCTGTCAGACCCAGTGTTGACATGTGGCATGCCGCTCCTAGGGGCGCGTCTTGCTTGGCTCTCTCTCCTGGAGGCGCTCAGTCAGACCGAGTGCTGACATGTGGCAAGACGCTCCTCGGGGCGCGTATTGCTTGGGCCTCTCTCCTGGAGGCCCTCTGTCAGACCCAGTGTTGACATGTAACAAGACACTCCTCGGGGCGCGTCTTGCTTGGGCTTCTCTCATGGAGGCCCTCAGTCAGACCCAGTGTTGACAAGTGTCAAGACACTCCTCGGGGCGCGTCTTGCTTGGGCCTCTCTCCTGGAGGCGCTCAGTCAGACCCATTGTTGACATGTGGCAAGACGCTCCTCGGGGCGCGTCTTGCTTGGGCTTCTCTCCTGGAGGCCCTCAGTCAGACTCATTGTTGACATGTGGCAAGACGCTCCTCGGGGTGCTTCTTGCTTGGGCCTCTCTCCTGGAGGTGCTCAGTCAGGCCCAGTGTTGACATGTGGCAAGACTCTCCTCGGGGCGCTTCTTGCTTGGGCCTCTCTCCTGGAGGCGCTCAGTCAGACCCAGTGTTGACATGTGGCAAGACGCTCCTCGGGGCACGTCTTGCTTGGGCCTCTCTCCTGGAAGCGCTCAGTCAGACCCAGTGTTGACATGTGGCAAGACGCTCCTCGGGGCGCGTCTTACTTGGGCCTCTCTCCTGGAGGCGCTCAGTCAGACCGAGTGCTGACATGTGGCAAGACGCTCCTCGGGGCGCGTCTTGCTTGGGCCTCTCTCCTGGAGGCGCTCAGTCAGACCCAGTGGTGACATATGGCAAGACGCTCCTCGGGGCGCGTATTGCTTGGGCCTCTCTCCTGGAGGCCCTCTGTCAGACCCAGTGTTGACATGTGGCAAGACACTCCTCGGGGCGCGTCTTGCTTGGGCTTCTCTCATGGAGGCCCTCTGTCAGACCCAGTGTTGACATGTGGCAAGACGCTCCTCGGGGCGCGTCTTGCTTGGGCCTCTCTCCTGGAGGCGCTCAGTTAGACCCAGTGGTGACGTATGGCAAGACGCTCCTCGGGGCGCGTATTGCTTGGGCCTTTCTCCTGGAGGCCCTCTGTCAGACCCAGTGTTGACATGTAACAAGACACTCCTCGGGGCGCGTCTTGCTTGGGCTTCTCTCCTGGAGGCGCTCAGTCAGACCCAGTGTTGACATGTGGCAAGACGCTCCTCGGGGCGCGTCTTACTTGGGCCTCTCTCCTGGAGGCGCTCAGTCAGACCCAGTGTTGACATGTGGCAAGACACTCCTCGGGGCGCGTCTTGCTTGGGCCTCTCTCCTGGAGGCCCTCTGTCAGACCCAGTGTTGACATGTGGCAAGACGCTCCTAGGGGCGCGTCTTGCTTGGCTCTCTCTCCTGGAGGCGCTTAATCAGACCGAGTGCTGACATGTGGCAAGACGCTCCTCGGGGCGCGTCTTGCTTGGGCCTCTCTCCTGGAGGCGCTCAGTCAGACCCAGTGGTGATGTATGGCAAGACGCTCCTCGGGGCGCGTATTGCTTGGGCCTCTCTCCTGGAGGCGCTCAGTCAGACCCAGTTTTGACATGTGGCAAGATGCTCCTCGGGGCGCGTCTTGCTTGGCCCTCTCTCCTGGAGGCGCTCAGTCAGACCCAGTGGTGACATGTGGCAAGACGCTCCGCGCGGCGCGTCTTACTTGGGCCTCTCTCCTGGAGGCGCTCAGTCAAACCCAGTGGTGACATGGAGCAAGACGCTCCTCGGGGCACGTATTGCTTGGGCCTCTCTCCTGGAGGCCCTCTGTCAGACCCAGTGTTGACATGTGGCAAGACGCTCCTCGGGGCGCTTCTTGCTTGGGCTTCTCTCATTGAGGCCCTCAGTCAGACCCAGTGTTGACATGTGGCAAGACGCTCCTCGGGGCGCGTCTTGCTTGGCTCTCTCTCCTGGAGGCGCTCAGTCAGACCGAGTGCTGACATGTGGCAAGACGCTCCTCGGGGCTCGTCTTGCTTGGGCCTCTCTCCTGGAGGCGCTCAGTCAGACCCAGTGGTGACATATGGCAAGATGCTCCTCGGGGCGCGTATTGCTTGGGCCTCTCTCCTGGAGGCCCTCTGTCAGACCCAGTGTTGACATGTGGCAAGACACTCCTCGGGGCGCGTCTTGCTTGGGCTTCTCTCATGGAGGCCCTCAGTCAGACCCAGTGTTGACAAGTGTCAAGAAACTCCTCGGGGCGCGTCTTGCTTGGGCCTCTCTCCTGGAGGCGCTCAGTCAGACCCATTGTTGACATGTGGCAAGACGCTCCTCGGGGCGCGTCTTGCTTGGGCCTCTCTCCTGGAGGCGCTCAGTCAGACCCAGTGGTGACATGTGGCAAGACGCTCCTCGGTGCACGTATTGCTTGGGCCTCTCTCCTGGAGGCGCTCAGTCAGACCCAGTGGTGACGTATGGCAAGACGCTCCTCGGGGCGCGTATTGCTTGGGCCTCTCTCCTGGAGGCCCTCTGTCAGACCCAGTGTTGACATGTAACAAGACACTCCTCGGGGCGCGTTTTGCTTGGGCTTCTCTCATGGAGGCCCTCAGTCAGACCCAGTGTTGACAAGTGTCAAGACACTCCTCGGGGTGCGTCTTGCTTGGGCCTCTCTCCTGGAGGCGCTCAGTCAGACCCATTGTTGACATGTGGCAAGACGCTCCTCGGGGCGCGTCTTGCTTGGGCTTCTCTCCTGGAGGCCCTCAGTCAGACCCATTGTTGACATGTGGCAAGACGCTCCTCGGGGCGCTTCTTGCTTGGGCCTCTCTCCTGGAGGCGCTCAGTCAGGCCCAGTGTTGACACGTGGCAAGACTCTCCTCGGGGCGCGTCTTGCTTGGGCCTCTCTCATGGAGGCCCTCAGTCAGACCCAGTGTTGACAAGTGTCAAGACGCTCCTCGGGGCGCGTCTTGCTTGGGCCTCATTCCTGGAGGCGCTCAGTCAGACCCATTGTTGACATGTGGCAAGACGCTCCTCGGGGCGCGTCTTGCTTGGGCCTCATTCCTGGAGGCGCTCAGTCAGACCCATTGTTGACATGTGGCAAGACGCTCCTCGGGGCGCGTCTTGCTTGGGCTTCTCTCCTGGAGGCCCTCAGTCAGACCCATTGTTGACATGTGGCAAGACGCTCCTCGGGGCGCTTCTTGCTTGGGCCTCTCTCCTGGAGGCGCTCAGTCAGACCCAGTGTTGACATGTGGCACGACGCTCCTCGGGGTGCGTCTTACTTGGGCCTCTCTCCTGGAGGCCCTCTGTCAGACCCAGTGTTGACATGTGGCATGACGCTCCTAGGGGCGCGTCTTGCTTGGCTCTCTCTCCTGGAGGCGCTCAGTCAGACCGAGTGCTGACATGTGGCAAGACGCTCCTCGGGGCGCGTCTTGCTTGGGCCTCTCTCCTGGAGGCGCTCAGTCAGACCCAGTGGTGACGTATGGCAAGACGCTCCTCGGGGCGCGTATTGCTTGGGCCTCTCTCCTGGAGGCCCTCTGTCAGACCCAGTGTTGACATGTAACAAGACACTCCTCGGGGCGCGTTTTGCTTGGGCTTCTCTCATGGAGGCCCTCAGTCAGACCCAGTGTTGACAAGTGTCAAGACACTCCTCGGGGCGCGTCTTGCTTGGGCCTCTCTCCTGGAGGCGCTCAGTCAGACCCATTGTTGACATGTGGCAAGACGCTCCTCGGGGCGCGTCTTGCTTGGGCTTCTCTCCTGGAGGCCCTCAGTCAGACCCATTGTTGACATGTGGCAAGACGCTCCTCGGGGCGCTTCTTGCTTGGGCCTCTCTCCTGGAGGCGCTCAGTCAGGCCCAGTGTTGACATGTGGCAAGACTCTCCTCGGGGCGCTTCTTGCTTGGGCCTCTCTCCTGGAGGCGCTCAGTCAGACCCAGTGTTGACATGTGGCAAGACGCTCCTCGGGGCACGTCTTGCTTGGGCCTCTCTCCTGGAGGCGCTCAGTCAGACCCAGTGTTGACATGTGGCAAGACGCTCCTCGGGGCGCGTCTTGCTTGGGCCTCTCTCCTGGAGGCTCTCAGTCAGACCCAGTGGTGACATGTGGCAAGACGCTCCTCGGGGCGCGTCTTGCTTGGCTCTCTCTCCTGGAGGCGCTCAGTCAGACCGAGTGCTGACATGTGGCAAGACGCTCCTCGGGGCGCATCTTGCTTGAGCCTCTCTCCTGGAGGCGCTCAGTCAGACCCAGTGGTGACATATGGCAAGATGCTCCTCGGGGCGCGTATTGCTTGGGCCTCTCTCCTGGAGGCCCTCTGTCAGACCCAGTGTTGACATGTGGCAAGACACTCCTCGGGGCGCGTCTTGCTTGGGCTTCTCTCATGGAGGCCCTCAGTCAGACCCAGTGTTGACAAGTGTCAAGACACTCCTCGGGGCGCGTCTTGCTTGGGCCTCTCTCCTGGAGGCGCTCAGTCATACCCATTGTTGACATGTGGCAAGACGCTCCTCGGGGCGCGTCTTGCTTGGGCCTCTCTCCTGGAGGCGCTCAGTCAGACCCAGTGGTGACATGTGGCAAGACGCTCCTCGGTGCACGTATTGCTTGGGCCTCTCTCCTGGAGGCCCTCTGTCAGACCCAGTGTTGACATGTGGCAAGACGCTCCTCGGGGCGCATCTTGCTTGGGCTTCTCTCATTGAGGCCCTCAGTCAGACCCAGTGTTGACATGTGTCAAGACGCTCCTCGGGGCGTGTCTTGCTTGGGCCTCTCTCCTGGAGGCACTCAGTCAGACCCAGTGTTGACATGTGGCAAGACAATCCTCGGGGAGCGTCTTGCTTGGGCCTCTCTCCTGGAGGTCCTCTGTCAGACCCAGTGTTGACATGTGGCAAGACGCTCCTCGGGGCGCGTCTTACTTGGGCCTCTCTCCTGGAGGCCCTCTGTCAGACCCAGTGTTGACATGTGGCATGCCGCTCCTAGGGGCGCGTCTTGCTTGGCTCTCTCTCCTGGAGGCGCTCAGTCAGACCGAGTGCTGACATGTGGCAAGACGCTCCTCGGGGCGCGTATTGCTTGGGCCTCTCTCCTGGAGGCCCTCTGTCAGACCCAGTGTTGACATGTAACAAGACACTCCTCGGGGCGCGTCTTGCTTGGGCTTCTCTCATGGAGGCCCTCAGTCAGACCCAGTGTTGACAAGTGTCAAGACACTCCTCGGGGCGCGTCTTGCTTGGGCCTCTCTCCTGGAGGCGCTCAGTCAGACCCATTGTTGACATGTGGCAAGACGCTCCTCGGGGCGCGTCTTGCTTGGGCTTCTCTCCTGGAGGCCCTCAGTCAGACTCATTGTTGACATGTGGCAAGACGCTCCTCGGGGCGCTTCTTGCTTGGGCCTCTCTCCTGGAGGTGCTCAGTCAGGCCCAGTGTTGACATGTGGCAAGACTCTCCTCGGGGCGCTTCTTGCTTGGGCCTCTCTCCTGGAGGCGCTCAGTCAGACCCAGTGTTGACATGTGGCAAGACGCTCCTCGGGGCACGTCTTGCTTGGGCCTCTCTCCTGGAAGCGCTCAGTCAGACCCAGTGTTGACATGTGGCAAGACGCTCCTCGGGGCGCGTCTTACTTGGGCCTCTCTCCTGGAGGCGCTCAGTCAGACCGAGTGCTGACATGTGGCAAGACGCTCCTCGGGGCGCGTCTTGCTTGGGCCTCTCTCCTGGAGGCGCTCAGTCAGACCCAGTGGTGACATATGGCAAGACGCTCCTCGGGGCGCGTTTTGCTTGGGCCTCTCTCCTGGAGGCCCTCTGTCAGACCCAGTGTTGACATGTGGCAAGACACTCCTCGGGGCGCGTCTTGCTTGGGCTTCTCTCATGGAGGCCCTCAGTCAGACCCAGTGTTGACAAGTGTCAAGACACTCCTCGGGGCGCGTCTTGCTTGGGCCTCTCTCCTGGAGGCGCTCAGTCAGACCCATTGTTGACATGTGGCAAGACGCTCCTCGGGGCGCGTCTTGCTTGGGCCTCTCTCCTGGAGGCGCTCAGTCAGACCCAGTGGTGACATGTGTCAAGACGCTCCTCGGGGCGTGTCTTGCTTGGGCCTCTCTCCTGGAGGCACTCAGTCAGACCCAGTGTTGACATGTGGCAAGACACTCCTCGGGGCGCGTCTTGCTTGGGCCTCTCTCCTGGAGGTCCTCTGTCAGACCCAGTGTTGACATGTGGCAAGACGCTCCTCGGGGCGCGTCTTGCTTGGGCCTCTCTCCTGGAGGCTCTCAGTCAGACCCAGTGGTGACATGTGGCAAGACGCTCCTCGGGGCGCGTCTTGCTTGGCTCTCTCTCCTGGAGGCGCTCAGTCAGACCGAGTGCTGACATGTGGCAAGACGCTCCTCGGGGCGCGTCTTGCTTGGGCCTCTCTCCTGGAGGCGCTCAGTCAGACCCAGTGGTGACATATGGCAAGATGCTCCTCGGGGCGCGTATTGCTTGGGCCTCTCTCCTGGAGGCCCTCTGTCAGACCCTGTGTTGACATGTGGCAAGACACTCCTCGGGGCGCGTCTTGCTTGGGCTTCTCTCATGGAGGCCCTCAGTCAGACCCAGTGTTGACAAGTGTCAAGACACTCCTCGGGGCGCGTCTTGCTTGGGCCTCTCTCCTGGAGGCGCTCAGTCAGACCCATTGTTGACATGTGGCAAGACGCTCCTCGGGGCGCGTCTTGCTTGGGCCTCTCTCCTGGAGGCGCTCAGTCAGACCCAGTGGTGACATGTGGCAAGACGCTCCTCGGTGCACGTATTGCTTGGGCCTCTCTCCTGGAGGCCCTCTGTCAGACCCATTGTTGACATGTGGCAAGACGCTCCTCGGGGCGCATCTTGCTTGGGCTTCTCTCATTGAGGCCCTCAGTCAGACCCAGTGTTGACATGTGTCAAGACGCTCCTCGGGGCGCGTCTTGCTTGGGCCTCTCTCCTGGAGGTCCTCTGTCAGACCCAGTGTTGACATGTGGCAAGACGCTCCTCGGGGCGCGTCTTACTTGGGCCTCTCTCCTGGAGGCCCTCTGTCAGACCCAGTGTTGACATGTGGCATGCCGCTCCTAGGGGCGCGTCTTGCTTGGCTCTCTCTCCTGGAGGCGCTCAGTCAGACCGAGTGCTGACATGTGGCAAGACGCTCCTCGGGGCGCGTATTGCTTGGGCCTCTCTCCTGGAGGCCCTCTGTCAGACCCAGTGTTGACATGTAACAAGACACTCCTCGGGGCGCGTCTTGCTTGGGCTTCTCTCATGGAGGCCCTCAGTCAGACCCAGTGTTGACAAGTGTCAAGACACTCCTCGGGGCGCGTCTTGCTTGGGCCTCTCTCCTGGAGGCGCTCAGTCAGACCCATTGTTGACATGTGGCAAGACGCTCCTCGGGGCGCGTCTTGCTTGGGCTTCTCTCCTGGAGGCCCTCAGTCAGACTGATTGTTGACATGTGTGCAAGACGCTCCTCGGGGCGCTTCTTGCTTGGGCCTCTCTCCTGGAGGTGCTCAGTCAGGCCCAGTGTTGACATGTGGCAAGACTCTCCTCGGGGCGCTTCTTGCTTGGGCCTCTCTCCTGGAGGCGCTCAGTCAGACCCAGTGTTGACATGTGGCAAGACGCTCCTCGGGGCACGTCTTGCTTGGGCCTCTCTCCTGGAAGCGCTCAGTCAGACCCAGTGTTGACATGTGGCAAGACGCTCCTCGGGGCGCGTCTTACTTGGGCCTCTCTCCTGGAGGCGCTCAGTCAGACCGAGTGCTGACATGTGGCAAGACGCTCCTCGGGGCGCGACTTGCTTGAGCCTCTCTCCTGGAGGCGCTCAGTCAGACCCAGTGGTGACATATGGCAAGACGCTCCTCGGGGCGCGTATTGCTTGGGCCTCTCTCCTGGAGGCCCTCTGTCAGACCCAGTGTTGACATGTGGCAAGACACTCCTCGGGGCGCGTCTTGCTTGGGCTTCTCTCATGGAGGCCCTCAGTCAGACCCAGTGTTGACAAGTGTCAAGACACTCCTCGGGGCGCGTCTTGCTAGGGCCTCTCTCCTGGAGGCGCTCAGTCAGACCCATTGTTGACATGTGGCAAGACACTCCTCGGGGCGCGTCTTGCTTGGGCCTCTCTCCTGGAGGCGCTCAGTCAGACCCAGTGGTGACATGTGTCAAGACGCTCCTCGGGGCGTGTCTTGCTTGGGCCTCTCTCCTGGAGGCACTCAGTCAGACCCAGTGTTGACATGTGGCAAGACACTCCTCGGGGCGCGTCTTGCTTGGGCCTCTCTCCTGGAGGTCCTCTGTCAGACCCAGTGTTGACATGTGGCAAGACGCTCCTCGGGGCGCGTCTTGCTTGGGCCTCTCTCATGGAGGCCCTCAGTCAGACCCAGTGTTGACAAGTGTCAAGACGCTCCTCGGGGCGCGTTTTGCTTGGGCCTCTCTCCTGGAGGCGCTCAGTCAGACCCATTGTTGACATGTGGCAAGACTCTCCTCGGGGCACGTCTTGCTTGGGCTTCTCTCCTGGAGGCCCTCTGTCAGACCCAGTGTTGACATGTGGCAAGACGCTCCAAGGGGCGCGTCTTGCTTGGGCCTCTCTCCTGGAGGCCCTCTGTCAGACCCAGTGTTGACATGTGGCAAGACGCTCCTCGGGGCGCGTCTTGCTTGGGCCTCTCTCCTGGAGGCGCTCAGTTAGACCCAGTGGTGACGTATGGCAAGACGCTCCTCGGGGCGCGTATTGCTTGGGCCTCTCTCCTGGAGGCCCTCTGTCAGACCCAGTGTTGACATGTAACAAGACACTCCTCGGGGCGCGTCTTGCTTGGGCTTCTCTCCTGGAGGCGCTCAGTCAGACCCAGTGTTGACATGTGGCAAGACGCTCCTCGGGGCGCGTCTTACTTGGGCCTCTCTCCTGGAGGCGCTCAGTCAGACCCAGTGTTGACATGTGGCAAGACACTCCTCGGTGCGCGTCTTGCTTGGGCCTCTCTCCTGGAGGCCCTCTGTCAGACCCAGTGTTGACATGTGGCAAGACGCTCCTAGGGGCGCGTCTTGCTTGGCTCTCTCTCCTGGAGGCGCTTAATCAGACCGAGTGCTGACATGTGGCAAGACGCTCCTCGGGGCGCGTCTTGCTTGGGCCTCTCTCCTGGAGGCGCTCAGTCAGACCCAGTGGTGACGTATGGCAAGACGCTCCTCGGGGCGCGTATTGCTTGGGCCTCTCTCCTGGAGGCCCTCTGTCAGACCCAGTGTTGACATGTAACAAGACACTCCTCGGGGCGCGTCTTGCTTGGGCTTCTCTCATGGAGGCCCTCAGTCAGACCCAGTGTTGACAAGTGTCAAGACACTCCTCGGGGCGCGTCTTGCTTGGGCCTCTCTCCTGGAGGCGCTCAGTCAGACCCATTGTTGACATGTGGCAAGACGCTCCTCGGGCGCGTCTTGCTTGGGCTTCTCTCCTGGAGGCCCTCAGTCAGACCCATTGTTGACATGTGGCAAGACACTCCTCGGGGCGCTTCTTGCTTGGGCCTCTCTCCTGGAGGCCCTCTGTCAGACCCAGTGTTGACATGTGGCAAGACGCTCCAAGGGGCGCATCTTGCTTGGGCCTCTCTCCTGGAGGCGCTCAGTCAGACCGAGTGCTGACATGTGGCAAGACGCTCCTCGGTGCGCGTCTTGCTTGGGCCTCTCTCCTGGAGGTGCTCAGTCAGACCCAGTGTTGACATGTGGCAAGACGCTCCTCGGGGCGTGTCTTACTTGGGCCTCTCTCCTGGAGGCGCTCAGTCAGACCCAGTGTTGACATGTGGCAAGACACTCCTCGGGGCGCGTCTTGCTTGGGCCTCTCTCCTGGAGGCCCTCTGTCAGACCCAGTGTTGACATGTGGCAAGACGCTCCTAGGGGCGCGTCTTGCTTGGCTCTCTCTCCTGGAGGCGCTCAGTCAGACCGAGTGCTGACATGTGGCAAGACGCTCCTCGGGGCGCGTCTTGCTTGGGCCTCTCTCCTGGAGGCGCTCAGTCAGACCCAGTGGTGACGTAATGCAAGACGCTCCTCGGGGCGCGTATTGCTTGGGCCTCTCTCCTGGAGGCCCTCTGTCAGACCCAGTGTTGACATGTAACAAGACACTCCTCGGGGCGCGTCTTGCTTGGGCTTCTCTCATGGAGGCCCTCAGTCAGACCCAGTGTTGACAAGTGTCAAGACACTCCTCGGGGCGCGTCTTGCTTGGGCCTCTCTCCTGGAGGCGCTCAGTCAGACCCATTGTTGACATGTGGCAAGACGCTCCTCGGGGCGCGTCTTGCTTGGGCTTCTCTCCTGGAGGCCCTCAGTCAGACCCATTGTTGACATGTGGCAAGACGCTCCTCGGGGCGCTTCTTGCTTGGGCCTCTCTCCTGGAGGCGCTCAGTCAGACCCAGTGTTGACATGTTGCAAGACTCTCCTCGGGGCGCTTCTTGGTTGGGCCTCTCTCCTGGAGGCGCTCAGTCAGACCCAGTGTTGACATGTGGCAAGACGCTCCTCGGGGCACGTCTTGCTTGGGCCTCTCTCCTGGAGGCGCTCAGTCAGACCCAGTGTTGACATGTGGCAAGACGCTCCTCGGGGCGCGTCTTACTTGGGCCTCTCTCCTGGAGGCGCTCAGTCAGACCCAGTGTTGACATGTGGCAAGACGCTCCTCGGGGCGCGTCTTGCTTGGGCCTCTCTCCTGGAGGCTCTCAGTCAGACCCAGTGTTGACATGTGGCAAGACACTCCTCGGGGCGCGTCTTGCTTGGGCCTCTCTCCTGGAGGCGCTCAGTCAGACCCAGTGTTGACATGTGGCAAGACGCTCCTCGGGGCACGTCTTGCTTGGGCCTCTCTCCTGGAGGCGCTCAGTCAGACCCAGTGTTGACATGTGGCAAGACGCTCCTCGGGGCGCGTCTTGCTTGGGCCTCTCTCCTGGAGGCGCTCAGTCAGACCCAGTGGTGACATGTGGCAAGACGCTCCTCGGGGCGCGTCTTACTTGGGCCTCTCTCCTGGAGGCGCTCAGTCAGACCCAGTGTTGACATGTGGCAAGACACTCCTCGGGGCGCATCTTGCTTGGGCCTCTCTCCTGGAGGCCCTCTGTCAGACCCATTGTTGACATGTGGCAAGACGCTCCTCGGGGCGCGTCTTGCTTCGTCCTCTCTCATGGAGGCCCTCAGTCAGACCCAGTGTTGACAAGTGTCAAGACGCTCCTCGGGGCGCGTCTTGCTTGGGCCTCTCTCCTGGAGGCGCTCAGTCAGACCCATTGTTGACATGTGGCAAGACGCTCCTCGGGGCGCGTCTTGCTTGGGCTTCTCTCCTGGAGGCCCTCAGTCAGACCCATTGTTGACATGTGGCAAGACGCTCCTCGGGGCGCTTCTTGCTTGGGCCTCTCTCCTGGAGGCGCTCAGTCAGACCCAGTGTTGACATGTGGCAAGACGCTCCTCGGGGCACGTCTTGCTTGGGCCTCTCTCCTGGAGGCGCTCAGTCAGATCCAGTGTTGACATGTGGCAAGACGCTCCTTGGGGCGCATCTTGCTTGGGCCTCTCTCCTGGAGGCCCTCTGTCAGACCCAGTGTTGACATGTGGCAAGACGCTCCAAGGGGCGCGTCTTGCTTGGGCCTCTCTCCTGGAGGCGCTCAGTCAGACCGAGTGCTGACATGTGGCAAGACGCTCCTCGGTGCGCGTCTTGCTTGGGCCTCTCTCCTGGAGGCGCTCAGTCAGACCCAGTGTTGACATGTGGCAAGACGCTCCTCGGGGCGCGTCTTACTTGGGCCTCTCTCCTGGAGGCGCTCAGTCAGACCCAGTGTTGACATGTGGCAAGACACTCCTCGGGGCGCGTCTTGCTTGGGACTCTCTCCTGGAGGCCCTCTGTCAGACCCAGTGTTGACATGTAACAAGACACTCCTCGGGGCGCTTCTTGCTTGGGCCTCTCTCCTGGAGGCCCTCTGTCAGACCCAGTGTTGACATGTGGCAAGACACTCCTCGGGGCGCGTCTTGCTTGGGCTTCTCTCATTGAGGCCCTCAGTCAGACCCAGTGTTGACATGTGTCAAGACGCTCCTCGGGGCGTGTCTTGCTTGGGCCTCTCTCCTGGAGGCACTCAGTCAGACCCAGTGTTGACATGTGGCAAGACACTCCTCGGGGCGCGTCTTGCTTGGGCCTCTCTCCTGGAGGCCCTCTGTCAGACCCAGTGTTGACATGTGGCAAGACGCTCCTCGGGGCGCGTCTTGCTTGGGCCTCTCTCATGGAGGCCCTCAGTCAGACCCAGTGTTGACAAGTGTCAAGACGCTCCTCGGGGCGCGTTTTGCTTGGGCCTCTCTCCTGGAGGCGCTCAGTCAGACCCATTGTTGACATGTGGCAAGACGCTCCTCGGGGCGCGTCTTGCTTGGGCTTCTCTCCTGGAGGCCCTCTGTCAGACCCAGTGTTGACATGTGGCAAGACGCTCCAAGGGGCGCGTCTTGCTTGGGCCTCTCTCCTGGAGGCCCTCTGTCAGACCCAGTGTTGACATGTGGCAAGACGCTCCTCGGGGCGCGTCTTGCTTGGGCCTCTCTCATGGAGGCCCTCATTCAGACCCAGTGTTGTCAAGTGTCAAGACGCTCCTCGGGGCGAGCCTTGCTTCGGCCTCTCTCCTGGAGGCGCTCAGTCAGACCCATTGTTGACATGTGGCAAGACGCTCCTCGGGGCGCGTCTTGCTTGGGCCTCTCTTATGGAGGCCCTCAGTCAGACCCAGTGTTGACATGTGGCAAGACGCTCCTCGGGGCACGTCTTGCTTGGGCCTCTCTCCTGGAGGCGCTCAGTCAGACCCAGTGTTGACATGTGGCAAGACGCTCCTCGGGGCGCGTCTTGCTTGGGCCTCTCTCCTGGAGGCGCTCAGTTAGACCCAGTGGTGACGTATGGCAAGACGCTCCTCGGGGCGCGCATTGCTTGGGCCTCTCTCCTGGAGGCCCTCTGTCAGACCCAGTGTTGACATGTAACAAGACACTCCTCGGGGCGCGTCTTGCTTGGGCTTCTCTCCTGGAGGCGCTCAGTCAGACCCAGTGTTGACATGTGGCAAGACGCTCGTCGGGGCGCATCTTACTTGGGCCTCTCTCCTGGAGGCGCTCAGTCAGACCCAGTGTTGACATGTGGCAAGACACTCCTCGGGGCGCGTCTTGCTTGGGCCTCACTCCTGGAGGCCCTCTGTCAGACCCAGTGTTGACATGTGGCAAGACGCTCCTAGGGGCGCGTCTTGCTTGGCTCTCTCTCCTGGAGGCGCTCAGTCAGACCGAGTGCTGACATGTGGCAAGACGCTCCTCGGGGCGCGTCTTGCTTGGGCCTCTCTCCTGGAGGCGCTCAGTCAGACCCAGTGGTGACGTATGGCAAGACGCTCCTCGGGGCGCGTATTGCTTGGGCCTCTCTCCTGGAGGCCCTCTGTCAGACCCAGTGTTGACATGTAACAAGACACTCCTCGGGGCGCGTCTTGCTTGGGCTTCTCTCATGGAGGCCCTCAGTCAGACCCAGTGTTGACAAGTGTCAAGACACTCCTCGGGGCGCGTCTTGCTTGGGCCTCTCTCCTGGAGGCGCTCAGTCAGACCCATTGTTGACATGTGGCAAGACGCTCCTCGGGGCGCATCTTGCTTGGGCTTCTCTCCTGGAGGCCCTCAGTCAGACCCATTGTTGACATGTGTCAAGACGCTCCTCGGGGCGCTTCTTGCTTGGGCCTCTCTCCTGGAGGCCCTCTGTCAGACCCAGTGTTGACATGTGGCAAGACGCTCCAAGGGGCGCGTCTTGCTTGGGCCTCTCTCCTGGAGGCGCTCAGTCAGACCGAGTGCTGACATGTGGCAAGACGCTCCTCGGTGCGCGTCTTGCTTGGGCCTCTCTCCTGGAGGCGCTCAGTCAGACCCAGTGTTGACATGTGGCAAGACGCTCCTCGGGGCGCGTCTTACTTGGGCCTCTCTCCTGGAGGCGCTCAGTCAGACCCAGTGTTGACATGTAGCAAGACACTCCTCGGGGCGCGTCTTGCTTGGGCCTCTCTCCTGGAGGCCCTCTGTCAGACCCCAAGCAAGAAGCGCCCCGAGGAGCGTCTTGCCACATGTCAACAATGAGTCTGACTGAGGGCCTCCAGGAGAGAAGCCCAAGCAAGACGCGCCCCGAGGAGCGTCTTGCCACATGTCAACAATGGGTCTGACTGAGCGCCTCCAGGAGAGAGGCCCAAGCAAGACGCGCCCCGAGGAGTGTCTTGACACTTGTCAACACTGGGTCTGACTGAGGGCCTCCATGAGAGAAGCCCAAGCAAGACGCGCCCCGAGGAGTGTCTTGTTACATGTCAACACTGGGTCTGACAGAGGGCCTCCAGGAGAGAGGCCCAAGCAATACGCGCCCCGAGGAGCGTCTTGCCACATGTCAGCACTCGGTCTGACTGAGCGCCTCCAGGAGAGAGAGCCAAGCAAGACGCGCCCCTAGGAGCGGCATGCCACATGTCAACACTGGGTCTGACAGAGGGCCTCCAGGAGAGAGGCCCAAGTAAGACGCGCCCCGAGGAGCGTCTTGCCACATGTCAACACTGGGTCTGACAGAGGACCTCCAGGAGAGAGGCCCAAGCAAGACGCTCCCCGAGGAGTGTCTTGCCACATGTCAACACTGGGTCTGACTGAGTGCCTCCAGGAGAGAGGCCCAAGCAAGACACGCCCCGAGGAGCGTCTTGACACATGTCAACACTGGGTCTGACTGAGGGCCTCAATGAGAGAAGCCCAAGCAAGATGCGCCCCGAGGAGCGTCTTGCCACATGTCAACACTGGGTCTGACAGAGGGCCTCCAGGAGAGAGGCCCAAGCAATACGTGCACCGAGGAGCGTCTTGCCACATGTCACCATATTGAGTTGTAAGTGATCTGAACGTTTCAAGATGATCGCACATTCCTATAGGGGGTCAAACCATGTCCCAAAGGTCACCGGGCCAAGTGTCACTTTAAAGAAGTAGTCCAGTTACACCTTTGTGGGCTTATAACTTGGCTTCTGAATGTCCTAGAGAGATCAGGTTTGTTTTAATTTACTCCAATCAACAGCCCCTACAACCACAAAAAGGAATGGAGTCATTAGCACTTATGATTTGTAAATGGCACCCAGAATTATGTTGCACGAAGCACAATTTCACATCATTCTGGGTTCATTTGTGTGAAAACAAGGTCCAATCAGGCTGAAATGTTACAGGAAGGTAGAATCTATTGAGTTGTAAGTGATCTGAACGTTTCATGATGATAGCACTTTCCTAAGGGGGTCAAACCATGTCCCAAATGTCACCGGATCGGGTGTCAATTTAAAGAAGTAGTCCAGTTACATATTTGTGGGCTTAAAACTTGGCTTCTGAATGTCCTAGAGAGATCAGATTTGTTTTAGTGTACTCCAATGAACAGCCCCTACAACCACAAAAAGGAATGGAGTCATTAGCACTTATGGTTTGTAAATGGCACCCAGAATTATGTTGCACGAAGCACAATTTCACTTCATTCTGGGTCCATTTGTGTGAAAACAAGGTCCAATCAGGCTGAAACGCTACAAGAAGGTAGAATCTATTGAGTTGTAAGTGATCTGAACGTTTCAAGATGATCGTACATTCCTATAGGGGGTCAAACCATGTCCCAAAGGTCACCGGGCCTGGTGTCACTTTAAAGAAGTAGTCCAGTTACATCTTTGTGGGCTTATAACTTGGCTTCTGAATGTCCTAGAGAGATCAGGTTTGTTTTAGTGTACTCCAATCAACAGCCCCTACAACCACAAAAAGGAATGGAGTCATTAGCACTTATGGTTTGTAAATGGCACCCAGAATTATGTTGCACGAAGCACAATTTCACATCATTCTGGGTCCATTTGTGTGAAAACAAGGTCCAATCAGGCTGAAACGTTACAAGAAGGTAGAATCTATTGAGTTGTAAGTGATCTGAACGTTTCATGATGATCGCACAATCCTATAGGGGGTCAAACCATGTCCCAAAGGTCACCGGGCCTGGTGTCACTTTAAAGAAGTAGTCCAGTTACACCTTTGTGGGCTTATAACTTGGCTTCTGAATGTCCTAGAGAGTTTAGGTTTGTTTTAGTGTACTCCAATCAAAAGCCCCTACAACCACAAAAAGGAATGGAGTCATTAGCACTTATGGTTTGTAAATGGCACCCAGAATTATGTTGCACGAAGCACAATTTCACATCTTTCTGGGTTCATTTGTATGAAAACAAGGTCCAATCAGGCTGAAACGTTACAGGAAGGTAGAATCTATTGAGTTGTAAGTGATCTGAACGTTTCATGATGATAGCACTTTCCTAAGGGGGTCAAACCATGTACCAAAGGTCATCGGATCTGGTGTCAATTTAAAGAAGTAGTCCAGTTACACATTTGTGGGCTTATAACTTGGCTTCTGAATGTCCTAGAGAGATCAGGTTTGTTTTAATGTACTCCAATCAACAGCCCCTACAACCACAAAAAGGAATGGAGTCATTAGCACTTATGGTTTGTAAGTGAAACCCAGAATTATGTTGCACGAAGCACAATTTCACATCATTCTGTGTCCATTTGTGTGAAAACAAGGTCCAATCCGGCTGAAACGCTACAAGAAGGTAGAATCTATTGAGTTGTAAGTGATCTGAACGTTTCAAGATGAACACACATTCCTATAGGGGGTCAAACCATGTCCCAAAGGTCACCGGGCCAAGTGTCACTTTAAAGAAGTAGTCCAGTTACACCTTTGTGGGCTTATAACTTGGCTTCTGAATGTCCTAGAGAGGTTAGGTTTGTTTTAGTGTACTCCAATCAACAGCCCCTACAACCACAAAAAGGAATGGAGTCATTAGCACTTATGGTTTGTAAATGGCACCCAGAATTATGTTGCACGAAGCACAATTTCACATCATTCTGGGTCCATTTGTGTGAAAACAAGGCCCAATAATGCTGAAACGTTACAAGAAGGTAGAATCTATTGAGTTGTAAGTGATCTGAACGTTTCATGATGATCGCACATTCCTATAAGGGGTCAAACCATGTCCCAAAAGTCACCGGATCTGGTGTCAATTTAAAGAAGTAGTCCAGTTACACATTTGTGGGCTTATAACTTGGCTTCTGAATGTCCTAGAGAGATCAGGTTTGTTTTAGTGTACTCCAATCAAAAGCCCCTACAACCACAAAAAGGAATGGAGTCATTAGCACTTATTGTTTGTAAATGGCACCCAGAATTATGTTGCACGAAGCACAATTTCACATCATTCTGGGTCCATTTGTGTGAAAACAAGGTCCAATCAGGCTGAAACGTTACAGGAAGGTAGAATCTATTGAGTTGTAAGTGATCTGAACGTTTCATGATAATAGCACTTTCCTAAGGAGGTCAAACCATGTCCCAAAGGTCACAGGATCTGGTGTCAATTTAAAGAAGTAGTCCAGTTACACATTTGTGGGCTTATAACTTGGCTTCTGAATGTCCTAGAGAGATCAGGTTTGTTTTAGTGTACTCCAATCAACAGCCCCTACAACCACAAAAAGGAATGGAGTCATTAGCACTTATGCTTTTTAAATGGCACCCAGAATTATGTTGCACGAAGCACAATTTCACATCATTCTGGGTTCATTTGTGTGAAAACAAGGTCCAATCAGGCTGAAACGTTACAGGAAGGTAGAATCTATTGAGTTGTAAGTGATCTGAACGTTTCATGATGATAGCACTTTCGTGAGGGGGTCAAACCATGTCCCAAAGGTCACCGGATCTGGTGTCGATTTAAAGAAGTAGTCCAGTTACACATTTGTGGGCTTATAACTTGGCTTCTGAATGTCCTAGAGAGATCAGGTTTGTTTTAGTGTACTCCAATCAACAGCCCCTACAACCACAAAAAGGAATGGAGTCATTAGCACTTATGGTTTGTAAATGGCACCCAGAATTATGTTGCACGAAGCACAATTTCACTTCATTCTGGGTCCATTTGTGTGAAAACAAGGTCCAATCAGGCTGAAACGCTACAAGAAGGTAGAATCTATTGAGTTGTAAGTGATCTGAACGTTTCAAGAAGATCATACATTCCTATAGGGGGTCAAACCATGTCCCAAAGGTCACCGGGCCTGGTGTCACTTTAAAGAAGTAGTCCAGTTACATCTTTGTGGGCTTATAACTTGGCTTCTGAATGTCCTAGACAGGTTAGGTTTGTTTTAGTGTAGTCCAATCAACAGCCCCTACAACCACAAAAAGGAATGGAGTCATTAGCACTTATGGTTTGTAAATGGCACCCAGAATTATGTTGCACGAAGCACAATTTCACATCATTCTGGGTCCATTTGTGTGAAAACAAGGTCCAATCAGGCTGAAACGTTACAAGACGGTAGAATCTATTGAGTTGTAAGTGATTTGAACGTTTCATGATGATAGCACTTTCCTAAGGGGGTCAAACCATGTCCCAAAGGTCACCGGATCTGGTGTCAATTTAAAGAAGTACTCCAGTTACACATTTGTGGGCTTATAACTTGGCTTCTGAATTTCCTAGAGAGATCAGGTTTGTTTTATTGTACCCCAATCAAAAGCCCCTACAACCACAAAAAGGAATGGAGTCATTAGCACTTATGGTTTGTAAATGGCACCCAGAATTATGTTGCACGAAGCACAATTTCACATCATTCTGGGTCCATTTGTGTGAAAAAAGGTCCAATAAGGCTGAAACGCTACAAGAAGGTAGAATCTATTGAGTTGTAAGTGATCTGAACGTTTCAAGATGATCGCACATTCCTATAGGGGGTAAAACTATGTCCCAAAGGTCACCGGGCCTGGTGTCACTTTAAAGAAGTAGTCCAGTTACACCTTTGTGGGCTTATAACTTGGCTTCTGAATGTCCTAGAGAGGTTAGGTTTGTTTTAGTGTACTCCAATCAACAGCCCCTACAACCACAAAAAGGAATGGAGTCATTAGCACTTATGGTTTGTAAATGGCACCCAGAATTATGTTGCACGAAGCACAATTTCACATCATTCTGGGTCCATTTGTGTGAAAACAAGGTCCAATCAGGCTGAAACGTTACAGGAAGGTAGAATCTATTGAGTTGTAAGTGATCTGAACATTTCATGATGATAGCACTTTCCTAAGGGGGTCAAACCATGTCCCAAAGGTCATCGGATCTGGTGTCAATTTAAAGAAGTAGTCCAGTTACACATTTGTGGGCTTATAACTTGGCTTCTGAATGTCCTAGAGAGATCAGGTTTGTTTTAATGTACTCCAATCAACAGCCCCTACAACCACAAAAAGGAATGGAGTCATTAGCACTTATGGTTTGTAAATGGCACCCAGAATTATGTTGCACGAAGCACAATTTCACATCATTCTGGGTCCATTTGTGTGAAAACAAGGTCCAATCAGGCTGAAACGTTACAAGACGGTAGAATCTATTGAGTTGTAAGTGATCTGAACGTTTCATGATAATAGCACTTTCCTAAGGAGGTCAAACCATGTCCCAAAGGTCACAGGATCTGGTGTCAATTTAAAGAAGTAGTCCAGTTACACATTTGTGGGCTTATAACTTGGCTTCTGAATGTCCTAGAGAGATCAGGTTTGTTTTAGTGTACTCCAATCAACAGCCCCTACAACCACAAAAAGGAATGGAGTCATTAGCACTTATGGTTTGTAAATGGCACCCAGAATTATGTTGCACGAAGCACAATTTCACTTCATTCTGGGTCCATTTGTGTGAAAACAAGGTCCAATCAGGCTGAAACGCTACAAGAAGGTAGAATCTATTGAGTTGTAAGTGATCTGAACGTTTCAAGAAGATCATACATTCCTATAGGGGGTCAAACCATGTCCCAAAGGTCACCGGGCCTGGTGTCACTTTAAAGAAGTAGTCCAGTTACATCTTTGTGGGCTTATAACTTGGCTTCTGAATGTCCTAGACAGGTTAGGTTTGTTTTAGTGTAGTCCAATCAACAGCCCCTACAACCACAAAAAGGAATGGAGTCATTAGCACTTATGGTTTGTAAATGGCACCCAGAATTATGTTGCACGAAGCACAATTTCACATCATTCTGGGTCCATTTGTGTGAAAACAAGGTCCAATCAGGCTGAAACGTTACAGGAAGGTAGAATCTATTGAGTTGTAAGTGATCTGAACATTTCATGATGATAGCACTTTCCTAAGGGGGTCAAACCATGTCCCAAAGGTCACCGGATCTGGTGTCAATTTAAAGAAGTACTCCAGTTACACATTTGTGGGCTTATAACTTGGCTTCTGAATTTCCTAGAGAGATCAGGTTTGTTTTATTGTACCCCAATCAAAAGCCCCTACAACCACAAAAAGGAATGGAGTCATTAGCACTTATGGTTTGTAAATGGCACCCAGAATTATGTTGCACGAAGCACAATTTCACATCATTCTGGGTCCATTTGTGTGAAAAAAGGTCCAATAAGGCTGAAACGCTACAAGAAGGTAGAATCTATTGAGTTGTAAGTGATCTGAACGTTTCAAGATGATCGCACATTCCTATAGGGGGTAAAACTATGTCCCAAAGGTCACCGGGCCTGGTGTCACTTTAAAGAAGTAGTCCAGTTACACCTTTGTGGGCTTATAACTTGGCTTCTGAATGTCCTAGAGAGGTTAGGTTTGTTTTAGTGTACTCCAATCAACAGCCCCTACAACCACAAAAAGGAATGGAGTCATTAGCACTTATGGTTTGTAAATGGCACCCAGAATTATGTTGCACGAAGCACAATTTCACATCATTCTGGGTCCATTTGTGTGAAAACAAGGTCCAATCAGGCTGAAACGTTACAGGAAGGTAGAATCTATTGAGTTGTAAGTGATCTGAACATTTCATGATGATAGCACTTTCCTAAGGGGGTCAAACCATGTCCCAAAGGTCATCGGATCTGGTGTCAATTTAAAGAAGTAGTCCAGTTACACATTTGTGGGCTTATAACTTGGCTTCTGAATGTCCTAGAGAGATCAGGTTTGTTTTAATGTACTCCAATCAACAGCCCCTACAACCACAAAAAGGAATGGAGTCATTAGCACTTATGGTTTGTAAGTGGCACCCAGAATTATGTTGCACGAAGCACAATTTCACATCATTCTGGGTCCATTTGTGTGAAAACAAGGTCCAATCCGGCTGAAACGCTACAAGAAGGTAGAATCTATTGAGTTGTAAGTGATCTGAACGTTTCAAGATGATCGCACATTCCTATAGGGGGTCAAACCATGTCCCAAAGGTCACCGGGCCAAGTGTCACTTTAAAGAAGTAGTCCAGTTACACCTTTGTGGGCTTATAACTTGGCTTCTGAATGTCCTAGAGAGAACAGGTTTGTTTTAATGTACTCCAATCAACAGCCCCTACAACCACAAAAAGGAATGGAGTCATTAGCACTTATGATTTGTAAATGGCACCCAGAATTATGTTGCACGAAGCACAATTTCACATCATTCTGGGTTCATTTGTGTGAAAACAAGGTCCAATCAGGCTGAAATGTTACAGGAAGGTAGAATCTATTGAGTTGTAAGTGATCTGAACGTTTCATGATGATAGCACTTTCCTAAGGGGGTTAAACCATGTCCCAAATGTCACCGGATCTGGTGTCAATTTAAAGAAGTAGTCCAGTTACATATTTGTGGGCTTAAAACTTGGCTTCTGAATGTCCTAGAGAGATCAGATTTGTTTTAGTGTACTCCAATGAACAGCCCCTACAACCACAAAAAGGAATGGAGTCATTAGCACTTATGGTTTGTAAATGGCACCCAGAATTATGTTGCACGAAGCACAATTTCACTTCATTCTGGGTCCATTTGTGTGAAAACAAGGTCCAATCAGGCTGAAACGCTACAAGAAGGTAGAATCTATTGAGTTGTAAGTGATCTGAACGTTTCAAGATGATCGTACATTCCTATAGGGGGTCAAACCATGTCCCAAAGGTCACCGGGCCTGGTGTCACTTTAAAGAAGTAGTCCAGTTACATCTTTGTGGGCTTATAACTTGGCTTCTGAATGTCCTAGAGAGATCAGGTTTGTTTTAGTGTACTCCAATCAACAGCCCCTACAACCACAAAAAGGAATGGAGTCATTAGCACTTATGGTTTGTAAATGGCACCCAGAATTATGTTGCACGAAGCACAATTTCACATCATTCTGGGTCCATTTGTGTGAAAACAAGGTCCAATCAGGCTGAAACATTACAAGAAGGTAGAATCTATTGAGTTGTAAGTGATCTGAACGTTTCATGATGATCACACAATCCTATAGGGGGTCAAACCATGTCCCAAAGGTCACCGGGCCTGGTGTCACTTTAAAGAAGTAGTCCAGTTACACCTTTGTGGGCTTATAACTTGGCTTCTGAATGTCCTAGAGAGGTCAGGTTTGTTTTAGTGTACTCCAATCAACAGCCCCTACAACCACAAAAAGGAATGGAGTCATTAGCACTTATGGTTTGTAAATGGCACCCAGAATTATTTTGCACGAAGCACAATTTCACATCATTCTGGGTTCATTTGTGTGAAAACAAGGTCCAATCAGGCTGAAACGTTACAGGAAGGTAGAATCTATTGAGTTGTAAGTGATCTGAACGTTTCATGATGATAGCACTTTCCTAAGGAGGTCAAACCATGTCCCAAAGGTCACCGGATCTGGTGTCAATTTAAAGAAGTAGTCCAGTTACACATTTGTGGGCTTATAACTTGGCTTCTGAATGTCCTAGAGAGATCAGGTTTGTTTTAGTATACTCCAATCAACAGCCCCTACAACCACAAAAAGTAATGGAGTCATTAGCACTTATGGTTTTTAAATGGCACCCAGAATTATGTTGCACGAAGCACAATTTCACATCATTCTGGGTTCATTTGTGTGAAAACAAGGTCCAATCAGGCTGAAACGTTACAGGAAGGTAGAATCTACTGAGTTGTAAGTGATCTGAACATTTCATGATGATAGCACTTTCCTAAGGGGTCAAACCATGTCCCAAAGATCACCGGATCTGGTGTCAATTTAAAGAAGTAGTCCAGTTACACATTTGTGTGCTTATAACTTGGCTTCTGAATGTCCTAGAGAGATCAGGTTTGTTTTAGTGTACTCCAATCAACAGCCCCTACAACCACAAAAAGGAATGGAGTCATTAGCACTTATGGTTTGTAAATGGCACCCAGAATTATGTTGCACGAAGCACAATTTCACATCATTCTGGGTCCATTTGTGTGAAAACAAGGTCCAGTCAGGCTGAAACGTTACAAGTAGGTAGAATCTATTGAGTTGTAAGTGATCTGAACGTTTCATGATAATCGCACATTGCTATAGGGGGTAAAACCATGTCCCAAAGGTCACCGGGCCTGGTGTCACTTTAAAGAAGTAGTCCAGTTACACCTTTGTGGGCTTATAACTTGGCTTCTGAATGTCCTAGAGAGATCAGGTTTGTTTTAATGTACTCCAATCAACAGCCCCTACAACCACAAAAAGGAATGGAGTCATTAGCACTTATGATTTGTAAATGGCACCCAGAATTATGTTGCACGAAGCACAATTTCACATCATTCTGGGTCCATTTGTGTGAAAAAAGGTCCAATAAGGCTGAAACGCTACAAGAAGGTAGAATCTATTGAGTTGTAAGTGATCTGAACGTTTCAAGATGATCGCACATTCCAATAGGGGGTAAAACCATGTCCCAAAGGTCACCGGGCCTGGTGTCACTTTAAAGAAGTAGTCCAGTTACACCTTTGTGGGCTTATAACTTGGCTTCTGAATGTCCTAGAGAGGTTAGGTTTGTTTTAGTGTACTCCAATCAACAGCCCCTACAACCACAAAAAGGAATGGAGTCATTAGCACTTATGGTTTGTAAATGGCACCCAGAATTATGTTGCACGAAGCACAATTTCACATCATTCTGGGTCCATTTGTGTGAAAACAAGGTCCAATCAGGCTGAAACGTTACAGGAAGGTAGAATCTATTGAGTTGTAAGTGATCTGAACATTTCATGATGATAGCACTTTCCTAAGGGGGTCAAACCATGTCCCAAAGGTCATCGGATCTGGTGTCAATTTAAAGAAGTAGTCCAGTTACACATTTGTGGGCTTATAACTTGGCTTCTGAATGTCCTAGAGAGATCAGGTTTGTTTTAATGTACTCCAATCAACAGCCCCTACAACCACAAAAAGGAATGGAGTCATTAGCACTTATGGTTTGTAAGTGGCACCCAGAATTATGTTGCACGAAGCACAATTTCACATCATTCTGGGTCCATTTGTGTGAAAACAAGGTCCAATCCGGCTGAAACGCTACAAGAAGGTAGAATCTATTGAGTTGTAAGAGATCTGAACGTTTCAAGATGATCGCACATTCCTATAGGGGGTCAAACCATGTCCCAAAGGTCACCGGGCCAAGTGTCACTTTAAAGAAGTAGTCCAGTTACACCTTTGTGGGCTTATAACTTGGCTTCTGAATGTCCTAGAGAGATCAGGTTTGTTTTAATGTACTCCAATCAACAGCCCCTACAACCACAAAAAGGAATGGAGTCATTAGCACTTATGATTTGTAAATGGCACCCAGAATTATGTTGCACGAAGCACAATTTCACTTCATTCTGGGTCCATTTGTGTGAAAACAAGGTCCAATCAGGCTGAAACGCTACAAGAAGGTAGAATCTATTGAGTTGTAAGTGATCTGAACGTTTCAAGATGATCGTACATTCCTATAGGGGGTCAAACCATGTCCCAAAGGTCACCGGGCCTGGTGTCACTTTAAAGAAGTAGTCCAGTTACATCTTTGTGGGCTTATAACTTGGCTTCTGAATGTCCTAGAGAGATCAGGTTTGTTTTAGTGTACTCCAATCAACAGCCCCTACAACCACAAAAAGGAATGGAGTCATTAGCACTTATGGTTTGTAAACGGCACCCAGAATTATGTTGCACGAAGCACAATTTCACATCATTCTGGGTCCATTTGTGTGAAAACAAGGTCCAATCAGGCTGAAACGTTACAAGAAGGTAGAATCTATTGAGTTGTAAGTGATCTGAACGTTTCATGATGATCGCACAATCCTATAGGGGGTCAAACCATGTCCCAAAGGTCACCGGGCCTGGTGTCACTTTAAAGAAGTAGTCCAGTTACACCTTTGTGGGCTTATAACTTGGCTTCTGAATGTCCTAGAGAGGTCAGGTTTGTTTTAGTGTACTCCAATCAACAGCCCCTACAACCACAAAAAGGAATGGAGTCATTAGCACTTATGGTTTGTAAATGGCACCCAGAATTATTTTGCACGAAGCACAATTTCACATCATTCTGGGTTCATTTGTGTGAAAACAAGGTCCAATCAGGCTGAAACGTTACAGGAAGGTAGAATCTATTGAGTTGTAAGTGATCTGAACGTTTCATGATGATAGCACTTTCCTAAGGAGGTCAAACCATGTCCCAAAGGTCACCGGATCTGGTGTCAATTTAAAGAAGTAGTCCAGTTACACATTTGTGGGCTTATAACTTGGCTTCTGAATGTCCTAGAGAGATCAGGTTTGTTTTAGTATACTCCAATCAACAGCCCCTACAACCACAAAAAGTAATGGAGTCATTAGCACTTATGGTTTTTAAATGGCACCCAGAATTATGTTGCACGAAGCACAATTTCACATCATTCTGGGTTCATTTGTGTGAAAACAAGGTCCAATCAGGCTGAAACGTTACAGGAAGGTAGAATCTACTGAGTTGTAAGTGATCTGAACATTTCATGATGATAGCACTTTCCTAAGGGGTCAAACCATGTCCCAAAGATCACCGGATCTGGTGTCAATTTAAAGAAGTAGTCCAGTTACACATTTGTGTGCTTATAACTTGGCTTCTGAATGTCCTAGAGAGATCAGGTTTGTTTTAGTGTACTCCAATCAACAGCCCCTACAACCACAAAAAGGAATGGAGTCATTAGCACTTATGGTTTGTAAATGGCACCCAGAATTATGTTGCACGAAGCACAATTTCACATCATTCTGGGTCCATTTGTGTGAAAACAAGGTCCAATCAGGCTGAAACGTTACAAGTAGGTAGAATCTATTGAGTTGTAAGTGATCTGAACGTTTCATGATAATCGCACATTGCTATAGGGGGTAAAACCATGTCCCAAAGGTCACCGGGCCTGGTGTCACTTTAAAGAAGTAGTCCAGTTACACCTTTGTGGGCTTATAACTTGGCTTCTGAATGTCCTAGAGAGATCAGGTTTGTTTTAATGTACTCCAATCAACAGCCCCTACAACCACAAAAAGGAATGGAGTCATTAGCACTTATGATTTGTAAATGGCACCCAGAATTATGTTGCACGAAGCACAATTTCACATCATTCTGGGTTCATTTGTGTGAAAACAAGGTCCAATCAGGCTGAAATGTTACAGGAAGGTAGAATCTATTAAGTTGTAAGTGATCTGAACGTTTCATGATGATAGCACTTTCCTAAGGGGGTCAAACCATGTCCCAAATGTCACCGGATCTGGTGTCAATTTAAAGAAGTAGTCCAGTTACATATTTGTGGGCTTATAACTTGGCTTCTGAATGTCCTAGAGAGATCAGATTTGTTTTAGTGTACTCCAATGAACAGCCCCTACAACCACAAAAAGGAATGGAGTCATTAGCACTTATGGTTTGTAAATGGCACCCAGAATTATGTTGCACGAAGCACAATTTCACTTCATTCTGGGTCCATTTGTGTGAAAACAAGGTCCAATCAGGCTGAAACGCTACAAGAAGGTAGAATCTATTGAGTTGTAAGTGATCTGAACGTTTCAAGATGATCGTACATTCCTATAGGGGGTCAAACCATGTCCCAAAGGTCACCGGGCCTGGTGTCACTTTAAAGAAGTAGTCCAGTTACATCTTTGTGGGCTTATAACTTGGCTTCTGAATGTCCTAGACAGGTTAGGTTTGTTTTAGTGTAGTCCAATCAACAGCCCCTACAACCACAAAAAGGAATGGAGTCATTAGCACTTATGGTTTGTAAATGGCACCCAGAATTATGTTGCACGAAGCACAATTTCAAATCATTCTGGGTTCATTTGTGTGAAAACAAGGTCCAATCAGGCTGAAACGTTACAAGAAGGTAGAATCTATTGAGTTGTAAGTGATCTGAACGTTTCATGATGATCGCACATTCCTATAGGGGGTCAAACCATGTCCCAAAGGTCACCGGGCCTGGTGTCACTTTAAAGAAGTAGTCCAGTTACACATTTGTGGGCTTATAACTTGGCTTCTGAATGTCCTAGAGAGATCAGGTTTGTTTTAGTGTACTCCAATCAACAGCCCCTACAACCACAAAAAGGAATGGAGTCATTAGCACTTATGGTTTGTAAATGGCACCCAGAATTATGTTGCACGAAGCACAATTTCACATCATTCTGGGTCCATTTGTGTGAAAACAAGGTCCAATCAGGCTGAAACGTTACAAGAAGGTAGAATCTATTGAGTTGTAAGTGATCTGAACGTTTCATGATGATCGCACAATGCTATAGGGGGTCAAACCATGTCCCAAAGGTCACCGGGCCTGGTGTCAATTTAAAGAAGTAGTCCAGTTACACCTTTGTGGGCTTATAACTTGGCTTCTGAATGTCCTAGAGAGGTCAGGTTTGTTTTAGTGTACTCCAATCAACAGCCCCTACAACCACAAAAAGGAATGGAGTCATTAGCACTTATGGTTTGTAAATGGCACCCAGAATTATTTTGCACGAAGCACAATTTCACATCATTCTGGGTTCATTTGTGTGAAAACAAGGTCCAATCAGGCTGAAACGTTACAGGAAGGTAGAATCTATTGAGTTGTAAGTGATCTGAACGTTTCATGATGATAGCACTTTCCTAAGGAGGTCAAACCATGTCCCAAAGGTCACCGGATCTGGTGTCAATTTAAAGAAGTAGTCCAGTTACACATTTGTGGGCTTATAACTTGGCTTCTGAATGTCCTAGAGAGATCAGGTTTGTTTTAGTATACTCCAATCAACAGCCCCTAAAACCACAAAAAGGAATGGAGTCATTAGCACTTATGGTTTTTAAATGGCACCCAGAATTATGTTGCACGAAGCACAATTTCACATCATTCTGGGTTCATTTGTGTGAAAACAAGGTCCAATAAGGCTGAAACGTTACAGGAAGGTAGAATCTATTGAGTTGTAAGTGATCTGAACATTTCATGATGATAGCACTTTCCTAAGGGGGTCAAACCATGTCCCAAAGATCACCGGATCTGGTGTCAATTTAAAGAAGTAGTCCAGTTACACATTTGTGTGCTTATAACTTGGCTTCTGAATGTCCTAGAGAGATCAGGTTTGTTTTAGTGTACTCCAATCAACAGCCCCTACAACCACAAAAAGGAATGGAGTCATTAGCACTTATGGTTTGTAAATGGCACCCAGAATTATTTTGCACGAAGCACAATTTCACATCATTCTGGGTTCATTTGTGTGAAAACAAGGTCCAATCAGGCTGAAACGTTACAGGAAGGTAGAATCTATTGAGTTGTAAGTGATCTGAACGTTTCATGATGATAGCACTTTCCTAAGGAGGTCAAACCATGTCCCAAAGGTCACCGGATCTGGTGTCAATTTAAAGAAGTAGTCCAGTTACACATTTGTGGGCTTATAACTTGGCTTCTGAATGTCCTAGAGAGATCAGGTTTGTTTTAGTATACTCCAATCAACAGCCCCTACAACCACAAAAAGGAATGGAGTCATTAGCACTTATGGTTTTTAAATGGCACCCAGAATTATGTTGCACGAAGCACAATTTCACATCATTCTGGGTTCATTTGTGTGAAAACAAGGTCCAATAAGGCTGAAACGTTACAGGAAGGTAGAATCTATTGAGTTGTAAGTGATCTGAACATTTCATGATGATAGCACTTTCCTAAGGGGGTCCAACCATGTCCCAAAGATCACCGGATCTGGTGTCAATTTAAAGAAGTAGTCCAGTTACACATTTGTGTGCTTATAACTTGGCTTCTGAATGTCCTAGAGAGATCAGGTTTGTTTTAGTGTACTCCAATCAACAGCCCCTACAACCACAAAAAGGAATGGAGTCATTAGCACTTATGGTTTGTAAATGGCACCCAGAATTATGTTGCACGAAGCACAATTTCACATCATTCTGGGTCCATTTGTGTGAAAACAAGGTCCAATCAGGCTGAAACGTTACAAGAAGGTAGAATCTATTGAGTTGTAAGTGATCTGAACGTTTCATGATGATCGCACATTGCTATAGGGGGTAAAACCATGTCCCAAAGGTCACCGGGCCTGGTGTCACTTTAAAGAAGTAGTCCAGTTACACCTTTGTTGGCTTATAACTTGGCTTCTGAATGTCCAAGAGAGGTCAGGTTTGTTTTAGTGTAGTCCAATCAACAGCCCCTACAACCACAAAAAGGAATGGAGTCATTAGCACTTATGGTTTGTAAATGGCACCCAGAATTATGTTGCACGAAGCACAATTTCACATCATTCTGGGTTCATTTGTGTGAAAACAAGGTCCAATCAGGCTGAAACGTTACAAGAAGGTAGAATCTATTGAGTTGTAAGTGATCTGAACGTTTCATGATGATCGCACATTCCTATAGGTGGTCAAACCATGTCCCAAAGGTCACCGGGCCTGGTGTCACTTTAAAGAAGTAGTCCAGTTACACATTTGTGGGCTTATAACTTGGCTTCTGAATGTCCAAGAGAGGTCAGGTTTGTTTTAGTGTAGTCCAATCAACAGCCCCTACAACCACAAAAAGGAATGGAGTCATTAGCACTTATGGTTTGTAAATGGCACCCAGAATTATGTTGCACGAAGCACAATTTCACATCATTCTGGGTCCATTTGTGTGAAAACAAGGTCCAATCAGGCTGAAACATTACAAGAAGGTAGAATCTATTGAGTTGTAAGTGATCTGAACGTTTCATGATGATCGCACAATCCTATAGGGGGTCAAACCATGTCCCAAAGGTCACCGGGCCTGGTGTCACTTTAAAGAAGTAGTCCAGTTACACCTTTGTGGGCTTATAACTTGGCTTCTGAATGTCCTTGAGAGGTCAGGTTTGTTTTAGTGTACTCCAATCAACAGCCCCTACAAACACAAAAAGGAATGGAGTCATTAGCACTTATGATTTGTAAATGGCACCCAGAATTATTTTGCACGAAGCACAATTTCACATCATTCTGGGTTCATTTGTGTGAAAACAAGGTCCAATCAGGCTTAAACGTTACAGGAAGGTAGAATCTATTGAGTTGTAAGTGATCTGAACGTTTCATGATGATAGCACTTTCCTAAGGAGGTCAAACCATGTCCCAAAGGTCACCGGATCTGGTGTCAATTTAAAGAAGTAGTACAGTTACACATTTGTGTGCTTATAACTTGGCTTCTGAATGTCCTAGAGAGATCAGGTTTGTTTTAGTGTACTCCAATCAACAGCCCCTACAACCACAAAAAGGAATGGAGTCATTAGCACTTATGGTTTGTAAATGGCACCCAGAATTATGTTGCACGAAGCACAATTTCACATCATTCTGGGTCCATTTGTGTGAAAACAAGGTCCAATCAGGCTGAAACGTTACAAGAAGGTAGAATCTATTGAGTTGTAAGTGATCTGAACGTTTCATGATGATCGCACATTCCTATAGGGGGTCAAACCATGTCCCAAAGGTCACCGGGCCTGGTGTCACTTTAAAGAAGTAGTCCAGTTACACCTTTGTGGGCTTATAACTTGGCTTCTGAATGTCCTAGAGAGGTCAGTTTTGTTTTAGTGTACTCCAATCAACAGCCCCTACAACCACAAAAAGGAATGGAGTCATTAGCACTTATGGTTTGTAAATGGCACCCAGAATTATGTTGCACGAAGCACAATTTCACATCATTCTGGGTCCATTTGTGTGAAAACAAGGTCCAATCAGGCTGAAACATTACAGGAAGGTAGAATCTATTGAGTTGTAAGTGATCTGAATGTTTCATGATGATAGCACTTTCCTAAGGGGCTCAAACCATGTCCCAAAGGTCACCGGATCTGGTGTCAATTTAAAGAAGTAGTCCAGTTACACATTTGTGGGCTTATAACTTGGCTTCTGAATGTCCTAGAGAGATCAGGTTTGTTTTAGTATACTCCAATCAACAGCCCCTACAATCACAAAGAGGAATGGAGTCATTAGCACTTATGGTTTGTAAATGGCACCCAGAATTATGTTGCACGAAGCACAATTTCACATCATTCTGGGTTCATTTGTGTGAAAACAAGGTCCAATCAGGCTGAAACGTTACAGGAAGGTAGAATCTATTGAGTTGTAAGTGATCTGAACGTTTCATGATGATAGCACTTTCCTAAGGGGGTCAAACCATGTCCCAAAGGTCACCGGATCAGGTGTCAATTTAAAGAAGTAGTCCAGTTACACATTTGTGGGCTTATAACTTGGCTTATGAATGTCCTAGAGAGATCAGGTTTGTTTTAGTGTACTCCAATCAACAGCCCCTACAACCACAAAAAGGAATGGAGTCATTAGCACTTATGGTTTGTAAATGGCACCCAGAATTATGTTGCACGAAGCACAATTTCACATCATTCTGGGTCCATTTGTGTGAAAACAAGGTCCAATCAGGCTGAAACGTTACAAGAAGGTAGAATCTATTGAGTTGTAAGTGATCTGAACGTTTCATGATGATCGCACATTGCTATAGGGGGTAAAACCATGTCCCAAAGGTCACCGGGCCTGGTGTCACTTTAAAGAAGTAGTCCAGTTACACCTTTGTTGGCTTATAACTTGGCTTCTGAATGTCCAAGAGAGGTCAGGTTTGTTTTAGTGTAGTCCAATCAACAGCCCCTACAACCACAAAAAGGAATGGAGTCATTAGCACTTATGGTTTGTAAATGGCACCCAGAATTATGTTGCACGAAGCACAATTTCACATCATTCTGGGTTCATTTGTGTGAAAACAAGGTCCAATCAGGCTGAAACGTTACAAGAAGGTAGAATCTATTGAGTTGTAAGTGATCTGAACGTTTCATGATGATCGCACATTCCTATAGGTGGTCAAACCATGTCCCAAAGGTCACCGGGCCTGGTGTCACTTTAAAGAAGTAGTCCAGTTACACATTTGTGGGCTTATAACTTGGCTTCTGAATGTCCAAGAGAGGTCAGGTTTGTTTTAGTGTAGTCCAATCAACAGCCCCTACAACCACAAAAAGGAATGGAGTCATTAGCACTTATGGTTTGTAAATGGCACCCAGAATTATGTTGCACGAAGCACAATTTCACATCATTCTGGTTCCATTTGTGTGAAAACAAGGTCCAATCAGGCTGAAACATTACAAGAAGGTAGAATCTATTGAGTTGTAAGTGATCTGAACGTTTCATGATGATCGCACAATCCTATAGGGGGTCAAACCATGTCCCAAAGGTCACCGGGCCTGGTGTCACTTTAAAGAAGTAGTCCAGTTACACCTTTGTGGGCTTATAACTTGGCTTCTGAATGTCCTTGAGAGGTCAGGTTTGTTTTAGTGTACTCCAATCAACAGCCCCTACAAACACAAAAAGGAATGGAGTCATTAGCACTTATGATTTGTAAATGGCACCCAGAATTATTTTGCACGAAGCACAATTTCACATCATTCTGGGTTCATTTGTGTGAAAACAAGGTCCAATCAGGCTGAAACGTTACAGGAAGGTAGAATCTATTGAGTTGTAAGTGATCTGAACGTTTCATGATGATAGCACTTTCCTAAGGAGGTCAAACCATGTCCCAAAGGTCACCGGATCTGGTGTCAATTTAAAGAAGTAGTACAGTTACACATTTGTGTGCTTATAACTTGGCTTCTGAATGTCCTAGAGAGATCAGGTTTGTTTTAGTGTACTCCAATCAACAGCCCCTACAACCACAAAAAGGAATGGAGTCATTAGCACTTATGGTTTGTAAATGGCACCCAGAATTATGTTGCACGAAGCACAATTTCACATCATTCTGGGTCCATTTGTGTGAAAACAAGGTCCAATCAGGCTGAAACGTTACAAGAAGGTAGAATCTATTGAGTTGTAAGTGATCTGAACGTTTCATGATGATCGCACATTCCTATAGGGGGTCAAACCATGTCCCAAAGGTCACCGGGCCTGGTGTCACTTTAAAGAAGTAGTCCAGTTACACCTTTGTGGGCTTATAACTTGGCTTCTGAATGTCCTAGAGAGGTCAGTTTTGTTTTAGTGTACTCCAATCAACAGCCCCTACAACCACAAAAAGGAATGGAGTCATTAGCACTTATGGTTTGTAAATGGCACCCAGAATTATGTTGCACGAAGCACAATTTCACATCATTCTGGGTCCATTTGTGTGAAAACAAGGTCCAATCAGGCTGAAACATTACAGGAAGGTAGAATCTATTGAGTTGTAAGTGATCTGAATGTTTCATGATGATAGCACTTTCCTAAGGGGCTCAAACCATGTCCCAAAGGTCACCGGATCTGGTGTCAATTTAAAGAAGTAGTCCAGTTACACATTTGTGGGCTTATAACTTGGCTTCTGAATGTCCTAGAGAGATCAGGTTTGTTTTAGTATACTCCAATCAACAGCCCCTACAATCACAAAGAGGAATGGAGTCAATAGCACTTATGGTTTGTAAATGGCACCCAGAATTATGTTGCACGAAGCACAATTTCACATCATTCTGGGTTCATTTGTGTGAAAACAAGGTCCAATCAGGCTGAAACGTTACAGGAAGGTAGAATATATTGAGTTGTAAGTGATCTGAACGTTTCATGATGATAGCACTTTCCTAAGGGGGTCAAACCATGTCCCAAAGGTCACCGGATCAGGTGTCAATTTAAAGAAGTAGTCCAGTTACACATTTGTGGGCTTATAACTTGGCTTATGAATGTCCTAGAGAGATCAGGTTTGTTTTAGTGTACTCCAATCAAAAGCCCCTACAACCACAAAAAGGAATGGAGTCATTAGCACTTATTGTTTGTAAATGGCACCCAGACTTATGTTGCACAAAGCACAATTTCACATCATTCTGGGTTCATTTGTGTGAAAACAAGGTCCAATCAGGCTGAAACGTTACAGGAAGGTAGAATCTATTGAGTTGTAAGTGATTTGAACGTTTCATGATGATAGCACTTTCCTAAGGGGGTCAAACCATGTCCCAAAGGTCACCGGATCTGGTGTCAATTTAAAGAAGTAGTCCAGTTACACATTTGTGGGCTTATAACTTGGCTTCTGAATGTCCTAGAGAGATCAGGTTTGTTTTAGTGTACTCCAATCAAAAGCCCCTACAACCACAAAAAGGAATGGAGTCATTAGCACTTATGGTTTGTAAATGGCACCCAGAATTATGTTGCACGAAGCACAATTTCAAATCATTCTGGGTCCATTTGTGTGAAAACAAGGTCCAAGAAGGCTGAAACGCTACAAGAAGGTAGAATCTATTGAGTTGTACGTGATCTGAACGTTTCAAGATGATCGCACATTCCTATAGGGGGTAAAACCATGTCCCAAAGGTCACCGGGCCTGGTGTCACTTTAAAGAAGTAGTCCAGTTACACCTTTGTGGGCTTATAACTTGGCTTCTTAATGTCCTAGAGAGGTTAGGTTTGTTTTAGTGTACTCCAATCAACAGCCCCTACAACCACAAAAAGGAATGGAGTCATTAGCACTTATGGTTTGTAAATGGCACCCAGAATTATGTTGCACGAAGCACAATTTCACATCATTCTGGGTCCATTTGTGTGAAAACAAGGTCCAATCCGGCTGAAACGCTACAGGAAGGTAGAATCTATTGAGTTGTAAGTGATCTGAACGTTTCAAGATGATCGCACATTCCTATAGGGGGTCAAACCATGTCCCAAAGGTCACCGGGCCAAGTGTCACTTTAAAGAAGTAGTCCAGTTACACCTTTGTGGGCTTATAACTTGGCTTCTTAATGTCCTAGAGAGGTTAGGTTTGTTTTAGTGTACTCCAATCAACAGCCCCTACAACCACAAAAAGGAATGGAGTCATTAGCACTTATGGTTTGTAAATGGCACCCAGAATTATGTTGCACGAAGCACAATTTCACATCATTCTGGGTCCATTTGTGTGAAAACAAGGTCCAATCAGGCTGAAACGTTACAAGAAGGTAGAATCTATTGAGTTGTAAGTGATCTGAACGTTTCATGATGATCGCACATTCCTATAGGGGGTCAAACCATGTCCCAAAGGTCACCGGGCCTGGTTTCACTTTAAAGAAGTAGTCCAGTTACACCTTTGTGGGCTTATAACTTGGCTTCTGAATGTCCTAGAGAGGTCAGGTTTGTTTTAGTGTACTCCAATCAACAGCCCCTACAACCACAAAAAGGAATGGAGTCATTAGCACTTATGATTTGTAAATGGCACCCATAATTATGTTGCACGAAGCACAATTTCACATCATTCTGGGTCCATTTGTGTGAAAACAAGGTCCAATCAGGCAGAAACATTACAGGAAGGTAGAATCTATTGAGTTGTAAGTGATCTGAATGTTTCATGATGATAGCACTTTCCTAAGGGGCTCAAACCATGTCCCAAAGGTCACCGGATCTGGTTTCAATTTAAAGAAGTAGTCCAGTTACACATTTGTGGGCTTATAACTTGGCTTCTGAATGTCCTAGAGAGATCAGGATGGTTTTAGTGTACTCCAATCAACAGCCCCTACAATCACAAAAAGGAATGGAGTCATTAGCACTTATGGTTTGTAAATGGCACCCAGAATTATGTTGCACGAAGCACTATTTCACATCATTCTGGGTTCATTTTTGTGAAAACAAGGTCCAATCAGGCTGAAACGTTACAGGAAGGTAGAATCTATTGAGCTGTAAGTGATCTGAACGTTTCATGATGATAGCACTTTCGTAAGGGGGTCAAACCATGTCCCAAAGGTCACCGGATCTGGTGTCAATTTAAAGAAGTAGTCCAGTTACACATTTGTGGGCTTATAACTTGGCTTCTGAATGTCCTAGAGAGATCAGGTTTGTTTTAGTGTACTCCAATCAAAAGCCCCTAACAACCACAAAAAGGAATGGAGTCATTAGCATTTATTGTTTGTAAATGGCACCCAGAATTATGTTGCACAAAGCACAAAGTCACATCATTCTGGGTCCATTTGTGTGAAAACAAGGTCCAATCAGGCTGAAACGTTACAGGAAGGTAGAATCTATTGAGTTGTAAGTGATCTGAACGTTTCATGATGATAGCACTTTCCTAAGGAGGTCAAACCATGTCCCAAAGGTCACCGGATCTGGTGTCAATTTAAAGAAGTAGTCCAGTTACACATTTGTAGGCTTATAACTTGGCTTCTGAATGTCCAAGAGAGATCAGGTTTGTTTTAGTATACTCCAATCAACAGCCCCTACAACCACAAAAAGGAATGGAGTCATTAGCACTTATGCTTTTTAAATGGCACCCAGAATTATGTTGCACGAAGCACAATTTCACATCATTCTGGGTTCATTTGTGTGAAAACAAGGTCCAATCAGGCTGAAACATTACAGGAAGGTAGAATCTATTGAGTTGTAAGTGATTTGAACGTTTCATGATGATAGCACTTTCCTAAGGGGGTCAAACCATGTCCCAAAGGTCACCGGATCTGGTGTCAATTTAAAGAAGTAGTCCAGTTACACATTTGTGGGCTTATAACTTGGCTTCTGAATGTCCAAGAGAGATCAGGTTTGTTTTAGTGTACTCCAATCAAAAGCCCCTACAACCACAAAAAGGAATGGAGTCATTAGCACTTATGGTTTGTAAATGGCACCCAGAATTATGTTGCACGAAGCAAAATTTCACATCATTCTGGGTTCATTTGTGTGAAAACAAGGTCCAATCAGGCTGAAATGTTACAGGAAGGTAGAATCTATTGAGTTGTAAGTGATCTGAACGTTTCATGATGATAGCACTTTCCTAAAGGGGTCAAACCATGTCCCAAATGTCACCGGATCTGGTTTCAATTTAAAGAAGTAGTCCAGTTACATATTTGTGGGCTTATAACTTGGCTTCTGAATGTCCTAGAGAGATCAGGTTTGTTTTAGTGTACTCCAATCAACAGCCCCTACAACCACAAAAAGGAATGGAGTCATTAGCACTTATGGTTTGTAAATGGCACCCAGAATTATGTTGCACGAAGCACAATTTCACTTCATTCTGGGTCCATTTGTGTGAAAACAAGGTCCAATCAGGCTGAAACGCTACAAGAAGGTAGAATCTATTGAGTTGTAAGTGATCTGAACGTTTCAAGATGATCGTACATTCCTATAGGGGGTCAAACCATGTCCCAAAGGTCACTGGGCCTGGTGTCACTTTAAAGAAGTAGTCCAGTTACATCTTTGTGGGCTTATAACTTGGCTTCTGAATGTCCTAGACAGGTTAGGTTTGTTTTAGTGTACTCCAATCAACAGCCCCTACAACCAAAAAAAGGAATGGAGTCATTAGCACTTATGGTTTGTAAATGGCACCCAGAATTATGTTGCACGAAGCACAATTTCACATCATTCTGGGTTCATTTGTGTGAAAACAAGGTCCAATCAGGCTGAAACGTTACAAGAAGGTAGAATCTATTGAGTTGTAAGTGATCTGAACGTTTCATGATGATCGCACATTCCTATAGGGGGTCAAACCATGTCCCAAAGGTCACCGGGCCTGGTGTCACTTTAAAGAAATAGTCCAGTTACACATTTGTGGGCTTATAACTTGGCTTCTGAATGTCCTAGAGAGGTCAGGTTTGTTTTAGTGTACTCCAATCAACAGCCCCTACAAGCACAAAAAGGAATGGAGTCATTAGCACTTATGGTTTGTAAATGGCACCCAGAATTATGTTGCACGAAGCACAATTTCACATCATTCTGGGTTCATTTGTGTGAAAACAAGGTCCAATCAGGCTGAAACGTTACAAGAAGGTAGAATCTATTGAGTTGTAAGTGATCTGAACGTTTCATGATGATCGCACATTCCTATAGGGGGTCAAACTATGTCCCAAAGGTCACCGGGCCTGGTGTCACTTTAAAGAAGTAGTCCAGTTACACATTTGTGGGCTTATAACTTGGCTTCTGAATGTCCTAGAGAGGTCAGTTTTGTTTTAGTGTACTCCAATCAACAGCCCCTACAACCACAAAAAGGAATGGAGTCATTAGCACTTATGGTTTGTAAATGGCACCCAGAATTATGTTGCACGAAGCACAATTTCACATCATTCTGGGTTCATTTGTGTGAAAACAAGGTCCAATAAGGCTGAAACGTTACAGGAAGGTAGAATCTATTGAGTTGTAAGTGATCTGAATGTTTCATGATGATAGCACTTTCCTAAGGAGGTCAAACCATGTCCCAAAGGTCACCGGATCTGGTGTCAATTTAAAGAAGTAGTCCAGTTACACATTTGTGGGCTTATAACTTGGCTTCTGAATGTCCTAGAGAGATCAGGTTTGTTTTAGTATACTCCAATCAACAGCCCCTACAACCACAAAAAGGAATGGAGTCATTAGCACTTATGGTTTTTAAATGGCACCCAGAATTATGTTGCACGAAGCACAATTTCACATCATTCTGGGTTCATTTGTGTGAAAACAAGGTCCAATCAGGCTGAAACGTTACAGGAAGGTAGAATCTATTGAGTTGTAAGTGATCTGAACGTTTCATGATGATAGCACTTTCCTAAGGGGGTCAAACCATGTCCCAAAGTTCACCGGATCTGGTGTCAATTTAAAAAAGTAGTCCAGTTACACATTTGTGGGCTTATAACTTGGCATCTGAATGTCCTAGAGAGATCAGGTTTGTTTTAGTGTACTCCAATCAACAGCCCCTACAACCACAAAAAGGAATGGAGTCATTAGCACTTATTGTTTGTAAATGACACCCAGAATTATGTTGCACGAAGCACAATTTCACATCATTCTGGGTCCATTTGTGTGAAAACAAGGTCCAATCAGGCTGAAACGCTACAAGAAGGTAGAATCTATTGAGTTGTAAGTGATCTGAACGTTTCATGATGATCGCACATTCCTATAGGGGGTCAAACCATGTCCCAAAGTTCACCGGATCTGGTGTCAATTTAAAGAAGTAGTCCAGTTACACATTTGTGGGCTTATTACTTGGCTTCTGAATGTCCTAGAGAGATCAGGTTTGTTTTAGTATACTCCAATCAACAGCCCCTACAACCACAAAAAGGAATGGAGTCATTAGCACTCATGGTTTGTAAATGGCACCCAGAATTATGTTGCACGAAGCACAATTTCACATCATTCTGGGTTCATTTGTGTGAAAACAAGGTCCAATCAGGCTGAAACGTTACAGGAAGGTAGAATCTATTGAGTTGTAAGTGATCTGAACGTTTCATGATGATAGCACTTTCCTATAGGGGGTCAAACCATGTCCCAAAGGTCACCGGATCTGGTGTCAGTTTAAAGAAGTAGTCCAGTTACACCTTTGTGGGCTTATAACTTGGCTTCTGAATGTCCTAGAGAGGTCAGGGTTGTTTTAGTGTACTCCAATCAACAGCCCCTACAACCACAAAAAGCAATGGAGTCATTAGCACTTATGGTTTGTAAATGGCACCCAGAATTATGTTGCACGAAGCACAATTTCACATCATTCTGGGTCCATTTGTGTGAAAACAAGGTCAAATCAGGCTGAAACGTTACAGGAAGGTAGAATCTATTGAGTTGTAAGTGATCTGAACGTTTCATGATGATAGCACTTTCCTAAGGGGGTCACACCATGTCCCAAAGGTCACGGGATCTGGTGTCAATTTAAAGAAGTAGTCCAGTTACACATTTGTGGGCTTATAACTTGGCTTCTGAATGTCCTAGAGAGATCAGGTGTGTTTTAGTGTACTCCAATCAACAGCCCCTACAACCACAAAAAGGAATGGAGTCATTAGCACTTATGGTTTGTAAATGGCACCCAGAATTATGTTGCACGAAGCACAATTTCACATCATTCTGGGTCCATTTGTGTGAAAACAAGGTCCAATAAGGCTGAAACGCTACAAGAAGGTAGAATCTATTGAGTTGTAAGTGATCTGAACGTTTCAAGATGATCGCACATTCCTATAGGGGGTAAAACCATGTCCCAAAGGTCACCGGGACTGGTGTCACTTTAAAGAAGTAGTCCAGTTACACCTTTGTGGGCTTATAACTTGGCTTCTGAATGTCCTAGAGAGGTTAGGTTTGTTTTAGTGTACTCCAATCAACAGCCCCTACAACCACAAAAAGGAATGGAGTCATTAGCACTTATGGTTTGTAAATGGCACCCAGAATTATGTTGCACGAAGCACAATTTCACATCATTCTGGGTCCATTTGTGTGAAAACAAGGTCCAATCAGGCTGAAACGTTACAGGAAGGTAGAATCTATTGAGTTGTAAGTGATCTGAACGTTTCATGATGATAGCACTTTCCTAAGGGGGTCAAACCATGTCCCAAAGGTCATCGGATCTGGTGTCAATTTAAAGAAGTAGTCCAGTTACACATTTGTGGGCTTATAACTTGGCTTCTGAATGTCCTAGAGAGATCAGGTTTGTTTTAATGTACTCCAATCAACAGCCCCTACAACCACAAAAAGTAATGGAGTCATTAGCACTTATGGTTTGTAAGTGGCACCCAGAATTATGTTGCACGAAGCACAATTTCACATCATTCTGGGTCCATTTGTGTGAAAACAAGGTCCAATCCGGCTGAAACGCTACAAGAAGGTAGAATCTATTGAGTTGTAAGTGATCTGAACATTTCAAGATGATCGCACATTCCTATAGGGGGTCAAACCATGTCCCAAAGGTCACCGGGCCAAGTGTCACTTTAAAGAAGTAGTCCAGTTACACCTTTGTGGGCTTATAACTTGGCTTCTGAATGTCCTAGAGAGGTTAGGTTTGTTTTAGTGTACTCCAATCAACGGCCCCTACAACCACAAAAAGGAATGGAGTCATTAGCACTTATGGTTTGTAAATGGCACCCAGAATTATTTTGCACGAAGCACAATTTCACATCATTCTGGGTTCATTTGTGTGAAAACAAGGTCCAATCAGGCTGAAACGTTACAGGAAGGTAGAATCTATTGAGTTGTAAGTGATCTGAACGTTTCATGATGATAGCGCTTTCCTAAGGGGGTCAAACCATGTCCCAAAGGTCACCGGATCTGGTGTCAATTTAAAGAAGTAGTCCAGTTACACATTTGTGGGCTTATACCTTGGCTTCTGAATGTCCTAGAGAGATCAGGTTTGTTTTAGTGTACTCCAATCAACAGCCCCTACAACCACAAAAAGGAATGGAGTCATTAGCACTTATGGTTTGTAAATGGCACCCAGAATTATGTTGCACGAAGCACAATTTCACATCATTCTGGGTCCATTTGTGTGAAAACAAGGTCCAATCAGGCTGAAACGTTACAAGCAGGTAGAATCTATTGAGTTGTAAGTGATCTGAACGTTTCAAGATGATCGTACATTCCTATAGGGGGTCAAACCATGTCCCAAAGGTCACTGGGCCTGGTGTCACTTTAAAGTAGTAGTCCAGTTACATCTTTGTGGGCTTATAACTTGGCTTCTGAATGTCCTAGACAGGTTAGGTTTGTTTTAGTGTACTCCAATCAACAGCCCCTACAACCACAAAAAGGAATGGAGTCATTAGCACTTATGGTTTGTAAATGGCACCCAGAATTATGTTGCACGAAGCACAATTTCACATCATTCTGGGTTCATTTGTGTGAAAACAAGGTCCAATCAGGCTGAAACGTTACAAGAAGGTAGAATCTATTGAGTTGTAAGTGATCTGAACGTTTCATGATGATCGCACATTCCTATAGGGGGTCAAACCATGTCCCAAAGGTCACCGGGCCTGGTGTCACTTTAAAGAAATAGTCCAGTTACACATTTGTGGGCTTATAACTTGGCTTCTGAATGTCCTAGAGAGGTCAGGTTTGTTTTAGTGTACTCCAATCAACAGCCCCTACAAGCACAAAAAGGAATGGAGTCATTAGCACTTATGGTTTGTAAATGGCACCCAGAATTATGTTGCACGAAGCACAATTTCACATCATTCTGGGTTCATTTGTGTGAAAACAAGGTCCAATCAGGCTGAAACGTTACAAGAAGGTAGAATCTATTGAGTTGTAAGTGATCTGAACGTTTCATGATGATCGCACATTCCTATAGGGGGTCAAACCATGTCCCAAAGGTCACCGGGCCTGGTGTCACTTTAAAGAAGTAGTCCAGTTACACATTTGTGGGCTTATAACTTGGCTTCTGAATGTCCTAGAGAGGTCAGTTTTGTTTTAGTGTTACCCAATCAACAGCCCCTACAACCACAAAAAGGAATGGAGTCATTAGCACTTATGGTTTGTAAATGGCACCCAGAATTATGTTGCACGAAGCACAATTTCACATCATTCTGGGTTCATTTGTGTGAAAACAAGGTCCAATAAGGCTGAAACGTTACAGGAAGGTAGAATCTATTGAGTTGTAAGTGATCTGAATGTTTCATGATGATAGCACTTTCCTAAGGAGGTCAAACCATGTCCCAAAGGTCACCGGATCTGGTGTCAATTTAAAGAAGTAGTCCAGTTACACATTTGTGGGCTTATAACTTGGCTTCTGAATGTCCTAGAGAGATCAGGTTTGTTTTAGTATACTCCAATCAACAGCCCCTACAACCACAAAAAGGAATGGAGTCATTAGCACTTATGGTTTTTAAATGGCACCCAGAATTATGTTGCACGAAGCACAATTTCACATCATTCTGGGTTCATTTGTGTGAAAACAAGGTCCAATCAGGCTGAAACGTTACAGGAAGGTAGAATCTATTGAGTTGTAAGTGATCTGAACGTTTCATGATGATAGCACTTTCCTAAGGGGGTCAAACCATGTCCCAAAGTTCACCGGATCTGGTGTCAATTTAAAAAAGTAGTCCAGTTACACATTTGTGGGCTTATAACTTGGCATCTGAATGTCCTAGAGAGATCAGGTTTGTTTTAGTGTACTCCAATCAACAGCCCCTACAACCACAAAAAGGAATGGAGTCATTAGCACTTATTGTTTGTAAATGACACCCAGAATTATGTTGCACGAAGCATAATTTCACATCATTCTGGGTCCATTTGTGTGAAAACAAGGTCCAATCAGGCTGAAACGCTACAAGAAGGTAGAATCTATTGAGTTGTAAGTGATCTGAACGTTTCATGATGATCGCACATTCCTATAGGGGGTCAAACCATGTCCCAAAGTTCACCGGATCTGGTGTCAATTTAAAGAAGTAGTCCAGTTACACATTTGTGGGCTTATTACTTGGCTTCTGAATGTCCTAGAGAGATCAGGTTTGTTTTAGTATACTCCAATCAACAGCCCCTACAACCACAAAAAGGAATGGAGTCATTAGCACTCATGGTTTGTAAATGGCACCCAGAATTATGTTGCACGAAGCACAATTTCACATCATTCTGGGTTCATTTGTGTGAAAACAAGGTCCAATCAGGCTGAAACGTTACAGGAAGGTAGAATCTATTGAGTTGTAAGTGATCTGAACGTTTCATGATGATAGCACTTTCCTAAGGGGGTCAAACCATGTCCCAAAGGTCACCGGATCTGGTGTCAGTTTAAAGAAGTAGTCCAGTTACACCTTTGTGGGCTTATAACTTGGCTTCTGAATGTCCTAGAGAGGTCAGGGTTGTTTTAGTGTACTCCAATCAACAGCCCCTACAACCACAAAAAGCAATGGAGTCATTAGCACTTATGGTTTGTAAATGGCACCCAGAATTATGTTGCACGAAGCACAATTTCACATCATTCTGGGTCCATTTGTGTGAAAACAAGGTCAAATCAGGCTGAAACGTTACAGGAAGGTAGAATCTATTGAGTTGTAAGTGATCTGAACGTTTCATGATGATAGCACTTTCCTAAGGGGGTCACACCATGTCCCAAAGGTCACGGGATCTGGTGTCAATTTAAAGAAGTAGTCCAGTTACACATTTGTGGGCTTATAACTTGGCTTCTGAATGTCCTAGAGAGATCAGGTGTGTTTTAGTGTACTCCAATCAACAGCCCCTACAACCACAAAAAGGAATGGAGTCATTAGCACTTATGGTTTGTAAATGGCACCCAGAATTATGTTGCACGAAGCACAATTTCACATCATTCTGGGTCCATTTGTGTGAAAACAAGGTCCAATAAGGCTGAAACGCTACAAGAAGGTAGAATCTATTGAGTTGTAAGTGATCTGAACGTTTCAAGATGATCACACATTCCTATAGGGGGTAAAACCATGTCCCAAAGGTCACCGGGACTGGTGTCACTTTAAAGAAGTAGTCCAGTTACACCTTTGTGGGCTTATAACTTGGCTTCTGAATGTCCTAGAGAGGTTAGGTTTGTTTTAGTGTACTCCAATCAACAGCCCCTACAACCACAAAAAGGAATGGAGTCATTAGCACTTATGGTTTGTAAATGGCACCCAGAATTATGTTGCACGAAGCACAATTTCACATCATTCTGGGTCCATTTGTGTGAAAACAAGGTCCAATCAGGCTGAAACGTTACAGGAAGGTAGAATCTATTGAGTTGTAAGTGATCTGAACGTTTCATGATGATAGCACTTTCCTAAGGGGGTCAAACCATGTCCCAAAGGTCATCGGATCTGGTGTCAATTTAAAGAAGTAGTCCAGTTACACATTTGTGGGCTTATAACTTGGCTTCTGAATGTCCTAGAGAGATCAGGTTTGTTTTAATGTACTCCAATCAACAGCCCCTACAACCACAAAAAGTAATGGAGTCATTAGCACTTATGGTTTGTAAGTGGCACCCAGAATTATGTTGCACGAAGCACAATTTCACATCATTCTGGGTCCATTTGTGTGAAAACAAGGTCCAATCTGGCTGAAACGCTACAAGAAGGTAGAATCTATTGAGTTGTAAGTGATCTGAACGTTTCAAGATGATCGCACATTCCTATAGGGGGTCAAACCATGTCCCAAAGGTCACCGGGCCAAGTGTCACTTTAAAGAAGTAGTCCAGTTACACCTTTGTGGGCTTATAACTTGGCTTCTGAATGTCCTAGAGAGGTTAGGTTTGTTTTAGTGTACTCCAATCAACGGCCCCTACAACCACAAAAAGGAATGGAGTCATTAGCACTTATGGTTTGTAAATGGCACCCAGAATTATTTTGCACGAAGCACAATTTCACATCATTCTGGGTTCATTTGTGTGAAAACAAGGTCCAATCAGGCTGAAACGTTACAGGAAGGTAGAATCTATTGAGTTGTAAGTGATCTGAACGTTTCATGATGATAGCGCTTTCCTAAGGGGGTCAAACCATGTCCCAAAGGTCACCGGATCTGGTGTCAATTTAAAGAAGTAGTCCAGTTACACATTTGTGGGCTTATACCTTGGCTTCTGAATGTCCTAGAGAGATCAGGTTTGTTTTAGTGTACTCCAGTCAACAGCCTCTACAACCACAAAAAGGAATGGAGTCATTAGCACTTATGGTTTGTAAATGGCACCCAGAATTATGTTGCACGAAGCACAATTTCACATCATTCTGGGTCCATTTGTGTGAAAACAAGGTCCAATCAGGCTGAAACGTTACAAGCAGGTATAATCTATTGAGTTGTAAGTGATCTGAACGTTTCATGATGATCGCACATTCCTATAGGGGGTCAAACCATGTCCCAAAGGTCACCGGGCCTGGTGTCACTTTAAAGAAGTAGTCCAGTTACACCTTTGTGGGCTTATAACTTGGCTTCTGAATGTCCTAGAGAGGTCAGGTTTGTTTTAATGTACTCCAATCAACAGCCCCTACAACCACAAAAAGTAATGGAGTCATTAGCACTTATGGTTTGTAAATGGCACCCAGAATTATGTTGCACGAAGCACAATTTCACATCATTCTGGGTTCATTTGTGTGAAAACAAGGTCCAATCAGGCTGAAATGTTACAGGAAGGTAGAATCTATTAAGTTGTAAGTGATCTGAACGTTTCATGATGATAGCACTTTCCTAAGGGGGTCAAACCATGTCCCAAATGTCACCGGATCTGGTGTCAATTTAAAGAAGTAGTCCAGTTACATATTTGTGGGCTTATAACTTGGCTTCTGAATGTCCTAGAGAGATCAGATTTGTTTTAGTGTACTCCAATGAACAGCCCCTACAACCACAAAAAGGAATGGAGTCATTAGCACTTATGGTTTGTAAATGGCACCCAGAAATATGTTGCACGAAGCACAATTTCACTTCATTCTGGGTCCATTTGTGTGAAAACAAGGTCCAATCAGGCTGAAACGCTACAAGAAGGTAGAATCTATTGAGTTGTAAGTGATCTGAACGTTTCAAGATGATCGTACATTCCTATAGGGGGTCAAACCATGTCCCAAAGGTCACCGGGCCTGGTGTCACTTTAAAGAAGTAGTCCAGTTACATCTTTGTGGGCTTATAACTTGGCTTCTGAATGTCCTAGACAGGTTAGGTTTGTTTTAGTGTAGTCCAATCAACAGCCCCTACAACCACAAAAAGGAATGGAGTCATTAGCACTTATGGTTTGTAAATGGCACCCAGAATTATGTTGCACGAAGCACAATTTCAAATCATTCTGGGTTCATTTGTGTGAAAACAAGGTCCAATCAGGCTGAAACGTTACAAGAAGGTAGAATCTATTGAGTTGTAAGTGATCTGAACGTTTCATGATGATCGCACATTGCTATAGGGGGTCAAACCATGTCCCAAAGGTCACCGGGCCTGGTGTCACTTTAAAGAAGTAGTCCAGTTACACATTTGTGGGCTTATAACTTGGCTTCTGAATGTCCTAGAGAGATCAGGTTTGTTTTAGTGTACTCCAATCAACAGCCCCTACAACCACAAAAAGGAATGGAGTCAGTAGCACTTATGGTTTGTAAATGGCACCCAGAATTATGTTGCACGAAGCACAATTTCACATCATTCTGGGTCCATTTGTGTGAAAACAAGGTCCAATCAGGCTGAAACGTTACAAGAAGGTAGAATCTATTGAGTTGTAAGTGATCTGAACGTTTCATGATGATCGCACAATGCTATAGGGGGTCAAACCATGTCCCAAAGGTCACCGGGCCTGGTGTCAATTTAAAGAAGTAGTCCAGTTACACATTTGTGGGCTTATAACTTAAGTTAAGTGGGCCTCTCTCCTGGAGGCGCTCAGTCAGACCCAGTGGTGACATGTGGCAAGACACTCCTCGGGGCGCGTCTTGCTTGGGCCTCTCTCCTGGAGAACCTCAGTCAGACCCATTGTTGACATGTGGCAAGACGCTCCTAGGGGCGCATCTTGCTTGGGCCTCTCTCCAGAAGGCCCTCAATCAGATCCAGTGTTGACACGTGTCAAGATGTTCCTCGGGGCGCGTCTTGCTTGGGCCTCTCTCCTGGAGGCGCTCAGTCAGACTGAGTAGTGACATGTGGCCTGACGCTCCTCGGGGCGCGTCTTGCTTGGGCCCCTCACATGGAGGCGCTCAGTCAGACCCAGTGGTGACATGTGGCAAGACACTCTTCGGGGCGCGTCTTGCTTGGGCCCCTCTCCTGGAGGCCCTCTGTCAGACCCAGTGTTGACATGTGTCAAGACGCTCCTCGGGGCGCGTCTTGCTTGGGCTTCTCTCCTGGAGGCCCTCAGTCAGACCCATTGTTGACATGTGTCAAGACGCTCCTCGGGGCGCGTCTTGCTTGTGCTTCTCTCCTGGAGGCGTTCAGACAGACCCAGTGTTGACATGTGACAAGTTGCTCCTCGGGGCGCGTCTTGCTTGGGCCTCTCTCATGGAGGCGCTCAGTCAGAACTAGAGGTGACATGTGGCAAGACGCTCCTCGGTGCGCATCTTGCTTGGGCCTCTCTCCAGAAGGCCCTCAATCAGACCCAGTGTTGACACGTGGCAAGACGTTCCTCGGGGCGCGTCTTGCTTGGGCCTCTCTCCTGGAGGCGCTCAGTCAGACTGAGTAGTGACATGTGGCCTGACTCTCCTCGGGGCGCGTCTTGCTTGGGCCTCTCTCCTGGAGGCGCTCAGTCAGACCCAGTGGTGACATATGGCAAGACACTCCTCGGGGCGCGTCTTGCTTGGGCCTCTCTCCTGGAGGCCCTCTGTCAGACCCAGTGTTGACATGTGTCAAGACGCTCCTCGGGGCGCATCTTGCTTGGGCTTCTCTCCTGGAGGCCCTCAGTCAGACCCATTGTTGACATGTGGCAAGACGCTCCTCGGTGCACGTCTTGCTTGGGCCTCTCTCCTGGAGGCGCTCAGTCAGACCGAGTGCTGTCATAAGGCAAGACGCTCCTCGGGGCGCGTCTTGCTGGGGACTCTCTACTGGAGGCGCTCAGTCAGACCCAGTTCTGACATGTGGCAAGACGCTCCTCGGGGCGCATCTTGCTTGGGCCTCTCTTCTGGAGGCGCTCAGTCAGACCCAGTGTTGACATGTGGCAAAACGCTCCTCGGGGCGCATCTTGCTTGGGCCTCTCTCCAGAAGGCCCTCAATCAGACCCAGTGTTGACACGTGGCAAGACGTTCCTCGGGGCGCATCTTGCTTGGGCCTCTCTCCTGGAGGCGCTCAGTCAGACCCAGTGGTGACATGTGGCAAGACACTCCTCGGGGCGCATCTTGCTTGGGCCTCTCTCCTAGAGGCCCGCTGTCAGACCCAGTGTTGACATGTGTCAAGACGCTCCTCGGGGCGCGTCTTGCTTTGGCATCTCTCCTGGAGGCCCTCAGTAAGACCCATTGTTGACATGTGGCAAGACGCTCCTCGGGGCGTGTCTTGCTTGGGCTTCTCTCCTGGAGGCCCTCAGTCAGACCCATTGTTGACGTGTGGCAAGACGCTCCTCGGGCGCGTCTTGCTTGGGCCTCTCTGCAGAAGGCCCTCAATCAGACCCAGTGTTGACACGTGGCAAGACGCTCCTCGGGGCGCGTCTTGCTTGGGCCTCTCTCCAGAAGGCCCTCAATCAGACCCAATGTTGACACGTGGCAAGACGCTCCTCGGGGCGCGTCTTGCTTGGGCCTCTCTCCTGGAGGCGCTCAGTCAGACTGAGTAGTGACAAATGGCCTGACGCTCCTCGAAGCGCGTCTTGCTTGGGCCTCTCTCATGGAGGCGCTCAGTCAGACCCAGTGGTGACATGTGGCAAGACACTCTTCGGGGAGCGTCTTGCTTGGGCCTCTCTCCTGGAGGCCCTCTGTCAGACCCAGTGTTGACATGTGTCAAGACGCTCCTCGGGGCGCGTCTTGCTTGGGCTTCTCTCCTGGAGGCCCTCAGTCAGACCCATTGTTGACATGTGGCAAGACGCTCCTCGGGGCGCATCTTGCTTGGGCCTCTCTCCAGAAGGCCCTCAATCAGACCCAGTGTTGACCCGTGTCAAGACGTTCCTCGGGGCGCGTATTGCTTGGGCCTCTCTCCTGGAGGCGCTCAGTCAGACTGAGTAGTGACATGTGGCCTGATGCTCCTCGGGGCGCGTCTTGCTTGGGCCTCTCTCCTGGAGGCGCTCAGTCAGACCCAGTGGTGACATGTGGCAAGACACTCCTCGGGGCGCGTCTTGCTTGGGCCTCTCTCCTGGAGGCCCTCTGTCAGACCCAGTGTTTACATGTGTCAAGATGCTCCTTGGGGCGCGTCTTGCTTGGGCTTCTCTCCTGGAGGCCCTCAGAAGAACCCAGTGTTGACATGTGACAAGACGCTCCTCGGTGCACGTCTTGCTTGGGCCTCTCTCCTGGAGGCGCTCAGTCAGACCGAGTGCTGTCAAAAGGCAAGACGCTCCTCGGGGCGCGTCTTGCTAGGGACTCTCTCCTGGAGGCGCTCAGTCAGACCCAGTTCTGACATGTGGCAAGACGCTCCTCGGGGCGCGTCTTGCTTGGGCCTCTCTCCTGGAGGCGCTCAGTCAGACCCAGTGTTGACATGTGGCAAGACGCTCTTCGGGGCGCGTCTTGCTTGGGCCTCTCGCCTGGAGGCGCTCAGTCAGACCCAGTGTTGACATGTGGCAAGACGCTCCTCGGGGCGCATCTTGCTTGGGCTTCGCTCCTGGAGGCGCTCAGTCAGACCCAGTGTTGACATGTGGCAAGACACTCCTCGGGGCGCGTCTTGCTTGGGCTTCTCTCCTGGAGGCCCTCAGTCAGACCCATTGTTGACAAGTGGCAAGACGCTCCTCGGGGCGCATCTTGCTTGGGCCTCTCTCCTGCAGGCGCTGAGTCAGACCGAGTAGTGACATGTGGCAAGAAGCTCCTCGGGGCGCGTCTTGCTTGGGCCTCTCTCCTGGAGGCGCTCAGTCAGACCGAGTGCTGACATGTGGCAAGACGCTCCTCGGGGCGCGTCTTGCTTGGGCCTCTCTCCTGGAGGCGCTCAGTCAGACCGAGTGCTGACATAAGGCAAGACGCTCCTCGGGGCGCGTCTTGCTGGGGCCTCTCTCCTGGAGGCGCTCAGTCAGACCCAGTGCTGACATGTGGCAAGACGCTCCTCGGGGCGCGTCTTGCTGGGGCCTCTCTCCTGGAGGCCCTCAATCAGACCCAGTGTTGACACGTGGCAAGACGCTCCTCGGGGCGTGTCTTGCTTGGGTCTCTCTCCTGGAGGCCCTCAGTCAGACCCATTGTTGACATGTGGCAAGACGCTCCTCGGGGCGCGTCTTGCTTGGGCCTCTCTGCAGAAGGCCCTCAATCAGACCCAGTGTTGACACGTGGCAAGACGCTCCTCGGGGCGCGTCTTGCTTGGGCCTCTCTCCAGAAGGCCCTCAATCAGACCCAGTGTTGACACGTGGCAAGACGCTCCTCGGGGCGCGTCCTGCTTGGGCCTCTCTCCTGGAGGCGCTCAGTCAGACTGAGTAGTGACATGTGGCCTGACGCTCCTCGGGGCGCGTCTTGCTTGGGCCTCTCACATGGAGGCGCTCGGTCAGACCCAGTGGTGACATGTGGCAAAACACTCTTCGGGGCGCGTCTTGCTTGGGCCCCTCTCCTGGAGGCCCTCTGTCAGACCCAGTGTTGACATGTGTCAAGACGCTCCTCGGGGCGCGTCTTGCTTGGGCTTCTCTCCTGGAGGCCCTCAGTCAGACCCATTGTTGACATGTGGCAAGACGCTCCTCGGGGCGCGTCTTGCTTGTGCTTCTCTCCTGGAGGCGCTCAGACAGACCCAGTGTTGACATGTGACAAGACGCTCCTCGGGGCGCGTATTGCTTGGGCCTCTCTCCTGGAGGCGCTCAGTCAGAACTAGAGGTGACATGTGGCAAGACGCTCCTCGGTGCGCATCTTTCTTGGGCCTCTCTCCAGAAGGCCCTCAATCAGACCCAGTGTTGACACGTGGCAAGACGTTCCTCGGGGCGCGTCTTGCTTGGGCCTCTCTCCAGAAGGCCCTCAATCAGACCCAGTGTTGACACGTGGCAAGACGCTCCTCGGGGCGCGTCCTGCTTGGGCCTCTCTCCTGGAGGCGCTCAGTCAGACTGAGTAGTGACATGTGGTCTGACGCTCCTCGGGGCGCGTCTTGCTTGGGCCTCTCACATGGAGGCGCTCAGTCAGACCCAGTGGTGACATGTGGCAAGACACTCTTCGGGGCGCGTCTTGCTTGGGCCCCTCTCCTGGAGGCCCTCTGTCAGACCCAGTGTTGACATGTGTCAAGACGCTCCTCGGGGCGCGTCTTGCTTGGGCTTCTCTCCTGGAGGCCCTCAGTCAGACCCATTGTTGACATGTGGCAAGACGCTCCTCGGGGCGCGTCTTGCTTGTGCTTCTCTCCTGGAGGCGTTCAGACAGACCCAGTGTTGAAATGTGACAAGACGCTCCTCGGGGCGCGTCTTGCTTGGGCCTCTCTCCTGGAGGCGCTCAGTCAGAACTAGAGGTGACATGTGGCAAGACGCTCCTCGGTGCGCATCTTGCTTGGGCCTCTCTCCAGAAGGCCCTCAATCAGACCCAGTGTTGACACGTGGCAAGACGTTCCTCGGGGCGCGTCTTGCTTGGGCCTCTCTCCTGGAGGCGCTCAGTCAGAAAGAGTAGTGACATGTGGCCTGACGCTCCTCGGGGCGCGTCTTGCTTGGGCCTCTCTCCTGGAGGCGCTCAGTCAGACCCAGTGGTGACATGTGGCAAGACACTCCTCGGGGCGCGTCTTGCTTGGGCCTCTCTCCTGGAGGCCCTCTGTCAGACCCAGTGTTGACATGTGTCAAGACGCTCCTCGGGGCGCGTCTTGCTTGGGCTTCTCTCCTGGAGGCCCTCAGTCAGACCCATTGTTGACATGTGGCAAGACACTCCTCGGGGCGCGTCTTGCTTGGGCTTCTCTCCTGGAGGCGCTCAAAAGAACCCAGTGTTGACATGTGACAAGACGCTCCTCGGTGCACGTCTTGCTTGGGCCTCTCTCCTGGAGGCGCTCAGTCAGACCGAGTGCTGTCATAAGGCAAGACGCTCCTCTGGGCGCGTCTTGCTGGGGACTCTCTCCTGGAGGCGCTCAGTCAGACCCAGTTCTGACATGTGGCAAGACGCTCCTCGGGGCGCGTCTTGCTTGGGCCTCTCTCCTGGAGGCGCTCAGTCAGACCCAGTGTTGGCATGTGGCAAGACGCTCCTCGGGGCGCATCTTGCTTGGGCCTCTCTCCAGAAGGCCCTCAATCAGACCCAGTGTTGACACGTGGCAAGACGTTCCTCGGGGCGCATCTTGCTTGGGCCTCTCTCCTGGAGGCGCTCAGTCAGACTGAGTAGTGACATGTGGCCTGACGCTCCTCGGGGCGCGTCTTGCTTGGGTCTCTCTCCTGGAGGCGCTCAGTCAGACCCAGTGGTGACATGTGGCAAGACACTCCTCGGGGCGCATCTTGCTTGGGCCTCTCTCCTGGAGGCCCTCTGTCAGACCCAGTGTTGACATGTTTCAAGACGCTCCTCGGGGCGCGTCTTGCTTTGGCCTCTCTCCTGGAGGCCCTCAGTAAGACCCATTGTTTACATGTGGCAAGACGCTCCTCGGGGCGTGTCTTGCTTGGGCTTCTCTCCTGGAGGCCCTCAGTCAGACCCATTGTTGACGTGTGGCAAGACGCTCCTCGGGCGCGTCTTGCTTGGGCCTCTCTGCAGGAGGCCCTCAATCAGACCCAGTGTTGACATGTGGCAAGACGCTCCTCGGGGCGCGTCTTGCTTGGGCCTCTCTCCAGAAGGCCCTCAATCAGACCCAGTGTTGACACGTGGCAAGACGCTCCTCGGGGCGCGTCTTGCTTGGGCCTCTCTCCTGGAGGGGCTCAGTCAGACTGAGTAGTGACAAGTGGCCTGACGCTCCTCAGGGCGCGTCTTGCTTGGGCCTCTCTCATGGAGGCGCTCAGTCAGACCCAGTGGTGACATGTGGCAAGACACTCCTCGGGGCGCGTCTTGCTTGGGCCTCTCTCCTGGAGGCCCTCTGTCAGACCCAGTGTTGACATGTGTCAAGATGCTCCTTGGGGCGCGTCTTGCTTGGGCTTCTCTCCTGGAGGCCCTCAGTCAGACCCATTGTTGACATGTGGCAAGACGCTCCTCGGGGCGCGTCTTGCTTGGGCTTCTCTCCTGGAGGCGCTCAGAAGAACCCAGTGTTGACATGTGACAAGACGCTCCTTGGTGCACGTCTTGCTTGGGCCTCTCTCCTGGAGGCGCTCAGTCAGACCGAGTGCTGTCATAAGGCAAGACGCTCCTCGGGGCGCGTCTTGCTGGGGACTCTCTCCTGGAGGCGCTCAGTCAGACCCAGTTCTGACATGTGGCAAGACGCTCCTCGGGGCGCGTCTTGCTTGGGCCTCTCTCCTGGAGGCGCTCAGTCAGACCCAGTGTTGACATGTGGCAAGACGCTCTTCGGGGCGCGTCTTGCTTGGGCCTCTCGCCTGGAGGCGCTCAGTCAGACCCAGTGTTGACATGTGGCAAGACGCTCCTCGGGGCGCATCTTGCTTGGGCTTCGCTCCTGGAGGCGCTCAGTCAGACCCAGTGTTGACATGTGGCAAGACACTCCTTGGGGCGCGTCTTGCTTGGGCTTCTCTCCTGGAGGCCCTCAGTCAGACCCATTGTTGACACGTGGCAAGACGTTCCTCGGGGCGCATCTTGCTTGGGCCTCTCTCCTGGAGGCGCTCAGTCAGACTGAGTAGTGACATGTGGCCTGACGCTCCTCGGGGCGCGTCTTGCTTGGGCCTCTCTCCTGGAGGCGCTCAGTCAGACCCAGTGGTGACATGTGGCAAGACACTCCTCGGGGCGCATCTTGCTTGGGCCTCTCTCCTGGAGGCCCTCTGTCAGACCCAGTGTTGACATGTGTCAAGACGCTCCTCGGGGCGCGTCTTGCTTGGGCTTCTCTCATGGAGGCCCTCAGTCAGACCCATTGTTGACGTGTGGCAAGACGCTCCTCGGGCGCGTCTTGCTTGGGCCTCTCTGCAGAAGGCCCTCAATCAGACCCAGTGTTGACACGTGGCAAGACGCTCCTCGGGGCGCGTCTTGCTTGGGCTTCTCTCCTGGAGGCCCTCAGTCAGACCCATTGTTGACGTGTGGCAAGACGCTCCTCGGACGCGTCTTGCTTGGGCCTCTCTGCAGAAGGCCCTCAATCAGACCCAGTGTTGACACGTGGCAAGACGCTCCTCGGGGCGCGTCTTGCTTGGGCCTCTCTCCAGAAGGCCCTCAATCAGACCCAGTGTTGACACGTGGCAAGACGCTCCTCGGGGCGCGTCTTGCTTGGGCCTCTCTCCTGGAGGGGCTCAGTCAGACTGAGTAGTGACAAGTGGCCTGACGCTCCTCGGGGCGCGTCTTGCTTGGGCCTCTCTCATGGATGCGCTCAGTCAGACCCAGTGGTGACATGTGGCAAGACACTCTTCGGGGCGCGTCTTGCTTGGGCCTCTCTCCTGGAGGCCCTCTGTCAGACCCAGTGTTGACATGTGTCAAGACGCTCCACGGGGCGCGTCTTGCTTGGGCTTCTCTCCTGGAGGCCCTCAGTCAGACCCATTGTTGACATGTGGCTAGACGCTCCTCGGGGCGCGTCTTGCTTGGGCTTCTCTCCTGGAGGCGCTCAGACAGACCCAGTGTTTACATGTGACAAGACGCTCCTCGGGGCGCGTCTTGCTTGGGCCTCTCTCCTGGAGGCGCTCAGTCAGAACCAGAGGTGACATGTGGCAAGACGCTCCTCGGGGCGCGTCTTGCTTGGGCTTCTCTCCTGGAGAACCTCAGTCAGACCCATTGTTGACATGTGGCAAGACGCTCCTCGGGGCGCATCTTGCTTGGGCCTCTCTCCAGAAGGCCCTCAATCAGACCCAGTGTTGACACGTGTCAAGACGTTCCTCGGGGCGCGTCTTGCTTGGGCCTCTCTCCTGGAGGCGCTCAGTCAGACCCAGTGGTGACATGTGGCAAGACACTCCTCGGGGCGCGTCTTGCTTGGGCCTCTCACCTGGAGGCCCTCTGTCAGACCCAGTGTTGACATGTGTCAAGATGCTCCTTGGGGCGCGTCTTGCTTGGGCTTCTCTCCTGGAGGCCCTCAGTCAGACCCATTGTTGACATGTGGCAAGTCGCTCCTTGGGGCGCGTCTTGCTTGGGCTTCTCTCCTGGAGGCGCTCAGAAGAACCCAGTGTTGACATGTGACAAGACGCTCCTCGGTGCACGTCTTGCTTGGGCCTCTCTCCTGGAGGCGCTCAGTCAGACCGAGTGCTGTCATAAGGCAAGACGCTCCTCGGGGCGCGTCTTGCTGGGGACTCTCTCCTGGAGGCGCTCAGTCAGACCCAGTTCTGACATGTGGCAAGACGCTCCTCGGGGCGCGTCTTGCTTGGGCCTCTCTCCAGAAGGCCCTCAATCAGACCCAGTGTTGACACGTGGCAAGACGCTCCTCGGGGCGCGTCCTGCTTGGGCCTCTCTCCTGGAGGCGCTCAGTCAGACTGAGTAGTGACATGTGGCCTGACGCTCCTCGGGGCGCGTCTTGCTTGGGCCTCTCACATGGAGGCGCTCAGTCAGACCCAGTGGTGACATGTGGCAAAACACTCTTCGGGGCGCGTCTTGCTTGGGCCCCTCTCCTGGAGGCCCTCTGTCAGACCCAGTGTTGACATGTGGCAAGACGCTCCTCAGGGCGCGTCTTGCTTGGGCCTCTCACATGGAGGCGCTCAGTCAGACCCAGTGGTGACATGTGGCAAAACACTCTTCGGGGCGCGTCTTGCTTGGGCCCCTCTCCTGGAGGCCCTCTGTCAGACCCAGTGTTGACATGTGTCAAGACGCTCCTCGGGGCGCGTCTTGCTTGGGCTTCTCTCCTGGAGGCCCTCAGTCAGACCCATTGTTGACATGTGGCAAGACGCTCCTCGGGGCGCGTCTTGCTTGTGCTTCTCTCCTGGAGGCGCTCAGACAGACCCAGTGTTGACATGTGACAAGACGCTCCTCGGGGCGCGTCTTGCTTGGGCCTCTCTCCTGGAGGCGCTCAGTCAGAACTAGAGGTGACATGTGGCGAGACGCTCCTCGGTGCGCATCTTGCTTGGGCCTCTCTCCAGAAGGCCCTCAATCAGACCCAGTGTTGACACGTGGCAAGACGTTCCTCGGGGCGCGTCTTGCTTGGGCCTCTCTCCAGAAGGCCATGAATCAGACCCAGTGTTGACACGTGGCAAGACGCTCCTCGGGGCGCATCCTGTTTGGGCCTCTCTCCTGGAGGCGCTCAGTCAGACTGAGTAGTGACATGTGGCCTGACGCTCCTCGGGGCGCGTCTTGCTTGGGCCTCTCACATGGAGGCGCTCAGTCAGACCCAGTGGTGACATGTGGCAAGACACTCTTCGGGGCGCGTCTTGCTTGGGCCTCTCTCCTGGAGGCCCTCTGTCAGACCCAGTGTTGACATGTGTCAAGACGCTCCTCGGGGCGCGTCTTGCTTGGGCTTCTCTCCTGGAGGCCCTCAGTCAGACCCATTGTTGACATGTGGCAAGACGCTCCTCGGGGCGCATCTTGCTTGGGCCTCTCTCCAGAAGGCCCTCAATCAGACCCAGTGTTGACACGTGTCAAGACGTTCCTCGGGGCGCGTATTGCTTGGGCCTCTCTCCTGGAGGCGCTCAGTCAGACTGAGTAGTGACATGTGGCCTGACGCTCCTCGGGGCGCGTCTTGCTTGGGCCTCTCTCCTGGAGGCGCTCAGTCAGACCCAGTGGTGACATGTGGCAAGACACTCCTCGGGGCGCGTCTTGCTTGGGCCTCTCTCCTGGAGGCCCTCTGTCAGACCCAGTGTTGACATGTGTCAAGATGCTCCTTGGGGCGCGTCTTGCTTGGGCTTCTCTCCTGGAGGCCCTCAGAAGAACCCAGTGTTGACATGTGACAAGACGCTCCTCGGTGCACGTCTTGCTTGGTCCTCTCTCCTGGAGGCGCTCAGTCAGACCGAGTGCTGTCATAAGGCAAGACGCTCCTCGGGGCGCGTCTTGCTAGGGACTCTCTCCTGGAGGCGCTCAGTCAGACCCAGTTCTGACATGTGGCAAGACGCTCCTCGGGGCGCGTCTTGCTTGGGCCTCTCTCCTGGAGGCGCTCAGTCAGACCCAGTGTTGACATGTGGCAAGACGCTCTTCGGGGCGCGTCTTGCTTGGGCCTCTCGCCTGGAGGCGCTCAGTCAGACCCAGTGTTGACATGTGGCAAGACGCTCCTCGGGGCGCATCTTGCTTGGGCTTCGCTCCTGGAGGCGCTCAGTCAGACCCAGTGTTGACATGTGGCAAGACACTCCTCGGGGCGCGTCTTGCTTGGGCTTCTCTCCTGGAGGCCCTCAGTCAGACCCATTGTTGACAAGTGGCAAGACGCTCCTCGGGGCGCATCTTGCTTGGGCCTCTCTCCTGCAGGCGCTCAGTCAGACCGAGTAGTGACATGTGGCAAGAAGCTCCTCGGGGCGCGTCTTGCTTGGGCCTCTCTCCTGGAGGCGCTCAGTCAGACCGAGTGCTGACATGTGGCAAGACGCTCCTCGGGGCGCGTCTTGCTTGGGCCTCTCTCCTGGAGGCGCTCAGTCAGACCGAGTGCTGACATAAGGCAAGACGCTCCTCGGGGCGCGTCTTGCTGGGGCCTCTCTCCTGGAGGCGCTCAGTCAGACCCAGTGCTGACATGTGGCAAGACGCTCCTCGGGGCGCGTCTTGCTGGGGCCTCTCTCCTGGAGGCCCTCAATCAGACCCAGTGTTGACACGTGGCAAGACGCTCCTCGGGGCGTGTCTTGCTTGGGTCTCTCTCCTGGAGGCCCTCAGTCAGACCCATTGTTGACATGTGGCAAGACGCTCCTCGGGGCGCGTCTTGCTTGGGCCTCTCTGCAGAAGGCCCTCAATCAGACCCAGTGTTGACACGTGGCAAGACGCTCCTCGGGGCGCGTCTTGCTTGGGCCTCTCTCCAGAAGGCCCTCAATCAGACCCAGTGTTGACACGTGGCAAGACGCTCCTCGGGGCGCGTCCTGCTTGGGCCTCTCTCCTGGAGGCGCTCAGTCAGACTGAGTAGTGACATGTGGCCTGACGCTCCTCGGGGCGCGTCTTGCTTGGGCCTCTCACATGGAGGCGCTCGGTCAGACCCAGTGGTGACATGTGGCAAAACACTCTTCGGGGCGCGTCTTGCTTGGGCCCCTCTCCTGGAGGCCCTCTGTCAGACCCAGTGTTGACATGTGTCAAGACGCTCCTCGGGGCGCGTCTTGCTTGGGCTTCTCTCCTGGAGGCCCTCAGTCAGACCCATTGTTGACATGTGGCAAGACGCTCCTCGGGGCGCGTCTTGCTTGTGCTTCTCTCCTGGAGGCGCTCAGACAGACCCAGTGTTGACATGTGACAAGACGCTCCTCGGGGCGCGTATTGCTTGGGCCTCTCTCCTGGAGGCGCTCAGTCAGAACTAGAGGTGACATGTGGCAAGACGCTCCTCGGTGCGCATCTTTCTTGGGCCTCTCTCCAGAAGGCCCTCAATCAGACCCAGTGTTGACACGTGGCAAGACGTTCCTCGGGGCGCGTCTTGCTTGGGCCTCTCTCCAGAAGGCCCTCAATCAGACCCAGTGTTGACACGTGGCAAGACGCTCCTCGGGGCGCGTCCTGCTTGGGCCTCTCTCCTGGAGGCGCTCAGTCAGACTGAGTAGTGACATGTGGTCTGACGCTCCTCGGGGCGCGTCTTGCTTGGGCCTCTCACATGGAGGCGCTCAGTCAGACCCAGTGGTGACATGTGGCAAGACACTCTTCGGGGCGCGTCTTGCTTGGGCCCCTCTCCTGGAGGCCCTCTGTCAGACCCAGTGTTGACATGTGTCAAGACGCTCCTCGGGGCGCGTCTTGCTTGGGCTTCTCTCCTGGAGGCCCTCAGTCAGACCCATTGTTGACATGTGGCAAGACGCTCCTCGGGGCGCGTCTTGCTTGGGCCTCTCTCCTGGAGGCGCTCAGTCAGAACTAGAGGTGACATGTGGCAAGACGCTCCTCGGTGCGCATCTTGCTTGGGCCTCTCTCCAGAAGGCCCTCAATCAGACCCAGTGTTGACACGTGGCAAGACGTTCCTCGGGGCGCGTCTTGCTTGGGCCTCTCTCCTGGAGGCGCTCAGTCAGAAAGAGTAGAGACATGTGGCCTGACGCTCCTCGGGGCGCGTCTTGCTTGGGCCTCTCTCCTGGAGGCGCTCAGTCAGACCCAGTGGTGACATGTGGCAAGACACTCCTCGGGGCGCGTCTTGCTTGGGCCTCTCTCCTGGAGGCCCTCTGTCAGACCCAGTGTTGACATGTGTCAAGACGCTCCTCGGGGCGCGTCTTGCTTGGGCTTCTCTCCTGGAGGCCCTCAGTCAGACCCATTGTTGACATGTGGCAAGACGCTCCTCGGGGCGCGTCTTGCTTGGGCTTCTCTCCTGGAGGCGCTCAAAAGAACCCAGTGTTTACATGTGACAAGACGCTCCTCGGTGCACGTCTTGCTTGGGCCTCTCTCCTGGAGGCGCTCAGTCAGACCGAGTGCTGTCATAAGGCAAGACGCTCCTCTGGGCGCGTCTTGCTGGGGACTCTCTCCTGGAGGCGCTCAGTCAGACCCAGTTCTGACATGTGGCAAGACGCTCCTCGGGGCGCGTCTTGCTTGGGCCTCTCTCCTGGAGGCGCTCAGTCAGACCCAGTGTTGACATGTGGCAAGACGCTCCTCGGGGCGCATCTTGCTTGGGCCTCTCTCCAGAAGGCCCTCAATCAGACCCAGTGTTGACACGTGGCAAGACGTTCCTCGGGGCGCATCTTGCTTGGGCCTCTCTCCTGGAGGCGCTCAGTCAGACTGAGTAGTGACATGTGGCCTGACGCTCCTCGGGGCGCGTCTTGCTTGGGTCTCTCTCCTGGAGGCGCTCAGTCAGACCCAGTGGTGACATGTGGCAAGACACTCCTCGGGGCGCATCTTGCTTGGGCCTCTCTCCTGGAGGCCCTCTGTCAGACCCAGTGTTGACATGTTTCAAGACGCTCCTCGGGGCGCGTCTTGCTTTGGCCTCTCTCCTGGAGGCCCTCAGTAAGACCCATTGTTGACATGTGGCAAGACGCTCCTCGGGGCGTGTCTTGCTTGGGCTTCTCTCCTGGAGGCCCTCAGTCAGACCCATTGTTGACGTGTGGCAAGACGCTCCTCGGGCGCGTCTTGCTTGGGCCTCTCTGCAGAAGGCCCTCAATCAGACCCAGTGTTGACATGTGGCAAGACGCTCCTCGGGGCGCGTCTTGCTTGGGCCTCTCTCCAGAAGGCCCTCAATCAGACCCAGTGTTGACACGTGGCAAGACGCTCCTCGGGGCGCGTCTTGCTTGGGCCTCTCTCCTGGAGGGGCTCAGTCAGACTGAGTAGTGACAAGTGGCCTGACGCTCCTCGGGGCGCGTCTTGCTTGGGCTTCTCTCCTGGAGGCGCTCAGAAGAACCCAGTGTTGACATGTGACAAGACGCTCCTTGGTGCACGTCTTGCTTGGGCCTCTCTCCTGGAGGCGCTCAGTCAGACCGAGTGCTGTCATAAGGCAAGACGCTCCTCGGGGCGCGTCTTGCTGGGGACTCTCTCCTGGAGGCGCTCAGTCAGACCCAGTTCTGACATGTGGCAAGACGCTCCTCGGGGCGCGTCTTGCTTGGGCCTCTCTCCTGGAGGCGCTCAGTCAGACCCAGTGTTGACATGTGGCAAGACGCTCTTCGGGGCGCGTCTTGCTTGGGCCTCTCGCCTGGAGGCGCTCAGTCAGACCCAGTGTTGACATGTGGCAAGACGCTCCTCGGGGCGCATCTTGCTTGGGCTTCGCTCCTGGAGGCGCTCAGTCAGACCCAGTGTTGACATGTGGCAAGACACTCCTTGGGGCGCGTCTTGCTTGGGCTTCTCTCCTGGAGGCCCTCAGTCAGACCCATTGTTGACACGTGGCAAGACGTTCCTCGGGGCGCATCTTGCTTGGGCCTCTCTCCTGGAGGCGCTCAGTCAGACTGAGTAGTGACATGTGGCCTGACGCTCCTCGGGGCGCGTCTTGCTTGGGCCTCTCTCCTGGAGGCGCTCAGTCAGACCCAGTGGTGACATGTGGCAAGACACTCCTCGGGGCGCATCTTGCTTGGGCCTCTCTCCTGGAGGCCCTCTGTCAGACCCAGTGTTGACATGTGTCAAGACGCTCCTCGGGGCGCGTCTTGCTTGGGCTTCTCTCATGGAGGCCCTCAGTCAGACCCATTGTTGACGTGTGGCAAGACGCTCCTCGGGCGCGTCTTGCTTGGGCCTCTCTGCAGAAGTCCCTCAATCAGACCCAGTGTTGACACGTGGCAAGACGCTCCTCGGGGCGCGTCTTGCTTGGGCTTCTCTCCTGGAGGCCCTCAGTCAGACCCATTGTTGACGTGTGGCAAGACGCTCCTCGGACGCGTCTTGCTTGGGCCTCTCTGCAGAAGGCCCTCAATCAGACCCAGTGTTGACACGTGGCAAGACGCTCCTCGGGGCGCGTCTTGCTTGGGCCTCTCTCCAGAAGGCCCTCAATCAGACCCAGTGTTGACACGTGGCAAGACGCTCCTCGGGGCGCGTCTTGCTTGGGCCTCTCTCCTGGAGGGGCTCAGTCAGACTGAGTAGTGACAAGTGGCCTGACGCTCCTCGGGGCGCGTCTTGCTTGGGCCTCTCTCATGGATGCGCTCAGTCAGACCCAGTGGTGACATGTGGCAAGATACTCTTCGGGGCGCGTCTTGCTTGGGCCTCTCTCCTGGAGGCCCTCTGTCAGACCCAGTGTTGACATGTGTCAAGACGCTCCACGGGGCGCGTCTTGCTTGGGCTTCTCTCCTGGAGGCCCTCAGTCAGACCCATTGTTGACATGTGGCTAGACGCTCCTCGGGGCGCGTCTTGCTTGGGCTTCTCTCCTGGAGGCGCTCAGACAGACCCAGTGTTTACATGTGACAAGACGCTCCTCGGGGCGCGTCTTGCTTGGGCCTCTCTCCTGGAGGCGCTCAGTCAGAACCAGAGGTGACATGTGGCAAGACGCTCCTCGGGGCGCGTCTTGCTTGGGCTTCTCTCCTGGAGAACCTCAGTCAGACCCATTGTTGACATGTGGCAAGACGCTCCTCGGGGCGCATCTTGCTTGGGCCTCTCTCCAGAAGGCCCTCAATCAGACCCAGTGTTGACACGTGTCAAGACGTTCCTCGGGGCGCGTCTTGCTTGGGCCTCTCTCCTGGAGGCGCTCAGTCAGACTGAGTAGTGACATGTGGCCTGACGCTCCTCGGGGCGCGTCTTGCTTGGGCCTCTCTCCTGGAGGCGCTCAGTCAGACCCAGTGGTGACATGTGGCAAGACACTCCTCGGGGCGCGTCTTGCTTGGGCCTCTCTCCTGGAGGCCCTCTGTCAGACCCAGTGTTGACATGTGTCAAGATGCTCCTTGGGGCGCGTCTTGCTTGGGCTTCTCTCCTGGAGGCCCTCAGTCAGACCCATTGTTGACATGTGGCAAGTCGCTCCTTGGGTCGCGTCTTGCTTGGGCTTCTCTCCTGGAGGCGCTCAGAAGAACCCAGTGTTGACATGTGACAAGACGCTCCTCGGTGCACGTCTTGCTTGGGCCTCTCTCCTGGAGGCGCTCAGTCAGACCGAGTGCTGTCATAAGGCAAGACGCTCCTCGGGGCGCGTCTTGCTGGGGACTCTCTCCTGGAGGCGCTCAGTCAGACCCAGTTCTGACATGTGGCAAGACGCTCCTCGGGGCGCGTCTTGCTTGGACCTCTCTCCAGAAGGCCCTCAATCAGACCCAGTGTTGACACGTGGCAAGACGCTCCTCGGGGCGCGTCCTGCTTGGGCCTCTCTCCTGGAGGCGCTCAGTCAGACTGAGTAGTGACATGTGGCCTGACGCTCCTCGGGGCGCGTCTTGCTTGGGCCTCTCACATGGAGGCGCTCAGTCAGACCCAGTGGTGACATGTGGCAAAACACTCTTTGGGGCGCGTCTTGCTTGGGCCCCTCTCCTGGAGGCCCTCTGTCAGACCCAGTGTTGACATGTGGCAAGACGCTCCTCGGGGCGCGTCTTGCTTGGGCCTCTCACATGGAGGCGCTCAGTCAGACCCAGTGGTGACATGTGGCAAAACACTCTTCGGGGTGCGTCTTGCTTGGGCCCCTCTCCTGGAGGCCCTCTGTCAGACCCAGTGTTGACATGTGTCAAGACGCTCCTCGGGGCGCGTCTTGCTTGGGCTTCTCTCCTGGAGGCCCTCAGTCAGACCCATTGTTGACATGTGGCAAGACGCTCCTCGGGGCGCGTCTTGCTTGTGCTTCTCTCCTGGAGGCGCTCAGACAGACCCAGTGTTGACATGTGACAAGACGCTCCTCGGGGCGCGTCTTGCTTGGGCCTCTCTCCTGGAGGCGCTCAGTCAGAACTAGAGGTGACATGTGGCGAGACGCTCCTCGGTGCGCATCTTGCTTGGGCCTCTCTCCAGAAGGCCCTCAATCAGACCCAGTGTTGACACGTGGCAAGACGTTCCTTGGGGCGCGTCTTGCTTGGGCCTCTCTCCAGAAGGCCCTCAATCAGACCCAGTGTTGACACGTGGCAAGACGCTCCTCGGGGCGCGTCCTGTTTGGGCCTCTCTCCTGGAGGCGCTCAGTCAGACTGAGTAGTGACATGTGGCCTGACGCTCCTCGGGGCGCGTCTTGCTTGGGCCTCTCAGATGGAGGCGCTCAGTCAGACCCAGTGGTGACATGTGGCAAGACACTCTTCGGGGCGCGTCTTGCTTGGGCCCCTCTCCTGGAGGCCCTCTGTCAGACCCAGTGTTGACATGTGTCAAGACGCTCCTCGGGGCGCGTCTTGCTTGGGCTTCTCTCCTGGAGGCCCTCAGTCAGACCCATTGTTGACATGTGGCAAGACGCTCCTCGGGGCGCGTCTTGCTTGTGTTTCTCTCCTGGAGGCGCTCAGTCAGAACTAGAGGTGACATGTGGCAAGACGCTCCTCGGTGCGCATCTTGCTTGGGCCTCTCTCCAGAAGGCCCTCAATCAGACCCAGTGTCTACACGTGGCAAGACGTTCCTCGGGGCACGTCTTGCTTGGGCCTCTCTCCTGGAGGCGCTCAGTCAGACTGAGTAGTGACATGTGGCCTGACGCTCCTCGGGGCGCGTCTTGCTTGGGCCTCTCTCCTGGAGGCGCTCAGTCAGACCCAGTGTTGACATGTGTCAAGACGCTCCTCGGGGCGCGTCTTGCTTGGGCTTCTCTCCTGGAGGCCCTCAGTCAGACCCATTGTTGACATGTGGCAAGACGCTCCTCGGGGCGCGTCTTGCTTGGGCTTCTCTCCTGGAGGCGCTCAGAAGAACCCAGTGTTGACATGTGACAAGACGCTCCTCGGTGCACGTCTTGCTTGGGCCTCTCTCCTGGAGGCGCTCAGTCAGACCGAGTGCTGTCATAAGGCAAGACGCTCCTCGGGGCGCGTCTTGCTGGGGACTCTCTCCTGGAGGCGCTCAGTCAGACCCAGTTCTGACATGTGGCAAGACGCTCCTCGGGGCGCGTCTTGCTTGGGCCTCTCTCCTGGAGGCGCTCAGTCAGACCCAGTGTTGACCTGTGGCAAGACGCTCCTCGGTGCGCATCTTGCTTGGGCCTCTCTCCAGAAGGCCCTCAATCAGACCCAGTGTTGACACGTGGCAAGACGTTCCTCGGGGCGCATCTTGCTTGGGCCTCTCTCCTGGAGGCGCTCAGTCAGACTGAGTAGTGACATGTGGCCTGACGCTCCTCGGGGCGCGTCTTGCTTGGGCCTCTCTCCTGGAGGCGCTCAGTCAGACCCAGTGGTGACATGTGGCAAGACACTCCTCGGGGCGCATCTTGCTTGGGCCTCTCTCCTGGAGGCCCTCTGTCAGACCCAGTGTTGACATGTGTCAAGACGCTCCTCGGGGCGCGTCTTGCTTTGGCCTCTCTCCTGGAGGCCCTCAGTAAGACCCATTGTTGACATGTGGCAAGACGCTCCTCGGGGCGTGTCTTGCTTGGGCTTCTCTCCTGGAGGCCCTCAGTCAGACCCATTGTTGACGTGTGGCAAGACGCTCCTCGGGCGCGTCTTGCTTGGGCCTCTCTGCAGAAGGCCCTCAATCAGACCCAGTGTTGACACGTGGCAAGACGCTCCTCGGGGCGTGTCTTGCTTGGGCCTCTCTCCAGAAGGCCCTCAATCAGACCCAGTGTTGACACGTGGCAAGACGCTCCTCGGGGCGCGTCTTGCTTGGGGCTCACTCCTGGAGGGGCTCAGTCAGACTGAGTAGTGACAAGTGGCCTGACGCTCCTCGGGGCGCGTCTTGCTTGGGCCTCTCTCATGGAGGCGCTCAGTCAGACCCAGTGGTGACATGTGGCAAGACACTCTTCGGGGCGCGTCTTGCTTGGGCCTCTCTCCTGGAGGCCCTCTGTCAGACCCAGTGTTGACATGTGTCAAGACGCTCCTCGGGGCGCGTCTTGCTTGGGCTTCTCTCCTGGAGGCCCTCAGTCAGACCCATTGTTGACATGTGGCAAGACGCTCCTCGGGGCGCGTCTTGCTTGGGCTTCTCTCCTGGAGGCGCTCAGACAGACCCAGTGTTTACATGTGACAAGACGCTCCTCGGGGCGCGTCTTGCTTGGGCCTCTCTCCTGGAGGCACTCAGTCAGAACCAGAGGTGACATGTGGCAAGACGCTCCTCGGGGCGCGTCTTGCTTGGGCTTCTCTCCTGGAGAACCTCAGTCAGACCCATTGTTGACATGTGGCAAGACGCTCCTCGGGGCGCATCTTGCTTGGGCCTCTCTCCAGAAGGCCCTCAATCAGACCCAGTGTTGACACGTGTCAAGACGTTCCTCGGGGCGAGTCTTGCTTGGGCCTCTCTCCTGGAGGCGCTCAGTCAGACTGAGTAGTGACATGTGTCCTGACGCTCCTCGGGGCGCGTCTTGCTTGGGTCTCTCTCCTGGAGGCGCTCAGTCAGACCCAGTGGTGACATGTGGCAAGACACTCCTCGGGGCGCGTCTTGCTTGGGCCTCTCTCCTGGAGGCCCTCTGTCAGACCCAGTGTTGACATGTGTCAAGATGCTCCTTGGGGCGCGTCTTGCTTGGGCTTCTCTCCTGGAGGCCCTCAGTCAGACCCATTGTTGACATGTGGCAAGACGCTCCTCGGGGCGCGTCTTGCTGGGGACTCTCTCCTGGAGGCGCTCAGTCAGACCCAGTTCTGACATGTGGCAAGACGCTCCTCGGGGCGCGTCTTGCTTGGGCCTCTCTCCTGGAGGCGCTCAGTCAGACCCAGTGTTGACATGTGGCAAGACGCTCTTCGGGGCGCATCTTGCTTGGGCCTCTCGCCTGGAGGCGCTCAGTCAGACCCAGTGTTGACATGTGGCAAGACGCTCCTCGGGGCGCATCTTGCTTGGGCTTCGCTCCTGGAGGCGCTCAGTCAGACCCAGTGTTGACATGTGGCAAGACACTCCTCGGGGCGCGTCTTGCTTGGGCTTCTCTCCTGGAGGCCCTCAGTCAGACCCATTGTTGACACGTGGCAAGACGTTCCTCGGGTCGCATCTTGCTTGGGCCTCTCTCCTGGAGGCGCTCAGTCAGACTGAGTAGTGACATGTGGCCTGACGCTCCTCGGGGCGCGTCTTGCTTGGGCCTCTCTCCTGGAGGCGCTCAGTCAGACCCAGTGGTGACATGTGGCAAGAAACTCCTCGGGGCGCATCTTGCTTGGGCCTCTCTCCTGGAGGCCCTCTGTCAGACCCAGTGTTGACATGTGTCAAGACGCTCCTCGGGGCGCGTCTTGCTTTGGCCTCTCTCCTGGAGGCCCTCAGTAAGACCCATTGTTGACATGTGGCAAGACGCTCCTCGGGGCGTGTCTTGCTTGGGCTTCTCTCCTGGAGGCCCTCAGTCAGACCCATTGTTGACGTGTGGCAAGACGCTCCTCGGGCGCGTCTTGCTTGGGCCTCTCTGCAGAAGGCCCTCAATCAGACCCAGTGTTGACATGTGGCAAGATGCTCCTCGGGGCGCGTCTTGCTTGGGCCTCTCCCCAGAAGGCCCTCAATCAGACCCAGTGTTGACACGTGGCAAGATGCTCCTCGGGGTGCGTCTTGCTTGGGCCTCTCTCCTGGAGGGGCTCAGTCAGACTGAGTAGTGACAAGTGGCCTGACGCTCCTCGGGGCGTGTCTTGCTTGGGCCTCTCTCATGGAGGCGCTCAGTCAGACCCAGTGGTGACATGTGGCAAGACACTCTTCGGGGCGCGTCTTGCTTGGGCCTCTCTCCTGGAGGCCCTCTGTCAGACCCAGTTTTGACATGTGTCAAGACGCTCCTCGGGGCGTGTCTTGCTTGGGCTTCTCTCCTGGAGGCGCTCAGTCAGACCCAGTGGTGACATGTGGCAAGACACTCTTCGGGGCGCGTCTTGCTTGGGCCTCTCTCCTGGAGGCCCTCTGTCAGACCCAGTGTTGACATGTGTCAAGACGCTCCTCGGGGCGCGTCTTGCTTGGGCTTCTCTCCTGGAGGCCCTCAGTCAGACCCATTGTTGACATGTGGCAAGACGCTCCTCGGGGCGCGTCTTGCTTGGGCTTCTCTCCTGGAGGCGCTCAGACAGACCCAGTGTTTACATGTGACAAGACGCTCCTCGGGGCGCGTCTTGCTTGGGCCTCTCTCCTGGAGGCGCTCAGTCAGAACCAGAGGTGACATGTGGCAAGACGCTCCTCGGGGCGCGTCTTGCTTGGGCTTCTCTCCTGGAGAACCTCAGTCAGACCCATTGTTGACATGTGGCAAGACGCTCCTCGGGGCGCATCTTGCTTGGGCCTCTCTCCAGAAGGCCCTCAATCAGACCCAGTGTTGACACGTGTCAAGACGTTCCTCGGGGCGAGTCTTGCTTGGGCCTCTCTCCTGGAGGCGCTCAGTCAGACTGAGTAGTGACATGTGTCCTGACGCTCCTCGGGGCGCGTCTTGCTTGGGTCTCTCTCCTGGAGGCGCTCAGTCAGACCCAGTGGTGACATGTGGCAAGACACTCCTCGGGGCGCGTCTTGCTTGGGCCTCTCTCCTGGAGGCCCTCTGTCAGACCCAGTGTTGACATGTGTCAAGATGCTCCTTGGGGCGCGTCTTGCTTGGGCTTCTCTCCTGGAGGCCCTCAGTCAGACCCATTGTTGACATGTGGCAAGACGCTCCTCGGGGCGCGTCTTGCTGGGGACTCTCTCCTGGAGGCGCTCAGTCAGACCCAGTTCTGACATGTGGCAAGACGCTCCTCGGGGCGCGTCTTGCTTGGGCCTCTCTCCTGGAGGCGCTCAGTCAGACCCAGTGTTGACATGTGGCAAGACGCTCTTCGGGGCGCATCTTGCTTGGGCCTCTCGCCTGGAGGCGCTCAGTCAGACCCAGTGTTGACATGTGGCAAGACGCTCCTCGGGGCGCATCTTGCTTGGGCTTCGCTCCTGGAGGCGCTCAGTCAGACCCAGTGTTGACATGTGGCAAGACACTCCTCGGGGCGCGTCTTGCTTGGGCTTCTCTCCTGGAGGCCCTCAGTCAGACCCATTGTTGACACGTGGCAAGACGTTCCTCGGGTCGCATCTTGCTTGGGCCTCTCTCCTGGAGGCGCTCAGTCAGACTGAGTAGTGACATGTGGCCTGACGCTCCTCGGGGCGCGTCTTGCTTGGGCCTCTCTCCTGGAGGCGCTCAGTCAGACCCAGTGGTCACATGTGGCAAGAAACTCCTCGGGGCGCATCTTGCTTGGGCCTCTCTCCTGGAGGCCCTCTGTCAGACCCAGTGTTGACATGTGTCAAGACGCTCCTCGGGGCGCGTCTTGCTTTGGCCTCTCTCCTGGAGGCCCTCAGTAAGACCCATTGTTGACATGTGGCAAGACGCTCCTCGGGGCGTGTCTTGCTTGGGCTTCTCTCCTGGAGGCCCTCAGTCAGACCCATTGTTGACGTGTGGCAAGACGCTCCTCGGGCGCGTCTTGCTTGGGCCTCTCTGCAGAAGGCCCTCAATCAGACCCAGTGTTGACACGTGGCAAGATGCTCCTCGGGGCGCGTCTTGCTTGGGCCTCTCTCCAGAAGGCCCTCAATCAGACCCAGTGTTGACACGTGGCAAGACGCTCCTCGGGGTGCGTCTTGCTTGGGCCTCTCTCCTGGAGGGGCTCAGTCAGACTGAGTAGTGACAAGTGGCCTGACGCTCCTCGGGGCGTGTCTTGCTTGGGCCTCTCTCATGGAGGCGCTCAGTCAGACCCAGTGGTGACATGTGGCAAGACACTCTTCGGGGCGCGTCTTGCTTGGGCCTCTCTCCTGGAGGCCCTCTGTCAGACCCAGTTTTGACATGTGTCAAGACGCTCCTCGGGGCGTGTCTTGCTTGGGCTTCTCTCCTGGAGGCCCACAGTCAGACCCATTGTTGACATGTGGCAAGATGCTCCTCGGGGCGCGTCTTGCTTGGGCTTCTCTCCTGGAGGCGCTCAGACAGACCCAGTGTTTACATGTGACAAGACGCTCCTCGGGGCGTGTCTTGCTTGGGCCTCTCTCCTGGAGGCGCTCAGTCAGAACCAGAGGTGACATGTGGCAAGACGCTCCTCGGGGCGTGTCTTGCTTGGGCTTCTCTCCTTGAGAACCTCAGTCAGACCCATTGTTGACATGTGGCAAGACGCTCCTCGGGGCGCATCTTGCTTGGGCCTCTCTCCAGAAGGCCCTCAATCAGACCCAGTGTTGACACGTGTCAAGACGTTCCTCGGGGCGCGTCTTGCTTGGGCCTCTCTCCTGGAGGCGCTCAGTCAGACTGAGTAGTGACATGTGGCCTGACGCTCCTCGGGGCGCGTCTTGCTTGGGCCTCTCTCCTGGAGGCGCTCAGTCAGACAAAGTGGTGACATGTGGCAAGACACTCCTCGGGGCGCGTCTTGCTTGGGCCTCTCTCCTGGAGGCCCTCTGTCAGACCCAGTGTTGACATGTGTCAAGATGCTCCTTGGGGCGCGTCTTGCTTGGGCTTCTCTCCTGGAGGCCCTCAGTCAGACCCATTGTTGAGATGTGGCAAGACGCTCCTCGGGGCGCGTCTTGCTTGGGCTTCTCTCCTGGAGGCGCTCAGAAGAACCCAGTGTTGACATGTGACAAGACGCTCCTCGGTGCACGTCTTGCTTGGGCCTCTCTCCTGGAGGCGCTCAGTCAGACCGAGTGCTGTCATAAGGCAAGACGCTCCTCGGGGCGCGTCTTGCTGGGGACTCTCTCCTGGAGGCGCTCAGTCAGAACCAGTTCTGACATGTGGCAAGACGCTCCTCGGGGCGCGTCTTGCTTGGGCCTCTCTCCTGGAGGCGCTCAGTCAGACCCAGTGTTGACATGTGGCAAGACGCTCTTCGGGGCGCGTCTTGCTTGGGCCTCTCGCCTGGAGGCGCTCAGTCAGACCCAGTGTTGACATGTGGCAAGACGCTCCTCGGGGCGCATCTTGCTTGGGCTTCGCTCCTGGAGGCGCTCAGTCAGACCCTGTGTTGACATGTAGCAAGACACTCCTCGGGGCGCGTCTTGCTTGGGCTTCCCTCCTGGAGGCCCTCAGTCAGACCCATTGTTGACAAGTGGCAAGACGCTCCTCGGGGCGCGTCTTGCTTGGGCCTCTCTCCTGCAGGCGCTCAGTCAGACCGAGTAGTGACATGTGGCAAGAAGCTCCTCGGGGCGCGTCTTGCTTGGGCCTCTCTCCTGGAGGCGCTCAGTCAGACCGAGTGCTGACATGTGGCAAGACGCTCCTCGGGGCGCGTCTTGCTGGGGCTTCTCTCATGGAGGCACTCAGTCAGACCCAGTGTTGACATGTGGCAAGATGCTCCTCGGGGCTCGTCTTGCTTGGGCCTCTCTCCTGGAGGCGCTCAGTCAGACCGAGTGCTGACATAAGGCAAGACGCTCCTCGGGGCGCGTCTTGCTGGGGCCTCTCTCCTGGAGGCGCTCAGTCAGACCAAGTGCTGACATGTGGCAAGACGCTCCTCGGGGCGCGTCTTGCTGGGGCCCCTCTCCTGGAGGCCCTCAATCAGACCCAGTGTTGACACGTGGCAAGACGCTCCTCGGGGAGTGTCTTGCTTGGGTCTCTCTCCTGGAGGCCCTCAGTCAGACCCATTGTTGACATGTGACAAGATGCTCCTAGGGGCGCGTCTTGCTTGGGCCTCTCTGCAGAAGGCCCTCAATCAGACCCAGTGTTGACACGTGGCAAGACGCTCCTCGGGGCGCGTCTTGCTTGGGCCTCTCTCCAGAAGGCCCTCAATCACACCCAGTGTTGACACGTGGCAAGACGCTCCTCGGGGCGCGTCCTGCTTCGGCCTCTCTCCTGGAGGCGCTCAGTCAGACTGAGTAGTGACATGTGGCCTGACGCTCCTCGGGGCGCGTCTTGCTTGGGCCTCTCACATGGAGGCGCTCAGTCAGACCCAGTGGTGACATGTGGCAAGACACTCTTCGGGGCGCGTCTTGCTTGGGCCCCTCTCCTGGAGGCCCTCTGTCAGACCCAGTGTTGACATGTGTCAAGACGCTCCTCGGGGCGCGTCTTGCTTGGGCTTCTCTCCTGGAGGCCCTCAGTCAGACCCATTGTTGACATGTGGCAAGACGCTCCTCGGGGCGCGTCTTGCTTGTGCTTCTCTCCTGGAGGCGCTCAGACAGACCCAGTGTTGACATGTGACAAGACGCTCCTCGGGGCGCGTCTTGCTTGGGCCTCTCTCCTGGAGGCGCTCAGTCAGAACTAGAGGTGACATGTGGCAAGACGCTCCTCGGTGCGCATCTTGCTTGGGCCTCTCTCCAGAAGGCCCTCAATCAGACCCAGTGTTGACACGTGGCAAGACATTCCTCGTGGCGCGTCTTGCTTGGGCCTCTCTCCTGGAGGCGCTCAGACAGACCCATTGTTGACATGTGGCAAGACACTCCTAGGGGCGCGTCTTGCTTGGGCTTCTTTCCTGGAGAACCTCAGTCGGACCCATTGTTGACATGTGGCAAGACACTCCTAGGGGCGCGTCTTGCTTGGGCCTCTCTCCTGGAGGCGCTCAGTCAGACTGAGTAGTGACATGTGGCCTGACGCTCCTCGGGGCGCGTCTTGCTTGGGCCTCTCTCCTGGAGGCGCTCAGTCAGACCCAGTGGTGACATGTGGCAAGACACTCCTCGGGGCGCTTCTTGCTTGGGCCTCTCTCCTGGAGGCCCTCTGTCAGACCCAGTGTTGACATGTGTCAAGATGCTCCTTGGGGCGCGTCTTGCTTGGGCTTCTCTCCTGGAGGCCCTCAGTCAGACCCATTGTTGACATGTGGCAAGACGCTCCTCGGGGCGCGTCTTGCTTGGGCTTCTCTCCTGGAGGCGCTCAGAAGAACCCAGTGTTGACATGTGACAAGACGCTCCTCGGTGCACGTCTTGCTTTGGCCTCTCTCCTGGAGGCGCTCAGTCAGACCGAGTGCTGTCATAAGGCAAGACTCTCCTCGGGGCGCTTCTTGCTTGGGCCATCTCCTGGAGGCGCTCAGTCAGACCTAGTGTTGACATGTGGCAAGACGCTCCTCGGGGCACATCTTGCTTGGGCCTCTCTCCTGGAGGCGCTCAGTCAGACCCAGTGTTGACATGTGGCAAGACGCTCCTCGGGGCGCGTCTTACTTGGGCCTCTCTCCTGGAGGCGCTCAGTCAGACCCAGTGTTGACATGTGGCAAGACGCTCCTCTGGGCGTGTCTTGCTTGGGCCTCTCTCCTGGAGGCTCTCAGTCAGACCCAGTGGTGACATGTGGCAAGACGCTCCTCGGGGCGCGTCTTGCTTGGGCCTCTCTCCTGGAGGCGCTCAGTCAGACCCAGTGTTGACATGTGGCAAGACACTCCTCGGGGCGCGTCTTGCTTGGGCCTCTCTCCTGGAGGCCCTCTGTCAGACCCAGTGTTGACATGTGGCAAGACACTCCTCGGGGCGCGTCTTGCTTGGGCTTCTCTCATGGAGGCCCTCAGTCAGACCCAGTGTTGACAAGTGTCAAGACACTCCTCGGGGCGCATCTTGCTTGGGCCTCTCTCCTGGAGGCGCTCAGTCAGACCCATTGTTGACATGTGGCAAGACGCTCCTCGGGGCGCGTCTTGCTTGGGCTTCTCTCCTGGAGGCCCTCAGTCAGACCCATTGTTGACATGTGGCAAGACGCTCCTCGGGGCGCTTCTTGCTTGGGCCTCTCTCCTGGAGGCGCTCAGTCAGACCCAGTGTTGACATGTGGCAAGACTCTACTCGGGGCGCTTCTTGCTTGGGCCTCTCTCCTAGAGGCGCTCAGTCAGACCCAGTGATGACATGTGGCAAGACGCTCCTCGGGGCACGTCTTGCTTGGGCCTCTCTCCTGGAGGCGCTAAGTCAGACCCAGTGGTAACATGTGGCTAGACGCTCCTCGGGGCACGTATTGCTTGGGCCTCTCTCCTGGAGGCCCTCTGTCAGACCCAGTGTTGACATGTGGCAAGACGCTCCTCGGGGCGCGTCTTGCTTGGGCCTCTCTCCTGGAGGCCCTCAATCAGACCCAGTGTTGACACGTGGCAAGATGCTCCTCGGGGCGCGTCTTGCTTGGGCCTCTCTCCTGGAGGCGCTCAGTCAGACCGAGTAGTGACATGTGGCATGACGCTCCTCGGGGCGCGTCTTGCTTGGGCCTCTCTCCTGGAGGCGCTCAGTCAGACCCAGTGGTGACATGTGGCAAGACACTCCTCGGGGCGCGTCTTGCTTCGGCCTCTCTCCTGGAGGCCCGCTGTCAGAACCAGTGTTGACATGTGGCAAGACGCTCCTCGGGGCGCGTCTTGCTTGGGCCTCTCTCCTGGAGGCGCTCAGTCAGACCGAGTAGTGACATGTGGCATGACGCTCCTCGGGGCGCGTCTTGCTTGGGCCTCTCTCCTGGAGGCCCTCTGTCAGACCCAGTGTTGACATGTGGCAAGACACTCCTCGGGGCGCGTCTTGCTTGGGCTTCTCTCATGGAGGCCCTAAGTCAGACCCAGTGTTGACAAGTGTCAAGACACTCCTCGGGGCGCGTCTTGCTTGGGCCTCTCTCCTGGAGTCGCTCAGTCAGACCCATTGTTGACATGTGGCAAGACGCTCCTCGGGGCGCGTCTTGCTTTGGCTTCTCTCCTGGAGGCCCTCAGTCAGACCCATTGTTGACATGTGGCAAGACGCTCCTCGGGGCGCTTCTTGCTTGGGCCTCTCTCCTGGAGGCGCTCAGTCAGACCCAGTGTTGACATGTGGCAAGACTCTCCTCGGGGCGCTTCTTGCTTGGGCCATCTCCTGGAGGCGCTCAGTCAGACCCAGTGTTGACATGTGGCAAGACGCTCCTCGGGGCACATCTTGCTTGGACCTCTCTCCTGGAGGCGCTCAGTCAGACCCAGTGTTGACATGTGGCAAGACGCTCCTCGGGGCGCGTCTTGCTTGGGCCTCTCTCCTGGAGGCGCTCAGTCAGACCCAGTGTTGACATGTGGCAAGACGCTCCTCGGGGCGCGTCTTACTTGGGCCTCTCTCCTGGAGGCGCTCAGTCAGACCCAGTGTTGACATGTGGCAAGACGCTCCTCGGGGCGCGTCTTGCTTGGGCCTCTCTCCTGGAGGCTCTCAGTCAGACCCAGTGGTGACATGTGGCAAGACGCTCCTCGGGGCGCGTCTTGCTTGGGCCTCTCTCCTGGAGGCGCTCAGTCAGACCCAGTGGTGACGTATGGCAAGACGCTCCTCGGGGCGCGTATTGCTTGGGCCTCTCTCCTGGAGGCCCTCTGTCAGACCCAGTGTTGACATGTTGCAAGACACTCCTCGGGGCGCGTCTTGCTTGGGCTTCTCTCATGGAGGCCCTCAGTCTGACCCAGTGTTGACAAGTGTCAAGACACTCCTCGGGGCGCGTCTTGCTTGGGCCTCTCTCCTGGAGGCCCTCAGTCAGACCCATTGTTGACATGTGGCAAGACGCTCCTCGGGGCGCTTCATGCTTGGGCCTCTCTCCTGGAGGGGCTCAGTCAGACCCAGTGTTGACATGTGCCAAGACACTCCTCGGGGCGCGTCTTGCTTGGGCCTCTCTCATGGAGGCCCTCAGTCAGACCCAGTGTTGACAAGTGTCAAGACGCTCCTCGGGGCGCGTCTTGCTTGGGCCTCTCTCCTGGAGGCACTCAGTCAGACCCATTGTTGACATGTGGCAAGACGCTCCTCGGGGCGCGTCTTGCTTGGGCTTCTCTCCTGGAGGCCCTCTGTCAGACCCATTGTTGACAAGAGGCAAGACGCTCCTCGGGGCGCTTCTTGCTTGGGCCTCTCTCCTGGAGGCGCTTAGTCAGACCCAGTGTTGACATGTGGCAAGACGCTCCTCGGGGCACGTCTTGCTTGGGCCTCTCTCCTGGAGGCGCTCAGTCAGACCCAGTGTTGACATGTGGCAAGACGCTCCTCGGGGCGCTTCTTGCTTGGGCCTCTCTCCTGGAGGCGCTCAGTCAGACCCAGTGGTGACATGTGGCAAGACGCTCCTCGGGGCGCGTCTTACTTGGGCCTCTCTCCTGGAGGCGCTCAGTCAGACCCAGTGGTGACATGTGGCAAGACGCTCCTCGGGGCACGTATTGCTTGGGCCTCTCTCCTGGAGGCCCTCTGTCAGACCCAGTGTTGACATGTGGCAAGACGCTCCTCGGGGCGCGTCTTGCCTGGGCCTCTCTCCTGGAGGCGCTCAGTCAGACCCAGTGTTGACATGTGGCAAGACACTCCTCGGGGCGCATCTATCTTGGGCATCTCTCCTGGAGGCCCTCTGTCAGACACAGTGTTGACATGTGGCAAGACGCTCCTCGGGGCGCGTCTTGCTTGGGCCTCTCTCATGGAGGCCCTCAGTCAGACCCAGTGTTGACAAGTGTCAAGACGCTCCTCAGGGCGCGTCTTGCTTGGGCCTCTCTCCTGGAGGCCCTCAGTCAGACCCATTGTTGACATGTGGCAAGACGCTCCTCGGGGCGCTTCTTGCTTGGGCCTCTCTCCTGGAGGCGCTCAGTCAGACCCAGTGTTGACATGTTGCAAGACGCTCCTCGGGGCACGTCTTGCTTGGGCCTCTCTCCTGGAGGCGCTCAGTCAGACCCAGTGTTGACATGTGGCAAGACGCTCCTCGGGGCGCGTCTTGCTTGGGCCTCTCTCCTGGAGGCCCTCTGTCAGACCCAGTGTTGACATGTGGCAAGACGCTCCTAGGGGCGCGTCTTGCTTGGGCCTCTCTCCTGGAGGCGCTCAGTCAGACCAAGTGCTGACATGTGGCAAGACGCTCCTCGGTGCGCGTCTTGCTTGTGCCTCTCTCCTGGAGGCGCTCAGTCAGACCCAGTGTTGACATGTGGCAAGACGCTCCTCGGTGCGCGTCTTGCTTGGGCCTCTCTCCTGGAGGCGCTCAGTCAGACCCAGTGTTGACATGTGGCAAGACACTCCTCGGGGCGCGTCTTGCTTGGGCCTCTCTCCTGGAGGCCGTCTGTCAGACCCAGTGTTGACATGTGTCAAGACGCTCCTCGGGGAGTGTCTTGCTTGGGCCTCTCTCCTGGAGGCGCTCAGTCAGACCCAGTGTTGACATGTGGCAAGACACTCCTCGGGGCGCATCTTGCTTGGGCCTCTCTCCTGGAGGCCCTCTGTCAGACCCAGTGTTCACATGTGGCAAGACGCTCCTCGGGGCCCGTCTTGCTTGGGCCTCTCTCATGGAGGCCCTCAGTCAGACCCAGTGTTGACAAGTGTCAAGACGCTCCTCAGGGTGCGTCTTGCTTGGGCCTCTCTCCTGGAGGACCTCAGTCAGACCCAGTGTTGACATGTGGCAAGACGCTCCTCGGGGCACGTCTTGCTTGGGCCTTTCTCCTGGAGGCGCTCAGTCAGACCCAGTGTTGACATGTGGCAAGACGCTCCTCGGGGCGCGTCTTGCTTGGGCCTCTCTCCTGGAGGCCCTCTGTCAGACCCAGTGTTGACATGTGGCAAGACGCTCCTAGGGGCGCGTCTTGCTTGGGCCTCTCTCCTGGAGGCGCTCAGTCAGACCAAGTGCTGACATGTGGCAAGACGCTCCTCGGTGCGCGTCTTGCTTGTGCCTCTCTCCTGGAGGCGCTCAGTCAGACCCAGTGTTGACATGTGGCAAGACGCTCCTCGGTGCGCGTCTTGCTTGGGCCTCTCTCCTGGAGGCGCTCAGTCAGACCCAGTGTTGACATGTGGCAAGACACTCCTCGGGGCGCGTCTTGCTTGGGCCTCTCTCCTGGAGGCCCTCTGTCAGACCCAGTGTTGACATGTGGCAATACGCTCCTAGGGGTGCGTCTTGCTTGGCTCTCTCTCCTGGAGGCGCTCAGTCAGACCGAGTGCTGACATGTGGCAAGACGCTCCTTGGGGCGCGTCTTGCTTGGGCCTCTCTCCTGGAGGCGCTCAGTCAGACCCAGTGGTGACGTATGGCAAGACGCTCCTCGGGGCGCGTATTGCTTGGGCCTCTCTCCTGGAGGCCCTCTGTCAGACCCAGTGTTGACATGTGGCAAGACACTCCTCGGGGAGCGTCTTGCTTGGGCTTCTCTCATGGAGGCCCTCAGTCAGACCCAGTGTTGACAAGTGTCAAGACACTCCTCGGGGCGCGTCTTGCTTGGGCTTCTCTCCTGGAGGCGCTCAGTCAGACCCATTGTTGACATGTGGCAAGACGCTCCTCGGGGCGCGTCTTGCTTTGGCTTCTCTCCTGGAGGCCCTCAGTCAGACCCATTGTTGACATGTGGCAAGACGCTCCTCGGGGCGCTTCTTGCTTGGGCCTCTCTCCTGGAGGCGCTCAGTCAGACCCAGTGTTGACATGTGGCAAGACTCTCCTCGGGGCGCTTCTTGCTTGGGCCATCTCCTGGAGGCGCTCAGTCAGACCCAGTGTTGACATGTGGCAAGACGCTTCTCGGGGCACATCTTGCTTGGGCCTCTCTCCTGGAGGCGCTCAGTCAGACCCAGTGTTGACATGTGGCAAGACGCTCCTCGGGGCGCGTCTTACTTGGGCCTCTCTCCTGGAGGCGACAGTCAGACCCAGTGTTGACATGTGGCAAGACGCTCCTCTGGGCGTGTCTTGCTTGGGCCTCTCTCCTGGAGGCTCTCAGTCAGACCCAGTGGTGACATGTGGCAAGACGCTCCTCGGGGCGCGTCTTGCATGGGCCTCTCTCCTGGAGGCGCTCAGTCAGACCCAGTGTTGACATGTGGCAAGACACTCCTCGGGGCGCGTCTTGCTTGGGCCTCTCTCCTGGAGGCCCTCTGTCAGACCCAGTGTTGACATGTGGCAAGACACTCCTCGGGGCGCGTCTTGCTTGGGCTTCTCTCATGGAGGCCCTCAGTCAGACCCAGTGTTGACAAGTGTCAAGACACTCCTCGGGGCGCATCTTGCTTGGGCCTCTCTCCTGGAGGCGCTCAGTCAGACCCATTGTTGACATGTGGCAAGACGCTCCTCGGGGCGCGTCTTGCTTGGGCTTCTCTCCTGGAGGCCCTCAGTCAGACCCATTGTTGACATGTGGCAAGACGCTCCTCGGGGCGCTTCTTGCTTGGGCCTCTCTCCTGGAGGAGCTCAGTCAGACCCAGTGTTGACATGTGGCAAGACTCTACTCGGGGCGCTTCTTGCTTGGGCCTCTCTCCTAGAGGCGCTCAGTCAGACCCAGTGATGACATGTGGCAAGACGCTCCTCGGGGCACGTCTTGCTTGGGCCTCTCTCCTGGAGGCGCTAAGTCAGACCCAGTGGTAACATGTGGCTAGACGCTCCTCGGGGCACGTATTGCTTGGGCCTCTCTCCTGGAGGCCCTCTGTCAGACCCAGTGTTGACATGTGGCAAGACGCTCCTCGGGGCGCGTCTTGCTTGGGCCTCTCTCCTGGAGGCCCTCAATCAGACCCAGTGTTGACACGTGGCAAGATGCTCCTCGGGGCGCGTCTTGCTTGGGCCTCTCTCCTGGAGGCGCTCAGTCAGACCGAGTAGTGACATGTGGCATGACGCTCCTCGGGGCGCGTCTTACTTGGGCCTCTCTCCTGGAGGCGCTCAGTCAGACCCAGTGGTGACATGTGGCAAGACACTCCTCGGGGCGCGTCTTGCTTCGGCCTCTCTCCTGGAGGCCCGCTGTCAGACCCAGTGCTGACATGTGGCAAGACGCTCCTAGGGGCGCGTCTTGCTTGGGCCTCTCTCCTGGAGGCGCTCAGTAAGACCGAGTGCTGACATGTGGCAAGACGCTCCTCGGGGCGCGTCTTGCTTGGGCCTCTCTCCTGGAGGCGCTCAGTCAGACCCAGTGGTGACATATGGCAAGACACTCCTCGGGGCGCGTATTGCTTGGGCCTCTCTCCTGGAGGCCCTCAGTCAGACCCAGTGTTGACAGGTGGCAAGACACTCCTCGGGGCGCGTCTTGCTAGGGCCTCTCTCCTGGAGGCCAGCTGTCAGACCCAGTGTTGACATGTGGCAAGACGCTCCTAGGGGCGCATCTTGCTTGGGCCTCTCTCCTGGAGGCGCTCAGTCAGACCGAGTGCTGACATGTGGCAAGACGCTCCTCGGGGCGCGTCTTGCTTGGGCTTCTCTCATGGAGGCGCTCAGTCAGACCCAGTGGTGACATATGGCAAGACGCTCCTCGGGGCGCGTGTTGCTTGGGCCTCTCTCCTGGAGGCCCTCTGTCAGACCCAGTGTTGACATGTGGCAAGACACTCCTCGGGGCGCGTCTTGCTTGGGCCTCTCTCCTGGAGGCGCTCAGTCAGACCCAGTGTTGACATGTGGCAAGACGCTCCTAGGGGCGCGTCTTGCTTGGGCCTCTCTCCTGGAGGCGCTCAGTCAGACCCAGTGTTGACATGTGGCAAGACGCTCCTCGGGGCGCGTCTTGCTTGGGCCTCTCTCCTGGAGGCCCTCTGTCAGACCCAGTGTTGACATGTGGCAAGACGCTCCTAGGGGCGCGTCTTGCTTGGGCCTCTCTCCTGGAGGCGCTCAGTCAGACCAAGTGCTGACATGTGGCAAGACGCTCCTCGGTGCGCGTCTTGCTTGTGCCTCTCTCCTGGAGGCGCTCAGTCAGACCCAGTGTTGACATGTGGCAAGACGCTCCTCGGTGCGCGTCTTGCTTGGGCCTCTCTCCTGGAGGCGCTCAGTCAGACCCAGTGTTGACATGTGGCAAGACACTCCTCGGGGCGCGTCTTGCTTGGGCCTCTCTCCTGGAGGCCCTCTGTCAGACCCAGTGTTGACATGTGTCAAGACGCTCCTCGGGGAGAGTCTTGCTTGGGCCTCTCTCCTGGAGGCGCTCAGTCAGACCCAGTGTTGACATGTGGCAAGACACTCCTCGGGGCGCATCTTGCTTGGGCCTCTCTCCTGGAGGCCCTCTGTCAGACCCAGTGTTGACATGTGGCAAGACGCTCCTCGGGGCCCGTCTTGCTTGGGCCTCTCTCATGGAGGCCCTCAGTCAGACCCAGTGTTGACAAGTGTCAAGACGCTCCTCAGGGCGCTTCTTGCTTGGGCCTCTCTCCTGGAGGACCTCAGTCAGACCCATTGTTGACATGTGGCAAGACGCTCCTCGGGGCGCTTCTTGCTTGGGCCTCTCTCCTGGAGGCGCTCAGTCAGACCCAGTGTTGACATGTGGCAAGACGCTCCTCGGGGCACGTCTTGCTTGGGCCTCTCTCCTGGAGGCGCTCAGTCAGACCCAGTGTTGACATGTGGCAAGACGCTCCTCGGGGCGCGTCTTGCTTGGGCCTCTCTCCTGGAGGCCCTCTGTCAGACCCAGTGTTGACATGTGGCAAGACGCTCCTAGGGGCGCGTCTTGCTTGGGCCTCTCTCCTGGAGGCGCTCAGTCAGACCAAGTGCTGACATGTGACAAGACGCTCCTCGGTGCGCGTCTTGCTTGTGCCTCTCTCCTGGAGGCGCTCAGTCAGACCCAGTGTTGACATGTGGCAAGACGCTCCTCGGTGCGTGTCTTGCTTGGGCCTCTCTCCTGGAGGCGCTCAGTCAGACCCAGTGTTGACATGTGGCAAGACACTCCTCGGGGCGCGTCTTGCTTGGGCCTCTCTCCTGGAGGCCCTCTGTCAGACCCAGTGTTGACATGTGGCAAGACGCTCCTAGGGGCGCGTCTTGCTTGGCTCTCTCTCCTGGAGGCGCTCAGTCAGACCGAGTGCTGACATGTGGCAAGACGCTCCTCGGGGCGCGTCTTGCTTGGGCCTCTCTCCTGGAGGCGCTCAGTCAGACCCAGTGGTGACGTATGGCAAGACGCTCCCCGGGGCGCGTATTGCTTGGGCCTCTCTCCTGGAGGCCCTCTGTCAGACCCAGTGTTGACATGTGGCAAGACACTCCTCGGGGAGCGTCTTGCTTGGGCTTCTCTCATGGAGGCCCTCAGTCAGACCCAGTGTTGACAAGTGTCAAGACACTCCTCGGGGCGCGTCTTGCTTGGGCCTCTCTCCTGGAGGCGCTCAGTCAGACCCATTGTTGACATGTGGCAAGACGCTCCTCGGGGCGCGTCTTGCTTTGGCTTCTCTCCTGGAGGCCCTCAGTCAGACCCATTGTTGACATGTGGCAAGACGCTCCTCGGGGCGCTTCTTGCTTGGGCCTCTCTCCTGGAGGCCCTCTGTCAGACCCAGTGTTGACATGTGGCAAGACGCTCCTATGGGCGCGTCTTGCTTGGGCCTCTCTCCTGGAGGCGCTCAGTCAGACCAAGTGCTGACATGTGGCAAGACGCTCCTCGGTGCGCGTTTTGCTTGTGCCTCTCTCCTGGAGGCGCTCAGTCAGACCCAGTGCTGACATGTGGCAAGACGCTCCTCGGTGCGCGTCTTGCTGGTGCCTCTCTCCTGGAGGCGCTCAGTCAGACCCAGTGTTGACATGTGGCAAGACGCTCCTCGGTGCGCGTCTTGCTTGGGCCTCTCTCCTGGAGGCCCTCTGTCAGACCCAGTGTTGACATGTGGCAAGACGCTCCTAGGGGCGCATCTTGCTTGGGCCTCTCTCCTGGAGGCGCTCAGTCAGACCAAGTGCTGACATGTGGCAAGACGCTCCTCGGTGCGCGTCTTGCTTGTGCCTCTCTCCTGGAGGCGCTCAGTCAGACCCAGTGTTGACATGTGGCAAGACGCTCCTCGGTGCGCGTCTTGCTTGGGCCTCTCTCCTGGAGGCGCTCAGTCAGACCCAGTGTTGACATGTGGCAAGACACTCCTCGGGGCGCGTCTTGCTTGGGCCTCTCTCCTAGAGGCCCTCTGTCAGACCCAGTGTTGACATGTGTCAAGACGCTCCTCGGGGAGAGTCTTGCTTGGGCCTCTCTCCTGGAGGCTCTCAGTCAGACCCAGTGTTGACATGTGGCAAGACACTCCTCGGGGCGCATCTTGCTTGGGCCTCTCTCCTGGAGGCCCTCTGTCAGACCCAGTGTTGACATGTGGCAAGACGCTCCTCGGGGCCCGTCTTGCTTGGGCTTCTCTCCTGGAGGCCCTCAGTCAGACCCATTGTTGACATGTGGCAAGACACTCCTCGGGGCGCTTCTTGCTTGGGCCTCTCTCCTGGAGGCGCTCAGTCAGACCCAGTGTTGACATGTGGCAAGACTCTCCTCGGGGCGCGTCTTGCTTGGGCCATCTCCTGGAGGCGCTCAGTCAGACCCAGTGTTGACATGTGGCAAGACGCTCCTCGGGGCACATCTTGCTTGGGCCTCTCTCCTGGAGGCGCTCAGTCAGACCCAGTGTTGACATGTGGCAAGACGCTCCTCGGGGCGCGTCTTACTTGGGCCTCTCTCCTGGAGGCGCTCAATCAGACCCAGTGGTGACATGTGGCAAGACGCTCCTCGGGGCGCGTCTTGCTTGGGCCTCTCTCCTGGAGGCGCTCAGTCAGACCCAGTGTTGACATGTGGCAAGACACTCCTCGGGGCGCGTCTTGCTTGGGCCTCTCTCCTGGAGACCCTCTGTCAGACCCAGTGTTGACATGTGGCAAGACACTCCTCGGGGCGCGTCTTGCTTGGGCTTCTCTCATGGAGGCCCTCAGTCAGACCCAGTGTTGACAAGTGTCAAGACACTCCTCGGGGCGCATCTTGCTTGGGCCTCTCTCCTGGAGGCGCTCAGTCAGACCCATTGTTGACATGTGGCAAGACGCTCCTCGGGGCGCGTCTTGCTTGGGCTTCTCTCCTGGAGGCCCTCAGTCAGACCCTATTTTTGACATGTGGCAAGACGCTCCTCGGGGCGCTTCTTGCTTGGGCCTCTCTCCTGGAGGCGCTCAGTCAGACCCAGTGTTGACATGTGGCAAGACTCTACTCGGGGCGCTTCTTGCTTGGGCCTCTCTCCTAGAGGCGCTCAGTCAGACCCAGTGATGACATGTGGCAAGACGCTCCTCGGGGCACGTCTTGCTTGGGCCTCTCTCCTGGAGGCGCTAAGTCAGACCCAGTGGTAACATGTGGCTAGACGCTCCTCGGGGCACGTATTGCTTGGGCCTCTCTCCTGGAGGCCCTCTGTCAGACCCATTGTTGACATGTGGCAAGACGCTCCTCGGGGCGCGTCTTGCTTGGGCCTCTCTCCTGGAGGCCCTCAATCAGACCCAGTGTTGACACGTGGCAAGATGCTCCTCGGGGCGCGTCTTGCTTGGGCCTCTCTCCTGGAGGCGCTCAGTCAGACCGAGTAGTGACATGTGGCATGACGCTCCTCGGGGCGCGTCTTGCTTGGGCCTCTCTCCTGGAGGCGCTCAGTCAGACCCAGTGGTGACATGTGGCAAGACACTCCTCGGGGCGCGTCTTGCTTCGGCCTCTCTCCTGGAGGCCCGCTGTCAGACCCAGTGTTGACATGTGGCAAGACGCTCCTAGGGGCGCGTCTTGCTTGGGCCTCTCTCCTGGAGGCGCTCAGTCAGACCCAGTGGTGACATATGGCAAGACGCTCCTCGGGGCGCGTGTTGCTTGGGCCTCTCTCCTGGAGGCCCTCTGTCAGACCCAGTGTTGACATGTGGCAAGACGCTCCTCGGGGCGCGTCTTGCTTGGGCCTCTCTCCTGGAGGCGCTCAGTCAGACCCAGTGTTGACATGTGGCAAGACGCTCCTAGGGGCGCGTCTTGCTTGGGCCTCTCTCCTGGAGGCGCTCAGTCAGACCCAGTGGTGACATATGGCAAGACACTCCTCGGGGCGCGTATTGCTTGGGCCTCTCTCCTGGAGGCCCTCAGTCAGACCCAGTGTTGACAGGTGGCAAGACACTCCTCGGGGCGCGTCTTGCTTGGGCCTCTCTCCTGGAGGCCCGCTGTCAGACCCAGTGTTGACATGTGGCAAGACGCTCCTAGGGGCGCATCTTGCTTGGGCTTCTCTCATGGAGGTGCTCAGTCAGACCCAGTGGTGACATATGGCAAGACGCTCCTCGGGGCGCGTGTTGCTTGGGCCTCTCTCCTGGAGGCCCTCTGTCAGACCCAGTGTTGACATGTGGCAAGACACTCCTCGGGGCGCGTCTTGCTTGGGCCTCTCTCCTGGAGGCGCTCAGTCAGACCCAGTGTTGACATGTGGCAAGACGCTCCTAGGGGCGCGTCTTGCTTGGGCCTCTCTCCTGGAGGCGCTCAGTCAGACCCAGTGTTGACATGTGGCAAGACGCTCCTCGGGGCGCGTCTTGCTTGGGCCTCTCTCCTGGAGGCGCTCAGTCATACCCATTGTTGACATGTGGCAAGACGCTCCTCGGGGCGCTTCTTGCTTGGGCCTCTCTCCTGGAGGCGCTCAGTCAGACCCAGTGTTGACATGTGGCAAGACGCGCCTCGGGGCGCGTCTTGCTTGGGCCTCTCTCCTGGAGGCGCTCAGTCAGACCCAGTGTTGACATGTGGCAAGACGCTCCTCGGGGCACGTCTTGCTTGGGCCTCTCTCCTGGAGGCGCTCAGTCAAACCCAGTGTTGACATGTGGCAAGACGCTCCTCGGGGCACGTCTTGCTTGGGCCTCTCTCCTGGAGGCGCTCAGTCAGACCCAGTGTTGACATGTGGCAAGACGCTCCTCGGGGTGCGTCTTCCTTGGGCCTCTCTCCTGGAGGCCCTCTGTCAGACCCAGTGTTGACATGTGGCAAGACGCTCCTAGGGGCGCGTCTTGCTTGGGCCTCTCTCCTGGAGGCGCTCAGTCAGACCAAGTGCTGACATGTGGCAAGATGCTCCTCGGTGCGCGTCTTGCTTGGGCCTCTCTCCTGGAGGCGCTCAGTCAGACCCAGTGTTGACGTGTGGCAAGACGCTCCTCGGTGCGCGTCTTGCTTGGGCCTCTCTCCTGGAGGCGCTCAGTCAGACCCAGTGTTGACATGTGGCAAGACACTCCTCGGGGCGCGTCTTGCTTGGGCCTCTCTCCTGGAGGCCCTCTGTCAGACCCAGTGTTGACATGTGTCAAGACGCTCCTCGGGGCGCGTCTTGCTTGGGCTTCTCTCCTGGAGGCCCTCAGTCAGACCCATTGTTGACATGTGGCAAGACGCTCCTCGGTGCACGTCTTGCTTGGGCCTCTCTCCTGGAGGCGCTCAGTCAGACCGAGTGCTGTCATAAGGCAAGACGCTCCTCGGGGCGCGTCTTGCTGGGGACTCTCTACTGGAGGCGCTCAGTCAGACCCAGTTCTGACATATGGCAAGACGCTCCTCGGGGCGCATCTTGCTTGGGCCTCTCTTCTGGAGGCGCTCAGTCAGACCCAGTGTTGACATGTGGCAAGACGCTCCTCGGGGCGCATCTTGCTTGGGCCTCTCTCCAGAAGGCCCTCAATCAGACCCAGTGTTGACACGTGGCAAGACGTTCCTCGGGGCGCATCTTGCTTGGGCCTCTCTCCTGGAGGCGCTCAGTCAGACCCAGTGGTGACATGTGGCAAGACACTCCTCGGGGCGCATCTTGCTTGGGCCTCTCTCCTGGAGGCCCGCTGTCAGACCCAGTGTTGACATGTGTCAAGACGCTCCTCGGGGCGCGTCTTGCTTTGGCCTCTCTCCTGGAGGCCCTCAGTAAGACCCATTGTTGACATGTGGCAAGACACTCCTCGGGGCGTGTCTTGCTTGGGCTTCTCTCCTGGAGGCCCTCAGTCAGACCCATTGTTGACGTGTGGCAAGACGCTCCTCGGGCGCGTCTTGCTTGGGCCTCACTGCAGAAGGCCCTCAATCAGACCCAGTGTTGACACGTGGCAAGACGCTCCTCGGGGCGCGTCTTGCTTGGGCCTCTCTCCAGAAGGCCCTCAATCAGACCCAGTGTTGACACGTGGCAAGACGCTCCTCGGGGCGCGTCTTGCTTGGGCCTCTCTCCTGGAGGCGCTCAGTCAGACTGAGTAGTGACAAATGGCCTGACGCTCCTCGGGGCGCGTCTTGCTTGGGCCTCTCTCATGGAGGCGCTCAGTCAGACCCAGTGGTGACATGTGGCAAGACACTCTTCGGGGCGCGTCTTGCTTGGGCCTCTCTCCTGGAGGCCCTCTGTCAGACCCAGTGTTGACATGTGTCAAGACGCTCCTCGGGGCGCGTCTTGCTTGGGCTTCTCTCCTGGAGGCCCTCAGTCAGACCCGTTGTTGACATGTGGCAAGACGCTCCTCGGGGCGCATCTTGCTTGGGCCTCTCTCCAGAAGGCCCTCAATCAGACCCAGTGTTGACACGTGTCAAGACGTTCCTCGGGGCGCGTCTTGCTTGGGCCACTCTCCTGGAGGCGCTCAGTCAGACCGAGTGCTGACATAAGGCAAGACGCTCATCGGGGCGTGTCTTGCTGGGGACTCTCTCCTGGAGGCGCTCAGTCAGACCCAGTGCTGACATGTGGCAAGACGCACCTCGGGGCGCGTCTTGCTTGGGCCTCTCTCCTGGAGGCGCTCAGTCAGACCCAGTGTTGACATGTGGCAAGACGCTCCTCGGGGCGCGTCTTGCTTGGGCTTCTCTCCTGGAGGCCCTCAGTCAGACCCATTGTTGACATGTGGCAAGACGCTCCTCGGGGTGCGTCTTGCTTGGGCCTCTCTCCTGGAGGCGCTCAGTCAGACCGAGTAGTGACATGTGGCAAGATGCTCCTCGGGGCGCTTCTTGCTTGGGCTTCTCTCATGGAGGCACTCAGTCAGACCCAGTGTTGACACGTGGCAAGACGCTCCTCGGGGCTCGTCTTGCTTGGGCCTCTCTCCTGGAGGCGCTCAGTCAGACCCAGTGGTGACACGTGGCAAGACGCTCCTCGGGGCGCGTCTTGCTTCGGCCTCTCTCCTGGAGGTGCTCAGTCAGACCGAGTGCTGACATGTGGCAAGAAGCTCCTCGGGGCGCGTCTTGCTTGGGCTTCTCTCCTGGAGGCCCTCAGTAAGACCCATTGTTGACATGTGGCAAGACGCTCCTCGGGGCGCGTCTTGCTTGGGCTTCTCTCCTGGAGGCCCTCAGTCAGACCCATTGTTGACATGTGGCAAGATTCTCCTCGGGGCGCATCTTGCTTGGGCATCTCTCCAGAAGGCCCTCAATCAGACCCAGTGTTGACATGTGGCAAGACGCTCCTCGGGGCGCGTCTTGCTTGGGCCTCTCTCCTGGAGGCGCTCAGTCAGACTGAGTAGTGACATGTGGCCTGACGCTCCTCGGGGCGCGTCTTGCTTGGGCCTCTCTCCTGGAGGCGCTCAGTCAGACCCAGTTGTGACATGTGGCAAGAATCTCCTCGGGGCGCGTCTTGCTTGGGCCTCTCTCCTGGAGGCCCTCTGTCAGACCCAGTGTTGACATGTGGCAAGACGCTCCTCGGGGTGCGTCTTGCTTGGGCATCTCTCCAGAAGGCCCTCAATCAGACCCAGTGTTGACATGTGGCAAGACACTCCTCGGGGCGCGTCTTGCTTGGGCCTCTCTCCTGGAGGCGCTCAGTCAGACCCAGTGGTGACATGTGGCAAGACGCTCCTCAGGCCGCGTCTTGCTTGGCCTCTCTCCAGAAGGCCCTCAATCAGACCCAGTGTTGACACATGGCAAGACGCTCCTCGGGGCGCGTCTTGCTTGGGCCTCTCTCCTGGAGGCGCTCAGTCAGACTGAGTAGTGACATGTGGCCTGACGCTCCTCGGGGCGCGTCTTGCTTGGGCCTCTCTCATGGAGGCGCTCAGTCAGACCCAGTGGTGACATGTGGCAAGACACTCTTCGGGGCGCGTCTTGCTTGGTCCTCTCTCCTGGAGGCCCTCTGTCAGACCCAGTGTTGACATGTGTCAAGACGCTCCTCGGGGCGCGTCTTGCTTGGGCTTCTCTCCTGGAGGCCCTCAGTCAGACCCATTGTTGACATGTGGCAAGACGCTCCTCGGGGCGCGTCTTGCTTGGGCTTCTCTCCTGGAGGCGCTCAGTCAGAACCAGAGGTGACATGTGGCAAGACGCTCCTCGGTGCGCGTCTTGCTTTGGCTTCTCTCCTGGAGGCCCTCAGTCAGACCCATTGTTGACATGTGGCAAGACGCTCCTCGGGGCGCATCTTGCTTGGGCCTCTCTCCAGAAGGCCCTCAATCAGACCCAGTGTTGACACGTGGCAAGACGTTCCTCGGGGCGCGTCTTGCTTGGGCCTCTCTCCTGGAGGCGCTCAGTCAGACTGAGTAGTGACATGTGGCCTGACGCTCCTCGGGGCGCGTCTTGCTTGGGCCTCTCTCCTGGAGGCGCTCAGTCAGACCCAGTGGTGACATGTGGCAAGACACTCCTCGGGGCGCGTCTTGCTTGGGCCTCTCTCCTGGAGGCCCTCTGTCAGACCCAGTGTTGACATGTGTCAAGACGCTCCTCGGGGCGCGTCTTGCTTGGGCTTCTCTCCTGGAGGCCCTCAGTCAGACCCATTGTTGACATGTGGCAAGACGCTCCTCGGGGCGCGTCTTGCTTGGGCTTCTCTCCTGGAGGCGCTCAGACAGACCCAGTGTTGACATGTGACAAGATGCTCCTCGGTGCACGTCTTGCTTGGGCCTCTCTCCTGGAGGCGCTCAGTCAGACCGAGTGCTGTCATAAGGCAAGACGCTCCTCGGGGCGCGTCTTGCTGGGGACTCTCTCCTGGAGGCGCTCAGTCAGACCCAGTTCTGACATGTGGCAAGACACTCCTCGGGGCGCGTCTTGCTTGGGCCTCTCTCCTGGAGGCCCTCTGTCAGACCCAGTGTTGACATGTGTCAAGACGCTCCTCGGGGCGCGTCTTGCTTGGGCCTCTCGCCTGGAGGCGCTCAGTCAGACCCAGTGTTGACATGTGGCAAGACGCTCCTCGGGGCGCGTCTTGCTTGGGCTTCTCTCCTGGAGGCCCTCAATCAGACCCAGTGTTAACACGTGGCAAGACGCTCCTCGGGGCGCGTCTTGCTAGGGCCTCTCTCCAGAAGGCCCTCAATCAGACCCAGTGTTGACACGTGGCAAGACGCTCCTCGGGGCGCGTCTTGCTTGGGCCTCTCTCCTGGAGGCGCTCAGTCAGACTGAGTAGTGACATGTGGCCTGACGCTCGTCGGGGCGCGTCTTGCTTGGGCCTCTCTCATGGAGGCGCTCAGTCAGACCCAGTGGTGACATGTGGCAAGACACTCTTCGGGGCGCGTCTTGCTTGGGCCTCTCTCCTGGAGGCCCTCTGTCAGACCCATTGTTGACATGTGGCAAGACGCTCCTCGGGGCGCGTCTTGCTTGGGCCTCTCTCCTGGAGGCGCTCAGTCAGACCCAGAGTTGACATGTGGCAAGACGCTCCTCGGGGCGCGTCTTGCTTGGGCCTCTCGCCTGGAGGCGCTCAGTCAGACCCAGTGTTGACATGTGGCAAGACGCTCCTCGGGGCGCGTCTTGCTTGGGCTTCTCTCCTGGAGGCCCTCAGTCAGACCCATTGTTGACATGTGGCAAGACGCTCCTCGGGGCGCATCTTGCTTGGGGCTCTCTCCAGAAGGCCCTCAATCAGACCCAGTGTTGACACGTGGCAAGACGTTCCTCGGGGCGCGTCTTGCTTGGGCCTCTCTCCTGGAGGCGCTCAGTCAGACCGAGTAGTGACAATGTGGCCTGACGCTCCTCGGGGCGCGTCTTGCTTGGGCCTCTCTCCTGGAGGCGCTCAGTCAGACCCAGTGGTGATATGTGGCAAGACACTCCTCGGGGCGCGTCTTGCTTGGGCCTCTCTCCTGGAGGCCCTCTGTCAGACCCAGTGTTGACATGTGTCAAGACGCTCCTCGGGGCGCTCTTGCTTGGGCCTCTCGCCTGGAGGCGCTCAGTCAGACCCAGTGTTGACATGTGGCAAGACGCTCCTCGGGGCGCGTCTTGCTTGGGCTTCTCTCCTGGAGGCCCTCAATCAGACCCAGTGTTGACACGTGGCAAGACACTCCTCGGGGCGCGTCTTGCTAGGCTCTCTCTCCAGAAGGCCCTCAATCAGACCCAGTGTTGACACGTGGCAAGACGCTCCTCGGGGCGCGTCTTGCTTGGGCCTCTCTCCTGGAGGCGCTCAGTCAGACTGATTAGTGACATGTGGCCTGACGCTCGTCGGGGCGCGTCTTGCTTGGGCCTCTCTCATGGAGGCGCTCAGTCAGACCCAGTGGTGACATGTGGCAAGACACTCTTCGGGGCGCGTCTTGCTTGGGCCTCTCTCCTGGAGGCCCTCTGTCAGACCCAGTGTTGACATGTGTCAAGACGCTCCTCGGGTCGCGTCTTGCTTGGGCTTCTCTCCTGGAGGCCCTCAGTCAGACCCATTGTTGACATGTGGCAAGACGCTCCTCGGGGCGCGTCTTGCTTGGGCTTCTCTCCTGGAGGCGCTCAGACAGACCCAGTGTTGACATATGACAAGACGCTCCTCGGGGCACGTCTTGCTTGGGCCTCTCTCCTGGAGGCGCTCAGTCAGAACCAGAGGTGACATGTGGCAAGACGCTCCTCGGGGCGCGTCTTGCTTGGGCTTCTCTCCTGGAGGCCCTCAGTCAGACCCATTGTTGACATGTGGCAAGACGCTCCTCGGGGCGCATCTTGATTGGGCCTCTCTCCAGAAGGCCCTCAATCAGACCCAGTGTTGACACGTGGCAAGACGTTCCTCGGGGCGCGTCTTGCTTGGGCCTCTCTCCTGGAGGCGCTCAGTCAGACTGAGTAGTGACATGTGGCCTGACGCTCCTCGGGGCGCGTCTTGCTTGGGCCTCTCTCCTGGAGGCGCTCAGTCAGACCCAGTGGTGATATGTGGCAAGACACTCCTCGGTGCGCGTCTTGCTTGGGCCTCTCTCTTGGAGGCCCTCTGTCAGACCCAGTGTTGACATGTGTCAAGACGCTCCTCGGCGCGCATCTTGCTTGGTCTTCTCTCCTGGAGGCCCTCAGTCAGACCCATTGTTGACATGTGGCAAGAAGCTCCTCGGGGCGCGTCTTGCTTGGGCTTCTCTCCTGGAGGCGCTCAGACTGACCCAGTGTTGACATGTGACAAGACGCTCCTCGGTGCACGTCTTGCTTGGGCCTCTCTCCTGGAGGTGCTCAGTCAGACCGAGTGCTGTCATAAGGCAAGACGCTCCTCGGGGTGCGTCTTGCTGGGGACTCTCTCCTGGAGGCGCTCAGTCAGACCCAGTTCTGACCTGTGGCAAGACGCTCCTCGGGGCGCGTCTTGCTTGGGCCTCTCTCCTGGAGGCGCTCAGTCAGACCCAGTGTTGACATGTGGCAAGACGCTCCTCGGGGCGCATCTTGCTTGGGCCTCTCGCCTGGAGGCGCTCAGTCAGACCCAGTGTTGACATGTGGCAAGACGCTCCTCGGGGCGCGTCTTGCTTGGGCCTCTCTCCTGGAGGCGCTCAGTCAGACCCAGTGTTGACATGTGGCAAGACGCTCCTCGGGGCGCGTCTTGCTTTGGCTTCTCTCCTGGAGGCCCTCAGTCAGACCCATTGTTGACATGTGGCAATACGCTCCCCGGGGCGCGTCTTGCGTGGGCCTCTCTCCTGGAGGCGCTCAGTCAGACCGAGTGCTGACATGTGGCAAGACGCTCCTCGGGGCGCATCTTGCTGGGGCTTCTCTCATGGAGGCACTCAGTCAGACCCAGTGTTGACATGTGGCAAGACGCTCCTCGGGGCTCGTCTTGCTTGGGCCTCTCTCCAGAAGGCCCTCAATCAGACCCAGTGTTGACACGTGGCAAGACGTTCCTCGGGGCGCGTCTTGCTTGGGCCTCTCTCCTGGAGGCGCTCAGTCAGACTGAGTAGTGACATGTGGCCTGACGCTCCTCGGGGCACGTCTTGCTTGAGCCTCTCTCCTGGAGGCCCTCAGTCAGACCCATTGTTGACATGTGGCAAGACGCTCCTCGGGGCGCATCTTGCTTGGGCCTCTCTCCAGAAGGCCCTCAATCAGACCCAGTGTTGACACGTGGCAAGACACTCCTCGGGGCGTGTCTTGCTTGGGCCTCTCTCCTGGAGGCGCTCAGTCAGACCCAGTGTTGACATGTGGCAAGACGCTCCTCGGGGCGCGTCTTGCTTGGGCCTCTCTCCTGGAGGCGCTCAGTCAGAACCAGAGGTGAAATGTGGCAAGACGCTCCTCGGGGCGCGTCTTGCTAGGGCCTCTCTCCTGGAGGCCCTCCGTCAGACCCAGTGTTGACATGTGGCAAGACGCTCCTCCGGGCGCGTCTTGCTTGGCCTCTCTCCTGGAGGCGCTCAGTCAGACCCAGTGTTGACACATGGCAAGACGCTCCTCGGGGCGCGTCTTGATTGGGCTTCTCTCCTGGAGGCCCTCAGTCAGACCCATTGTTGACATGTGGCAAGACGCTCCTCGGGGCGCGTCTTGCTTGGGCCACTCTCCTGGAGGCGCTCAGTCAGACCTGAGTGCTGACATAAGGCAAGACGCTCATCGGGGCGCGTCTTGCTGGGGACTCTCTCCTGGAGGCGCTCAGTCAGACCCAGTGCTGATATGTGGCAAGACGCTCCTCGGGGCGCTTCTTGCTTGGGCTTCTCTCATGGAGGCACTCAGTCAGACCCAGTGTTGACACGTGGCAAGACGCTCCTCGGGGCTCGTCTTGCTTGGGCCTCTCTCCTGGGGGCGCTGAGTCAGACCCAGTGGTGACACGTGGCAAGACGCTCCTCGGGGCGCGTCTTGCTAGGGCCTCTCTCCTGGAGGCCCTCCGTCAGACCCAGTGTTGACATGTGGCAAGACGCTCCTCCGGGCGCGTCTTGCTTGGGCCTCTCTCCTGGAGGCGCTCAGTCAGACCCAGTGTTGACATATGGCAAGACGCTCCTTGGGGCGCGTCTTGATTGGGCTTCTCTCCTGGAGGCCCTCAGTCAGACCCATTGTTGACATGTGGCAAGACGCTCCTCGGGGCGCGTCTTGCTTGGGCCACTCTCCTGGAGGCGCTCAGTCAGACCGAGTGCTGACATAAGGCAAGACGCTCATCGAGCGCGTCTTGCTGGGGACTCTCTCCTGGAGGCGCTCAGTCAGACCCAGTGCTGACATGTGGCAAGACGCTCCTCGGGGCCCTTCTTGCTTGGGCTTCTCTCATGGAGGCACTCAGTCAGACCCAGTGTTGACACGTGGCAAGACGCTCCTCGGGGCTCGTCTTGCTTGGGCCTCTCTCCTGGAGGCGCTCAGTCAGACCCAGTGGTGACACGTGGCAAGACGCTCCTCGGGGCGCGTCTTGCTTGGGCCTCTCTCCTGGAGGCGCTCAGTCAGACCAAGTGCTGACATGTGGCAAGAAGCTCCTCGGGGCGCGTCTTGCTTGGGCTTCTCTCCTGGAGGCCCTCAGTAAGACCCATTGTTGACATGTGGCAAGACGCTCCTCGGGGCGCGTCTTGCTTGGGCTTCTCTCCTGGAGGCCCTCTGTCAGACCCATTGTTCACATGTGGCAAGACGCTCCTCGGGGCGCGTCTTGCTTGGGCCTCTCTCCTGGAGGCGCTCAGTCAGACTGAGTAGTGACATGTGGCCTGACGCTCCTCGGGGCGCGTCTTGCTTGGGCCTCTCTCCTGGAGGCGCTCAGTCAGACGCAGTGGTGACATGTGGCAAGACACTCCTCGGGGCGCGTCTTGCTTGGGCCTCTCTCCTGGAGGCCCTTGTCAGACCCAGTGTTGACATGTGTCAAGACGCTCCTCGGGGCGCGTCTTGCTTGGGCTTCTCTCCTGGAGGCCCTCAGTCAGACCCATTGTTGACATGTGGCAAGACGCTCCTCGGGGCGCGTCTTGCTTGGGCCTCTCTCCTGGAGGCGCTCAGTCAGAACCAGAGGTGACATGTGGCAAGACGCTCCTCGGGGCACGTATTGCTTGGGCCTCTCTCCTGGAGGCCCTCTGTCAGACCCAGTGTTGACATGTGGCAAGACGCTCCTCGGGGCGCGTCTTGCTTGGGCCTCTCTCCTGGAGGCCCTCAATCAGACCCAGTGTTGACACATGGCAAGACGCTCCTCGGGGCGCGTCTTGCTTGGCCCTCTCTCCTGGAGGCGCTCATTCAGACCGAGTAGTGACACGTGGCATGACGCTCCTCGGGGCGCGTCTTGCTTGGGCCTCTCTCCTGGAGGCGCTCAGTCAGACCCAGTGGTGACATGTGGCAAGACACTCCTCGGGGCGCGTCTTGCTTGGGCCTCTCTCCTGGAGGCCCTCTGTCAGACCCAGTGTTGACATGTGGCAAGACGCTTCTAGGGGTGCGTCTTGCTTGGGCCTCTCTCCTGGAGGCGCTCAGTCAGACCGAGTGCTGACATGTGGCAAGACGCTCCTCGGTGCGCGTCTTGCTAGGGCCTCTCTCCTGGAGGCGCTCAGTCAGACCCAGTGGTGACATATGGCAAGACGCTCCTCGGGGCGCGTGTTGCTTGGGCCTCTCTCCTGGAGGCCCTCTGTCAGACCCAGTGTTGACATGTGGCAAGACACTCCTCGGGGCGCGTCTTGCTTGGGCTTCTCTCCTGGAGGCCCTCAGTCAGACCCAGTGTTGACAAGTGTCAAGACGCTCCTCGGGGCACATCTTGCTTGGGCCTCTCTCCTGGAGGCGCTCAGTCAGACCCAGTGGTGACATGTGGCAAGACACTCCTCGGGGCGCGTCTTGCTTGGGCCTCTCTCCCGGAGGCCCTCTGTCAGACCCAGTGTTGTCATGTGTCAAGACGCTCCTCGGGGCGCGTCTTGCTTGGGCCTCTCTCCTGGAGGCGCTCAGTCAGACCGAGTGCTGACATGTGGCAAGACGCTCCTCGGGGCGCGTATTGCTTGGGCTTTTCTCCTGGAGGCGCTCAGTCAGACCCATTGTTGACATGTGGCAAGACGCTCCTCGGGGTGCGTCTTGCTTGGGCCTCTCTCCTGGAGGCCCTCTGTCAGACCCAGTGTTGACATGTGGCAAGACGCTCCTCGGGGCGCGTCTTGCTTGGGCATCTCTCCTGGAGGCCCTCAATCAGACCCAGTGTTGACACGTGGCAAGACACTCCTCGGGGCGTGTCTTGCTTGGGCCTCTCTCCTGGAGGCGCTCAGTAAGAACCAGAGGTGACATGTGGCAAGTTGTCCTCGGGGCGCGTCTTGCTTGGGCCTCTCTCCTGGAGGCGCTCAGTCAGACCCAGTGTTGACATGTGGCAAGACGCTCCTCGGGGCGCGTCTTGCTTGGGCCTCTCTCCTGGAGGCGCTCAGTCAAACCCAGTGTTGACATGCGGCAAGACGCTCCTCGGGGCACGTCTTGCTTGGGCTTCTCTCCTGGAGTCCCTCAGTCAGACCCATTGTTGACATGTGGCAAGACGCTCCTCGGGGCGCGTCTTGCTTTGGCCTCTCTCCTGGAGGCGGTCAGTCAGACCGAGTGCTGACATAAGGCAAGACGCTCCTCGGGGCGCGTCTTGCTGGGGACTCTCTCCTGGAGGCGCTCAGTCAGACCCAGTGTTGACATGTGGCAAGACGCTCCTCGGGGCGCGTCTTGCTTGGGCCTCTCTCCTGGAGGCGCTCAGTCAGACCGAGTGCTGACATGTGGCAAGATGCTCCTCGGGGCGCGTCTTGCTTGGGCCTCTCTCCTGGAGGCGCTCAGTCAGACCGAGTGCTGACATGTGGCAAGACGCTCCTCGGGGCGCGTCTTGCTGGGGCTTCTCTCATGGAGGCACTCAGTCAGACCCAGTGTTGACATGTGGCAAGACGCTCCTCGGGGCTCGTCTTGCTTGGGCCTCTCTCCTGGAGGCGCTCAGTCAGACCCAGTGGTGACATGTGGCAAGACGCTCCTCGGGGCGGGTCTTGCTTGGGCATCTCTCCTGGAGACGCTCAGTCAGACCCAGTGGTGACATATGGCAAGACGCTCCTTCTTTGCGCGTGTTGCTTGGGCCTCTCTCCTGGAGGCCCTCTGTCAGACCCAGTGTTGACATGTGGCAAGACGCTCCTCGGGGCGCGTCTTGCTTGGGCCTCTCTCCTTGAGGCGCTCAGTCAGACCCAGTGTTGACATGTGGCAAGACGCTCCTAGGGGCGCGTCTTGCTTGGGCCTCTCTCCTGGAGGCGCTCAGTCAGACCGAGTGCTGACATGTGGCAAGACGCTCCTCGGGGCGCGTCTTGCTTGGGCCTCTCTCCTGGAGGCGCTCAGTCAGACCGAGTGCTGACATGTGGCAAGACGCTCCTCGGGGCGCGTCTTGCTTGGGCCTCTCTCCTGGAGGCGCTCAGTCAGACCCAGTGGTAACATATGGCAAGACACTCCTCGGGGCACGTCTTGCTTGGGCCTCTCTCCTGGAGGCCCTCTGTCAGACCCAGTGTTCACATGTGGCAAGACACTCCTCGGGGCACGTCTTGCTTGGGCCTCTCTCCAGGAGGCCCGCTGTCAGACGCAGTGATAACTTGTGGCAAGACGCTCCTAGGGGCGCATCTTGCTTGGGCCTCTCTCCTGGAGGCGCTCAGTCAGACCGAGTGCTGACATGTGGCAAGACGCTCCTCGGGGCCCGTCTTGCTTGGGCCTCTCTCCTGGAGGCGCTCAGTCAGACCCAGTGGTGACATATGGCAAGACGCTCCTCGGGGCGCGTGTTGCTTGGGCCTCTCTCCTGGAGGCCCTCTGTCAGACCCAGTGTTGACATGTGGCAAGACACTCCTCGGGGCGCGACTTGCTTGGGCCTCTCTCCTGGAGGCGCTCAGTCAGACCCAGTGTTGACATGTGGCAAGACGCTCCTAGGGGCGCGTCTTGCTTGGGCCTCTCTCCTGGAGGCGCTCAGTCAGACCGAGTGCTGACATGTGGCAAGACGCTCCTCCGGGCGCGTCTTGCTTGGGCCTCTCTCCTGGAGGCGCTCAGTCAGACCCAGTGGTGACATATGGCAAGACGCTCCTCGGGGCGCGTATTGCTTGGGCCTCTCTCCTGGAGGCCCTCTGTCAGACCCAGTGTTGACATGTGGCAGGACACTCCTCGGGCCGCGTCTTGCTTGGGCTTCTCTCATGGAGGCCCTCAGTCAGACCCAGTGTTGACAAGTGTCAAGACGCTCCTCGGGGCGCGTCTTGCTTGGGCCTCTCTCCTGGAGGCGCTCAGTCAGACCCATTGGTGACATGTGGCAAGACGCTCCTTGGGGCGCGTCTTGCTTGGGCCTCTCTCCTGGAGGCTCTCAGTCAGACCCAGTGGTGACATGTGGCAAGACGCTCCTCGGGGCGCGTCTTGCTTGGGCCTCTCTCCTGGAGGCGCTCAGTCACACCGAGTGCTGACATGTGGCTAGACGCTCCTCGGGGCACGTATTGCTTGGGCCTCTCTCCTGGAGGCCCTCTGTCAGACCCAGTGTTGACATGTGGCAAGACGCTCCTCGGGGCGCGTCTTCCTTGGGCCTCTCTCCTGGAGGCCCTCAATCAGACCCAGTGTTGACACGTGGCAAGACGCTCCTCGGGGCGCGTCTTGCTTGGGCCTCTCTCCTGGAGGCGCTCAGTCAGACCGAGTAGTGACATGTGGCATGACGCTCCTCGGGGCGCGTCTTGCTTGGGCCTCTCTCCTGGAGGCGCTCAGTCAGACCCAGTGGTGACATGTGGCAAGACACTCCTCGGGGCGCGTCTTGCTTGGGCCTCTCTCCTGGAGGCCCTCTGTCAGACCCAGTGTTGACATGTGGCAAGACGCTTCTAGGGGCGCGTCTTGCTTGGGCCTCTCTCCTGGAGGCGCTCAGTCAGACACAGTGTTGACATGTGGCAAGACGCTCCTCGGGGCGCGTCTTGCTTGGGCCTCTCTCCTGGAGGCGCTCAGTCAGAACCAGAGGTGACATGTGGCAAGACGCTCCTCGGGGCGCGTCTTGCTTGGGCCTCTCTCCTGGAGGCGCTCAGTCAGACCCAGTGTTGACATGTGGCAAGACGCTCCTAGGGGCGCGTCTTGCTTGGGCCTCTCTCCTGGAGGCGCTCAGTCAGACCGAGTGCTGACATGTGGCAAGACGCTCCTCGGGGCGCGTCTTGCTTGGGCCTCTCTCCTGGAGGCGCTCAGTCAGACCCAGTGGTGACATATGGCAAGACGCTCCTCGGGGCGCGTATTGCTTGGGCCTCTCTCCTGGAGGCCCTCTGTCAGACCCAGTGTTGACATGTGGCAGGACACTCCTCGGGCCGCGTCTTGCTTGGGCTTCTCTCATGGAGGCCCTCAGTCAGACCCAGTGTTGACAAGTGTCAAGACGCTCCTCGGGGCGCGTCTTGCTTGGGCCTCTCTCCTGGAGGCGCTCAGTCAGACCCATTGGTGACATGTGGCAAGACGCTCCTTGGGGCGCGTCTTGCTTGGGCCTCTCTCCTGGAGGCTCTCAGTCAGACCCAGTGGTGACATGTGGCAAGACGCTCCTCGGGGCGCGTCTTGCTTGGGCCTCTCTCTTGGAGGCGCTCAGTCACACCGAGTGCTGACATGTGGCTAGACGCTCCTCGGGGCACGTATTGCTTGGGCTTCTCTCCTGGAGGCCCTCTGTCAGACCCAGTGTTGACATGTGGCAAGACGCTCCTCGGGGCGCGTCTTCCTTGGGCCTCTCTCCTGGAGGCCCTCAATCAGACCCAGTGTTGACACGTGGCAAGACGCTCCTCGGGGCGCGTCTTGCTTGGGCCTCTCTCCTGGAGGCGCTCAGTCAGACCGAGTAGTGACATGTGGCATGACGCTCCTCGGGGCGCGTCTTGCTTGGGCCTCTCTCCTGGAGGCGCTCAGTCAGACCCAGTGGTGACATGTGGCAAGACACTCCTCGGGGCGCGTCTTGCTTGGGCCTCTCTCCTGGAGGCCCTCTGTCAGACCCAGTGTTGACATGTGGCAAGACGCTTCTAGGGGCGCGTCTTGCTTGGGCCTCTCTCCTGGAGGCGCTCAGTCAGACACAGTGTTGACATGTGGCAAGACGCTCCTCGGGGCGCGTCTTGCTTGGGCCTCTCTCCTGGAGGCGCTCAGTCAGAACCAGAGGTGACATGTGGCAAGACGCTCCTCGGGGCGCGTCTTGCTTGGGCCTCTCTCCTGGAGGCGCTCAGTCAGACCCAGTGTTGACATGTGGCAAGACGCTCCTCGGGGCGCGTCTTGATTGGGCTTCTCTCCTGGAGGCCCTCAGTCAGACCCAGTGTTGACATGTGGCAAGACGCTCCTCGGGGCGCGTCTTGATTGGGCTTCTCTCCTGGAGTCTCTCAGTCAGACCCATTGTTGACATGTGGCAAGACGCTCCTCGGGGCGCGTCTTGCTTGGGCCTCTCTCCTGGAGGCGCTCAGTCAGACCAAGTGCTGACATAAGGCAAGACGCTCCTCGGGGCGCGTCTTGCTGGGGACTCTCTCCTGGAGGCGCTCAGTCAGACCCAGTGTTGACATGTGGCAAGACACTCCTCGGGGCGCGTCTTGCTTGGGCCTCTCTCCTGGAGACGCTCAGTCAGACCCAGTGTTGACATGTGGCAAGACGCTCCTCGGGGCGCGTCTTGCTTGGGCCTCTCTCCTGGAGGCGCTCAGTCAGAACCAGAGGTGACATGTGGCAAGACGCTCCTCGGGGCACATATTGCTTGGGCCTCTCTCCTGGAGGCCCTCTGTCAGACCCAGTGTTGACATGTGGCAAGACGCTCCTCGGGGCGCGTCTTGCTTGGCCCTCTCTCCTGGAGGCGCTCAGTCAGACCGAGTAGTGACATGTGGCATGACGATCCTCGGGGCACGTCTTGCTTGGGCCTCTCTCCTGGAGGCGCTCAGTCAGACTTGTGGTGACATGTGGCAAGACACTCCTCGGGGCGCGTCTTGCTTGGGCCTCTCTCCCGGAGGCCCTCTGTCAGACCCAGTGTTGTCATGTGTCAAGACGCTCCTCGGGGCGCGTCTTGCTTGGGCCTCTCTCCTGGAGGCGCTCAGTCAGACCGAGTGCTGACATGTGGCAAGACGCTCCTCGGGGCACGTATTGCTTGGGCTTTTCTCCTGGAGGCCCTCAATCAGACCCAGTGTTGACATGTGGCAAGACGCTCCTCGGGGCGCGTCTTGCTTTGGCCTCTCTCCTGGAGGCGCTCAGTCAGAACCAGAGGTGACATGTGGCAAGACGCTCCTCGGGGCGCGTCTTGCTTGGGCCTCTCTCCTGGAGGCGCTCAGTCAGACCCAGTGTTGACATGTGGCAAGACGCTCCTCGGGGCGCGTCTTGATTGGGCTTCTCTCCTGGAGGCCCTCAGTCAGACCCAGTGTTGACATGTGGCAAGACGCTCCTCGGGGCGCGTCTTGATTGGGCTTCTCTCCTGGAGTCCCTCAGTCAGACCCATTGTTGACATGTGGCAAGACGCTCCTCGGGGCGCGTCTTGCTTGGGCCTCTCTCCTGGAGGCGCTCAGTCAGACCGAGTGCTGACATAAGGCAAGACGCTCCTCGGGGCGCGTCTTGCTGGGGACTCTCTCCTGGAGGCGCTCAGTCAGACCCAGTGTTGACATGTGGCAAGACGCTCCTCGGGGCGTGTCTTGCTTGGGCCTCTCTCCTGGAGGCGCTCAGTCAGACCCAGTGTTGAAATGTGGCAAGTCGCTCCTCGGGGCGCGTCTTGCTTGGGCCTCTCTCCTGGAGGCGCTCAGTCAGAACCAGAGGTGAAATGTGGCAAGACGCTCCTCGGGGCGCGTCTTGCTAGGGCCTCTCTCCAGGAGGCCCTCCGTCAGACCCAGTGTTGACATGTGGCAAGACGCTCCTCCGGGCACGTCTTGCTTGGGCCTCTCTCCTGGAGGCGCTCAGTCAGACCCAGTGTTGACATATGGCAAGACGCTCCTCGGGGCGCGTCTTGATTGGGCTTCTCTCCTGGAGGCCCTCAGTCAGACCCATTGTTGACATGTGGCAAGACGCTCCTCGGGGCGCGTCTTGCTTGGGCCACTCTCCTGGAGGCGCTCAGTCAGACCGAGTGCTGACATAAGGCAAGACGCTCATCGGGGCGCGTCTTGCTGGGGACTCTCTCCTGGAGGCGCTCAGTCAGACCCAGTGCTGACATGTGGCAAGACGCTCCTCGGGGCGCTTCTTGCTTGGGCTTCTCTCATGGGGGCACTCAGTCAGACCCAGTGTTGACACGTGGCAAGACGCTCCTCGGGGCTCGTCTTGCTTGGGCCTCTCTCCTGGAGGCGCTCAGTCAGACCCAGTGGTGACACGTGGCAAGACGCTCCTCGGGGCGCGTCTTGCTTGGGCCTCTCTCCTGGAGGCGCTCAGTCAGACCAAGTGCTGACATGTGGCAAGAAGCTCCTCGGGGCGCGTCTTGCTTGGGCTTCTCTCCTGGAGGCCCTCAGTAAGACCCATTGTTGACATTTGGCAAGACGCTCCTCGGGGCGCGTCTTGCTTGGGCTTCTCTCCTGGAGGCCCTCTGTCAGACCCATTGTTGACATGTGGCAAGACGCTCCTCGGGGCGCGTCTTGCTTGGGCCTCTCTCCTGGAGGCGCTCAGTCAGACTGAGTAGTGACATGTGGCCTGACGCTCCTCGGGGCGTGTCTTGCTTGGGCCTCTCTCCTGGAGGCGCTCAGTCAGACCCAGTGGTGACATTTGGCAAGACACTCCTCGGGGCGCGTCTTGCTTGGGCCTCTCTCCTGGAGGCCCTTGTCAGACCCAGTGTTGACATGTGTCAAGACTCTCCTCGAGGCGCATCTTGCTTGGGCTTCTCTCCTGGAGGCCCTCAGTCAGACCCATTGTTGACATGTGGCAAGACGCTCCTCGGGGCGCGTCTTGCTTGGGCCTCTCTCCTGGAGGCGCACAGTCAGACCGAGTGCTAACATGTGGCAAGACGCTCCTCGGGGCGCGTCTTGCTTGGGCCTCTCTCCTGGAGGCGCTCAGTCAGACCCAGTGGTGACATATGGCAAGACGCTCCTCGGGGCGCGTATTGCTTGGGCCTCTCTCCTGGAGGCCCTCTGTCAGACCCAGTGTTGACATGTGGCAGGACAGTCCTCGGGCCGCGTCTTATTTGGGCTTCTCTCATGGAGGCCGTCAGTCAGACCCAGTGTTGACAAGTGTCAAGACGCTCCTCGGGGCGCGTCTTGCTTGGGCCTCTCTCCTGGAGGCGCTCAGTCAGACCCATTGGTGACATGTGGCAAGACGCTCCTTGGGGCGCGTCTTGCTTGGGCCTCTCTCCTGGAGGCTCTCAGTCAGACCCAGTGGTGACATGTGGCAAGACGCTCCTCGGGGCGCGTCTTGCTTGGGCCTCTCTCCTGGAGGCGCTCAGTCACACCGAGTGCTGACATGTGGCTAGACGCTCCTCGGGGCGCTTCTTGCTTGGACCTCTCTCCTGGAGGCCCTCAATCAGACCCAGTGTTGACACGTGGCAAGACGCTCCTCGGGGCGCGTCTTGCTTGGGCCTCTCTCCTGGAGGCGCTCAGTCAGACCGAGTAGTGACATGTGGCATGACGCTCCTCGGGGCGCGTCTTGCTTGGGCCTCTCTTCTGGAGGCGCTCAGTCAGACCCAGTGGTGACATGTGGCAAGACACTCCTCGGGGCGCGTCTTGCTTGGGCCTCTCTCCTGGAGGCCCTCTGTCAGACCCAGTGTTGACATGTGGCAAGACGCTTCTAGGGGCACGTCTTGCTTGGGCCTCTCTCCTGGAGGCGCTCAGTCAGACCCAGTGTTGACATGTGGCAAGACGCTCCTCGGGGCGCGTCTTGCTTGGGCCTCTCTCCTGGAGGCGCTCAGTCAGAACCAGAGGTGACATGTGGCAAGACGCTCCTCGGGGCGCGTCTTGCTTGGGCCTCTCTCCTGGAGGCGCTCAGTCAGACCCAGTGTTGACATGTGGCAAGACGCTCCTCGGGGCGCGTCTTGATTGGGCTTCTCTCCTGGAGGCCCTCAGTCAGACCCAGTGTTGACATGTGGCAAGACGCTCCTCGGGGCGCGTCTTGATTGGGCTTCTCTCCTGGAGTCCCTCAGTCAGACCCATTATTGACATGTGGCAAGACGCTCCTCGGGGCGCGTCTTGCTTGGGCCTCTCTCCTGGAGGCGCTCAGTCAGACCGAGTGCTGACATAAGGCAAGACGCTCCTCGGGGCGCGTCTTGCTGGGGACTCTCTCCTGGAGGCGCTCAGTCAGACCCAGTGTTGACATGTGGCAAGACGCTCCTCGGGGTGCGTCTTGCTTGGGCCTCTCTCCTGGAGGCGCTCAGTCAGACCCAGTGTTGACATGTGGCAAGACGCTCCTCGGGGCGCGTCTTGCTGGGGACTCTCTCCTGGAGGCGCTCAGTCAGACCCAGTGGTGACATGTGGCAAGACGCTCCTCGGGGCGCGTCTTGCTTGGGCCTCTCTCCTGGAGGCGCTCAGTCACACCGAGTGCTGACATGTGGCTAAAACGCTCCTCGGGGCACGTATTGCTTGGGCCTCTCTCCTGGAGGCCCTCTGTCAGACCCAGTGTTGACATGTGGCAAGACGCTCCTCGGGGCGCGTCTTCCTTGGGCCTCTCTCCTGGAGGCCCTCAATCAGACCCAGTGTTGACACGTGGCAAGACGCTCCTCGGGGCGCGTCTTGCTTGGGCCTCTCTCCTGGAGGCGCTCAGTCAGACCGAGTAGTGACATGTGGCATGATGCTCCTCGGGGCGGGTCTTGCTTGGGCCTCTCTCCTGGAGGCGCTCAGTCAGACCCAGTGGTGACATGTGGCAAGACACTCCTCGGGGCGCGTCTTGCTTGGGCCTCTCTCCTGGAGGCCCTCTGTCAGACCCAGTGTTGACATGTGGCAAGACGCTTCTAGGGGCGCGTCTTGCTTGGGCCTCTCTCCTGGAGGCGCTCAGTCAGACCCAGTGTTGACATGTGGCAAGACGCTCCTCGGGGCGCGTCTTGCTTGGGCCTCTCTCCTGGAGGCGCTCAGTCAGAACCAGAGGTTACATGTGGCAAGACGCTCCTCGGGGCGCGTCTTGCTTGGGCCTCTCTCCTGGAGGCGCTCAGTCAGACCCAGTGTTGACATGTGGCAAGACGCTCCTCGGGGCGCGTCTTGATTGGGCTTCTCTCCTGGAGGCCCTCAGTCAGACCCAGTGTTGACATGTGGCAAGACGCTCCTCGGGGCGCGTCTTGATTGGGCTTCTCTCCTGGAGTCTCTCAGTCAGACCCATTGTTGACATGTGGCAAGACGCTCCTCGGGGCGCGTCTTGCTTGGGCCTCTCTCCTGGAGGCGCTCAGTCAGACCGAGTGCTGACATAAGGCAAGACGCTCCTCGGGGCGCGTCTTGCTGGGGACTCTCTCCTGGAGGCGCTGAGTCAGACCCAGTGTTGACATGTGGCAAGACACTCCTCGGGGCGCGTCTTTCTTGGGCCTCTCTCCTGGAGGCGCTCAGTCAGACCCAGTGTTGACATGTGGCAAGACGCTCCTCGGGGCGCGTCTTGCTTGGGCCTCTCTCCTGGAGGCGCTCAGTCAGAACCAGAGGTGACATGTGGCAAGACGCTCCTCGGGGCACGTATTGCTTGGGCCTCTCTCCTGGAGGCCCTCTGTCAGACCCAGTGTTGACATGTGGCAAGACGCTCCTCGGGGCGCGTCTTGCTTGGGCCTCTCTCCTGGAGGCCCTCAATCAGACCCAGTGTTGACACGTGGCAAGACGCTCCTCGGGGCGCGTCTTGCTTGGCCCTCTCTCCTGGAGGCGCTCAGTCAGACCGAGTAGTGACATGTGGCATGACGCTCCTCGGGGCACGTCTTGCTTGGGCCTCTCTCCTGGAGGCGCTCAGTCAGACCCAGTGGTGACATGTGGCAAGACACTCCTCGGGGCGCGTCTTGCTTGGGCCTCTCTCCCGGAGGCCCTCTGTCAGACCCAGTGTTGTCATGTGTCAAGACGCTCCTCGGGGCGCGTCTTGCTTGGGCCTCTCTCCTGGAGGCGCTCAGTCAGACCGAGTGCTGACATGTGGCAAGACGCTCCTCGGGGCACGTATTGCTTGGGCTTTTCTCCTGGAGGCCCTCAATCAGACCCAGTGTTGACATGTGGCAAGACGCTCCTCGGGGCGCGTCTTGCTTTGGCCTCTCTCCTGGAGGCGCTCAGTCAGAACCAGAGGTGACATGTGGCAAGACGCTCCTCGGGGCGCGTCTTGCTTGGGCCTCTCTCCTGGAGGCGCTCAGTCAGACCCAGTGTTGACATGTGGCAAGACGCTCCTCGGGGCGCGTCTTGATTGGGCTTCTCTCCTGGAGGCCCTCAGTCAGACCCAGTGTTGACATGTGGCAAGACGCTCCTCGGGGCGCGTCTTGATTGGGCTTCTCTCCTGGAGTCCCTCAGTCAGACCCATTGTTGACATGTGGCAAGACGCTCCTCGGGGCGCGTCTTGCTTGGGCCTCTCTCCTGGAGGCGCTCAGTCAGACCGAGTGCTGACATAAGGCAAGACGCTCCTCGGGGCGCGTCTTGCTGGGGACTCTCTCCTGGAGGCGCTCAGTCAGACCCAGTGTTGACATGTGGCAAGACGCTCCTCGGGGAGTTTCTTACTTGGGCCTCTCGCCTGGAGGTGCTCAGTCAGACCCAGTGTTGACATGTGGCAAGACGCTCCTCGGGGCGTGTCTTGCTTGGGCCTCTCTCCTGGAGGCGCTCAGTCAGACCCAGTGTTGAAATGTGGCAAGTCGCTCCTCGGGGCGCGTCTTGCTTGGGCCTCTCTCCTGGAGGCGCTCAGTCAGAACCAGAGGTGAAATGTGGCAAGACGCTCCTCGGGGCGCGTCTTGCTAGGGCCTCTCTCCAGGAGGCCCTCCGTCAGACCCAGTGTTGACATGTGGCAAGACGCTCCTCCGGGCACGTCTTGCTTGGGCCTCTCTCCTGGAGGCGCTCAGTCAGACCCAGTGTTGACATATGGCAAGACGCTCCTCGGGGCGCGTCTTGATTGGGCTTCTCTCCTGGAGGCCCTCAGTCAGACCCATTGTTGACATGTGGCAAGACGCTCCTCGGGGCGCGTCTTGCTTGGGCCACTCTCCTGGAGGCGCTCAGTCAGACCGAGTGCTGACATAAGGCAAGACGCTCATCGGGGCGCGTCTTGCTGGGGACTCTCTCCTGGAGGCGCTCAGTCAGACCCAGTGCTGACATGTGGCAAGACGCTCCTCGGGGCGCTTCTTGCTTGGGCTTCTCTCATGGAGGCACTCAGTCAGACCCAGTGTTGACACGTGGCAAGACGCTCCTCGGGGCTCGTCTTGCTTGGGCCTCTCTCCTGGAGGCGCTCAGTCAGACCCAGTGGTGACACGTGGCAAGACGCTCCTCGGGGCGCGTCTTGCTTGGGCCTCTCTCCTGGAGGCGCTCAGTCAGACCCAGTGGTGACATGTGGCAAGACACTCCTCGGGGCGCGTCTTGCTTGGGCCTCTCTCCTGGAGGCCCTTGTCAGACCCAGTGTTGACATGTGTCAAGACGCTCCTCGAGGCGCATCTTGCTTGGGCTTCTCTCCTGGAGGCCCTCAGTCAGACCCATTGTTGACATGTGGCAAGACGCTCCTCGGGGCGCGTCTTGCTTGGGCCTCTCTCCTGGAGGCGCACAGTCAGACCGAGTGCTAACATGTGGCAAGACGCTCCTCGGGGCGCGTCTTCTTTGGGCCTCTCTCCTGGAGGCGCTCAGTCAGACCCAGTGGTGACATATGGCAAGACTCTCCTCGGGGCGCGTATTGCTTGGGCCTCTCTCCTGGAGGCCCTCTGTCAGACCCAGTGTTGACATGTGGCAGGACAGTCCTCGGGCCGCGTCTTGCTTGGGCTTCTCTCATGGAGGCCGTCAGTCAGACCCAGTGTTGACAAGTGTCAAGACGCTCCTCGGGGCGCGTCTTGCTTGGGCCTCTCTCCTGGAGGCGCTCAGTCAGACCCATTGGTGACATGTGGCAAGACGCTCCTTGGGGCGCGTCTTGCTTGGGCCTCTCTCCTGGAGGCTCTCAGTCAGACCCAGTGGTGACATGTGGCAAGACGCTCCTCGGGGCGCGTCTTGCTTGGGCCTCTCTCCTGGAGGCGCTCAGTCACACCGAGTGCTGACATGTGGCTAGACGCTCCTCGGGGCATGTATTGCTTGGGCCTCTCTCCTGGAGGCCCTCTGTCAGACCCAGTGTTGACATGTGGCAAGACGCTCCTCGGGGCGCGTCTTGCTTGGACCTCTCTCCTGGAGGCCCTCAATCAGACCCAGTGTTGACACGTGGCAAGACGCTCCTCGGGGCGCGTCTTGCTTGGGCCTCTCTCCTGGAGGCGCTCAGTCAGACCGAGTAGTGACATGTGGCATGACGCTCCTCGGGGCGCGTCTTGCTTGGGCCTCTCTTCTGGAGGCGCTCAGTCAGACCCAGTGGTGACATGTGGCAAGACACTCCTCGGGGCGCGTCTTGCTTGGGCCTCTCTCCTGGAGGCCCTCTGTCAGACCCAGTGTTGACATGTGGCAAGACGCTTCTAGGGGCGCGTCTTGCTTGGGCCTCTCTCCTGGAGGCGCTCAGTCAGACCCAGTGTTGACATGTGGCAAGACGCTCCTCGGGGCGCGTCTTGCTTGGGCCTCTCTCCTGGAGGCGCTCAGTCAGAACCAGAGGTGACATGTGGCAAGACGCTCCTCGGGGCGCGTCTTGCTTGGGCCTCTCTCCTGGAGGCGCTCAGTCAGACCCAGTGTTGACATGTGGCAAGACGCTCCTCGGGGCGCGTCTTGATTGGGCTTCTCTCCTGGAGGCCCTCAGTCAGACCCAGTGTTGACATGTGGCAAGACGCTCCTCGGGGCGCGTCTTGATTGGGCTTCTCTCCTGGAGTCCCTCAGTCAGACCCATTGTTGACATGTGGCAAGACGCTCCTCGGGGCGCGTCTTGCTTGGGCCTCTCTCCTGGAGGCGCTCAGTCAGACCGAGTGCTGACATAAGGCAAGACGCTCCTCGGGGCGCGTCTTGCTGGGGACTCTCTCCTGGAGGCGCTCAGTCAGACCCAGTGTTGACATGTGGCAAGACGCTCCTCGGGGTGCGTCTTGCTTGGGCCTCTCTCCTGGAGGCGCTCAGTCAGACCCAGTGTTGACATGTGGCAAGACGCTCCTCGGGGCGCGTCTTGCTGGGGACTCTCTCCTGGAGGCGCTCAGTCAGACCCAGTGTTGACATGTGGCAAGACGCTCCTCGGGGCGCGTCTTGCTTGGGCCTCTCTCCTGGAGGCGCTCAGTCAGAACCAGAGGTGACATGTGGCAAGACGCTCCTCGGGGCACGTATTGCTTGGGCCTCTCTCCTGGAGGCCCTCTGTCAGACCCAGTGTTGACATGTGGCAAGACGCTCCTCGGGGCGCGTCTTGCTTGGGCCTCTCTCCTGGAGACGCTCAGTCAGACCCAGTGTTGACATGTGGCAAGGCGCTCCTCGGGGCGCGTCTTGATTGGGCTTCTCTCCTGGAGGCCCTCAGTCAGACCCAGTGTTGACATGTGGCAAGACGCTCCTCGGGGCGCGTCTTGATTGGGCTTCTCTCCTGGAGTCCCTCAGTCAGACCCATTGTTGACATGTGGCAAGACGCTCCTCGGGGCGCGTCTTGCTTGGGCCTCTCTCCTGGAGGCCCTCAATACGACCCAGTGTTGACACGTGGCAAGACGCTCCTCGGGGCGCGTCTTGCTTGGCCCTCTCTCCTGGAGGCGCTCAGTCAGACCGAGTAGTGACATGTGGCATGACGCTCCTCGGGGCACGTCTTGCTTGGGCCTCTCTCCTGGAGGCGCTCAGTCAGACCCAGTGGTGACATGTGGCAAGACGCTCCTCGGGGCGCGTCTTGCTTGGGCCTCTCTCCTGGAGGCGCTCAGTCAGAACCAGAGGTGACATGTGGCAAGACGCTCCTCGGGGCACGTATTGCTTGGGCCTCTCTCCTGGAGGCCCTCTGTCAGACCCAGTGTTGACATGTGGCAAGACGCTCCTCGGGGCGCGTCTTGCTTGGGCCTCTCTCCTGGAGACGCTCAGTCAGACCCAGTGTTGACATGTGGCAAGGCGCTCCTCGGGGCGCGTCTTGATTGGGCTTCTCTCCTGGAGGCCCTCAGTCAGACCCATTGTTGACATGTGGCAAGACGCTCCTCGGGGCGCGTCTTGATTGGGCTTCTCTCCTGGAGTCCCTCAGTCAGACCCATTGTTGACATGTGGCAAGACGCTCCTCGGGGCGCGTCTTGCTTGGGCCTCTCTCCTGGAGGCCCTCAATACGACCCAGTGTTGACACGTGGCAAGACGCTCCTCGTGGCGCGTCTTGCTTGGCCCTCTCTCCTGGAGGCGCTCAGTCAGACCGAGTAGTGACATGTGGCATGACGCTCCTCGGGGCACGTCTTGCTTGGGCCTCTCTCCTGGAGGCGCTCAGTCAGACCCAGTGGTGACATGTGGCAAGACGCTCCTCGGGGCGCGTCTTGCTTGGGCCTCTCTCCTGGAGGCGCTCAGTCAGAACCAGAGGTGACATGTGGCAAGACGCTCCTCGGGGCACGTATTGCTTGGGCCTCTCTCCTGGAGGCCCTCTGTCAGACCCAGTGTTGACATGTGGCAAGACGCTCCTCGGGGCGCGTCTTGCTTGGGCCTCTCTCCTGGAGGCCCTCAATCAGACCCAGTGTTGACACGTGGCAAGACGCTCCTCGGGGCGCGTCTTGCTTGGCCCTCTCTCCTGGAGGCGCTCAGTCAGACCGAGTAGTGACATGTGGCATGACGCTCCTCGGGGCACGTCTTGCTTGGGCCTCTCTCCTGGAGGCGGTCAGTCAGACCCAGTGGTGACATGTGTCAAGACACTCCTCGGGGCGCGTCTTGCTTGGGCCTCTCTCCCGGAGGCCCTCTGTCAGACCCAGTGTTGTCATGTGTCAAGACGCTCCTCGGGGCGCGTCTTGCTTGGGCCTCTCTCCTGGAGGCGCTCAGTCAGACCGAGTGCTGACATGTGGCAAGACGCTCCTCGGGGCACGTATTGCTTGGGCTTTTCTCCTGGAGGCGCTCAGTCAGACCCATTGTTGACATGTGGCAAGACGCTCCTCGGGGCGCGTCTTGCTTGGGCCTCTCTCCTGGAGGCCCTCTGTCAGACCCAGTGTTGACATGTGGCAAGACGCTCCTCGGGGCGTGTCTTGCTTGGGCCTCTCTCCTGGAGGCCCTCAATCAGACCCAGTGTTGACACGTGGCAAGACACTCCTCGGGGCGTGTCTTGCTTGGGCCTCTCTCCTGTAGGTGCTCAGTCAGACCCAGTGTTGACATGTGGCAAGACGCTCCTCGGGGCGCGTCTTGCTTTGGCCTCTCTCCTGGAGGCGCTCAGTCAGAACCAGAGGTGACATGTGGCAAGACGCTCCTCGGGGCGCGTCTTGCTTGGGCCTCTCTCCTGGAGGCGCTCAGTCAGACCCAGTGTTGACATGTGGCAAGACGCTCCTCGGGGCGCGTCTTGATTGGGCTTCTCTCCTGGAGGCCCTCAGTCAGACCCAGTGTTGACATGTGGCAAGACGCTCCTCGGGGCGCGTCTTGATTGGGCTTCTCTCCTGGAGTCCCTCAGTCAGACCTATTGTTGACATGTGGCAAGACGCTCCTCGGGGCGCGTCTTGCTTGGGCCTCTCTCCTGGAGGCGCTCAGTCAGACCGAGTGCTGACATAAGGCAAGACGCTCCTCGGGGCGCGTCTTGCTGGGGACTCTCTCCTGGAGGCGCTCAGTCAGACCCAGTGTTGACATGTGGCAAGACGCTCCTCGGGGCGTTTCTTACTTGGGCCTCTCGCCTGGAGGTGCTCAGTCAGACCCAGTGTTGACATGTGGCAAGACGCTCCTCGGGGCGTGTCTTGCTTGGGCCTCTCTCCTGGAGGCGCTCAGTCAGACCCAGTGTTGAAATGTGGCAAGTCGCTCCTCGGGGCGCGTCTTGCTTGGGCCTCTCTCCTGGAGGCGCTCAGTCAGAACCTGAGGTGAAATGTGGCAAGACGCTCCTCGGGGCGCGTCTTGCTAGGGCCTCTCTCCTGGAGGCCCTCCGTCAGACCCAGTGTTGACATGTGGCAAGACGCTCCTCCGGGCACGTCTTGCTTGGGCCTCTCTCCTGGAGGCGCTCAGTCAGACCCAGTGTTGACATATGGCAAGACGCTCCTCGGGGCGCGTCTTGATTGGGCTTCTCTCCTGGAGGCCCTCAGTCAGACCCATTGTTGACATGTGGCAAGACGCTCCTCGGGGCGCGTCTTGCTTGGGCCACTCTCCTGGAGGCGCTCAGTCAGACCGAGTGCTGACATAAGGCAAGACGCTCATCGGGGCGCGTCTTGTTGGGGACTCTCTCCTGGAGGCGCTCAGTCAGACCCAGTGCTGACATGTGGCAAAACGCTCCTCGGGGCGCTTCTTGTTTGGGCTTCTCTCATGGAGGCACTCAGTCAGACCCAGTGTTGACACGTGGCAAGACGCTCCTCGGGGCTCGTCTTGCTTGGGCCTCTCTCCTGGAGGCGCTCAGTCAGACCCAGTGGTGACACGTGGCAAGACGCTCCTCGGGGCGCGTCTTGCTTGGGCCTCTCTCCTGGAGGCGCTCAGTCAGACCAAGTGCTGACATGTGGCAAGAAGCTCCTCGGGGCGCGTCTTGCTTGGGCTTCTCTCCTGGAGGCCCTCAGTAAGACCCATTGTTGACATTTGGCAAGACGCTCCTCGGGGCGCGTCTTGCTTGGGCTTCTCTCCTGGAGGCCCTCTGTCAGACCCATTGTTGACATGTGGCAAGACGCTCCTCGGGGCGCGTCTTGCTTGGGCCTCTCTCCTGGAGGCGCTCAGTCAGACTGAGTAGTGACATGTGGCCTGACGCTCCTCGGGGCGTGTCTTGCTTGGGCCTCTCTCCTGGAGGCGCTCAGTCAGACCCAGTGGTGACATGTGGCAAGACACCCCTCGGGGCGCATCTTGCTTGGGCCTCTCTCCTGGAGGCCCTTGTCAGACCCAGTGTTGACATGTGTCAAGACGCTCCTCGAGGCGCATCTTGCTTGGGCTTCTCTCCTGGAGGCCCTCAGTCAGACCCATTGTTGACATGTGGCAAGACGCTCCTCGGGGCGCGTCTTGCTTGGGCCTCTCTCCTGGAGGCGCACAGTCAGACCGAGTGCTAACATGTGGCAAGACGCTCCTCGGGGCGCGTCTTGCTTGGGCCTCTCTCCTGGAGGCGCTCAGTCAGACCCAGTGGTGACATATGGCAAGACGCTCCTCGGGGCGCGTATTGCTTGGGCCTCTCTCCTGGAGGCCCTCTGTCAGACCCATTGTTGACATGTGGCAAGACGCTCCTCGGGGCGCGTCTTGCTTGGGCCTCTCTCCTGGAGGCGCTCAGTCAGACTGAGTAGTGACATGTGGCCTGACGCTCCTCGGGGCGTGTCTTGCTTGGGCCTCTCTCCTGGAGGCGCTCAGTCAGACCCAGTGGTGACATGTGGCAAGACACTCCTCGGGGCGCGTCTTGCTTGGGCCTCTCTCCTGGAGGCCCTTGTCAGACCCAGTGTTGACATGTGTCAAGACGCTCCTCGAGGCGCATCTTGCTTGGGCTTCTCTCCTGGAGGCCCTCAGTCAGACCCATTGTTGACATGTGGCAAGACGCTCCTCGGGGCGCGTCTTGCTTGGGCCTCTCCTGGAGGCGCACAGTCAGACCGAGTGCTAACATGTGGCAAGACGCTCCTCGGGGCGCGTCTTGCTTGGGCCTCTCTCCTGGAGGCGCTCAGTCAGACCCAGTGGTGACATATGGCAAGACGCTCCTCGGGGCGCGTATTGCTTGGGCCTCTCTCCTGGAGGCCCTCTGTCAGACCCAGTGTTGACATGTGGCAGGACAGTCCTCGGGCCGCGTCTTGCTTGGGCTTCTCTCATGGAGGCCGTCAGTCAGACCCAGTGTTGACAAGTGTCAAGACGCTCCTCGGGGCGCGTCTTGCTTGGGCCTCTCTCCTGGAGGCGCTCAGTCAGACTGAGTAGTGACATGTGGCCTGACGCTCCTCGGGGCGTGTCTTGCTTGGGCCTCTCTCCTGGAGGCGCTCAGTCAGACCCAGTGGTGACATGTGGCAAGACACCCCTCGGGGCGCATCTTGCTTGGGCCTCTCTCCTGGAGGCCCTTGTCAGACCCAGTGTTGACATGTGTCAAGACGCTCCTCGAGGCGCATCTTGCTTGGGCTTCTCTCCTGGAGGCCCTCAGTCAGACCCATTGTTGACATGTGGCAAGACGCTCCTCGGGGCGCGTCTTGCTTGGGCCTCTCTCCTGGAGGCGCACAGTCAGACCGAGTGCTAACATGTGGCAAGACGCTCCTCGGGGCGCGTCTTGCTTGGGCCTCTCTCCTGGAGGCGCTCAGTCAGACCCAGTGGTGACATATGGCAAGACGCTCCTCGGGGCGCGTATTGCTTGGGCCTCTCTCCTGGAGGCCCTCTGTCAGACCCATTGTTGACATGTGGCAAGACGCTCCTCGGGGCGCGTCTTGCTTGGGCCTCTCTCCTGGAGGCGCTCAGTCAGACTGAGTAGTGACATGTGGCCTGACGCTCCTCGGGGCGTGTCTTGCTTGGGCCTCTCTCCTGGAGGCGCTCAGTCAGACCCAGTGGTGACATGTGGCAAGACACTCCTCGGGGCGCGTCTTGCTTGGGCCTCTCTCCTGGAGGCCCTTGTCAGACCCAGTGTTGACATGTGTCAAGACGCTCCTCGAGGCGCATCTTGCTTGGGCTTCTCTCCTGGAGGCCCTCAGTCAGACCCATTGTTGACATGTGGCAAGACGCTCCTCGGGGCGCGTCTTGCTTGGGCCTCTCCTGGAGGCGCACAGTCAGACCGAGTGCTAACATGTGGCAAGACGCTCCTCGGGGCGCGTCTTGCTTGGGCCTCTCTCCTGGAGGCGCTCAGTCAGACCCAGTGGTGACATATGGCAAGACGCTCCTCGGGGCGCGTATTGCTTGGGCCTCTCTCCTGGAGGCCCTCTGTCAGACCCAGTGTTGACATGTGGCAGGACAGTCCTCGGGCCGCGTCTTGCTTGGGCTTCTCTCATGGAGGCCGTCAGTCAGACCCAGTGTTGACAAGTGTCAAGACGCTCCTCGGGGCGCGTCTTGCTTGGGCCTCTCTCCTGGAGGCGCTCAGTCAGACCCATTGGTGACATGTGGCAAGACGCTCCTTGGGGCGCGTCTTGCTTGGGCCTCTCTCCTGGAGGCGCTCAGTCACACCGAGTGCTGACATGTGGCTAGACGCTCCTCGGGGCATGTATTGCTTTGGCCTCTCTCCTGGAGGCCCTCTGTCAGACCCAGTGTTGACATGTGGCAAGACGCTCCTCGGGGCGCATCTTGCTTGGACCTCTCTCCTGGAGGCCCTCAATCAGACCCAGTGTTGACACGTGGCAAGACGCTCCTCGGGGCGCGTCTTGCTTGGGCCTCTCTCCTGGAGGCGCTCAGTCAGACCGAGTAGTGACATGTGGCATGACGCTCCTCGGGGCGCGTCTTGCTTGGGCCTCTCTTCTGGAGGCGCTCAGTCAGACCCAGTGGTGACATGTGGCAAGACACTCCTCGGGGCGCGTCTTGCTTGGGCCTCTCTCCTGGAGGCCCTCTGTCAGACCCAGTGTTGACATGTGGCAAGACGCTTCTAGGGGCGCGTCTTGCTTGGGCCTCTCTCCTGGAGGCGCTCAGTCAGACCCAGTGTTGACATGTGGCAAGACGCTCCTCGGGGCGCGTCTTGCTTGGGGCTCTCTCCTGGAGGCGCTCAGTCAGAACCAGAGGTGACATGTGGCAAGACGCTCCTCGGGGCGCGTCTTGCTTGGGCCTCTCTCCTGGAGGCGCTCAGTCAGACCCAGTGTTGACATGTGGCAAGACGCTCCTCGGGGCGCGTCTTGATTGGGCTTCTCTCCTGGAGGCCCTCAGTCAGACCCAGTGTTGACATGTGGCAAGACGCTCCTCGGGGCTTGTCTTGATTGGGCTTCTCTCCTGGAGTCCCTCAGTCAGACCCATTGTTGACATGTGGCAAGACGCTCCTCGGGGCGCGTCTTGCTTGGGCCTCTCTCCTGGAGGCGCTCAGTCAGACCGAGTGCTGACATAAGGCAAGACGCTCCTCGGGGCGCGTCTTGCTGGGGACTCTCTCCTGGAGGCGCTCAGTCAGACCCAGTGTTGACATGTGGCAAGACGCTCCTCGGGGTGCGTCTTGCTTGGGCCTCTCTCCTGGAGGCGCTCAGTCAGACCCAGTGTTGACATGTGGCAAGACGCTCCTCGGGGCGCGTCTTGCTGGGGACTCTCTCCTGGAGGCGCTCAGTCAGACCCAGTGTTGACATGTGGCAAGACGCTCCTCGGGGCGCATCTTGCTTGGGCCTCTCTCCTGGAGGCGCTTAGTCAGTACCAGAGGTGACATGTGGCAAGACGCTCCTCGGGGTGCGTCTTGCTTGGGCCTCTCTCCTGGAGGCCCTCTGTCAGACCCAGTGTTGACATGTGGCAAGACGCTCCTCGGGGCGCGTCTTGCTTGGGCCTCTCTCCTGGAGGCGCTCAGTCAGACCCAGTGTTGACATGTGGCAAGACGCTCCTCGGGGCGCGTCTTGATTGGGCTTCTCTCCTGGAGGCCCTCAGTCAGACCCAGTGTTGACATGTGGCAAGACGCTCCTCGGGGCGCGTCTTGATTGGGCTTCTCTCCTGGAGTCCCTCAGTCAGACCCATTGTTGACATGTGGCAAGACGCTCCTCGGGGCGCGTCTTGCTTGGGCCTCTCTCCTGGAGGCGCTCAGTCAGACCGAGTGCTGACATAAGGCAAGACGCTCCTCGGGGCGCGTCTTGCTGGGGACTCTCTCCTGGAGGCGCTCAGTCAGACCCAGTGTTGACATGTGGCAGGACGCTCCTCGGGGCGCATCTTGCTTGGGCCTCTCTCCTGGAGGCGCTCAGTCAGACCCAGTGTTGACATGTGGCAAGACGCTCCTCGGGGCGCATCTTGCTGGGGACTCTCTCCTGGAGGCGCTCAGTCAGACCCAGTGTTGACATGTGGCAAGACGCTCCTCGGGGCGCGTCTTGCTTGGGCCTCTCTCCTGGAGGCGCTCAGTCAGAACCAGAGGTGACATGTAGCAAGACGCTCCTCGGGGCACGTATTGCTTGGGCCTCTCTCCTGGAGGCCCTCTGTCAGACCCAGTGTTGACATGTGGCAAGACGCTCCTCGGGGCGCGTCTTGCTTGGGCCTCTCTCCTGGAGGCCCTCAATACGACCCAGTGTTGACACGTGGCAAGACGCTCCTCGGGGCGCGTCTTGCTTGGCCCTCTCTCCTGGAGGCGCTCAGTCAGACCGAGTAGTGACATGTGGCATGACGCTCCTCGGGGCACGTCTTGCTTGGGCCTCTCTCCTGGAGGCGCTCAGTCAGACCCAGTGGTGACATGTGGCAAGACACTCCTCGGGGCACGTCTTGCTTGGGCCTCTCTCCCGGAGGCCCTCTGTTAGACCCAGTGTTGTCATGTGTCAAGACGCTCCTCGGGGCGCGTCTTGCTTGGGCCTCTCTCTTGGAGGCGCTCAGTCAGACCGAGTGCTGACATGTGGCAAGACGCTCCTCGGGGCGCGTATTGCTTGGGCTTTTCTCCTGGAGGCGCTCAGTCAGACCCATTGTTGACATGTGGCAAGACGCTCCTCAGAGCGCGTCTTGCTTGGGCCTCTCTCCTGGAGGCCCTCTGTCAGACCCAGTGTTGACATGTGGCAAGACGCTCCTCGGGGCGCGTCTTGCTTGGGCCTCTCTCCTGGAGGCCCTCAATCAGACCCAGTGTTGACACGTGGCAAGACACTCCTCGGGGCGTGTCTTGCTTGGGCCTCTCTCCTGGAGGCGCTCAGTCAGACCCAGTGTTGACATGTGGCAAGACGCTCCTCGTGGCGCGTCTTGCTTGGGCCTCTCTCCTGGAGGCGCTCAGTCAGAACCAGAGGTGACATGTGGCAAGACGCTCCTCGGGGCGCGTCTTGCTTGGGCCTCTCTCCTGGAGGCGCTCAGTCAGACCCAGTGTTGACATGTGGCAAGACGCTCCTCGGGGCGCATCTTGATTGGGCTTCTCTCCTGGAGGCCCTCAGTCAGACCCAGTGTTGACATGTGGCAAGACGCTCCTCAGGGCGCGTCTTGATTGGGCTTCTCTCCTGGAGTCCCTCAGTCAGAGCCATTGTTGACATGTGGCAAGACGCTCCTCGGGGCGCGTCTTGCTTGGGCCTCTCTCCTGGAGGCGCTCAGTCAGACCGAGTGCTGACATAAGGCAAGACGCTCCTCGGGGCGCGTCTTGCTGGGGACTCTCTCTTGGAGGCGCTCAGTCAGACCCAGTGTTGACATGTGGCAAGACGCTCCTCGGGGCGTTTCTTGCTTGGGCCTCTCGCCTGGAGGTGCTCAGTCAGACCCAGTGTTGACATGTGGCAAGACGCTCCTCGGGGCGTGTCTTGCTTGGGCCTCTCTCCTGGAGGCGCTCAGTCAGACCCAGTGTTGACATGTGGCAAGTCGCTCCTCGGGGCGCGTCTTGCTTGGGCCTCTCTCCTGGAGGCGCTCAGTCAGAACCAGAGGTGAAATGTGGCAAGACGCTCCTCGGGGCGCGTCTTGCTAGGGCCTCTCTCCTGGAGGCCCTCCGTCAGACCCAGTGTTGACATGTGGCAAGACGCTCCTCCGGGCACGTCTTGCTTGGGCCTCTCTCCTGGAGGCCTCAGTCAGACCCAGTGTTGACATATGGCAAGACGCTCCTCGGGGCGTGTCTTGATTGGGCTTCTCTCCTGGAGGCCCTCAGTCAGACCCATTGTTGACATGTGGCAAGATGCTCCTCGGGGCGCGTCTTGCTTGGGCCACTCTCCTGGAGGCGCTCAGTCAGACCGAGTGCTGACATAAGGCAAGACGCTCATCGGGGCACGTCTTGCTGGGGACTCTCTCCTGGAGGCGCTCAGTCAGACCCAGTGCTGACATATGGCAAGACGCTCCTCGGGGAGCTTCTTGCTTGGGCTTCTCTCATGGAGGCACTCAGTCAGACCCAGTGTTGACACGTGGCAAGACGCTCCTCGGGGCTCGTCTTGCTTGGGCCTCTCTCCTGGAGGCGCTCAGTCAGACCCAGTGGTGACACGTGGCAAGACGCTCCTCGGGGCGCGTCTTGCTTGGGCCTCTCTCCTAAAGGCGCTCAGTCAGACCAAGTGCTGACATGTGGCAAGAAGCTCCTCGGGGCGCGTCTTGCTTGGGCTTCTCTCCTGGAGGCCCTCAGTAAGACCCATTGTTGACATGTGGCAAGATTCTCCTCGGGGCGCGTCTTGCTTGGGCTTCTCTCCTGGAGGCCCTCTGTCAGACCCATTGTTGACATGTGGCAAGACGCTCCTCGGGGCGCGTCTTGCTTGGGCCTCTCTCCTGGAGGCGCTCAGTCAGACTGAGTAGTGACATGTGGCCTGACGCTCCTCGGGGCGCGTCTTGCTTGGGCCTCTCTCCTGGAGGCGCTCAGTCAGAACCAGAGGTGACATGTGGCAAGACGCTCCTCGGGGCACATATTGCTTGGGCCTCTCTCCTGGAGGCCCTCTGTCAGACCCAGTGTTGACATGTGGCAAGACGCTCCTCGGGGCGCGTCTTGCTTGGGCCTCTCTCCTGGAGGCCCTCAATCAGACCCAGTGTTGACACGTGGCAAGACGCTCCTCGGGGCGCGTCTTGCTTGGCCCTCTCTCCTGGAGGCGCTCAGTCAGACCGAGTAGTGACATGTGGCATGACGCTCCTCGGGGCGCGTCTTGCTTGGGCCTCTCTCCTGGAGAAGCTCAGTCAGACCCAGTGGTGACATGTGGCAAGACACTCCTCGGGGCGCGTATTGCTTGGGCCTCTCTCCTGGAGATCCTCTGTCAGACCCAGTGTTGACATGTGGCAAGACGCTTCTAGGGGTGCGTCTTGCTTGGGCCTCTCTCCTGGAGGCGCTCAGTCAGACCGAGTGCTGACATGTGGCAAGACGCTCCTCGGTGCGCGTCTTGCTAGGGCCTCTCTCCTGGAGGCGCTCAGTCAGACCCAGTGGTGACATATGGCAAGACGCTCCTCGGGGCGCGTGTTGCTTGGGCCTCTCTCCTGGAGGCCCTCTGTCAGACCCAGTGTTGACATGTGGCAAGACACTCCTCGGGGCGCGTCTTGCTTGGGCTTCTCTCCTGGAGGCCCTCAGTCAGACCCAGTGTTGACAAGTGTCAAGACGCTCCTCGGGGCACGTCTTGCTTGGGCCTCTCTCCTGGAGGCGCTCAGTCAGACCGAGTGCTGACATGTGGCAAGACGCTCCTCGGGGCGCGTATTGCTTGGGCTTTTCTCCTGGAGGCACTCAGTCAGACCCATTGTTGACATGTGGCAAGACGCTCCTCGGGGCGCGTCTTGCTTGGGCCTCTCTCCTGGAGGCCCTCAATCAGACCCAGTGTTGACACGTGGCAAGACACTCCTCGGGGCGTGTCTTGCTTGGGCCTCTCTCCTGGAGGCGCTCAGTCAGACCCAGTGTTGACATGTGGCAAGACGCTCCTCGGGGCGCGTCTTGCTTGGGCCTCTCTCCTGGAGGCGCTCATTCAGACCCAGTGTTGACATGTGGCAAGACACTCCTAGGGGCGCGTCTTGCTTGGGCCTCTCTCCTGGAGGCGCTCAGTCAGACCCAGTGTTGACATGTGGCAAGACGCTCCTCGGGGCGCGTCTTGCTTGGGCCTCTCTCCTGGAGACCCTCAATCAGACCCAGTGTTGACACGTGGCAAGACGCTCCTCGGGGCGCGTCTTGCTTGGGCCTCTCTCCTGGAGGCGCTCAGTCAGACCCAGTGGTGACATGTGGCAAGACGCTCCTCGGGGCGCGTCTTGCTTGGGCCTCTCTCCTGGAGGCGCTCAGTCAGAACCAGAGGTGACATGTGGCAAGACGCTCCTCGGGGCGCGTCTTGCTTGGGCCTCTCTCCTGGAGGCGCTCAGTCAGACCCAGTGTTGACATGTGGCAAGACGCTCCTCGGGGCGCGTCTTGATTGGGCTTCTCTCCTGGAGGCCCTCAGTCAGACCCAGTGTTGACATGTGGCAAGACGCTCCTCGGGGCGCGTCTTGATTGGGCTTCTCTCCTGGAGTCCCTCAGTCAGACCCATTGTTGACATGTGGCAAGACGCTCCTCGGGGCGCGTCTTGCTTTGGCCTCTCTCCTGGAGGCGCTCAGTCAGACCGAGTGCTGACAAAAGGCAAGACGCTCCTCGGGGCGCGTCTTGCTGGGGACTCTCTCCTGGAGGCGCTCAGTCAGACCCAGTGTTGACATGTGGCAAGACGCTCCTCGGGGCGCGTCTTGCTTGGGCCTCTCTCCTGGAGGCGCTCAGTCAAACCCAGTGTTGACATGTGGCAAGACGCTCCTCGGGGCACGTCTTGCTTGGGCTTCTCTCCTGGAGGCCCTCAGTCAGACCCATTGTTGACATGTGGCAAGACGCTCCTCGGGGTGCGTCTTGCTTGGGCCTCTCTCCTGGAGGCGCTCAGTCAGACCGAGTAGTGACATGTGGCAAGATGCTCCTCGGGGCGCGTCTTGCTTGGGCCTCTCTCCTGGAGGTGCTCAGTCAGACCGAGTGCTGACATGTGGCAAGACGCTCCTCGGGGCGCGTCTTGCTGGGGCTTCTCTCATGGAGGCACTCAGTCAGACCCAGTGTTGACATGTGGCAAGACGCTCCTCGGGGCTCGTCTTGCTTGGGCCTCTCTCCTGGAGGCGCTCAGTCAGACCCAGTGGTGACATGTGGCAAGACGCTCCTCGGGGCGCGTCTTGCTTGGGCATCTCTCCTGGAGGCGCTCAGTCAGACCCAGTGGTGACATATGGCAAGACGCTCCTTCTTTGCGCAAGTTGCTTGGGCCTCTCTCCTGGAGGCCCTCTGTCAGACCCAGTGTTGACATGTGGCAAGACGCTCCTCGGGGCGCGTCTTGCTTGGGCCTCTCTCCTGGAGGCGCTCAGTCAGACCCAGTGTTGACATGTGGCAAGACGCTCCTCGGGGCGCGTCTTGCTTGGGCCTCTCTCCTGGAGGCGCTCAGTCAGACCGAGTGCTGACATGTGGCAAGACGCTCCTCGGGGCGCGTCTTGCTTGGGCCTCTCTCCTGGAGGCGCTCAGTCAGACCCATTGGTGACATATGGCAAGACACTCCTCGGGACACGTCTTGCTTGGGCCTCTCTCCTGGAGGCCCTCTGTCAGACCCTGTGTTCACATGTGGCAAGACACTCCTCGGGGCGCATCTTGCTCTGGCCTCTCTCCAGGAGGCCCGCTGTCAGACGCAGTGTTTACATGTGGCAAGACGCTCCTAGGGGCGCATCTTGCTTGGGCCTCTCTCCTGGAGGCGCTCAGTCAGACCGAGTGCTGACATGTGGCAAGACGCTCCTCGGGGCCCGTCTTGCTTGGGCCTCTCTCCTGGAGGCGCTCAGTCAGACCCAGTGGTGACATATGGCAAGACGCTCCTCGGGGCGCGTGTTGCTTGGGCCTCTCTCCTGGAGGCCCTCTGTCAGACCCAGTGTTGACATGTGGCAAGACGCTCCTCGGGGCGCGTCTTGCTTGGGCCTCTCTCCTGGAGGCCCTCAATCAGACCCAGTGTTGACACGTGGCAAGACACTCCTCGGGGCGTGTCTTGCTTGGGCCTCTCTCCTGGAGGCGCTCAGTCAGACCCAGTGTTGACATGTGGCAAGACGCTCCTCGGGGCGCGTCTTGCTTGGGCCTCTCTCCTGGAGGCGCTCATTCAGACCCAGTGTTGACATGTGGCAAGACACTCCTAGGGGCGCGTCTTGCTTGGGCCTCTCTCCTGGAGGCGCTCAGTCAGACCCAGTGTTGACATGTGGCAAGACGCTCCTCGGGGCGCGTCTTGCTTGGGCCTCTCTCCTGGAGACCCTCAATCAGACCCAGTGTTGACACGTGGCAAGACGCTCCTCGGGGCGCGTCTTGCTTGGGCCTCTCTCCTGGAGGCGCTCAGTCAGACCCAGTGGTGACATGTGGCAAGACGCTCCTCGGGGCGCGTCTTGCTTGGGCCTCTCTCCTGGAGGCGCTCAGTCAGAACCAGAGGTGACATGTGGCAAGACGCTCCTCGGGGCGCGTCTTGCTTGGGCCTCTCTCCTGGAGGCGCTCAGTCAGACCCAGTGTTGACATGTGGCAAGACGCTCCTCGGGGCGCGTCTTGATTGGGCTTCTCTCCTGGAGGCCCTCAGTCAGACCCAGTGTTGACATGTGGCAAGACGCTCCTCGGGGCGCGTCTTGATTGGGCTTCTCTCCTGGAGTCCCTCAGTCAGACCCATTGTTGACATGTGGCAAGACGCTCCTCGGGGCGCGTCTTGCTTTGGCCTCTCTCCTGGAGGCGCTCAGTCAGACCGAGTGCTGACAAAAGGCAAGACGCTCCTCGGGGCGCGTCTTGCTGGGGACTCTCTCCTGGAGGCGCTCAGTCAGACCCAGTGTTGACATGTGGCAAGACGCTCCTCGGGGCGCGTCTTGCTTGGGCCTCTCTCCTGGAGGCGCTCAGTCAAACCCAGTGTTGACATGTGGCAAGACGCTCCTCGGGGCACGTCTTGCTTGGGCTTCTCTCCTGGAGGCCCTCAGTCAGACCCATTGTTGACATGTGGCAAGACGCTCCTCGGGGTGCGTCTTGCTTGGGCCTCTCTCCTGGAGGCGCTCAGTCAGACCGAGTAGTGACATGTGGCAAGATGCTCCTCGGGGCGCGTCTTGCTTGGGCCTCTCTCCTGGAGGTGCTCAGTCAGACCGAGTGCTGACATGTGGCAAGACGCTCCTCGGGGCGCGTCTTGCTGGGGCTTCTCTCATGGAGGCACTCAGTCAGACCCAGTGTTGACATGTGGCAAGACGCTCCTCGGGGCTCGTCTTGCTTGGGCCTCTCTCCTGGAGGCGCTCAGTCAGACCCAGTGGTGACATGTGGCAAGACGCTCCTCGGGGCGCGTCTTGCTTGGGCATCTCTCCTGGAGGCGCTCAGTCAGACCCAGTGGTGACATATGGCAAGACGCTCCTTCTTTGCGCAAGTTGCTTGGGCCTCTCTCCTGGAGGCCCTCTGTCAGACCCAGTGTTGACATGTGGCAAGACGCTCCTCGGGGCGCGTCTTGCTTGGGCCTCTCTCCTGGAGGCGCTCAGTCAGACCCAGTGTTGACATGTGGCAAGACGCTCCTCGGGGCGCGTCTTGCTTGGGCCTCTCTCCTGGAGGCGCTCAGTCAGACCGAGTGCTGACATGTGGCAAGACGCTCCTCGGGGCGCGTCTTGCTTGGGCCTCTCTCCTGGAGGCGCTCAGTCAGACCCATTGGTGACATATGGCAAGACACTCCTCGGGACACGTCTTGCTTGGGCCTCTCTCCTGGAGGCCCTCTGTCAGACCCTGTGTTCACATGTGGCAAGACACTCCTCGGGGCGCATCTTGCTCTGGCCTCTCTCCAGGAGGCCCGCTGTCAGACGCAGTGTTTACATGTGGCAAGACGCTCCTAGGGGCGCATCTTGCTTGGGCCTCTCTCCTGGAGGCGCTCAGTCAGACCGAGTGCTGACATGTGGCAAGACGCTCCTCGGGGCCCGTCTTGCTTGGGCCTCTCTCCTGGAGGCGCTCAGTCAGACCCAGTGGTGACATATGGCAAGACGCTCCTCGGGGCGCGTGTTGCTTGGGCCTCTCTCCTGGAGGCCCTCTGTCAGACCCAGTGTTGACATGTGGCAAGACGCTCCTCGGGGCGTTTCTTGCTTGGGCCTCTCGCCTGGAGGTGCTCAGTCAGACCCAGTGTTGACATGTGGCAAGACGCTCCTCGGGGCGTGTCTTGCTTGGGCCTCTCTCCTGGAGGCGCTCAGTCAGACCCAGTGTTGACATATGGCAAGACGCTCCTCGGGGCGTGTCTTGATTGGGCTTCTCTCCTGGAGGCCCTCAGTCAGACCCAGTGTTGACATGTGGCAAGACGCTCCTCGGGGCGCATCTTGCTGGGGACTCTCTCCTGGAGGCGCTCAGTCAGACCCAGTGTTGACATGTGGCAAGACGCTCCTCGGGGCGCGTCTTGCTTGGGCCTCTCTCCTGGAGGCGCTCAGTCAGAACCAGAGGTGACATGTGGCAAGACGCTCCTCGGGGCACGTATTGCTTGGGCCTCTCTCCTGGAGGCCCTCTGTCAGACCCAGTGTTGACATGTGGCAAGACGCTCCTCGGGGCGCGTCTTGCTTGGGCCTCTCTCCTGGAGGCCCTCTGTCAGACCCAGTGTTGACATGTGGCAAGACGCTCCTCGGGGCGCGTCTTGCTTGGGCCTCTCTCCTGGAGGCCCTCAATCAGACCCAGTGTTGACACGTGGCAAGACACTCCTCGGGGCGTGTCTTGCTTGGGCCTCTCTCCTGGAGGCGCTCAGTCAGACCCAGTGTTGACATGTGGCAAGACGCTCCTCGGGGCGCGTCTTGCTTGGGCCTCTCTCCTGGAGGCGCTCAGTCAGAACCAGAGGTGACATGTGGCAAGACGCTCCTCGGGGCGCGTCTTGATTGGGCCTCTCTCCTGGAGGCCCTCTGTCAGACCCAGTGTTGACATGTGGCAAGACACTCCTCGGGGCGCGTCTTGCTTGGGCTTCTCTCCTGGAGGCCCTCAGTCAGACCCAGTGTTGACAAGTGTCAAGACGCTCCTCGGGGCACGTCTTGCTTGGGCCTCTCTCCTGGAGGCGCTCAGTCAGACCGAGTGCTGACATGTGGCAAGACGCTCCTCGGGGCGCGTATTGCTTGGGCTTTTCTCCTGGAGGCACTCAGTCAGACCCATTGTTGACATGTGGCAAGACGCTCCTCGGGGCGCGTCTTGCTTGGGCCTCTCTCCTGGAGGCCCTCAATCAGACCCAGTGTTGACACGTGGCAAGACACTCCTCGGGGCGTGTCTTGCTTGGGCCTCTCTCCTGGAGGCGCTCAGTCAGACCCAGTGTTGACAGGTGGCAAGACGCTCCTCGGGGCGCGTCTTGCTTGGGCCTCTCTCCTGGAGGCGCTCATTCAGACCCAGTGTTGACATGTGGCAAGACACTCCTAGGGGCGCGTCTTGCTTGGGCCTCTCTCCTGGAGGCGCTCAGTCAGACCCAGTGTTGACATGTGGCAAGACGCTCCTCGGGGCGCGTCTTGCTTGGGCCTCTCTCCTGGAGACCCTCAATCAGACCCAGTGTTGACACGTGGCAAGACGCTCCTCGGGGCGCGTCTTGCTTGGGCCTCTCTCCTGGAGGCGCTCAGTCAGACCCAGTGGTGACATGTGGCAAGACGCTCCTCGGGGCGCGTCTTGCTTGGGCCTCTCTCCTGGAGGCGCTCAGTCAGAACCAGAGGTGACATGTGGCAAGACGCTCCTCGGGGCGCGTCTTGCTTGGGCCTCTCTCCTGGAGGCGCTCAGTCAGACCCAGTGTTGACATGTGGCAAGACGCTCCTCGGGGCGCGTCTTGATTGGGCTTCTCTCCTGGAGGCCCTCAGTCAGACCCAGTGTTGACATGTGGCAAGACGCTCCTCGGGGCGCGTCTTGATTGGGCTTCTCTCCTGGAGTACCTCAGTCAGACCCATTGTTGACATGTGGCAAGACGCTCCTCGGGGCGCGTCTTGCTTTGGCCTCTCTCCTGGAGGCGCTCAGTCAGACCGAGTGCTGACAAAAGGCAAGACGCTCCTCGGGGCGCGTCTTGCTGGGGACTCTCTCCTGGAGGCGCTCAGTCAGACCCAGTGTTGACATGTGGCAAGACGCTCCTCGGGGCGCGTCTTGCTTGGGCCTCTCTCCTGGAGGCGCTCAGTCAAACCCAGTGTTGACATGTGGCAAGACGCTCCTCGGGGCACGTCTTGCTTGGGCTTCTCTCCTGGAGGCCCTCAGTCAGACCCATTGTTGACATGTGGCAAGACGCTCCTCGGGGTGCGTCTTGCTTGGGCCTCTCTCCTGGAGGCGCTCAGTCAGACCGAGTAGTGACATGTGGCAAGATGCTCCTCGGGGCGCGTCTTGCTTGGGAATCTCTCCTGGAGGTGCTCAGTCAGACCGAGTGCTGACATGTGGCAAGACGCTCCTCGGGGCGCGTCTTGCTGGGGCTTCTCTCATGGAGGCACTCAGTCAGACCCAGTGTTGACATGTGGCAAGACGCTCCTCGGGGCTCGTCTTGCTTGGGCCTCTCTCCTGGAGGCGCTCAGTCAGACCCAGTGGTGACATGTGGCAAGACGCTCCTCGGGGCGCGTCTTGCTTGGGCATCTCTCCTGGAGGCGCTCAGTCAGACCCAGTGGTGACATATGGCAAGACGCTCCTTCTTTGCGCAAGTTGCTTGGGCCTCTCTCCTGGAGGCCCTCTGTCAGACCCAGTGTTGACATGTGGCAAGACGCTCCTCGGGGCGCGTCTTGCTTGGGCCTCTCTCCTGGAGGCGCTCAGTCAGACCCAGTGTTGACATGTGGCAAGACGCTCCTCGGGGCGCGTCTTGCTTGGGCCTCTCTCCTGGAGGCGCTCAGTCAGACCGAGTGCTGACATGTGGCAAGACGCTCCTCGGGGCGCGTCTTGCTTGGGCCTCTCTCCTGGAGGCGCTCAGTCAGACCCAGTGGTGACAGATGGCAAGACACTCCTCGGGACACGTCTTGCTTGGGCCTCTCTCCTGGAGGCCCTCTGTCAGACCCTGTGTTCACATGTGGCAAGACACTCCTCGGGGCGCATCTTGCTCTGGCCTCTCTCCAGGAGGCCCGCTGTCAGACGCAGTGTTTACATGTGGCAAGACGCTCCTAGGGGCGCATCTTGCTTGGGCCTCTCTCCTGGAGGCGCTCAGTCAGACCGAGTGCTGACATGTGGCAAGACGCTCCTCGGGGCCCGTCTTGCTTGGGCCTCTCTCCTGGAGGCGCTCAGTCAGACCCAGTGGTCACATATGGCAAGACGCTCCTCGGGGCGCGTGTTGCTTGGGCCTCTCTCCTGGAGGCCCTCTGTCAGACCCAGTGTTGACATGTGGCAAGACACTCCTTGGGGCGCGTCTTGCTTGGGCCTCTCTCCTGGAGGCGCTCAGTCAGACCCAGTGTTGACATGTGGCAGGACACTCCTTGGGGCGCGTCTTGCTTGGGCTTCTCTCATGGAGGCCCTCGGTCAGACCCAGTGTTGACAAGTGTCAAGACGCTCCTCGGGGCGCGTCTTGCTTGGGCCTCTCTCCTGGAGGCGCTCAGTCAGACCCATTGGTGACAGGTGGCAAGACGCTCCTTGGGGCGCGTCTTGCTTGGGCCTCTCTCCTGGAGGCTCTCAGTCAGACCCAGTGATGACATGTGGCAAGACGCTCCTCGGGGCGCGTCTTGCTTGGGCCTCTCTCCTGGAGGCGCTCAGTCACACCGAGTGCTGACATGTGGCATGACGCTCCTCGGGGCACGTATTGCTTGGGCCTCTCTCCTGGAGGCGCTCATTCAGACCCAGTGTTGACATGTGGCAAGACACTCCTAGGGGCGCGTCTTGCTTGGGCCTCTCTCCTGGAGGCGCTCAGTCAGACCCAGTGTTGACATGTGGCAAGACGCTCCTCGGGGTGCGTCTTGCTTGGGCCTCTCTCCTGGAGACCCTCAATCAGACCCAGTGTTGACACGTGGCAAGACGCTCCTCGGGGCGCGTCTTGCTTGGGCCTCTCTCCTGGAGGCGCTCAGTCAGACCGAGTAGTGACATGTGGCATGACGCTCCTCAGGGCGCGTCTTGCTTGGGCCTCTCTCCTGGAGGCGCTCAGTCAGACCCAGTGGTGACATGTGGCAAGACACTCCTCGGGGCGCGTCTTGCTTGGGCCTCTCTCCTGGAGGCCCTCTGTCAGACCCAGTGTTGACATGTGGCAAGACGCTTCTAGGGGCGCGTCTTGCTTGGGCCTCTCTCCTGGAGGCGCTCAGTCAGACCCAGTGTTGACATGTGGCAAGACACTCCTCGGGGCGCGTCTTGCTTGGGCCTCTCTCCTGGAGGCGCTCAGTCAGAACCAGAGGTGACATGTGGCAAGACGCTCCTCGGGGCGCGTCTTGCTTGGGCCAGTCTCCTGGAGGCGCTCAGTCAGACCCAGTGTTGACATGTGGCAAGACGCTCCTCGGGGCGCGTCTTGATTGGGCTTCTCTCCTGGAGTCCCTCAGTCAGACCCATTGTTGACATGTGGCAAGACGCTCCTCGGGGCGCGTCTTGCTTGGGCCTCTCTCCTGGAGGCGCTCAGTCAGACCGAGTGCTGACATAAGGCAAGACGCTCCTCGGGGCGCGTCTTGCTGGGGACTCTCTCCTGGAGGCGCTCAGTCAGACCCAGTGTTGACATGTGGCAAGACGCTCCTCGGGGCGCGTCTTGCTTGGGCCTCTCTCCTGGAGGCGCTCAGTCAAACCCAGTGTTGACATGTGGCAAGACGCTCCTCGGGGCACGTCTTGCTTGGGCTTCTCTCCTGGAGGCCCTCAGTCAGACCCATTGTTGACATGTGGCAAGACGCTCCTCGGGGTGCGTCTTGCTTGGGCCTCTCTCCTGGAGGCGCTCAGTCAGACCGAGTAGTGACATGTGGCAAGATGCTCCTCGGGGCGCGTCTTGCTTGGGAATCTCTCCTGGAGGTGCTCAGTCAGACCGAGTGCTGACATGTGGCAAGACGCTCCTCGGGGCGCGTCTTGCTGGGGCTTCTCTCATGGAGGCACTCAGTCAGACCCAGTGTTGACATGTGGCAAGACGCTCCTCGGGGCTCGTCTTGCTTGGGCCTCTCTCCTGGAGGCGCTCAGTCAGACCCAGTGGTGACATGTGGCAAGACGCTCCTCGGGGCGCGTCTTGCTTGGGCATCTCTCCTGGAGGCGCTCAGTCAGACCCAGTGGTGACATATGGCAAGACGCTCCTTCTTTGCGCAAGTTGCTTGGGCCTCTCTCCTGGAGGCCCTCTGTCAGACCCAGTGTTGACATGTGGCAAGACGCTCCTCGGGGCGCGTCTTGCTTGGGCCTCTCTCCTGGAGGCGCTCAGTCAGACCCAGTGTTGACATGTGGCAAGACGCTCCTCGGGGCGCGTCTTGCTTGGGCCTCTCTCCTGGAGGCGCTCAGTCAGACCGAGTGCTGACATGTGGCAAGACGCTCCTCGGGGCGCGTCTTGCTTGGGCCTCTCTCCTGGAGGCGCTCAGTCAGACCCAGTGGTGACAGATGGCAAGACACTCCTCGGGACACGTCTTGCTTGGGCCTCTCTCCTGGAGGCCCTCTGTCAGACCCTGTGTTCACATGTGGCAAGACACTCCTCGGGGCGCATCTTGCTCTGGCCTCTCTCCAGGAGGCCCGCTGTCAGACGCAGTGTTTACATGTGGCAAGACGCTCCTAGGGGCGCATCTTGCTTGGGCCTCTCTCCTGGAGGCGCTCAGTCAGACCGAGTGCTGACATGTGGCAAGACGCTCCTCGGGGCCCGTCTTGCTTGGGCCTCTCTCCTGGAGGCGCTCAGTCAGACCCAGTGGTCACATATGGCAAGACGCTCCTCGGGGCGCGTGTTGCTTGGGCCTCTCTCCTGGAGGCCCTCTGTCAGACCCAGTGTTGACATGTGGCAAGACACTCCTTGGGGCGCGTCTTGCTTGGGCCTCTCTCCTGGAGGCGCTCAGTCAGACCCAGTGTTGACATGTGGCAGGACACTCCTTGGGGCGCGTCTTGCTTGGGCTTCTCTCATGGAGGCCCTCGGTCAGACCCAGTGTTGACAAGTGTCAAGACGCTCCTCGGGGCGCGTCTTGCTTGGGCCTCTCTCCTGGAGGCGCTCAGTCAGACCCATTGGTGACAGGTGGCAAGACGCTCCTTGGGGCGCGTCTTGCTTGGGCCTCTCTCCTGGAGGCTCTCAGTCAGACCCAGTGATGACATGTGGCAAGACGCTCCTCGGGGCGCGTCTTGCTTGGGCCTCTCTCCTGGAGGCGCTCAGTCACACCGAGTGCTGACATGTGGCATGACGCTCCTCGGGGCACGTATTGCTTGGGCCTCTCTCCTGGAGGCGCTCATTCAGACCCAGTGTTGACATGTGGCAAGACACTCCTAGGGGCGCGTCTTGCTTGGGCCTCTCTCCTGGAGGCGCTCAGTCAGACCCAGTGTTGACATGTGGCAAGACGCTCCTCGGGGTGCGTCTTGCTTGGGCCTCTCTCCTGGAGACCCTCAATCAGACCCAGTGTTGACACGTGGCAAGACGCTCCTCGGGGCGCGTCTTGCTTGGGCCTCTCTCCTGGAGGCGCTCAGTCAGACCGAGTAGTGACATGTGGCATGACGCTCCTCAGGGCGCGTCTTGCTTGGGCCTCTCTCCTGGAGGCGCTCAGTCAGACCCAGTGGTGACATGTGGCAAGACACTCCTCGGGGCGCGTCTTGCTTGGGCCTCTCTCCTGGAGGCCCTCTGTCAGACCCAGTGTTGACATGTGGCAAGACGCTTCTAGGGGCGCGTCTTGCTTGGGCCTCTCTCCTGGAGGCGCTCAGTCAGACCCAGTGTTGACATGTGGCAAGACACTCCTCGGGGCGCGTCTTGCTTGGGCCTCTCTCCTGGAGGCGCTCAGTCAGAACCAGAGGTGACATGTGGCAAGACGCTCCTCGGGGCGCGTCTTGCTTGGGCCAGTCTCCTGGAGGCGCTCAGTCAGACCCAGTGTTGACATGTGGCAAGACGCTCCTCGGGGCGCGTCTTGATTGGGCTTCTCTCCTGGAGTCCCTCAGTCAGACCCATTGTTGACATGTGGCAAGACGCTCCTCGGGGCGCGTCTTGCTTGGGCCTCTCTCCTGGAGGCGCTCAGTCAGACCGAGTGCTGACATAAGGCAAGACGCTCCTCGGGGCGCGTCTTGCTGGGGACTCTCTCCTGGACGCGCTCAGTCAGACCCAGTGTTGACATGTGGCAAGACGCTCCTCGGGGCGCGTCTTGCTTGGGCCTCTCTCCTGGAGGCGCTCAGTCAAACCCAGTGTTGACATGTGGCAAGACGCTCCTCGGGGCACGTCTTGCTTGGGCTTCTCTCCTGGAGGCCCTCAGTCAGACCCATTGTTGACATGTGGCAAGACGCTCCTCGGGGTGCGTCTTGCTTGGGCCTCTCTCCTGGAGGCGCTCAGTCAGACCGAGTAGTGACATGTGGCAAGATGCTCCTCGGGGCGCGTCTTGCTTGGGCCTCTCTCCTGGAGGCGCTCAGTCAGACCGAGTGCTGACATGTGGCAAGACGCTCCTCGGGGCGCGTCTTGCTGGGGCTTCTCTCATGGAGGCACTCAGTCAGACCTAGTGTTGACATGTGGCAAGACGCTCCTCGGGGCTCGTCTTGCTTGGGCCTCTCTCCTGGAGGCGCTCAGTCAGACCCAGTGGTGACATGTGGCAAGACGCTCCTCGGGGCGCGTATTGCTTGGGCATCTCTCCTGGAGGCGCTCAGTCAGACCCAGTGGTGACATATGGCAAGACGCTCCTTCTTTGCGCGTGTTGCTTGGGCCTCTCTCCTGGAGGCCCTCTGTCAGACCCAGTGTTGACATGTGGCAAGACGCTCCTCGGGGCGCGTCTTGCTTGGGCCTCTCTCCTGGAGGTGTTCAGTCAGACCCAGTGTTGACATGTAGCAAGACGCTCCTAGGGGCGCGTCTTGCTTGGGCCTCTCTCCTGGAGGCGCTCAGTCAGACCGAGTGCTGACATGTGGCAAGACGCTCCTCGGGGCGCGTCTTGCTTGGGCCTCTCTCCTGGAGGCGCTCAGTCAGACCCAGTGGTGACATATGGCAAGACACTCCTCGGGGCACGTCTTGCTTGGGCCTCTCTCCTGGAGGCCCTCTGTCAGACCCAGTGTTCACATGTGGCAAGACACTCCTCGGGGCGCGTCTTGCTTGGGCCTCTCTCCAGGAGGCCCGCTGTCAGACGCAGTGTTGACATGTGGCAAGACGCTCCTAGGGGCGCATCTTGCTTGGGCCTCTCTCCTGGAGGAGCTCAGTCAGACCGAGTGCTGACATGTGGCAAGACGCTCCTCGGGGCCCGTCTTGCTTGGGCCTCTCTCCTGGAGGCGCTAAGTCAGACCCAGTGGTGACATATGGCAAGACTCTCCTCGGGGCGCGTGTTGCTTGGGCCTCTCTCCTGGAGGCCCTCTGTCAGACCCAGTGTTGACATGTGGCAAGACACTCCTCGGGGCGCGTCTTGCTTGGGCCTCTCTCCTGGAGGCGCTCAGTCAGACCCAGTGTTGACATGTGGCAAGACGCTCCTAGGGGCGCGTCTTGCTTGGGCCTCTCTCCTGGAGGCGCTCAGTCAGACCGAGTGCTGACATGTGGCAAGACTCTCCTCGGGGCACGTCTTGCTTGGGCTTCTCTCCTGGAGGCCCTCAGTCAGACCCATTGTTGACATGTGGCAAGACGCTCCTCGGGTTGCGTCTTGCTTGGGCCTCTCTCCTGGAGGCACTCAGTCAGACCGAGTAGTGACATGTGGCAAGACGCTTCTAGGGAAACGTATTGCTTGGGCCTCTCTCCTGGAGGCCCTCTGTCAGACCCAGTGTTGACATGTGGCAAGACGCTCCTCGGGGCGCGTCTTGCTTGGGCCTCTCTCCTGGAGGCCCTCAATCAGACCCAGTGTTGACACGTGGCAAGACGCTCCTCGGGGCGCGTCTTGCTTGGGCCTCTCTCCTGGAGGCGCTTAGTCAGACCCAGTAGTGACATGTGGCATGACGCTCCTAGGGGCGCGTCTTGCTTGGGCCTCTCTCCTGGAGGCGCTCAGTCAGACCCAGTGGTGACATGTGGCAAGACACTCCTCGGGGCGCGTCTTGCTTGGGCCTCTCTCCTGGAGGCGCTCAGTCAGACCCAGTGTTGACATGTGGCAAGACGCTCCTCGGGGCGCGTCTTGCTTGGGCCTCTCTCCTGGAGGCGCTCAGTCAAACCCAGTGTTGACATGTGGCAAGACGCTCCTCGGGGCACATCTTGCTTGGGCTTCTCTCCTGGAGGCCCTCAGTCAGACCCATTGTTGACATGTGGCAAGACGCTCCTCGGGGTGCGTCTTGCTTGGGCCTCTCTCCTGGAGGCGCTCAGTCAGACCGAGTAGTGACATGTGGCAAGATGCTCCTCGGGGCGCGTCTTGCTTGGGCCTCTCTCCTGGAGGCGCTCAGTCAGACCGAGTGCTGACATGTGGCAAGACGCTCCTCAGGGCGCGTCTTGCTGGGGCTTCTCTCATGGAGGCATTCAGTCAGACCCAGTGTTGACATGTGGCAAGACGCTCCTCGGGGCGCGTCTTGCTTGGGCCTCTCTCCTGGAGGCGCTCAGTCAGACCCAGTGGTGACATGTGGCAAGACGCTCCTCGGGGCGCGTCTTGCTTGGGCATCTCTCCTGGAGGCGCTCAGTCAGACCCAGTGGTGACATATGGCAAGACGCTCCTTCTTTGCGCGTGTTGCTTGGGCCTCTCTCCTGGAGGCCCTCTGTCAGACCCAGTGTTGACATGTGGCAAGACGCTCCTAGGGGCGAATCTTGCTTGGGCCTCTCTCCTGGAGGAGCTCAGTCAGACCGAGTGCTGACATGTGGCAAGACGCTCCTCGGGGCCCGTCTTGCTTGGGCTTCTCTCCTGGAGGCCCTCAGTCAGACCCATTGTTGACATGTGGCAAGACGCTCCTCGGGGTGCGTCTTGCTTGGGCCTCTCTCCTGGAGGCGCTCAGTCAGACCGAGTAGTGACATGTGGCAAGATGCTCCTCGGGGCGCGTCTTGCTTGGGCCTCTCTCCTGGAGGCGCTCAGTCAGACCGAGTGCTGACATGTGGCAAGACGCTCCTCGGGGCACGTCTTGCTGGGGCTTCTCTCATGGAGGCACTCAGTCAGACCTAGTGTTGACATGTGGCAAGACGCTCCTCGGGGCTCGTCTTGCTTGGGCCTCTCTCCTGGAGGCGCTCAGTCAGACCCAGTGGTGACATGTGGCAAGACGCTCCTCGGGGCGCGTCTTGCTTGGGCATCTCTCCTGGAGGCGCTCAGTCAGACCCAGTGGTGACATATGGCAAGACGCTCCTTCTTTGCGCGTGTTGCTTGGGCCTCTCTCCTGGAGGCCCTCTGTCAGACCCAGTGTTGACATGTGGCAAGACGCTCCTCGGGGCGCGTCTTGCTTGGGCCTCTCTCCTGGAGGCGTTCAGTCAGACCCAGTGTTGACATGTGGCAAGACGCTCCTAGGGGCGCGTCTTGCTTGGGCCTCTCTCCTGGAGGCGCTCAGTCAGACCGAGTGCTGACATGTGGCAAGACGCTCCTCGGGGCGCGTCTTGCTTGGGCCTCTCTCCTGGAGGCGCTCAGTCAGACCCAGTGGTGACATATGGCAAGACACTCCTCGGGGCACGTCTTGCTTGGGCCTCTCTCCTGGAGGCCCTCTGTCAGACCCAGTGTACACATGTGGCAAGACACTCCTCGGGGCGCGTCTTGCTTGGGCCTCTCTCCAGGAGGCCCGCTGTCAGACGCAGTGTTGACATGTGGCAAGACGCTCCTAGGGGTGCATCTTGCTTGGGCCTCTCTCCTGGAGGAGCTCAGTCAGACCGAGTGCTGACATGTGGCAAGACGCTCCTCGGGGCCCGTCTGGCTTGGGCCTCTCTCCTGGAGGCGCTAAGTCAGACCCAGTGGTGACATATGGCAAGACTCTCCTCGGGGCGCGTGTTGCTTGGGCCTCTCTCCTGGAGGCCCTCTGTCAGACCCAGTGTTGACATGTGGCAAGACACTCCTCGGGGCGCGTCTTGCTTGGGCCTCTCTCCTGGAGGCGCTCAGTCAGACCCAGTGTTGACATGTGGCAAGACGCTCCTAGGGGCGCGTCTTAATTGGGCCTCTCTCCTGGAGGCGCTTAGTCAGACCGAGTGCTGACATGTGGCAAGACTCTCCTCGGGGCACGTCTTGCTTGGGCTTCTCTCCTGGAGGCCCTCAGTCAGACCCATTGTTGACATGTGGCAAGACGCTCCTCGGGTTGCGTCTTGCTTGGGCCTCTCTCCTGGAGGCACTCAGTCCGACCGAGTAGTGACATGTGGCAAGACGCTTCTAGGGGCACGTATTGCTTGGGCCTCTCTCCTGGAGGCCCTCTGTCAGACCCAGTGTTGACATGTGGCAAGACGCTCCTCGGGGCGCGTCTTGCTTGGGCCTCTCTCCTGGAGGCCCTCAATCAGACCCAGTGTTGACACGTGGCAAGACGCTCCTCGGGGCGCGTCTTGCTTGGGCCTCTCTCCTGGAGGCGCTTAGTCAGACCCAGTAGTGACATGTGGCATGACGCTCCTCGGGGCGCGTCTTGCTTGGGCCTCTCTCCTGGAGGCGCTCAGTCAGACCCAGTGGTGACATGTGGCAAGACACTCCTCGGGGCGCGTCTTGCTTGGGCCTCTCTCCTGGAGGCGCTCAGTCAGACCCAGTGTTGACATGTGGCAAGACGCTCCTCGGGGCGCGTCTTGCTTGGGCCTCTCTCCTGGAGGCGCTCAGTCAAACCCAGTGTTGACATGTGGCAAGACGCTCCTCGGGGCACATCTTGCTTGGGCTTCTCTCCTGGAGGCCCTCAGTCAGACCCATTGTTGACATGTGGCAAGACGCTCCTCGGGGTGCGTCTTGCTTGGGCCTCTCTCCTGGAGGCGCTCAGTCAGACCGAGTAGTGACATGTGGCAAGATGCTCCTCGGGGCGCGTCTTGCTTGGGCCTCTCTCCTGGAGGCGCTCAGTCAGACCGAGTGCTGACATGTGGCAAGACGCTCCTCGGGGCGCGTCTTGCTGGGGCTTCTCTCATGGAGGCACTCAGTCAGACCCAGTGTTGACATGTGGCAAGACGCTCCTCGGGGCGCGTCTTGCTTGGGCCTCTCTCCTGGAGGCGCTCAGTCAGACCCAGTGGTGACATGTGGCAAGACGCTCCTCGGGGCGCGTCTTGCTTGGGCATCTCTCCTGGAGGCGCTCAGTCAGACCCAGTGGTGACATATGGCAAGACGCTCCTTCTTTGCGCGTGTTGCTTGGGCCTCTCTCCTGGAGGCCCTCTGTCAGACCCAGTGTTGACATGTGGCAAGACGCTCCTAGGGGCGCATCTTGCTTGGGCCTCTCTCCTGGAGGAGCTCAGTCAGACCGAGTGCTGACATGTGGCAAGACGCTCCTCGGGGCCCGTCTTGCTTGGGCTTCTCTCCTGGAGGCCCTCAGTCAGACCCATTGTTGACATGTGGCAAGACGCTCCTCGGGGTGCGTCTTGCTTGGGCCTCTCTCCTGGAGGCGCTCAGTCAGACCGAGTAGTGACATGTGGCAAGATGCTCCTCGGGGCGCGTCTTGCTTGGGCCTCTCTCCTGGAGGCGCTCAGTCAGACCGAGTGCTGACATGTGGCAAGACGCTCCTCGGGGCACGTCTTGCTGGGGCTTCTCTCATGGAGGCACTCAGTCAGACCTAGTGTTGACATGTGGCAAGACGCTCCTCGGGGCTCGTCTTGCTTGGGCCTCTCTCCTGGAGGCGCTCAGTCAGACCCAGTGGTGACATGTGGCAAGACGCTCCTCGGGGCGCGTCTTGCTTGGGCATCTCTCCTGGAGGCGCTCAGTCAGACCCAGTGGTGACATATGGCAAGACGCTCCTTCTTTGCGCGTGTTGCTTGGGCCTCTCTCCTGGAGGCCCTCTGTCAGACCCAGTGTTGACATGTGGCAAGACGCTCCTCGGGGCGCGTCTTGCTTGGGCCTCTCTCCTGGAGGCGTTCAGTCAGACCCAGTGTTGACATGTGGCAAGACGCTCCTAGGGGCGCGTCTTGCTTGGGCCTCTCTCCTGGAGGCGCTCAGTCAGACCGAGTGCTGACATGTGGCAAGACGCTCCTCGGGGCGCGTCTTGCTTGGGCCTCTCTCCTGGAGGCGCTCAGTCAGACCCAGTGGTGACATATGGCAAGACACTCCTCGGGGCACGTCTTGCTTGGGCCTCTCTCCTGGAGGCCCTCTGTCAGACCCAGTGTACACATGTGGCAAGACACTCCTCGGGGCGCGTCTTGCTTGGGCCTCTCTCCAGGAGGCCCGCTGTCAGACGCAGTGTTGACATGTGGCAAGACGCTCCTAGGGGCGCATCTTGCTTGGGCCTCTCTCCTGGAGGAGCTCAGTCAGACCGAGTGCTGACATGTGGCAAGACGCTCCTCGGGGCCCGTCTGGCTTGGGCCTCTCTCCTGGAGGCGCTAAGTCAGACCCAGTGGTGACATATGGCAAGACTCTCCTCGGGGCGTGTGTTGCTTGGGCCTCTCTCCTGGAGGCCCTCTGTCAGACCCAGTGTTGACATGTGGCAAGACACTCCTCGGGGCGCGTCTTGCTTGGGCCTCTCTCCTGGAGGCGCTCAGTCAGACCCAGTGTTGACATGTGGCAAGACGCTCCTAGGGGCGCGTCTTAATTGGGCCTCTCTCCTGGAGGCGCTTAGTCAGACCGAGTGCTGACATGTGGCAAGACTCTCCTCGGGGCACGTCTTGCTTGGGCTTCTCTCCTGGAGGCCCTCAGTCAGACCCATTGTTGACATGTGGCAAGACGCTCCTCGGGGTGCGTCTTGCTTGGGCCTCTCTCCTGGAGGCACTCAGTCAGACCGAGTAGTGACATGTGGCAAGACACTTCTAGGGGCACGTATTGCTTGGGCCTCTCTCCTGGAGGCCCTCTGTCAGACCCAGTGTTGACATGTGGCAAGACGCTCCTCGGGGCGCGTCTTGCTTGGGCCTCTCTCCTGGAGGCCCTCAATCAGACCCAGTGTTGACACGTGGCAAGACGCTCCTCGGGGCGTGTCTTGCTTGGGCCTCTCTCCTGGAGGCGCTTAGTCAGACCCAGTAGTGACATGTGGCATGACGCTCCTCGGGGCGCGTCTTGCTTGGGCCTCTCTCCTGGAGGCGCTCAGTCAGACCCAGTGGTGACATGTGGCAAGACACTCCTCGGGGCGCGTCTTGCTTTGGGCCTCTCTCCTGGAGGCCCTCTGTCAGACCCAGTGTTGACATGTGGCACGACGCTTCTAGGGGCGCGTCTAGCTTGGGCCTCTCTCCTGGAGGCGCTCAGTCAGACCCAGTGTTGACATGTGGCAAGACGCTCCTCGGGGCGCGTCTTGCTTGGGCCTCTCTCCTGGAGGCGCTCAGTCAGAACCAGAGGTGACATGTGGCAAGACGCTCCTCGGGTCGCGTCTTGCTTGGGCCTCTCTCCTGGAGGCGCTCAGTCAGACCCAGTGTTGACATGTGGCAAGACGCTCCTCGGGGCGCGTCTTGCTTGGGCCTCTCTCCTGGAGGCGCTCAGTCAAACCCAGTGTTGACATGTGGCAAGACGCTCCTCGGGGCGCGTCTTGCTTGGGCTTCTCTCCTGGAGGCCCTCAGTCAGACCCATTGTTGACATGTGGCAAGACGCTCCTCGGGGTGCGTCTTGCTTGGGCCTCTCTCCTGGAGGCGCTCAGTCAGACCGAGTAGTGACATGTGGCAAGATGATCCTCGGGGCGCGTCTTGCTTGGGCCTCTCTCCTGGAGGCGCTCAGTCAGACCGAGTGCTGACATGTGGCAAGACGCTCCTCGGGGCGCGTCTTGCTGGGGCTTCTCTCAAGGAGGCACTCAGTCAGACCCAGTGTTGACATGTGGCAAGACGCTCCTCGGGGCGCATCTTGCTTGGGCCTCTCTCCTGGAGGAGCTCAGTCAGACCGAGTGCTGACATGTGGCAAGACGCTCCTCGGGGCCCATCTTGCTTGGGCCTCTCTCCTGGAGGCGCTCAGTCAGACCCAGTGGAGACATATGGCAAGACGCTCCTCGGGGCGCGTGTTGCTTGGGCCTCTCTCCTGGAGGCGCTCAGTCAGACCCAGTGGTGACATGTGGCAAGACGCTCCTCGGGGCGCGTCTTGCTTGGGCATCTCTCCTGGAGGCGCTCAGTCAGACCCAGTGGTGACATATGGCAAGACGCTCCTTCTTTGCGCGTGTTGCTTGGGCCTCTCTCCTGGAGGCCCTCTGTCAGACCCAGTGTTGACATGTGGCAAGACGCTCCTCGGGGCGCGTCTTGCTTGGGCCTCTCTCCTGGAGGCCCTCAATCAGACCCAGTGTTGACACGTGGCAAGACGCTCCTCGGGGCGTGTCTTGCTTGGGCCTCTCTCCTGGAGGCGCTTAGTCAGACCCAGTAGTGACATGTGGCATGACGCTCCTCGGGGCGCGTCTTGCTTGGGCCTCTCTCCTGGAGGCGCTCAGTCAGACCCAGTGGTGACATGTGGCAAGACACTCCTCGGGGCGCGTCTTGCTTTGGGCCTCTCTCCTGGAGGCCCTCTGTCAGACCCAGTGTTGACATGTGGCACGACGCTTCTAGGGGCGCGTCTAGCTTGGGCCTCTCTCCTGGAGGCGCTCAGTCAGACCCAGTGTTGACATGTGGCAAGACGCTCCTCGGGGCGCGTCTTGCTTGGGCCTCTCTCCTGGAGGCGCTCAGTCAGAACCAGAGGTGACATGTGGCAAGACGCTCCTCGGGTCGCGTCTTGCTTGGGCCTCTCTCCTGGAGGCGCTCAGTCAGACCCAGTGTTGACATGTGGCAAGACGCTCCTCAGGGCGCGTCTTGCTTGGGCCTCTCTCCTGGAGGCGCTCAGTCAAACCCAGTGTTGACATGTGGCAAGACGCTCCTCGGGGCACGTCTTGCTTGGGCTTCTCTCCTGGAGGCCCTCAGTCAGACCCATTGTTGACATGTGGCAAGACGCTCCTCGGGGTGCGTCTTGCTTGGGCCTCTCTCCTGGAGGCGCTCAGTCAGACCGAGTAGTGACATGTGGCAAGATGATCCTCGGGGCGTGTCTTGCTTGGGCCTCTCTCCTGGAGGCGCTCAGTCAGACCGAGTGCTGACATGTGGCAAGACGCTCCTCGGGGCGCGTCTTGCTGGGGCTTCTCTCAAGGAGGCACTCAGTCAGACCCAGTGTTGACATGTGGCAAGACGCTCCTCGGGGCGCATCTTGCTTGGGCCTCTCTCCTGGAGGAGCTCAGTCAGACCGAGTGCTGACATGTGGCAAGACGCTCCTCGGGGCCCATCTTGCTTGGGCCTCTCTCCTGGAGGCGCTCAGTCAGACCCAGTGGAGACATATGGCAAGACGCTCCTCGGGGCGCGTGTTGCTTGGGCCTCTCTCCTGGAGGCGCTCAGTCAGACCCAGTGGTGACATGTGGCAAGACGCTCCTCGGGGCGCGTCTTGCTTGGGCATCTCTCCTGGAGGCGCTCAGTCAGACCCAGTGGTGACATATGGCAAGACGCTCCTTCTTTGCGCATGTTGCTTGGGCCTCTCTCCTGGAGGCCCTCTGTCAGACCCAGTGTTGACATGTGGCAAGACGCTCCTAGGGGCGCATCTTGCTTGGGCCTCTCTCCTGGAGGAGCTCAGTCAGACCGAGTGCTGACATGTGGCAAGACGCTCCTCGGGGCCCATCTTGCTTGGGCCTCTCTCCTGGAGGCGCTCAGTCAGACCCAGTGGAGACATATGGCAAGACGCTCCTCGGGGCGCGTGTTGCTTGGGCCTCTCTCCTGGAGGCCCTCTGTCAGACCCAGTGTTGACATGTGGCAAGACGCTCCTCGGGGCGTGTCTTGCTTGGGCCTCTCTCCTGGAGGCGCTCAGTCAGACCCAGTGTTGACATGTGGCAAGACGCTCCTAGGGGCACGTCTTGCTTGGGCCTCTCTCCTGGAGGCGCTCAGTCAGACCGAGTGCTGACATGTGGCAAGACTCTCCTCGGGGCACGTCTTGCTTGGGCTTCTCTCCTGGAGGCCCTCAGTCAGACCCATTGTTGACATGTGGCAAGACGCTCCTCGGGGTGCGTCTTGCTTGGGCCTCTCTCCTGGAGGCGCTCAGTCAGACCGAGTAGTGACATGTGGCAAGACGCTTCTAGGGGCACGTATTGCTTGGGCCCCTCTCCTGGAGGCCCTCTGTCAGACCCAGTGTTGACATGTGGCAAGACGCTCCTCGGGGCGCGTCTTGCTTGGGCCTCTCTCCTGGAGGCCCTCAATCAGACCCAGTGTTCACACGTGGCAAGACGCTCCTCGGGGCGCGTCTTGCTTGGGCCTCTCTCCTGGAGGCGCTTAGTCAGACCGAGTAGTGACATGTGGCATGACGCTCCTCGGGGCGCGTCTTGCTTGGGCCTCTCTCCTGGAGGCGCTCAGTCAGACCCAGTGGTGACATGTGGCAAGACACTCCTCGGGGCGCGTCTTGCTTGGGCCTCTCTCCTGGAGGCCCTCTGTCAGACCCAGTGTTGACATGTGGCAAGACGCTTCTAGGGGCGCGTCTTGCTTGGGCCTCTCTCCTTGAGGCGCTCAGTCAGACCCAGTGTTGACATGTGGCAAGACGCTCCTCGGGGCGCGTCTTTCTTGGGCCTCTCTCCTGGAGGCGCTCAGTCAGAACCAGAGGTGACATGTGGCAAGACGCTCCTCGGGGCGCGTCTTGCTTGGGCCTCTCTCCTGGAGGCGCTCAGTCAGACCCAGTGTTGACATGTGGCAAGACGCTCCTCGGGGCGCGTCTTGATTGGGCTTCTCTCCTGGAGGCCCTCAGTCAGACCCAGTGTTGACATGTGGCAAGACGCTCCTCGGGGCGCGTCTTGATTGGGCTTCTCTCCTGGAGTCCCTCAGTCAGACCCATTGTTGACATGTGGCAAGACGCTCCTCGGGGCGCGTCTTGCTTGGGCCTCTGTCCTGGAGGCGCTCAGTCAGACCGAGTGCTGACATAAGGCAAGACGCTCCTCGGGGCGCGTCTTGCTGGGGACTCTCTCCTGGAGGCGCTCAGTCAGACCCAGTGTTGACATGTGGCAAGACGCTCCTCGGGGCGCGTCTTGCTTGGGCCTCTCTCCTGGAGGCGCTCAGTCAAACCCAGTGTTGACATGTGGCAAGACGCTCCTCGGGGCACGTCTTGCTTGGGCTTCTCTCCTGGAGGCCCTCAGTCAGACCCATTGTTGACATGTGGCAAGACGCTCCTCGGGGTGCGTCTTGCTTGGGCCTCTCTCCTGGAGGCGCTCAGTCAGACCGAGTAGTGACATGTGGCAAGATGCTCCTCGGGGCGCGTCTTGCTTGGGCCTCTCTCCTGGAGGCGCTCAGTCAGACCGAGTGCTGACATGTGGCAAGACGCTCCTCGGGGCGCGTCTTGCTGGGGCTTCTCTCATGGAGGCACTCAGTCAGACCCAGTGTTGACATGTGGCAAGACGCTCCTCGGGGCTCGTCTTGCTTGGGCCTCTCTCCTGGAGGCGCTCAGTCAGACCCAGTGGTGACATGTGGCAAGACGCTCCTCGGGGCGCGTCTTGCTTGGGCATCTCTCCTGGAGGCGCTCAGTCAGACCCAGTGGTGGCATATGGCAAGACGCTCCTTCTTTGCGCGTGTTGCTTGGGCCTCTCTCCTGGAGGCCCTCTGTCAGACCCAGTGTTGACATGTGGCAAGACGCTCCTCGGGGCGCGTCTTGCTTGGGCCTCTCTCCTGGAGGCGCTCAGTCAGACCCAGTGTTGACATGTGGCAAGACGCTCCTAGGGGCGCGTCTTGCTTGGGCCTCTCTCCTGGAGGCGCTCAGTCAGACCGAGTGCTGACATGTGGCAAGACGCTCCTCGGGGCGCGTCTTGCTTGGGCCTCTCTCCTGGAGGCGCTCAGTCAGACCGTGTGCTGACATGTGGCAAGACGCTCCGCGGGGCGCGTCTTGCTTGGGCCTCTCTCCTGGAGGCGCTCAGTCAGACCCAGTGGTGACATATGGCAAGACACTCCTCGGGGCGCGTGTTGCTTGGGCCTCTCTACAGGAGCCCCGATGTCAGACCCATTGTTGACATGTGGCAAGACGCTCCTCGGGGTGCGTCTTGCTTGGGCCTCTCTCCTGGAGGCGCTCAGTCAGACCGAGTAGTGACATGTGGCAAGACGCTTCTAGGGGCACGTATTGCTTGGGCCTCTCTCCTGGAGGCCCTCTGTCAGACCCAGTGTTGACATGTGGCAAGACGCTCCTCGGGGCGCGTCTTGCTTGGGCCTCTCTCCTGGAGGCCCTCAATCAGACCCAGTGTTGACACGTGGCAAGACGCTCCTCGGGGCGCGTCTTGCTTGGGCCTCTCTCCTGGAGGCGCTTAGTCAGACCGAGTAGTGACATGTGGCATGACGCTCCTCGGGGCGCGTCTTGCTTGGGCCTCTCTCCTGGAGGCGCTCAGTCAGACCCAGTGGTGACATGTGGCAAGACGCTCCTCGGGGCGCGTCTTGCTTGGGCCTCTCTCCTGGAGGCGCTCAGTCAAACCCAGTGTTGACATGTGGCAAGACGCTCCTCGGGGCACATCTTGCTTGGGCTTCTCTCCTGGAGGCCCTCAGTCAGACCCATTGTTGACATGTGGCAAGACGCTCCTCGGGGTGCGTCTTGCTTGGGCCTCTCTCCTGGAGGCGCTCAGTCAGACCGAGTGCTGACATGTGGCAAGACGCTCCTCGGGGCGCGTCTTGCTGGGGCTTCTCTCATGGAGGCACTCAGTCAGACCCAGTGTTGACATGTGGCAAGACGCTCCTCGGGGCGCGTCTTGCTTGGGCCTCTCTCCTGGAGGCGCTCAGTCAGACCCAGTGGTGACATGTGGCAAGACGCTCCTCGGGGCGCGTCTTGCTTGGGCATCTCTCCTGGAGGCGCTCAGTCAGACCCAGTGGTGACATATGGCAAGACGCTCCTTCTTTGCGCGTGTTGCTTGGGCCTCTCTCCTGGAGGCCCTCTGTCAGACCCAGTGTTGACATGTGGCAAGACGCTCCTAGGGGCGCATCTTGCTTGGGCCTCTCTCCTGGAGGAGCTCAGTCAGACCGAGTGCTGACATGTGGCAAGACGCTCCTCGGGGCCCGTCTTGCTTGGGCTTCTCTCCTGGAGGCCCTCAGTCAGACCCATTGTTGACATGTGGCAAGACGCTCCTCGGGGTGCGTCTTGCTTGGGCCTCTCTCCTGGAGGCGCTCAGTCAGACCGAGTGCTGACATGTGGCAAGACGCTCCTCGGGGCGCGTCTTGCTGGGGCTTCTCTCATGGAGGCACTCAGTCAGACCTAGTGTTGACATGTGGCAAGACGCTCCTCGGGGCTCGTCTTGCTTGGGCCTCTCTCCTGGAGGCGCTCAGTCAGACCCAGTGGTGACATGTGGCAAGACGCTCCTTCTTTGCGCGTGTTGCTTGGGCCTCTCTCCTGGAGGCCCTCTGTCAGACCCAGTGTTGACATGTGGCAAGACGCTCCTCGGGGCGCGTCTTGCTTGGGCCTCTCTCCTGGAGGCGTTCAGTCAGACCCAGTGTTGACATGTGGCAAGACGCTCCTAGGGGCGCGTCTTGCTTGGGCCTCTCTCCTGGAGGCGCTCAGTCAGACCGAGTGCTGACATGTGGCAAGACGCTCCTCGGGGCGCGTCTTGCTTGGGCCTCTCTCCTGGAGGCGCTCAGTCAGACCCAGTGGTGACATATGGCAAGACACTCCTCGGGGCACGTCTTGCTTGGGCCTCTCTCCTGGAGGCCCTCTGTCAGACCCAGTGTACACATGTGGCAAGACACTCCTCGGGGCGCGTCTTGCTTGGGCCTCTCTCCAGGAGGCCCGCTGTCAGACGCAGTGTTGACATGTGGCAAGACGCTCCTAGGGGCGCATCTTGCTTGGGCCTCTCTCCTGGAGGAGCTCAGTCAGACCGAGTGCTGACATGTGGCAAGACGCTCCTAGGGGCCCGTCTTGCTTGGGCCTCTCTCCTGGAGGCGCTAAGTCAGACCCAGTGGTGACATATGGCAAGACTCTCCTCGGGGCGCGTGTTGCTTGGGCCTCTCTCCTGGAGGCCCTCTGTCAGACCCAGTGTTGACATGTGGCAAGACACTCCTCGGGGCGCGTCTTGCTTGGGCCTCTCTCCTGGAGGCGCTCAGTCAGACCCAGTGTTGACATGTGGCAAGACGCTCCTAGGGGCGCGTCTTAATTGGGCCTCTCTCCTGGAGGCGCTCAGTCAGACCGAGTGCTGACATGTGGCAAGACTCTCCTCGGGGCACGTCTTGCTTGGGCTTCTCTCCTGGAGGCCCTCAGTCAGACCCATTGTTGACATGTGGCAAGACGCTCCTCGGGGTGCGTCTTGCTTGGGCCTCTCTCCTGGAGGCACTCAGTCAGACCGAGTAGTGACATGTGGCAAGACGCTTCTAGGGGCACGTATTGCTTGGGCCTCTCTCCTGGAGGCCCTCTGTCAGACCCAGTGTTGACATGTGGCAAGACGCTCCTCGGGGCGCGTCTTGCTTGGGCCTCTCTCCTGGAGGCCCTCAATCAGACCCAGTGTTGACACGTGGCAAGACGCTCCTCGGGGCGCGTCTTGCTTGGGCCTCTCTCCTGGAGGCGCTTAGTCAGACCCAGTAGTGACATGTGGCATGACGCTCCTCGGGGCGCGTCTTGCTTGGGCCTCTCTCCTGGAGGCGCTCAGTCAGACCCAGTGGTGACATGTGGCAAGACACTCCTCGGGGCGCGTCTTGCTTTGGGCCTCTCTCCTGGAGGCCCTCTGTCAGACCCAGTGTTGACATGTGGCATGACGCTTCTAGGGGCACGTCTAGCTTGGGCCTCTCTCCTGGAGGCGCTCAGTCAGACCCAGTGTTGACATGTGGCAAGACGCTCCTCGGGGCGCGTCTTGCTTGGGCCTCTCTCCTGGAGGCGCTCAGTCAGAACCAGAGGTGACATGTGGCAAGACGCTCCTCGGGTCGCGTCTTGCTTGGGCCTCTCTCCTGGAGGCGCTCAGTCAGACCCAGTGTTGACATGTGGCAAGACGCTCCTCGGGGCGCGTCTTGCTTGGGCCTCTCTCCTGGAGGCGCTCAGTCAAACCCAGTGTTGACATGTGGCAAGACGCTCCTCGGGGCACGTCTTGCTTGGGCTTCTCTCCTGGAGGCCCTCAGTCAGACCCATTGTTGACATGTGGCAAGACGCTCCTCGGGGCGCATCTTGCTTGGGCCTCTCTCCTGGAGGAGCTCAGTCAGACCGAGTGCTGACATGTGGCAAGACGCTCCTCGGGGCCCATCTTGCTTGGGCCTCTCTCCTGGAGGCGCTCAGTCAGACCCAGTGGAGACATATGGCAAGACGCTCCTCGGGGCGCGTGTTGCTTGGGCCTCTCTCCTGGAGGCGCTCAGTCAGACCGAGTAGTGACATGTGGCAAGATGATCCTCGGGGCGCGTCTTGCTTGGGCCTCTCTCCTGGAGGCGCTCAGTCAGACCGAGTGCTGACATGTGGCAAGACGCTCCTCGGGGCGCGTCTTGCTGGGGCTTCTCTCAAGGAGGCACTCAGTCAGACCCAGTGTTGACATGTGGCAAGACGCTCCTCGGGGCGCATCTTGCTTGGGCCTCTCTCCTGGAGGAGCTCAGTCAGACCGAGTGCTGACATGTGGCAAGACGCTCCTCGGGGCCCATCTTGCTTGGGCCTCTCTCCTGGAGGCGCTCAGTCAGACCCAGTGGAGACATATGGCAAGACGCTCCTCGGGGCGCGTGTTGCTTGGGCCTCTCTCCTGGAGGCCCTCTGTCAGACCCAGTGTTGACATGTGGCAAGACGCTCCTCGGGGCGTGTCTTGCTTGGGCCTCTCTCCTGGAGGCGCTCAGTCAGACCCAGTGTTGACATGTGGCAAGACGCTCCTAGGGGCACGTCTTGCTTGGGCCTCTCTCCTGGAGGCGCTCAGTCAGACCGAGTGCTGACATGTGGCAAGACTCTCCTCGGGGCACGTCTTGCTTGGGCTTCTCTCCTGGAGGCCCTCAGTCAGACCCATTGTTGACATGTGGCAAGACGCTCCTCGGGGTGCGTCTTGCTTGGGCCTCTCTCCTGGAGGCGCTCAGTCAGACCGAGTAGTGACATGTGGCAAGACGCTTCTAGGGGCACGTATTGCTTGGGCCCCTCTCCTGGAGGCCCTCTGTCAGACCCAGTGTTGACATGTGGCAAGACGCTCCTCGGGGCGCGTCTTGCTTGGGCCTCTCTCCTGGAGGCCCTCAATCAGACCCAGTGTTCACACGTGGCAAGACGCTCCTCGGGGCGCGTCTTGCTTGGGCCTCTCTCCTGGAGGCGCTTAGTCAGACCGAGTAGTGACATGTGGCATGACGCTCCTCGGGGCGCGTCTTGCTTGGGCCTCTCTCCTGGAGGCGCTCAGTCAGACCCAGTGGTCACATGTGGCAAGACACTCCTCGGGGCGCGTCTTGCTTGGGCCTCTCTCCTGGAGGCCCTCTGTCAGACCCAGTGTTGACATGTGGCAAGACGCTTCTAGGGGCGCGTCTTGCTTGGGCCTCTCTCCTTGAGGCGCTCAGTCAGACCCAGTGTTGACATGTGGCAAGACGCTCCTCGGGGCGCGTCTTGCTTGGGCCTCTCTCCTGGAGGCGCTCAGTCAGAACCAGAGGTGACATGTGGCAAGACGCTCCTCGGGGCGCGTCTTGCTTGGGCCTCTCTCCTGGAGGCGCTCAGTCAGACCCAGTGTTGACATGTGGCAAGACGCTCCTCGGGGCGCGTCTTGATTGGGCTTCTCTCCTGGAGGCCCTCAGTCAGACCCAGTGTTGACATGTGGCAAGACGCTCCTCGGGGCACGTCTTGCTTGGGCTTCTCTCCTGGAGGCCCTCAGTCAGACCCATTGTTGACATGTGGCAAGACGCTCCTCGGGGTGCGTCTTGCTTGGGCCTCTCTCCTGAAGGCGCTCAGTCAGACCGAGTAGTGACATGTGGCAAGATGCTCCTCGGGGCGCGTCTTGCTTGGGCCTCTCTCCTGGAGGCGCTCAGTCAGACCGAGTGCTGACATGTGGCAAGACGCTCCTCGGGGCGCGTCTTGCTGGGGCTTCTCTCATGGAGGCACTCAGTCAGACCCAGTGTTGACATGTGGCAAGACGCTCCTCGGGGCTCGTCTTGCTTGGGCCTCTCTCCTGGAGGCGCTCAGTCAGACCCAGTGGTGACATGTGGCAAGACGCTCCTCGGGGCGCGTCTTGCTTGGGAATCTCTCCTGGAGGCGCTCAGTCAGACCCAGTGGTGACATATGGCAAGACGCTCCTTCTTTGCGCGTGTTGCTTGGGCCTCTCTCCTGGAGGCCCTCTGTCAGACCCAGTGTTGACATGTGGCAAGACGCTCCTCGGGGCGCGTCTTGCTTGGGCCTCTCTCCTGGAGGCGCTCAGTCAGACCCAGTGTTGACATGTGGCAAGACGCTCCTAGGGGCGCGTCTTGCTTGGGCCTCTCTCCTGGAGGCGCTCAGTCAGACCGAGTGCTGACATGTGGCAAGACGCTCCTCGGGGCGCGTCTTGCTTGGGCCTCTCTCCTGGAGGCGCTCAGTCAGACCGTGTGCTGACATGTGGCAAGACGCTCCTCGGGGCCCATCTTGCTTGTGCCTCTCTCCTGGAGGCGCTCAGTCAGACCCAGTGGAGACATATGGCAAGACGCTCCTCGGGGCGCGTGTTGCTTGGGCCTCTCTCCTGGAGGCGCTCAGTCAGACCCAGTGGTGACATGTGGCAAGACGCTCCTCGGGGCGCGTCTTGCTTGGGCATCTCTCCTGGAGGCGCTCAGTCAGACCCAGTGGTGACATATGGCAAGACGCTCCTTCTTTGCGCGTGTTGCTTGGGCCTCTCTCCTGGAGGCCCTCTGTCAGACCCAGTGTTGACATGTGGCAAGACGCTCCTAGGGGCGCATCTTGCTTGGGCCTCTCTCCTGGAGGAGCTCAGTCAGACCGAGTGCTGACATGTGGCAAGACGCTCCTCGGGGCCCATCTTGCTTGGGCCTCTCTCCTGGAGGCGCTCAGTCAGACCCAGTGGAGACATATGGCAAGACGCTCCTCGGGGCGCGTGTTGCTTGGGCCTCTCTCCTGGAGGCCCTCTGTCAGACCCAGTGTTGACATGTGGCAAGACGCTCCTCGGGGCGTGTCTTGCTTGGGCCTCTCTCCTGGAGGCGCTCAGTCAGACCCAGTGTTGACATGTGGCAAGACGCTCCTAGGGGCACGTCTTGCTTGGGCCTCTCTCCTGGAGGCGCTCAGTCAGACCGAGTGCTGACATGTGGCAAGACTCTCCTCGGGGCACGTCTTGCTTGGGCTTCTCTCCTGGAGGCCCTCAGTCAGACCCATTGTTGACATGTGGCAAGACGCTCCTCGGGGTGCGTCTTGCTTGGGCCTCTCTCCTGGAGGCGCTCAGTCAGACCGAGTAGTGACATGTGGCAAGACGCTTCTAGGGGCACGTATTGCTTGGGCCCCTCTCCTGGAGGCCCTCTGTCAGACCCAGTGTTGACATGTGGCAAGACGCTCCTCGGGGCGCGTCTTGCTTGGGCCTCTCTCCTGGAGGCCCTCAATCAGACCCAGTGTTCACACGTGGCAAGACGCTCCTCGGGGCGCGTCTTGCTTGGGCCTCTCTCCTGGAGGCGCTTAGTCAGACCGAGTAGTGACATGTGGCATGACGCTCCTCGGGGCGCGTCTTGCTTGGGCCTCTCTCCTGGAGGCGCTCAGTCAGACCCAGTGGTGACATGTGGCAAGACACTCCTCGGGGCGCGTCTTGCTTGGGCCTCTCTCCTGGAGGCCCTCTGTCAGACCCAGTGTTGACATGTGGCAAGACGCTTCTAGGGGCGCGTCTTGCTTGGGCCTCTCTCCTTGAGGCGCTCAGTCAGACCCAGTGTTGACATGTGGCAAGACGCTCCTCGGGGCGCGTCTTGCTTGGGCCTCTCTCCTGGAGGCGCTCAGTCAGAACCAGAGGTGACATGTGGCAAGACGCTCCTCGGGGCGCGTCTTGCTTGGGCCTCTCTCCTGGAGGCGCTCAGTCAGACCCAGTGTTGACATGTGGCAAGACGCTCCTCGGGGCGCGTCTTGATTGGGCTTCTCTCCTGGAGGCCCTCAGTCAGACCCAGTGTTGACATGTGGCAAGACGCTCCTCGGGGCGCGTCTTGATTGGGCTTCTCTCCTGGAGTCCCTCAGTCAGACCCATTGTTGACATGTGGCAAGACGCTCCTCGGGGCGCGTCTTGCTTGGGCCTCTGTCCTGGAGGCGCTCAGTCAGACCGAGTGCTGACATAAGGCAAGACGCTCCTCGGGGCGCGTCTTGCTGGGGACTCTCTCCTGGAGGCGCTGAGTCAGACCCAGTGTTGACATGTGGCAAGACGCTCCTCGGGGCGCGTCTTGCTTGGGCCTCTCTCCTGGAGGCGCTCAGTCAAACCCAGTGTTGACATGTGGCAAGACGCTCCTCGGGGCACGTCTTGCTTGGGCTTCTCTCCTGGAGGCCCTCAGTCAGACCCATTGTTGACATGTGGCAAGACGCTCCTCGGGGTGCGTCTTGCTTGGGCCTCTCTCCTGGAGGCGCTCAGTCAGACCGAGTAGTGACATGTGGCAAGATGCTCCTCGGGGCGCGTCTTGCTTGGGCCTCTCTCCTGGAGGCGCTCAGTCAGACCGAGTGCTGACATGTGGCAAGACGCTCCTCGGGGCGCGTCTTGCTGGGGCTTCTCTCATGGAGGCACTCAGTCAGACCCAGTGTTGACATGTGGCAAGACGCTCCTCGGGGCTCGTCTTGCTTGGGCCTCTCTCCTGGAGGCGCTCAGTCAGACCCAGTGGTGACATGTGGCAAGACGCTCCTCGGGGCGCGTCTTGCTTGGGCATCTCTCCTGGAGGCGCTCAGTCAGACCCAGTGGTGGCATATGGCAAGACGCTCCTTCTTTGCGCGTGTTGCTTGGGCCTCTCTCCTGGAGGCCCTCTGTCAGACCCAGTGTTGACATGTGGCAAGACGCTCCTCGGGGCGCGTCTTGCTTGGGCCTCTCTCCTGGAGGCGCTCAGTCAGACCCAGTGTTGACATGTGGCAAGACGCTCCTAGGGGCGCGTCTTGCTTGGGCCTCTCTCCTGGAGGCGCTCAGTCAGACCGAGTGCTGACATGTGGCAAGACGCTCCTCGGGGCGCGTCTTGCTTGGGCCTCTCTCCTGGAGGCGCTCAGTCAGACCGTGTGCTGACATGTGGCAAGACGCTCCGCGGGGCGCGTCTTGCTTGGGCCTCTCTCCTGGAGGCGCTCAGTCAGACCCAGTGGTGACATATGGCAAGACACTCCTCGGGGCGCGTGTTGCTTGGGCCTCTCTACAGGAGCCCCGATGTCAGACCCATTGTTGACATGTGGCAAGACGCTCCTCGGGGTGCGTCTTGCTTGGGCCTCTCTCCTGGAGGCGCTCAGTCAGACCGAGTAGTGACATGTGGCAAGACGCTTCTAGGGGCACGTATTGCTTGGGCCTCTCTCCTGGAGGCCCTCTGTCAGACCCAGTGTTGACATGTGGCAAGACGCTCCTCGGGGCGCGTCTTGCTTGGGCCTCTCTCCTGGAGGCCCTCAATCAGACCCAGTGTTGACACGTGGCAAGACGCTCCTCGGGGCGCGTCTTGCTTGGGCCTCTCTCCTGGAGGCGCTTAGTCAGACCGAGTAGTGACATGTGGCATGACGCTCCTCGGGGCGCGTCTTGCTTGGGCCTCTCTCCTGGAGGCGCTCAGTCAGACCCAGTGGTGACATGTGGCAAGACGCTCCTCGGGGCGCGTCTTGCTTGGGCCTCTCTCCTGGAGGCGCTCAGTCAAACCCAGTGTTGACATGTGGCAAGACGCTCCTCGGGGCACATCTTGCTTGGGCTTCTCTCCTGGAGGCCCTCAGTCAGACCCATTGTTGACATGTGGCAAGACGCTCCTCGGGGTGCGTCTTGCTTGGGCCTCTCTCCTGGAGGCGCTCAGTCAGACCGAGTAGTGACATGTGGCAAGATGCTCCTCGGGGCGCGTCTTGCTTGGGCCTCTCTCCTGGAGGCGCTCAGTCAGACCGAGTGCTGGCATGTGGCAAGACGCTCCTCGGGGCGCGTCTTGCTGGGGCTTCTCTCATGGAGGCACTCAGTCAGACCCAGTGTTGACATGTGGCAAGACGCTCCTCGGGGCGCGTCTTGCTTGGGCCTCTCTCCTGGAGGCGCTCAGTCAGACCCAGTGGTGACATGTGGCAAGACGCTCCTCGGGGCGCGTCTTGCTTGGGCATCTCTCCTGGAGGCGCTCAGTCAGACCCAGTGGTGACATATGGCAAGACGCTCCTTCTTTGCGCGTGTTGCTTGGGCCTCTCTCCTGGAGGCCCTCTGTCAGACCCAGTGTTGACATGTGGCAAGACGCTCCTAGGGGCGCATCTTGCTTGGGCCTCTCTCCTGGAGGAGCTCAGTCAGACCGAGTGCTGACATGTGGCAAGACGCTCCTCGGGGCCCGTCTTGCTTGGGCTTCTCTCCTGGAGGCCCTCAGTCAGACCCATTGTTGACATGTGGCAAGACGCTCCTCGGGGTGCGTCTTGCTTGGGCCTCTCTCCTGGAGGCGCTCAGTCAGACCGAGTGCTGACATGTGGCAAGACGCTCCTCGGGGCGCGTCTTGCTGGGGCTTCTCTCATGGAGGCACTCAGTCAGAACTAGTGTTGACATGTGGCAAGACGCTCCTCGGGGCTCGTCTTGCTTGGGCCTCTCTCCTGGAGGCGCTCAGTCAGACCCAGTGGTGACATGTGGCAAGACGCTCCTTCTTTGCGCGTGTTGCTTGGGCCTCTCTCCTGGAGGCCCTCTGTCAGACCCAGTGTTGACATGTGGCAAGACGCTCCTCGGGGCGCGTCTTGCTTGGGCCTCTCTCCTGGAGGCGTTCAGTCAGACCCAGTGTTGACATGTGGCAAGACGCTCCTAGGGGCGCGTCTTGCTTGGGCCTCTCTCCTGGAGGCGCTCAGTCAGACCGAGTGCTGACATGTGGCAAGACGCTCCTCGGGGCGCGTCTTGCTTGGGCCTCTCTCCTGGAGGCGCTCAGTCAGACCCAGTGGTGACATATGGCAAGACACTCCTCGGGGCACGTCTTGCTTGGGCCTCTCTCCTGGAGGCCCTCTGTCAGACCCAGTGTACACATGTGGCAAGACACTCCTCGGGGCGCGTCTTGCTTGGGCCTCTCTCCAGGAGGCCCGCTGTCAGACGCAGTGTTGACATGTGGCAAGACGCTCCTAGGGGCGCATCTTGCTTGGGCCTCTCTCCTGGAGGAGCTCAGTCAGACCAAGTGCTGACATGTGGCAAGACGCTCCTAGGGGCCCGTCTTGCTTGGGCCTCTCTCCTGGAGGCGCTAAGTCAGACCCAGTGGTGACATATGGCAAGACTCTCCTCGGGGCGCGTGTTGCTTGGGCCTCTCTCCTGGAGGCCCTCTGTCAGACCCAGTGTTGACATGTGGCAAGACACTCCTCGGGGCGCGTCTTGCTTGGGCCTCTCTCCTGGAGGCGCTCAGTCAGACCCAGTGTTGACATGTGGCAAGACGCTCCTAGGGGCGCGTCTTAATTGGGCCTCTCTCCTGGAGGCGCTCAGTCAGACCGAGTGCTGACATGTGGCAAGACTCTCCTCGGGGCACGTCTTGCTTGGGCTTCTCTCCTGGAGGCCCTCAGTCAGACCCATTGTTGACATGTGGCAAGACGCTCCTCGGGGTGCGTCTTGCTTGGGCCTCTCTCCTGGAGGAACTCAGTCAGACCGAGTAGTGACATGTGGCAAGACGCTTCTAGGGGCACGTATTGCTTGGGCCTCTCTCCTGGAGGCCCTCTGTCAGACCCAGTGTTGACATGTGGCAAGACGCTCCTCGGGGCGCGTCTTGCTTGGGCCTCTCTCCTGGAGGCCCTCAATCAGACCCAGTGTTGACACGTGGCAAGACGCTCCTCGGGGCGCGTCTTGCTTGGAACTCTCTCCTGGAGGCGCTTAGTCAGACCCAGTAGTGACATGTGGCATGACGCTCCTCGGGGCGCGTCTTGCTTGGGCCTCTCTCCTGGAGGCGCTCAGTCAGACCCAGTGGTGACATGTGGCAAGACACTCCTCGGGGCGCGTCTTGCTTTGGGCCTCTCTCCTGGAGGCCCTCTGTCAGACCCAGTGTTGACATGTGGCATGACGCTTCTAGGGGCGCGTCTAGCTTGGGCCTCTCTCCTGGAGGCGCTCAGTCAGACCCAGTGTTGACATGTGGCAAGACGCTCCTCGGGGCGCGTCTTGCTTGGGCCTCTCTCCTGGAGGCGCTCAGTCAGAACCAGAGGTGACATGTGGCAAGACGCTCCTCGGGTCGCGTCTTGCTTGGGCCTCTCTCCTGGAGGCGCTCAGTCAGACCCAGTGTTGACATGTGGCAAGACGCTCCTCGGGGCGCGTCTTGCTTGGGCCTCTCTCCTGGAGGCGCTCAGTCAAACCCAGTGTTGACATGTGGCAAGACGCTCCTCGGGGCACGTCTTGCTTGGGCTTCTCTCCTGGAGGCCCTCAGTCAGACCCATTGTTGACATGTGGCAAGACGCTCCTCGGGGTGCGTCTTGCTTGGGCCTCTCTCCTGGAGGCGCTCAGTCAGACCGAGTAGTGACATGTGGCAAGATGATCCTCGGGGCGCGTCTTGCTTGGGCCTCTCTCCTGGAGGCGCTCAGTCAGACCGAGTGCTGACATGTGGCAAGACGCTCCTCGGGGCGCGTCTTGCTGGGGCTTCTCTCAAGGAGGCACTCAGTCAGACCCAGTGTTGACATGTGGCAAGACGCTCCTCGGGGCGCATCTTGCTTGGGCCTCTCTCCTGGAGGAGCTCAGTCAGACCGAGTGCTGACATGTGGCAAGACGCTCCTCGGGGCCCATCTTGCTTGGGCCTCTCTCCTGGAGGCGCTCAGTCAGACCCAGTGGAGACATATGGCAAGACGCTCCTCGGGGCGCGTGTTGCTTGGGCCTCTCTCCTGGAGGCCCTCTGTCAGACCCAGTGTTGACATGTGGCAAGACGCTCCTCGGGGCGTGTCTTGCTTGGGCCTCTCTCCTGGAGGCGCTCAGTCAGACCCAGTGTTGACATGTGGCAAGACGCTCCTAGGGGCACGTCTTGCTTGGGCCTCTCTCCTGGAGGCGCTCAGTCAGACCGAGTGCTGACATGTGGCAAGACTCTCCTCGGGGCACGTCTTGCTTGGGCTTCTCTCCTGGAGGCCCTCAGTCAGACCCATTGTTGACATGTGGCAAGACGCTCCTCGGGGTGCGTCTTGCTTGGGCCTCTCTCCTGGAGGCGCTCAGTCAGACCGAGTAGTGACATGTGGCAAGACGCTTCTAGGGGCACGTATTGCTTGGGCCCCTCTCCTGGAGGCCCTCTGTCAGACCCAGTGTTGACATGTGGCAAGACGCTCCTCGGGGCGCGTCTTGCTTGGGCCTCTCTCCTGGAGGCCCTCAATCAGACCCAGTGTTCACACGTGGCAAGACGCTCCTCGGGGCGCGTCTTGCTTGGGCCTCTCTCCTGGAGGCGCTTAGTCAGACCGAGTAGTGACATGTGGCATGACGCTCCTCGGGGCGCGTCTTGCTTGGGCCTCTCTCCTGGAGGCGCTCAGTCAGACCCAGTGGTCACATGTGGCAAGACACTCCTCGGGGCGCGTCTTGCTTGGGCCTCTCTCCTGGAGGCCCTCTGTCAGACCCAGTGTTGACATGTGGCAAGACGCTTCTAGGGGCGCGTCTTGCTTGGGCCTCTCTCCTTGAGGCGCTCAGTCAGACCCAGTGTTGACATGTGGCAAGACGCTCCTCGGGGCGCGTCTTGCTTGGGCCTCTCTCCTGGAGGCGCTCAGTCAGAACCAGAGGTGACATGTGGCAAGACGCTCCTCGGGGCGCGTCTTGCTTGGGCCTCTCTCCTGGAGGCGCTCAGTCAGACCCAGTGTTGACATGTGGCAAGACGCTCCTCGGGGCGCGTCTTGATTGGGCTTCTCTCCTGGAGGCCCTCAGTCAGACCCAGTGTTGACATGTGGCAAGACGCTCCTCGGGGCACGTCTTGCTTGGGCTTCTCTCCTGGAGGCCCTCAGTCAGACCCATTGTTGACATGTGGCAAGACGCTCCTCGGGGTGCGTCTTGCTTGGGCCTCTCTCCTGGAGGCGCTCAGTCAGACCGAGTAGTGACATGTGGCAAGATGCTCCTCGGGGCGCGTCTTGCTTGGGCCTCTCTCCTGGAGGCGCTCAGTCAGACCGAGTGCTGACATGTGGCAAGACGCTCCTCGGGGCGCGTCTTGCTGGGGCTTCTCTCATGGAGGCACTCAGTCAGACCCAGTGTTGACATGTGGCAAGACGCTCCTCGGGGCTCGTCTTGCTTGGGCCTCTCTCCTGGAGGCGCTCAGTCAGACCCAGTGGTGACATGTGGCAAGACGCTCCTCGGGGCGCGTCTTGCTTGGGCATCTCTCCTGGAGGCGCTCAGTCAGACCCAGTGGTGACATATGGCAAGACGCTCCTTCTTTGCGCGTGTTGCTTGGGCCTCTCTCCTGGAGGCCCTCTGTCAGACCCAGTGTTGACATGTGGCAAGACGCTCCTCGGGGCGCGTCTTGCTTGGGCCTCTCTCCTGGAGGCGCTCAGTCAGACCCAGTGTTGACATGTGGCAAGACGCTCCTAGGGGCGCGTCTTGCTTGGGCCTCTCTCCTGGAGGCGCTCAGTCAGACCGAGTGCTGACATGTGGCAAGACGCTCCTCGGGGCGCGTCTTGCTTGGGCCTCTCTCCTGGAGGCGCTCAGTCAGACCGTGTGCTGACATGTGGCAAGACGCTCCGCGGGGCGCGTCTTGCTTGGGCCTCTCTCCTGGAGGCGCTCAGTCAGACCCAGTGGTGACATATGGCAAGACACTCCTCGGGGCGCGTGTTGCTTGGGCCTCTCTACAGGAGCCCCGATGTCAGACCCATTGTTGACATGTGGCAAGACGCTCCTCGGGGTGCGTCTTGCTTGGGCCTCTCTCCTGGAGGCGCTCAGTCAGACCGAGTAGTGACATGTGGCAAGACGCTTCTAGGGGCACGTATTGCTTGGGCCTCTCTCCTGGAGGCCCTCTGTCAGACCCAGTGTTGACATGTGGCAAGACGCTCCTCGGGGCGCGTCTTGCTTGGGCCTCTCTCCTGGAGGCCCTCAATCAGACCCAGTGTTGACATGTGGCAAGACGCTCCTCGGGGCTCGTCTTGCTTGGGCCTCTCTCCTGGAGGCGATCAGTCAGACCCAGTGGTGACATGTGGCAAGACGCTCCTCGGGGCGCGTCTTGCTTGGGCATCTCTCCTGGAGGCGCTCAGTCAGACCCAGTGGTGACATATGGCAAGACGCTCCTTCTTTGCGCGTGTTGCTTGGGCCTCTCTCCTGGAGGCCCTCTGTCAGACCCAGTGTTGACATGTGGCAAGACGCTCCTCGGGGCGCGTCTTGCTTGGGCCTCTCTCCTGGAGGCGCTCAGTCAGACCCAGTGTTGACATGTGGCAAGACGCTCCTCGGGGCACGTCTTGCTTGGGCCTCTCTCCTGGAGGCGCTCAGTCAGACCGTGTGCTGACATGTGGCAAGACGCTCCGCGGGGCGCGTCTTGCTTGGGCCTCTCTCCTGGAGGCGCTCAGTCAGACCCAGTGGTGACATATGGCAAGACACTCCTCGGGGCGCGTGTTGCTTGGGCCTCTCTACAGGAGCCCCGATGTCAGACCCATTGTTGACATGTGGCAAGACGCTCCTCGGGGTGCGTCTTGCTTGGGCCTCTCTCCTGGAGGCGCTCAGTCAGACCAAGTAGTGACATGTGGCAAGACGCTTCTAGGGGCACGTATTGCTTGGGCCTCTCTCCTGGAGGCCCTCTGTCAGACCCAGTGTTGACATGTGGCAAGACGCTCCTCGGGGCGCGTCTTGCTTGGGCCTCTCTCCTGGAGGCCCTCAATCAGACCCAGTGTTGACACGTGGCAAGACGCTCCTCGGGGCGCGTCTTGCTTGGGCCTCTCTCCTGGAGGCGCTTAGTCAGACCGAGTAGTGACATGTGGCATGACGCTCCTCGGGGCGCGTCTTGCTTGGGCCTCTCTCCTGGAGGCGCTCAGTCAGACCCAGTGGTGACATGTGGCAAGACACTCCTCGGGGCGCGTCTTGCTTGGGCCTCTCTCCTGGAGGCCCTCTGTCAGACCCAGTGTTGACATGTGGCAAGACGCTTCTAGGGTCGCGTCTTGCTTGGGCCTCTCTCCTGGAGGCGCTCAGTCAGACCCAGTGTTGACATGTGGCAAGACGCTCCTCGGGGCTCGTCTTGCTTGGGCCTCTCTCCTGGAGGCGCTCAGTCAGAACCAGAGGTGACATGTGGCAAGACGCTCCTCAGGGCGCGTCTTGCTTGGGCCTCTCTCCTGGAGGCGCTCAGTCAGACCCAGTGTTGACATGTGGCAAGACGCTCCTCGGGGCGCGTCTTGATTGGGCTTCTCTCCTGGAGGCCCTCAGTCAGACCCAGTGTTGACATGTGGCAAGACGCTCCTCGGGGCGCGTCTTGATTGGGCTTCTCTCCTGGAGTCCCTCAGTCAGACCCATTGTTGACATGTGGCAAGACGCTCCTCGGGGCGCGTCTTGCTTGGGCCTCTCTCCTGGAGGCGCTCAGTCAGACCGAGTGCTGACATAAGGCAAGACGCTCCTCGGGGCGCGTCTTGCTGGGGACTCTCTCCTGGAGGCGCTCAGTCAGACCCAGTGTTGACATGTGGCAAGACGCTCCTCGGGGCGCGTCTTGCTTGGGCCTCTCTCCTGGAGGCGCTCAGTCAAACCCAGTGTTGACATGTGGCAAGACGCTCCTCGGGGCACGTCTTGCTTGGGCTTCTCTCCTGGAGGCCCTCAGTCAGACCCATTGTTGACATGTGGCAAGACGCTCCTCGGGGTGCGTCTTGCTTGGGCCTCTCTCCTGGAGGCGCTCAGTCAGACCGAGTAGTGACATGTGGCAAGATGCTCCTCGGGGCGCGTCTTGCTTGGGCCTCTCTCCTTTAGGCGCTCAGTCAGACCGAGTGCTGACATGTGGCAAGACGCTCCTCGGGGCGCGTCTTGCTGGGGCTTCTCTCATGGAGGCACTCAGTCAGACCCAGTGTTGACATGTGGCAAGACGCTCCTCGGGGCTCGTCTTGCTTGGGCCTCTCTCCTGGAGGCGCTCAGTCAGACCCAGTGGTGACATGTGGCATGACGCTCCTCGGGGCGCGTCTTGCTTGGGCCTCTCTCCTGGAGGCGCTCAGTCAGACCCAGTGGTGACATGTGGCAAGACACTCCTCGGGGCGCGTCTTGCTTGGGCCTCTCTCCTGGAGGCCCTCTTTCAGACCCAGTGTTGACATGTGGCAAAACGCTTCTAGGGGCGCGTCTTGCTTGGGCCTCTCTCCTTGAGGCGCTCAGTCAGACCCAGTGTTGACATGTGGCAAGACGCTCCTCGGGGCGCGTCTTGCTTGGGCCTCTCTCCTGGAGGCGCTCAGTCAGAACCAGAGGTGACATGTGGCAAGACGCTCCTCGGGGCGCGTCTTGCTTGGGCTTCTCTCCTGGAGTCCCTCAGTCAGACCCATTGTTGACATGTGGCAAGACGCTCCTCGGGGCGCGTCTTGCTTGGGCCTCTCTCCTGGAGGCGCTCAGTCAGACCGAGTGCTGACATAAGGCAAGACGCTCCTCGGGGCGCGTCTTGCTGGGGACTCTCTCCTGGAGGCGCTCAGTCAGGCCCAGTGTTGACATGTGGCAAGACGCTCCTCGGGGCGCGTCTTGCTTGGGCCTCTCTCCTGGAGGCGCTCAGTCAAACCCAGTGTTGACATGTGGCAAGACGCTCCTCGGGGCACGTCTTGCTTGGGCTTCTCTCCTGGAGGCCCTCAGTCAGACCCATTGTTGACATGTGGCAAGACGCTCCTCGGGGTGCATCTTGCTTGGGCCTCTCTCCTGGAGGCGCTCAGTCAGACCGAGTAGTGACATGTGGCAAGATGCTCCTCGGGGCGCGTCTTGCTTGGGCCTCTCTCCTGGAGGCGCTCAGTCAGACCGAGTGCTGACATGTGGCAAGACGCTCCTCGGGGCGCGTCTTGCTGGGGCTTCTCTCATGGAGGCACTCAGTCAGACCCAGTGTTGACATGTGGCAAGACGCTCCTCGGGGCTCGTCTTGCTTGGGCCTCTCTCCTGGAGGCGCTCAGTCAGACCCAGTGGTGACATGTGGCAAGACGCTCCTCGGGGCGCGTCTTGCTTGGGCATCTCTCCTGGAGGCGCTCAGTCAGACCCAGTGGTGACATATGGCAAGACGCTCCTTCTTTGCGCGTGTTGCTTGGGCCTCTCTCCTGGAGGCCCTCTGTCAGACCCAGTGTTGACATGTGGCAAGACGCTCCTCGGGGCGCGTCTTGCTTGGGCCTCTCTCCTGGAGGCGCTCAGTCAGACCCAGTGTTGACATGTGGCAAGACGCTCCTAGGGGCGCGTCTTGCTTGGGCCTCTCTCCTGGAGGCGCTCAGTCAGACCGAGTGCTGACATGTGGCAAGACGCTCCTCGGGGCGCGTCTTGCTTGGGCCTCTCTCCTGGAGGCGCTCAGTCAGACCGTGTGCTGACATGTGGCAAGACGCTCCTCGGGGCGCGTCTTGCTTGGGCCTCTCTCCTGGAGGCGCTCAGTCAGACCCAGTGGTGACATATGGCAAGACACTCCTCGGGGCGCGTGTTGCTTGGGCCTCTCTCCAGGAGCCCCGATGTCAGACCCATTGTTGACATGTGGCAAGACGCTCCTCGGGGTGCGTCTTGCTTGGGCCTCTCTCCTGGAGGCGCTCAGTCAGACCGAGTAGTGACATGTGGCAAGACGCTTCTAGGGGCACGTATTGCTTGGGCCTCTCTCCTGGAGGCCCTCTGTCAGACCCAGTGTTGACATGTGGCAAGACGCTCCTCGGGGCGCGTCTTGCTTGGGCCTCTCTCCTGGAGGCCCTCAATCAGACCCAGTGTTGACACGTGGCAAGACGCTCCTCGGGGCGCGTCTTGCTTGGGCCTCTCTCCTGGAGGCGCTTAGTCAGACCGAGTAGTGACATGTGGCATCACGCTCCTCGGGGCGCGTCTTGCTTGGGCCTCTCTCCTGGAGGCGCTCAGTCAGACCCAGTGGTGACATGTGGCAAGACACTCCTCGGGGCGCGTCTTGCTTGGGCCTCTCTCCTGGAGGCCCTCTGTCAGACCCAGTGTTGACATGTGGCAAGACGCTTCTAGGGGCGCGTCTTGCTTGGGCCTCTCTCCTGGAGGCGCTCAGTCAGACCCAGTGTTGACATGTGGCAAGACGCTCCTCGGGGCTCGTCTTGCTTGGGCCTCTCTCCTGGAGGCGCTCAGTCAGAACCAGAGGTGACATGTGGCAAGACGCTCCTCAGGGCGCGTCTTGCTTGGGCCTCTCTCCTGGAGGCGCTCAGTCAGACCCAGTGTTGACATGTGGCAAGACGCTCCTCGGGGCGCGTCTTGATTGGGCTTCTCTCCTGTAGGCCCTCAGTCAGACCCAGTGTTGACATGTGGCAAGACGCTCCTCGGGGCGCGTCTTGATTGGGCTTCTCTCCTGGAGTCCCTCAGTCAGACCCATTGTTGACATGTGGCAAGACGCTCCTCGGGGCGCGTCTTGCTTGGGCCTCTCTCCTGGAGGCGCTCAGTCAGACCGAGTGCTGACATAAGGCAAGACGCTCCTCGGGGCGCGTCTTGCTGGGGACTCTCTCCTGGAGGCGCTCAGTCAGACCCAGTTTTGACATGTGGCAAGACGCTCCTCGGGGCGCGTCTTGCTTGGGCCTATCTCCTGGAAGCGCTCAGTCAAACCCAGTGTTGACATGTGGCAAGACGCTCCTCTGGGCACGTCTTGCTTGGGCTTCTCTCCTGGAGACCCTCAGTCAGACCCATTGTTGACATGTGGCAAGACGCTCCTCGGGGCGCGTCTTGCTTGGGCCTCTCTCCTGGAGGCGCTCAGTCAGAACCAGAGGTGACATGTGGCAAGACGCTCCTCGGGGCGCGTCTTGCTTGGGCCTCTCTCCTGGAGGCGCTCAGTCAGACCCAGTGTTGACATGTGGCATAAAGCTCCTCGGGGCGCGTCTTGATTGGGCTTCTCTCCTGGAGGCCCTCAGTCAGACCCAGTGTTGACATGTGGCAAGACGCTCCTCGGGGCGCGTCTTTATTGGGCTTCTCTCCTGGAGTCCCTCAGTCAGACCCATTGTTGACATGTGGCAAGACGCTCCTCGGGGCGCGTCTTGCTTGGGCCTCTCTCCTGGAGGCGCTCAGTCAGACCGAGTGCTGACATAAGGCAAGACGCTCCTCGGGGCGCGTCTTGCTGGGGACTCTCTCCTGGAGGCGCTCAGTCAGACCCAGTGTTGACATGTGGCAAGACGCTCCTCGGGGCGCGTCTTGCTTGGGCCTCTCTCCTGGAGGCGCTCAGTCAAACCCAGTGTTGACATGTGGCAAGACGCTCCTCGGGGCACATCTTGCTTGGGCTTCTCTCCTGGAGGCCCTCAGTCAGACCCATTGTTGACATGTGGCAAGACGCTCCTCGGGGTGCGTCTTGCTTGGGCCTCTCTCCTGGAGGCGCTCAGTCAGACCGAGTAGTGACATGTGGCAAGATGCTCCTCGGGGCGCGTCTTGCTTGGGCCTCTCTCCTGGAGGCGCTCAGTCAGACCGAGTGCTGACATGTGGCAAGACGCTCCTCGGGGCGCGTCTTGCTTGGGCCTCTCTCCTGGAGGCGCTCAGTCAGACCCAGTGGTGACATGTGGCAAGACGCTCCTCGGGGCGCGTCTTATTTGGGCATCTCTCCTGGAGGCGCTCAGTCAGACCCAGTGGTGACATATGGCAAGACGCTCCTTCTTTGCGCGTGTTGCTTGGGCCTCTCTCCTGGAGGCCCTCTGTCAGACCCAGTGTTGACATGTGGCAAGACGCTCCTCGGGGCGCGTCTTGCTTGGGCCTCTCTCCTGGAGGCGCTCAGTCAGACCCAGTGTTGACATGTGGCAAGACGCTCCTAGGGGCGCGTCTTGCTTGGGCCTCTCTCCTGGAGGCGCTCAGTCAGACCGAGTGCTGACATGTGGCAAGACGCTCCTCGGGGCGCGTCTTGCTTGGGCCTCTCTCCTGGAGGCGCTCAGTCAGACCGTGTGCTGACATGTGGCAAGACGCTCCTCGGGGCGCGTCTTGCTTGGGCCTCTCTCCTGGAGGCGCTCAGTCAGACCCAGTGGTGACATATGGCAAGACACTCCTCGGGGCGCGTGTTGCTTGGGCCTCTCTCCAGGAGCCCCGATGTCAGACCCATTGTTGACATGTGGCAAGACGCTCCTCGGGGTGCGTCTTGTTTGGGCCTCTCTCCTGGAGGCGCTCAGTCAGACCGAGTAGTGACATGTGGCAAGACGCTTCTAGGGGCACGTATTGCTTGGGCCTCTCTCCTGGAGGCCCTCTGTCAGACCCAGTGTTGACATGTGGCAAGACGCTCCTCGGGGCGCGTCTTGCTTGGGCCTCTCTCCTGGAGGCCCTCAATCAGACCCAGTGTTGACACGTGGCAAGACGCTCCTCGGGGCGCGTCTTGCTTGGGCCTCTCTCCTGGAGGCGCTTAGTCAGACCGAGTAGTGACATGTGGCATGACGCTCCTCGGGGCGCGTCTTGCTTGGGCCTCTCTCCTGGAGGCGCTCAGTCAGACCCAGTGGTGACATGTGGCAAGACACTCCTCGGGGCGCGTCTTGCTTGGGCCTCTCTCCTGGAGGCCCTCTGTCAGACCCAGTGTTGACATGTGGCAAGACGCTTCTAGGGACGCGTCTTGCTTGGGCCTCTCTCCTGGAGGCGCTCAGTCAGACCCAGTGTTGACATGTGGCAAGACGCTCCTCGGGGCTCGTCTTGCTTGGGCCTCTCTCCTGGAGGCGCTCAGTCAGAACCAGAGGTGACATGTGGCAAGACGCTCCTCAGGGCGCGTCTTGCTTGGGCCTCTCTCCTGGAGGCGCTCAGTCAGACCCAGTGTTGACATGTGGCAAGACGCTCCTCGGGGCGCGTCTTGATTGGGCTTCTCTCCTGGAGGCCCTCAGTCAGACCCAGTGTTGACATGTGGCAAGACGCTCCTCGGGGCGCGTCTTGATTGGGCTTCTCTCCTGGAGTCCCTCAGTCAGACCCATTGTTGACATGTGGCAAGACGCTCCTCGGGGCGCGTCTTGCTTGGGCCTCTCTCCTGGAGGCGCTCAGTCAGACCGAGTGCTGACATAAGGCAAGACGCTCCTCGGGGCGCGTCTTGCTGGGGACTCTCTCCTGGAGGCGCTCAGTCAGACCCAGTGTTGACATGTGGCAAGACGCTCCTCGGGGCGCGTCTTGCTTGGGCTTCTCTCCTGGAGGCCCTCAGTCAGACCCATTGTTGACATGTGGCAAGACGCTCCTCGGGGTGCGTCTTGCTTGGGCCTCTCTCCTGGAGGCGCTCAGTCAGACCGAGTAGTGACATGTGGCAAGATGCTCCTCGGGGCGCGTCTTGCTTGGGCCTCTCTCCTTTAGGCGCTCAGTCAGACCGAGTGCTGACATGTGGCAAGACGCTCCTCGGGGCGCGTCTTGCTTGGGCCTCTCTCCTGGAGGCGCTCAGTCAGACCGAGTGCTGACATAAGGCAAGACGCTCCTCGGGGCGTGTCTTGCTGGGGACTCTCTCCTGGAGGCGCTCAGTCAAACCCAGTGTTGACATGTGGCAAGACGCTCCTCGGGGCGCGTCTTGCTTGGGCTTCTCTCCTGGAGGCCCTCAGTCAGACCCATTGTTGACATGTGGCAAGACGCTCCTCGGGGTGCGTCTTGCTTGGGCCTCTCTCCTGGAGGCGCTCAGTCAGACCGAGTAGTGACATGTGGCAAGATGCTCCTCGGGGCGCGTCTTGCTTGGGCCTCTCTCCTTTAGGCGCTCAGTCAGACCGAGTGCTGACATGTGGCAAGACGCTCCTCGGGGCGCGTCTTGCTTGGGACTCTCTCCTGGAGGCGCTCAGTCAGACCCAGTGGTGACATATGGCAAGACACTCCTCGGGGCACGTCTTGCTTGGGCCTCTCTCCTGGAGGCCCTCTGTCAGACCCAGTGTTCACATGTGGCAAGACACTCCTCGGGGCGCGTCTTGCTTGGTCCTCTCTCCAGGAGGCCCGCTGTCAGACGCAGTGTTGACATGTGGCAAGACGCTCCTAGGGGCGCATCTTGCTTGGGCCTCTCTCCTGGGGGAGCTCAGTCAGACCGAGTGCTGACATGTGGCAAGACGCTCCTCGGGGCCCGTCTTGCTTGGGCCTCTCTCCTGGAGGCGCTCAGTCAGACCCAGTGGTGACATATGGCAAGACGCTCCTCGGGGCGCGTGTTGCTTGGGCCTCTCTCCTGGAGGCCCTCTGTCAGACCCAGTGTTGACATGTGGCAAGACACTCCTCGGGGCGCGTCTTGCTTGGGCCTCTCTCCTGGAGGCGCTCAGTCAGACCCAGTGTTGACATGTGGCAAGACGCTCCTAGGGGCGCGTCTTGCTTGGGCCTCTCTCCTGGAGGCGCTCAGTCAGACCGAGTGCTGACATTTGGCAAGACGCTCCTCGGGGCGCGTCTTGCTTGGGCCTCTCTCCTGGAGGCGCTCAGTCAGACCCAGTGGTGACATATGGCAAGACGCTCCTCGGGGCGCGTATTGCTTGGGCCTCTCTCCTGGAGGCCCTCTGTCAGACCCAGTGTTGACATGTGGCAGGACACTCCTCGGGGCGCGTCTTGCTTGAGCTTCTCTCATGGAGGCCCTCAGTCAGACCCAGTGTTGACAAGTTTCAAGACGCTCCTCGGGGCGCGTCTTGCTTGGGCCTCTCTCCTGGAGGCGCTCAGTCAGACCCATTGGTGACATGTGGCAAGACGCTCCTTGGGGCGCGTCTTGCTTGGGCCTCTCTCCTGGAGGCTCTAAGTCAGACCCAGTGGTGACATGTGGCAAGACGCTCCTCGGGGCGCGTCTTGCTTGGGCCTCTCTCCTGGAGGCGCTCAGTCACACCGAGTGCTGACATTTGGCTAGACGCTCCTCGGGGCACGTATTCCTTGGGCCTCTCTCCTGGAGGCCCTCTGTCAGACCCAGTGTTGACATGTGGCAAGACGCTCCTCGGGGCGGTTCTTGCTTGGGCCTCTCTGCTAGAGGCCCTCAATCAGACCCAGTGTTGACACGTGGCAAGACGCTCCTCGGGGCGCGTCTTGCTTGGGCCTCTCTCCTGGAGGCGCTCAGGTAGACCGAGTAGTGACATGTGGCATGACGCTCCTCGGGGTGCTTCTTGCTTGGGCCTCTCTCCTGGAGGCGCTCAGTCAGACCCAGTGGTGACATGTGGCAAGACACTCCTCGGGGCGCGTCTTGCTTGGGCCTCTCTCCTGGAGGCCCTCTGTCAGACCCAGTGTTGACATGTGGCAAGACGCTTCTAGGGGCGCGTCTTGCTTGGGCCTCTCTCCTGGAGGCGCTCAGTCAGACCGAGTGCTGACATGTGGCAAGACGCTCCTCGGTGCGCGTCTTGCTTGGGCCTCTCTCCTGGAGGCGCTCAGTCAGACCCATTGTTGACATGTGGCAAGACGCTCCTCAGGGCGCGTCTTGCTTGGGCCTCTCTCCTGGAGGCGCTCAGTCAGACCGAGTAGTGACATGTGGCAAGATGCTCCTCGGGGCGCGTCTTGCTTGGGCCTCTCTCCTGGAGGCGCTCAGTCAGACCGAGTGCTGACATGTGGCAAGACGCTCCTCGGGGCGCGTCTTGCTGGGGCTTCTCTCATGGAGGCACTCAGTCAGACCTAGTGTTGACATGTGGCAAGACGCTCCTCGGGGCTCGTCTTGCTTGGGCCTCTCTCCTGGAGGCGCTCAGTCAGACCCAGTGGTGACATGTGGCAAGACGCTCCTCGGGGCGCGTCTTGCTTGGGCATCTCTCCTGGAGGCGCTCAGTCAGACCCAGTGGTGACATATGGCAAGACGCTCCTTCTTTGCGCGTGTTGCTTGGGCCTCTCTCCTGGAGGCCCTCTGTCAGACCCAGTGTTGACATGTGGCAAGACGCTCCTCGGGGCGCGTCTTGCTTGGGCCTCTCTCCTGGAGGCGTTCAGTCAGACCCAGTGTTGACATGTGGCAAGACGCTCCTAGGGGCGCGTCTTGCTTGGGCCTCTCTCCTGGAGGCGCTCAGTCAGACCGAGTGCTGACATGTGGCAAGACGCTCCTCGGGGCGCGTCTTGCTTGGGCCTCTCTCCTGGAGGCGCTCAGTCAGACCCAGTGGTGACATAAGGCAAGACACTCCTCGGGGCACGTCTTGCTTGGGCCTCTCTCCTGGAGGCCCTCTGTCAGACCCAGTGTACACATGTGGCAAGACACTCCTCGGGGCGCGTCTTGCTTGGGCCTCTCTCCAGGAGGCCCGCTGTCAGACGCAGTGTTGACATGTGGCAAGACGCTCCTAGGGGCGCATCTTGCTTGGGCCTCTCTCCTGGAGGAGCTCAGTCAGACCGAGTGCTGACATGTGGCAAGACGCTCCTCGGGGCCCGTCTTGCTTGGGCCTCTCTCCTGGAGGCGCTAAGTCAGACCCAGTGGTGACATATGGCAAGACTCTCCTCGGGGCGCGTGTTGCTTGGGCCTCTCTCCTGGAGGCCCTCTGTCAGACCCAGTGTTGACATGTGGCAAGACACTCCTCGGGGCGCGTCTTGCTTGGGCCTCTCTCCTGGAGGCGCTCAGTCAGACCCAGTGTTGACATGTGGCAAGACGCTCCTAGGGGCGCGTCTTAATTGGGCCTCTCTCCTGGAGGCGCTCAGTCAGACCGAGTGCTGACATGTGGCAAGACTCTCCTCGGGGCACGTCTTGCTTGGGCTTCTCTCCTGGAGGCCCTCAGTCAGACCCATTGTTGACATGTGGCAAGACGCTCCTCGGGGTGCGTCTTGCTTGGGCCTCTCTCCTGGAGGCACTCAGTCAGACCGAGTAGTGACATGTGGCAAGACGCTTCTAGGGGCACGTATTGCTTGGGCCTCTCTCCTGGAGGCCCTCTGTCAGACCCAGTGTTGACATGTGGCAAGACGCTCCTCGGGGCGCGTCTTGCTTGGGCCTCTCTCCTGGAGGCCCTCAATCAGACCCAGTGTTGACACGTGGCAAGACGCTCCTCGGGGCGCGTCTTGCTTGGGCCTCTCTCCTGGAGGCGCTTAGTCAGACCCAGTAGTCACATGTGGCATGACGCTCCTCGGGGCGCGTCTTGCTTGGGCCTCTCTCCTGGAGGCGCTCAGTCAGACCCAGTGGTGACATGTGGCAAGACACTCCTCGGGGCGCGTCTTGCTTTGGGCCTCTCTCCTGGAGGCCCTCTGTCAGACCCAGTGTTGACATGTGGCACAACGCTTCTAGGGGCGTGTCTAGCTTGGGCCTCTCTCCTGGAGGCGCTCAGTCAGACCCAGTGTTGACATGTGGCAAGACGCTCCTCGGGGCGCGTCTTGCTTGGGCCTCTCTCCTGGAGGCACTCAGTCAGAACCAGAGGTGACATGTGGCAAGACGCTCCTCGGGTCGCGTCTTGCTTGGGCCTCTCTCCTGGAGGCGCTCAGTCAGACCCAGTGTTGACATGTGGCAAGACGCTCCTCGGGGCGCGTCTTGCTTGGGCCTCTCTCCTGGAGGCGCTCAGTCAAACCCAGTGTTGACATGTGGCAAGACGCTCCTCGGGGCACGTCTTGCTTGGGCTTCTCTCCTGGAGGCCCTCAGTCAGACCCATTGTTGACATGTGGCAAGACGCTCCTCTGGGTGCGTCTTGCTTGGGCCTCTCTCCTGGAGGCGCTCAGTCAGACCGAGTAGTGACATGTGGCAAGATGATCCTCGGGGCGCGTCTTGCTTGGGCCTCTCTCCTGGAGGCGCTCAGTCAGACCGAGTGCTGACATGTGGCAAGACGCTCCTCGGGGCGCGTCTTGCTGGGGCTTCTCTCAAGGAGGCACTCAGTCAGACCCAGTGTTGACATGTGGCAAGACGCTCCTCGGGGCGCGTCTTGCTTGGGCCTCTCTCCTGGAGGCGCTCAGTCAGACCCAGTGGTGACATGTGGCAAGACGCTCCTCGGGGCGCGTCTTGCTTGGGCATCTCTCCTGGAGGCGCTCAGTCAGACCCAGTGGTGACATATGGCAAGACGCTCCTTCTTTGCGCGTGTTGCTTGGGCCTCTCTCCTGGAGGCCCTCTGTCAGACCCAGTGTTGACATGTGGCAAGACGCTCCTAGGGGCGCATCTTGCTTGGGCCTCTCTCCTGGAGGAGCTCAGTCAGACCGAGTGCTGACATGTGGCAAGACGCTCCTCGGGGCCCATCTTGCTTGGGCCTCTCTCCTGGAGGCGCTCAGTCAGACCCAGTGGAGACATATGGCAAGACGCTCCTCGGGGCGCGTGTTGCTTGGGCCTCTCTCCTGGAGGCCCTCTGTCAGACCCAGTGTTGACATGTGGCAAGACGCTCCTCGGGGCGTGTCTTGCTTGGGCCTCTCTCCTGGAGGCGCTCAGTCAGACCCAGTGTTGACATGTGGCAAGACGCTCCTAGGGGCACGTCTTGCTTGGGCCTCTCTCCTGGAGGCGCTCAGTCAGACCGAGTGCTGACATGTGGCAAGACTCTCCTCGGGGCACGTCTTGCTTGGGCTTCTCTCCTGGAGGCCCTCAGTCAGACCCATTGTTGACATGTGGCAAGACGCTCCTCGGGGTGCGTCTTGCTTGGGCCTCTCTCCTGGAGGCGCTCAGTCAGACCGAGTAGTGACATGTGGCAAGACGCTTCTAGGGGCGCGTCTTGCTGGGGCTTCTCTCAAGGAGGCACTCAGTCAGACCCAGTGTTGACATGTGGCAAGACGCTCCTCGGGGCGCGTCTTGCTTGGGCCTCTCTCCTGGAGGCGCTCAGTCAGACCCAGTGGAGACATATGGCAAGACGCTCCTCGGGGCGCGTGTTGCTTGGGCCTCTCTCCTGGAGGCCCTCTGTCAGACCCAGTGTTGACATGTGGCAAGACGCTCCTCGGGGCGTGTCTTGCTTGGGCCTCTCTCCTGGAGGCGCTCAGTCAGACCCAGTGTTGACATGTGGCAAGACGCTCCTAGGGGCACGTCTTGCTTGGGCCTCTCTCCTGGAGGCGCTCAGTCAGACCGAGTGCTGACATGTGGCAAGACTCTCCTCGGGGCACGTCTTGCTTGGGCTTCTCTCCTGGAGGCCCTCAGTCAGACCCATTGTTGACATGTGGCAAGACGCTCCTCGGGGTGCGTCTTGCTTGGGCCTCTCTCCTGGAGGCGCTCAGTCAGACCGAGTAGTGACATGTGGCAAGACGCTTCTAGGGGCACGTATTGCTTGGGCCCCTCTCCTGGAGGCCCTCTGTCAGACCCAGTGTTGACATGTGGCAAGACGCTCCTCGGGGCGCGTCTTGCTTGGGCCTCTCTCCTGGAGGCCCTCAATCAGACCCAGTGTTCACACGTGGCAAGACGCTCCTCGGGGCGCGTCTTGCTTGGGCCTCTCTCCTGGAGGCGCTTAGTCAGACCGAGTAGTGACATGTGGCATGACGCTCCTCGGGGCGCGTCTTGCTTGGGCCTCTCTCCTGGAGGCGCTCAGTCAGACCCAGTGGTGACATGTGGCAAGACACTCCTCGGGGCGCGTCTTGCTTGGGCCTCTCTCCTGGAGGCCCTCTGTCAGACCCAGTGTTGACATGTGGCAAGACGCTTCTAGGGGCGCGTCTTGCTTGGGCCTCTCTCCTGGAGGCCCTCAATCAGACCCAGTGTTGACACGTGGCAAGACGCTGTGGGTCTGACTGAGGGCCTCCAGGAGAGAAGCCCAAGCAAGACGTGCCCCGAGGAGCGTCTTGCCACATGTCAACACTGGGTTTTACTGAGCGCCTCCAGGAGAGAGGCCCAAGCAAGACGCGCCCCGAGGAGCGTCTTGCCACATGTCACCACTGGGTCTGACTTAGAGCCTCCAGGAGAGAGGCCCCAGCAAGACGCGCCCCGAGGAGCGTCTTGCCTTATGTCAGCACTCGGTCTGACTGAGCGCCTCCAGGAGAGAGGCCCAAGCAAGACGCGCCCCGAGGAGCGTCTTGTCACATGTCAACAATGGGTCTGACTGAGGGACGCCAGGAGAGAAGCCCAATCAAGACGCGCCCCGAGGAGCGTCTTGCCACATGTCAACACTGGGTCTGACTGAGGGCCTCCAGGAGAGAAGCCCAATCAAGACGCGCCCCGAGGAGCGTCTTGCCACATGTCAACACTGGGTCTGACTGAGCGCCTCCAGGAGAGAGGCCCAAGCAAGACGCGCCCTGAGGAGCGTCTTGCCACATGTCACCTCTGGTTCTGACTGAGCGCCTCCAGGAGAGAGGCCCAAGCAAGACGCGCACCGAGGAGCGTCTTGCCACATGTCAGCACTCGGTCTGACTGAGCGCCTCCAGGAGAGAGGCCCAAGCAAGACGCGCCCCTAGAAGCGTCTTGCCACATGTCAACACTGGGTCTGACAGAGGGCTTCCAGGAGAGAGGCCCAAGCAAGACGCGCCCCGAGGAGTGTCTTGCCACATGTCACCACTGGGTCTGACTGAGCGCCTCCAGGAGAGAGGCCCAAGCAAGAAGCACCCCGAGGAGCGTCATGCCACATGTCACTACTCGGTCTACCTGAGCGCCTCCAGGAGAGAGGCCCAAGCAAGACGCGCCCCGAGGAGCGTCTTGCCACGTGTCAACACTGGGTCTGATTGAGGGCCTCTAGCAGAGAGGCCCAAGCAAGAACCGCCCCGAGGAGCGTCTTGCCACATGTCAACACTGGGTCTGACAGAGGGCCTCCAGGAGAGAGGCCCAAGGAATACGTGCCCCGAGGAGCGTCTAGCCAAATGTCAGCACTCGGTGTGACTGAGCGCCTCCAGGAGAGAGGCCCAAGCAAGACGCGCCCCGAGGAGCGTCTTGACACTTGTCAACACTGGGTCTGACTGAGGGCCTCCATGAGAGAAGCCCAAGCAAGACGCGCCCCGAGGAGTGTCCTGCTACATGTCAACACTGGGTCTGACAGAGGGCCTCCAGGAGAGAGGCCCAAGCAATACGCGCCCCGAGGAGCGTCTTGCCATATGTCACCACTGGGTCTGACTGAGCGCCTCCAGGAGAGAGGCCCAAGCAAGACGCGCCCCGAGGAGCGTCTTGCCAAATGTCAGCACTCGGTCTGACTGAGCGCCTCCAGGAGAGAGGCCCAAGCAAGACGCGCCCCTAGGAGCGTCTTGCCACATGTCAACACTGGGTCTGACTGAGCGCCTCCAGGAGAGAGGCCCAAGCAAGACGCGCCCCGAGGAGTGTCTTGCCACATGTCAACACTGGGTCTGACAGAGGGCCTCCAGGAGAGAGGCCCAAGCAACACGCGCCCCGAGGAGCGTCTTGCCATATGTCACCACTGGGTCTGACTGAGCGCCTCCAGGAGAGAGGCCCAAGCAAGACGGGCCCCGAGGAGCGTCTTGCCACATGTCAGCACTCGGTCTGACTGAGCTCCTCCAGGAGAGAGGCCCAAGCAAGATGCGCCCCTAGGAGCGTCTTGCCACATGTCAACACTGCGTCTGACAGCGGGCCTCCTGGAGAGAGGACCAAGCAAGACGCGCCCCGAGGAGTGTCTTGCCACATGTGAACACTGGGTCTGTTAGAGGGCCTCCAGGAGAGAGGCCCAAGCAAGACGTGCCCCGAGGAGTGTCTTGCCATATGTCACCACTGGGTCTGACTGAGCGCCTCCAGGAGAGAGTCCCAAGCAAGACGCGCCCCGAGGAGCGTCTTGCCACATGTCAGCACTCGGTCTGACTGAGCGCCTAAAGGAGAGAGGCCCAAGCAAGACGCGCCCCGAGGAGCATCTTGCCACATGTCACTACTCGGTCTGACTGAGCGCCTCCAGGAGAGAGGCCCAAGCAAGACGCACCCCGAGGAGCGTCTTGCCACATGTCAACAATGGGTCTGACTGAGGGCCTCCAGGAGAGAAGCCCAAGCAAGACGCGCCCCGAGGAGCGTCTTGCCACATGTCAACACTGGGTTTGACTGAGCGCCTCCAGGAGAGAGTCCCCAGCAAGACGCGCCCCGAGGAGCGTCTTGCCTTATGTCAGCACTCGGTCTGACTGAGCGCCTCCAGGAGAGAGGCCCAAGCAAGACGCGCCCCGAGGAGCGTCTTGCCACATGTCAACAATGGGTCTGACTGAGGGACTCCAGGAGAGAAGCCCAATCAAGACGCGCCCCGAGGAGCGTCTTGCCACATGTCAACACTGGGTCTGACTGAGGGCCTCCAGGAGAGAAGCCCAATCAAGACGCGCCCCGAGGAGCGTCTTGCCACATGTCAACACTGGGTCTGACTGAGCGCCTCCAGGAGAGAGGCCCAAGCAAGACGCGCCCTGAGGAGCGTCTTGCCACATGTCACCTCTGGTTCTGACTGAGCGCCTCCAGGAGAGAGGCCCAAGCAAGACGAGCCCCGAGGAGCGTCTTGCCACATGTCAACACTGGGTCTGACTGAGCGCCTCCAGGAGAGAGGCCCAAGCAAGACGCGCCCCTAGAAGCGTCTTGCCACATGTCAACACTGGGTCTGACAGAGGGCCTCCAGGAGAGAGGCCCAAGCAAGACGCGCCCCGAGGAGTGTCTTGCCACATGTCACCACTGGGTCTGACTGAGCGCCTCCAGGAGAGAGGCCCAAGCAAGACGCGCCCCGAGGAGCGTCATGCCACATGTCACTACTCGGTCTGACTAAGCGCCTCCAGGAGAGAGGCCCAAGCAAGACGCGCCCCGAGGAGCGTCTTGCCACGTGTCAACACTGGGTCTGATTGAGGGCCTCCAGGAGAGAGGCCCAAGCAAGACGCGCCCCGAGGAGCGTCTTGCCACATGTCAACACTGGGTCTGACAGAGGGCCTCCAGGAGAGAGGCCCAAGCAATACGTGCCCCTAGAAGCGTCTTGCCACATGTCACTACTCGGTCTGACTGAGCGCCTCCAGGAGAGAGGCCCAAGCAAGATGCACCCCGAGGAGCGTCTTGCCACATGTCAACAATGGGTCTGACATCGGGGCTCCTGGAGAGAGGCCCAAGCAACACGCGCCCCGAGGAGTGTCTTGCCATATGTCACCACTGGGTCTGACTGAGCGCCTCAGGGAGAGAGGCCCAAGCAAGACGCGCCCCGAGGAGCGTCTTGCCACATGTCAGCACAAGGTCTGACTGAGCGCCTCCAGGAGAGAGGCCCAAGCAAGACGCGCCCCGAGGAGCGTCTTGCCACATGTCAGCACTCGGTCTGACTGAGCGCCTCCAGGAGAGAGGCCCAAGCAAGACGCGCCCCTAGGAGCGTCTTGCCACATGTCAACACTGGGTCTGACTGAGCGCCTCCAGGAGAGAGGCCCAAGCAAGACGCGCCCCGAGGAGCGTCTTGCCACATGTCAACACTGGGTCTGACAGAGGGCCTCCAGGAGAGAGGCCCAAGCAACACGCGCAAAGAAGGAGCGTCTTGCCATATGTCACCACTGGGTCTGACTGAGCGCCTCCAGGAGAGATGCCCAAGCAAGACGCGCCCCGAGGAGCGTCTTGCCACATGTCACCACTGGGTCTGACTGAGCGCCTCCAGGAGAGAGGCCCAAGCAAGACGAGCCCCGAGGAGCGTCTTGCCACATGTCAACACTGGGTCTGACTGAGTGCCTCCATGAGAGAAGCCCCAGCAAGACGCGCCCCGAGGAGCGTCTTGCCACATGTCAGCACTCGGTCTGACTGAGCGCCTCCAGGAGAGAGGCCCAAGCAAGACGCGCCCCGAGGAGCATCTTGCCACATGTCACTACTCGGTCTGACTGAGCGCCTCCAGGAGAGAGGCCCAAGCAAGACGTGCCCCGAGGAGCGTCTTGCCACATGTCAACACTGGGTTTGACTGAGCGCCTCCAGGAGAGAGGCCCAAGCAAGACGCGCCCCGAGGAGCGTCTTGCCACATGTCAACACTGGGTCTGACTGAGCGCCTCCAGGAGAGAGTCCCCAGCAAGACGCGCCCCGAGGAGCGTCTTGCCTTATGTCAGCACTCGGTCTGACTGAGCGCCTCCAGGAGAGAGGCCCAAGCAAGACGCGCCCCGAGGAGCGTCTTGCCACATGTCAACAATGGGTCTGACTGAGGGACTCCAGGAGAGAAGCCCAATCAAGACGCGCCCCGAGGAGCGTCTTGCCACATGTCAACACTGGGTCTGACTGAGGGCCTCCAGGAGAGAAGCCCAATCAAGACGCGCCCCGAGGAGCGTCTTGCCACATGTCAACACTGGGTCTGACTGAGCGCCTCCAGGAGAGAGGCCCAAGCAAGACGCGCCCCGAGGAGCGTCTTGCCACATGTCACCTCTGGTTCTGACTGAGCGCCTCCAGGAGAGAGGCCCAAGCAAGACGCGCCCCGAGGAGCGTCTTGCCACATGTCAACAATGGGTCTGACTGAGGGCCTCCAGGAGAGAAGCCCAAGCAAGACGTGCCCCGAGGAGCGTCTTGCCACATGTCAACACTGGGTTTGACTGAGCGCCTCCAGGAGATAGGCCCAAGCAAGACGCGCCCCGAGGAGCGTCTTGCCACATGTCAACACTGGGTCTGACTGAGCGCCTCCAGGAGAGAGTCCCCAGCAAGACGCGCCCCGAGGAGCGTCTTGCCTTATGTCAGCACTCGGTCTGACTGAGCGCCTCCAGGAGAGAGGCCCAAGCAAGACGCGCCCCGAGGAGCGTCTTGCCACATGTCAACAATGGGTCTGACTGAGGGACTCCAGGAGAGAAGCCCAATCAAGACGCGCCCCGAGGAGCGTCTTGCCACATGTCAACACTGGGTCTGACTGAGGGCCTCCAGGAGAGAAGCCCAATCAAGACGCGCCCCGAGGAGCGTCTTGCCACATGTCAACACTGGGTCTGACTGAGCGCCTCCAGGAGAGAGGCCCAAGCAAGACGCGCCCTGAGGAGCGTCTTGCCACATGTCACCTCTGGTTCTGACTGAGCGCCTCCAGGAGAGAGGCCCAAGCAAGACGAGCCCCGAGGAGCGTCTTGCCACATGTCAACACTGGGTCTGACTGAGCGCCTCCAGGAGAGAGGCCCAAGCAAGACGCGCCCCTAGAAGCGTCTTGCCACATGTCAACACTGGGTCTGACAGAGGGCCTCCAGGAGAGAGGCCCAAGCAAGACGCGCCCCGAGGAGTGTCTTGCCACATGTCACCACTGGGTCTGACTGAGCGCCTCCAGGAGAGAGGCCCAAGCAAGACGCGCCCCGAGGAGCGTCATGCCACATGTCACTACTCGGTCTGACTAAGCGCCTCCAGGAGAGAGGCCCAAGCAAGACGCGCCCCGAGGAGCGTCTTGCCACGTGTCAACACTGGGTCTGATTGAGGGCCTCCAGGAGAGAGGCCCAAGCAAGACGCGCCCCGAGGAGCGTCTTGCCACATGTCAACACTGGGTCTGACAGAGGGCCTCCAGGAGAGAGGCCCAAGCAATACGTGCCCCTAGAAGCGTCTTGCCACATGTCACTACTCGGTCTGACTGAGCGCCTCCAGGAGAGAGGCCCAAGCAAGACGCACCCCGAGGAGCGTCTTGCCACATGTCAACAATGGGTCTGACATCGGGGCTCCTGGAGAGAGGCCCAAGCAACACGCGCCCCGAGGAGTGTCTTGCCATATGTCACCACTGGGTCTGACTGAGCGCCTCCAGGAGAGAGGCCCAAGCAAGACGCGCCCCGAGGAGCGTCTTGCCACATGTCAGCACACGGTCTGACTGAGCGCCTCCAGGAGAGAGGCCCAAGCAAGACGCGCCCCGAGGAGCGTCTTGCCACATGTCAGCACTCGGTCTGACTGAGCGCCTCCAGGAGAGAGGCCCAAGCAAGACGCGCCCCTAGGAGCGTCTTGCCACATGTCAACACTGGGTCTGACTGAGCGCCTCCAGGAGAGAGGCCCAAGCAAGACGCGCCCCGAGGAGCGTCTTGCCACATGTCAACACTGGGTCTGACAGAGGGCCTCCAGGAGAGAGGCCCAAGCAACACGCGCAAAGAAGGAGCGTCTTGCCATATGTCACCACTGGGTCTGACTGAGCGCCTCCAGGAGAGATGCCCAAGCAAGACGCGCCCCGAGGAGCGTCTGGCCACATGTCACCACTGGGTCTGACTGAGCGCCTCCAGGAGAGAGGCCCAAGCAAGACGAGCCCCGAGGAGCGTCTTGCCACATGTCAACACTGGGTCTGACTGAGTGCCTCCATGAGAGAAGCCCCAGCAAGACGCGCCCCGAGGAGCGTCTTGCCACATGTCAGCACTCGGTCTGACTGAGCGCCTCCAGGAGAGAGGCCCAAGCAAGACGCGCCCCGAGGAGCATCTTGCCACATGTCACTACTCGGTCTGACTGAGCGCCTCCAGGAGAGAGGCCCAAGCAAGACGCACCCCGAGGAGCGTCTTGCCACATGTCAACAATGGGTCTGACTGAGGGCCTCCAGGAGAGAAGCCCAAGCAAGACGTGCCCCGAGGAGCGTCTTGCCACATGTCAACACTGGGTTTGACTGAGCGCCTCCAGGAGAGAGGCCCAAGCAAGACGCGCCCCGAGGAGCGTCTTGCCACATGTCAACACTGGGTCTGACTGAGCGCCTCCAGGAGAGAGTCCCCAGCAAGACGCGCCCCGAGGAGCGTCTTGCCTTATGTCAGCACTCGGTCTGACTGAGCGCCCCCAGGAGAGAGGCCCAAGCAAGACGCGCCCCGAGGAGCGTCTTGCCACATGTCAACAATGGGTCTGACTGAGGGACTCCAGGAGAGAAGCCCAATCAAGACGCGCCCCGAGGAGCGTCTTGCCACATGTCACCTCTGGTTCTGACTGAGCGCCTCCAGGAGAGAGGCCCAAGCAAGACACGCCCCGAGGAGCGTCTTGCCACATGTCAACACTGGGTCTGACTGAGCGCCTCAAGGAGAGAGGCCCAAGCAAGACGCGCCCCTAGAAGCGTCTTGCCACATGTCAACACTGGGTCTGACAGAGGGCCTCCAGGAGAGAGGCCCAAGCAAGACGCGCCCCGAGGAGTGTCTTGCCACATGTCACCACTGGGTCTGACTGAGCGCCTCCAGGAGAGAGGCCCAAGCAAGACGCGCCCCGAGGAGCGTCTTGCCACATGTCAACACTGGGTCTGACAGAGGGCCTCCAGGAGAGAGGCCCAAGCAACACGCGCAAAGAAGGAGCGTCTTGCCATATGTCACCACTGGGTCTGACTGAGCGCCTCCAGGAGAGATGCCCAAGCAAGACGCGCCCCGAGGAGCGTCTTGCCACATGTCACCACTGGGTCTGACTGAGCGCCTCCAGGAGAGAGGCCCAAGCAAGACGAGCCCCGAGGAGCGTCTTGCCACATGTCAACACTGGGTCTGACTGAGTGCCTCCATGAGAGAAGCCCCAGCAAGACGCGCCCCGAGGAGCGTCTTGCCACATGTCAGCACTCGGTCTGACTGAGCGCCTCCAGGAGAGAGGCCCAAGCAAGACGCGCCCCGAGGAGCATCTTGCCACATGTCACTACTCGGTCTGACTGAGCGCCTCCAGGAGAGAGGCCCAAGCAAGACGCACCCCGAGGAGCGTCTTGCCACATGTCAACAATGGGTCTGACTGAGGGCCTCCAGGAGAGAAGCCCAAGCAAGACGTGCCCCGAGGAGCGTCTTGCCACATGTCAACACTGGGTTTGACTGAGCGCCTCCAGGAGAGAGGCCCAAGCAAGACGCGCCCCGAGGAGCGTCTTGCCACATGTCAACACTGGGTCTGACTGAGCGCCTCCAGGAGAGAGTCCCCAGCAAGACGCGCCCCGAGGAGCGTCTTGCCTTATGTCAGCACTCGGTCTGACTGAGCGCCTCCAGGAGAGAGGCCCAAGCAAGACGCGCCCCGAGGAGCGTCTTGCCACATGTCAACAATGGGTCTGACTGAGGGACTCCAGGAGAGAAGCCCAATCAAGACGCGCCCCGAGGAGCGTCTAGCCACATGTCACCTCTGGTTCTGACTGAGCGCCTCCAGGAGAGAGGCCCAAGCAAGACGCGCCCCGAGGAGCGTCTTGCCACATGTCAACACTGGGTCTGACTGAGCGCCTCAAGGAGAGAGGCCCAAGCAAGACGCGCCCCTAGAAGCGTCTTGCCACATGTCAACACTGGGTCTGACAGAGGGCCTCCAGGAGAGAGGCCCAAGCAAGACGCGCCCCGAGGAGTGTCTTGCCACATGTCACCACTGGGTCTGACTGAGCGCCTCCAGGAGAGAGGCCCAAGCAAGACGCGCCCCGAGGAGCGTCATGCCACATGTCACCACTGGGTCTGACTGAGCGCCTCCAGGAGAGAGGCCCAAGCAAGACGAGCCCCGAGGAGCGTCTTGCCACATGTCAACACTGGGTCTGACTGAGTGCCTCCATGAGAGAAGCCCCAGCAAGACGCGCCCCGAGGAGCGTCTTGCCACATGTCAGCACTCGGTCTGACTGAGCGCCTCCAGGAGAGAGGCCCAAGCAAGACGCACCCCGAGGAGCGTCTTGCCACATGTCAACAATGGGTCTGACTGAGGGCCTCCAGGAGAGAAGCCCAAGCAAGACGTGCCCCGAGGAGCGTCTTGCCACATGTCAACACTGGGTTTGACTGAGCGCCTCCAGGAGAGAGGCCCAAGCAAGACGCGCCCCGAGGAGCGTCTTGCCACATGTCAACACTGGGTCTGACTGAGCGCCTCCAGGAGAGAGTCCCCAGCAAGACGCGCCCCGAGGAGCGTCTTGCCTTATGTCAGCACTCGGTCTGACTGAGCGCCTCCAGGAGAGAGGCCCAAGCAAGACGCGCCCCGAGGAGCGTCTTGCCACATGTCAACAATGGGTCTGACTGAGGGACTCCAGGAGAGAAGCCCAATCAAGACGCGCCCCGAGGAGCGTCTTGCCACATGTCAACACTGGGTCTGACTGAGGGCCTCCAGGAGAGAAGCCCAATCAAGACGCGCCCTGAGGAGCGTCTTGCCACATGTCAACACTGGGTCTGACTGAGCGCCTCCAGGAGAGAGGCCCAAGCAAGACGCGCCCTGAGGAGCGTCTTGCCACATGTCACCTCTGGTTCTGACTGAGCGCCTCCAGGAGAGAGGCCCAAGCAAGACGAGCCCCGAGGAGCGTCTTGCCACATGTCAACACTGGGTCTGACTGAGCGCCTCCAGGAGAGAGGCCCAAGCAAGACGCGCCCCTAGAAGCGTCTTGCCACATGTCAACACTGGGTCTGACAGAGGGCCTCCAGGAGAGAGGCCCAAGCAAGACGCGCCCCGAGGAGTGTCTTGCCACATGTCACCACTGGGTCTGACTGAGCGCCTCCAGGAGAGAGGCCCAAGCAAGACGCGCCCCGAGGAGCGTCATGCCACATGTCACTACTCGGTCTGACTAAGCGCCTCCAGGAGAGAGGCCCAAGCAAGACGCGCCCCGAGGAGCGTCTTGCCACGTGTCAACACTGGGTCTGATTGAGGGCCTCCAGGAGAGAGGCCCAAGCAAGACGCGCCCCGAGGAGCGTCTTGCCACATGTCAACACTGGGTCTGACAGAGGGCCTCCAGGAGAGAGGCCCAAGCAATACGTGCCCCTAGAAGCATCTTGCCACATGTCACTACTCGGTCTGACTGAGCGCCTCCAGGAGAGAGGCCCAAGCAAGACGCACCCCGAGGAGCGTCTTGCCACATGTCAACAATGGGTCTGACATCGGGGCTCCTGTAGAGAGGCCTAAGCAACACGCGCCCCGAGGAGTGTCTTGCCATATGTCACCACTGGGTCTGACTGAGCGCCTCCAGGAGAGATGCCCAAGCAAGACGCGCCCCGAGGAGCGTCTTGCCACATGTCACCACTGGGTCTGACTGAGCGCCTCCAAGAGAGAGGCCCAAGCAAGACGCGCCCCGAGGAGCGTCATGCCACATGTCACTACTCGGTCTGACTAAGCGCCTCCAGGAGAGAGGCCCAAGCAAGACGCGCCCCGAGGAGCGTCTTGCCACGTGTCAACACTGGGTCTGATTGAGGGCCTCCAGGAGAGAGGCCCAAGCAAGACGCGCCCCGAGGAGCGTCTTGCCACATGTCAACACTGGGTCTGACAGAGGGCCTCCAGGAGAGAGGCCCAAGCAATACGTGCCCCTAGAAGCGTCTTGCCACATGTCACTACTCGGTCTGACTGAGCGCCTCCAGGAGAGAGGCCCAAGCAAGACGCACCCCGAGGAGCGTCTTGCCACATGTCAACAATGGGTCTGACATCGGGGCTCCTGTAGAGAGGCCCAAGCAACACGCGCCCCGAGGAGTGTCTTGCCATATGTCACCACTGGGTCTGACTGAGCGCCTCCAGGAGAGAGGCCCAAGCAAGACGCGCCCCGCGGAGCGTCTTGCCACATGTCAGCACACGGTCTGACTGAGCGCCTCCAGGAGAGAGGCCCAAGCAAGACGCGCCCCGAGGAGCGTCTTGCCACATGTCAACACTGGGTCTGACTGAGCGCCTCCAGGAGAGAGGCCCAAGCAAGACGCGCCCCGAGGAGCGTCTTGCCACATGTCAACACTGGGTCTGACAGAGGGCCTCCAGGAGAGAGGCCCAAGCAACACGCGCAAAGAAGGAGCGTCTTGCCATATGTCACCACTGGGTCTGACTGAGCGCCTCCAGGAGAGATGCCCAAGCAAGACGCGCCCCGAGGAGCGTCTTGCCACATGTCACCACTGGGTCTGACTGAGCGCCTCCAGGAGAGAGGCCCAAGCAAGACGAGCCCCGAGGAGCGTCTTGCCACATGTCAACACTGGGTCTGATTGAGGGTCTCCAGGAGAGAGGCCCAAGCAAGACGCGCCCCGAGGAGCGTCTTGCCACATGTCAACACTGGGTCTGACAGAGGGCCTCCAGGAGAGAGGCCCAAGCAATACGTGCCCCTAGAAGCGTCTTGCCACATGTCACTACTCGGTCTGACTGAGCGCCTCCAGGAGAGAGGCCCAAGCAAGACGCACCCCGAGGAGCGTCTTGCCACATGTCAACAATGGGTCTGACATCGGGGCTCCTGTAGAGAGGCCCAAGCAACACGCGCCCCGAGGAGTGTCTTGCCATATGTCACCACTGGGTCTGACTGAGCGCCTCCAGGAGAGAGGCCCAAGCAAGACGCGCCCCGCGGAGCGTCTTGCCACATGTCAGCACACGGTCTGACTGAGCGCCTCCAGGAGAGAGGCCCAAGCAAGACGCGCCCCGAGGAGCGTCTTGCCACATGTCAGCACTCGGTCTGACTGAGCGCCTCCAGGAGAGAGGCCCAAGCAAGACGCGCCCCTGGGAGCGTCTTGCCACATGTCAACACTGGGTCTGACTGAGCGCCTCCAGGAGAGAGGCCCAAGCAAGACGCGCCCCGAGGAGCGTCTTGCCACATGTCAACACTTGGTCTGACAGAGGGCCTCCAGGAGAGAGGCCCAAGCAACACGCGCAAAGAAGGAGCGTCTTGCCATATGTCACCACTGGGTCTGACTGAGCGCCTCCAGGAGAGATGCCCAAGCAAGACACGCCCCGAGGAGCGTCTTGCCACATGTCACCACTGGGTCTGACTGAGCGCCTCCAGGAGAGAGGCCCAAGCAAGACGAGCCCCGAGGAGCGTCTTGCCACATGTCAACACTGGGTCTGACTGAGTGCCTCCATGAGAGAAGCCCCAGCAAGACGCGCCCCGAGGAGCGTCTTGCCACATGTCAGCACTCGGTCTGACTGAGCGCCTCCAGGAGAGAGGCCCAAGCAAGACGCGCCCCGAGGAGCATCTTGCCACATGTCACTACTCGGTCTGACTGAGCGCCTCCAGGAGAGAGGCCCAAGCAAGACACACCCCGAGGAGCGTCTTGCCACATGTCAACAATGGGTCTGACTGAGGGCCTCCAGGAGAGAAGCCCAAGCAAGACGTGCCCCGAGGAGCGTCTTGCCACATGTCAACACTGGGTTTGACTGAGCGCCTCCAGGAGAGAGGCCCAAGCAAGACGCGCCCCGAGGAGCGTCTTGCCACATGTCAACACTGGGTCTGACTGAGCGCCTCCAGGAGAGAGTCCCCAGCAAGACGCGCCCCGAGGAGCGTCTTGCCTTATGTCAGCACTCGGTCTGACTGAGCGCCTCCAGGACAGAGGCCCAAGCAAGACGCGCCCCGAGGAGCGTCTTGCCACATGTCAACAATGGGTCTGACTGAGGGACTCCAGGAGAGAAGCCCAATCAAGACGCGCCCCGAGGAGCGTCTTGCCACATGTCAACACTGGGTCTGACTGAGGGCCTCCAGGAGAGAAGCCCAATCAAGACGCGCCCCAAGGAGCGTCTTGCCACATGTCAACACTGGGTCTGACTGAGCGCCTCCAGGAGAGAGGCCCAAGCAAGACGCGCCCCGAGGAGCGTCTTGCCACATGTCACCTCTGGTTCTGACTGAGCGCCTCCAGGAGAGAGGCCCAAGCAAGACGCGCCCCGAGGAGCGTCTTGCCACATGTCAACACTGGGTCTGACTGAGCGCCTCAAGGAGAGAGGCCCAAGCAAGACGCGCCCCTAGAAGCGTCTTGCCACATGTCAACACTGGGTCTGACAGAGGGCCTCCAGGAGAGAGGCCCAAGCAAGACGCGCCCCGAGGAGTGTCTTGCCACATGTCACCACTGGGTCTGACTGAGCGCCTCCAGGAGAGAGGCCCAAGCAAGACGCGCCCCGAGGAGCGTCATGCTACATGTCACTACTCGGTCTGACTAAGCGCCTCCAGGAGAGAGGCCCAAGCAAGACGCGCCCCGAGGAGCGTCTTGCCACGTGTGAACACTGGGTCTGATTGAGGGCCTCCAGGAGAGAGGCCCAAGCAAGACGCGCCCCGAGGAGCGTCTTGCCACATGTCAACACTGGGTCTGACAGAGGGCCTCCAGGAGAGGGGCCCAAGCAATACGTGCCCCTAGAAGCGTCTTGCCACATGTCACTACTCGGTCTGACTGAGCGCCTCCAGGAGAGAGGCCCAAGCAAGACGCACCCCGAGGAGCGTCTAGCCACATGTCAACAATGGGTCTGACTGAGGGCCTCCAGGAGAGAAGCCCAAGCAAGACGTGCCCCGAGGAGAGTCTTGCCACATGTCAGCACTCGGTCTGACTGAGCGCCTCCAGGAGAGAGGCCCAAGCAAGACGTGCCCCTAGGAGCGTCTTGCCACATGTCAACACTGGGTCTGACTGAGCGCCTCCAGGAGAGAGGCCCAAGCAAGACACGCCCCGAGGAGCGTCTTGCCACATGTCAACACTGGGTCTGACAGAGGGCCTCCAGGAGAGAGGCCCAAGCAACACGCGCCCCGAGGAGCGTCTTGCCATATGTCTCCACTGGGTCTGACTGAGCGCCTCCAGGAGAGAGGCCCAAGCAAGACGCGCCCCGAAAATCATCTTGCCACATGTCACTACTCGGTCTGACTGAGCGCCTCCAGGAGAGAGGCCCAAGCAAGACGCACCCCGAGGAGCGTCTTGCCACATGTCAACAATGGGTCTGACTGAGGGCCTCCAGGAGAGAAGCCCAAGCAAGACGTGCCCCGAGGAGCGTCTTGCCACATGTCAACACTGGGTTTGACTGAGCGCCTCCAGGAGAGAGGCCCAAGCAAGACGCATCCCGAGGAGCGTCTTGCCACATGTCAACACTGGGTCTGACTGAGCGCCTCCAGGAGAGAGGCCCAAGCAAGACGCGACCCGAGGAGCGTCTTGCCACATGTCACCTCTGGTTCTGACTGAGCGCCTCCAGGAGAGAGGCCCAAGCAAGACGCGCCCCGAGGAGCGTCTTGCCACATGTCAACACTGGGACTGACTGAGCGCCTCCAGGAGAGAGGCCCAAGCTAGACGCGCCCCTAGAAGCGTCGTGCCACATGTCAACACTGGGTCTGACAGAGGGCCTCCAGGAGAGAGGCCCAAAGCAAGACGCGCCCCGAGGAGTGTCTTGCCACATGTCACCACTGGGTCTGACTGAGCGCCTCCAGGAGAGAGGCCCAAGCAAGACGCGCCCCGAGGAGCGTCATGCCACATGTCACTACTGGGTCTGACTAAGCGCCTCCAGGAGAGAGGCCCAAGCAAGACGCGCCCCGAGGAGCGTCTTGCCACGTGTCAACACTGGGTCTGATTGAGGGCCTCCAGGAGAGAGGCCCAAGCAAGACGCGCCCCGAGGAGCGTCTTGCCACATGTCAACACTGGGTCTGACAGAGGGCCTCCAGGAGAGAGGCCCAAGCAATACGTGCCCCTAGAAGCGTCTTGCCACATGTCACTACTCGGTCTGACTGAGTGCCTCCAGGAGAGAGGCCCAAGCAAGACGCACCCCGAGGAGCGTCTTGCCACATGTCAACAATGGGTCTGACTGAGGGCCTCCAGGAGAGAAGCCCAAGCAAGACGTGCCCCGAGGAGAGTCTTGCCACATGTCAGCACTCGGTCTGACTGAGCGCCTCCAGGAGAGAGGCCCAATTAAGACACGCCCCTAGGAGCGTCTTGCCACATGTCAACACTGGGTCTGACTGAGCGCCTCCAGGAGAGAGGCCCAAGCAAGACGCGCCCCGAGGAGTGTCTTGCCACATGTCAACACTGGGTCTGACAGAGGGCCTCCAGGAGAGAGGCCCAAGCAACACGCGCCCCGAGGAGAGTCTTGCCATATGTCACCACTGGGTCTGACTTAGCGCCTCCAGGAGAGAGGCCCAAGCAAGACGGGCCCCGAGGAGCGTCTTGCCACATGTCAGCACTCGGTCTGACTGAGCTCCTCCAGGAGAGAGGCCCAAGCAAGATGCGCCCCTAGGAGCGTCTTGCCACATGTCAACACTGCGTCTGACAGCGGGCCTCCTGGAGAGAGGCCCAAGCAAGACGCGCCCCGAGGAGTGTCTTGCCACATGTGTACACTGGGTCTGACAGAGGGCCTCCAGGAGAGAGGCCCAAGCAAGACGTGCCCCGAGGAGTGTCTTGCCATATGTCACCACTGGGTCTGACTGAGCGCCTCCAGGAGAGAGGCCCAAGCAAGACGCGCCCCGAGGAGCGTCTTGCCACATGTCAGCACTCGGTCTGACTGAGTGCCTCCAGGAGAGAGGCCCAAGCAAGACGCGCCCCTAGGAGCGTCTTGCCACATGTCAACACTGGGTCTGACTGAACGCCTCGAGGAGAGAGGCCCAAGCAAGACGCGTCCCGAGGAGCGTCTTGCCCCATGTCAACACTGGGTATGACAGAGGGCCTCCAGGAGAGAGGCCCAAGCAACACGCGCAAAGAAGGAGCGTCTTGCCATATGTCACCACTGGGTCTGACTGAGCGCCTCCAGGAGAGATGCCCAAGCAAGACGCGCCCCGAGGAGCGTCTTGCCACATGTCACCACTGGGTCTGACTGAGCGCCTCCAGGAGAGAGGCCCAAGCAAGACGAGCCCCGAGGAGCGTCTTGCCACATGTCAACACTAGGTCTGACTGAGTGCCTCCATGAGAGAAGCCCCAGCAAGACGCGCCCCGAGGAGCGTCTTGCCACATGTCAGCACTCGGTCTGACTGAGCGCCTCCAGGAGAGAGACCCAAGCAAGACGCGCCCCGAGGAGCATCTTGCCACATGTCACTACTCGGTCTGACTGAGCGCCTCCAGGAGAGAGGAACAAGCAAGACGCACCCCGAGGAGCGTCTTGCCACATGTCAACAATGGGTCTGACTGAGGGCCTCCAGGAGAGAAGCCCAAGCAAGACGGGCCCCGAGGAGCGTCTTGCCACATGTCAGCACTCGGTCTGACTGAGCTCCTCCAGGAGAGAGGCCCAAGCAAGATGCGCCCCTAGGAGCGTCTTGCCACATGTCAACACTGGGTCTGACAGAGGGCCTCCAGGAGAGAGGCCCAAGCAACACGCGCAAAGAAGGAGCGTCTTGCCATATGTCACCACTGGGTCTGACTGAGCGCCTCCAGGAGAGATGCCCAAGCAAGACGCGCCCCGAGGAGCGTCTTGCCACATGTCACCACTGGGTTTGACTGAGCGCCTCCAGGAGAGAGGCCCAAGCAAGACGCGCCCCGAGGAGCGTCTTGCCACATGTCAACACTGGGTCTGACTGAGTGCCTCCATGAGAGAAGCCCCAGCAAGACGCGCCCCGAGGAGCGTCTTGCCACATGTCAGCACTCGGTCTGACTGAGCGCCTCCAGGAGAGAGGCCCAAGCAAGACGCGCCCCGAGGAGCATCTTGCCACATGTCACTACTCGGTCTGACTGAGCGCCTCCAGGAGAGAGGCCCAAGCAAGACGCACCGCGAGGAGCGTCTTGCCACATGTCAACAATGGGTCTGACTGAGGGCCTCCAGGAGAGAAGCCCAAGCAAGATGTGCCCCGAGGAGCGTCTTGCCACATGTCAACACTGGGTTTGACTGAGCGCCTCTAGGAGAGAGGCCCAAGCAAGACGCGCCCCGAGGAGCGTCTTGCCACATGTCACCACTGGGTCTGACTGAGCGCCTCCAGGAGAGAGGCCCAAGCAAGACGCGCCCCGAGGAGCGTCATGCCACATGTCACTACTCGGTCTGACTAAGCGCCTCCAGGAGAGAGGCCCAAGCAAGACGCGCCCCGAGGAGCGTCTTGCCACGTGTCAACACTGGGTCTGATTGAGGGCCTCCAGGAGAGAGGCCCAAGCAAGACGCGCCCCGAGGAGCGTCTTGCCACATGTCAACACTGGGTCTGACAGAGGGCCTCCAGGAGAGAGGCCCAAGCAATACGTGCCCCTAGAAGCGTCTTGCCACATGTCACTACTCGGTCTGACTGAGCGCCTCCAGGAGAGAGGCCCAAGCAAGACGCACCCCGAGGAGCGTCTTGCCACATGTCAACAATGGGTCTGACATCGGGGCTCCTGTAGAGAGGCCCAAGCAACACGCGCCCCGAGGAGTGTCTTGCCATATGTCACCACTGGGTCTGACTGAGCGCCTCCAGGAGAGAGGCCCAAGCAAGACGCGCCCCGCGGAGCGTCTTGCCACATGTCAGCACACGGTCTGACTGAGCGCCTCCAGGAGAGAGGCCCAAGCAAGACGCGCCCCGAGGAGCGTCTTGCCACATGTCAGCACTCGGTCTGACTGAGCGCCTCCAGGAGAGAGGCCCAAGCAAGACCCGCCCCTAGGAGCGTCTTGCCACATGTCAACACTGGGTCTGACTGAGCGCCTCAAGGAGAGAGGCCCAAGCAAGACGCGCCCCGAGGAGCGTCTTGCCACATGTCAACACTGGGTCTGACAGAGGGCCTCCAGGAGAGAGGCCCAAGCAACACGCGCAAAGAAGGAGCGTCTTGCCATATGCCACCACTGGGTCTGACTGAGCGCCTCCAGGAGAGATGCCCAAGCAAGACGCGCCCCGAGGAGCGTCTTGCCACATGTCACCACTGGGTCTGACTGAGCGCCTCCAGGAGAGAGGCCCAAGCAAGACGAGCCCCGAGGAGCGTCTTGCCACATGTCAACACTGGGTCTGACTGAGTGCCTCCATGAGAGAAGCCCCAGCAAGACGCGCCCCGAGGAGCGTCTTGCCACATGTCAGCACTCGGTCTGACTGAGCGCCTCCAGGAGAGAGGCCCAAGCAAGACGCGCCCCGAGGAGCATCTTGCCACATGTCACTACTCGGTCTGACTGAGCGCCTCCAGGAGAGAGGCCCAAGCAGGACGCACCCCGAGGAGCGTCTTGCCACATGTCAACAATGGGTCTGACTGAGGGCCTCCAGGAGAGAAGCCCAATCAAGACGTGCCCCGAGGAGCGTCTTGCCACATGTCAACACTGGGTTTGACTGAGCGCCTCCAGGAGAGAGGCCCAAGCAAGACGCGCCCCGAGGAGCGTCTTGCCACATGTCAACACTGGGTCTGACTGAGCGCCTCCAGGAGAGAGTCCCCAGCAAGACGCGCCCCGAGGAGCGTCTTGCCTTATGTCAGCACTCGGTCTGACTGAGCGCCTCCAGGACAGAGGCCCAAGCAAGACGCGCCCCGAGGAGCATCTTGCCACATGTCAACAATGGGTCTGACTGAGGGACTCCAGGAGAGAAGCCCAATCAAGACGCGCCCCGAGGAGCGTCTTGCCACATGTCAACACTGGGTCTGACTGAGGGCCTCCAGGAGAGAAGCCCAATCAAGACGCGCCCCGAGGAGCGTCTTGCCACATGTCAACACTGGGTCTGACTGAGCGCCTCCAGGAGAGAGGCCCAAGCAAGACGCGCCCCGAGGAGCGTCTTGCCACATGTCACCTCTGGTTCTGACTGAGCGCCTCCAGGAGAGAGGCCCAAGCAAGACGCGCCCCGAGGAGCGTCTTGCCACATGTCAACACTGGGTCTGACTGAGCGCCTCAAGGAGAGAGGCCCAAGCAAGACGCGCCCCTAGAAGCGTCTTGCCACATGTCAACACTGGGTCTGACAGAGGGCCTCCAGGAGAGAGGCCCAAGCAAGACGCGCCCCGAGGAGCGTCTTGCCACATGTCAACACTGGGTCTGACAGAGGGCCTCCAGGAGAGGGGCCCAAGCAATACGTGCCCCTAGAAGCGTCTTGCCACATGTCACTACTCGGTCTGACTGAGCGCCTCCAGGAGAGAGGCCCAAGCAAGACGCACCCCGAGGAGCGTCTTGCCACATGTCAACAATGGGTCTGACTGAGGGCCTCCAGGAGAGAAGCCCAAGCAAGACGTGCCCCGAGGAGAGTCTTGCCACATGTCAGCACTCGGTCTGACTGAGCGCCTCCAGGAGAGAGGCCCAAGCAAGACGTGCCCCTAGGAGCGTCTTGCCACATGTCAACACTGGGTCTGACTGAGCGCCTCCAGGAGAGAGGCCCAAGCAAGACACGCCCCGAGGAGCGTCTTGCCACATGTCAACACTGGGTCTGACAGAGGGCCTCCAGGAGAGAGGCCCAAGCAACACGCGCCCCGAGGAGCGTCTTGCCATATGTCTCCACTGGGTCTGACTGAGCGCCTCCAGGAGAGAGGCCCAAGCAAGATGGGCCCCGAGGAGCGTCTTGCCACATGTCAGCACTCGGTCTGACTGAGCTCCTCCAGGAGAGAGGCCCAAGCAAGATGCGCCCCTAGGAGCGTCTTGCCACATGTCAACACTGGGTCTGACAGAGGGCCTCCAGGAGAGAGGCCCAAGCAACACGCGCAAAGAAGGAGCGTCTTGCCATATGTCACCACTGGGTCTGACTGAGCGCCTCCAGGAGAGATGCCCAAGCAAGACGCGCCCCGAGGAGCGTCTTGCCACATGTCACCACTGGGTCTGACTGAGCGCCTCCAGGAGAGAGGCCCAAGCAAGACGCGCCCCGAGGAGCGTCTTGCCACATGTCAACACTGGGTCTGACTGAGTGCCTCCTTGAGAGAAGCCCCAGCAAGACGCGCCCCGAGGAGCGTCTTGCCACATGTCAGCACTCGGTCTGACTGAGCGCCTCCAGGAGAGAGGCCCAAGCAAGACGCGCCCCGAGGATCATCTTGCCACATGTCACTACTCGGTCTGACTGAGCGCCTCCAGGAGAGAGGCCCAAGCAAGACGCACCCCGAGGAGCGTCTTGCCACATGTCAACAATGGGTCTGACTGAGGGCCTCCAGGAGAGAAGCCCAAGCAAGACGTGCCCCGAGGAGCGTCTTGCCACATGTCAACACTGGGTTTGACTGAGCGCCTCCAGGAGAGAGGCCCAAGCAAGACACGCCCCGAGGAGCGTCTTGCCACATGTCAACACTGGGTCTGACTGAGCGCCTCCAGGAGAGAGGCCCAAGCAAGACGCGACCCGAGGAGAGTCTTGCCACATGTCACCTCTGGTTCTGACTGAGCGCCTCCAGGAGAGAGGCCCAAGCAAGACGCGCCCCGAGGAGTGTCTTGCCACATGTCAACACTGGGTCTGACTGAGCGCCTCCAGGAGAGAGGCCCAAGCTAGACGCGCCCCTAGAAGCGTCGTGCCACATGTCAACACTGGGTCTGACAGAGGGCCTCCAGGAGAGAGGCCCAAAGCAAGACGCGCCCCGAGGAGTGTCTTGCCACATGTCACCACTGGGTCTGACTGAGCGCCTCCAGGAGAGAGGCCCAAGCAAGACGCGCCCCGAGGAGCGTCATGCCACATGTCACTACTGGGTCTGACTAAGCGCCTCCAGGAGAGAGGCCCAAGCAAGACGCGCCCCGAGGAGCGTCTTGCCACGTGTCAACACTGGGTCTGATTGAGGGCCTCCAGGAGAGAGGCCCAAGCAAGACGCGCCCCGAGGAGCGTCTTGCCACATGTCAACACTGGGTCTGACAGAGGGCCTCCAGGAGAGAGGCCCAAGCAATACGTGCCCCTAGAAGCGTCTTGCCACATGTCACTACTCGGTCTGACTGAGTGCCTCCAGGAGAGAGGCCCAAGCAAGACGCACCCCGAGGAGCGTCTTGCCACATGTCAACAATGGGTCTGACTGAGGGCCTCCAGGAGAGAAGCCCAAGCAAGACGTGCCCCGAGGAGAGTCTTGCCACATGTCAGCACTCGGTCTGACTAAGCGCCTCCAGGAGAGAGGCCCAATTAAGACGCGCCCCTAGGAGCGTCTTGCCACATGTCAACACTGGGTCTGACTGAGCGCCTCCAGGAGAGAGGCCCAAGCAAGACGCGCCCCGAGGAGTGTCTTGCCACATGTCAACACTGGGTCTGACAGAGGGCCTCCAGGAGAGAGGCCCAAGCAACACGCGCCCCGAGGAGAGTCTTGCCATATGTCACCACTGGGTCTGACTTAGCGCCTCCAGGAGAGAGGCCCAAGCCAGACGGGCCCCGAGGAGCGTCTTGCCACATGTCAGCACTCGGTCTGACTGAGCTCCTCCAGGAGAGAGGCCCAAGCAAGATGCGCCCCTAGGAGCGTCTTGCCACATGTCAACACTGCGTCTGACAGCGGGCCTCCTGGAGAGAGGCCCAAGCAAGACGCGCCCCGAGGAGTGTCTTGCCACATGTGTACACTGGGTCTGACAGAGGGCCTCCAGGAGAGAGGCCCAAGCAAGACGTGCCCCGAGGAGTGTCTTGCCATATGTCACCACTGGGTCTGACTGAGCGCCTCCAGGAGAGAGGCCCAAGCAAGACGCGCCCCGAGGAGCGTCTTGCCACATGTCAGCACTCGGTCTGACTGAGCGCCTCCAGGAGAGAGGCCCAAGCAAGATGCGCCCCTAGGAGCGTCTTGCCACATGTCAACACTGGGTCTGACTGAACGCCTCCAGGAGAGAGGCCCAAGCAAGACGCGCCCCGAGGAGCGTCTTGCCACATGTCAACACTGGGTCTGACAGAGGGCCTCCAGGAGAGAGGCCCAAGCAACACGCGCAAAGAAGGAGCGTCTTGCCATATGTCACCACTGGGTCTGACTGAGCGCCTCCAGGAGAGATGGCCAAGCAAGACGCGCCCCGAGGAGCGTCTTGCCACATGTCACCACTGGGTCTGACTGAGCGCCTCCAGGAGAGAGGCCCAAGCAAGACGAGCCCCGAGGAGCGTCTTGCCACATGTCAACACTAGGTCTGACTGAGTGCCTCCATGAGAGAAGCCCCAGCAAGACGCGCCCCGAGGAGCGTCTTGCCACATGTCAGCACTCGGTCTGACTGAGCGCCTCCAGGAGAGAGGCCCAAGCAAGACGCGCCCCGAGGAGCATCTTGCCACATGTCACTACTCGGTCTGACTGAGCGCCTCCAGGAGAGAGGCCCAAGCAAGACGCACCCCGAGGAGCGTCTTGCCACATGTCAACAATGGGTCTGACTGAGGGCCTCCAGGAGAGAAGCCCAAGCAAGACGTGCCCCGAGGAGCGTCTTGCCACATGTCAACACTGGGTTTGACTGAGCGCCTCCAGGAGAGAGGCCCAAGCAAGACGCGCCCCGAGGAGCGTCTTGCCACATGTCAACACTGGGTCTGACTGAGCGCCTCCAGGAGAGAGTCCCCAGCAAAACGCGCCCCGAGGAGCGTCTTGCCTTATGTCAGCACTCGGTCTGACTGAGCGCCTCCAGGACAGAGGCCCAAGCAAGACGCGCCCCGAGGAGCATCTTGCCACATGTCAACAATGGGTCTGACTGAGGGACTCCAGGAGAGAAGCCCAATCAAGACGCGCCCCGAGGAGCGTCTTGCCACATGTCAACACTGGGTCTGACTGAGGGCCTCCAGGAGAGAAGCCCAATCAAGACGCGCCCCGAGGAGCGTCTTGCCACATGTCAACACTGGGTCTGACTGAGCGCCTCCAGGAGAGAGGCCCAAGCAAGACGCGCCCCGAGGAGCGTCTTGCCACATGTCACCTCTGGTTCTGACTGAGCGCCTCCAGGAGAGAGGCCCAAGCAAGACGCGCCCCGAGGAGCGTCTTGCCACATGTCAACACTGGGTCTGACTGAGCGCCTCAAGGAGAGAGGCCCAAGCAAGACGCGCCCCTAGAAGCGTCTTGCCACATGTCAACACTGGGTCTGACAGAGGGCCTCCAGGAGAGAGGCCCAAGCAAGACGCGCCCCGAGGAGCGTCTTGCCACATGTCAACACTGGGTCTGACAGAGGGCCTCCAGGAGAGGGGCCCAAGCAATACGTGCCCCTAGAAGCGTCTTGCCACATGTCACTACTCGGTCTGACTGAGCGCCTCCAGGAGAGAGGCCCAAGCAAGACGCACCCCGAGGAGCGTCTTGCCACATGTCAACAATGGGTCTGACTGAGGGCCTCCAGGAGAGAAGCCCAAGCAAGACGTGCCCCGAGGAGAGTCTTGCCACATGTCAGCACTCGGTCTGACTGAGCGCCTCCAGGAGAGAGGCCCAAGCAAGACGTGCCCCTAGGAGCGTCTTGCCACATGTCAACACTGGGTCTGACTGAGCGCCTCCAGGAGAGAGGCCCAAGCAAGACACGCCCCGAGGAGCGTCTTGCCACATGTCAACACTGGGTCTGACAGAGGGCCTCCAGGAGAGAGGCCCAAGCAACACGCGCCCCGAGGAGCGTCTTGCCATATGTCTCCACTGGGTCTGACTGAGCGCCTCCAGGAGAGAGGCCCAAGCAAGATGGGCCCCGAGGAGCGTCTTGCCACATGTCAGCACTCGGTCTGACTGAGCTCCTCCAGGAGAGAGGCCCAAGCAAGATGCGCCCCTAGGAGCGTCTTGCCACATGTCAACACTGGGTCTGACAGAGGGCCTCCAGGAGAGAGGCCCAAGCAACACGCGCAAAGAAGGAGCGTCTTGCCATATGTCACCACTGGGTCTGACTGAGCGCCTCCAGGAGAGATGCCCAAGCAAGACGCGCCCCGAGGAGCGTCTTGCCACATGTCACCACTGGGTCTGACTGAGCGCCTCCAGGAGAGAGGCCCAAGCAAGACGCGCCCCGAGGAGCGTCTTGCCACATGTCAACACTGGGTCTGACTGAGTGCCTCCTTGAGAGAAGCCCCAGCAAGACGCGCCCCGAGGAGCGTCTTGCCACATGTCAGCACTCGGTCTGACTGAGCGCCTCCAGGAGAGAGGCCCAAGCAAGACGCGCCCCGAGGATCATCTTGCCACATGTCACTACTCGGTCTGACTGAGCGCCTCCAGGAGAGAGGCCCAAGCAAGACGCACCCCGAGGAGCGTCTTGCCACATGTCAACAATGGGTCTGACTGAGGGCCTCCAGGAGAGAAGCCCAAGCAAGACGTGCCCCGAGGAGCGTCTTGCCACATGTCAACACTGGGTTTGACTGAGCGCCTCCAGGAGAGAGGCCCAAGCAAGACACGCCCCGAGGAGCGTCTTGCCACATGTCAACACTGGGTCTGACTGAGCGCCTCCAGGAGAGAGGCCCAAGCAAGACGCGACCCGAGGAGAGTCTTGCCACATGTCACCTCTGGTTCTGACTGAGCGCCTCCAGGAGAGAGGCCCAAGCAAGACGCGCCCCGAGGAGTGTCTTGCCACATGTCAACACTGGGTCTGACTGAGCGCCTCCAGGAGAGAGGCCCAAGCTAGACGCGCCCCTAGAAGCGTCGTGCCACATGTCAACACTGGGTCTGACAGAGGGCCTCCAGGAGAGAGGCCCAAAGCAAGACGCGCCCCGAGGAGTGTCTTGCCACATGTCACCACTGGGTCTGACTGAGCGCCTCCAGGAGAGAGGCCCAAGCAAGACGCGCCCCGAGGAGCGTCATGCCACATGTCACTACTGGGTCTGACTAAGCGCCTCCAGGAGAGAGGCCCAAGCAAGACGCGCCCCGAGGAGCGTCTTGCCACGTGTCAACACTGGGTCTGATTGAGGGCCTCCAGGAGAGAGGCCCAAGCAAGACGCGCCCCGAGGAGCGTCTTGCCACATGTCAACACTGGGTCTGACAGAGGGCCTCCAGGAGAGAGGCCCAAGCAATACGTGCCCCTAGAAGCGTCTTGCCACATGTCACTACTCGGTCTGACTGAGTGCCTCCAGGAGAGAGGCCCAAGCAAGACGCACCCCGAGGAGCGTCTTGCCACATGTCAACAATGGGTCTGACTGAGGGCCTCCAGGAGAGAAGCCCAAGCAAGACGTGCCCCGAGGAGAGTCTTGCCACATGTCAGCACTCAGTCTGACTAAGCGCCTCCAGGAGAGAGGCCCAATTAAGACGCGCCCCTAGGAGCGTCTTGCCACATGTCAACACTGGGTCTGACTGAGCGCCTCCAGGAGAGAGGCCCAAGCAAGACGCGCCCCGAGGAGTGTCTTGCCACATGTCAACACTGGGTCTGACAGAGGGCCTCCAGGAGAGAGGCCCAAGCAACACGCGCCCCGAGGAGAGTCTTGCCATATGTCACCACTGGGTCTGACTTAGCGCCTCCAGGAGAGAGGCCCAAGCCAGACGGGCCCCGAGGAGCGTCTTGCCACATGTCAGCACTCGGTCTGACTGAGCTCCTCCAGGAGAGAGGCCCAAGCAAGATGCGCCCCTAGGAGCGTCTTGCCACATGTCAACACTGCGTCTGACAGCGGGCCTCCTGGAGAGAGGCCCAAGCAAGACGCGCCCCGAGGAGTGTCTTGCCACATGTGTACACTGGGTCTGACAGAGGGCCTCCAGGAGAGAGGCCCAAGCAAGACGTGCCCCGAGGAGTGTCTTGCCATATGTCACCACTGGGTCTGACTGAGCGCCTCCAGGAGAGAGGCCCAAGCAAGACGCGCCCCGAGGAGCGTCTTGCCACATGTCAGCACTCGGTCTGACTGAGCGCCTCCAGGAGAGAGGCCCAAGCAAGATGCGCCCCTAGGAGCGTCTTGCCACATGTCAACACTGGGTCTGACTGAACGCCTCCAGGAGAGAGGCCCAAGCAAGACGCGCCCCGAGGAGCGTCTTGCCACATGTCAACACTGGGTCTGACAGAGGGCCTCCAGGAGAGAGGCCCAAGCAACACGCGCAAAGAAGGAGCGTCTTGCCATATGTCACCACTGGGTCTGACTGAGCGCCTCCAGGAGAGATGGCCAAGCAAGACGCGCCCCGAGGAGCGTCTTGCCACATGTCACCACTGGGTCTGGCTGAGCGCCTCCAGGAGAGAGGCCAAAGCAAGACGAGCCCCGAGGAGCGTCTTGCCACATGTCAACACTAGGTCTGACTGAGTGCCTCCATGAGAGAAGCCCCAGCAAGACGCGCCCCGAGGAGCGTCTTGCCACATGTCAGCACTCGGTCTGACTGAGCGCCTCCAGGAGAGAGGCCCAAGCAAGACGCGCCCCGAGGAGCATCTTGCCACATGTCACTACTCGGTCTGACTGAGCGCCTCCAGGAGAGAGGCCCAAGCAAGACGCACCCCGAGGAGCGTCTTGCCACATGTCAACAATGGGTCTGACTGAGGGCCTCCAGGAGAGAAGCCCAAGCAAGACGGGCCCCGAGGAGCGTCTTGCCACATGTCAGCACTCGGTCTGACTGAGCTCCTCCAGGAGAGAGGCCCAAGCAAGATGCGCCCCTAGGAGCGTCTTGCCACATGTCAACACTGGGTCTGACAGAGGGCCTCCAGGAGAGAGGCCCAAGCAACACGCGCAAAGAAGGAGCGTCTTGCCATATGTCACCACTGGGTCTGACTGAGCGCCTCCAGGAGAGATGCCCAAGCAAGACGCGCCCCGAGGAGCGTCTTGCCACATGTCACCACTGGGTCTGACTGAGCGCCTCCAGGAGAGAGGCCCAAGCAAGACGCGCCCCGAGGAGCGTCTTGCCACATGTCAACACTGGGTCTGACTGAGTGCCTCCATGAGAGAAGCCCCAGCAAGACGCGCCCCGAGGAGCGTCTTGCCACATGTCAGCACTCGGTCTGACTGAGCGCCTCCAGGAGAGAGGCCCAAGCAAGACGCGCCCCGAGGAGCATCTTGCCACATGTCACTACTCGGTCTGACTGAGCGCCTCCAGGAGAGAGGCCCAAGCAAGACGCACCCCGAGGAGCGTCTTGCCACATGTCAACAATGGGTCTGACTGAGGGCCTCCAGGAGAGAAGCCCAAGCAAGATGTGCCCCGAGGAGCGTCTTGCCACATGTCAACACTGGGTTTGACTGAGCGCCTCCAGGAGAGAGGCCCAAGCAAGACGCGCCCCGAGGAGCGTCTTGCCACATGTCAACACTGGGTCTGACTGATCGCCTCCAGGAGAGAGGCCCAAGCAAGACGCGCCCCGAGGAGTGTCTTGCCACATGTCACCACTGGGTCTGACTGAGCGCCTCCAGGAGAGAGGCCCAAGCAAGACGCGCCCCGAGGAGCGTCATGCCACATGTCACTACTGGGTCTGACTAAGCGCCTCCAGGAGAGAGGCCCAAGCAAGACGCGCCCCGAGGAGCGTCTTGCCACGTGTCAACACTGGGTCTGATTGAGGGCCTCCAGGAGAGAGGCCCAAGCAAGACGCGCCCCGAGGAGCGTCTTGCCACATGTCAACACTGGGTCTGACAGAGGGCCTCCAGGAGAGAGGCCCAAGCAATACGTGCCCCTAGAAGCGTCTTGCCACATGTCACTACTCGGTCTGACTGAGTGCCTCCAGGAGAGAGGCCCAAGCAAGACGCAACCCGAGGAGCGTCTTGCCACATGTCAACAATGGGTCTGACTGAGGGCCTCCAGGAGAGAAGCCCAAGCAAGACGTGCCCCGAGGAGAGTCTTGCCACATGTCAGCACTCGGTCTGACTGAGCGCCTCCAGGAGAGAGGCCCAAGCAAGACGCGCCCCTAGGAGCGTCTTGCCACATGTCAACACTGGGTCTGACTGAGCGCCTCCAGGAGAGAGGCCCAAGCAAGACGCGCCCCGAGGAGTGTCTTGCCACATGTCAACACTGGGTCTGACAGAGGGCCTCCAGGAGAGAGGCCCAAGCAACACGCGCCCCGAGGAGAGTCTTGCCATATGTCACCACTGGGTCTGACTTAGCGCCTCCAGGAGAGAGGCCCAAGCAAGACGGGCCCCGAGGAGCGTCTTGCCACATGTCAGCACTCGGTCTGACTGAGCTCCTCCAGGAGAGAGGCCCAAGCAAGATGCGCCCCTAGGAGCGTCTTGCCACATGTCAACACTGCGTCTGACAGCGGGCCTCCTGGAGAGAGGCCCAAGCAAGACGCGCCCCGAGGAGTGTCTTGCCACATGTGAACACTGGGTCTGACAGAGGGCCTCCAGGAGAGAGGCCCAAGCAAGACGTGCCCCGAGGAGTGTCTTGCCATATGTCACCACTGGGTCTGACTGAGCGCCTCCAGGAGAGAGGCCCAAGCAAGACGCGCCCCGAGGAGCGTCTTGCCACATGTCAGCACTCGGTCTGACTGAGCGCCTCCAGGAGAGAGGCCCAAGCAAGACGCGCCCCTAGGAGCGTCTTGCTACATGTCAACACTGGGTCTGACTGAACGCCTCCAGGAGAGAGGCCCAAGCAAGACGCGCCCCGAGGAGCGTCTTGCCACATGTCAACACTGGGTCTGACAGAGGGCCTCCAGGAGAGAGGCCCAAGCAACACGCGCAAAGAAGGAGCGTCTTGCCATATGTCACCACTGGGTCTGACTGAGCGCCTCCAGGAGAGATGCCCAAGCAAGACGCGCCCCGAGGAGCGTCTTGCCACATGTCAACACTAGGTCTGACTGAGTGCCTCCATGAGAGAAGCCCCAGCAAGACGCGCCCCGAGGAGCGTCTTGCCACATGTCAGCACTCGGTCTGACTGAGCGCCTCCAGGAGAGAGGCCCAAGCAAGACGCGCCCCGAGGAGCATCTTGCCACATGTCACTACTCGGTCTGACTGAGCGCCTCCAGGAGAGAGGCCCAAGCAAGACGCACCCCGAGGAGCGTCTTGCCACATGTCAACAATGGGTCTGACTGAGGGCCTCCGGGAGAGAAGCCCAAGCAAGACGTGCCCCGAGGAGCGTCTTGCCACATGTCAACACTGGGTTTGACTGAGCGCCTCCAGGAGAGAGGCCCAAGCAAGACGCGCCCCGAGGAGCGTCTTGCCACATGTCAACACTGGGTCTGACTGAGCGCCTCCTGGAGACTGGCCCAAGCAAGACGCGCCCCGAGGAGCGTCTTGCCACATGTCACCTCTGGTTCTGACTGAGCGCCTCCAGGAGAGAGGCCCAAGCAAGACGCGCCCCGAGGAGTGTCTTGCCACATGTCAACACTGGGTCTGACTGAGCGCCTCCAGGAGAGAGGCCCAAGCAAGACGCGCCCCTGGAAGCGTCTTGCCACATGTCAACACTGGGTCTGACAGAGGGCCTCCAGGAGAGAGGCCCAAGCAAGACGCGCCCCGAGGAGTGTCTTGCCACATGTCACCACTGGGTCTGACTGAGCGCCTCCAGGAGAGAGGCCCAAGCAAGACGCGCCCCGAGGAGCGTCATGCCACATGTCACTACTCGGTCTGACTGAGCGCCTCCAGGAGAGAGGCCCAAGCAAGACGCGCCCCGAGGAGCGTCTTGCCACGTGTCAACACTGGGTCTGATTGAGGGTCTCCAGGAGAGAGGCCCAAGCAAGACGCGCCCCGAGGAGCGTCTTGCCACATGTCAACACTGGGTCTGACTGAGCGCCTCCAGGAGAGAGGCCCAAGCAAGACGCGCCCCTAGGAGTGTCTTGCCACATGTCAACACTGGGTCTGAATGAGCGCCTCCAGGAGAGAGGCCCAAGCATTACGTGCCCCGAGGAGCGTCATGCCACATGTCAGCACTCGGTGTGACTGAGCGCCTCCAGGAGAGAGGCCCAAGCAAGACGCACCCCGAGGAGCGTCTTGCCACATGTCACCACTGGGTCTGACTGAGAGCCTCCAGGAGAGAGGCCCAAGCAAGACGCGCCCCAAGGAGCGTCTTGCCACCTGTCACCAATGGGTCTGACTGAGCGCCTCCAGGAGAGAGGCCCAAGCAAGACGCGCCCCGAGGAGCGTCTTGACACTTGTCAACACTGGGTCTGACTGAGGGCCTCCATGAGAGAAGCCCAAGCAAGACGCGCCCCAAGGAGTGTCCTGCCACATGTCAACACTGGGTCTGACAGAGGGCCTCCAGGAGAGAGGCCCAAGCAATACGCGCCCCGAGGAGCGTCTTGCCATATGTCACCACTGGGTCTGACTGAGCGCCTCCAGGAGAGAGGCCCAAGCAAGACGCGCCCCTAGGAGTGTCTTGCCACATGTCAACACTGGGTCTGACTGAGCGCCTCCAGGAGAGAGGCCCAAGCAAGACGCGCCCCAAGGAGTGTCTTGCCACATGTCAACACTGGGTCTGACAGAGGGCCTCCAGGAGAGAGGCCCAAGCAACACGCGCCCCGAGGAGCGTCTTGCCATATGTCACCACTGGGTCTGACTGAGCGCCTCCAGGAGAGAGGCCCAAGCAAGACGGGCCCCGAGGAGCGTCTTGCCACATGTCAGCACTCGGTCTGACTGAGCGCCTCCAGGAGAGAGGCCCAAGCAAGATGCGCCCCTAGGAGCGTCTTGCCACATGTAAACACTGCGTCTGACAGCGGGCCTCCTGGAGAAAGGCCCAAGCAAGATGCGCCCCGAGGAGTGTCTTGCCACATGTGAACACAGGGTCTGACAGAGGGCCTCCAGGAGAGAGGCCCAAGCAAGACGTGTCCCGAGGAGTGTCTTGCCATATGTCACCACTGGGTCTGACTGAGCGCCTCCAGGAGAGAGGCCCAAGCAAGACGCGCCCCGAGGAGCGTCTTGCCACATGTCAGCACTCGGTCTGACTGAGCGCCTCCAGGAGAGAGGCCCAAGCAAGACGCGCCCCGAGGAGCGTCTTGCCACATGTCAGCACTCGGTCTGACTGAGCGCCTCCAGGAGAGAGGCCCAAGCAAGACGCGCCCCTAGGAGCGTCTTGCCACATGTCAACACTGGGTCTGACTGAGCGCCTCCAGGAGAGAGGCCCAAGCAAGACGCGCCCCGAGGAGCGTCTTGCCACATGTCAACACTGGGTCTGACAGAGGGCCTCCAGGAGTGAGGCCCAAGCAACTTGCGCAAAGAAGGAGCGTCTTGCCATATGTCACCACTGGGTCTGACTGAGCGCCTCCAGGAGAGATGCCCAAGCAAGACGCGCCCCGAGGAGCGTCTTGCCACATGTCACCACTGGGTCTGACTGAGCGCCTCCAGGAGAGAGGCCCAAGCAAGACGAGCCCCGAGGAGCGTCTTGCCACATGTCAACACTGGGTCTGACTGAGTGCCTCCATGAGAGAAGCCCCAGCAAGACGCGCCCCGAGGAGCGTCTTGCCACATGTCAGCACTCGGTCTGACTGAGCACCTCCAGGAGAGAGGCCCAAGCAAGACGCGCCCCGAGGAGCATCTTGCCACATGTCACTACTCGGTCTGACTGAGCGCCTCCAGGAGAGAGGCCCAAGCAAGACGCACCCCGAGGAGCGTCTTGCCACATGTCAACAATGGGTCTGACTGAGGGCCTCCAGGAGAGAAGCCCAAGCAAGACGTGCCCCGAGGAGCGTCTTGCCACATGTCAACACTGGGTTTGACTGAGCGCCTCCAGGAGAGAGGCCCAAGCAAGACGCGCCCCGAGGAGCGTCTTGCCACATGTCAACACTGGGTCTGACTGAGCGCCTCCAGGAGAGAGTCCCCAGCAAGACGCGCCCCGAGGAGCGTCTTGCCTTTTGTCAGCACTCGGTCTGACTGAGCGCCTCCAGGAGAGAGGCCAAAGCAAGACGCGCCCCGAGGAGCGTCTTGCCACATGTCAACAATGGGTCTGACTGAGGGACTCCAGGAGAGAAGCCCAATCAAGACGCGCCCCGAGGAGCGTCTTGCCACATGTCAACACTGGGTCTGACTGAGGGCCTCCAGGAGAGAAGCCCAATCAAGACGCGCCCCGAGGAGCGTCTTGCCACATGTCAACACTGGGTCTGACTGAGCGCCTCCAGGAGAGAGGCCCAAGCAAGACGCGCCCCGAGGAGCGTCTTGCCACATGTCACCTCTGGTTCTGACTGAGCGCCTCCAGGAGAGAGGCCCAAGCAAGACGCGCCCCGAGGAGCGTCTTGCCACATGTCAACACTGGGTCTGACTGAGCGCCTCCAGGAGAGAGGCCCAAGCAAGACACGCCCCGAGGAGTGTCTTGCCACGTGTCAACACTGGGTCTGATTGAGGGCCTCCAGGAGAGAGGCCCAAGCAAGACGCGCCCCGAGGAGCGTCTTGCCACATGTCAACAATGGGTCTGACTGAGCGCCTCCAGGAGAAAAGCCCAAGCAATACGCGCCCCGAGGAGCGTCTTGCCACATGTCAGCACTCGGTCTGACTGAGCGCCTCCAGGAGAGAGGCCCAAGCAAGACGTGCCCCGAGGAGCGTCTTGACACTTGTCAACACTGGGTCTGACTGAGGGCCTCCAGGAGAGAAGCCCAAGCAAGACGCGCCCCTCGGAGTGTCTTGCCACATGTCAACACTGGGTCTGACAGAGGGCCTCCAGGAGAGAGGCCCAAGCAACACGCGCCCCGAGGAGCGTCTTGCCATATGTCACCACTGGGTCTGACTGAGCGCCTCCAGGAGAGAGGCCCTAGCAAGACGCGCACCGAGGAGCGTCTTGCCACATGTCAGCACTCGGTCTGACTGAGCGCCTCCAGGAGAGAGGCCCAAGCAAGACACACCCCTAGAAGCGTCTTGCCACATGTCAACACTGGGTCTGACAGAGGGCCTCCAGGAGAGAGGCCCAAGCAATACGCGCCCCGAGGAGTGTCTTGCCACATGTCACCACTGGGTCTGACTGAGCGCCTCCAGGAGAGAGGCCCAAGCAAGACGCGCCCCGAGGAGCGTCATGCCACATGTCACTACTCGGTCTGACTGAGCGCCTCCAGGAGAGAGGGCCAAGCAAGACGCGCCCCGAGGAGCGTCTTGCCACGTGTCAACACTGGGTCTGATTGAGGGCCTCCAGGAGAGAGGCCCAAGCAAGACGCGCCCCGAGGAGCGTCTTGCCACATGTCAACACTGGGTCTGACAGAGGGCCTCCAGGAGAGAGGCCCAAGCAATACGTGCCCCGAGGAGCGTCTTGCCACATGTCACCTCTGGTTCTGACTGAGCGCCTCCAGGAGAGAGGCCCAAGCAAGACGCGCCCCGAGGAGCGTCTTGCCACATGTCAACAATGGGTCTGACTGAGGGCCTCCAGGAGAGAATCCCAAGCAAGACGCGCCCCGAGGAGCGTCTTGACACATGTCAACACTGGGTCTGACAAGGGCCTCCAGGAGAGAGGCCCAAGCAAGACGCGCCCCGAGGAGTGTCTTGCCACATGTCACCACTGGGTCTGACTGAGCGCCTCCAGGAGAGAGGCCCAAGCAAGACGCGCCCCGAGGAGCGTCAGGCCACATGTCACTACTCAGTCTGACTGAGCGCCTCCAGGAGAGAGGCCCAAGCAAGACGCGCCCCGAGGAGCGTCTTGCCACATGTCAACAATGGGTCTGACAGAGGGCCTCCAGGAGAGAAGCCCAAGCAAGACGCGCCCCGAGGAGCGTCTTGCCACATGTCAACAATGGGTCTTACTGAGGGCCTCCAGGAGAGAAGCCCAAGCAAGACGCGCCCCGAGGAGCTTCTTGCCACATGTCAGCACTTGGTCTGACTGAGCGCCTTTAGGAGAGAGGCCCAAGCAAGACGCGCCCCGAGGAGCGTCTTGCCACGTGTCACCACTGGGTCTGACTGAGCGCCTCCAGGAGAGAGGCCCAAGCAAGACGAGCCCCGAGGAGCGTCTTGCCACGTGTCAACACTGGGTCTGACTGAGTGCCTCCATGAGAGAAGCCCAAGCAAGAAGCGCCCCGAGGAGCGTCTTGCCACATGTCAGCACTGGGTCTGACTGAGCGCCTCCAGGAGAGAGTCCCCAGCAAGACGTGCCCCGATGAGCGTCTTGCCTTATGTCAGCACTCGGTCTGACTGAGCGCCTCCAGGAGAGTGGCCCAAGCAAGACGCGCCCCGAGGAGCATCTTGCCACATGTCAACAATGGGTCTGACTGAGGGCCTCCAGGAGAGAAGCCCAATCAAGACGCGCCCCGAGGAGCGTCTTGCCATATGTCAACACTGGGTCTGACTGAGGCCTCCAGGAGAGAGGCCCAAGCAAGACGTTCCCGGAGGAGCGTCTTGCCACATGTCAACACTGGGTCTGACGGAGGGCCTCCAGGAGAGAGGCCCTAGCAAGACGCGCCCCGAGGAGCGTCTTGCCACATTTCACCTCTGGTTCTGACTGAGCGCCTCCAGGAGAGAGGCCCAAGCAAGACGCGCCCCGAGGAGCGACTTGCCACATGTCAACACTGGGTCTGACTGAGCGCCTCCAGGAGAGAGGCCCAAGCAAGACACGCCCCGAGGAGCGTCTTGCCACATGTCAACACTGGGTCTGACTGAGCACCTCCAGGCGAGAGGCCCAAGCAAGAAACGCCCCGAGGAGCGTCTTGCCACATGTCAACACTGGGTCTGACTGAGCGCCTCCAAGAGAGAGTCCCCAGCAAGACGCGCCCCGAGGAGCGTCTTGCCTTATGTCAGCACTCGGTCTGACTGAGCGCCTCCAGGAGAGAGGCCCAAGCAAGACGCGCCCCGAGGAGCGTCTTGCCACATGTCAACAATGGCTCTGACTGAGGGACTCCAGGAGAGAAGCCCAATCAAGACGCGCCCTGAGGAGCGTCTTGCCACATGTCAACACTGGGTCTGACTGAGGGCCTCCAGGAGAGAAGCCCAATCAAGATGCGCCCCGAGGAGCGTCTTGCCACATGTCAACACTGGGTCTGACTGAGCGCCTCCAGGAGAGAGGCCCAAGCAAGACGCGCCCCGAGGAGCGTCTTGCCACATGTCACCTCTGGTTCTGACTGAGCGCCTCCAGGAGAGAGGCCCAAGCAAGACGCGCCCCGAGGAGCGTCTTGCCACATGTCAACACTGGGTCTGACTGAGCGCCTCCAGGAGAGAGGCCCAAGCAAGACACGCCCCGAGGAGTGTCTTGCCACGTGTCAACACTGGGTCTGATTGAGGGCCTCCAGGAGAGAGGCCCAAGCAAGACGCGCCCCGAGGAGCGTCTTGCCACATGTCAACACTGGGTCTGACAGAGGGCCTCCAGGAGAGAGGCCCAAGCAAGACGCGCCCCGAGGAGCGTCTTGCCACATGTCAACAATGGGTCTGACTGAGCGCCTCCAGGAGAAAAGCCCAAGCAATACGCGCCCCGAGGAGCGTCTTGCCACATGTCAGCACTCGGTCTGACTGAGCGCCTCCAAGAGAGAGGCCCAAGCAAGACGCGCCCCGAGGAGCGTCTTGACACATGACAACACTGGGTCTAACAGAGGGCCTCCGGGAGAGAGGCCCAAGCAAGACGTGCCCCGAGGAGTGTCTTGCCACATGTCACCACTGGGTCTGACTGAGCGCCTCCAGGAGAGAGGCCCAAGCAAGACGTGCCCCGAGGAGCGTCATGCCACATGTCACTACTCGGTCTGACTGAGCGCCTCCAGGAGAGAGGGCCAAGCAAGACGCGCCCCGAGGAGCGTCTTGCCACGTGTCAACACTGGGTCGTATTGAGGGCCTCCAGGAGAGAGTCCCAAGCAAGACGCGCCCCGAGGAGCGTCTTGCCACATGTCAACACTGGGTCTGACAGAGGGCCTCCAGGAGAGAGGCCCAAGCAATACGTGCCCCGAGGAGCGTCTTGCCACATGTCACCTCTGGTTCTGACTGAGCGCCTCCAGGAGAGAGGCCCAAGCAAGACGCGCCCCGAGGAGCGTCTTGCCACATGTCAACACTGGGTCTGACTGAGCGCCTCCAGGAGAGAGTCCCCAGCAAGATGCGCCCCGAGGAGCGTCTTGCCACATGTCAACACTGGGTCTGACTGAGCGCCTCCAGGAGAGAGGCCCAAGCAAGATGCGCCCCGAGGAGCGTCCTGCCACATGTCAACACTGGGTCTGACTGAGCGCCTCCAGGAGAGAGTCCCCAGCAAGACGCGCCCCGAGGAGCGTCTTGCCTTATGTCAGCACTCGGTCTGACTGAGCGCCTCCAGGAGAGAGGCCCAAGCAAGACGCGCCCCGAGGAGCGTCTTGCCACATGTCAACAATGGGTCTGACTGAGGGACTCCAGGAGAGAAGCCCAATCAAGACGCGCCCCGAGGAGCGTCTTGCCACATGTCAACACTGGGTCTGACTGAGGGCCTCCAGGAGAGAAGCCCAATCAAGACGCGCCCCGAGGAGCGTCTTGCCACATGTCAACACTGGGTCTGACTGAGCGCCTCCAGGAGAGAGGCCCAAGCAAGACGCGCCCCGAGGAGCGTCTTGCCACATGTCAACAATGGGTCTGACTGAGGGCCTCCAGGAGAGAATCCCACGCAAGACGCGCCCCGAGGAGCGTCTTGACACATGTCAACACTGGGTCTGACAAGGGCCTCCAGGAGAGAGGCCCAAGCAAGACGCGCCCCGAGGAGTGTCTTGCCACATGTCACCACTGGGTCTGACTGAGCGCCTCCAGGAGAGAGGCCCAAGCAAGACGCGCCCCGAGGAGCGTCAGGCCACATGTCACTACTCAGTCTGACTGAGCGCCTCCAGGAGAGAGGCCCAAGCAAGACGCGCCCCGAGGAGCGTCTTGCCACATGTCAACAATGGGTCTGACAGAGGGCCTCCAGGAGAGAAGCCCAAGCAAGACGCGCCCCGAGGAGCGTCTTGCCACATGTCAACAATGGGTCTTACTGAGGGCCTCCAGGAGAGAAGCCCAAGCAAGACGCGCCCCGAGGAGCTTCTTGCCACATGTCAGCACTTGGTCTGACTGAGCGCCTTTAGGAGAGAGGCCCAAGCAAGACGCGCCCCGAGGAGCGTCTTGCCACGTGTCACCACTGGGTCTGACTGAGCGCCTCCAGGAGAGAGGCCCAAGCAAGACGAGCCCCGAGGAGCGTCTTGCCACGTGTCAACACTGGGTCTGACTGAGTGCCTCCATGAGAGAAGCCCAAGCAAGAAGCGCCCCGAGGAGCGTCTTGCCACATGTCAGCACTGGGTCTGACTGAGCGCCTCCAGGAGAGAGTCCCCAGCAAGACGTGCCCCGATGAGCGTCTTGCCTTATGTCAGCACTCGGTCTGACTGAGCGCCTCCAGGAGAGTGGCCCAAGCAAGACGCGCCCCGAGGAGCATCTTGCCACATGTCAACAATGGGTCTGACTGAGGGCCTCCAGGAGAGAAGCCCAATCAAGACGCGCCCCGAGGAGCGTCTTGCCATATGTCAACACTGGGTCTGACTGAGGCCTCCAGGAGAGAGGCCCAAGCAAGACGTTCCCGGAGGAGCGTCTTGCCACATGTCAACACTGGGTCTGACGGAGGGCCTCCAGGAGAGAGGCCCTAGCAAGACGCGCCCCGAGAAGCGTCTTGCCACATTTCACCTCTGGTTCTGACTGAGCGCCTCCAGGAGAGAGGCCCAAGCAAGACGCGCCCCGAGGAGCGACTTGCCACATGTCAACACTGGGTCTGACTGAGCGCCTCCAGGAGAGAGGCCCAAGCAAGACACGCCCCGAGGAGCGTCTTGCCACATGTCAACACTGGGTCTGACTGAGCACCTCCAGGCGAGAGGCCCAAGCAAGAAACGCCCCGAGGAGCGTCTTGCCACATGTCAACACTGGGTCTGACTGAGCGCCTCCAAGAGAGAGTCCCCAGCAAGACGCGCCCCGAGGAGCGTCTTGCCTTATGACAGCACTCGGTCTGACTGAGCGCCTCCAGGAGAGAGGCCCAAGCAAGACGCGCCCCGAGGAGCGTCTTGCCACATGTCAACAATGGCTCTGACTGAGGGACTCCAGGAGAGAAGCCCAATCAAGACGCGCCCTGAGGAGCGTCTTGCCACATGTCAACACTGGGTCTGACTGAGGGCCTCCAGGAGAGAAGCCCAATCAAGATGCGCCCCGAGGAGCGTCTTGCCACATGTCAACACTGGGTCTGACTGAGCGCCTCCAGGAGAGAGGCCCAAGCAAGACGCGCCCCGAGGAGCGTCTTGCCACATGTCACCTCTGGTTCTGACTGAGCGCCTCCAGGAGAGAGGCCCAAGCAAGACGCGCCCCGAGGAGCGTCTTGCCACATGTCAACACTGGGTCTGACTGAGCGCCTCCAGGAGAGAGGCCCAAGCAAGACACGCCCCGAGGAGTGTCTTGCCACGTGTCAACACTGGGTCTGATTGAGGGCCTCCAGGAGAGAGGCCCAAGCAAGACGCGCCCCGAGGAGCGTCTTGCCACATGTCAACACTGGGTCTGACAGAGGGCCTCCAGGAGAGAGGCCCAAGCAAGACGCGCCCCGAGGAGCGTCTTGCCACATGTCAACAATGGGTCTGACTGAGCGCCTCCAGGAGAAAAGCCAAAGCAATACGCGCCCCGAGGAGCGTCTTGCCACATGTCAGCACTCGGTCTGACTGAGCGCCTCCAAGAGAGAGGCCCAAGCAAGACGCGCCCCGAGGAGCGTCTTGACACATGACAACACTGGGTCTAACAGAGGGCCTCCGGGAGAGAGGCCCAAGCAAGACGTGCCCCGAGGAGTGTCTTGCCACATGTCACCACTGGGTCTGACTGAGCGCCTCCAGGAGAGAGGCCCAAGCAAGACGTGCCCCGAGGAGCGTCATGCCACATGTCACTACTCGGTCTGACTGAGCGCCTCCAGGAGAGAGGGCCAAGCAAGACGCGCCCCGAGGAGCGTCTTGCCACGTGTCAACACTGGGTCGTATTGAGGGCCTCCAGGAGAGAGGCCCAAGCAAGACGCGCCCCGAGGAGCGTCTTGCCACATGTCAACACTGGGTCTGACAGAGGGCCTCCAGGAGAGAGGCCCAAGCAATACGTGCCCCGAGGAGCGTCTTGCCACATGTCACCTCTGGTTCTGACTGAGCGCCTCCAGGAGAGAGGCCCAAGCAAGACGCGCCCAGAGGAGCGTCTTGCCACATGTCAACACTGGGTCTGACTGAGCGCCTCCAGGAGAGAGTCCCCAGCAAGATGCGCCCCGAGGAGCGTCTTGCCACATGTCAACACTGGGTCTGACTGAGCGCCTCCAGGAGAGAGGCCCAAGCAAGATGCGCCCCGAGGAGCGTCCTGCCACATGTCAACACTGGGTCTGACTGAGCGCCTCCAGGAGAGAGTCCCCAGCAAGACGCGCCCCGAGGAGCGTCTTGCCTTATGTCAGCACTCGGTCTGACTGAGCGCCTCCAGGAGAGAGGCCCAAGCAAGACGCGCCCCGAGGAGCGTCTTGCCACATGTCAACAATGGGTCTGACTGAGGGACTCCAGGAGAGAAGCCCAATCAAGACGCGCCCCGAGGAGCGTCTTGCCACATGTCAACACTGGGTCGTATTGAGGGCCTCCAGGAGAGAGGCCCAAGCAAGACGCGCCCCGAGGAGCGTCTTGCCACATGTCAACACTGGGTCTGACAGAGGGCCTCCAGGAGAGAGGCCCAAGCAATACGTGCCCCGAGGAGCGTCTTGCCACATGTCACCTCTGGTTCTGACTGAGCGCCTCCAGGAGAGAGGCCCAAGCAAGACGCGCCCCGAGGAGCGTCTTGCCACATGTCAACACTGGGTCTGACTGAGCGCCTCCAGGAGAGAGTCCCCAGCAAGATGCGCCCCGAGGAGCGTCTTGCCACATGTCAACACTGGGTCTGACTGAGCGCCTCCAGGAGAGAGGCCCAAGCAAGATGCGCCCCGAGGAGCGTCCTGCCACATGTCAACACTGGGTCTGACTGAGCGCCTCCAGGAGAGAGTCCCCAGCAAGACGCGCCCCGAGGAGCGTCTTGCCTTATGTCAGCACTCGGTCTGACTGAGCGCCTCCAGGAGAGAGGCCCAAGCAAGACGCGCCCCGAGGAGCGTCTTGCCACATGTCAACAATGGGTCTGACTGAGGGACTCCAGGAGAGAAGCCCAATCAAGACGCGCCCCGAGGAGCGTCTTGCCACATGTCAACACTGGGTCTGACTGAGGGCCTCCAGGAGAGAAGCCCAATCAAGACGCGCCCCGAGGAGCGTCTTGCCACATGTCAACACTGGGTCTGACTGAGCGCCTCCAGGAGAGAGGCCCAAGCAAGACGCGCCCCGAGGAGCGTCTTGCCACATGTCAACACTGGGTCTGACAGAGGGCCTCCAGGAGAGAGGCCCAAGCAATACGTGCCCCGAGGAGCGTCTTGCCACATGTCACCTCTGGTTCTGACTGAGCGCCTCCAGGAGAGAGGCCCAAGCAAGATGCGCCCCGAGGAGCGTCTTGCCACATGTCAACACTGGGTCTGACTGAGCGCCTCCAGGAGAGAGTCCCCAGCAAGACGCGCCCCGAGGAGCGTCTTGCCACATGTCAACACTGGGTCTGACTGAGCGCCTCCAGGAGAGAGGCCCAAGCAAGACGCACCCCGAGGAGCGTCTTGCCACATGTCAACACTGGGTCTGACTGAGCGCCTCCAGGAGAGAATCCCCAGCAAGACGCGCCCCGAGGAGCGTCTTGCCTTATGTCAGCACTCGGTCTGACTGAGCGCCTCCAGGAGAGAGGCCAAAGCAAGACGCGCCCCGAGGAGCGTCTTGCCACATGTCAACAATGGGTCTGACTGAGGGACTCCAGGAGAGAAGCCCAATCAAGACAAGCCCCGAGGAGCGTCTTGCCACATGTCAACACTGGGTCTGACTGAGGGCCTCCAGGAGAGAAGCCCAATCAAGACGCGCCCCGAGGAGCGTCTTGCCACATGTCAACACTGGGTCTGACTGAGCGCCTCCAGGAGAGAGGCCCAAGCAAGACGCGCCCCGAGGAGCGTCTTGCCACATGTCACCTCTGGTTCTGACTGAGCGCCTCCAGGAGAGAGGCCCAAGCAAGACGCGCCCCGAGGAGCGTCTTGCCACATGTCAACACTGGGTCTGACTGAGCGCCTCCAGGAGAGAGGCCCAAGCAAGACGCGCCCCTAGAAGCGTCTTGCCACATGTCAACACTGGGTCTGACAGAGGGCCTCCAGGAGAGAGGCCCAAGCAAGACGCGCCCCGAGGAGTGTCTTGCCACATGTCACCACTGGGTCTGACTGAGCGCCTCCAGAAGAGAGGCCCAAGCAAGACGCGCCCCGAGGAGCGTCATGCCACATGTCACTACTCGGTCTGACTGAGCGCCTCCAGGAGAGAGGCCCAAGCAAGACGCGCCCCGAGGAGCGTCTTGCCACGTGTCAACACTGGGTCTGATTGAGGGCCTCCAGGAGAGAGGTCCAAGCAAGATGCGCCCCGAGGAGCGTCTTGCCACATGTCAACACTGGGTCTGACAGAGGGCCTCCAGGAGAGAGGCCAAAGCAATACATGCCCCGAGGAGCGTCTAGCCACATGTCAGCACTCGGTGTGACTGAGCGCCTCCAGGAGAGAGGCCCAAGCAAGACGCGCCCCAAGGAGCGTCTTGCCACATGTCACCAATGGGTCTGACTGAGCGCCTCCAGGAGAGAGGCCCAAGCAAGACGCGCCCCGAGGAGCGTCTTGACACTTGTCAACACTGGGTCTGACTGACGGCCTCCATGAGAGAAGCCCAAGCAAGACACGGCCCGAGGACTGTCCTGCCACATGTCAACACTGGGTCTGACAGAGGGCCTCCAGGAGAGAGGCCCAAGCAATACGCGCCCCGAGGAGCGTCTTGCCATATGTCACCACTGGGTCTGACTGAGCGCCTCCAGGAGAGAGGCCCAAGCAAGACGCGCCCCGAGGAGCGTCTTGCCACATGTTAGCACTCGGTCTGACTGTGCGCCTCCAGGAGAGAGGCCCAAGCAAGACGCGCCCCGAGGAGCGTCTTGCCACATGTCAACAATGGGTCTGACTGAGGGCCTCCAGGAGAGAAGCCCAAGCAAGATGCGCCTCGAGGAGCGTCTTGACACATGTCAACACTGGGTCTGACAAGGGCCTCCAGGAGAGAGGCCCAAGCAAGACGCGCCCCGAGGAGTGTCTTGCCACATGTCACCACTGGGTCTGACTGAGCGCCTCCAGGAGAGAGGCCCAAGCAAGACACGCCCCGAGGAGCGTCAGGCCACATGTCACTACTCAGTCTGACTGAGCGCCTCCAGGAGAGAGGCCCAAGCAAGACGCGCCCCGAGGAGCGTCTTGCCACATGTCAACAATGGGTCTGACAGAGGGCCTCCAGGAGAGAGGCCCAAGCAATACGCGCCCCGAGGAGCGTCTTGCCATATGTCACCACTGGGTCTGACTGAGCGCCTCCAGGAGAGAGGCCCAAGCAAGACGCGCCCCGAGGAGCGTCTTGCCACATGTTAGCACTCGGTCTGACTGTGCGCCTCCAGGAGAGAGGCCCAAGCAAGACGCGCCCCGAGGAACGTCTTGCCACATGTCAACAATGGGTCTGACTGAGGGCCTCCAGGAGAGAAGCCCAAGCAAGATGCGCCTCGAGGAGCGTCTTGACACATGTCAACACTGGGTCTGACAAGGGCCTCCAGGAGAGAGGCCCAAGCAAGATGCGCCCCGAGGGGTGTCTTGCCACATGTCACCACTGGGTCTGACTGAGCGCCTCCAGGAGAGAGGCCCAAGCAAGACACGCCCCGAGGAGCGTCAGGCCACATGTCACTACTCAGTCTGACTGAGCACCTCCAGGAGAGAGGCCCAAGCAAGACGCGCCCCGAGGAGCGTCTTGCCACATGTCAACAATGGGTCTGACAGAGGGCCTCCAGGAGAGAAGCCCAAGCAAGACGCGCCCCGAGGAGCGTCTTGCCAAATGTCAACAATGGGTCTTACTGAGGGCCTCCAGGAGAGAAGCCCAAGCAAGACGCGCCCCGAGGAGCTTCTTGCCACATGTCAGCACTTGGTCTGACTGAGCGCCTCCAGGAGAGAGGCCCAAGCAAGACGCGCCCCGAGGAGCGTCTTGCCACGTGTCACCACTGGGTCTGACTGAGCGCCTCCAGGAGAGAGGCCCAAGCAAGACGAGCCCCGAGGAGCGTCTTGCCACGTGTCAACACTGGGTCTGACTGAGTGCCTCCATGAGAGAAGCCCAAACAAGAAGCGCCCTGAGGAGCGTTTTGCCACATGTCAGCACTGAGTCTGACTGAGCGCCTCCAGGAGAGAGTCCCCAGCAAGACGCGCCCCGATGAGCGTCTTGCCTTATGTCAGCACTCGGTCTGACTGAGCGCCTCCAGGAGAGTGGCCCAAGCAAGACGCGCCCCGAGGAGCGTCTTGCCACATGTCAACAATGGGTCTGACTGAGGGCCTCCAGGAGAGAAGCCCAATCAAGACGCGCCCCGAGGAGCGTCTTGCCACATGTCAACAATGGGTCTGACAGAGGGCCTCCAGGAGAGAAGCCCAAGCAAGACGCGCCCCGAGGAGCGTCTTGCCAAATGTCAACAATGGGTCTTACTGAGGGCCTCCAGGAGAGAAGCCCAAGCAAGACGCGCCCCGAGGAGCTTCTTGCCACATGTCAGCACTTGGTCTGACTGAGCGCCTCCAGGAGAGAGGCCCAAGCAAGACGCGCCCCGAGGAGCGTCTTGCCACGTGTCACCACTGGGTCTGACTGAGCGCCTCCAGGAGAGAGGCCCAAGCAAGACGAGCCCCGAGGAGCGTCTTGCCACGTGTCAACACTGGGTCTGACTGAGTGCCTCCATGAGAGAAGCCCAAACAAGAAGCGCCCCGAGGAGCGTTTTGCCACATGTCAGCACTGGGTCTGACTGAGCGCCTCCAGGAGAGAGTCCCCAGCAAGACGCGCCCCGATGAGCGTCTTGCCTTATGTCAGCACTCGGTCTGACTGAGCGCCTCCAGGAGAGTGGCCCAAGCAAGACGCGCCCCGAGGAGCGTCTTGCCACATGTCAACAATGGGTCTGACTGAGGGCCTCCAGGAGAGAAGCCCAATCAAGACGTGCCCCGAGGAGCGTCTTGCCATATGTCAACACTGGGTCTGACGGAGGGCCTCCAGGAGAGAGGCCCTAGAAAGACGCGCCCCGAGGAGCGTCTTGCCACATTTCACCTCTGGTTCTGACTGAGCGCCTCCAGGAGAGAGGCCCTAGCAAGACGGGCCCCGAGGAGCGTCTTGCCTTATGTCAACAATGGGTCTGACTGAGGGCCTCCAGGAGAGAAGCCCAATCAAGACGTGCCCCGAGGAGCGTCTTGCCACATGTCAACACTGGGTCTGACTGAGGGCCTCCAGGAGAGAAGCCCAATCAAGACGCGCCCCGAGGAGCGTCTTGCCACATGTCAACACTGGGTCTGACTGAGCGCCTCCAGGAGAGAGGCCCAAGCAAGACGCGCCCCGAGGAGCGTCTTGCCACATGTCAACACTGGGTCTGACAGAGGGCCTCCAGGAGAGAGGCCCAAGCAATACGTGCCCCGAGGAGCATCTTGTCACATGTCACCTCTGGTTCTGACTGAGCGCCTCCAGGAGAGAGGCCCAAGCAAGATGCGCCCCGAGGAGCGTCTTGCCACATGTCAACACTGGGTCTGACTGAGCGCCTCCAGGAGAGAGTCCCCAGCAAGACGCGCCCCGAGGAACGTCTTGCCACATGTCAACACTGGGTCTGACTGAGCGCCTCCAGGAGAGAGGCCCAAGCAAGACGCACCCCGAGGAGCGTCTTGCCACATGTCAACACTGGGTCTGACTGAGCGCCTCCAGGAGAGAGTCCCCAGCAAGACGCGCCCCGAGGAGCGTCTTGCCTTATGTCAGCACTCGGTCTGACTGAGCGCCTCCAGGAGAGAAGCCCAATCAAGACGCGCCCCGAGGAGCGTCTTGCCACATGTCAACACTGGGTCTGACTGAGCGCCTCCAGGAGAGAGGCCCAAGCAAGACGCGCCCCGAGGAGCGTCTTGCCACATGTCACCTCTGGTTCTGACTGAGCGCCTCCAGGAGAGAGGCCCAAGCAAGACGCGCCCCGAGGAGCGTCTTGCCACATGTCAACACTGGGTCTGACTGAGCGCCTCCAGGAGAGAGGCCCAAGCAAGACGCGCCCCTAGAAGCGTCTTGCCACATGTCAACACTGGGTCTGACAGAGGGCCTCCAGGAGAGAGGCCCAAGCAAGACGCGCCCCGAGGAGTGTCTTGCCACATGTCACCACTGGGTCTGACTGAGCGCCTCCAGAAGAGAGGCCCAAGCAAGACGCGCCCCGAGGAGCGTCATGCCACATGTCACTACTCGGTCTGACTGAGCGCCTCCAGGAGAGAGGCCCAAGCAAGACGCGCCCCGAGGAGCGTCTTGCCACGTGTCAACACTGGGTCTGATTGAGGGCCTCCAGGAGAGAGGTCCAAGCAAGATGCGCCCCGAGGAGCGTCTTGCCACATGTCAACACTGGGTCTGACAGAGGGCCTCCAGGAGAGAGGCCAAAGCAATACATGCCCCGAGGAGCGTCTAGCCACATGTCAGCACTCGGTGTGACTGAGCGCCTCCAGGAGAGAGGCCCAAGCAAGACGCGCCCCAAGGAGCGTCTTGCCATATGTCACCAATGGGTCTGACTGAGCGCCTCCAGGAGAGAGGCCCAAGCAAGACGCGCCCCGAGGAGCGTCTTGACACTTGTCAACACTGGGTCTGACTGACGGCCTCCATGAGAGAAGCCCAAGCAAGACGCGGCCCGAGGACTGTCCTGCCACATGTCAACACTGGGTCTGACAGAGGGCCTCCAGGAGAGAGGCCCAAGCAATACGCGCCCCGAGGAGCGTCTTGCCATATGTCACCACTGGGTCTGACTGAGCGCCTCCAGGAGAGAGGCCCAAGCAAGACGCGCCCCGAGGAGCGTCTTGCCACATGTTAGCACTCGGTCTGACTGTGCGCCTCCAGGAGAGAGGCCCAAGCAAGACGCGCCCCGAGGAGCGTCTTGCCACATGTCAACAATGGGTCTGACTGAGGGCCTCCAGGAGAGAAGCCCAAGCAAGATGCGCCTCGAGGAGCGTCTTGACACATGTCAACACTGGGTCTGACAAGGGCCTCCAGGAGAGAGGCCCAAGCAAGACGCGCCCCGAGGAGTGTCTTGCCACATGTCACCACTGGGTCTGACTGAGCGCCTCCAGGAGAGAGGCCCAAGCAAGACACGCCCCGAGGAGCGTCAGGCCACATGTCACTACTCAGTCTGACTGAGCGCCTCCAGGAGAGAGGCCCAAGCAAGACGCGCCCCGAGGAGCGTCTTGCCACATGTCAACAATGGGTCTGACAGAGGGCCTCCAGGAGAGAGGCCCAAGCAATACGCGCCCCGAGGAGCGTCTTGCCATATGTCACCACTGGGTCTGACTGAGCGCCTCCAGGAGAGAGGCCCAAGCAAGACGCGCCCCGAGGAGCGTCTTGCCACATGTTAGCACTCGGTCTGACTGTGCGCCTCCAGGAGAGAGGCCCAAGCAAGACGCGCCCCGAGGAGCGTCTTGCCACATGTCAACAATGGGTCTGACTGAGGGCCTCCAGGAGAGAAGCCCAAGCAAGATGCGCCTCGAGGAGCGTCTTGACACATGTCAACACTGGGTCTGACAAGGGCCTCCAGGAGAGAAGCCCAAGCAAGATGCGCCCCGAGGGGTGTCTTGCCACATGTCACCACTGGGTCTGACTGAGCGCCTCCAGGAGAGAGGCCCAAGCAAGACACGCCCCGAGGAGCGTCAGGCCACATGTCACTACTCAGTCTGACTGAGCGCCTCCAGGAGAGAGGCCCAAGCAAGACGCGCCCCGAGGAGCGTCTTGCCACATGTCAACAATGGGTCAGACAGAGGGCCTCCAGGAGAGAAGCCCAAGCAAGACGCGCCCCGAGGAGCGTCTTGCCAAATGTCAACAATGGGTCTTACTGAGGGCCTCCAGGAGAGAAGCCCAAGCAAGACGCGCCCCGAGGAGCTTCTTGCCACATGTCAGCACTTGGTCTGACTGAGCGCCTCCAGGAGAGAGGCCCAAGCAAGACGCGCCCCGAGGAGCGTCTTGCCACGTGTCACCACTGGGTCTGACTGAGCGCCTCCAGGAGAGAGGCCCAAGCAAGACGAGCCCCGAGGAGCGTCTTGCCACGTGTCAACACTGGGTCTGACTGAGTGCCTCCATGAGAGAAGCCCAAACAAGAAGCGCCCCGAGGAGCGTTTTGCCACATGTCAGCACTGGGTCTGACTGAGCGCCTCCAGGAGAGAGTCCCCAGCAAGACGCGCCCCGATGAGCGTCTTGCCTTATGTCAGCACTCGGTCTGACTGAGCGCCTCCAGGAGAGTGGCCCAAGCAAGACGCGCCCCGAGGAGCGTCTTGCCACATGTCAACAATGGGTCTGACTGAGGGCCTCCAGGAGAGAAGCCCAATCAAGACGCGCCCCGAGGAGCGTCTTGCCATATGTCAACACTGGGTCTGACTGAGCGCCTCCAGGAGAGAGGCCCAAGCAAGACGTGCCCGGAGGAGCGTCTTGCCACATGTCAACACTGGGTCTGACGGAGGGCCTCCAGGAGAGAGGCCCTAGCAAGACGCGCCCCGAGGAGCGTCTTGCCACATTTCACCTCTGGTTCTGACTGAGCGCCTCCAGGAGAGAGGCCCAAGCAAGACGCGCCCCGAGGAGCGACTTGCCACATTTCAACACTGGGTCTGACTGAGCGCCTCCAGGAGAGAGGCCCAAGCAAGACACGCCCCGAGGAGCGTCTTGCCACATGTCAACACTGGGTCTGACTGAGTACCTCCAGGCGAGAGGCCCAAGTAAGAAACGCCCCGAGGAGCGTCTTGCCACATGTCAACACTGGGTCTGACTGAGCGCCTCCAGGAGAGAGTCCCCAGCAAGACGCGCCCCGAGGAGCGTCTTGCCTTATGTCAGCACTCGGTCTGACTGAGCGCCTCCACGAGAGAGGCCCAAGCAAGACGCACCCCGAGGAGCGTCTTGCCACATGTCAACAATGGGTCTGACTGAGGGACTCCAGGAGAGAAGCCCAATCAAGACGCGCCCCGAGGAGCGTCTTGCCACATGTCAACACTGGGTCTGACTGAGCGCCTCCAGGAGAGAGGCCCAAGCAAGACGCGCCCCGAGGAGCGTCTTGCCACATGTCACCTCTGGTTCTGACTGAGCGCCTCCAGGAGAGAGGCCAAAGCAAGACGCGCCCCGAGGAGCGTCTTGCCACATGTCAACACTGGGTCTGACTGAGCACCTACAGGAGAGAGGCCCAAGCAAGACACGCCCCGAGGAGTGTCTTGCCACGTGTCAACACTGGGTCTGATTGAGGGCCTCCAGGAGAGAGGCCCAAGCAAGACACGCCCCGAGGAGCGTCTTGCCACATGTCAACACTGGGTCTGACAGAGGGCCTCCAGGAGAGAGGCCCAAGCAAGACGCGCCCCGAGGAGCGTCTTGCCACATGTCAACAATGGGTCTGACTGAGCGCCTCCAGGAGAAAAGCCCAAGCAATACGTGCCCCGAGGAGCGTCTTGCCACATGTCAGCACTCGGTCTGACTGAGCGCCTCCAGGAGAGAGGCCCAAGCAAGACGCGCCCCGAGGAGCGTCTTGACACATGACAACACTGGGTCTGACAGAGGGCCTCCGGGAGAGAGGCCCAAGCAAGACGCGCCCCGAGGAGTGTCTTGACACATGTCACCACTGGGTCTGACTGACCGCCTCCAGGAGAGAGGCCCAAGCAAGACGTGCCCCGAGGAGCGTCATGCCACATGTCACTACTCGGTCTGACTGAGCGCCTCCAGGAGAGAGGGCCAAGCAAGACGCGCCCCGAGGAGCGTCTTGCCACGTGTCAACACTGGGTCTGAGTGAGGGCCTCCAGGAGAGAGGCCCAAGCAAGACGCGCCCCGAGGAGCGTCTTGCCACATGTCAACACTGGGTCTGACAGAGGGCCTCCAGGAGAGAGGCCCAAGCAATACGTGCCCCGAGGAGCGTCTTGCCACATGTCACCTCTGGTTCTGACTGAGCGCCTCCAGGAGAGAGGCCCAAGCAAGACGCGCCCCGAGGAGCGTCTTGCCACATGTCACCACTGGGTCTGACTGAGCGCCTCCAGGAGAGAGGCCCAAGCAAGACGTGCCCCGAGGAGCGTCATGCCACATGTCACTACTCGGTCTGACTGAGCGCCTCCAGGAGAGAGGGCCAAGCAAGACGCGCCCCGAGGAGCGTCTTGCCACGTGTCAACACTGGGTCGTATTGAGGGCCTCCAGGAGAGAGGCCCAAGCAAGACGCGCCCCGAGGAGCGTCTTGCCACATGTCAACAATGGGTCTGACTGAGGGACTCCAGGAGAGAAGCCCAATCAAGACGCGCCCCGAGGAGCGTCTTGCCACATGTCAACACTGGGTCTGACTGAGGGCCTCCAGGAGAGAAGCCCAATCAAGACGCGCCCCGAGGAGCGTCTTGCCACATGTCAACACTGGGTCTGACTGAGCGTCTCCAGGAGAGAGGCCCAAGCAAGACGCGCCCCGAGGAGCGTCTTGCCACATGTCAACACTGGGTCTGACAGAGGGCCTCCAGGAGAGAGGCCCAAGCAATACGTGCCCCGAGGAGCGTCTTGCCACATGTCACCTCTGGTTCTGACTGAGCGCCTCCAGGAGAGAGGCCCAAGCAAGACGCGCCCCGAGGAGCGTCTTGCCACATGTCAACACTGGGTCTGACTGAGCGCCTCCAGGAGAGAGTCCCCAGCAAGACGCGCCCCGAGGAGCGTCTTGCCACATGTCAACACTGGGTCTGACTGAGCGCCTCCAGGAGAGAGGCCCAAGCAAGACGCACCCCGAGGAGCGTCTTGCCACATGTCAACACTGGGTCTGACTGAGCGCCTCCAGGAGAGAGTCCCCAGCAAGACGCGCCCCGAGGAGCGTCTTGCCTTATGTCAGCACTCGGTCTGACTGAGCGCCTCCAGGAGAGAGGCCCAAGCAAGACGCGCCCCGAGGAGCGTCTTGCCACATGTCAACAATGGGTCTGACTGAGGGACTCCAGGAGAGAAGCCCAATCAAGACGCGCCCCGAGGAGCGTCTTGCCACATGTCAACACTGGGTCTGACTGAGGGCCTCCAGGAGAGAAGCCCAATCAAGACGCGCCCCGAGGAGCGTCTTGCCACATGTCAACACTGGGTCTGACTGAGCGCCTCCAGGAGAGAGGCCCAAGCAAGACGCGCCCCGAGGAGCGTCTTGCCACATGTCACCTCTGGTTCTGACTGAGCGCCTCCAGGAGAGAGGCCCAAGCAAGACGCGCCCCGAGGAGCGTCTTGCCACATGTCAACACTGGGTCTGACTGAGCGCCTCCAGGAGAGAGGCCCAAGCAAGACGCGCCCCTAGAAGCGTCTTGCCACATGTCAACACTGGGTCTGACAGAGGGCCTCCAGGAGAGAGGCCCAAGCAAGACGCGCCCCGAGGAGTGTCTTGCCACATGTCACCACTGGGTCTGACTGAGCGCCTCCAGAAGAGAGGCCCAAGCAAGACGCGCCCCGAGGAGCGTCATGCCACATGTCACTACTCGGTCTGACTGAGCGCCTCCAGGAGAGAGGCCCAAGCAAGACGCGCCCCGAGGAGCGTCTTGCCACGTGTCAACACTGGGTCTGATTGAGGGCCTCCAGGAGAGAGGTCCAAGCAAGACGCGCCCCGAGGAGCGTCTTGCCACATGTCAACACTGGGTCTGACAGAGGGCCTCCAGGAGAGAGGCCCAAGCAATACATGCCCCGAGGAGCGTCTAGCCACATGTCAGCACTCGGTGTGACTGAGCGCCTCCAGGAGAGAGGCCCAAGCAAGACGCGCCCCGAGGAGCGTCTTGCCACATGTCACCACTGGGTCTGACTGAGAGCCTCCAGGAGAGAGGCCCAAGCAAGACGCGCCCCAAGGAGCGTCTTGCCACATGTCACCAATGGGTCTGACTGAGCGCCTCCAGGAGAGAGGCCCAAGCAAGACGCGCCCCGAGGAGCGTCTTGACACTTGTCAACACTGCGTCTGACTGACGGCCTCCATGAGAGAAGCCCAAGCAAGATGCGCCTCGAGGAGCGTCTTGACACATGTCAACACTGGGTCTGACAAGGGCCTCCAGGAGAGAGGCCCAAGCAAGACGCGCCCCGAGGAGTGTCTTGCCACATGTCACCACTGGGTCTGACTGAGCGCCTCCAGGAGAGAGGCCCAAGCAAGACACGCCCCGAGGAGCGTCAGGCCACATGTCACTACTCAGTCTGACTGAGCGCCTCCAGGAGAGAGGCCCAAGCAAGACGCGCCCCGAGGAGCGTCTTGCCACATGTCAACAATGGGTCTGACAGAGGGCCTCCAGGAGAGAAGCCCAAGCAAGACGCGCCCCGAGGAGCGTCTTGCCAAATGTCAACAATGGGTCTTACTGAGGGCCTCCAGGAGGGAAGCCCAAGCAAGACGCGCCCCGAGGAGCTTCTTGCCACATGTCAGCACTTGGTCTGACTGAGCGCCTCCAGGAGAGAGGCCCAAGCAAGACGCGCCCCGAGGAGCGTCTTGCCACGTGTCACCACTGGGTCTGACTGAGCGCCTCCAGGAGAGAGGCCCAAGCAAGACGAGCCCCGAGGAGCGTCTTGCCACGTGTCAACACTGGGTCTGACTGAGTGCCTCCATGAGAGAAGCCCAAGCAAGAAGCGCCCCGAGGAGCGTCTTGCCACATGTCAGCACTGGGTCTGACTGAGCGCCTCCAGGAGAGAGTCCCCAGCAAGACGCGCCCCGATGAGCGTCTTGCCTTATGTCAGCACTCGGTCTGACTGAGCGCCTCCAGGAGAGTGGCCCAAGCAAGACGCGCCCCGAGGAGCGTCTTGCCACATGTCAACAATGGGTCTGACTGAGGGCCTCCAGGAGAGAAGCCCAATCAAGACGCGCCCCGAGGAGGGTCTTGCCATATGTCAACACTGGGTCTGACTGAGCGCCTCCAGGAGAGAGGCCCAAAAAGACGTGCCCGGAGGACTGTCCTGCCACATGTCAACACTGGGTCTGACAGAGGGCCTCCAGGAGAGAGGCCCAAGCAATACGCGCCCCGAGGAGCGTCTTGCCATATGTCACCACTGGGTCTGACTGAGCGCCTCCAGGAGAGAGGCCCAAAGAAGACGCGCCCCGAGGAGCGTCTTGCCACATGTTAGCACTCGGTCTGACTGTGCGCCTCCAGGAGAGAGGCCCAAGCAAGACGCGCCCCGAGGAGCGTCTTGCCACATGTCAACAATGGGTCTGACTGAGGGCCTCCAGGAGAGAAGCCCAAGCAAGATGCGCCTCGAGGAGCGTCTTGACACATGTCAACACTGGGTCTGACAAGGGCCTCCAGGAGAGAGGCCCAAGCAAGACGCGCCCCGAGGAGTGTCTTGCCACATGTCACCACTGGGTCTGACTGAGCGCCTCCAGGAGAGAGGCCCAAGCAAGACACGCCCCGAGGAGCGTCAGGCCACATGTCACTACTCAGTCTGACTGAGCGCCTCCAGGAGAGAGGCCCAAGCAAGACGCGCCCCGAGGAGCGTCTTGCCACATGTCAACAATGGGTCTGACAGAGGGCCTCCAGGAGAGAAGCCCAAGCAAGACGCGCCCCGAGGAGCGTCTTGCAAAATGTCAACAATGGGTCTTACTGAGGGCCTCCAGGAGAGAAGCCCAAGCAAGACGCGCCCCGAGGAGCTTCTTGCCACATGTCAGCACTTGGTCTGACTGAGCGCCTCCAGGAGAGAGGCCCAAGCAAGATGCGCCCCGAGGAGCGTCTTGCCACGTGTCACCACTGGGTCTGACTGAGCGCCTCCAGGAGAGAGGCCCAAGCAAGACGAGCCCCGAGGAGCGTCTTGCCACGTGTCAACACTGGGTCTGACTGAGTGCCTCCATGAGAGAAGCCCAAGCAAGAAGCGCCCCGAGGAGCGTCTTGCCACATGTCAGCACTGGGTCTGACTGAGCGCCTCCAGGAGAGAGTCCCCAGCAAGACGCGCCCCGATGAGCGTCTTGCCTTATGTCAGCACTCGGTCTGACTGAGCGCCTCCAGGAGAGTGGCCCAAGCAAGACGCGCCCCGAGGAGCGTCTTGCCACATGTCAACAATGGGTCTGACTGAGGGCCTCCAGGAGAGAAGCCCAATCAAGACGCGCCCCGAGGAGGGTCTTGCCATATGTCAACACTGGGTCTGACTGAGCGCCTCCAGGAGAGAGGCCCAAAAAGACGTGCCCGGAGGAGCGTCTTGCCACATGTCAACACTGGGTCTGACGGAGGGCCTCCTGGAGAGAGGCCCTAGCAAGACGCGCCCCGAGGAGCGTCTTGCCACATTTCACCTCTGGTTCTGACTGAGCGCCTCCAGGAGAGAGGCCCAAGCAAGACGCGCCCCGAGGAGCGACTTGCCACATTTCAACACTGGGTCTGACTGAGCGCCTCCAGGAGAGAGGCCCAAGCAAGACACGCCCCGAGGAGCGTCTTGCCACATGTCAACACTGGGTCTGACTGAGCACCTCCAGGCGAGAGGCCCAAGTAAGAAACTCCCCGAGGAGCGTCTTGCCACATGTCAACACTGGGTCTGACTGAGCGCCTCCAGGAGAGAGTCCCCAGCAAGACGCGCCCCGAGGAGCGTCTTGCCTTATGTCAGCACTCGGTCTGACTGAGCGCCTCCAGGAGAGAGGCCCAAGCAAGACGCGCCCCGAGGAGCGTCTTGCCACATGTCAACAATGGGTCTGACTGAGGGACTCCAGGAGAGAAGCCCAATCAAGACGCGCCCCGAGGAGCGTCTTGCCACATGTCAACACTGGGTCTGACTGAGGGCCTCCAGGAGTGAAGCCCAATCAAGACGCGCCCCGAGGAGCGTCTTGCCACATGTCAACACTGGGTCTGACTGAGCGCCTCCAGGAGAGAGGCCCAAGCAAGACGCGCCCCGAGGAGCGTCTTGCCACATGTCACCTCTGGTTCTGACTGAGCGCCTCCAGGAGAGAGGCCAAAGCAAGACGCGCCCCGAGGAGCGTCTTGCCACATGTCAACACTGGGTCTGATTGAGGGCCTCCAGGAGAAAAGCCCAAGCAATACGTGCCCCGAGGAGCGTCTTGCCACATGTCAGCACTCGGTCTGACTGAGCGCCTCCAGGAGAGAGGCCCAAGCAAGACGCGCCCCGAGGAGCGTCTTGACACATGACAACACTGGGTCTGACAGAGGGCCTCCGGGAGAGAGGCCCAAGCAAGACGCGCCCCGAGGAGTGTCTTGCCACATGTCACCACTGGGTCTGACTGAGCGCCTCCAGGAGAGAGGCCCAAGCAAGACGTGCCCCGAGGAGCGTCATGCCACATGTCACTACTCGGTCTGACTGAGCGCCTCCAGGAGAGAGGGCCAAGCAAGACGCGCCCCGAGGAGCGTCTTGCCACGTGTCAACACTGGGTCTGATTGAGGGCCTCCAGGAGAGAGGCCCAAGCAAGACGCGCCCCGAGGAGCGTCTTGCCACATGTCAACACTGGGTCTGACAGAGGGCCTCCAGGAGAGAGGCCCAAGCAATACGTGCCCCGAGGAGCGTCTTGCCACATGTCACCTCTGGTTCTGACTGAGCGCCTCCAGGAGAGAGGCCCAAGCAAGACGCGCCCCGAGGAGCGTCTTGCCACATGTCAACACTGGGTCTGACTGAGCGCCTCCAGGAGAGAGGCCCAAGCAAGACGCGCCCCGAGGAGTGTCTTGCCACATGTCAACACTGGGTCTGACTCAGCGCCTCCAGGAGAGAGTCCCCAGCAAGACGCGCCCCGAGGAGCGTCTTGCCTTATGTCAGCACTCGGTCTGACTGAGCGCCTCCAGGAGAGAGGCCCAAGCAAGACGCGCCCCGAGGAGCGTCTTGCCACATGTCAACAATGGGTCTGACTGAGAGACTCCAGGAGAGAAGCCCAATCAAGACGCGCCCCGAGGAGCGTCTTGCCACATGTCAACACTGGGTCTGACTGAGGGCCTCCAGGAGAGAAGCCCAATCAAGACGCGCCCCGAGGAGCGTCTTGCCACATGTCAACACTGGGTCTGACTGAGCGCCTCCAGGAGAGAGGCCCAAGCAAGACGCGCCCCGAGGAGCGTCTTGCCACATGTCACCTCTGGTTCTGACTGAGCGCCTCCAGGAGAGAGGCCCAAGCAAGACGCGCCCCGAGGAGCGTCTTGCCACATGTCAACACTGGGTCTGACTGAGCGCCTCCAGGAGAGAGGCCCAAGCAAGACGCGCCCCTAGAAGCGTCTTGCCACATGTCAACACTGGGTCTGACAGAGGGCCTCCAGGAGAGAGGCCCAAGCAAGACGCGCCCCGAGGAGTGTCTTGCCACATGTCACCACTGGGTCTGACTGAGCGCCTCCAGGAGAGAGGCCCAAGCAAGACGCGCCCCGAGGAGCGTCTTGCCACGTGTCAACACTGGGTCTGATTGAGGGCCTCCAGGAGAGAGGCCCAAGGAAGACGCGCCCCGAGGAGCGTCTTGCCACATGTCAACACTGGGTCTGACAGAGGGCCTCCAGGAGAGAGGCCCAAGCAATACGTGCCCCGAGGAGCGTTTTAGCCACATGTCAGCACTCGGTGTGACTGAGCGCCTCCAGGAGAGAGGCCCAAGCAAGACGCGCCCCGAGGAGCGTCTTGCCACATGTCACCACTGGGTCTGACTGAGCGCCTCCAGGAGAGAGTCCCCAGCAAGACGCGCCCCGAGGAGCGTCTTGCCACATGTCAACACTGGGTCTGACTGAGCGCCTCCAGGAGAGAGGCCCAAGCAAGACGCACCCCGAGGAGCGTCTTGCCACATGTCAACACTGGGTCTGACTGAGCGCCTCCAGGAGAGAGTCCCCAGCAAGACGCGCCCCGAGGAGCGTCTTGCCTTATGTCAGCACTCGGTCTGACTGAGCGCCTCCAGGAGAGAGGCCCAAGCAAGACGCGCCCCGAGGAGCGTCTTGCCACATGTCAATAATCGGTCTGACTGAGGGACTCCAGGAGAGAAGCCCAATCAAGACGCGCCCCGAGGAGCGTCTTGCCACATGTCAACACTGGGTCTGACTGAGGGCCTCCAGGAGAGAAGCCCAATCAAGACGCGCCCCGAGGAGCGTCTTGCCACATGTCAACACTGGGTCTGACTGAGCGCCTCCAGGAGAGAGGCCCAAGCAAGATGCGCCCCGAGGAGCGTCTTGCCACGTGTCACCACTGGGTCTGACTGAGCGCCTCCAGGAGAGAGGCCCAAGCAAGACGAGCCCCGAGGAGCGTCTTGCCACGTGTCAACACTGGGTCTGACTGAGTCCCTCCATGAGAGAAGCCCAAGCAAGAAGCGCCCCGAGGAGCGTCTTGCCACATGTCAGCACTGGGTCTGACTGAGCGCCTCCAGGAGAGAGTCCCCAGCAAGACGCGCCCCGATGAGCGTCTTGCCTTATGTCAGCACTCGGTCTGACTGAGCGCCTCCAGGAGAGTGGCCCAAGCAAGACGCGCCCCGAGGAGCGTCTTGCCACATGTCAACAATGGGTCTGACTGAGGGCCTCCAGGAGAGAAGCCCAATCAAGACGCGCCCCGAGGAGGGTCTTGCCATATGTCAACACTGGGTCTGACTGAGCGCCTCCAGGAGAGAGGCCCAAAAAGACGTGCCCGGAGGAGCGTCTTGCCACATGTCAACACTGGGTCTGACGGAGGGCCTCCTGGAGAGAGGCCCTAGCAAGACGCGCCCCGAGGAGCGTCTTGCCACATTTCACCTCTGGTTCTGACTGAGCGCCTCCAGGAGAGAGGCCCAAGCAAGACGCGCCCCGAGGAGCGACTTGCCACATTTCAACACTGGGTCTGACTGAGCGCCTCCAGGAGAGAGGCCCAAGCAAGACACGCCCCGAGGAGCGTCTTGCCACATGTCAACACTGGGTCTGACTGAGCACCTCCAGGCGAGAGGCCCAAGTAAGAAACTCCCCGAGGAGCGTCTTGCCACATGTCAACACTGGGTCTGACTGAGCGCCTCCAGGAGAGAGTCCCCAGCAAGACGCGCCCCGAGGAGCGTCTTGCCTTATGTCAGCACTCGGTCTGACTGAGCGCCTCCAGGAGAGAGGCCCAAGCAAGACGCGCCCCGAGGAGCGTCTTGCCACATGTCAACAATGGGTCTGACTGAGGGACTCCAGGAGAGAAGCCCAATCAAGACGCGCCCCGAGGAGCGTCTTGCCACATGTCAACACTGGGTCTGACTGAGGGCCTCCAGGAGTGAAGCCCAATCAAGACGCGCCCCGAGGAGCGTCTTGCCACATGTCAACACTGGGTCTGACTGAGCGCCTCCAGGAGAGAGGCCCAAGCAAGACGCGCCCCGAGGAGCGTCTTGCCACATGTCACCTCTGGTTCTGACTGAGCGCCTCCAGGAGAGAGGCCAAAGCAAGACGCGCCCCGAGGAGCGTCTTGCCACATGTCAACACTGGGTCTGATTGAGGGCCTCCAGGAGAAAAGCCCAAGCAATACGTGCCCCGAGGAGCGTCTTGCCACATGTCAGCACTCGGTCTGACTGAGCGCCTCCAGGAGAGAGGCCCAAGCAAGACGCGCCCCGAGGAGCGTCTTGACACATGACAACACTGGGTCTGACAGAGGGCCTCCGGGAGAGAGGCCCAAGCAAGACGCGCCCCGAGGAGTGTCTTGCCACATGTCACCACTGGGTCTGACTGAGCGCCTCCAGGAGAGAGGCCCAAGCAAGACGTGCCCCGAGGAGCGTCATGCCACATGTCACTACTCGGTCTGACTGAGCGCCTCCAGGAGAGAGGGCCAAGCAAGACGCGCCCCGAGGAGCGTCTTGCCACGTGTCAACACTGGGTCTGATTGAGGGCCTCCAGGAGAGAGGCCCAAGCAAGACGCGCCCCGAGGAGCGTCTTGCCACATGTCAACACTGGGTCTGACAGAGGGCCTCCAGGAGAGAGGCCCAAGCAATACGTGCCCCGAGGAGCGTCTTGCCACATGTCACCTCTGGTTCTGACTGAGCGCCTCCAGGAGAGAGGCCCAAGCAAGACGCGCCCCGAGGAGCGTCTTGCCACATGTCAACACTGGGTCTGACTGAGCGCCTCCAGGAGAGAGGCCCAAGCAAGACGCGCCCCGAGGAGTGTCTTGCCACATGTCAACACTGGGTCTGACTCAGCGCCTCCAGGAGAGAGTCCCCAGCAAGACGCGCCCCGAGGAGCGTCTTGCCTTATGTCAGCACTCGGTCTGACTGAGCGCCTCCAGGAGAGAGGCCCAAGCAAGACGCGCCCCGAGGAGCGTCTTGCCACATGTCAACAATGGGTCTGACTGAGAGACTCCAGGAGAGAAGCCCAATCAAGACGCGCCCCGAGGAGCGTCTTGCCACATGTCAACACTGGGTCTGACTGAGGGCCTCCAGGAGAGAAGCCCAATCAAGACGCGCCCCGAGGAGCGTCTTGCCACATGTCAACACTGGGTCTGACTGAGCGCCTCCAGGAGAGAGGCCCAAGCAAGACGCGCCCCGAGGAGCGTCTTGCCACATGTCACCTCTGGTTCTGACTGAGCGCCTCCAGGAGAGAGGCCCAAGCAAGACGCGCCCCGAGGAGCGTCTTGCCACATGTCAACACTGGGTCTGACTGAGCGCCTCCAGGAGAGAGGCCCAAGCAAGACGCGCCCCTAGAAGCGTCTTGCCACATGTCAACACTGGGTCTGACAGAGGGCCTCCAGGAGAGAGGCCCAAGCAAGACGCGCCCCGAGGAGTGTCTTGCCACATGTCACCACTGGGTCTGACTGAGCGCCTCCAGGAGAGAGGCCCAAGCAAGACGCGCCCCGAGGAGCGTCTTGCCACGTGTCAACACTGGGTCTGATTGAGGGCCTCCAGGAGAGAGGCCCAAGGAAGACGCGCCCCGAGGAGCGTCTTGCCACATGTCAACACTGGGTCTGACAGAGGGCCTCCAGGAGAGAGGCCCAAGCAATACGTGCCCCGAGGAGCGTTTTAGCCACATGTCAGCACTCGGTGTGACTGAGCGCCTCCAGGAGAGAGGCCCAAGCAAGACGCGCCCCGAGGAGCGTCTTGCCACATGTCACCACTGGGTCTGACTGAGCGCCTCCAGGAGAGAGTCCCCAGCAAGACGCGCCCCGAGGAGCGTCTTGCCACATGTCAACACTGGGTCTGACTGAGCGCCTCCAGGAGAGAGGCCCAAGCAAGACGCACCCCGAGGAGCGTCTTGCCACATGTCAACACTGGGTCTGACTGAGCGCCTCCAGGAGAGAGTCCCCAGCAAGACGCGCCCCGAGGAGTGTCTTGCCTTATGTCAGCACTCGGTCTGACTGAGCGCCTCCAGGAGAGAGGCCCAAGCAAGACGCGCCCCGAGGAGCGTCTTGCCACATGTCAATAATGGGTCTGACTGAGGGACTCCAGGAGAGAAGCCCAATCAAGACGCGCCCCGAGGAGCGTCTTGCCACATGTCAACACTGGGTCTGACTGAGGGCCTCCAGGAGAGAAGCCCAATCAAGACGCGCCCCGAGGAGCGTCTTGCCACATGTCAACACTGGGTCTGACTGAGCGCCTCCAGGAGAGAGGCCCAAGCAAGACGCGCCCCGAGGAGCGTCTTGCCACATGTCACCTCTGGTTCTGACTGAGCGCCTCCAGGAGAGAGGCCCAAAAAGACGTGCCCGGAGGAGCGTCTTGCCACATGTCAACACTGGGTCTGACGGAGGGCCTCCTGGAGAGAGGCCCTAGCAAGACGCGCCCCGAGGAGCGTCTTGCCACATTTCACCTCTGGTTCTGACTGAGCGCCTCCAGGAGAGAGGCCCAAGCAAGACGCGCCCCGAGGAGCGACTTGCCACATTTCAACACTGGGTCTGACTGAGCGCCTCCAGGAGAGAGGCCCAAGCAAGACACGCCCCGAGGAGCGTCTTGCCACATGTCAACACTGGGTCTGACTGAGCACCTCCAGGCGAGAGGCCCAAGTAAGAAACTCCCCGAGGAGCGTCTTGCCACATGTCAACACTGGGTCTGACTGAGCGCCTCCAGGAGAGAGTCCCCAGCAAGACGCGCCCCGAGGAGCGTCTTGCCTTATGTCAGCACTCGGTCTGACTGAGCGCCTCCAGGAGAGAGGCCCAAGCAAGACGCACCCCGAGGATCGTCTTGCCACATGTCAACAATGGGTCTGACTGAGGGACTCCAGGAGAGAAGCCCAATCAAGACGCGCCCCGAGGAGCGTCTTGCCACATGTCAACACTGGGTCTGACTGAGCGCCTCCAGGAGAGAGGCCCAAGCAAGACGCGCCCCGAGGAGCGTCTTGCCACATGTCACCTCTGGTTCTGACTGAGCGCCTCCAGGAGAGAGGCCAAAGCAAGACGCGCCCCGAGGAGCGTCTTGCCACATGTCAACACTGGGTCTGATTGAGGGCCTCCAGGAGAAAAGCCCAAGCAATACGTGCCCCGAGGAGCGTCTTGCCACATGTCAGCACTCGGTCTGACTGAGCGCCTCCAGGAGAGAGGCCCAAGCAAGACGCGCCCCGAGGAGCGTCTTGACACATGACAACACTGGGTCTGACAGAGGGCCTCCGGGAGAGAGGCCCAAGCAAGACGCGCCCCGAGGAGTGTCTTGCCACATGTCACCACTGGGTCTGACTGAGCGCCTCCAGGAGAGAGGCCCAAGCAAGACGTGCCCCGAGGAGCGTCATGCCACATGTCACTACTCGGTCTGACTGAGCGCCTCCAGGAGAGAGGGCCAAGCAAGACGCGCCCCGAGGAGCGTCTTGCCACGTGTCAACACTGGGTCTGATTGAGGGCCTCCAGGAGAGAGGCCCAAGCAAGACGCGCCCCGAGGAGCGTCTTGCCACATGTCAACACTGGGTCTGACAGAGGGCCTCCAGGAGAGAGGCCCAAGCAATACGTGCCCCGAGGAGCGTCTTGCCACATGTCACCTCTGGTTCTGACTGAGCGCCTCCAGGAGAGAGGCCCAAGCAAGACGCGCCCCGAGGAGCGTCTTGCCACATGTCAACACTGGGTCTGACTGAGCGCCTCCAGGAGAGAGGCCCAAGCAAGACGCGCCCCGAGGAGTGTCTTGCCACATGTCAACACTGGGTCTGACTCAGCGCCTCCAGGAGAGAGTCCCCAGCAAGACGCGCCCCGAGGAGCGTCTTGCCTTATGTCAGCACTCGGTCTGACTGAGCGCCTCCAGGAGAGAGGCCCAAGCAAGACGCGCCCCGAGGAGCGTCTTGCCACATGTCAACAATGGGTCTGACTGAGAGACTCCAGGAGAGAAGCCCAATCAAGACGCGCCCCGAGGAGCGTCTTGCCACATGTCAACACTGGGTCTGACTGAGGGCCTCCAGGAGAGAAGCCCAATCAAGACGCGCCCCGAGGAGCGTCTTGCCACATGTCAACACTGGGTCTGACTGAGCGCCTCCAGGAGAGAGGCCCAAGCAAGACGCGCCCCGAGGAGCGTCTTGCCACATGTCACCTCTGGTTCTGACTGAGCGCCTCCAGGAGAGAGGCCCAAGCAAGACGCGCCCCGAGGAGCGTCTTGCCACATGTCAACACTGGGTCTGACTGAGCGCCTCCAGGAGAGAGGCCCAAGCAAGACGCGCCCCTAGAAGCGTCTTGCCACATGTCAACACTGGGTCTGACAGAGGGCCTCCAGGAGAGAGGCCCAAGCAAGACGCGCCCCGAGGAGTGTCTTGCCACATGTCACCACTGGGTCTGACTGAGCGCCTCCAGGAGAGAGGCCCAAGCAAGACGCGCCCCGAGGAGCGTCTTGCCACGTGTCAACACTGGGTCTGATTGAGGGCCTCCAGGAGAGAGGCCCAAGGAAGACGCGCCCCGAGGAGCGTCTTGCCACATGTCAACACTGGGTCTGACAGAGGGCCTCCAGGAGAGAGGCCCAAGCAATACGTGCCCCGAGGAGCGTTTTAGCCACATGTCAGCACTCGGTGTGACTGAGCGCCTCCAGGAGAGAGGCCCAAGCAAGACGCGCCCCGAGGAGCGTCTTGCCACATGTCACCACTGGGTCTGACTGAGCGCCTCCAGGAGAGAGTCCCCAGCAAGACGCGCCCCGAGGAGCGTCTTGCCACATGTCAACACTGGGTCTGACTGAGCGCCTCCAGGAGAGAGGCCCAAGCAAGACGCACCCCGAGGAGCGTCTTGCCACATGTCAACACTGGGTCTGACTGAGCGCCTCCAGGAGAGAGTCCCCAGCAAGACGCGCCCCGAGGAGCGTCTTGCCTTATGTCAGCACTCGGTCTGACTGAGCGCCTCCAGGAGAGAGGCCCAAGCAAGACGCGCCCCGAGGAGCGTCTTGCCACATGTCAATAATGGGTCTGACTGAGGGACTCCAGGAGAGAAGCCCAATCAAGACGCGCCCCGAGGAGCGTCTTGCCACATGTCAACACTGGGTCTGACTGAGGGCCTCCAGGAGAGAAGCCCAATCAAGACGCGCCCCGAGGAGCGTCTTGCCACATGTCAACACTGGGTCTGACTGAGCGCCTCCAGGAGAGAGGCCCAAGCAAGACGCGCCCCGAGGAGCGTCTTGCCACATGTCACCTCTGGTTCTGACTGAGCGCCTCCAGGAGAGAGGCCCAAAAAGACGTGCCCGGAGGAGCGTCTTGCCACATGTCAACACTGGGTCTGACGGAGGGCCTCCTGGAGAGAGGCCCTAGCAAGACGCGCCCCGAGGAGCGTCTTGCCACATTTCACCTCTGGTTCTGACTGAGCGCCTCCAGGAGAGAGGCCCAAGCAAGACGCGCCCCGAGGAGTGACTTGCCACATTTCAACACTGGGTCTGACTGAGCGCCTCCAGGAGAGAGGCCCAAGCAAGACACGCCCCGAGGAGCGTCTTGCCACATGTCAACACTGGGTCTGACTGAGCACCTCCAGGCGAGAGGCCCAAGTAAGAAACTCCCCGAGGAGCGTCTTGCCACATATCAACACTGGGTCTGACTGAGCGCCTCCAGGAGAGAGTCCCCAGCAAGACGCGCCCCGAGGAGCGTCTTGCCTTATGTCAGCACTCGGTCTGACTGAGCGCCTCCAGGAGAGAGGCCCAAGCAAGACGCGCCCCGAGGAGCGTCTTGCCACATGTCAACAATGGGTCTGACTGAGGGACTCCAGGAGAGAAGCCCAATCAAGACGCGCCCCGAGGAGCGTCTTGCCACATGTCAACACTGGGTCTGACTGAGGGCCTCCAGGAGTGAAGCCCAATCAAGACGCGCCCCGAGGAGCGTCTTGCCACATGTCAACACTGGGTCTGACTGAGCGCCTCCAGGAGAGAGGCCCAAGCAAGACGCGCCCCGAGGAGCGTCTTGCCACATGTCACCTCTGGTTCTGACTGAGCGCCTCCAGGAGAGAGGCCAAAGCAAGACGCGCCCCGAGGAGCGTCTTGCCACATGTCAACACTGGGTCTGATTGAGGGCCTCCAGGAGAAAAGCCCAAGCAATACGTGCCCCGAGGAGCGTCTTGCCACATGTCAGCACTCGGTCTGACTGAGCGCCTCCAGGAGAGAGGCCCAAGCAAGACGCGCCCCGAGGAGCGTCTTGACACATGACAACACTGGGTCTGACAGAGGGCCTCCGGGAGAGAGGCCCAAGCAAGACGCGCCCCGAGGAGTGTCTTGCCACATGTCACCACTGGGTCTGACTGAGCGCCTCCAGGAGAGAGGCCCAAGCAAGACGTGCCCCGAGGAGCGTCATGCCACATGTCACTACTCGGTCTGACTGAGCGCCTCCAGGAGAGAGGGCCAAGCAAGACGCGCCCCGAGGAGCGTCTTGCCACGTGTCAACACTGGGTCTGATTGAGGGCCTCCAGGAGAGAGGCCCAAGCAAGACGCGCCCCGAGGAGCGTCTTGCCACATGTCAACACTGGGTCTGACAGAGGGCCTCCAGGAGAGAGGCCCAAGCAATACGTGCCCCGAGGAGCGTCTTGCCACATGTCACCTCTGGTTCTGACTGAGCGCCTCCAGGAGAGAGGCCCAAGCAAGACGCGCCCCGAGGAGCGTCTTGCCAGATGTCAACACTGGGTCTGACTGAGCGCCTCCAGGAGAGAGGCCCAAGCAAGACGCGCCCCGAGGAGTGTCTTGCCACATGTCAACACTGGGTCTGACTCAGCGCCTCCAGGAGAGAGTCCCCAGCAAGACGCGCCCCGAGGAGCGTCTTGCCTTATGTCAGCACTCGGTCTGACTGAGCGCCTCCAGGAGAGAGGCCCAAGCAAGACGCGCCCCGAGGAGCGTCTTGCCACATGTCAACAATGGGTCTGACTGAGAGACTCCAGGAGAGAAGCCCAATCAAGACGCGCCCCGAGGAGCGTCTTGCCACATGTCAACACTGGGTCTGACTGAGGGCCTCCAGGAGAGAAGCCCAATCAAGACGCGCCCCGAGGAGCGTCTTGCCACATGTCAACACTGGGTCTGACTGAGCGCCTCCAGGAGAGAGGCCCAAGCAAGACGCGCCCCGAGGAGCGTCTTGCCACATGTCACCTCTGGTTCTGACTGAGCGCCTCCAGGAGAGAGGCCCAAGCAAGACGCGCCCCGAGGAGCGTCTTGCCACATGTCAACACTGGGTCTGACTGAGCGCCTCCAGGAGAGAGGCCCAAGCAAGACGCGCCCCTAGAAGCGTCTTGCCACATGTCAACACTGGGTCTGACAGAGGGCCTCCAGGAGAGAGGCCCAAGCAAGACGCGCCCCGAGGAGCGTCTTGCCACGTGTCAACACTGGGTCTGATTGAGGGCCTCCAGGAGAGAGGCCCAAGCAAGACGCGCCCCGAGGAGCGTCTTGCCACATGTCAACACTGGGTCTGACTGAGCGCCTCCAGGAGAGAGGCCCAAGCAAGACGCGCCCCGAGGAGCGTCTTGCCACATGTCACCTCTGGTTCTGACTGAGCGCCTCCAGGAGAGAGGCCCAAGCAAGACGCGCCCCGAGGAGCGTCTTGCCACATGTCAACACTGGGTCTGACTGAGCGCCTCCAGGAGAGAGGCCCAAGCAAGACGCGCCCCTAGAAGCGTCTTGCCACATGTCAACACTGGGTCTGACAGAGGGCCTCCAGGAGAGAGGCCCAAGCAAGACGCGCCCCGAGGAGCGTCTTGCCACGTGTCAACACTGGGTCTGACAGAGGGCCTCCAGGAGAGAGGCCCAAGCAATACGTGCCCCGAGGAGCGTTTTAGCCACATGTCAGCACTCGGTGTGACTGAGCGCCTCCAGGAGAGAGGCCCAAGCAAGACGCGCCCCGAGGAGCGTCTTGCCACATGTCACCACTGGGTCTGACTGAGCGCCTCCAGGAGAGAGTCCCCAGCAAGACGCGCCCCGAGGAGCGTCTTGCCACATGTCAACACTGGGTCTGACTGAGCGCCTCCAGGAGAGAGGCCCAAGCAAGACGCACCCCGAGGAGCGTCTTGCCACATGTCAACACTGGGTCTGACTGAGCGCCTCCAGGAGAGAGTCCCCAGCAAGACGCGCCCCGAGGAGCGTCTTGCCTTATGTCAGCACTCGGTCTGACTGAGCGCCTCCAGGAGAGAGGCCCAAGCAAGACGCGCCCCGAGGAGCGTCTTGCCACATGTCAATAATGGGTCTGACTGAGGGACTCCAGGAGAGAAGCCCAATCAAGACGCGCCCCGAGGAGCGTCTTGCCACATGTCAACACTGGGTCTGACTGAGGGCCTCCAGGAGAGAAGCCCAATCAAGACGCGCCCCGAGGAGCGTCTTGCCACATGTCAACACTGGGTCTGACTGAGCGCCTCCAGGAGAGAGGCCCAAGCAAGACGCGCCCCGAGGAGCGTCTTGCCACATGTCACCTCTGGTTCTGACTGAGCGCCTCCAGGAGAGAGGCCCAAGCAAGACGCGCCCCGAGGAGCGTCTTGCCACATGTCAACACTGGGTCTGACTGAGCGCCTCCAGGAGAGAGGCCCAAGCAAGACGCGCCCCGAGGAGCGTCTTGCCACATGTCACCTCTGGTTCTGACTGAGCGCCTCCAGGAGAGAGGCCCAAGCAAGACGCGCCCCGAGGAGCGTCTTGCCACATGTCAACACTGGGTCTGACTGAGCGCCTCCAGGAGAGAGGCCCAAGCAAGACGCGCCCCTAGAAGCGTCTTGCCACATGTCAACACTGGGTCTGACAGAGGGCCTCCAGGAGAGAGGCCCAAGCAAGACGCGCCCCTAGAAGCGTCTTGCCACATGTCAACACTGGGTCTGACAGAGGGCCTCCAGGAGAGAGTCCCCAGCAAGACGCGCCCCGAGGAGCGTCTTGCCTTATGTCAGCACTCGGTCTGACTGAGCGCCTCCAGGAGAGAGGCCCAAGCAAGACGCGCCCCGAGGAGCGTCTTGCCACATGTCAATAATGGGTCTGACTGAGGGACTCCAGGAGAGAAGCCCAATCAAGACGCGCCCCGAGGAGCGTCTTGCCACATGTCAACACTGGGTCTGACTGAGGGCCTCCAGGAGAGAAGCCCAATCAAGACGCGCCCCGAGGAGCGTCTTGCCACATGTCAACACTGGGTCTGACTGAGCACCTCCAGGAGAGAGGCCCAAGCAAGACGCGCCCCGAGGAGCGTCTTGCCACATGTCACCTCTGGTTCTGACTGAGCGCCTCCAGGAGAGAGGCCCAAGCAAGACGTGCCCCGAGGAGCGTCTTGCCACATGTCACCTCTGGTTCTGACTGAGCGCCTCCAGGAGAGAGGCCCAAGCAAGACGCGCCCCGAGGAGCGTCTTGACACTTGTCAACACTGGGTCTGACTGACGGCCTCCATGAGAGAAGCCCAAATAAGACGCGGCCCGAGGACTGTCCTGCCACATGTCAACACTGGGTCTGACAGAGGGCCTCCAGGAGAGAGGCCCAAGCAATACGCGCCCCGAGGAGCGTCTTGCCATATGTCACCACTGGGTCTGACTGAGCGCCTCCAGGAGAGAGGCCCAAGCAAGACGCGCCCCGAGGAGCGTCTTGCCACATGTTATCACTCGGTCTGACTGTGCGCCTCCAGGAGAGAGGCCCAAGCAAGACGCGCCCCGAGGAGCGTCTTGCCACATGTCAACAATGGGTCTGACTGAGGGCCTCCAGGAGAGAAGCCCAAGCAAGACGCGCCCCGAGGAGTGTCTTGCCAAATGTCACCACTGGGTCTGACTGAGCGCCTCCAGGAGAGAGGCCCAAGCAAGACACGCCCCGAGGAGCGTCAGGCCACATGTCACTACTCAGTCTGACTGAGCGCCTCCAGGAGAGAGGCCCAAGCAAGACGCGCCCCGAGGAGCGTCTTGCCACATGTCAACAATGGGTCTGACAGAGGGCCTCCAGGAGAGAAGCCCAAGCAAGACGCGCCCCGAGGAGCGTCTTGCCAAATGTCAACAATGGGTCTTACTGAGGGCCTCCAGGAGAGAAGCCCAAGCAAGACGCGCCCCGAGGAGCTTCTTGCCACATGTCAGCACTTGGTCTGACTGAGCGCCTCCAGGAGAGAGGCCCAAGCAAGACGCGCCCCGAGGAGCGTCTTGCCACGTGTCACCACTGGGTCTGACTGAGCGCCTCCAGGAGAGAGGCCCAAGCAAGACGAGCCCCGAGGAGCGTCTTGCCACGTGTCAACACTGGGTCTGACTGAGTGCCCCCATGAGAGAAGCCCAAGCAAGAAGCGCCCCGAGGAGCGTCTTGCCACATGTCAGCACTGGGTCTGACTGAGCGCCTCCAGGAGAGAGTCCCCAGCAAGACGCGCCCCGATGAGCGTCTTGCCTTATGTCAGCACTCGGTCTGACTGAGCGCCTCCAGGAGAGTGGCCCAAGCAAGACGCGCCCCGAGGAGCGTCTTGCCACATGTCAACAATGGGTCTGACTGAGGGCCTCCAGGAGAGAAGCCCAATCAAGACGCGCCCCGAGGAGCGTCTTGCCATATGTCAACACTGGGTCTGACTGAGCGCCTCCAGGAGAGAGGCCCAAGCAAGACGTGCCCGGAGGAGCGTCTTGCCACATGTCAACACTGGGTCTGACGGAGGGCCTCCTGGAGAGAGGCCCTAGCAAGACGCGCCCCGAGGAGCGTCTTGCCACATTTCACCTCTGGTTCTGACTGAGCGCCTCCAGGAGAGAGGCCCAAGCAAGACGCGCCCCGAGGAGCGACTTGCCACATTTCAACACTGGGTCTGACTGAGCGCCTCCAGGAGAGAGGCCCAAGCAAGACACGCCCCGAGGAGCGTCTTGCCACATGTAAACACTGGGTCTGACTGAGCGCCTCCAGGAGAGAGTCCCCAGCAAGACGCGCCCCGAGGAGCGTCTTGCCTTATGTCAGCACTCGGTCTGACTGAGCGCCTCCAGGAGAGAGGCCCAAGCAAGACGCGCCCCGAGGAGCGTCTTGCCACATGTCAACAATGGGTCTGACTGAGGGACTCCAGGAGAGAAGCCCAATCAAGACGCGCCCCGAGGAGCGTCTTGCCACATGTCAACACTGGGTCTGACTGAGGGCCTCCAGGAGAGAAGCCCAATCAAGACGCGCCCCGAGGAGCGTCTTGCCACATGTCAACACTGGGTCTGACTGAGCGCCTCCAGGAGAGAGGCCCAAGCAAGACGCGCCCCGAGGAGCGTCTTGCCACATGTCACCTCTGGTTCTGACTGAGCGCCTCCAGGAGAGAGGCCAAAGCAAGACGCGCCCCGAGGAGCGTCTTGCCACATGTCAACACTGGGTCTGATTGAGGGCCTCCAGGAGAAAAGCCCAAGCAATACGTGCCCCGAGGAGCGTCTTGCCACATGTCAGCACTCGGTCTGACTGAGCGCCTCCAGGAGAGAGGCCCAAGCAAGACGCGCCCCGAGGAGCGTCTTGACACATGACAACACTGGGTCTGACAGAGGGCCTCCGGGAGAGAGGCCCAAGCAAGACGCGCCCCGAGGAGTGTCTTGCCACATGTCACCACTGGGTCTGACTGAGCGCCTCCAGGAGAGAGGCCCAAGCAAGACGTGCCCCGAGGAGCGTCATGCCACATGTCACTACTCGGTCTGACTGAGCGCCTCCAGGAGAGAGGGCCAAGCAAGACGCGCCCCGAGGAGCGTCTTGCCACATGTCAACACTGGGTCTGACAGAGGGCCTCCAGGAGAGAGGCCCAAGCAATACGTGCCCCGAGGAGCGTCTTGCCACATGTCACCTCTGGTTCTGACTGAGCGCCTCCAGGAGAGAGGCCCAAGCAAGACGCGCCCCGAGGAGCGTCTTGCCACATGTCAACACTGGGTCTGACTGAGCGTCTCCAGGAGAGAGGCCCAAGCAAGACGCGCCCCGAGGAGTGTCTTGCCACATGTCAACACTGGGTCTGACTGAGCGCCTCCAGGAGAGAGTCCCCAGCAAGACGCGCCCCGAGGAGCGTCTTGCCTTATGTCAGCACTTGGTCTGACTGAGCGTCTCCAGGAGAGAGGCCCAAGCAAAACGCGCCCCGAGGAGCGTCTTGCCACATGTCAACAATGGGTCTGACTGAGAGACTCCAGGAGAGAAGCCCAATCAAGACGCGCCCCGAGGAGCGTCTTGCCACATGTCAACACTGGGTCTGACTGAGGGCCTCCAGGAGAGAAGCCCAATCAAGACGCGCCCCGAGGAGCGTCTTTCCACATGTCAACACTGGGTCTGACTGAGCGCCTCCAGGAGAGAGGCCCAAGCAAGACGCGCCCCGAGGAGCGTCTTGCCACATGTCACCTCTGGTTCTGACTGAGCGCCTCCAGGAGAGAGGCCCAAGCAAGACGCGCCCCGAGGAGCGTCTTGCCACATGTCAACACTGTGTCTGACTGAGCGCCTCCAGGAGAGAGGCCCAAGCAAGACGCGCCCCTAGAAGCGTCTTGCCACATGTCAACACTGGGTCTGACAGAGGGCCTCCAGGAGAGAGGCCCAAGCAAGACGCGCCCCGAGGAGTGTCTTGCCACATGTCACCACTGGGTCTGACTGAGCGCCTCCAGGAGAGAGGCCCAAGCAAGACGCGCCCCGAGGAGCGTCATGCCACATGTCACTACTCGGTCTGACTGAGCGCCTCCAGGAGAGAGGCCCAAGCAAGAAGCGCCCCGAGGAGCGTCTTGCCACGTGTCAACACTGGGTCTGATTGAGGGCCTCCAGGAGAGAGGCCCAAGGAAGACGCGCCCCGAGGAGCGTCTTGCCACATGTCAACACTGGGTCTGACAGAGGGCCTCCAGGAGAGAGGCCCAAGCAATACGTGCCCCGAGGAGCGTCTAGCCACATGTCAGCACTCGGTGTGACTGAGCGCCTCCAGGAGAGAGGCCCAAGCAAGACGCGCCCCGAGGAGCGTCTTGCCACATGTCACCACTGGGTCTGACTGAGAGCCTCCAGGAGAGAGGCCCAAGCAAGACGCGCCCCAAGGAGCGTCTTGCCACATGTCACCAATGGGTCTGACTGAGCGCCTCCAGGAGAGAGGCCCAAGCAAGACGCGCCCCGAGGAGCGTCTTGACACTTGTCAACACTGGGTCTGACTGAGGGCCTCCATGAGAGAAGCCCAAGCAAGACGCGGCCCGAGGAGTGTCCTGCCACATGTCAACACTGGGTCTGACAGAGGGCCTCCAGGAGAGAGGCCCAAGCAAACCGCGCCCCGAGGAGCGTCTTGCCATATGTCACCACTGGGTCTGACTGAGCGCCTCCAGGAGAGAGGCCCAAGCAAGACGCGCCCCGAGGAGCGTCTTGCCACATGTCAGCACTCGGTCTGACTGAGCGCCTCCCGGAGAGAGGCCCAAGCAAGACGCGCCCCTAGGAGCGTCTTGCCACATGTCAACACTGGGTCTGACTGAGCGCCTCCAGGAGAGAGGCCCAAGCAAGACGCGCCCCGAGGAGCGTCTTGCCACATGTCACCTCTGGTTCTGACTGAGCGCCTCCAGGAGAGAGGCCCAAGCAAGACGCGCCCCGAGGAGCGTCTTGCCACATGTCAACACTGTGTCTGACTGAGCGCCTCCAGGAGAGAGGCCCAAGCAAGACGCGCCCCTAGAAGCGTCTTGCCACATGTCAACACTGGGTCTGACAGAGGGCCTCCAGGAGAGAGGCCCAAGCAAGACGCGCCCCGAGGAGTGTCTTGCCACATGTCACCACTGGGTCTGACTGAGCGCCTCCAGGAGAGAGGCCCAAGCAAGACGCGCCCCGAGGAGCGTCATGCCACATGTCACTACTCGGTCTGACTGAGCGCCTCCAGGAGAGAGGCCCAAGCAAGACGCGCCCCGAGGAGCGTCTTGCCACGTGTCAACACTGGGTCTGATTGAGGGCCTCCAGGAGAGAGGCCCAAGGAAGACGCGCCCCGAGGAGCGTCTTGCCACATGTCAACACTGGGTCTGACAGAGGGCCTCCAGGAGAGAGGCCCAAGCAATACGTGCCCCGAGGAGCGTCTAGCCACATGTCAGCACTCGGTGTGACTGAGCGCCTCCAGGAGAGAGGCCCAAGCAAGACGCGCCCCGAGGAGCGTCTTGCCACATGTCACCACTGGGTCTGACTGAGAGCCTCCAGGAGAGAGGCCCAAGCAAGACGCGCCCCAAGGAGCGTCTTGCCACATGTCACCAATGGGTCTGACTGAGCGCCTCCAGGAGAGAGGCCCAAGCAAGACGCGCCCCGAGGAGCGTCTTGACACTTGTCAACACTGGGTCTGACTGAGGGCCTCCATGAGAGAAGCCCAAGCAAGACGCGGCCCGAGGAGTGTCCTGCCACATGTCAACACTGGGTCTGACAGAGGGCCTCCAGGAGAGAGGCCCAAGCAATACGCGCCCCGAGGAGCGTCTTGCCATATGTCACCACTGGGTCTGACTGAGCGCCTCCAGGAGAGAGGCCCAAGCAAGACGCGCCCCGAGGAGCGTCTTGCCACATGTCAGCACTCGGTCTGACTGAGCGCCTCCAGGAGAGAGGCCCAAGCAAGACGCGCCCCTAGGAGCGTCTTGCCACATGTCAACACTGGGTCTGACTGAGCGCCTCCAGGAGAGAGGCCCAAGCAAGTCGCGCCCCGAGGAGTGTCTTGCCACATGTCAACACTGGGTCTGACAGAGGGCCTCCAGGAGAGAGGCCCAAGCAACACGCGCCCCGAGGAGCGTCTTGCCATATGTCACCACTGGGTCTGACTGAGCGCCTCCAGGAGAGAGGCCCAAGCAAGACGGGCCCCGAGGAGCGTCTTGCCACATGTCAGCACTCGGTCTGACTGAGCGCCTCCAGGAGAGAGGCCCAAGCAAGATGCGCCCCTAGGAGCGTCTTGCCACAAGTTATCACTGCGTCTGACAGCGGGCCTCCTGGAGAGAGGCCCAAGCAAGACGCGCCCCGAGGAGTGTCTTGCCACATGTGAACACTGGGTCTGACAGAGGGCCTCCAGGAGAGAGGCCCAAGCAAGACGTGCCCCGAGGAGTGTCTTGCCATATGTTACCACTGGGTCTGACTGAGCGCCTCCAGGAGAGAGGCCCAAGCAAGACGCGCCCCGAGGAGCGTCTTGCCACATGTCAGCACTCGGTCTGACTGAGCGCCTCCAGGAGAGAGGCCCAAGCAAGACGCGCCCCGAGGAGCGTCTTGCCACATGTCAGCACTCGGTCTGACTGAGCGCCTCCAGGAGAGAGGCCCAAGCAAGACGCGCCCCTAGGAGCGTCTTGCCACATGTCAACACTGGGTCTGACTGAGCGCCTCCAGGAGAGAGGCCCAAGCAAGACGCGCCCCGAGGAGCGTCTTGCCACATGTCAACACTGGGTCTTACAGAGGGCCTCCAGGAGAGAGGCCCAAGCAACACGCGCAAAGAAGGAGCGTCTTGCCATATGTCACCACTGGGTCTGACTGAGCGTCTCCAGGAGAGATGCCCAAGCAAGACCCGCCCCGAGGAGCGTCTTGCCACATGTCACCACTGGGTCTGACTGAGCGCCTCCAGGAGAGAGGCCCAAGCAAGACGAGCCCCGAGGAGCGTCTTGCCACATGTCAACACTGGGTCTGACTGAGTGCCTCCATGAGAGAAGCCCCAGCAAGACGCGCCCCGAGGAGCGTCTTGCCACATGTCAGCACTCGGTCTGACTGAGCGCCTCCAGGAGAGAGGCCCAAGCAAGACGCGCCCCGAGGAGCATCTTGCCACATGTCAGCACTCGGTCTGACTGAGCGCCTCCAGGAGAGAGGCCCAAGCAAGACGCGCCCCGAGGAGCGTCTTGCCACATGTCAACACTGGGTCTGACTGAGCGCCTCCAGGAGAGAGTCCCCAGCAAGACGCGCCCCGAGGAGCGTCTTGCCTTATGTCAGCACTCGGTCTGACTGACCGCCTCCAGGAGAGAGGCCAAAGCAAGACGCGCCCCGAGGAGCGTCTTGCCACATGTCAACAATGGGTCTGACTGAGGGACTCCAGGAGAGAAGCCCAAGCAAGACGTGCCCCGAGGAGCGTCTTGCCGCATGTCAACACTGGGTTTGACTGAGCGCCTCCAGGAGAGAGGCCCAAGCAAGACGCGCCCCGAGGAGCGTCTTGCCACATGTCAACACTGGGTCTGACTGAGCGCCTCCAGGAGAGAGTCCCCAGCAAGACGCGCCCCGAGGAGCGTCTTGCCTTATGTCAGCACTCGGTCTGACTGAGCGCCTCCAGGAGAGAGGCCAAAGCAAGACGCGCCCCGAGGAGCGTCTTGCCACATGTCAACAATGGGTCTGACTGAGGGACTCCAGGAGAGAAGCCCAATCAAGACGCGCCCCGAGGAGAGTCTTGCCACATGTCAACACTGGGTCTGACTGAGGGCCTCCAGGAGAGAAGCCCAATCAAGACGCACCCCGAGGAGCGTCTTGCCACATGTCAACACTGGGTCTGACTGAGCGCCTCCAGGAGAGAGGCCCAAGCAAGACGCGCCCCGAGGACAACTTGCCACATGTCACCTCTGGTTCTTACTGAGCGCCTCCAGGAGAGAAGCCCAATCAAGACGCGCCCCGAGGAGAGTCTTGCCACATGTCAACACTGGGTCTGACTGAGGGCCTCCAGGAGAGAGGCCCAAGCAAGACGCACCCCGAGGAGCGTCTTGCCACATGTCAACAATGGGTCTGACTGAGCGCCTCCAGGAGAAAAGCCCAAGCAATACGCGCCCCGAGGAGCGTCTTGCCACATGTCAGCACTCGGTCTGACTGAGCGCCTCCAGGAGAGAGGCCCAAGCAAGACGCGCCCCGAGGAGCGTCTTGACACATGACAACACTGGGTCTGACAGAGGGCCTCCGGGAGAGAGGCCCAAGCAAGACGCGCCCCGAGGAGTGTCTTGCCACATGTCACCACTGGGTCTGACTGAGCGCCTCCAGGAGAGAGGCCCAAGCAAGATGTGCCCCGAGGAGCGTCTTGACACTTGTCAAAACTGGGTCAGACTGAGGGCCTCCAGGAGAGAAGCCCAAGCAAGACGCGCCCCGAGGAGTGTCTTGCCACATGTCAACACTGGGTCTGACAGAGGGCCTCCAGGAGAGAGGCCCAAGCAACACGCGCCCCGAGGAGCGTCTTGCCATATGTCACCACTGGGTCTGACTGAGCGCCTCCAGGAGAGAGGCCCTAGCAAGACGCGCACCGAGGAGCGTCTTGCCACATGTCAGCACTCGGTCTGACTGAGCGCCTCCAGGAGAGAGGCCCAAGCAAGACGCACCCCTAGAAGCGTCTTGCCACATGTCAACACTGGGTCTGACAGAGGGCCTCCAGGAGAGAGGCCCAAGCAAGACGCGCCCCGAGGAGTGTCTTGCCACATGTCACCACTGGGTCTGACTGAGCGCCTCCAGGAGAGAGGCCCAAGCAAGACGCGCCCCGAGGAGCGTCATGCCACGTGTCACTACTCGGTCTGAATGAGCGCCTCCAGGAGAGAAGGCCAAGCAAGACGCGCCCCGAGGAGCGTCTTGCCATGTGTCAACACTGGGTCTGATTGAGGGCCTCCAGGAGAGAGGCCCAAGCAAGACGCGCCCCGAGGAGCGTCTTGCCACATGTCAACACTGGGTCTGACAGAGGGCCTCCAGGAGAGAGGCCCAAGCAATACGTGCCCCGAGGAGCGTCTTGCCACATGTCACCTCTGGTTCTGACTGAGCGCCTCCAGGAGAGAGGCCCAAGCAAGACGCGCCCCGAGGAGCGTCTTGCCACATGTCAACAATGGGTCTGACTGAGGGCCTCCAGGAGAGAAGCCCAAGCAAGACGCGCCCCGAGGAGCGTCTTGACACATGTCAACACTGGGTCTGACAAGGGCCTCCAGGAGAGAGGCCCAAGCAAGACGCGCCCCGAGGAGTGTCTTGCCACATGTCACCACTGGGTCTGACTGAGCGCCTCCAGGAGAGAGGCCCAAGCAAGACGCGCCCCGAGGAGCGTCAGGCCACATGTCACTACTCAGTCTGACTGAGCGCCTCCAGGAGAGAGGCCCAAGCAAGACGCGCCCCGAGGAGCGTCTTGCCACATGTGAACAATGGGTCTGACAGAGGGCCTCCAGGAGAGAAGCCCAAGCAAGACGCGCCCCGAGGAGCGTCTTGCCACATGTCAACAATGGGTCTTACTGAGGGCCTCCAGGAGAGAAGCCCAAGCAAGACGCGCCCCGAGGAGCTTCTTGCCACATGTCAGCACTTGGTCTGACTGAGCGCCTCCAGGAGAGAGGCCCAAGCAAGACGCGCCCCGAGGAGCGTCTTGCCACATGTCAACAATGGGTCTGACTGAGGGCCTCCAGGAGAGAAGCCCAATCAAGACGCGCCCCAAGGAGCGTCTTGCCATATGTCAACACTGGGTCTGACTGAGCGCCTCCAGGAGAGAGGCCCAAGCAAGACGCGCCCGGAGGAGCGTCTTGCCACATGTCAACACTGGGTCTGACGGAGGGCCTCCAGGAGAGAGGCCCTAGCAAGACGCGCCCCGAGGAGCGTCTTGCCACGTGTCACCACTGGGTCTGACTCTGCGCCCCCAGGAGAGAGGCCCAAGCAAGACGAGCCCCGAGGAGCGTCTTGCCACGTGTCAACACTGGGTCTGACTGAGTGCCTCCATGAGAGAAGCCCAAGCAAGAAGCGCCCCGAGGAGCGTCTTGCCACATATCAGCACTGGGTCTGACTGAGCGCCTCCAGGAGAGAGTCCCCAGCAAGACGCGCCCCGATGAGCGTCTTGCCTTATGTCAGCACTCGGTCTGACTGAGCGCCTCCAGGAGAGTGGCCCAAGCAAGACGCGCCCCGAGGAGCGTCTTGCCACATTTCACCTCTGGTTCTGACTGAGCGCCTCCAGGAGAGAGGCCCAAGCAAGACGCGCCCCGAGGAGCGTCTTGCCACATGTCAACACTGGGTCTGACTGAGCGCCTCCAGGAGAGAGGCCCAAGCAAGACACGCCCCGAGGAGTGTCTTGCCACGTGTCAACACTGGGTCTGATTGAGGGCCTTCTGGAGAGAGGCCCAAGCAAGATGCGCCCCGAGGAGCGTCTTGCCACATGTCAACAATGGGTCTGACTGAGGGCCTCCAGGAGAGAGGCTCAAGCAAGACGTGCCCCGAGGAGCGTCAGGCCACATGTCACTACTCAGTCTGACTGAGCGCCTCCAGGAGAGAGGCCCAAGCAAGACGCGCCCCGAGGAACGTCTTGCCACGTGTCAACACTGGGTCTGATTGAGGGCCTTCTGGAGAGAGGCCCAAGCAAGACGAGCCCCGAGGAGCGTCTTGCCACATGTCAACACTGGGTCTGACTGAGTGCCTCCATGAGAGAAGCCCCAGCAAGATGCGCCCCGAGGAGCGTCTTGCCACATGTCAGCACTCGGTCTGACTGAGCGCCTCCAGGAGAGAGGCCCAAGCAAGACGCGCCCCGGGGAGCGTATTGCCACATGTCAACAATGGGTCTGACTGAGGGCCTCCAGGAGAGAAGCCAAAGCAAGACGCGCCCCGAGGAGCGTCTTGCCACATGTCAACACTGGGTCTGACTGAGCGCCTCCAGGAGAGAGGCCCAAGCAAGACGCGCCCCGAGGAGCGTCTTGCCACATGTCAACACTGGGTCTGACTGAGCGCCTCCAGGCGAGAGGCCCAAGCAAGATGCGCCCCGAGGAGCGTCTTGCCACATGTCAACACTGGGTCTGACTGAGCGCCTCCAGGAGAGAGGCCCAAGCAAGACGCGCCCCGAGGAGCGTCTTGCCACATGTCACCTCTGGTTCTGACTGAGCGCCTCCAGGAGAGAGGCCAAAGCAAGACGCGCCCCGAGGAGCGTCTTGCCACATGTCAACACTGGGTCTGACTGAGCACCTACAGGAGAGAGGCCCAAGCAAGACACGCCCCGAGGAGTGTCTTGCCACGTGTCAACACTGGGTCTGATTGAGGGCCTCCAGGAGAGAGGCCCAAGCAAGACACGCCCCGAGGAGCGTCTTGCCACATGTCAACACTGGGTCTGACAGAGGGCCTCCAGGAGAGAGGCCCAAGCAAGACGCGCCCCGAGGAGCGTCTTGCCACATGTCAACAATGGGTCTGACTGAGCGCCTCCAGGAGAAAAGCCCAAGCAATACGTGCCCCGAGGAGCGTCTTGCCACATGTCAGCACTCGGTCTGACTGAGCGCCTCCAGGAGAGAGGCCCAAGCAAGACGCGCCCCGAGGAGCGTCTTGACACATGACAACACTGGGTCTGACAGAGGGCCTCCGGGAGAGAGGCCCAAGCAAGACGCGCCCCGAGGAGTGTCTTGACACATGTCACCACTGGGTCTGACTGACCGCCTCCAGGAGAGAGGCCCAAGCAAGACGTGCCCCGAGGAGCGTCATGCCACATGTCACTACTCGGTCTGACTGAGCGCCTCCAGGAGAGAGGGCCAAGCAAGACGCGCCCCGAGGAGCGTCTTGCCACGTGTCAACACTGGGTCTGAGTGAGGGCCTCCAGGAGAGAGGCCCAAGCAAGACGCGCCCCGAGGAGCGTCTTGCCACATGTCAACACTGGGTCTGACAGAGGGCCTCCAGGAGAGAGGCCCAAGCAATACGTGCCCCGAGGAGCGTCTTGCCACATGTCACCTCTGGTTCTGACTGAGCGCCTCCAGGAGAGAGGCCCAAGCAAGACGCGCCCCGAGGAGCGTCTTGCCACATGTCACCACTGGGTCTGACTGAGCGCCTCCAGGAGAGAGGCCCAAGCAAGACGTGCCCCGAGGAGCGTCATGCCACATGTCACTACTCGGTCTGACTGAGCGCCTCCAGGAGAGAGGGCCAAGCAAGACGCGCCCCGAGGAGCGTCTTGCCACGTGTCAACACTGGGTCGTATTGAGGGCCTCCAGGAGAGAGGCCCAAGCAAGACGCGCCCCGAGGAGCGTCTTGCCACATGTCAACAATGGGTCTGACTGAGGGACTCCAGGAGAGAAGCCCAATCAAGACGCGCCCCGAGGAGCGTCTTGCCACATGTCAACACTGGGTCTGACTGAGGGCCTCCAGGAGAGAAGCCCAATCAAGACGCGCCCCGAGGAGCGTCTTGCCACATGTCAACACTGGGTCTGACTGAGCGTCTCCAGGAGAGAGGCCCAAGCAAGACGCGCCCCGAGGAGCGTCTTGCCACATGTCAACACTGGGTCTGACAGAGGGCCTCCAGGAGAGAGGCCCAAGCAATACGTGCCCCGAGGAGCGTCTTGCCACATGTCACCTCTGGTTCTGACTGAGCGCCTCCAGGAGAGAGGCCCAAGCAAGACGCGCCCCGAGGAGCGTCTTGCCACATGTCAACACTGGGTCTGACTGAGCGCCTCCAGGAGAGAGTCCCCAGCAAGACGCGCCCCGAGGAGCGTCTTGCCACATGTCAACACTGGGTCTGACTGAGCGCCTCCAGGAGAGAGGCCCAAGCAAGACGCACCCCGAGGAGCGTCTTGCCACATGTCAACACTGGGTCTGACTGAGCGCCTCCAGGAGAGAGTCCCCAGCAAGACGCGCCCCGAGGAGCGTCTTGCCTTATGTCAGCACTCGGTCTGACTGAGCGCCTCCAGGAGAGAGGCCCAAGCAAGACGCGCCCCGAGGAGCGTCTTGCCACATGTCAACAATGGGTCTGACTGAGGGACTCCAGGAGAGAAGCCCAATCAAGACGCGCCCCGAGGAGCGTCTTGCCACATGTCAACACTGGGTCTGACTGAGGGCCTCCAGGAGAGAAGCCCAATCAAGACGCGCCCCGAGGAGCGTCTTGCCACATGTCAACACTGGGTCTGACTGAGCGCCTCCAGGAGAGAGGCCCAAGCAAGACGCGCCCCGAGGAGCGTCTTGCCACATGTCACCTCTGGTTCTGACTGAGCGCCTCCAGGAGAGAGGCCCAAGCAAGACGCGCCCCGAGGAGCGTCTTGCCACATGTCAACACTGGGTCTGACTGAGCGCCTCCAGGAGAGAGGCCCAAGCAAGACGCGCCCCTAGAAGCGTCTTGCCACATGTCAACACTGGGTCTGACAGAGGGCCTCCAGGAGAGAGGCCCAAGCAAGACGCGCCCCGAGGAGTGTCTTGCCACATGTCACCACTGGGTCTGACGGAGGGCCTCCAGGAGAGAGGCCCTAGCAAGACGCGCCCCGAGGAGCGTCTTGCCACGTGTCACCACTGGGTCTGACTCTGCGCCCCCAGGAGAGAGGCCCAAGCAAGACGAGCCCCGAGGAGCGTCTTGCCACGTGTCAACACTGGGTCTGACTGAGTGCCTCCATGAGAGAAGCCCAAGCAAGAAGCGCCCCGAGGAGCGTCTTGCCACATATCAGCACTGGGTCTGACTGAGCGCCTCCAGGAGAGAGTCCCCAGCAAGACGCGCCCCGATGAGCGTCTTGCCTTATGTCAGCACTCGGTCTGACTGAGCGCCTCCAGGAGAGTGGCCCAAGCAAGACGCGCCCCGAGGAGCGTCTTGCCACATGTCAACAATGGGTCTGACTGAGGGCCTCCAGGAGAGAAGCCCAATCAAGACGCGCCCCGAGGAGCGTCTTGCCATGTGTCAACACTGGGTCTGACTGAGCGCCTCCAGGAGAGAGGCCAAGCAAGACGCGCCCGGAGGAGCGTCTTGCCACATGTCAACACTGGGTCTGACGGAGGGCCTCCAGGAGAGAGGCCCTAGCAAGACGCGCCCCGAGGAGCGTCTTGCCACATTTCACCTCTGGTTCTGACTGAGCGCCTCCAGGAGAGAGGCCCAAGCAAGACGCGCCCCGAGGAGCGTCTTGCCACATGTCAACACTGGGTCTGACTGAGCGCCTCCAGGAGAGAGGCCCAAGCAAGACACGCCCCGAGGAGTGTCTTGCCACGTGTCAACACTGGGTCTGATTGAGGGCCTTCTGGAGAGAGGCCCAAGCAAGATGCGCCCCGAGGAGCGTCTTGCCACATGTCAACAATGGGTCTGACTGAGGGCCTCCAGGAGAGAGGCTCAAGCAAGACGTGCCCCGAGGAGCGTCAGGCCACATGTCACTACTCAGTCTGACTGAGCGCCTCCAGGAGAGAGGCCCAAGCAAGACGCGCCCCGAGGAACGTCTTGCCACGTGTCAACACTGGGTCTGATTGAGGGCCTTCTGGAGAGAGGCCCAAGCAAGACGAGCCCCGAGGAGCGTCTTGCCACATGTCAACACTGGGTCTGACTGAGTGCCTCCATGAGAGAAGCCCCAGCAAGATGCGCCCCGAGGAGCGTCTTGCCACATGTCAGCACTCGGTCTGACTGAGCGCCTCCAGGAGAGAGGCCCAAGCAAGACGCGCCCCGGGGAGCGTATTGCCACATGTCAACAATGGGTCTGACTGAGGGCCTCCAGGAGAGAGGCCCAAGCAAGACGCGCCCCGAGGAGCGTCTTGCCACATGTCACCTCTGGTTCTGACTGAGCGCCTCCAGGAGAGAGGCCAAAGCAAGACGCGCCCCGAGGAGCGTCTTGCCACATGTCAACACTGGGTCTGACTGAGCACCTACAGGAGAGAGGCCCAAGCAAGACACGCCCCGAGGAGTGTCTTGCCACGTGTCAACACTGGGTCTGATTGAGGGCCTCCAGGAGAGAGGCCCAAGCAAGACACGCCCCGAGGAGCGTCTTGCCACATGTCAACACTGGGTCTGACAGAGGGCCTCCAGGAGAGAGGCCCAAGCAAGACGCGCCCCGAGGAGCGTCTTGCCACATGTCAACAATGGGTCTGACTGAGCGCCTCCAGGAGAAAAGCCCAAGCAATACGTGCCCCGAGGAGCGTCTTGCCACATGTCAGCACTCGGTCTGACTGAGCGCCTCCAGGAGAGAGGCCCAAGCAAGACGCGCCCCGAGGAGCGTCTTGACACATGACAACACTGGGTCTGACAGAGGGCCTCCGGGAGAGAGGCCCAAGCAAGACGCGCCCCGAGGAGTGTCTTGACACATGTCACCACTGGGTCTGACTGACCGCCTCCAGGAGAGAGGCCCAAGCAAGACGTGCCCCGAGGAGCGTCATGCCACATGTCACTACTCGGTCTGACTGAGCGCCTCCAGGAGAGAGGGCCAAGCAAGACGCGCCCCGAGGAGCGTCTTGCCACGTGTCAACACTGGGTCTGAGTGAGGGCCTCCAGGAGAGAGGCCCAAGCAAGACGCGCCCCGAGGAGCGTCTTGCCACATGTCAACACTGGGTCTGACAGAGGGCCTCCAGGAGAGAGGCCCAAGCAATACGTGCCCCGAGGAGCGTCTTGCCACATGTCACCTCTGGTTCTGACTGAGCGCCTCCAGGAGAGAGGCCCAAGCAAGACGCGCCCCGAGGAGCGTCTTGCCACATGTCACCACTGGGTCTGACTGAGCGCCTCCAGGAGAGAGGCCCAAGCAAGACGTGCCCCGAGGAGCGTCATGCCACATGTCACTACTCGGTCTGACTGAGCGCCTCCAGGAGAGAGGGCCAAGCAAGACGCGCCCCGAGGAGCGTCTTGCCACGTGTCAACACTGGGTCGTATTGAGGGCCTCCAGGAGAGAGGCCCAAGCAAGACGCGCCCCGAGGAGCGTCTTGCCACATGTCAACAATGGGTCTGACTGAGGGACTCCAGGAGAGAAGCCCAATCAAGACGCGCCCCGAGGAGCGTCTTGCCACATGTCAACACTGGGTCTGACTGAGGGCCTCCAGGAGAGAAGCCCAATCAAGACGCGCCCCGAGGAGCGTCTTGCCACATGTCAACACTGGGTCTGACTGAGCGTCTCCAGGAGAGAGGCCCAAGCAAGACGCGCCCCGAGGAGCGTCTTGCCACATGTCAACACTGGGTCTGACAGAGGGCCTCCAGGAGAGAGGCCCAAGCAATACGTGCCCCGAGGAGCGTCTTGCCACATGTCACCTCTGGTTCTGACTGAGCGCCTCCAGGAGAGAGGCCCAAGCAAGACGCGCCCCGAGGAGCGTCTTGCCACATGTCAACACTGGGTCTGACTGAGCGCCTCCAGGAGAGAGTCCCCAGCAAGACGCGCCCCGAGGAGCGTCTTGCCACATGTCAACACTGGGTCTGACTGAGCGCCTCCAGGAGAGAGGCCCAAGCAAGACGCACCCCGAGGAGCGTCTTGCCACATGTCAACACTGGGTCTGACTGAGCGCCTCCAGGAGAGAGTCCCCAGCAAGACGCGCCCCGAGGAGCGTCTTGCCTTATGTCAGCACTCGGTCTGACTGAGCGCCTCCAGGAGAGAGGCCCAAGCAAGACGCGCCCCGAGGAGCGTCTTGCCACATGTCAACAATGGGTCTGACTGAGGGACTCCAGGAGAGAAGCCCAATCAAGACGCGCCCCGAGGAGCGTCTTGCCACATGTCAACACTGGGTCTGACTGAGGGCCTCCAGGAGAGAAGCCCAATCAAGACGCGCCCCGAGGAGCGTCTTGCCACATGTCAACACTGGGTCTGACTGAGCGCCTCCAGGAGAGAGGCCCAAGCAAGACGCGCCCCGAGGAGCGTCTTGCCACATGTCACCTCTGGTTCTGACTGAGCGCCTCCAGGAGAGAGGCCCAAGCAAGACGCGCCCCGAGGAGCGTCTTGCCACATGTCAACACTGGGTCTGACTGAGCGCCTCCAGGAGAGAGGCCCAAGCAAGACGCGCCCCTAGAAGCGTCTTGCCACATGTCAACACTGGGTCTGACAGAGGGCCTCCAGGAGAGAGGCCCAAGCAAGACGCGCCCCGAGGAGTGTCTTGCCACATGTCACCACTGGGTCTGACTGAGCGCCTCCAGAAGAGAGGCCCAAGCAAGACGCGCCCCGAGGAGCGTCATGCCACATGTCACTACTCGGTCTGACTGAGCGCCTCCAGGAGAGAGGCCCAAGCAAGACGCGCCCCGAGGAGCGTCTTGCCACGTGTCAACACTGGGTCTGATTGAGGGCCTCCAGGAGAGAGGTCCAAGCAAGACGCGCCCCGAGGAGCGTCTTGCCACATGTCAACACTGGGTCTGACAGAGGGCCTCCAGGAGAGAGGCCCAAGCAATACATGCCCCGAGGAGCGTCTAGCCACATGTCAGCACTCGGTGTGACTGAGCGCCTCCAGGAGAGAGGCCCAAGCAAGACGCGCCCCGAGGAGCGTCTTGCCACATGTCACCACTGGGTCTGACTGAGAGCCTCCAGGAGAGAGGCCCAAGCAAGACGCGCCCCAAGGAGCGTCTTGCCACATGTCACCAATGGGTCTGACTGAGCGCCTCCAGGAGAGAGGCCCAAGCAAGACGCGCCCCGAGGAGCGTCTTGACACTTGTCAACACTGCGTCTGACTGACGGCCTCCATGAGAGAAGCCCAAGCAAGATGCGCCTCGAGGAGCGTCTTGACACATGTCAACACTGGGTCTGACAAGGGCCTCCAGGAGAGAGGCCCAAGCAAGACGCGCCCCGAGGAGTGTCTTGCCACATGTCACCACTGGGTCTGACTGAGCGCCTCCAGGAGAGAGGCCCAAGCAAGACACGCCCCGAGGAGCGTCAGGCCACATGTCACTACTCAGTCTGACTGAGCGCCTCCAGGAGAGAGGCCCAAGCAAGACGCGCCCCGAGGAGCGTCTTGCCACATGTCAACAATGGGTCTGACAGAGGGCCTCCAGGAGAGAAGCCCAAGCAAGACGCGCCCCGAGGAGCGTCTTGCCAAATGTCAACAATGGGTCTTACTGAGGGCCTCCAGGAGGGAAGCCCAAGCAAGACGCGCCCCGAGGAGCTTCTTGCCACATGTCAGCACTTGGTCTGACTGAGCGCCTCCAGGAGAGAGGCCCAAGCAAGACGCGCCCCGAGGAGCGTCTTGCCACGTGTCACCACTGGGTCTGACTGAGCGCCTCCAGGAGAGAGGCCCAAGCAAGACGAGCCCCGAGGAGCGTCTTGCCACGTGTCAACACTGGGTCTGACTGAGTGCCTCCATGAGAGAAGCCCAAGCAAGAAGCGCCCCGAGGAGCGTCTTGCCACATGTCAGCACTGGGTCTGACTGAGCGCCTCCAGGAGAGAGTCCCCAGCAAGACGCGCCCCGATGAGCGTCTTGCCTTATGTCAGCACTCGGTCTGACTGAGCGCCTCCAGGAGAGTGGCCCAAGCAAGACGCGCCCCGAGGAGCGTCTTGCCACATGTCAACAATGGGTCTGACTGAGGGCCTCCAGGAGAGAAGCCCAATCAAGACGCGCCCCGAGGAGGGTCTTGCCATATGTCAACACTGGGTCTGACTGAGCGCCTCCAGGAGAGAGGCCCAAAAAGACGTGCCCGGAGGACTGTCCTGCCACATGTCAACACTGGGTCTGACAGAGGGCCTCCAGGAGAGAGGCCCAAGCAATACGCGCCCCGAGGAGCGTCTTGCCATATGTCACCACTGGGTCTGACTGAGCGCCTCCAGGAGAGAGGCCCAAAGAAGACGCGCCCCGAGGAGCGTCTTGCCACATGTTAGCACTCGGTCTGACTGTGCGCCTCCAGGAGAGAGGCCCAAGCAAGACGCGCCCCGAGGAGCGTCTTGCCACATGTCAACAATGGGTCTGACTGAGGGCCTCCAGGAGAGAAGCCCAAGCAAGATGCGCCTCGAGGAGCGTCTTGACACATGTCAACACTGGGTCTGACAAGGGCCTCCAGGAGAGAGGCCCAAGCAAGACGCGCCCCGAGGAGTGTCTTGCCACATGTCACCACTGGGTCTGACTGAGCGCCTCCAGGAGAGAGGCCCAAGCAAGACACGCCCCGAGGAGCGTCAGGCCACATGTCACTACTCAGTCTGACTGAGCGCCTCCAGGAGAGAGGCCCAAGCAAGACGCGCCCCGAGGAGCGTCTTGCCACATGTCAACAATGGGTCTGACAGAGGGCCTCCAGGAGAGAAGCCCAAGCAAGACGCGCCCCGAGGAGCGTCTTGCCAAATGTCAACAATGGGTCTTACTGAGGGCCTCCAGGAGAGAAGCCCAAGCAAGACGCGCCCCGAGGAGCTTCTTGCCACATGTCAGCACTTGGTCTGACTGAGCGCCTCCAGGAGAGAGGCCCAAGCAAGATGCGCCCCGAGGAGCGTCTTGCCACGTGTCACCACTGGGTCTGACTGAGCGCCTCCAGGAGAGAGGCCCAAGCAAGACGAGCCCCGAGGAGCGTCTTGCCACGTGTCAACACTGGGTCTGACTGAGTGCCTCCATGAGAGAAGCCCAAGCAAGAAGCGCCCCGAGGAGCGTCTTGCCACATGTCAGCACTGGGTCTGACTGAGCGCCTCCAGGAGAGAGTCCCCAGCAAGACGCGCCCCGATGAGCGTCTTGCCTTATGTCAGCACTCGGTCTGACTGAGCGCCTCCAGGAGAGTGGCCCAAGCAAGACGCGCCCCGAGGAGCGTCTTGCCACATGTCAACAATGGGTCTGACTGATGGCCTCCAGGAGAGAAGCCCAATCAAGACGCGCCCCGAGGAGGGTCTTGCCATATGTCAACACTGGGTCTGACTGAGCGCCTCCAGGAGAGAGGCCCAAAAAGACGTGCCCGGAGGAGCGTCTTGCCACATGTCAACACTGGGTCTGACGGAGGGCCTCCTGGAGAGAGGCCCTAGCAAGACGCGCCCCGAGGAGCGTCTTGCCACATTTCACCTCTGGTTCTGACTGAGCGCCTCCAGGAGAGAGGCCCAAGCAAGACGCGCCCCGAGGAGCGACTTGCCACATTTCAACACTGGGTCTGACTGAGCGCCTCCAGGAGAGAGGCCCAAGCAAGACACGCCCCGAGGAGCGTCTTGCCACATGTCAACACTGGGTCTGACTGAGCACCTCCAGGCGAGAGGCCCAAGTAAGAAACTCCCCGAGGAGCGTCTTGCCACATGTCAACACTGGGTCTGACTGAGCGCCTCCAGGAGAGAGTCCCCAGCAAGACGCGCCCCGAGGAGCGTCTTGCCTTATGTCAGCACTCGGTCTGACTGAGCGCCTCCAGGAGAGAGGCCCAAGCAAGACGCGCCCCGAGGAGCGTCTTGCCACATGTCAACAATGGGTCTGACTGAGGGACTCCAGGAGAGAAGCCCAATCAAGACGCGCCCCGAGGAGCGTCTTGCCACATGTCAACACTGGGTCTGACTGAGGGCCTCCAGGAGTGAAGCCCAATCAAGACGCGCCCCGAGGAGCGTCTTGCCACATGTCAACACTGGGTCTGACTGAGCGCCTCCAGGAGAGAGGCCCAAGCAAGACGCGCCCCGAGGAGCGTCTTGCCACATGTCACCTCTGGTTCTGACTGAGCGCCTCCAGGAGAGAGGCCAAAGCAAGACGCGCCCCGAGGAGCGTCTTGCCACATGTCAACACTGGGTCTGATTGAGGGCCTCCAGGAGAAAAGCCCCAGCAATACGTGCCCCGAGGAGCGTCTTGCCACATGTCAGCACTCGGTCTGACTGAGCGCCTCCAGGAGAGAGGCCCAAGCAAGACGCGCCCCGAGGAGCGTCTTGACACATGACAACACTGGGTCTGACAGAGGGCCTCCGGGAGAGAGGCCCAAGCAAGACGCGCCCCGAGGAGTGTCTTGCCACATGTCACCACTGGGTCTGACTGAGCGCCTCCAGGAGAGAGGCCCAAGCAAGACGTGCCCCGAGGAGCGTCATGCCACATGTCACTACTCGGTCTGACTGAGCGCCTCCAGGAGAGAGGGCCAAGCAAGACGCGCCCCGAGGAGCGTCTTGCCACGTGTCAACACTGGGTCTGATTGAGGGCCTCCAGGAGAGAGGCCCAAGCAAGACGCGCCCCGAGGAGCGTCTTGCCACATGTCAACACTGGGTCTGACAGAGGGCCTCCAGGAGAGAGGCCCAAGCAATACGTGCCCCGAGGAGCGTCTTGCCACATGTCACCTCTGGTTCTGACTGAGCGCCTCCAGGAGAGAGGCCCAAGCAAGACGCGCCCCGAGGAGCGTCTTGCCACATGTCAACACTGGGTCTGACTGAGCGCCTCCAGGAGAGAGGCCCAAGCAAGACGCGCCCCGAGGAGTGTCTTGCCACATGTCAACACTGGGTCTGACTCAGCGCCTCCAGGAGAGAGTCCCCAGCAAGACGCGCCCCGAGGAGCGTCTTGCCTTATGTCAGCACTCGGTCTGACTGAGCGCCTCCAGGAGAGAGGCCCAAGCAAGACGCGCCCCGAGGAGCGTCTTGCCACATGTCAACAATGGGTCTGACTGAGAGACTCCAGGAGAGAAGCCCAATCAAGACGCGCCCCGAGGAGCGTCTTGCCACATGTCAACACTGGGTCTGACTGAGGGCCTCCAGGAGAGAAGCCCAATCAAGACGCGCCCCGAGGAGCGTCTTGCCACATGTCAACACTGGGTCTGACTGAGCGCCTCCAGGAGAGAGGCCCAAGCAAGACGCGCCCCGAGGAGCGTCTTGCCACATGTCACCTCTGGTTCTGACTGAGCGCCTCCAGGAGAGAGGCCCAAGCAAGACGCGCCCCGAGGAGCGTCTTGCCACATGTCAACACTGGGTCTGACTGAGCGCCTCCAGGAGAGAGGCCCAAGCAAGACGCGCCCCTAGAAGCGTCTTGCCACATGTCAACACTGGGTCTGACAGAGGGCCTCCAGGAGAGAGGCCCAAGCAAGACGCGCCCCGAGGAGTGTCTTGCCACATGTCACCACTGGGTCTGACTGAGCGCCTCCAGGAGAGAGGCCCAAGCAAGACGCGCCCCGAGGAGCGTCTTGCCACGTGTCAACACTGGGTCTGATTGAGGGCCTCCAGGAGAGAGGCCCAAGGAAGACGCGCCCCGAGGAGCGTCTTGCCACATGTCAACACTGGGTCTGACAGAGGGCCTCCAGGAGAGAGGCCCAAGCAATACGTGCCCCGAGGAGCGTTTTAGCCACATGTCAGCACTCGGTGTGACTGAGCGCCTCCAGGAGAGAGGCCCAAGCAAGACGCGCCCCGAGGAGCGTCTTGCCACATGTCACCACTGGGTCTGACTGAGCGCCTCCAGGAGAGAGTCCCCAGCAAGACGCGCCCCGAGGAGCGTCTTGCCACATGTCAACACTGGGTCTGACTGAGCGCCTCCAGGAGAGAGGCCCAAGCAAGACGCACCCCGAGGAGCGTCTTGCCACATGTCAACACTGGGTCTGACTGAGCGCCTCCAGGAGAGAGTCCCCAGCAAGACGCGCCCCGAGGAGCGTCTTGCCTTATGTCAGCACTCGGTCTGACTGAGCGCCTCCAGGAGAGAGGCCCAAGCAAGACGCGCCCCGAGGAGCGTCTTGCCACATGTCAATAATCGGTCTGACTGAGGGACTCCAGGAGAGAAGCCCAATCAAGACGCGCCCCGAGGAGCGTCTTGCCACATGTCAACACTGGGTCTGACTGAGGGCCTCCAGGAGAGAAGCCCAATCAAGACGCGCCCCGAGGAGCGTCTTGCCACATGTCAACACTGGGTCTGACTGAGCGCCTCCAGGAGAGAGGCCCAAGCAAGATGCGCCCCGAGGAGCGTCTTGCCACGTGTCACCACTGGGTCTGACTGAGCGCCTCCAGGAGAGAGGCCCAAGCAAGACGAGCCCCGAGGAGCGTCTTGCCACGTGTCAACACTGGGTCTGACTGAGTGCCTCCATGAGAGAAGCCCAAGCAAGAAGCGCCCCGAGGAGCGTCTTGCCACATGTCAGCACTGGGTCTGACTGAGCGCCTCCAGGAGAGAGTCCCCAGCAAGACGCGCCCCGATGAGCGTCTTGCCTTATGTCAGCACTCGGTCTGACTGAGCGCCTCCAGGAGAGTGGCCCAAGCAAGACGCGCCCCGAGGAGCGTCTTGCCACATGTCAACAATGGGTCTGACTGAGGGCCTCCAGGAGAGAAGCCCAATCAAGACGCGCCCCGAGGAGGGTCTTGCCATATGTCAACACTGGGTCTGACTGAGCGCCTCCAGGAGAGAGGCCCAAAAAGACGTGCCCGGAGGAGCGTCTTGCCACATGTCAACACTGGGTCTGACGGAGGGCCTCCTGGAGAGAGGCCCTAGCAAGACGCGCCCCGAGGAGCGTCTTGCCACATTTCACCTCTGGTTCTGACTGAGCGCCTCCAGGAGAGAGGCCCAAGCAAGACGCGCCCCGAGGAGCGACTTGCCACATTTCAACACTGGGTCTGACTGAGCGCCTCCAGGAGAGAGGCCCAAGCAAGACACGCCCCGAGGAGCGTCTTGCCACATGTCAACACTGGGTCTGACTGAGCACCTCCAGGCGAGAGGCCCAAGTAAGAAACTCCCCGAGGAGCGTCTTGCCACATGTCAACACTGGGTCTGACTGAGCGCCTCCAGGAGAGAGTCCCCAGCAAGACGCGCCCCGAGGAGCGTCTTGCCTTATGTCAGCACTCGGTCTGACTGAGCGCCTCCAGGAGAGAGGCCCAAGCAAGACGCGCCCCGAGGAGCGTCTTGCCACATGTCAACAATGGGTCTGACTGAGGGACTCCAGGAGAGAAGCCCAATCAAGACGCGCCCCGAGGAGCGTCTTGCCACATGTCAACACTGGGTCTGACTGAGGGCCTCCAGGAGTGAAGCCCAATCAAGACGCGCCCCGAGGAGCGTCTTGCCACATGTCAACACTGGGTCTGACTGAGCGCCTCCAGGAGAGAGGCCCAAGCAAGACGCGCCCCGAGGAGCGTCTTGCCACATGTCACCTCTGGTTCTGACTGAGCGCCTCCAGGAGAGAGGCCAAAGCAAGACGCGCCCCGAGGAGCGTCTTGCCACATGTCAACACTGGGTCTGATTGAGGGCCTCCAGGAGAAAAGCCCAAGCAATACGTGCCCCGAGGAGCGTCTTGCCACATGTCAGCACTCGGTCTGACTGAGCGCCTCCAGGAGAGAGGCCCAAGCAAGACGCGCCCCGAGGAGCGTCTTGACACATGACAACACTGGGTCTGACAGAGGGCCTCCGGGAGAGAGGCCCAAGCAAGACGCGCCCCGAGGAGTGTCTTGCCACATGTCACCACTGGGTCTGACTGAGCGCCTCCAGGAGAGAGGCCCAAGCAAGACGTGCCCCGAGGAGCGTCATGCCACATGTCACTACTCGGTCTGACTGAGCGCCTCCAGGAGAGAGGGCCAAGCAAGACGCGCCCCGAGGAGCGTCTTGCCACGTGTCAACACTGGGTCTGATTGAGGGCCTCCAGGAGAGAGGCCCAAGCAAGACGCGCCCCGAGGAGCGTCTTGCCACATGTCAACACTGGGTCTGACAGAGGGCCTCCAGGAGAGAGGCCCAAGCAATACGTGCCCCGAGGAGCGTCTTGCCACATGTCACCTCTGGTTCTGACTGAGCGCCTCCAGGAGAGAGGCCCAAGCAAGACGCGCCCCGAGGAGCGTCTTGCCACATGTCAACACTGGGTCTGACTGAGCGCCTCCAGGAGAGAGGCCCAAGCAAGACGCGCCCCGAGGAGTGTCTTGCCACATGTCAACACTGGGTCTGACTCAGCGCCTCCAGGAGAGAGTCCCCAGCAAGACGCGCCCCGAGGAGCGTCTTGCCTTATGTCAGCACTCGGTCTGACTGAGCGCCTCCAGGAGAGAGGCCCAAGCAAGACGCGCCCCGAGGAGCGTCTTGCCACATGTCAACAATGGGTCTGACTGAGAGACTCCAGGAGAGAAGCCCAATCAAGACGCGCCCCGAGGAGCGTCTTGCCACATGTCAACACTGGGTCTGACTGAGGGCCTCCAGGAGAGAAGCCCAATCAAGACGCGCCCCGAGGAGCGTCTTGCCACATGTCAACACTGGGTCTGACTGAGCGCCTCCAGGAGAGAGGCCCAAGCAAGACGCGCCCCGAGGAGCGTCTTGCCACATGTCACCTCTGGTTCTGACTGAGCGCCTCCAGGAGAGAGGCCCAAGCAAGACGCGCCCCGAGGAGCGTCTTGCCACATGTCAACACTGGGTCTGACTGAGCGCCTCCAGGAGAGAGGCCCAAGCAAGACGCGCCCCTAGAAGCGTCTTGCCACATGTCAACACTGGGTCTGACAGAGGGCCTCCAGGAGAGAGGCCCAAGCAAGACGCGCCCCGAGGAGTGTCTTGCCACATGTCACCACTGGGTCTGACTGAGCGCCTCCAGGAGAGAGGCCCAAGCAAGACGCGCCCCGAGGAGCGTCTTGCCACGTGTCAACACTGGGTCTGATTGAGGGCCTCCAGGAGAGAGGCCCAAGGAAGACGCGCCCCGAGGAGCGTCTTGCCACATGTCAACACTGGGTCTGACAGAGGGCCTCCAGGAGAGAGGCCCAAGCAATACGTGCCCCGAGGAGCGTTTTAGCCACATGTCAGCACTCGGTGTGACTGAGCGCCTCCAGGAGAGAGGCCCAAGCAAGACGCGCCCCGAGGAGCGTCTTGCCACATGTCACCACTGGGTCTGACTGAGCGCCTCCAGGAGAGAGTCCCCAGCAAGACGCGCCCCGAGGAGCGTCTTGCCACATGTCAACACTGGGTCTGACTGAGCGCCTCCAGGAGAGAGGCCCAAGCAAGACGCACCCCGAGGAGCGTCTTGCCACATGTCAACACTGGGTCTGACTGAGCGCCTCCAGGAGAGAGTCCCCAGCAAGACGCGCCCCGAGGAGCGTCTTGCCTTATGTCAGCACTCGGTCTGACTGAGCGCCTCCAGGAGAGAGGCCCAAGCAAGACGCGCCCCGAGGAGCGTCTTGCCACATGTCAATAATGGGTCTGACTGAGGGACTCCAGGAGAGAAGCCCAATCAAGACGCGCCCCGAGGAGCGTCTTGCCACATGTCAACACTGGGTCTGACTGAGGGCCTCCAGGAGAGAAGCCCAATCAAGACGCGCCCCGAGGAGCGTCTTGCCACATGTCAACACTGGGTCTGACTGAGCGCCTCCAGGAGAGAGGCCCAAGCAAGACGCGCCCCGAGGAGCGTCTTGCCACATGTCACCTCTGGTTCTGACTGAGCGCCTCCAGGAGAGAGGCCCAAAAAGACGTGCCCGGAGGAGCGTCTTGCCACATGTCAACACTGGGTCTGACGGAGGGCCTCCTGGAGAGAGGCCCTAGCAAGACGCGCCCCGAGGAGCGTCTTGCCACATTTCACCTCTGGTTCTGACTGAGCGCCTCCAGGAGAGAGGCCCAAGCAAGACGCGCCCCGAGGAGCGACTTGCCACATTTCAACACTGGGTCTGACTGAGCGCCTCCAGGAGAGAGGCCCAAGCAAGACACGCCCCGAGGAGCGTCTTGCCACATGTCAACACTGGGTCTGACTGAGCACCTCCAGGCGAGAGGCCCAAGTAAGAAACTCCCCGAGGAGCGTCTTGCCACATGTCAACACTGGGTCTGACTGAGCGCCTCCAGGAGAGAGTCCCCAGCAAGACGCGCCCCGAGGAGCGTCTTGCCTTATGTCAGCACTCGGTCTGACTGAGCGCCTCCAGGAGAGAGGCCCAAGCAAGACGCGCCCCGAGGATCGTCTTGCCACATGTCAACAATGGGTCTGACTGAGGGACTCCAGGAGAGAAGCCCAATCAAGACGCGCCCCGAGGAGCGTCTTGCCACATGTCAACACTGGGTCTGACTGAGCGCCTCCAGGAGAGAGGCCCAAGCAAGACGCGCCCCGAGGAGCGTCTTGCCACATGTCACCTCTGGTTCTGACTGAGCGCCTCCAGGAGAGAGGCCAAAGCAAGACGCGCCCCGAGGAGCGTCTTGCCACATGTCAACACTGGGTCTGATTGAGGGCCTCCAGGAGAAAAGCCCAAGCAATACGTGCCCCGAGGAGCGTCTTGCCACATGTCAGCACTCGGTCTGACTGAGCGCCTCCAGGAGAGAGGCCCAAGCAAGACGCGCCCCGAGGAGCGTCTTGACACATGACAACACTGGGTCTGACAGAGGGCCTCCGGGAGAGAGGCCCAAGCAAGACGCGCCCCGAGGAGTGTCTTGCCACATGTCACCACTGGGTCTGACTGAGCGCCTCCAGGAGAGAGGCCCAAGCAAGACGTGCCCCGAGGAGCGTCATGCCACATGTCACTACTCGGTCTGACTGAGCGCCTCCAGGAGAGAGGGCCAAGCAAGACGCGCCCCGAGGAGCGTCTTGCCACGTGTCAACACTGGGTCTGATTGAGGGCCTCCAGGAGAGAGGCCCAAGCAAGACGCGCCCCGAGGAGCGTCTTGCCACATGTCAACACTGGGTCTGACAGAGGGCCTCCAGGAGAGAGGCCCAAGCAATACGTGCCCCGAGGAGCGTCTTGCCACATGTCACCTCTGGTTCTGACTGAGCGCCTCCAGGAGAGAGGCCCAAGCAAGACGCGCCCCGAGGAGCGTCTTGCCACATGTCAACACTGGGTCTGACTGAGCGCCTCCAGGAGAGAGGCCCAAGCAAGACGCGCCCCGAGGAGTGTCTTGCCACATGTCAACACTGGGTCTGACTCAGCGCCTCCAGGAGAGAGTCCCCAGCAAGACGCGCCCCGAGGAGCGTCTTGCCTTATGTCAGCACTCGGTCTGACTGAGCGCCTCCAGGAGAGAGGCCCAAGCAAGACGCGCCCCGAGGAGCGTCTTGCCACATGTCAACAATGGGTCTGACTGAGAGACTCCAGGAGAGAAGCCCAATCAAGACGCGCCCCGAGGAGCGTCTTGCCACATGTCAACACTGGGTCTGACTGAGGGCCTCCAGGAGAGAAGCCCAATCAAGACGCGCCCCGAGGAGCGTCTTGCCACATGTCAACACTGGGTCTGACTGAGCGCCTCCAGGAGAGAGGCCCAAGCAAGACGCGCCCCGAGGAGCGTCTTGCCACATGTCACCTCTGGTTCTGACTGAGCGCCTCCAGGAGAGAGGCCCAAGCAAGACGCGCCCCGAGGAGCGTCTTGCCACATGTCAACACTGGGTCTGACTGAGCGCCTCCAGGAGAGAGGCCCAAGCAAGACGCGCCCCTAGAAGCGTCTTGCCACATGTCAACACTGGGTCTGACAGAGGGCCTCCAGGAGAGAGGCCCAAGCAAGACGCGCCCCGAGGAGTGTCTTGCCACATGTCACCACTGGGTCTGACTGAGCGCCTCCAGGAGAGAGGCCCAAGCAAGACGCGCCCCGAGGAGCGTCTTGCCACGTGTCAACACTGGGTCTGATTGAGGGCCTCCAGGAGAGAGGCCCAAGGAAGACGCGCCCCGAGGAGCGTCTTGCCACATGTCAACACTGGGTCTGACAGAGGGCCTCCAGGAGAGAGGCCCAAGCAATACGTGCCCCGAGGAGCGTTTTAGCCACATGTCAGCACTCGGTGTGACTGAGCGCCTCCAGGAGAGAGGCCCAAGCAAGACGCGCCCCGAGGAGCGTCTTGCCACATGTCACCACTGGGTCTGACTGAGCGCCTCCAGGAGAGAGTCCCCAGCAAGACGCGCCCCGAGGAGCGTCTTGCCACATGTCAACACTGGGTCTGACTGAGCGCCTCCAGGAGAGAGGCCCAAGCAAGACGCACCCCGAGGAGCGTCTTGCCACATGTCAACACTGGGTCTGACTGAGCGCCTCCAGGAGAGAGTCCCCAGCAAGACGCGCCCCGAGGAGCGTCTTGCCTTATGTCAGCACTCGGTCTGACTGAGCGCCTCCAGGAGAGAGGCCCAAGCAAGACGCGCCCCGAGGAGCGTCTTGCCACATGTCAATAATGGGTCTGACTGAGGGACTCCAGGAGAGAAGCCCAATCAAGACGCGCCCCGAGGAGCGTCTTGCCACATGTCAACACTGGGTCTGACTGAGGGCCTCCAGGAGAGAAGCCCAATCAAGACGCGCCCCGAGGAGCGTCTTGCCACATGTCAACACTGGGTCTGACTGAGCGCCTCCAGGAGAGAGGCCCAAGCAAGACGCGCCCCGAGGAGCGTCTTGCCACATGTCACCTCTGGTTCTGACTGAGCGCCTCCAGGAGAGAGGCCCAAAAAGACGTGCCCGGAGGAGCGTCTTGCCACATGTCAACACTGGGTCTGACGGAGGGCCTCCTGGAGAGAGGCCCTAGCAAGACGCGCCCCGAGGAGCGTCTTGCCACATTTCACCTCTGGTTCTGACTGAGCGCCTCCAGGAGAGAAGCCCAAGCAAGACGCGCCCCGAGGAGTGACTTGCCACATTTCAACACTGGGTCTGACTGAGCGCCTCCAGGAGAGAGGCCCAAGCAAGACACGCCCCGAGGAGCGTCTTGCCACATGTCAACACTGGGTCTGACTGAGCACCTCCAGGCGAGAGGCCCAAGTAAGAAACTCCCCGAGGAGCGTCTTGCCACATATCAACACTGGGTCTGACTGAGCGCCTCCAGGAGAGAGTCCCCAGCAAGACGCGCCCCGAGGAGCGTCTTGCCTTATGTCAGCACTCGGTCTGACTGAGCGCCTCCAGGAGAGAGGCCCAAGCAAGACGCGCCCCGAGGAGCGTCTTGCCACATGTCAACAATGGGTCTGACTGAGGGACTCCAGGAGAGAAGCCCAATCAAGACGCGCCCCGAGGAGCGTCTTGCCACATGTCAACACTGGGTCTGACTGAGGGCCTCCAGGAGTGAAGCCCAATCAAGACGCGCCCCGAGGAGCGTCTTGCCACATGTCAACACTGGGTCTGACTGAGCGCCTCCAGGAGAGAGGCCCAAGCAAGACGCGCCCCGAGGAGCGTCTTGCCACATGTCACCTCTGGTTCTGACTGAGCGCCTCCAGGAGAGAGGCCAAAGCAAGACGCGCCCCGAGGAGCGTCTTGCCACATGTCAACACTGGGTCTGATTGAGGGCCTCCAGGAGAAAAGCCCAAGCAATACGTGCCCCGAGGAGCGTCTTGCCACATGTCAGCACTCGGTCTGACTGAGCGCCTCCAGGAGAGAGGCCCAAGCAAGACGCGCCCCGAGGAGCGTCTTGACACATGACAACACTGGGTCTGACAGAGGGCCTCCGGGAGAGAGGCCCAAGCAAGACGCGCCCCGAGGAGTGTCTTGCCACATGTCACCACTGGGTCTGACTGAGCGCCTCCAGGAGAGAGGCCCAAGCAAGACGTGCCCCGAGGAGCGTCATGCCACATGTCACTACTCGGTCTGACTGAGCGCCTCCAGGAGAGAGGGCCAAGCAAGACGCGCCCCGAGGAGCGTCTTGCCACGTGTCAACACTGGGTCTGATTGAGGGCCTCCAGGAGAGAGGCCCAAGCAAGACGCGCCCCGAGGAGCGTCTTGCCACATGTCAACACTGGGTCTGACAGAGGGCCTCCAGGAGAGAGGCCCAAGCAATACGTGCCCCGAGGAGCGTCTTGCCACATGTCACCTCTGGTTCTGACTGAGCGCCTCCAGGAGAGAGGCCCAAGCAAGACGCGCCCCGAGGAGCGTCTTGCCACATGTCAACACTGGGTCTGACTGAGCGCCTCCAGGAGAGAGGCCCAAGCAAGACGCGCCCCGAGGAGTGTCTTGCCACATGTCAACACTGGGTCTGACTCAGCGCCTCCAGGAGAGAGTCCCCAGCAAGACGCGCCCCGAGGAGCGTCTTGCCTTATGTCAGCACTCGGTCTGACTGAGCGCCTCCAGGAGAGAGGCCCAAGCAAGACGCGCCCCGAGGAGCGTCTTGCCACATGTCAACAATGGGTCTGACTGAGAGACTCCAGGAGAGAAGCCCAATCAAGACGCGCCCCGAGGAGCGTCTTGCCACATGTCAACACTGGGTCTGACTGAGGGCCTCCAGGAGAGAAGCCCAATCAAGACGCGCCCCGAGGAGCGTCTTGCCACATGTCAACACTGGGTCTGACTGAGCGCCTCCAGGAGAGAGGCCCAAGCAAGACGCGCCCCGAGGAGCGTCTTGCCACATGTCACCTCTGGTTCTGACTGAGCGCCTCCAGGAGAGAGGCCCAAGCAAGACGCGCCCCGAGGAGCGTCTTGCCACATGTCAACACTGGGTCTGACTGAGCGCCTCCAGGAGAGAGGCCCAAGCAAGACGCGCCCCTAGAAGCGTCTTGCCACATGTCAACACTGGGTCTGACAGAGGGCCTCCAGGAGAGAGGCCCAAGCAAGACGCGCCCCGAGGAGCGTCTTGCCACGTGTCAACACTGGGTCTGATTGAGGGCCTCCAGGAGAGAGGCCCAAGCAAGACGCGCCCCGAGGAGCGTCTTGCCACATGTCAACACTGGGTCTGACTGAGCGCCTCCAGGAGAGAGGCCCAAGCAAGACGCGCCCCGAGGAGCGTCTTGCCACATGTCACCTCTGGTTCTGACTGAGCGCCTCCAGGAGAGAGGCCCAAGCAAGACGCGCCCCGAGGAGCGTCTTGCCACATGTCAACACTGGGTCTGACTGAGCGCCTCCAGGAGAGAGGCCCAAGCAAGACGCGCCCCTAGAAGCGTCTTGCCACATGTCAACACTGGGTCTGACAGAGGGCCTCCAGGAGAGAGGCCCAAGCAAGACGCGCCCCGAGGAGCGTCTTGCCACGTGTCAACACTGGGTCTGACAGAGGGCCTCCAGGAGAGAGGCCCAAGCAATACGTGCCCCGAGGAGCGTTTTAGCCACATGTCAGCACTCGGTGTGACTGAGCGCCTCCAGGAGAGAGGCCCAAGCAAGACGCGCCCCGAGGAGCGTCTTGCCACATGTCACCACTGGGTCTGACTGAGCGCCTCCAGGAGAGAGTCCCCAGCAAGACGCGCCCCGAGGAGCGTCTTGCCACATGTCAACACTGGGTCTGACTGAGCGCCTCCAGGAGAGAGGCCCAAGCAAGACGCACCCCGAGGAGCGTCTTGCCACATGTCAACACTGGGTCTGACTGAGCGCCTCCAGGAGAGAGTCCCCAGCAAGACGCGCCCCGAGGAGCGTCTTGCCTTATGTCAGCACTCGGTCTGACTGAGCGCCTCCAGGAGAGAGGCCCAAGCAAGACGCGCCCCGAGGAGCGTCTTGCCACATGTCAATAATGGGTCTGACTGAGGGACTCCAGGAGAGAAGCCCAATCAAGACGCGCCCCGAGGAGCGTCTTGCCACATGTCAACACTGGGTCTGACTGAGGGCCTCCAGGAGAGAAGCCCAATCAAGACGCGCCCCGAGGAGCGTCTTGCCACATGTCAACACTGGGTCTGACTGAGCGCCTCCAGGAGAGAGGCCCAAGCAAGACGCGCCCCGAGGAGCGTCTTGCCACATGTCACCTCTGGTTCTGACTGAGCGCCTCCAGGAGAGAGGCCCAAGCAAGACGCGCCCCGAGGAGCGTCTTGCCACATGTCAACACTGGGTCTGACTGAGCGCCTCCAGGAGAGAGGCCCAAGCAAGACGCGCCCCGAGGAGCGTCTTGCCACATGTCACCTCTGGTTCTGACTGAGCGCCTCCAGGAGAGAGGCCCAAGCAAGACGCGCCCCGAGGAGCGTCTTGCCACATGTCAACACTGGGTCTGACTGAGCGCCTCCAGGAGAGAGGCCCAAGCAAGACGCGCCCCTAGAAGCGTCTTGCCACATGTCAACACTGGGTCTGACAGAGGGCCTCCAGGAGAGAGGCCCAAGCAAGACGCGCCCCTAGAAGCGTCTTGCCACATGTCAACACTGGGTCTGACAGAGGGCCTCCAGGAGAGAGTCCCCAGCAAGACGCGCCCCGAGGAGCGTCTTGCCTTATGTCAGCACTCGGTCTGACTGAGCGCCTCCAGGAGAGAGGCCCAAGCAAGACGCGCCCCGAGGAGCGTCTTGCCACATGTCAATAATGGGTCTGACTGAGGGACTCCAGGAGAGAAGCCCAATCAAGACGCGCCCCGAGGAGCGTCTTGCCACATGTCAACACTGGGTCTGACTGAGGGCCTCCAGGAGAGAAGCCCAATCAAGACGCGCCCCGAGGAGCGTCTTGCCACATGTCAACACTGGGTCTGACTGAGCGCCTCCAGGAGAGAGGCCCAAGCAAGACGCGCCCCGAGGAGCGTCTTGCCACATGTCACCTCTGGTTCTGACTGAGCGCCTCCAGGAGAGAGGCCCAAGCAAGACGTGCCCCGAGGAGCGTCTTGCCACATGTCACCTCTGGTTCTGACTGAGCGCCTCCAGGAGAGAGGCCCAAGCAAGACGCGCCCCGAGGAGCGTCTTGACACTTGTCAACACTGGGTCTGACTGACGGCCTCCATGAGAGAAGCCCAAATAAGACGCGGCCCGAGGACTGTCCTGCCACATGTCAACACTGGGTCTGACAGAGGGCCTCCAGGAGAGAGGCCCAAGCAATACGCGCCCCGAGGAGCGTCTTGCCATATGTCACCACTGGGTCTGACTGAGCGCCTCCAGGAGAGAGGCCCAAGCAAGACGCGCCCCGAGGAGCGTCTTGCCACATGTTATCACTCGGTCTGACTGTGCGCCTCCAGGAGAGAGGCCCAAGCAAGACGCGCCCCGAGGAGCGTCTTGCCACATGTCAACAATGGGTCTGACTGAGGGCCTCCAGGAGAGAAGCCCAAGCAAGACGCGCCCCGAGGAGTGTCTTGCCAAATGTCACCACTGGGTCTGACTGAGCGCCTCCAGGAGAGAGGCCCAAGCAAGACACGCCCCGAGGAGCGTCAGGCCACATGTCACTACTCAGTCTGACTGAGCGCCTCCAGGAGAGAGGCCCAAGCAAGACGCGCCCCGAGGAGCGTCTTGCCACATGTCAACAATGGGTCTGACAGAGGGCCTCCAGGAGAGAAGCCCAAGCAAGACGCGCCCCGAGGAGCGTCTTGCCAAATGTCAACAATGGGTCTTACTGAGGGCCTCCAGGAGAGAAGCCCAAGCAAGACGCGCCCCGAGGAGCTTCTTGCCACATGTCAGCACTTGGTCTGACTGAGCGCCTCCAGGAGAGAGGCCCAAGCAAGACGCGCCCCGAGGAGCGTCTTGCCACGTGTCACCACTGGGTCTGACTGAGCGCCTCCAGGAGAGAGGCCCAAGCAAGACGAGCCCCGAGGAGCGTCTTGCCACGTGTCAACACTGGGTCTGACTGAGTGCCCCCATGAGAGAAGCCCAAGCAAGAAGCGCCCCGAGGAGCGTCTTGCCACATGTCAGCACTGGGTCTGACTGAGCGCCTCCAGGAGAGAGTCCCCAGCAAGACGCGCCCCGATGAGCGTCTTGCCTTATGTCAGCACTCGGTCTGACTGAGCGCCTCCAGGAGAGTGGCCCAAGCAAGACGCGCCCCGAGGAGCGTCTTGCCACATGTCAACAATGGGTCTGACTGAGGGCCTCCAGGAGAGAAGCCCAATCAAGACGCGCCCCGAGGAGCGTCTTGCCATATGTCAACACTGGGTCTGACTGAGCGCCTCCAGGAGAGAGGCCCAAGCAAGACGTGCCCGGAGGAGCGTCTTGCCACATGTCAACACTGGGTCTGACGGAGGGCCTCCTGGAGAGAGGCCCTAGCAAGACGCGCCCCGAGGAGCGTCTTGCCACATTTCACCTCTGGTTCTGACTGAGCGCCTCCAGGAGAGAGGCCCAAGCAAGACGCGCCCCGAGGAGCGACTTGCCACATTTCAACACTGGGTCTGACTGAGCGCCTCCAGGAGAGAGGCCCAAGCAAGACACGCCCCGAGGAGCGTCTTGCCACATGTAAACACTGGGTCTGACTGAGCGCCTCCAGGAGAGAGTCCCCAGCAAGACGCGCCCCGAGGAGCGTCTTGCCTTATGTCAGCACTCGGTCTGACTGAGCGCCTCCAGGAGAGAGGCCCAAGCAAGACGCGCCCCGAGGAGCGTCTTGCCACATGTCAACAATGGGTCTGACTGAGGGACTCCAGGAGAGAAGCCCAATCAAGACGCGCCCCGAGGAGCGTCTTGCCACATGTCAACACTGGGTCTGACTGAGGGCCTCCAGGAGAGAAGCCCAATCAAGACGCGCCCCGAGGAGCGTCTTGCCACATGTCAACACTGGGTCTGACTGAGCGCCTCCAGGAGAGAGGCCCAAGCAAGACGCGCCCCGAGGAGCGTCTTGCCACATGTCACCTCTGGTTCTGACTGAGCGCCTCCAGGAGAGAGGCCAAAGCAAGACGCGCCCCGAGGAGCGTCTTGCCACATGTCAACACTGGGTCTGATTGAGGGCCTCCAGGAGAAAAGCCCAAGCAATACGTGCCCCGAGGAGCGTCTTGCCACATGTCAGCACTCGGTCTGACTGAGCGCCTCCAGGAGAGAGGCCCAAGCAAGACGCGCCCCGAGGAGCGTCTTGACACATGACAACACTGGGTCTGACAGAGGGCCTCCGGGAGAGAGGCCCAAGCAAGACGCGCCCCGAGGAGTGTCTTGCCACATGTCACCACTGGGTCTGACTGAGCGCCTCCAGGAGAGAGGCCCAAGCAAGACGTGCCCCGAGGAGCGTCATGCCACATGTCACTACTCGGTCTGACTGAGCGCCTCCAGGAGAGAGGGCCAAGCAAGACGCGCCCCGAGGAGCGTCTTGCCACATGTCAACACTGGGTCTGACAGAGGGCCTCCAGGAGAGAGGCCCAAGCAATACGTGCCCCGAGGAGCGTCTTGCCACATGTCACCTCTGGTTCTGACTGAGCGCCTCCAGGAGAGAGGCCCAAGCAAGACGCGCCCCGAGGAGCGTCTTGCCACATGTCAACACTGGGTCTGACTGAGCGTCTCCAGGAGAGAGGCCCAAGCAAGACGCGCCCCGAGGAGTGTCTTGCCACATGTCAACACTGGGTCTGACTGAGCGCCTCCAGGAGAGAGTCCCCAGCAAGACGCGCCCCGAGGAGCGTCTTGCCTTATGTCAGCACTTGGTCTGACTGAGCGTCTCCAGGAGAGAGGCCCAAGCAAAACGCGCCCCGAGGAGCGTCTTGCCACATGTCAACAATGGGTCTGACTGAGAGACTCCAGGAGAGAAGCCCAATCAAGACGCGCCCCGAGGAGCGTCTTGCCACATGTCAACACTGGGTCTGACTGAGGGCCTCCAGGAGAGAAGCCCAATCAAGACGCGCCCCGAGGAGCGTCTTTCCACATGTCAACACTGGGTCTGACTGAGCGCCTCCAGGAGAGAGGCCCAAGCAAGACGCGCCCCGAGGAGCGTCTTGCCACATGTCACCTCTGGTTCTGACTGAGCGCCTCCAGGAGAGAGGCCCAAGCAAGACGCGCCCCGAGGAGCGTCTTGCCACATGTCAACACTGTGTCTGACTGAGCGCCTCCAGGAGAGAGGCCCAAGCAAGACGCGCCCCTAGAAGCGTCTTGCCACATGTCAACACTGGGTCTGACAGAGGGCCTCCAGGAGAGAGGCCCAAGCAAGACGCGCCCCGAGGAGTGTCTTGCCACATGTCACCACTGGGTCTGACTGAGCGCCTCCAGGAGAGAGGCCCAAGCAAGACGCGCCCCGAGGAGCGTCATGCCACATGTCACTACTCGGTCTGACTGAGCGCCTCCAGGAGAGAGGCCCAAGCAAGAAGCGCCCCGAGGAGCGTCTTGCCACGTGTCAACACTGGGTCTGATTGAGGGCCTCCAGGAGAGAGGCCCAAGGAAGACGCGCCCCGAGGAGCGTCTTGCCACATGTCAACACTGGGTCTGACAGAGGGCCTCCAGGAGAGAGGCCCAAGCAATACGTGCCCCGAGGAGCGTCTAGCCACATGTCAGCACTCGGTGTGACTGAGCGCCTCCAGGAGAGAGGCCCAAGCAAGACGCGCCCCGAGGAGCGTCTTGCCACATGTCACCACTGGGTCTGACTGAGAGCCTCCAGGAGAGAGGCCCAAGCAAGACGCGCCCCAAGGAGCGTCTTGCCACATGTCACCAATGGGTCTGACTGAGCGCCTCCAGGAGAGAGGCCCAAGCAAGACGCGCCCCGAGGAGCGTCTTGACACTTGTCAACACTGGGTCTGACTGAGGGCCTCCATGAGAGAAGCCCAAGCAAGACGCGGCCCGAGGAGTGTCCTGCCACATGTCAACACTGGGTCTGACAGAGGGCCTCCAGGAGAGAGGCCCAAGCAAACCGCGCCCCGAGGAGCGTCTTGCCATATGTCACCACTGGGTCTGACTGAGCGCCTCCAGGAGAGAGGCCCAAGCAAGACGCGCCCCGAGGAGCGTCTTGCCACATGTCAGCACTCGGTCTGACTGAGCGCCTCCCGGAGAGAGGCCCAAGCAAGACGCGCCCCTAGGAGCGTCTTGCCACATGTCAACACTGGGTCTGACTGAGCGCCTCCAGGAGAGAGGCCCAAGCAAGACGCGCCCCGAGGAGCGTCTTGCCACATGTCACCTCTGGTTCTGACTGAGCGCCTCCAGGAGAGAGGCCCAAGCAAGACGCGCCCCGAGGAGCGTCTTGCCACATGTCAACACTGTGTCTGACTGAGCGCCTCCAGGAGAGAGGCCCAAGCAAGACGCGCCCCTAGAAGCGTCTTGCCACATGTCAACACTGGGTCTGACAGAGGGCCTCCAGGAGAGAGGCCCAAGCAAGACGCGCCCCGAGGAGTGTCTTGCCACATGTCACCACTGGGTCTGACTGAGCGCCTCCAGGAGAGAGGCCCAAGCAAGACGCGCCCCGAGGAGCGTCATGCCACATGTCACTACTCGGTCTGACTGAGCGCCTCCAGGAGAGAGGCCCAAGCAAGACGCGCCCCGAGGAGCGTCTTGCCACGTGTCAACACTGGGTCTGATTGAGGGCCTCCAGGAGAGAGGCCCAAGGAAGACGCGCCCCGAGGAGCGTCTTGCCACATGTCAACACTGGGTCTGACAGAGGGCCTCCAGGAGAGAGGCCCAAGCAATACGTGCCCCGAGGAGCGTCTAGCCACATGTCAGCACTCGGTGTGACTGAGCGCCTCCAGGAGAGAGGCCCAAGCAAGACGCGCCCCGAGGAGCGTCTTGCCACATGTCACCACTGGGTCTGACTGAGAGCCTCCAGGAGAGAGGCCCAAGCAAGACGCGCCCCAAGGAGCGTCTTGCCACATGTCACCAATGGGTCTGACTGAGCGCCTCCAGGAGAGAGGCCCAAGCAAGACGCGCCCCGAGGAGCGTCTTGACACTTGTCAACACTGGGTCTGACTGAGGGCCTCCATGAGAGAAGCCCAAGCAAGACGCGGCCCGAGGAGTGTCCTGCCACATGTCAACACTGGGTCTGACAGAGGGCCTCCAGGAGAGAGGCCCAAGCAATACGCGCCCCGAGGAGCGTCTTGCCATATGTCACCACTGGGTCTGACTGAGCGCCTCCAGGAGAGAGGCCCAAGCAAGACGCGCCCCGAGGAGCGTCTTGCCACATGTCAGCACTCGGTCTGACTGAGCGCCTCCAGGAGAGAGGCCCAAGCAAGACGCGCCCCTAGGAGCGTCTTGCCACATGTCAACACTGGGTCTGACTGAGCGCCTCCAGGAGAGAGGCCCAAGCAAGTCGCGCCCCGAGGAGTGTCTTGCCACATGTCAACACTGGGTCTGACAGAGGGCCTCCAGGAGAGAGGCCCAAGCAACACGCGCCCCGAGGAGCGTCTTGCCATATGTCACCACTGGGTCTGACTGAGCGCCTCCAGGAGAGAGGCCCAAGCAAGACGGGCCCCGAGGAGCGTCTTGCCACATGTCAGCACTCGGTCTGACTGAGCGCCTCCAGGAGAGAGGCCCAAGCAAGATGCGCCCCTAGGAGCGTCTTGCCACAAGTTATCACTGCGTCTGACAGCGGGCCTCCTGGAGAGAGGCCCAAGCAAGACGCGCCCCGAGGAGTGTCTTGCCACATGTGAACACTGGGTCTGACAGAGGGCCTCCAGGAGAGAGGCCCAAGCAAGACGTGCCCCGAGGAGTGTCTTGCCATATGTTACCACTGGGTCTGACTGAGCGCCTCCAGGAGAGAGGCCCAAGCAAGACGCGCCCCGAGGAGCGTCTTGCCACATGTCAGCACTCGGTCTGACTGAGCGCCTCCAGGAGAGAGGCCCAAGCAAGACGCGCCCCGAGGAGCGTCTTGCCACATGTCAGCACTCGGTCTGACTGAGCGCCTCCAGGAGAGAGGCCCAAGCAAGACGCGCCCCTAGGAGCGTCTTGCCACATGTCAACACTGGGTCTGACTGAGCGCCTCCAGGAGAGAGGCCCAAGCAAGACGCGCCCCGAGGAGCGTCTTGCCACATGTCAACACTGGGTCTTACAGAGGGCCTCCAGGAGAGAGGCCCAAGCAACACGCGCAAAGAAGGAGCGTCTTGCCATATGTCACCACTGGGTCTGACTGAGCGTCTCCAGGAGAGATGCCCAAGCAAGACCCGCCCCGAGGAGCGTCTTGCCACATGTCACCACTGGGTCTGACTGAGCGCCTCCAGGAGAGAGGCCCAAGCAAGACGAGCCCCGAGGAGCGTCTTGCCACATGTCAACACTGGGTCTGACTGAGTGCCTCCATGAGAGAAGCCCCAGCAAGACGCGCCCCGAGGAGCGTCTTGCCACATGTCAGCACTCGGTCTGACTGAGCGCCTCCAGGAGAGAGGCCCAAGCAAGACGCGCCCCGAGGAGCATCTTGCCACATGTCAGCACTCGGTCTGACTGAGCGCCTCCAGGAGAGAGGCCCAAGCAAGACGCGCCCCGAGGAGCGTCTTGCCACATGTCAACACTGGGTCTGACTGAGCGCCTCCAGGAGAGAGTCCCCAGCAAGACGCGCCCCGAGGAGCGTCTTGCCTTATGTCAGCACTCGGTCTGACTGACCGCCTCCAGGAGAGAGGCCAAAGCAAGACGCGCCCCGAGGAGCGTCTTGCCACATGTCAACAATGGGTCTGACTGAGGGACTCCAGGAGAGAAGCCCAAGCAAGACGTGCCCCGAGGAGCGTCTTGCCGCATGTCAACACTGGGTTTGACTGAGCGCCTCCAGGAGAGAGGCCCAAGCAAGACGCGCCCCGAGGAGCGTCTTGCCACATGTCAACACTGGGTCTGACTGAGCGCCTCCAGGAGAGAGTCCCCAGCAAGACGCGCCCCGAGGAGCGTCTTGCCTTATGTCAGCACTCGGTCTGACTGAGCGCCTCCAGGAGAGAGGCCAAAGCAAGACGCGCCCCGAGGAGCGTCTTGCCACATGTCAACAATGGGTCTGACTGAGGGACTCCAGGAGAGAAGCCCAATCAAGACGCGCCCCGAGGAGAGTCTTGCCACATGTCAACACTGGGTCTGACTGAGGGCCTCCAGGAGAGAAGCCCAATCAAGACGCACCCCGAGGAGCGTCTTGCCACATGTCAACACTGGGTCTGACTGAGCGCCTCCAGGAGAGAGGCCCAAGCAAGACGCGCCCCGAGGACAACTTGCCACATGTCACCTCTGGTTCTTACTGAGCGCCTCCAGGAGAGAAGCCCAATCAAGACGCGCCCCGAGGAGAGTCTTGCCACATGTCAACACTGGGTCTGACTGAGGGCCTCCAGGAGAGAGGCCCAAGCAAGACGCACCCCGAGGAGCGTCTTGCCACATGTCAACAATGGGTCTGACTGAGCGCCTCCAGGAGAAAAGCCCAAGCAATACGCGCCCCGAGGAGCGTCTTGCCACATGTCAGCACTCGGTCTGACTGAGCGCCTCCAGGAGAGAGGCCCAAGCAAGACGCGCCCCGAGGAGCGTCTTGACACATGACAACACTGGGTCTGACAGAGGGCCTCCGGGAGAGAGGCCCAAGCAAGACGCGCCCCGAGGAGTGTCTTGCCACATGTCACCACTGGGTCTGACTGAGCGCCTCCAGGAGAGAGGCCCAAGCAAGATGTGCCCCGAGGAGCGTCTTGACACTTGTCAAAACTGGGTCAGACTGAGGGCCTCCAGGAGAGAAGCCCAAGCAAGACGCGCCCCGAGGAGTGTCTTGCCACATGTCAACACTGGGTCTGACAGAGGGCCTCCAGGAGAGAGGCCCAAGCAACACGCGCCCCGAGGAGCGTCTTGCCATATGTCACCACTGGGTCTGACTGAGCGCCTCCAGGAGAGAGGCCCTAGCAAGACGCGCACCGAGGAGCGTCTTGCCACATGTCAGCACTCGGTCTGACTGAGCGCCTCCAGGAGAGAGGCCCAAGCAAGACGCACCCCTAGAAGCGTCTTGCCACATGTCAACACTGGGTCTGACAGAGGGCCTCCAGGAGAGAGGCCCAAGCAAGACGCGCCCCGAGGAGTGTCTTGCCACATGTCACCACTGGGTCTGACTGAGCGCCTCCAGGAGAGAGGCCCAAGCAAGACGCGCCCCGAGGAGCGTCATGCCACGTGTCACTACTCGGTCTGAATGAGCGCCTCCAGGAGAGAAGGCCAAGCAAGACGCGCCCCGAGGAGCGTCTTGCCATGTGTCAACACTGGGTCTGATTGAGGGCCTCCAGGAGAGAGGCCCAAGCAAGACGCGCCCCGAGGAGCGTCTTGCCACATGTCAACACTGGGTCTGACAGAGGGCCTCCAGGAGAGAGGCCCAAGCAATACGTGCCCCGAGGAGCGTCTTGCCACATGTCACCTCTGGTTCTGACTGAGCGCCTCCAGGAGAGAGGCCCAAGCAAGACGCGCCCCGAGGAGCGTCTTGCCACATGTCAACAATGGGTCTGACTGAGGGCCTCCAGGAGAGAAGCCCAAGCAAGACGCGCCCCGAGGAGCGTCTTGACACATGTCAACACTGGGTCTGACAAGGGCCTCCAGGAGAGAGGCCCAAGCAAGACGCGCCCCGAGGAGTGTCTTGCCACATGTCACCACTGGGTCTGACTGAGCGCCTCCAGGAGAGAGGCCCAAGCAAGACGCGCCCCGAGGAGCGTCAGGCCACATGTCACTACTCAGTCTGACTGAGCGCCTCCAGGAGAGAGGCCCAAGCAAGACGCGCCCCGAGGAGCGTCTTGCCACATGTGAACAATGGGTCTGACAGAGGGCCTCCAGGAGAGAAGCCCAAGCAAGACGCGCCCCGAGGAGCGTCTTGCCACATGTCAACAATGGGTCTTACTGAGGGCCTCCAGGAGAGAAGCCCAAGCAAGACGCGCCCCGAGGAGCTTCTTGCCACATGTCAGCACTTGGTCTGACTGAGCGCCTCCAGGAGAGAGGCCCAAGCAAGACGCGCCCCGAGGAGCGTCTTGCCACATGTCAACAATGGGTCTGACTGAGGGCCTCCAGGAGAGAAGCCCAATCAAGACGCGCCCCAAGGAGCGTCTTGCCATATGTCAACACTGGGTCTGACTGAGCGCCTCCAGGAGAGAGGCCCAAGCAAGACGCGCCCGGAGGAGCGTCTTGCCACATGTCAACACTGGGTCTGACGGAGGGCCTCCAGGAGAGAGGCCCTAGCAAGACGCGCCCCGAGGAGCGTCTTGCCACGTGTCACCACTGGGTCTGACTCTGCGCCCCCAGGAGAGAGGCCCAAGCAAGACGAGCCCCGAGGAGCGTCTTGCCACGTGTCAACACTGGGTCTGACTGAGTGCCTCCATGAGAGAAGCCCAAGCAAGAAGCGCCCCGAGGAGCGTCTTGCCACATATCAGCACTGGGTCTGACTGAGCGCCTCCAGGAGAGAGTCCCCAGCAAGACGCGCCCCGATGAGCGTCTTGCCTTATGTCAGCACTCGGTCTGACTGAGCGCCTCCAGGAGAGTGGCGCAAGCAAGACGCGCCCCGAGGAGCGTCTTGCCACATGTCAACAATGGGTCTGACTGAGGGCCTCCAGGAGAGAAGCCCAATCAAGACGCGCCCCGAGGAGCGTCTTGCCATGTGTCAACACTGGGTCTGACTGAGCGCCTCCAGGAGAGAGGCCAAGCAAGACGCGCCCGGAGGAGCGTCTTGCCACATGTCAACACTGGGTCTGACGGAGGGCCTCCAGGAGAGAGGCCCTAGCAAGACGCGCCCCGAGGAGCGTCTTGCCACATTTCACCTCTGGTTCTGACTGAGCGCCTCCAGGAGAGAGGCCCAAGCAAGACGCGCCCCGAGGAGCGTCTTGCCACATGTCAACACTGGGTCTGACTGAGCGCCTCCAGGAGAGAGGCCCAAGCAAGACACGCCCCGAGGAGTGTCTTGCCACGTGTCAACACTGGGTCTGATTGAGGGCCTTCTGGAGAGAGGCCCAAGCAAGATGCGCCCCGAGGAGCGTCTTGCCACATGTCAACAATGGGTCTGACTGAGGGCCTCCAGGAGAGAGGCTCAAGCAAGACGTGCCCCGAGGAGCGTCAGGCCACATGTCACTACTCAGTCTGACTGAGCGCCTCCAGGAGAGAGGCCCAAGCAAGACGCGCCCCGAGGAACGTCTTGCCACGTGTCAACACTGGGTCTGATTGAGGGCCTTCTGGAGAGAGGCCCAAGCAAGACGAGCCCCGAGGAGCGTCTTGCCACATGTCAACACTGGGTCTGACTGAGTGCCTCCATGAGAGAAGCCCCAGCAAGATGCGCCCCGAGGAGCGTCTTGCCACATGTCAGCACTCGGTCTGACTGAGCGCCTCCAGGAGAGAGGCCCAAGCAAGACGCGCCCCGGGGAGCGTATTGCCACATGTCAACAATGGGTCTGACTGAGGGCCTCCAGGAGAGAAGCCAAAGCAAGACGCGCCCCGAGGAGCGTCTTGCCACATGTCAACACTGGGTCTGACTGAGCGCCTCCAGGAGAGAGGCCCAAGCAAGACGCGCCCCGAGGAGCGTCTTGCCACATGTCAACACTGGGTCTGACTGAGCGCCTCCAGGCGAGAGGCCCAAGCAAGATGCGCCCCGAGGAGCGTCTTGCCACATGTCAACACTGGGTCTGACTGAGCGCCTCCAGGAGAGAGGCCCAAGCAAGACGCGCCCCGAGGAGCGTCTTGCCACAGGTCAGAACTGGGTCTGACTGAGCGCCTCCAGGAGAGAGTCCCCAGCAAGACGCACCCCGAGGAGCGTCTTGCCTTATGACAGCACTCGGTCTGACTGAGCACCTCCAGGAGAGAGGCCCAAGCAAGACGTGCACCGAGGAGCGTCTTGTCACATGTCAACACTGGGTCTGTCTGAGCTCCTCCAGGAGAGAAGCCCAAGCAAGACGCGCCCCGAGGAGCTTCTTGCCACATGTCAACAATGGGTCTGACTGAGGGCCTCCAGGAGAGAAGACCAAGCAAGATGCGCGCTGAGGAGCGTCTTGACACATGTCAACACTGGGTCTGACAGAGGGCCTCCAAGAGAGAGGCCCAAGCAAGACGCGCACCGAGGAGTGTCTTGCCACATATCACCACTGGGTCTGACTGAGCGCCTCCAGGAGAGAGGCCCAAGCAAGACGCGCCCCGAGGAGCGTCAGGCCACATGTCACTACTCAGTCTGACTGAGCGCCTCCAGGAGAGAGGCCCAAGCAAGACGCGCCCCGAGGAACGTCTTGCCACGTGTCAACACTGGGTCTGATTGAGGGCCTTCTGGAGAGAGGCCCAATCAAGATGCGCCCCGAGGAGCGTCTTGCCACATGTCAACAATGGGTCTGACTGAGGGCCTCCAGGAGAGAAGCCCAAGCAAGACGCGCCCCGAGGAGCGTCTTGCCACATGTCACCTCTGGTTCTGACTGAGCGCCTCCAGGAGAGAGGCCCAAGCAAGACGTGCCCCGAGGAGCGTCTTGTCATATGTCAACACTGGGTCTGTCTGAGCGCCTCCAGGAGAGAAGCCCAAGCAAGACGCGCCCCGAGGAGCGTCTTGCCACATGTCAACAATGGGTCTGACTGAGGGCCTCCAGGAGAGAAGCCCAAGCAAGACGCGACCCGAGGAGCGTCTTGACACATGTCAACACTGGGTCTGACAGAGGGCCTCCAGGAGAGAGGCCCAAGCAAGACGCGCCCCGAAGAGTGTCTTGCCACATGTCACCACTGGGTCTGACTGAGCGCCTCCATGAGAGAGGCCCAAGCAAGACGCGCCCCGACGAGCGTCAGGCCACATGTCACTAATCAGTCTGACTGAGCGCCTCCAGGAGAGAGGCCCAAGCAAGACGCGCCCCGAGGAGCGTCTTGCCACGTGTCAACACTGGGTCTGATTGAGGGCCTTCTGGAGAGAGGCCCTAGCAAGACGCGCCCCGAGGAGTGTCTTGCCACGTGTAAACACTGGGTCTGATTGAGGGCCTCCAGGAGAGAAGCCCAAGCAAGACGCGCCCCGAGGAGCGTCTTGCCACATGTCAACACTGGGTCTGACTGAGCGCCTCCAGGCGAGAGGCCCAAGCAAGAGCGCCCCGAGGAGCGTCTTGACACATGTCAACACTGGGTCTGACAGAGGGCCTCCAGGAGAGAGGCCCAAGCAAGACGCGCCCCGAGGAGTGTCTTGCCACATATCACCACTGGGTCTGACTGAGCGCCTCCAGGAGAGAGGCCCAAGCAAGACGCGCCCCGAGGAGCGTCAGGCCACATTGTCACTACTCGGTCTGACTGAGCGCCTCCAGGAGAGAGGCCCAAGCAAGACGCGCCCCGAGGAACGTCTTGTCACGTGTCAACACTGGGTCTGATTGAGGGCCTTCTGGAGAGAGCCCCAAGCAAGATGCGCCCCGAGGAGCGTCTTGCCACATGTCAACAATGGGTCTGACTGAGGGCCTCCAGGAGAGAAGCCCAAGCAAGACGCGCCCCGAGGAGCGTCTTGCCACATGTCAACACTGGGTCTGACTGAGCGCCTCCAGGCGAGAGGCCCAAGCAAGACGCGCCCCGAGGAGCGTCTTGCCACATGTCAACTCTGGGTCTGACTGAGCGCCTCCAGGAGAGAGGCCCAAGCAAGACGCGCCCCGAGGAGCGTCTTGCCACATGTCAACAATGGGTCTGACAGAGGGCCTCCAGGAGAGAGGCCCAAGCAAGACGCGCCCCGAAGAGTGTCTTGCCACATGTCACCACTGGGTCTGACTGAGCGCCTCCATGAGAGAGGCCCAAGCAAGACGCGCCCCGACGAGCGTCAGGCCACATGTCACTACTCAGTCTGACTGAGCGCCTCCAGGAGAGAGGCCCAAGCAAGACGCGCCCCGAGGAGCGTCTTGCCACGTGTCAACACTGGGTCTGATTGAGGGCCTTCTGGAGAGAGGCCCTAGCAAGACGCGCCCCGAGGAGCGTCTTGCCACGTGTCAACACTGGGTCTGATTGAGGGCCTCCAGGAGAGAAGCCCAAGCAAGACGCGCCCCGAGGAGCGTCTTGCCACATGTCAACACTGGGTCTGACTGAGCGCCTCCAGGCGAGAGGCCCAAGCAAGACGCGCCCCGAGGAGCGTCTTGACACATGTCAACACTGGGTCTGACAGAGGGCCTCCAGGAGAGAGGCCCAAGCAAGACGCGCCCCGAGGAGTGTCTTGCCACATGTCAGAACTGGGTCTGACTGAGCGCCTCCAGGAGAGAGTCCCCAGCAAGACGCGCCCCGAGGAGCGTCTTGCCTTATGACAGCACTCGGTCTGACTGAGCGCCTCCAGGAGAGAGGCCCAAGCAAGACGTGCACCGAGGAGCATCTTGTCACATGTCAACACTGGGTCTGTCTGAGCGCCTCCAGGAGAGAAGCCCAAGCAAGACGCGCCCCGAGGAGCGTCTTGCCACATGTCAACAATGGGTCTGACTGAGGGCCTCCAGGAGAGAAGCCCAAGCAAGACGCGCCCCGAGGAGCGTCTTGACACATGTCAACACTGGGTCTGACAGAGGGCCTCCAGGAGAGAGGCCCAAGCAAGACGCGCCCCGAGGAGTGTCTTGCCACATGTCACCACTGGGTCTGACTGAGCGCCTCCAGGAGAGAGTCCCAAGCAAGACGCGCCCCGAGGAGCGTCAGGCCACATGTCACTACTCAGTCTGACTGAGCGCCTCCAGGAGAGAGGCCCAAGCAAGACGCGCCCCGAGGAACGTCTTGCCACGTGTCAACACTGGGTCTGATTGAGGGCCTTCTGGAGAGAGGCCCAAGCAAGATGCGCCCCGAGGAGCGTCTTGCCACATGTCAACAATGGGTCTGACTGAGGGCCTCCAGGAGAGAAGCCAAAGCAAGACGCGCACCGAGGAGCGTCTTGCCACATGTCACCTCTGGTTCTGACTGAGCGCCTCCAGGAGAGAAGCCCAAGCAAGACGCGCCCCGAGGAGCGTCTTGCCACATGTCAACAATGGGTCTGACTGAGGGCCTCCAGGAGAGAAGCCCAAGCAAGACGCGCCCCGAGGAGCGTCTTGACACATGTCAACACTGGGTCTGACAGAGGGCCTCCAGGAGAGAGGACCAAGCAAGACGCGCCCCGAAGAGTGTCTTGCCACATGTCACCACTGGGTCTGACTGAGCGCCTCCATGAGAGAGGCCCAAGCAAGACGCGCCCCGAGGAGCGTCAGGCCACATGTCACTACTCAGTCTGACTGAGCGCCTCCAGGAGAGAGGCCCAAGCAAGACGCGCCCCGAGGAGCGTCTTGCCACGTGTCAACACTGGGTCAGATTGAGGGCCTTCTGGAGAGAGGCCCTAGCAAGACGCGCCCCGAGGAGCGTCTTGCCATGTGTCAACACTGGGTCTGATTGAGGGCCTTCTGGAGAGAGGCCAAGCAAGACGCGGCCTGAGGAGCGTCTTGCCACATGTCACCACTGGGTCTGACTGAGCGCCTCCAGGAGAGAGGCCCAAGCAAGACGCGCCCCGAGGAGTGTCTTGCCACATGTCAACACTGGGTCTGATTGAGGGCCTTCTGGAGAGATGCCCAAGCAAGACGCACCCCGAGGAGCGTCTTGCCACATGTCAACACTGGGTCTGACAGAGGGCCTCCAGGAGAGAAGCCCAAGCAAGACGCGCCCCGAGGAGCGTCTTGCCACATGTCAACAATGGGTCTTACTGAGGGCCTCCAGGAGAGAAGCCCAAGCAAGACGCGCCCCGAGGAGCTTCTTGCCACATGTCAGCACTCGGTCTGACTGAGCACCTCCAGGAGAGAGGCCGAAGCAAGACGCGCCCCGAGGAGCGTCTTGCCACGTGTCACCACTGGGTCTGACTGAGCGCCTCCAGGAGAGAGGCCCAAGCAAGACGAGCCCCGAGGAGCGTCTTGCCACGTGTCAACACTGGGTCTGACTGAGTGCCTCCATGAGAGAAGCCCAAGCAAGAAGCGCCCCGAGGAGCATCTTGCCACATGTCACTACTCGGTCTGACTGAGCGCCTCCAGGAGAGAGGCCCAAGCAAGACGCACCCCGAGGAGCGTCTTGCCACATGTCAACAATGGGTCTGACTGAGGGCCTCCAGGAGAGAGGCACTAGCAAGACGCGCCCCGAGGAGCATCTTGCCACATGTCACCTCTGGTTCTGACTGAGTGCCTCCAGGAGAGAGGCCCAAGCAAGACGCGCCCCGAGGAGTGTCTTGCCACGTGTCAACACTGGGTCTGATTGAGGGCCTTCTGGAGAGAGGCCCAAAAATGATGCGCCCCGAGGAGCGTCAGGCCACATGTCACTATTCAGTCTGACTGAGCGCCTCCAGGAGAGAGGCCCAAGCAAGACGCGCCCCGAGGAACGTCTTACCACATGTCAACACTGGGTCTGATTGAGGGCCTTCTGGAGAGAGGCCCAAGCAAGACGCGCCCCAAGGAGCGTCTTGCCACGTGTCAACACTGGGTCTGACTGAGCACCTCCAGGAGAGAGGCCCAAGCAAGACGCGCCCCGAGGAGCGTCTTGCCACATGTCACCACTGGGTCTGACTGAGCGCCTCCAGGAGAGAGGCCCAAGCAAGACGCGCCCCGAGGAGCGTCTTGCCACGTTTCACCACTGGGTCTGACTGAGCGCCTCCAGGAGAGAGGCCCAAGCAATACGAGCCCCGAGGAGCGTCTTGCCACATGTCAACACTGGGTCTGACTGAGTGCCTCCATGAGAGAAGCCCCAGCAAGACGCGCCCCGAGGAGCGTCTTGCCACATGTCAGCACTCGGTCTGACTGAGCGCCTCCAGGAGAGAGGCCCAAGCAAGACGCGCCCCGAGGAGCTTCTTGCCACATGTCACTACTCGTTCTGACTGAGCGCCTCCAGGAGAGAGGCCCAAGCAAGACGCGCCCCGAGGAGCGTCTTGCCACATGTCAACAATGGGTCTGACTGAGGGCCTCCAGGAGAGAAGCCCAAGCAAGACGCGCCCCGAGGAGCGTCTTGCCACATGTCAACACTGGGTCTGACTGAGCGCCTCCAGGAGAGAGGCCCAAGCAAGACGCGCCCCGAGGAGCGTCTTGCCACATGTCAACACTGGGTCTGACTGAGCGCCTCCAAGCGAGAGGCCCAAGCAAGACGCGCCCCGAGGATCATCTTGCCACATGTCAACACTGGGTCTGACTGAGCGCCTCCAGGAGAGAAGCCCAAGCAAGACGCGCCCCGAGGAGCGTCTTGCCACATGTCAGAACTGGGTCTGACTGAGCGCCTCCAGGAGAGAGGCCCAAGCAAGACGTGCACCGAGGAGCGTCTTGTCACATGTCAACACTGGGTCTGTCTGAGCTCCTCCAGGAGAGAAGCCCAAGCAAGACGCGCCCCGAGGAGCGTCTTGCCACATGTCAACAATGGGTCTGACTGAGGGCCTCCAGGAGAGAAGCCCAAGCAAGACGCGCCCCGAGGAGCGTCTTGACACATGTCAACACTGGGTCTGACAGAGGGCCTCCAGGAGAGAGGCGCAAGCAAGACGCGCCCGAGGAGTGTCTTGCCACATGTCACCACTGGGTCTGACTGAGCGCCTCCAGGAGAGAGGCCCAAGCAAGACGCGCCCCGAGGAGCGTCAGGCCACATGTCACTACTCAGTCTGACTGAGCGCCTCCAGGAGAGAGGCCCAAGCAAGACGCGCCCCGAGGAACGTCTTGCCACGTGTCAACACTGGGTCTGATTCAGGGCCTTCTGGAGAGAAGCCCAAGCAAGACGCGCCCCTAGGAGCGTCTGGACACATGTCAACACTGGGTCTGACAGAGGGCCTCCAGGAGAGAGGCCCAAGCAAGACGCGCCCCGAAGAATGTCTTGCCACATGACACCACTGGGTCTGACTGAGCGCCTCCATGAGAGAGGCCCAAGCAAGACGATCCCCGAGGAGCGTCAGGCCACATGCCACTACTCAGTCTGACTCAGCGCCTCCAGGAGAGAGGCCCAAGCAAGACGCGCACCGAGGAGCGTCTTGCCACGTGTTAACACTGGGTCTGATTGAGGGCCTTCTGGAGAGAGGCCCAAGCAAGACGCGCCCCGAGGAGCGTCTTGCCACGTGTCAACACTGGGTCTGATTGAGGGCCTTCTGCAGAGAAGCCCAAGCAAGACACGCCCCGAGGAGCGTCTTGCCACATGTCAACAATGGGTCTTACTGAGGGCCTCCAGGAGAGAGGCCAAAGCAAGACACGCCCCGAGGAGCGTCTTGCCACATGTCACCACTGGGTCTGACTGAGCGCCTCCTTGAGAGAGGCCCAAGCAAGATGATCCCCGAGGAGCGTCAGGCCACATGTCACTACTCAGTCTGACTCAGCGCCTCCAGGAGAGAGGCCCAAGCAAGACGCGCACCGAGGAGCGTCTTGCCACGTGTCAACACTGGGTCTGATTGAGGGCCTTCTGGAGAGAGGCCCAAGCAAGACGAGCCCCGAGGAGCGTCTTGCCACATGTCAACACTGGGTCTGACTGAGTGCCTCCATGAGAGAAGCCCCAGCAAGATGCGCCCCGAGGAGCGTCTTGCCACATGTCAGCACTCGGTCTGACTGAGCGCCTCCAGGAGAGAGGCCCAAGCAAGACGCGCCCCGGGGAGCGTATTGCCACATGTCAACAATGGGTCTGACTGAGGGCCTCCAGGAGAGAAGCCAAAGCAAGACGCGCCCCGAGGAGCGTCTTGCCACATGTCAACACTGGGTCTGACTGAGCGCCTCCAGGAGAGAGGCCCAAGCAAGACGCGCCCCGAGGAGCGTCTTGCCACATGTCAACACTGGGTCTGACTGAGCGCCTCCAGGCGAGAGGCCCAAGCAAGATGCGCCCCGAGGAGCGTCTTGCCACATGTCAACACTGGGTCTGACTGAGCGCCTCCAGGAGAGAGGCCCAAGCAAGACGCGCCCCGAGGAGCGTCTTGCCACAGGTCAGAACTGGGTCTGACTGAGCGCCTCCAGGAGAGAGTCCCCAGCAAGACGCACCCCGAGGAGCGTCTTGCCTTATGACAGCACTCGGTCTGACTGAGCACCTCCAGGAGAGAGGCCCAAGCAAGACGTGCACCGAGGAGCGTCTTGTCACATGTCAACACTGGGTCTGTCTGAGCGCCTCCAGGAGAGAAGCCCAAGCAAGACGCGCCCCGAGGAGCTTCTTGCCACATGTCAACAATGGGTCTGACTGAGGGCCTCCAGGAGAGAAGACCAAGCAAGATGCGCGCTGAGGAGCGTCTTGACACATGTCAACACTGGGTCTGACAGAGGGCCTCCAAGAGAGAGGCCCAAGCAAGACGCGCACCGAGGAGTGTCTTGCCACATATCACCACTGGGTCTGACTGAGCGCCTCCAGGAGAGAGGCCCAAGCAAGACGCGCCCCGAGGAGCGTCAGGCCACATGTCACTACTCAGTCTGACTGAGCGCTTCCAGGAGAGAGGCCCAAGCAAGACGCGCCCCGAGGAACGTCTTGCCACGTGTCAACACTGGGTCTGATTGAGGGCCTTCTGGAGAGAGGCCCAATCAAGATGCGCCCCGAGGAGCGTCTTGCCACATGTCAACAATGGGTCTGACTGAGGGCCTCCAGGAGAGAAGCCCAAGCAAGACGCGCCCCGAGGAGCGTCTTGCCACATGTCACCTCTGGTTCTGACTGAGCGCCTCCAGGAGAGAGGCCCAAGCAAGACGTGCCCCGAGGAGCGTCTTGTCATATGTCAACACTGGGTCTGTCTGAGCGCCTCCAGGAGAGAAGCCCAAGCAAGACGCGCCCCGACGAGCGTCAGGCCACATGTCACTAATCAGTCTGACTGAGCGCCTCCAGGAGAGAGGCCCAAGCAAGACGCGCCCCGAGGAGCGTCTTGCCACGTGTCAACACTGGGTCTGATTGAGGGCCTTCTGGAGAGAGGCCCTAGCAAGACGCGCCCCGAGGAGTGTCTTGCCACGTGTAAACACTGGGTCTGATTGAGGGCCTCCAGGAGAGAAGCCCAAGCAAGACGCGCCCCGAGGAGCGTCTTGCCACATGTCAACACTGGGTCTGACTGAGCGCCTCCAGGCGAGAGGCCCAAGCAAGAGCGCCCCGAGGAGCGTCTTGACACATGTCAACACTGGGTCTGACAGAGGGCCTCCAGGAGAGAGGCCCAAGCAAGACGCGCCCCGAGGAGTGTCTTGCCACATATCACCACTGGGTCTGACTGAGCGCCTCCAGGAGAGAGGCCCAAGCAAGACGCGCCCCGAGGAGCGTCAGGCCACATTGTCACTACTCGGTCTGACTGAGCGCCTCCAGGAGAGAGGCCCAAGCAAGACGCGCCCCGAGGAACGTCTTGCCACGTGTCAACACTGGGTCTGATTGAGGGCCTTCTGGAGAGAGCCCCAAGCAAGATGCGCCCCGAGGAGCGTCTTGCCACATGTCAACAATGGGTCTGACTGAGGGCCTCCAGGAGAGAAGCCCAAGCAAGACGCGCCCCGAGGAGCGTCTTGCCACATGTCAACACTGGGTCTGACTGAGCGCCTCCAGGCGAGAGGCCCAAGCAAGACGCGCCCCGAGGAGCGTCTTGCCACATGTCAACTCTGGGTCTGACTGAGCGCCTCAGGGAGAGAGGCCCAAGCAAGACGCGCCCCGAGGAGCGTCTTGCCACATGTCAACAATGGGTCTGACAGAGGGCCTCCAGGAGAGAGGCCCAAGCAAGACGCGCCCCGAAGAGTGTCTTGCCACATGTGACCACTGGGTCTGACTGAGCGCCTTCATGAGAGAGGCCCAAGCAAGACGCGCCCCGACGAGCGTCAGGCCACATGTCACTACTCAGTCTGACTGAGCGCCTCCAGGAGAGAGGCCCAAGCAAGACGCGCCCCGAGGAGCGTCTTGCCACGTGTCAACACTGGGTCTGATTGAGGGCCTTCTGGAGAGAGGCCCTAGCAAGACGCGCCCCGAGGAGCGTCTTGCCACGTGTCAACACTGGGTCTGATTGAGGGCCTCCAGGAGAGAAGCCCAAGCAAGACGCGCCCCGAGGAGCGTCTTGCCACATGTCAACACTGGGTCTGACTGAGCGCCTCCAGGCGAGAGGCCCAAGCAAGACGCGCCCCGAGGAGCGTCTTGACACATGTCAACACTGGGTCTGACAGAGGGCCTCCAGGAGAGAGGCCCAAGCAAGACGCGCCCCGAGGAGTGTCTTGCCACATGTCAGAACTGGGTCTGACTGAGCGCCTCCAGGAGAGAGTCCCCAGCAAGACGCGCCCCGAGGAGCGTCTTGCCTTATGACAGCACTCGGTCTGACTGAGCGCCTCCAGGAGAGAGGCCCAAGCAAGACGTGCACCGAGGAGCATCTTGTCACATGTCAACACTGGGTCTGTCTGAGCGCCTCCAGGAGAGAAGCCCAAGCAAGACGCGCCCCGAGGAGCGTCTTGCCACATGTCAACAATGGGTCTGACTGAGGGCCTCCAGGAGAGAAGCCCAAGCAAGACGCGCCCCGAGGAGCGTCTTGACACATGTCAACACTGGGTCTGACAGAGGGCCTCCAGGAGAGAGGCCCAAGCAAGACGCGCCCCGAGGAGTGTCTTGCCACATGTCACCACTGGGTCTGACTGAGCGCCTCCAGGAGAGAGTCCCAAGCAAGACGCGCCCCGAGGAGCGTCAGGCCACATGTCACTACTCAGTCTGACTGAGCGCCTCCAGGAGAGAGGCCCAAGCAAGACGCGCCCCGAGGAACGTCTTGCCACGTGTCAACACTGGGTCTGATTGAGGGCCTTCTGGAGAGAGGCCCAAGCAAGATGCGCCCCGAGGAGCGTCTTGCCACATGTCAACAATGGGTCTGACTGAGGGCCTCCAGGAGAGAAGCCAAAGCAAGACGCGCACCGAGGAGCGTCTTGCCACATGTCACCTCTGGTTCTGACTGAGCGCCTCCAGGAGAGAAGCCCAAGCAAGACGCGCCCCGAGGAGCGTCTTGCCACATGTCAACAATGGGTCTGACTGAGGGCCTCCAGGAGAGAAGCCCAAGCAAGACGCGCCCCGAGGAGCGTCTTGACACATGTCAACACTGGGTCTGACAGAGGGCCTCCAGGAGAGAGGACCAAGCAAGACGCGCCCCGAAGAGTGTCTTGCCACATGTCACCACTGGGTCTGACTGAGCGCCTCCATGAGAGAGGCCCAAGCAAGACGCGCCCCGAGGAGCGTCAGGCCACATGTCACTACTCAGTCTGACTGAGCGCCTCCAGGAGAGAGGCCCAAGCAAGACGCGCCCCGAGGAGCGTCTTGCCACGTGTCAACACTGGGTCAGATTGAGGGCCTTCTGGAGAGAGGCCCTAGCAAGACGCGCCCCGAGGAGCGTCTTGCCATGTGTCAACACTGGGTCTGATTGAGGGCCTTCTGGAGAGAGGCCAAGCAAGACACGCCCCGATGAGCGTCTTGCCTTATGTCAGCACTCGGTCTGACTGAGCGCCTCCAGGAGAGTGGCCCAAGCAAGACGCGCCCCGAGGAGCTTCTTGCCACATGTCAACGATGGGTCTGACTGAGGGCCTCCAGGAGAGAAGCCCAATCAAGACGCGCCCCGAGGAGCGTCTTGCAACATGTCAACACTGGGTCTGACGGAGGGCCTCCAGGAGAGAGGCCCTAGCAAGATACGCCCCGAGGAGCATCTTGCCACATGTCACCTCTGGTTCTGACTGAGTGCCTCCAGGAGAGAGGCCCAAGCAAGACGCGCCCCGAGGAGTGTCTTGCCACGTGTCAACACTGGGTCTGATTGAGGGCCTTCTGGAGAGAGGCCCAAAAATGATGCGCCCCGAGGAGCGTCAGGCCACATGTCACTATTCAGTCTGACTGAGCGCCTCCAGGAGAGAGGCCCAAGCAAGACGCGCCCCGAGGAACGTCTTACCACATGTCAACACTGGGTCTGATTGAGGGCCTTCTGGAGAGAGGCCCAAGCAAGACGCGCCCCAAGGAGCGTCTTGCCACGTGTCAACACTGGGTCTGACTGAGCACCTCCAGGAGAGAGGCCCAAGCAAGACGCGCCCCGAGGAGCGTCTTGCCACATGTCACCACTGGGTCTGACTGAGCGCCTCCAGGAGAGAGGCCCAAGCAAGACGCGCCCCGAGGAGCGTCTTGCCACGTTTCACCACTGGGTCTGACTGAGCGCCTCCAGGAGAGAGGCCCAAGCAATACGAGCCCCGAGGAGCGTCTTGCCACATGTCAACACTGGGTCTGACTGAGTGCCTCCATGAGAGAAGCCCCAGCAAGACGCGCCCCGAGGAGCGTCTTGCCACATGTCAGCACTCGGTCTGACTGAGCGCCTCCAGGAGAGAGGCCCAAGCAAGACGCGCCCCGAGGAGCTTCTTGCCACATGTCACTACTCGTTCTGACTGAGCGCCTCCAGGAGAGAGGCCCAAGCAAGACGCGCCCCGAGGAGCGTCTTGCCACATGTCAACAATGGGTCTGACTGAGGGCCTCCAGGAGAGAAGCCCAAGCAAGACGCGCCCCGAGGAGCGTCTTGCCACATGTCAACACTGGGTCTGACTGAGCGCCTCCAAGCGAGAGGCCCAAGCAAGACGCGCCCCGAGGATCATCTTGCCACATGTCAACACTGGGTCTGACTGAGCGCCTCCAGGAGAGAAGCCCAAGCAAGACGCGCCCCGAGGAGCGTCTTGCCACATGTCAGAACTGGGTCTGACTGAGCGCCTCCAAGCGAGAGGCCCAAGCAAGACGCGCCCCGAGGATCATCTTGCCACATGTCAACACTGGGTCTGACTGAGCGCCTCCAGGAGAGAAGCCCAAGCAAGACGCGCCCCGAGGAGCGTCTTGCCACATGTCAGAACTGGGTCTGACTGAGCGCCTCCAGGAGAGAGGCCCAAGCAAGACGTGCACCGAGGAGCGTCTTGTCACATGTCAACACTGGGTCTGTCTGAGCTCCTCCAGGAGAGAAGCCCAAATAAGACGCGCCCCGAGGAGCGTCTTGCCACATGTCAACAATGGGTCTGACTGAGGGCCTCCAGGAGAGAAGCCCAAGCAAGACGCGCCCCGAGGAGCGTCTTGACACATGTCAACACTGGGTCTGACAGAGGGCCTCCAGGAGAGAGGCGCAAGCAAGACGCGCCCGAGGAGTGTCTTGCCACATGTCACCACTGGGTCTGACTGAGCGCCTCCAGGAGAGAGGCCCAAGCAAGACGCGCCCCGAGGAGCGTCAGGCCACATGTCACTACTCAGTCTGACTGAGCGCCTCCAGGAGAGAGGCCCAAGCAAGACGCGCCCCGAGGAACGTCTTGCCACGTGTCAACACTGGGTCTGATTCAGGGCCTTCTGGAGAGAAGCCCAAGCAAGACGCGCCCCTAGGAGCGTCTGGACACATGTCAACACTGGGTCTGACAGAGGGCCTCCAGGAGAGAGGCCCAAGCAAGACGCGCCCCGAAGAATGTCTTGCCACATGACACCACTGGGTCTGACTGAGCGCCTCCATGAGAGAGGCCCAAGCAAGACGATCCCCGAGGAGCGTCAGGCCACATGCCACTACTCAGTCTGACTCAGCGCCTCCAGGAGAGAGGCCCAAGCAAGACGCGCACCGAGGAGCGTCTTGCCACGTGTTAACACTGGGTCTGATTGAGGGCCTTCTGGAGAGAGGCCCAAGCAAGACGCGCCCCGAGGAGCGTCTTGCCACGTGTCAACACTGGGTCTGATTGAGGGCCTTCTGCAGAGAGGCCCAAGCAAGACGCGCCCCGAGGAGCGTCTTGCCACATGTCAACAATGGGTTTGACTGAGGGCCTCCAGGAGAGAAGCCCAAGCAAGACACGCCCCGAGGAGCGTCTTGCCACATGTCAACAATGGGTCTTACTGAGGGCCTCCAGGAAAGAGGCCAAAGCAAGACACGCCCCGAGGAGCGTCTTGCCACATGTCACCACTGGGTCTGACTGAGCGCCTCCTTGAGAGAGGCCCAAGCAAGATGATCCCCGAGGAGCGTCAGGCCACATGTCACTACTCAGTCTGACTCAGCGCCTCCAGGAGAGAGGCCCAAGCAAGACGCGCACCGAGGAGCGTCTTGCCACGTGTCAACACTGGGTCTGATTGAGGGCCTTCTGGAGAGAGGCCCAAGCAAGACGCGCCCCGAGGAGCGTCTTGCCACGTGTCAACACTGGGTCTGATTGAGGGCCTTCTGCAGAGAGGCCCAAGCAAGACGCGCCCCGAGGAGCGTCTTGCCACATGTCAACAATGGGTTTGACTGAGGGCCTCCAGGAGAGAAGCCCAAGCAAGACACGCCCCGAGGAGCGTCTTGCCACATGTCAACAATGGGTCTTACTGAGGGCCTCCAGGAGAGAGGCCAAAGCAAGACACGCCCCGAGGAGCGTCTTGACACATGTCAACACTGGGTCTGACAGTGGGCCTCCAGGAGAGAGGCCCAAGCATGACGCGCCCCGAGGAGTGTCTTGCCACATGTCACCACTGGGGCTGACTGAGCGCCTCCAGGAGAGAGGCCCAAGCAAGACGCGCCCCGAGGAGCGTCAGGCCACATGTCAACACTGGGTCTGACTGAGCGCCTCCATGAGAGAGGCCCAAGCAAGACGTGCCCCGATGAGAGTCTTGCCACATGTCAACACTGGGTCTGACTGAGCGCCTCCAGGAGAGAGGCCCAAGCAACAAGCGCCCCGGGGAGAGTCTTGCCACATGTAAACACTGGGCCTGACTGAGCGCCTCCAGGAGAGAGGCCCAAGCAAGAAGCGCCCCGAGGAGCGTCTTGCCACATGTCAACAATGGGTCTGACTGAGGGCCTCCAGGAGAGAAGCCCAAGCAAGACGCGCCCCGAGGAGCGTCTTGCCACATGTCAACAATGGGTCTGACTGAGCGCCTCCAGGAGAGAGGCCCAAGTAAGACGCGCCCCGAGGAGCGTCTTGCCACATGTCAACACTGGGTCTGACTGAGCGCCTCCAGGAGAGAGGCCCAAGCAAGACGCGCCCCGAGGAGTGTCTTGCCACATGTCAACACTGGGTCTGACTGAGCGCCTCCAGGAGAGAGGCCCAAGTAAGAAGCGCCCCGAGGAGCGTCTTGCCACATGTCAACACTGGGTCTGACTGAGCGCCTCCAGGAGAGAGGCCCAAGCAAGACGCACACCGAGGAGCGTCTTGCCACATGTCAGCACTCGGTCTGACTGAGCGCCTCCAGGAGAGAGGCCCAAGCAAGACGCGCCCCTTGGAGCGTCTTGCCACATGTCAACACTGGGTCTGACAGAGGGCCTCCAGGAGAGAGGCCCAACCAAGACGCGCCCCGAGGAGCGTATTGCCACATGTCAACAATGGGTCTGACTGAGCGCCTCCAGGAGAGAGGCCCAAGCAAGACGTGCCCCGAGGAGCATCTTGCCACATGTCAACACTGGGTCTGACTGAGCGCCTCCAGGAGAGAGGCCCAAGGAAGAAGCGCCCCGAGGAGCGTCTTGCCACATGTCAACAATGGGTCTGACTGAGCGCCTCCAGGAATGAGGCCCAAGCAAGACGCGCCCCGAGGAGCGTCTTGACACTTGTCAACACTGGGTCTGACTGAGGGCCTCCATGAGAGAGGCCCAAGCAAGACGCGCCCCGAGGAGCGTCTTGCCACATGTCAACACTGGGTCTGACAGAGGGCCTCCAGGAGAGAGGCCCAAGCAAGACGCGCCCCGAGGAGTGTCTTGCCACATGTCAACACTGGGTCTGACTGAGCGCCTCCAGGAGAGAGGCCCAAGCAAGACACGCCCCGAGGAGCGTCTTGACACATGTCAACACTGGGTCTGACTGAGGGCCTCAATGAGAGAAGCCCAAGCAAGACGCGCCCCGAGGAGCGTCTTGCCACATGTCAACACTGGGTCTGACAGAGGGCCTCCAGGAGAGAGGCCCAAGCAATACGTGCCCCGAGGAGCGTCTTGCCACATGTCACCACTGGGTCTGACTGAGCGCCTCCAGGAGAGAGGCCCAAGTAAGACGCGCCGCGAGGAGCGTCTTGCCACATGTCACCACTGGGTCTGACTGAGCGCCTCCAGGAGAGAGGCCCAAGCAAGACGCGCCCCGAGGAGCGTCTTGCCACATGTCAACACTGGGTTTGACTGAGCGCCTCCAGGAGAGAGGCCCAAGCAAGACGTTCCCCGAGCAGCGTCTTGCCACATGTCAACACTGGGTCTGACTGAGCGCCTCCAGGAGAGAGGCCCAAGCAAGAAGCGCCCCGAGGAGCGTCTTGCCTCTTGTCAACAATGGGTCTGACTGAGGGCTTCCAGGAGAGAAGCCCAAGCAAGACGCGCCCCGAGGAGCGTCTTGCCACATGTCAACAATGGGTCTGACTGAGTGCCTCCAGGAGAGAGGCCCAAGCAAGACGCGCCCCGAGGAGCGCCTTGACACTTGTCAACACTGGGTCTGACTGAGGGCCTCCATGAGAGAGGCCCAAGCAAGACACGCCCCGAGGAGCGTCTTGCCACATGTCAACACTGGGTCTGACAGAGGGCCTCCAGGAGAGAGGCCCAAGCAAGACTCGCCCCGAGGAGTGTCTTGCCACATGTCACCACTGGGTCTGACTGAGCGCCTCTAGGAGAGAGGCCCAAGCAAGACGCGCCCCGAGGAGCGTCATGCCACATGTCACTACTCGGTTTGACTGAGCGCCTCCAGGAGAGAGGCCCAAGCAAGACGCGCCCCGAGAAGCGTCTTGCCACGTGTCAACACTGTGTCTGATTGAGGGCCTCCAGGAGAGAGGCCCAAGGAAGACGTGCCCCGAGGAGCGTCTTGCCACATGTCAACACTGGGTCCGACAGAGGACCTCCAGGAGAGAGGCCCAAGCAAGACACGCCCCGAGGAGCGTCTTGCCACATGTCAGCACTCGGTCTGACTGAGCGCCTCCAGGAGAGAGGCCCAAGCAAGATGCGCCCCGAGGAGCGTCTTGCCACATGTCAACACTGGGTCTGACTGAGCGCCTCCAGGAGAGAGGCCCAAGTAAGACGCGCCCCGAGGAGCGTCTTGCCACATGTCAACACTGGGTCTGACTGAGCGCCTCCAGGAGAGAGGCCCAAGCAAGACGAGCCCCGAGGAGCGTCTTGCCACGTGTCAACACTGGGTCTGATTGAGGGCCTCCAGGAGAGAGGCCCAAGCAAGACGTGCCCCGAGGAGCGTCTTGCCACATGTCACCACTGGGTCTGACTGAGCGGCTCCAGGAGAGAGGCCCAAGCAAGACGCGCCCCGAGGAGCGTCTTGCCACATGTCAGCACTGGGTCTGACTGAGAGCCTCCAGGAGAGAGGCCCAAGCAAGACGCGCCCCGAGGAGCGTCTTGCCACATGTCAACACTGGGTCTGACTGAGCGCCTCCAGGAGAGAGGCCCAAGTAAGACGCGCCCCGAGGAGCGTCTTGCCACATGTCAACACTGGGTCTGACTGAGCGCCTCCAGGAGAGAGGCCCAAGCAAGACGCGCCCCGAGGAGCGTCTTGACACTTGTCAACACTGGGTCTGACTGAGGGCCTCCATGAGAGAGGCCCAAGCAAGACGCGCCCAGAGAAGCGTCTTGCTATATGTCAACACTGGGTCTGACAGAGGGCCTCCAGGAGAGAGGCCCAAGCAAGACGCGCCCCGAGGAGTGTCTTGCCACATGTCACCACTGGGTCTGACTGAGCGCCTCTAGGAGAGAGGCCCAAGCAAGATGCGCCCCGAGGAGCGTCATGCCACATGTCACTACTCGGTCTGACTGAGCGCCTCCAGGAGAGAGGCCCAAGCAAGACGCGCACCGAGGAGCGTCTTGCCACATGTCAACACTGGGTCTGACAGAGGGCCTCCAGGAGAGAGGCCCAACCAAGACGCGTTCCGAGGAGCGTCTTGCCACATGTCAACACTGGGTCTGACTGAGCGCCTCCAGGAGAGAGGCCCAAGCAAGACGTGCCCCGAGGAGCATCTTGCCACATGTCAACACTGGGTCTGACTGAGTGCCTCCAGGAGAGAGGCCCAAGCAAGAAGCGCCCCGAGGAGGACCTTGCCACATGTCAACAATGGGTCTGTCTGAGGGCCTCCAGGAGAGAAGCCCAAGCAAGACGCGCCCCGAGGAGGAGTCTTGCCACATGTCAACAATGGGTCTGACTGAGCGCCTCCAGGAATGAGGCCCAAGCAAGACGCGCCCCGAGGAGCGTCTTGACACTTGTCAACACTGGGTCTGACTGAGGGCCTCCATGAGAGAGGCCCAAGCAAGACGTGCCCCGAGGAGCGTCTTGCCACATGTCAACACTGGGTCTGACAGAGGGCCTCCAGGAGAGAGGCCCAAGCAATACGTGCCCCGAGGAGCGTCTTGCCATATGTCACCACTGGGTCTGACTGAGCGCTTCCAGGAGAGAGCCCCAAGTATGACGCGCCGCGAGGAGCGTCTTGCCACATGTCACCACTGGGTCTGACTGAGCGCCTCCAGGAGAGAGGCCCAAGCAAGACGCGCCCCGAGGAGCGTCTTGCCACATGTCAACACTGGGTTTGACTGAGCGCCTCCAGGAAAGAGGCCCAAGCAAGACGTGCCCCGAGGAGCGTCTTGCCACATGTCAACACTGGGTCTGACTGAGTGCCTCCAGGAGAGAGGCCCAAGCAAGAAGCGCCCCGAGGAGCGTCTTGCCTCTTGTCAACAATGGGTCTGACTGAGGGCCTCCAGGAGAGAAGCCCAAGCAAGACGCGCCCCGAGGAGCGTCTTGCCACATGTCAACAATGGGTCTGACTGAGTGCCTCCAGGAGAGAGGCCCAAGCAAGACGCGCCCCGAGGAGCGTCTTGACACTTGTCAACACTGGGTCTGACTGAGGGCCTCCATGAGAGAGGCCCAAGCAAGACACGCCCCGAGGAGCGTCTTGCCACATGTCAACACTGGGTCTGACAGAGGGCCTCCAGGAGAGAGGCCCAAGCAAGACTCGCCCCGAGGAGTGTCTTGCCACATGTCACCACTGGGTCTGACTGAGCGCCTCTAGGAGAGAGGCCCAAGCAAGACGCGCCCCGAGGAGCGTCATGTCACTACTCGGTTTGACTGAGCGCCTCCAGGAGAGAGGCCCAAGCAAGACGCGCCCCGAGGAGCGTCTTGCCACGTGTCAACACTGGGTCTGATTGAGCGCCTCTAGGAGAGAGGCCCAAGCAAGACGCGCCCCGAGGAGCGTCATGTCACTACTCGGTTTGACTGAGCGCCTCCAGGAGAGAGGCCCAAGCAGGACGCGCCCCGAGGAGCGTCTTGCCACATGTCAACACTGGGTCTGACAGAGGGCCTCCAGGAGAGAGGCCCAAGCAAGACGCGCCCCGAGGAGCGTCTTGCCACATGTCAGCACTCGGTCTGACTGAGCGCCTCCAGGAGAGAGGCCCAAGTAAGACGCGCCCCGAGGAGCGTCGTGCCACGTGTCAACACTGGGTCTGACTGAGCGCCTCCAGGAGAGAGGCCCAAGTAAGACGCGCCCCGAGGAGCGTCTTGCCACATGTCAGCACTCGGTCTGACTGAGCGCCTCCAGGAGAGAGGCCCAAGCAAGACGCGCCCCGAGGAGCGTCTTGCCACATGTCACCACTGGGTCTGACTGAGAGCCTCCAGGAGAGAGGCCCAAGCAAGACGCGCCCCGAGGAGCGTCTTGCCACATGTCAACACTGGGTCTGACTGAGCGCCTCCAGGAGAGAGGCCCAAGTAAGACGCGCCCCGAGGAGCGTCTTGCCACATGTCAACACTGGGTCTGACTGAGCGCCTCCAGGAGAGAGGCCCAAGCAAGACGCGCCCCGAGGAGCGTCTTGACACTTGTCAACACTGGGTATGACTGAGGGCCTCCATGAGAGAGGCCCAAGCAAGACGCGCCCAGAGAAGCGTCTTGCTACATGTCAACACTGGGTCTGACAGAGGGCCTCCAGGAGAGAGGCCCAAGCAAGACGCGCCCCGAGGAGTGTCTTGCCACATGTCACCACTGGGTCTGACTGAGCGCCTCTAGGAGAGAGGCCCAAGCAAGACGCGCCCCGAGGAGCGTCATGCCTCATGTCACTACTCGGTCTGAATGAGCGCCTCCAGGAGAGAGGCCCAAGCAAGACGCGTCCCGAGGAGTGTCTTGACACTTGTTAACACTGGGTCTGACTGAGGGCCTCCATGAGAGAAGCCCAAGCAAGACGTGCCCCGAGGAGTGTCTTGCCACATGTCAACACTGGGTCTGACAGAGGGCCTCCAGGAGAGAGGCCCAAGCAATATGCGCCCCGAGGAGCGTCTTGCCATATGTCACCACTGGGTCTGACTGAGCGCCTCCAGGAGAGAGGCCCAAGCAAGACACGCCCCGAGGAGCGTCTTGCCACATGTCAGCACTCGGTCTGACTGAGCGCCTCCAGGAGAGAGAGCCAAGCAAGACGCGCCCCTAGGAGCGTCTTGCCACATGTCAACACTGGGTCTAACAGAGGGCCTCCAGGAGAGAGGCCCAAGCAAGACGCGCCCCGAGGAGTGTCTTGCCACATGTCAACACTGGGTCTGACAGAGGGCCTCCAGGAGAGAGGCCCAAGCAAGACGCGCCCCGAGGAGCGTCTTGCCACATGTCACCACTGGGTCTGACTGAGAGCCTCCAGGAGAGAGGCCCAAGCAAGACGCGCCCCGAGGAGCGTCTTGCCACATGTCAACACTGGGTCTGACTGAGCGCCTCCAGGAGAGAGGCCCAAGTAAGACGCGCCCCGAGGAGCGTCTTGCCACATGTCAACACTGGGTCTGACTGAGCGCCTCCAGGAGAGAGGCCCAAGCAAGACGCGCCCCGAGGAGCGTCTTGACACTTGTCAACACTGGGTATGACTGAGGGCCTCCATGAGAGAGGCCCAAGCAAGACGCGCCCAGAGAAGCATCTTGCTACATGTCAACACTGGGTCTGACAGAGGGCCTCCAGGAGAGAGGCCCAAGCAAGACGCGCCCCGAGGAGTGTCTTGCCACATGTCACCACTGGGTCTGACTGAGCGCCTCTAGGAGAGAGGCCCAAGCAAGACGCGCCCCGAGGAGCGTCATGCCTCATGTCACTACTCGGTCTGAATGAGCGCCTCCAGGAGAGAGGCCCAAGCAAGACGCGCCCCGAGGAGTGTCTTGACACTTGTTAACACTGGGTCTGACTGAGGGCCTCCATGAGAGAAGCCCAAGCAAGACGTGCCCCGAGGAGCGTATTGCCACATGTCAACACTGGGTCTAACAGAGGGCCTCCAGGAGAGAGGCCCAAGCAATATGCGCCCCGAGGAGCGTCTTGCCATATGTCACCACTGGGTCTGACTGAGCGCCTCCAGGAGAGAGGCCCAAGCAAGACACGCCCCGAGGAGCGTCTTGCCACATGTCAGCACTCGGTCTGACTGAGCGCCTCCAGGAGAGAGAGCCAAGCAAGACGCGCCCCTAGGAGCGTCTTGCCACATGTCAACACTGGGTCTAACAGAGGGCCTCCAGGAGAGAGGCCCAAGCAATACGCGCCCTGAGGAGCGTCTTGCCATATGTCACCACTGGGTCTGACTGAGCGCCTCCAGGAGAGAGGCCCAAGCAAGACGCGCCCCGAGGAGCGTCTTGCCAAATGTCAACACTGGGTCTGACTGAGCGCCTCCAGGAGAGAGGCCCAAGCAAGAAGCGCCCCGAGGAGCGTCTTGCCACATGTCAACAATGGGTCTGACTGAGCGCCTCCAGGAGAGAGGCCCAAGAAAGACGTGCCCCGAGGAGCGTCTTGACACTTGTCAACACTGGGTCTGACTGAGGGCCTCCAGGAGAGAAGCCCAAGCAAGACGCGCCCCGAGGAGTGTCTTGCCACATGGCAACACTGGGTCTGACAGAGGGCCTCCAGGAGAGAGGCCCACGCAACACGCGCCCGGAGGAGCATCTTGCCATATGTCACCACTGGGTCTGACTGAGCGCCTCCAGGAGAGAGGCCCAAGCAAGACGCGCACCGAGGAGCGTCTTGCCACATGTCAGCACTCGGTCTGACTGAGCGCCTCCAGGAGAGAGGCCCAAGCAAGACGTGCCCCGAGGAGCGTCTTGACACTTGTCAACACTGAGTCTGACTGAGGGCCTCCAGGAGAGAAGCCCAAGCAAGACGTGCCCCGAGGAGCGTCTTGCCACATGTCAACACTGGGTCTGACTGAGCGCCTCCAGGAGAGAAGCCCAAGCAAGACGCGCCCCGAGGAGCGTCTTGCCACATGTCAACAATGGGTCTGACTGAGCGCCTCCAGGAATGAGGCCCAAGCAAGACGCGCCCCGAGGAGCGTCTTGACACTTGTCAACACTGGGTCTGACTGAGGGCCTCCATGAGAGAGGCCCAAGCAAGACGCGCCCCGAGGAGCGTCTTGCCACATGTCAACACTGGGTCTGACAGAGCGCCTCCAGGAGAGAGGCCCAAGCAAGACGCGCCCCGAGGAGTGTCTTGCCACATGTCAACACTGGGTCTGACTGAGCGCCTCCAGGAGAGAGGCCCAAGCAAGACACGCCCCGAGGAGCGTCTTGACACATGTCAACACTGGGTCTGACTGAGGGCCTCAATGAGAGAAGCCCAAGCAAGACGCGCCCCGAGGAGCGTCTTGCCACATGTCAACACTGGGTCTGACAGAGGGCCTCCAGGAGAGAGGCCCAAGCAATACGTGCCCCGAGGAGCGTCTTGCCACATGTCACCACTGGGTCTGACTGAGCGCCTCCAGGAGAGAGGCCCAAGTAAAACGCGCCCCGAGGAGCGTCTTGACACATGTCACCACTGGGTCTGACTGAGCGCCTCCAGGAGAGAGGCCCAAGTAGGACATGCCCCGAGGAGCGTCTTGCCACATGTCAACACTGGGTCTGACTGAGCGCCTCCAGGAGAGAGGCCCAAGCAATATGCGCCCCGAGGAGCGTCTTGCCATATGTCACCACTGGGTCTGACTGAGCGCCTCCAGGAGAGAGGCCCAAGCAAGACACGCCCCGAGGAGCGTCTTGCCACATGTCAAAACTGGGTCTAACAGAGGGCCTCCAGGAGAGAGGCCCAAGCAAGACGCGCCCCGAGGAGTGTCTTGCCACATGTCAACACTGGGTCTGACAGAGGGCCTCCAGGAGAGAGGCCCAAGCAATACGCGCCCTGAGGAGCGTCTTGCCATATGTCACCACTGGGTCTGACTGAGCGCCTCCAGGAGAGAGGCCAAAGCAAGACGCGCCCCGAGGAGCGTCTTGCCAAATGTCAACACTGGGTCTGACTGAGCGCCTCCAGGAGAAAGGCCCAAGCAAGAAGCGCCCCGAGGAGCGTCTTGCCACATGTCAACAATGGGTCTGACTGAGCGCCTCCAGGAGAGAGGCCCAAGAAAGACGTGCCCCGAGGAGCGTCTTGACACTTGTCAACACTGGGTCTGAATGAGGGCCTCCAGGAGAGAAGCCCAAGCAAGACGCGCCCCGAGGAGTGTCTTGCCACATGTCAACACTGGGTCTGACAGATGGCCTCCAGGAGAGAGGCCCACGCAACACGCGCCCCGAGGAGCGTCTTGCCATACGTCACCACTGGGTCTGACTGAGCGCCTCCAGGAGAGAGGCCCAAGAAAGACGTGCCCCGAGGAGCGTCTTGCCACATGTCAGCACTCGGTCTGACTGAGCGCCTCCAGGAGAGAGGCCCAAGCAAGACGTGCCCTGAGGAGCGTCTTGACACTTGTCAACACTGGGTCTGACTGAGGGCCTCCAGGAGAGAAGCCCAAGCAAGACGTGCCCCGAGGAGCGTCTTGCCACATGTCACCACTGGGTCTGACTGAGCGCCTCTAGGAGAGTGGCCCAAGCAAGACGTGCCCCGAGGAGTGTCTTGCCACATGGCAACACTGGGTCTGACAGAGGGCCTCCAGGAGAGAGGCCCACGCAACACGCGCCCCGAGGAGCGTCTTGCCATATGTCACCACTGGGTCTGACTGAGCGCCTCCAGGAGAGAGGCCCAAGCAAGACGTGCCCCGAGGAGCGTCTTGACACTTGTCAACACTGGGTCTGACTGAGGGCCTCCAGGAGAGAAGCCCAAGCAAGACGTGCCCCGAGGAGCGTCTTGCCACATGTCACCACTGGGTCTGACTGAGCGCCTCTAGGAGAGAGGCCCAAGCAAGACGCGCCCCGAGGAGCGTCATGCCTCATGTCACTACTCGGTCTGACTGAGCGCCTCCATGAGAGAGGCCCAAGCAAGACGCGCCCCGAGGAGTGTCTTGACACTTGTTAACACTGGGTCTGACTGAGGGCCTCCATGAGAGAAGCCCAAGCAAGACGTGCCCCGAGGAGTGTCTTGCCACATGTCAACACTGGGTCTGACAGAGGGCCTCCAGGAGAGAGGCCCAAGCAATATGCGCCCCGAGGAGCGTCTTGCCATATGTCACCACTGGGTCTGACTGAGCGCCTCCAGGAGAGAGGCCCAAGCAAGACACGCCCCGAGGAGCGTCTTGCCACATGTCAGCACTCGGTCTGACTGAGCGCCTCCAGGAGAGAGAGCCAAGCAAGACGCGCCCCTAGGAGCGTCTTGCCACATGTCAACACTGGGTCTAACAGAGGGCCTCCAGGAGAGAGGCCCAAGCAAGACACGCCCCGAGGAGTGTCTTGCCACATGTCAACACTGGGTCTGACAGAGGGCCTCCAGGAGAGAGGCCCAAGCAATACGCGCCCTGAGGAGCGTCTTGCCATATGTCACCACTGGGTCTGACTGAGCGCCTCCAGGAGAGAGTCCCAAGCAAGACGCGCCCCGAGGAGCGTCTTGCCAAATGTCAACACTGGGTCTGACTGAGCGCCTCCAGGAGAGAGGCCCAAGCAAGAAGCGCCCCGAGGAGCGTCTTGCCACATGTCAACAATGGGTCTGACTGAGCGCCTCCAGGAGAGAGGCCCAAGAAAGACGTGCCCCGAGGAGCGTCTTGACACTTGTCAACACTGGGTCTGACTGAGGGCCTCCAGGAGAGAAGCCCAAGCAAGACGCGCCCCGAGGAGTGTCTTGCCACATGGCAACACTGGGTCTGACAGAGGGCCTCCAGGAGAGAGGCCCACGCAACACGCGCCCCGAGGAGCGTCTTGCCATATGTCACCACTGGGTCTGACTGAGCGCCTCCAGGAGAGAGGCCCAAGCAAGACGCGCACCGAGGAGCGTCTTGCCACATGTCAGCACTCGGTCTGACTGAGCGCCTCCAGGAGAGAGGCCCAAGCAAGACGTGCCCCGAGGAGCGTCTTGACACTTGTCAACACTGGGTCTGACTGAGGGCCTCCAGGAGAGAAGCCCAAGCAAGACGTGCCCCGAGGAGCGTCTTGCCACATGTCAACACTGGGTCTGACTGAGCGCCTCCAGGAGAGAAGCCCAAGCAAGACGCGCCCCGAGGAGCGTCTTGCCACATGTCAACAATGGGTCTGACTGAGCGCCTCCAGGAATGAGGCCCAGGCAAGACGCGCCCCGAGGAGCGTCTTGACACTTGTCAACACTGGGTCTGACTGAGGGCCTCCATGAGAGAGGCCCAAGCAAGATGCGCCCCGAGGAGCGTCTTGCCACATGTCAACACTGGGTCTGACAGAGCGCCTCCAGGAGAGAGGCCCAAGCAAGACGCGCCCCGAGGAGTGTCTTGCCACATGTCAACACTGGGTCTGACTGAGCGCCTCCAGGAGAGAGGCCCAAGCAAGACACGCCCCGAGGAGCGTCTTGACACATGTCAACACTGGGTCTGACTGAGGGCCTCAATGAGAGAAGCCCAAGCAAGACGCGCCCCGAGGAGCGTCTTGCCACATGTCAACACTGGGTCTGACAGAGGGCCTCCAGGAGAGAGGCCCAAGCAATACGTGCCCCGAGGAGCGTCTTGCCACATGTCACCACTGGGTCTGACTGAGCGCCTCCAGGAGAGAGGCCCAAGTAAAACGCGCCCCGAGGAGCGTCTTGCCACATGTCACCACTGGGTCTGACTGAGCGCCTCCAGGAGAGAGGCCCAAGCAAGACATGCCCCGAGGAGCGTCTTGCCACATGTCAACACTGGGTCTGACTGAGCGCCTCCAGGAGAGAGGCCCAAGCAATATGCGCCCCGAGGAGCGCCTTGCCATATGTCACCACTGGGTCTGACTGAGCGCCTCCAAGAGAGAGGCCCAAGCAAGACACGCCCCGAGGAGCGTCTTGCCACATGTCAAAACTGGGTCTAACAGAGGGCCTCCAGGAGAGAGGCCCAAGCAAGACGCGCCCCGAGGAGTGTCTTGCCACATGTCAACACTGGGTCTGACAGAGGGCCTCCAGGAGAGAGGCCCAAGCAATACGCGCCCTGAGGAGCGTCTTGCCATATGTCACCACTGGGTCTGACTGAGCGCCTCCAGGAGAGAGGCCCAAGCAAGACGCGCCCCGAGGAGCGTCTTGCCAAATGTCAACACTGGGTCTGACTGAGCGCCTCCAGGAGAGAGGCCCAAGCAAGAAGCGCCCCGAGGAGCGTCTTGCCACATGTCAACAATGGGTCTGACTGAGCGCCTCCAGGAGAGAGGCCCAAGAAAGACGTGCCCCGAGGAGCGTCTTGACACTTGTCAACACTGGGTCTGAATGAGGGCCTCCAGGAGAGAAGCCCAAGCAAGACGCGCCCCAAGGAGTGTCTTGCCACATGTCAACACTGGGTCTGACAGATGGCCTCCAGGAGAGAGGCCCACGCAACACGCGCCCCGAGGAGCGTCTTGCCATACGTCACCACTGGGTCTGACTGAGCGCCTCCAGGAGAGAGGCCCAAGCAAGACGCGCACCGAGGAGCGTCTTGCCACATGTCCGCACTCGGTCTGACTGAGCGCCTCCAGGAGAGAGGCCCAAGCAAGACGTGCCCCGAGGAGCGTCTTGACACTTGTCAACACTGGGTCTGACTGAGGGCCTCCAGGAGAGAAGCCCAAGCAAGACGTGCCCCGAGGAGCGTCTTGCCATATGTCAACACTGGGTCTGACTGAGCGCCTCCAGGAGAGAAGCCCAAGCAAGACGCGCCCCGAGGAGCGTCTTGCCACAAGTCAACAATGGGTCTGACTGAGCGCCTCCAGGAATGAGGCCCAAGCAAGACGTGCCCCGAGGAGCGTCTTGACACTTGTCAACACTGGGTCTGACTGAGGGCCTCCATGCGAGAGGCCCAAGCAAGACGCGCCCCGAGGAGCGTCTTGCCACATGTCAACACTGGGTCTGACAGAGCGCCTCCAGGAGAGAGGCCCAAGCAAGACGCGCCCCGAGGAGTGTCTTGCCACATGTCAACACTGGGTCTGACTGAGCGCCTCCAGGAGAGAGGCCCAAGCAAGACACGCCCCGAGGAGCGTCTTGACACATGTCAACACTGGGTCTGACTGAGGGCCTCAATGAGAGAAGCCCAAGCAAGACGCGCCCCGAGGAGCGTCTTGCCACATGTCAACTCTGGGTCTGACAGAGGGCCTCCAGGAGAGAGGCCCAAGCAATACGTGCCCCGAGGAGCGTCTTGCCACATGTCACCACTGGGTCTGACTGAGCGCCTCCAGGAGAGAGGCCCAAGCAAGACATGCCCCGAGGAGCGTCTTGCCACATGTCAACACTGGGTCTGACTGAGCGCCTCCAGGAGAGAGGCCCAAGCAAGACGTGCCCCGAGGAGCGTCTTGCCATATGTCAACACTGGGTCTGACTGAGCGCCTCCAGGAGAGAGGCCCAAGCAAGAAGCGCCCCGAGGAGCGTCTTGCCTCTTGTCAACAATGGGTCTGACTGAGGGCCTCCAGGAGAGAAGCCCAAGCAAGACGCGCCCCGAGGAGCGTCTTGCCACATGTCAACAATGGGTCTGACTGAGTGCCTCCAGGAGAGAGGCCCAAGCAAGACGCGCCCCGAGGAGCGTCTTGACACTTGTCAACACTGGGTCTGACTGAGGGCCTCCATGAGAGAGGCCCAAGCAAGACATGCCCCGAGGAGCGTCTTGCCACATGTCAACACTGGGTCTGACAGAGGGCCTCCAGGAGAGAGGCCCAAGCAAGACTCGCCCCGAGGAGTGTCTAGCCACATGTCACCACTGGGTCTGACTGAGCGCCTCTAGGAGAGAGGCCCAAGCAAGACGCGCCCCGAGGAGAGTCATGCCACATGTCACTACTCGGTTTGACTGAGCGCCTCCAGGAGAGAGGCCCAAGCAAGACGCGCCCCGAGGAGCGTCTTGCCACGTGTCAACATTGTGTCTGATTGAGGGCCTCCAGGAGAGAGGCCCAAGCAAGACGCACCCCGAGGAGCGTCTTGCCACATGTCAACACTGGGTCTGACAGAGGGCCTCCAGGAGAGAGGCCCAAGCAAGACGCGCCCCGAGGAGCGTCTTGCCACATGTCAGCACTCGGTCTGACTGAGCGCCTCCAGGAGAGAGGCCCAAGCAAGACGCGCCCCGAGGAGCGTCTTGCCACATGTCAACACTGGGTCGGACTGAGCGCCTCCAGGAGAGAGGCCCAAGTAAGACGCGCCCCGAGGAGCGTCTTGCCACATGTCAACACTGGGTCTGACTGAGCGCCTCCAGGAGAGAGGCCCAAGCAAGACGCGCCCCGAGGAGCGTCTTGCCACGTGTCAACACTGGGTCTGATTGAGGGCCTCCAGGAGAGAGGCCCAAGCAAGACGTGCCCCGAGGAGCGTCTTGCCACATGTGACCACTGGGTCTGACTGAGCGCCTCCAGGAGAGAGGCCCAATCAAGACGCGCCCCGAGGAGCGTCTTGCCACATGTCAGCACTCGGTCTCACTGAGCGCCTCCAGGAGAGACGCCCAAGCAAGACGTGCCCCGAGGAGCGTCTTGCCACATGTCACCACTGGGTCTGACTGAGAGCCTCCAGGAGAGAGGCCCAAGCAAGACGCGCCCCGAGGAGCGTCTTGCCACATGTCAACACTGGGTCTGACTGAGCGCCTCCAGGAGAGAGGCCCAAGTAAGACGCGCCCCGAGGAGCGTCTTGCCACATGTCAACACTGGGTCTGACTGAGCGCCTCCAGGAGAGAGGCCCAAGCAAGACGCGCCCCGAGAAGCGTCTTGACACTTGTCAACACTGGGTCTGACTGAGGGCCTCCATGAGAGAGGCCCAAGCAAGACGCGCCCAGAGAAGCGTCGTGCTACATGTCAACACTGGGTCTGACAGAGGGCCTCCAGGAGAGAGGCCCAAGCAAGACGCGCCCCGAGGAGTGTCTTGCCACATGTCACCACTGGGTCTGACTGAGCTCCTCTAGGAGAGAGGACCAAGCAAGACGCGCCCCGAGGAGCGTCATGCCACAGGTCACTACTCGGTCTGACTGAGCGCCTCCAGGAGAGAGGCCCAAGCAAGACGCGCCCCGAGGAGTGTCTTGACACTTGTTAACACTGGGTCTGACTGAGGGCCTCCATGAGAGAAGCCTAAGCAAGACGTGCCCCGAGGAGTGTCTTGCCACATGTCAACACTGGGTCTGACAGAGGGCCTCCAGGAGAGAGGCCCAAGCAAGACGCGCCCCGAGGAGCATCTTGCCATATGTCACCACTGGGTCTGACTGAGCGCCTCCAGGAGAGAGGCCCAAGCAAGACGCGCCCCTAGGAGCGTCTTGCCACATGTCAACACTGGGTCTGACAGAGGGCCTCCAGGAGAGAGGCCCAAGCAAGACGCGCCCCGAGGAGTGTCTTGCCACATGTCAACACTGGGTCTGACAGAGGGCCTCCAGGAGAGAGGCCCAAGCAATACGCGCCCTGAGGAGCGTCTTGCCATATGTCACCACTCGGTCTGACTGAGCACCTCCAGGAGAGAGGCCCAAGCAAGACGCCTCCCGAGGAGCGTCTTGACAAATGTCAACACTGGGTCTGACTGAGGGCCTCCAGGAGAGAAGCCCAAGCAAGACGTGCCCCGAGGAGCGTCTTGCCATATGTCAACACTGGGTCTGACTGAGCGCCTCCAGGAGAGAAGCCAAAGCAAGACGCGCCCCGAGGAGCGTCTTGCCACAAGTCAACAATGGGTCTGACTGAGCGCCTCCAGGAATGAGGCCCAAGCAAGACGTGCCCCGAGGAGCGTCTTGACACTTGTCAACACTGGGTCTGACTGAGGGCCTCCATGCGAGAGGCCCAAGCAAGACGCGCCCCGAGGAGCGTCTTGCCACATGTCAACACTGGTTCTGACTGAGCGCCTCCAGGAGAGAGGCCCAAGCAAGACGTGCCCCGAGGAGCGTCTTGACACTTGTCAACACTGGGTCTGACTGAGGGCCTCCAGGAGAGAAGCCCAAGCAAGACGTGCCCCGAGGAGCGTCTTGCCATATGTCAACACTGGGTCTGACTGAGCGCCTCCAGGAGAGAAGCCCAAGCAAGACGCGCCCCGAGGAGCGTCTTGCCACAAGTCAACAATGGGTCTGACTGAGCGCCTCCAGGAATGAGGCCCAAGCAAGACGTGCCCCGAGGAGCGTCTTGACACTTGTCAACACTGGGTCTGACTGAGGGCCTCCATGCGAGAGGCCCAAGCAAGACGCGCCCCGAGGAGCGTCTTGCCACATGTCAACACTGGGTCTGACAGAGCGCCTCCAGGAGAGAGGCCCAAGCAAGACGCGCCCCGAGGAGTGTCTTGCCACATGTCAACACTGGGTCTGACTGAGCGCCTCCAGGAGAGAAGCCCAAGCAAGACACGCCCCGAGGAGCGTCTTGACACATGTCAACACTGGGTCTGACTGAGGGCCTCAATGAGAGAAGCCCAAGCAAGACGCGCCCCGAGGAGCGTCTTGCCACATGTCAACTCTGGGTCTGACAGAGGGCCTCCAGGAGAGAGGCCCAAGCAATACGTGCCCCGAGGAGCGTCTTGCCACATGTCACCACTGGGTCTGACTGAGCGCCTCCAGGAGAGAGGCCCAAGTAAGACGCGCCCCGAGGAGCGTCTTGCCACATGTCACCACTGGGTCTGACTGAGCGCCTCCAGGAGAGAGGCCCAAGCAAGACATGCCCCGAGGAGCGTCTTGCCACATGTCAACACTGGGTCTGACTGAGCGCCTCCAGGAGAGAGGCCCAAGCAAGACGTGCCCCGAGGAGCGTCTTGCCATATGTCAACACTGGGTCTGACTGAGCGCCTCCAGGAGAGAGGCCCAAGCAAGAAGCGCCCCGAGGAGCGTCTTGCCTCTTGTCAACAATGGGTCTGACTGAGGGCCTCCAGGAGAGAAGCCCAAGCAAGACGCGCCCCGAGGAGCGTCTTGCCACATGTCAACAATGGGTCTGACTGAGTGCCTCCAGGAGAGAGGCCCAAGCAAGACGCGCCCCGAGGAGCGTCTTGACACTTGTCAACACTGGGTCTGACTGAGGGCCTCCATGAGAGAGGCCCAAGCAAGACATGCCCCGAGGAGCGTCTTGCCACATGTCAACACTGGGTCTGACAGAGGGCCTCCAGGAGAGAGGCCCAAGCAAGACTCGCCCCGAGGAGTGTCTAGCCACATGTCACCACTGGGTCTGACTGAGCGCCTCTAGGAGAGAGGCCCAAGCAAGACGCGCCCCGAGGAGAGTCATGCCACATGTCACTACTCGGTTTGACTGAGCGCCTCCAGGAGAGAGGCCCAAGCAAGACGCGCCCCGAGGAGCGTCTTGCCACGTGTCAACATTGTGTCTGATTGAGGGCCTCCAGGAGAGAGGCCCAAGCAAGACGCACCCCGAGGAGCGTCTTGCCACATGTCAACACTGGGTCTGACAGAGGGCCTCCAGGAGAGAGGCCCAAGCAAGACGCGCCCCGAGGAGCGTCTTGCCACATGTCAGCACTCGGTCTGACTGAGCGCCTCCAGGAGAGAGGCCCAAGCAAGACGCGCCCCGAGGAGCGTCTTGCCACATGTCAACACTGGGTCGGACTGAGCGCCTCCAGGAGAGAGGCCCAAGTAAGACGCGCCCCGAGGAGCGTCTTGCCACATGTCAACACTGGGTCTGACTGAGCGCCTCCAGGAGAGAGGCCCAAGCAAGACGCGCCCCGAGGAGCGTCTTGCCACGTGTCAACACTGGGTCTGATTGAGGGCCTCCAGGAGAGAGGCCCAAGCAAGACGTGCCCCGAGGAGCGTCTTGCCACATGTGACCACTGGGTCTGACTGAGCGCCTCCAGGAGAGAGGCCCAAGCAAGACGCGCCCCGAGGAGCGTCTTGCCACATGTCAGCACTCGGTCTCACTGAGCGCCTCCAGGAGAGACGCCCAAGCAAGACGTGCCCCGAGGAGCGTCTTGCCACATGTCACCACTGGGTCTGACTGAGAGCCTCCAGGAGAGAGGCCCAAGCAAGACGCGCCCCGAGGAGCGTCTTGCCACATGTCAACACTGGGTCTGACTGAGCGCCTCCAGGAGAGAGGCCCAAGTAAGACGCGCCCCGAGGAGCGTCTTGCCACATGTCAACACTGGGTCTGACTGAGCGCCTCCAGGAGAGAGGCCCAAGCAAGACGCGCCCCGAGAAGCGTCTTGACACTTGTCAACACTGGGTCTGACTGAGGGCCTCCATGAGAGAGGCCCAAGCAAGACGCGCCCAGAGAAGCGTCGTGCTACATGTCAACACTGGGTCTGACAGAGGGCCTCCAGGAGAGAGGCCCAAGCAAGACGCGCCCCGAGGAGTGTCTTGCCACATGTCACCACTGGGTCTGACTGAGCTCCTCTAGGAGAGAGGACCAAGCAAGACGCGCCCCGAGGAGCGTCATGCCACAGGTCACTACTCGGTCTGACTGAGCGCCTCCAGGAGGGAGGCCCAAGCAAGACGCGCCCCGAGGAGTGTCTTGACACTTGTTAACACTGGGTCTGACTGAGGGCCTCCATGAGAGAAGCCTAAGCAAGACGTGCCCCGAGGAGTGTCTTGCCACATGTCAACACTGGGTCTGACAGAGGGCCTCCAGGAGAGAGGCCCAAGCAAGACGCGCCCCGAGGAGCATCTTGCCATATGTCACCACTGGGTCTGACTGAGCGCCTCCAGGAGAGAGGCCCAAGCAAGACGCGCCCCTAGGAGCGTCTTGCCACATGTCAACACTGGGTCTGACAGAGGGCCTCCAGGAGAGAGGCCCAAGCAAGACGCGCCCCGAGGAGTGTCTTGCCACATGTCAACACTGGGTCTGACAGAGGGCCTCCAGGAGAGAGGCCCAAGCAATACGCGCCCTGAGGAGCGTCTTGCCATATGTCACCACTCGGTCTGACTGAGCACCTCCAGGAGAGAGGCCCAAGCAAGACGCCTCCCGAGGAGCGTCTTGACAAATGTCAACACTGGGTCTGACTTAGCGCCTCCAGGAGAGAGGCCCAAGCAAGAAGCGCCCCGAGGAGCGTCTTGCCACATGTCAACAATGGGTCTGACTGAGCGCCTCCAGGAGAGAGGCCCAAGAAAGACGTGCCCCGAGGAGCGTCTTGACACTTGTCCACACTGGGTCTGAATGAGGGCCTCCAGGAGAGAAGCCCAAGCAAGACGCGCCCCGAGGAGTGTCTTGCCACATGTCAACACTGGGTCTGACAGAGGGCCTCCAGGAGAGAGGCCCACGCAACACGCGCCCCGAGGAGCGTCTTGCCATATGTCACCACTGGGTCTGACTGAGCGCCTCCAGGAGAGAGGCCCAAGCAAGACGCGCACCGAGGAGCGTCTTGCCACATGTCAACACTGGGTCTGACTGAGGGCCTCCAGGAGAGAAGCCCAAGCAATACGCGCCCCGAGGAGTGTCTTGCCACATGTCACCACTGGGTCTGACTGAGCGCCTCCAGGAGAGAGGCCCAAGCAAGACGCGCCCCGAGGAGCGTCTTGCCACATGTCAGCACTCGGTCTGACTGAGCGCCTCCAGGAGAGAGGCCCAAGCAAGACGCGCCCCTAGGAGCGTCTTGCCGCATGTCAACACTGGGTCTGACTGAGCGCCTCCAGGAGAGAGGCCCAAGCAAGACGCGCCCCGAGGAGCGTCTTGCCACATGTCAACACTGGGTCTGACAGAGGGCCTCCAGGAGAGAGGCCCAAGTAAGACGCGCCCCGAGGAGCGTCTTGCCACATGTCAACACTGGGTCTGACTGAGCGCCTCCAGGAGAGAGGCCCAAGCAAGACGCGCACCGAGGAGCGTCTTGCCACATGTCAGCACTCGGTCTGACTGAGCGCCTCCAGGAGAGAGGCCCAAGCAAGACGCGCCCCGAGGAGTGTCTTGCCACATGTCAACACTGGGTCTGACTGAGCGCCTCCAGGAGAGAGGCCCAAGTAAGACGCGCCCCGAGGAGCGTCTTGCCACATGTCAACACTGGGTCTGACTGAGCGCCTCCAGAAGAGAGGCCCAAGCAAGACGCGCACCGAGGAGCGTCTTGCCACATGTCAGCACTCGGTCTGACTGAGCGGCTCCAGGAGAGAGGCCCAAGCAAGACGCGCCCCTTGGAGCGTCTTGCCACATGTCAACACTGGGTCTGACAGAGGTCCTCCAGGAGAGAGGCCCAACCAAGACGCGCCCCGAGGAGCATCTTGCCACATGTCAACACTGGGTCTGACTGAGCGCCTCCAGGAGAGAGGCCCAAGCAAGAAGCGCCCCGAGGAGCGTCTTGCCACATGTCAACAATGGGTCTGTCTGAGGGCTTCCAGGAGAGAAGCCCAAGCAAGACGCGCCCAGAGGAGCGTCTTGCCACATGTCAACAATGGGTCTGACTGAGCGCCTCCAGGAATGAGGCCCAAGCAAGACGCGCCCCGAGGAGCGTCTTGACACTTGTCAACACTGGGTCTGACTGAGGGCCTCCATGAGAGAGGCCCAAGCAAGACGCGCCCCGAGGAGCGTCTTGCCACATGTCAACACTGGGTCTGACAGAGGGCCTCCAGGAGAGAGGCCCAAGCAAGACGCGCCCCGAGGAGTGTCTTGCCACATGTCAACACTGGGTCTGACTTAGCGCCTCCAGGAGAGAGGCCCAAGCAAGACACGCCCCGAGGAGCGTCTTGACACATGTCAACACTGGGTCTGACTGAGGGCCTCAATGAGAGAAGCCCAAGCAAGACGCGCCCCGAGGAGCGTCTTGCCACATGTCAACACTGGGTCTGACAGAGGGCCTCCAGGAGAGAGGCCCAAGCAATACGTGCCCCGAGGAGCGTCTTGCCACATGTCACCACTGGGTCTGACTGAGCGCCTCCAGGAGAGAGGCCCAAGTAAGACGCGCCGCGAGGAGCGTCTTGCCACCTGTCACCACTGGGTCTGACTGAGCGCCTCCAGGAGAGAGGCCCAAGCAACACGCGCCCCGAGGAGCGTCTTGCCACATGTCAACACTGGGTTTGACTGAGCGCCTCCAGGAGAGAGGCCCAAGCAAGACGTGCCCCGAGGAGCGTCTTGCCACATGTCAACACTGGGTCTGACTGAGCGCCTCCAGGAGAGAGGCCCAAGCAAGACGCGCCCCGAGGAGTGTCTTGTTACATGTCAACACTGGGTCTGACTGAGCGCCTCCAGGAGAGAGGCCCAAGTAAGACGCGCCCCGAGGAGCGTCTTGCCACATGTCAACACTGGGTCTGACTGAGCGCCTCCAGGAGAGAGGCCCAAGCAAGACGCGCACCGAGGAGCGTCTTGCCACATGTCAGCACTCGGTCTGACTGAGCGCCTCCAGGAGAGAGGCCCAAGCAAGACGCGCCCCTTGGAGCGTCTTGCCACATGTCAACACTGGGTCTGACAGAGGTCCTCCAGGAGAGAGGCCCATCCAAGACGCGCCCCGAGGAGCATCTTGCCACATGTCAACACTGGGTCTGACTGAGGGCTTCCAGGAGAGAAGCCCAAGCAAGACGCGCCCAGAGGAGCGTCTTGCCACATGTCAACAATGGGTCTGACTGAGCGCCTCCAGGAATGAGGCCCAAGCAAGACGCGCCCCGAGGAGCGTCTTGACACTTGTCAACACTGGGTCTGACTGAGGGCCTCCATGAGAGAGGCCCAAGCAAGACGCGCCCCGAGGAGCGTCTTGCCACATGTCAACACTGGGTCTGACAGAGGGCCTCCAGGAGAGAGGCCCAAGCAAGACGCGCCCCGAGGAGTGTCTTGCCACATGTCAACACTGGGTCTGACTTAGCGCCTCCAGGAGAGAGGCCCAAGCAAGACACGCCCTGAGGAGCGTCTTGACACATGTCAACACTGGGTCTGACTGAGGGCCTCAATGAGAGAAGCCCAAGCAAGACGCGCCCCGAGGAGCGTCTTGCCACATGTCAACACTGGGTCTGACAGAGGGCCTCCAGGAGAGAGGCCCAAGCAATACGTGCCCCGAGGAGCGTCTTGCCACATGTCACCACTGGGTCTGACTGAGCGCCTCCAGGAGAGAGGCCCAAGCAAGACGCGCCGCGAGGAGCGTCTTGCCACCTGTCACCACTGGGTCTGACTGAGCGCCTCCAGGAGAGAGGCCCAAGCAAGACGCGCCCCGAGGAGCGTCTTGCCACATGTCAACACTGGGTTTGACTGAGCGCCTCCAGGAGAGAGGCCCAAGCAAGACGTGCCCCGAGGAGCGTCTTGCCACATGTCAACACTGGGTCTGACTGAGCGCCTCCAGGAGAGAGGCCCAAGCAAGAAGCGCCCCGAGGAGCGTCTTGCCTCTTGTCAACAATGGGTCTGACTGAGGGCCTCCAGGAGAGAAGCCCAAGCAAGACGCGCCCCGAGGAGCGTCTTGCCACATGTCAACAATGGGTCTGACTGAGTGCCTCCAGGAGAGAGGGCCAAGCAAGACGCGCCCCGAGGAGTGTCTTGCCACATGTCACCACTGGGTCTGACTGAGCTCCTCTAGGAGAGAGGACCAAGCAAGACGCGCCCCGAGGAGCGTCATGCCACAGGTCACTACTCGGTCTGACTGAGCGCCTCCAGGAGAGAGGCCCAAGCAAGACGCGCCCCGAGGAGTGTCTTGACACTTGTTAACACTGGGTCTGACTGAGGGCCTCCATGAGAGAAGCCTAAGCAAGACGTGCCCCGAGGAGTGTCTTGCCACATGTCAACACTGGGTCTGACAGAGGGCCTCCAGGAGAGAGGCCCAAGCAAGACGCGCCCCGAGGAGCATCTTGCCATATGTCACCACTGGGTCTGACTGAGCGCCTCCAGGAGAGAGGCCCAAGCAAGACGCGCCCCTAGGAGCGTCTTGCCACATGTCAACACTGGGTCTGACAGAGGGCCTCCAGGAGAGAGGCCCAAGCAAGACGCGCCCCGAGGAGTGTCTTGCCACATGTCAACACTGGGTCTGACAGAGGGCCTCCAGGAGAGAGGCCCAAGCAATACGCGCCCTGAGGAGCGTCTTGCCATATGTCACCACTCGGTCTGACTGAGCACCTCCAGGAGAGAGGCCCAAGCAAGACGCCTCCCGAGGAGCGTCTTGACAAATGTCAACACTGGGTCTGACTTAGCGCCTCCAGGAGAGAGGCCCAAGCAAGAAGCGCCCCGAGGAGCGTCTTGCCACATGTCAACAATGGGTCTGACTGAGCGCCTCCAGGAGAGAGGCCCAAGAAAGACGTGCCCCGAGGAGCGTCTTGACACTTGTCCACACTGGGTCTGAATGAGGGCCTCCAGGAGAGAAGCCCAAGCAAGACGCGCCCCGAGGAGTGTCTTGCCACATGTCAACACTGGGTCTGACAGAGGGCCTCCAGGAGAGAGGCCCACGCAACACGCGCCCCGAGGAGCGTCTTGCCATATGTCACCACTGGGTCTGACTGAGCGCCTCCAGGAGAGAGGCCCAAGCAAGACGCGCACCGAGGAGCGTCTTGCCACATGTCAACACTGGGTCTGACTGAGGGCCTCCAGGAGAGAAGCCCAAGCAATACGAGCCCCGAGGAGTGTCTTGCCACATGTCACCACTGGGTCTGACTGAGCGCCTCCAGGAGAGAGGCCCAAGCAAGACGCGCCCCGAGGAGCGTCTTGCCACATGTCAGCACTCGGTCTGACTGAGCGCCTCCAGGAGAGAGGCCCAAGCAAGACGCGCCCCTAGGAGCGTCTTGCCGCATGTCAACACTGGGTCTGACTGAGCGCCTCCAGGAGAGAGGCCCAAGCAAGACGCGCCCCGAGGAGCGTCTTGCCACATGTCAACACTGGGTCTGACAGAGGGCCTCCAGGAGAGAGGCCCAAGTAAGACGCGCCCCGAGGAGCGTCTTGCCACATGTCAACACTGGGTCTGACTGAGCGCCTCCAGGAGAGAGGCCCAAGCAAGACGCGCACCGAGGAGCGTCTTGCCACATGTCAGCACTCGGTCTGACTGAGCGCCTCCAGGAGAGAGGCCCAAGCAAGACGCGCCCCGAGGAGTGTCTTGCCACATGTCAACACTGGGTCTGACTGAGCGCCTCCAGGAGAGAGGCCCAAGTAAGACGCGCCCCGAGGAGCGTCTTGCCACATGTCAACACTGGGTCTGACTGAGCGCCTCCAGAAGAGAGGCCCAAGCAAGACGCGCACCGAGGAGCGTCTTGCCACATGTCAGCACTCGGTCTGACTGAGCGGCTCCAGGAGAGAGGCCCAAGCAAGACGCGCCCCTTGGAGCGTCTTGCCACATGTCAACACTGGGTCTGACAGAGGTCCTCCAGGAGAGAGGCCCAACCAAGACGCGCCCCGAGGAGCATCTTGCCACATGTCAACACTGGGTCTGACTGAGCGCCTCCAGGAGAGAGGCCCAAGCAAGAAGCGCCCCGAGGAGCGTCTTGCCACATGTCAACAATGGGTCTGTCTGAGGGCTTCCAGGAGAGAAGCCCAAGCAAGACGCGCCCAGAGGAGCGTCTTGCCACATGTCAACAATGGGTCTGACTGAGCGCCTCCAGGAATGAGGCCCAAGCAAGACGCGCCCCGAGGAGCGTCTTGACACTTGTCCACACTGGGTCTGAATGAGGGCCTCCAGGAGAGAAGCCCAAGCAAGACGCGCCCCGAGGAGTGTCTTGCCACATGTCAACACTGGGTCTGACAGAGGGCCTCCAGGAGAGAGGCCCACGCAACACGCGCCCCGAGGAGCGTCTTGCCATATGTCACCACTGGGTCTGACTGAGCGCCTCCAGGAGAGAGGCCCAAGCAAGACGCGCACCGAGGAGCGTCTTGCCACATGTCAACACTGGGTCTGACTGAGGGCCTCCAGGAGAGAAGCCCAAGCAATACGCGCCCCGAGGAGTGTCTTGCCACATGTCACCACTGGGTCTGACTGAGCGCCTCCAGGAGAGAGGCCCAAGCAAGACGCGCCCCGAGGAGCGTCTTGCCACATGTCAGCACTCGGTCTGACTGAGCGCCTCCAGGAGAGAGGCCCAAGCAAGACGCGCCCCTAGGAGCGTCTTGCCGCATGTCAACACTGGGTCTGACTGAGCGCCTCCAGGAGAGAGGCCCAAGCAAGACGCGCCCCGAGGAGCGTCTTGCCACATGTCAACACTGGGTCTGACAGAGGGCCTCCAGGAGAAAGGCCCAAGTAAGACGCGCCCCGAGGAGCGTCTTGCCACATGTCAACACTGGGTCTGACTGAGCGCCTCCAGGAGAGAGGCCCAAGCAAGACGCGCACCGAGGAGCGTCTTGCCACATGTCAGCACTCGGTCTGACTGAGCGCCTCCAGGAGAGAGGCCCAAGCAAGACGCGCCCCGAGGAGTGTCTTGCCACATGTCAACACTGGGTCTGACTGAGCGCCTCCAGGAGAGAGGCCCAAGTAAGACGCGCCCCGAGGAGCGTCTTGCCACATGTCAACACTGGGTCTGACTGAGCGCCTCCAGAAGAGAGGCCCAAGCAAGACGCGCACCGAGGAGCGTCTTGCCACATGTCAGCACTCGGTCTGACTGAGCGGCTCCAGGAGAGAGGCCCAAGCAAGACGCGCCCCTTGGAGCGTCTTGCCACATGTCAACACTGGGTCTGACAGAGGTCCTCCAGGAGAGAGGCCCAACCAAGACGCGCCCCGAGGAGCATCTTGCCACATGTCAACACTGGGTCTGACTGAGCGCCTCCAGGAGAGAGGCCCAAGCAAGAAGCGCCCCGAGGAGCGTCTTGCCACATGTCAACAATGGGTCTGTCTGAGGGCTTCCAGGAGAGAAGCCCAAGCAAGACGCGCCCAGAGGAGCGTCTTGCCACATGTCAACAATGGGTCTGACTGAGCGCCTCCAGGAATGAGGCCCAAGCAAGACGCGCCCCGAGGAGCGTCTTGACACTTGTCAACACTGGGTCTGACTGAGGGCCTCCATGAGAGAGGCCCAAGCAAGACGCGCCCCGAGGAGCGTCTTGCCACATGTCAACACTGGGTCTGACAGAGGGCCTCCAGGAGAGAGGCCCAAGCAAGACGCGCCCCGAGGAGTGTCTTGCCACATGTCAACACTGGGTCTGACTTAGCGCCTCCAGGAGAGAGGCCCAAGCAAGACACGCCCCGAGGAGCGTCTTGACACATGTCAACACTGGGTCTGACTGAGGGCCTCAATGAGAGAAGCCCAAGCAAGACGCGCCCCGAGGAGCGTCTTGCCACATGTCAACACTGGGTCTGACAGAGGGCCTCCAGGAGAGAGGCCCAAGCAATACGTGCCCCGAGGAGCGTCTTGCCACATGTCACCACTGGGTCTGACTGAGCGCCTCCAGGAGAGAGGCCCAAGTAAGACGCGCCGCGAGGAGCGTCTTGCCACCTGTCACCACTGGGTCTGACTGAGCGCCTCCAGGAGAGAGGCCCAAGCAACACGCGCCCCGAGGAGCGTCTTGCCACATGTCAACACTGGGTTTGACTGAGCGCCTCCAGGAGAGAGGCCCAAGCAAGACGTGCCCCGAGGAGCGTCTTGCCACATGTCAACACTGGGTCTGACTGAGCGCCTCCAGGAGAGAGGCCCAAGCAAGACGCGCCCCGAGGAGTGTCTTGTTACATGTCAACACTGGGTCTGACAGAGGGCCTCCAGGAGAGAGGCCCAAGTAAGACGCGCCCTGAGGAGCGTCTTGCCACATGTCAACACTGGGTCTGACTGAGCGCCTCCAGGAGAGAGGCCCAAGCAAGACGCGCACCGAGGAGCGTCTTGCCACATGTCAGCACTCGGTCTGACTGAGCGCCTCCAGGAGAGAGGCCCAAGCAAGACGCGCCCCGAGGAGTGTCTTGCCACATGTCAACACTGGGTCTGACTGAGCGCCTCCAGGAGAGAGGCCCAAGTAAGACGCGCCCCGAGGAGCGTCTTGCCACATGTCAACACTGGGTCTGACTGAGCGCCTCCAGGAGAGAGGCCCAAGCAAGACGCGCACCGAGGAGCGTCTTGCCACATGTATGCACTCGGTCTGACTGAGCGCCTCCAGGAGAGAGGCCCAAGCAAGACGCGCCCCTTGGAGCGTCTTGCCACATGTCAACACTGGGTCTGACAGAGGTCCTCCAGGAGAGAGGCCCATCCAAGACGCGCCCCGAGGAGCATCTTGCCACATGTCAACACTGGGTCTGACTGAGGGCTTCCAGGAGAGAAGCCCAAGCAAGACGCGCCCAGAGGAGCGTCTTGCCACATGTCAACAATGGGTCTGACTGAGCGCCTCCAGGAATGAGGCCCAAGCAAGACACGCCCCGAGGAGCGTCTTGACACTTGTCAACACTGGGTCTGACTGAGGGCCTCCATGAGAGAGGCCCAAGCAAGACGCGCCCCGAGGAGCGTCTTGCCACATGTCAACACTGGGTCTGACAGAGGGCCTCCAGGAGAGAGGCCCAAGCAAGACGCGCCCCGAGGAGTGTCTTGCCACATGTCAACACTGGGTCTGACTTAGCGCCTCCAGGAGAGAGGCCCAAGCAAGACACGCCCTGAGGAGCGTCTTGACACATGTCAACACTGGGTCTGACTGAGGGCCTCAATGAGAGAAGCCCAAGCAAGACGCGCCCCGAGGAGCGTCTTGCCACATGTCAACACTGGGTCTGACAGAGGGCCTCCAGGAGAGAGGCCCAAGCAATACGTGCCCCGAGGAGCGTCTTGCCACATGTCACCACTGGGTCTGACTGAGCGCCTCCAGGAGAGAGGCCCAAGCAAGACGCGCCGCGAGGAGCGTCTTGCCACCTGTCACCACTGGGTCTGACTGAGCGCCTCCAGGAGAGAGGCCCAAGCAAGACGCGCCCCGAGGAGCGTCTTGCCACATGTCAACACTGGGTTTGACTGAGCGCCTCCAGGAGAGAGGCCCAAGCAAGACGTGCCCCGAGGAGCGTCTTGCCACATGTCAACACTGGGTCTGACTGAGCGCCTCCAGGAGAGAGGCCCAAGCAAGAAGCGCCCCGAGGAGCGTCTTGCCTCTTGTCAACAATGGGTCTGACTGAGGGCCTCCAGGAGAGAAGCCCAAGCAAGACGCGCCCCGAGGAGCGTCTTGCCACATGTCAACAATGGGTCTGACTGAGTGCCTCCAGGAGAGAGGGCCAAGCAAGACGCGCCCCGAGGAGCGTCTTGACACTTGTCAACACTGGGTCTGACTGAGGGCCTCCATGAGAGAGGCCCAAGCAAGACACGCCCCGAGGAGCGTCTTGCCACATGTCAACACTGGGTCTGACAGAGGGCCTCCAGGAGAGAGGCCCAAGCAGGACTCGCCCCGAGGAGTGTCTTGCCACATGTCACCACTGGGTCTGACTGAGCGCCTCTAGGAGAGAGGCCCAAGCAAGACGCGCCCCGAGGAGTGTCATGCCACATGTCACTACTCGGTTTGACTGAGCGCCTCCAGGAGAGAGGCCCAAGCAAGACGCGCCCCGAGGAGCGTCTTGCCACGTGTCAACACTGGGTCTGATTGAGGGCCTCCAGGAGAGAGGCCCAAGGAAGACGTGCCCCGAGGAGCGTCTTGCCACATGTCAACACTGGGTCTGACAGAGGGCCTCCAGGAGAGAGGCCCAAGCAAGACACGCCCCGAGGAGCGTCTTGCCACATGTCAGCACTCGGTCTGACTGAGCGCCTCCAGGAGAGAGGCCCAAGCAAGACGCGCCCCGAGGAGCGTCTTGCCACATGTCAACACTGGGTCTGACTGAGCGCCTCCAGGAGAGAGGCCCAAGCAAGACGCGCCCCGAGTAGCGTCTTGCCACTTGTCAACACTGGGTCTGATTGAGGGCCTCCAGGAGAGAGGCCCAAGCAAGACGTGCCCCGAGGAGCGTCTTGACACTTGTCAACACTGGGTCTGAATGAGGGCCTCCAGGAGAGAAGCCCAAGCAAGACGCGCCCCGAGGAGTGTCTTGCCACATGTCAACACTGGGTCTGACAGAGGGCCTCCAGGAGAGAGGCCCACGCAACACGCGCCCCGAGGAGCGTCTTGCCATATGTCACCACTGGGTCTGACTGAGCGCCTCCAGGAGAGAGGCCCAAGCAAGACGCGCACCGAGGAGCGTCTTGCCACATGTCAACACTGGGTCTGACAGAGGGCCTCCAGGAGAGAGGCCCAAGCAAGACGCGCCCCGAGGAGTGTCTTGCCACATGTCACCACTGGGTCTGACAGAGGGCCTCCAGGAGAGAGGCCCAAGCAATACGCGCCCCGAGGAGCGTCTTGCCACATGTCACCACTGGGTCTGACTGAGCGCCTCCAGGAGAGAGGCCCAAGTAAGACGCGCCGCGAGGAGCGTCTTGCCACCTGTCACCACTGGGTCTGACTGAGCGCCTCCAGGAGAGAGGCCCAAGCAACACGCGCCCCGAGGAGCGTCTTGCCACATGTCAACACTGGGTTTGACTGAGCGCCTCCAGGAGAGAGGCCCAAGCAAGACGTGCCCCGAGGAGCGTCTTGCCACATGTCAACACTGGGTCTGACTGAGCGCCTCCAGGAGAGAGGCCCAAGCAAGACGCGCCCCGAGGAGTGTCTTGTTACATGTCAACACTGGGTCTGACAGAGGGCCTCCAGGAGAGAGGCCCAAGTAAGACGCGCCCTGAGGAGCGTCTTGCCACATGTCAACACTGGGTCTGACTGAGCGCCTCCAGGAGAGAGGCCCAAGCAAGACGCGCACCGAGGAGCGTCTTGCCACATGTCAGCACTCGGTCTGACTGAGCGCCTCCAGGAGAGAGGCCCAAGCAAGACGCGCCCCGAGGAGTGTCTTGCCACATGTCAACACTGGGTCTGACTGAGCGCCTCCAGGAGAGAGGCCCAAGTAAGACGCGCCCCGAGGAGCGTCTTGCCACATGTCAACACTGGGTCTGACTGAGCGCCTCCAGGAGAGAGGCCCAAGCAAGACGCGCACCGAGGAGCGTCTTGCCACATGTCAGCACTCGGTCTGACTGAGCGCCTCCAGGAGAGAGGCCCAAGCAAGACGCGCCCCTTGGAGCGTCTTGCCACATGTCAACACTGGGTCTGACAGAGGTCCTCCAGGAGAGAGGCCCATCCAAGACGCGCCCCGAGGAGCATCTTGCCACATGTCAACACTGGGTCTGACTGAGGGCTTCCAGGAGAGAAGCCCAAGCAAGACGCGCCCAGAGGAGCGTCTTGCCACATGTCAACAATGGGTCTGACTGAGCGCCTCCAGGAATGAGGCCCAAGCAAGACGCGCCCCGAGGAGCGTCTTGACACTTGTCAACACTGGGTCTGACTGAGGGCCTCCATGAGAGAGGCCCAAGCAAGACGCGCCCCGAGGAGCGTCTTGCCACATGTCAACACTGGGTCTGACAGAGGGCCTCCAGGAGAGAGGCCCAAGCAAGACGCGCCCCGAGGAGTGTCTTGCCACATGTCAACACTGGGTCTGACTTAGCGCCTCCAGGAGAGAGGCCCAAGCAAGACACGCCCTGAGGAGCGTCTTGACACATGTCAACACTGGGTCTGACTGAGGGCCTCAATGAGAGAAGCCCAAGCAAGACGCGCCCCGAGGAGCGTCTTGCCACATGTCAACACTGGGTCTGACAGAGGGCCTCCAGCAGAGAGGCCCAAGCAATACGTGCCCCGAGGAGCGTCTTGCCACATGTCACCACTGGGTCTGACTGAGCGCCTCCAGGAGAGAGGCCCAAGCAAGACGCGCCGCGAGGAGCGTCTTGCCACCTGTCACCACTGGGTCTGACTGAGCGCCTCCAGGAGAGAGGCCCAAGCAAGACGCGCCCCGAGGAGCGTCTTGCCACATGTCAACACTGGGTTTGACTGAGCTCCTCCAGGAGAAAGGCCCAAGCAAGACGTGCCCCGAGGAGCGTCTTGCCACATGTCAACACTGGGTCTGACTGAGCGCCTCCAGGAGAGAGGCCCAAGCAAGAAGCGCCCCGAGGAGCGTCTTGCCTCTTGTCAACAATGGGTCTGACTGAGGGCCTCCAGGAGAGAAGCCCAAGCAAGACGCGCCCCGAGGAGCGTCTTGCCACATGTCAACAATGGGTCTGACTGAGTGCCTCCAGGAGAGAGGGCCAAGCAAGACGCGCCCCGAGGAGCGTCTTGACACTTGTCAACACTGGGTCTGACTGAGGGCCTCCATGAGAGAGGCCCAAGCAAGACACGCCCCGAGGAGCGTCTTGCCACATGTCAACACTGGGTCTGACAGAGGGCCTCCAGGAGAGAGGCCCAAGCAGGACTCGCCCCGAGGAGTGTCTTGCCACATGTCACCACTGGGTCTGACTGAGCGCCTCTAGGAGAGAGGCCCAAGCAAGACGCGCCCCGAGGAGTGTCATGCCACATGTCACTACTCGGTTTGACTGAGCGCCTCCAGGAGAGAGGCCCAAGCAAGACGCGCCCCGAGGAGCGTCTTGCCACGTGTCAACACTGGGTCTGATTGAGGGCCTCCAGGAGAGAGGCCCAAGGAAGACGTGCCCCGAGGAGCGTCTTGCCACATGTCAACACTGGGTCTGACAGAGGGCCTCCAGGAGAGAGGCCCAAGCAAGACACGCCCCGAGGAGCGTCTTGCCACATGTCAGCACTCGGTCTGACTGAGCGCCTCCAGGAGAGAGGCCCAAGCAAGACGCGCCCCGAGGAGCGTCTTGCCACATGTCAACACTGGGTCTGACTGAGCGCCTCCAGGAGAGAGGCCCAAGCAAGACGCGCCCCGAGTAGCGTCTTGCCACTTGTCAACACTGGGTCTGATTGAGGGCCTCCAGGAGAGAGGCCCAAGCAAGACGTGCCCCGAGGAGCGTCTTGACACTTGTCAACACTGGGTCTGAATGAGGGCCTCCAGGAGAGAAGCCCAAGCAAGACGCGCCCCGAGGAGTGTCTTGCCACATGTCAACACTGGGTCTGACAGAGGGCCTCCAGGAGAGAGGCCCACGCAACACGCGCCCCGAGGAGCGTCTTGCCATATGTCACCACTGGGTCTGACTGAGCGCCTCCAGGAGAGAGGCCCAAGCAAGACGCGCACCGAGGAGCGTCTTGCCACATGTCAACACTGGGTCTGACAGAGGGCCTCCAGGAGAGAGGCCCAAGCAAGACGCGCCCCGAGGAGTGTCTTGCCACATGTCACCACTGGGTCTGACAGAGGGCCTCCAGGAGAGAGGCCCAAGCAATACGCGCCCCGAGGAGCGTCTTGCCATATGTCACCACTGGGTCTGACTGAGCGCCTCCAGGAGAGAGGCCCAAGCAAGACGCGCCCCGAGGAGCGTCTTGCCACATGTCATCACTCGGTCTGACTGAGCGCCTCCAGGAGAGAGGCCCAAGCAAGACGCGCCCCTAGGAGCGTCTTGCCACATGTCAACACTGGGTCTGACTGAGCGCCTCCAGGAGAGTGGCCCAAGCAAGATGCGCCCCGAGGAGTGTCTTGCCACATGTCAACACTGGGTCTGACAGAGGGCCTCCAGGAGAGAGGCCCAAGCAACACGCGCCCCGAGGAGCGTCTTGCCATATGTCACCACTGGGTCTGACTGAGCGCCTCCAGGAGAGAGGCCCAAGCAAGACGCGCCCCTAGGAGCGTCTTGCCACATGTCAACACTGGGTCTGACAGCGGGCCTCCAGGAGAGAGGCCCAAGCAAGACGCGCCCCGAGGAGTGTCTTGCCACCTGTCAACACTGGGTCTGACTGAGGGCCTCCAGGAGAGAGGCCCAAGCAATACGCGCCCCGAGGAGTGTCTTGCCACATGTCACCACTGGGTCTGACTGAGCGCCTCCAGGAGAGAGGCCCAAGCAAGACGCGCCCCGAGGAGCGTCTTGCCACATGTCAGCACTCGGTCTGACTGAGCGCCTCCAGGAGAGAGGCCCAAGCAAAACGCGCCCCTAGGAGCGTCTTGCCGCATGTCAACACTGGGTCTGACTGAGCGCCTCCAGGAGAGAGGCCCAAGCAAGACGCGCCCCGAGGAGCGTCTTGCCACATGTCAACACTGGGTCTGACAGAGGGCCTCCAGGAGAGAGGCCCATGCAATACGTGCCCCGAGGAGTGTCTAGCCACATGTTACCACTGGGTCTGACTGAGCGCCTCCAGGAGAGAGGCCCAAGCAAGACGCGCCCCGAGGAGTGTCTTGTTACATGTCAACACTGGGTCTGACAGAGGGCCTCCAGGAGAGAGGCCCAAGTAAGACGCGCCCCGAGGAGCGTCTTGCCACATGTCAACACTGGGTCTGACTGAGCGCCTCCAGGAGAGAGGCCCAAGCAAGACGCGCCCCTAGGAGCGTCTTGCCACATGTCAACACTGGGTCTGACAGCGGGCCTCCAGGAGAGAGGCCCAAGCAAGACGCGCCCCGAGGAGTGTCTTGCCACCTGTCAACACTGGGTCTGACTGAGGGCCTCCAGGAGAGAGGCCCAAGCAATACGCGCCCCGAGGAGTGTCTTGCCACATGTCACCACTGGGTCTGACTGAGCGCCTCCAGGAGAGAGGCCCAAGCAAGACGCGCCCCGAGGAGCGTCTTGCCACATGTCAGCACTCGGTCTGACTGAGCGCCTCCAGGAGAGAGGCCCAAGCAAAACGCGCCCCTAGGAGCGTCTTGCCGCATGTCAACACTGGGTCTGACTGAGCGCCTCCAGGAGAGAGGCCCAAGCAAGACGCGCCCCGAGGAGCGTCTTGCCACATGTCAACACTGGGTCTGACAGAGGGCCTCCAGGAGAGAGGCCCATGCAATACGTGCCCCGAGGAGTGTCTAGCCACATGTTACCACTGGGTCTGACTGAGCGCCTCCAGGAGAGAGGCCCAAGCAAGACGCGCCCCGAGGAGTGTCTTGTTACATGTCAACACTGGGTCTGACAGAGGGCCTCCAGGAGAGAGGCCCAAGTAAGACGCGCCCCGAGGAGCGTCTTGCCACATGTCAACACTGGGTCTGACTGAGCGCCTCCAGGAGAGAGGCCCAAGCAAGACGCGCACCGAGGAGCGTCTTGCCACATGTCAGCACTCGGTCTGACTGAGCGCCTCCAGGAGAGAGGCCCAAGCAAGACTCGCCCCGAGGAGTGTCTTGCCACATGTCAACACTGGGTCTGACTGAGCGCCTCCAGGAGAAAGGCCCAAGTAAGACGCTGTTCTAAAATAAAATGTTTTATTTTATTTTAATTACCTTAAAAGACTCAAAGTCTCTTTTTACACTTTATATTTATTTAATCAGGATCGTTGTCAAGTCGACGCCAGAAACAATGAAACACAACTTGAATATTAGAGGAACAACAAGGCTTTATTCAACCAGCATTCATACAAGTTATCAATCATGAACAAAACATTTCTCTTACCGTTGCTTATGGGTGGAGAGCTGAACACCCCAGTTAGAAAACGTAATCCATGATAACACATGTAATCCAAGAACCTCGTCAGGTAGAATCCAACAAGCAGCTCTAACAGCTCTGAGCTCTGCTCTGCTCCTTATACATTCCCTGATGTGCGTGCAAAGCTGCACACCTCCACCAGGATTACCTTGATTACATCCTCATGATCACATTATGTTCGGCTCTCCTTGATTACATCCTCATGATAAGTGTGATTGACAAACAGTAGTGATCAATAACTTGTATAAAGCAATTATACAACAGATGACAAGTTCATTTTTATTACATTCCACTCTTGAACTTTTCATCTAATTTATGTAACATATCCATCACCATTTCCCCATCAAAACCAACGTCATTTATAACATACCTTGTAGTTCCACTTTAATTTTCATCGTAGTCTTTGCATTATTACCCAATTTATTTCTCTTCTTAATCGAATAACATACCAACAAATAATAAGATTACACAATGTTAGAATGCTGATTATAATTAATGCTGCAATCATAGGTGGAATTAGCACTTTATTAGCGGTACTCGACATGCCTGTAAATATATCCCACCAATGATGAGCGGAAGCCTGTTCAATCAATGTAGCAACATGTTTTATTTCCCCTTGTGCCACAAGAGTAGACACCATAAGCCTGGAAAGGTTGGACCTATGAGAGTCAATCAATTTTGCCACTTCAGTGGAACCATCCAATGCGCATTTGAATCGTTCCAGTGAGAGTGTCCAAGGGGAGTGTAAAACCTCCCATTGTATCTTAGTCAGCCGACTAGACACAGTGTAATTACTCAACCAATAGGTCACGTTATTCCATTCCCACATATGTATACCCTTGAGACAACCTGAAAAGGGAACTGAAGGTACCTGTGGGGAATTGGTCATTGTAGCCACGCATAAGGTGTTAGGACCCACCTGCCAAAACTGTTCCTCTGGGGGTGTGACCGTCCAATCACAGAGTACGACCCTTGAATCAGTGAAACATGGATTGCTATGTCCTTTTACCAATGGGCAGGCTAAACCCTTATCAGTCTCATCACAGTGTTTTACTTCATATGTTCGATTTGTTTTAACATCCCACCACTCTCCACTAACATGGAGATACCAAAACCCTTTAGTGGTTATCACCGGCAGTATCTGATATCTACACACAGTCATTACTGATGTCATATTATACTGATCCCAGTATCCAGTACACATAGATTTATTACAAATCGTCATTTCTGCATGTAGCTGTAGCCATAATGAACTACTGATGTTCCATAATGTTCGCCATGCATGATAGTTATTACTCATTACCTGTATTTGAAACCTATTTCTCTGTGTCTCAGCATGAATAGTCTGCAAGGAACAGACTGTCCAATTACCTATGTGTGACAAATTATGCAATGCATCATAAGTTTCATTCCAAAGCTTTAGATTCCATTTAAATACACTTTTCCACACATCACTTCCTTCTAGCTGACTAGATACAGTCGAAGGCATCCATCTTGCAGTCTTGGTGACAGCTTGTGCGGTGTATTCTCCAGTGTTGGACAGCATAGTTCGTGTCACCTCATTGTCTGCTGTGTTAGCCAGACCATACAAAGTTCCAGTTCCTCCTAGCACGGTGTCATACCATGCTCGCCTCCTCCTGTTACAAGGCGGAATAGGAGGGAATTTCACAGTCCATCGCACATATTCGGCTACCCTTATTTGTCCCATTTGTTGACAAGTGTGAACCAGGGGAGCTACAGCTGTCTGCGTAGCTCTAGCTGTGTCGGGCAGCACCCAGAATATGTACAAATAGGCGCGTCCTCCTGTGATTACAGTTCCATTCCTGATCCGGAAATCGCGATCAACCTTCATACTCCAATTTGTGCCATTTTGTATGCAAGTACCATTCCCCTGATGGTATGCACAGATGCACGCTGCAGAATTAAAGGTTACTGTTGATCCTTGAACCAACACCCCCGGGCTGATCACCCTTCCTCGGATTTTAAGACATCCTCTGCACCGGTACATCTTACCGGTAGATGTTAGGTTTCCCAAGTAGCAAGCGTCATTTGCTCTGCATGTGAATGTGCCTTGAGTGCGGTTGGACATACTGCTAACCAATTCCAGATGGCCCATGACCCCTTCTTCCAACACTTGTCCTTCCGTGAGCCCCCAACAGAAATGTGCCCTCAGTGCGATGACAGCGAGGACATGGAGGACGATGACCAAACATCCGACACCACCAGGTCCGCGGAGCCCATCCATCGCCTCGACAAGGGTTCAATCCTTTTGTAGGGGAAGGGGACCCAGTCAACCACCGTCACTCAGACACCCGCCTATGGGATACATATAAAACTGCAGATAGAATGACAAGCATTAATTTTCTCTCCTGTAACATTTGTTTATCGGAATATTAATCCATTTTTCCTCTCCGGGGAACAATACACTTACCACAGCATCTTTTCCCTGTGCAATAATCTCTCCAGCTCTGGGAGGACCATTGAGCTGCTCCACCCACACTTTTGCCCCCGCAGTAAAGTCTGATGATCCGAACCCAGTTTCACCCCTCTGAGTGATAGTGGTAGGTTTAGTAATCTCTTCAACTTTGGACATTACACACCGTTTGATTACTAACTGAGCTATCTTGTCTCCTTTTTCCAGTACCAACGGTTCTTTACCTGTATGCTGACACACCACACCTATTTCCCCTTGATAGTCTGAGTCTATTACCCCAGCTAAAATGGTTAGACCCCTCAAAGCTAAACCACTTCTTGGACACACATGAGCATAAGTTCCTGGTGGACATTGTATTCCCAATCCTGTTTTTACCACTGTCACTTTATTGGTTACTAAAGTGATGCTTTCCAAGATTTTAAGATCTAATCCCACAGAGCCCGCAGTTGCTCTAACAGGGAGTTCTGCCTCAGAAGTTAGTTTCCACATTCGTATAGGAGGGTCAGTAGAAGTTGTTTCCCTTCCTGCCCTGGCAACCATTAGCATCAGTGGAGTAACTCCATCCCCCACGGGTCTGTTATTTAACTGATGTACTGCCCTAGTCAGATTTTCTCTCCATTTGTCCAAAGAATTAATAACCGATAGTTTCCTTAGTTTCTCTTTCAGTAACCCATTCATTCTCTCAATGAGTCCACTAGCTTTCGGGTGATATGCTACATGATAGATCCATTCTACCGCGTTGTTCTCTGCCCATTCTTTGACCTTATTTCCAGTGAAATGGGTACCATTATCAGTCTGAACCTGCAAAGGTAGTCCATAATAGGTCTCTATTAATGACAGACATTTCAATGTAGCCTCCTGATTGGCGTTATGACACGGATGCACCACCAGTACCCCTGACACCGTATCCACGGCTGTGCATGCATACTTACAGTTTTTACTTTTTGGCAATGGTCCAATGAAATCAATCTGCCAACACTGTCCCGCTTGTTTACCTCGATGTATCTGTCCCTGTATATGTCGAGGGATTCTCTTTTTCTGATGTTGACAAGGTTCACAATCTTCTATGGCAGTTTTAATATCATCAATGATGAGATCTATTCCTCTGTCCCTCGCCCATTTCAATGTTCCCTGCACACCCCAATGTCCAGCAGTAACGTGAGCCCATTTGGCTAATCCAGGACTTGATTGTCTTACAGCCTGAATTTTCACTATCTTATCTACAGTCTGATTATGCAGGGATTCAGGATCATTGTTATTAGTATGAGCATCCACATGTAATACTGACACAGGAATATTTTGGCATTTCTCCCAAATGTCCTTCCATAGGTCAGCTCCCCAAACCTCTTTTGAATGTATCTTCCATTGTGTAGCATGCCAAGTTGGCATCCAAGTTAACATTCCTTGGGCTACTGACCAGGAGTCAGTATAAATACTTACTCCCTGCACCCCAGCCGTCATTATTACCATGTGTACTACTTTCAACTCCGCCCATTGACTACTCTTTCCTGTCCCTGTGAGTTCCATAACTTGTTGTGTACCAGGGTTAAATGCCCCAGCCTTCCATTTCCTGGTTCCTGCCACATATTGACAGGAACCATCAGTGAACCAGGCTCGCTCCTGCTGCTCTGGGGTGAGTTCGCTCCATCTTACCCCCAGTTTCACAGGAGAATCCTGGATTGGTTTTACCTCAAAAGGCACTTCATCCATTTCTGGAACGTCTGCCACTTGCTCGTGGAGCATTGATACTCCTTTTTCTACAATGTTTCCCTTTATTTTATCAGGATTGCCATGAATTACCGAGGCCTCCGCCCCAGTGTCAACCAATGCCATTACTGTCTGTACTGATTTTTTCCAATAAATCTGTAATTCCACATGTGGTCTGATATCATTTACTGACCATCCTGAGGCACTGGCAACAACCCGAGCTTGACCTTCATCCTATTCATCATCATGTTCCCTTCGGTGCTGTTTTTTCTTTCTACGCTTCACTGCCGCCACCTGATAACACTCATCTGAACTCTCCTCCTCTGAAGATTCCTTGGGAGGGGCGGAAGGTTCAGCAGGCTTCGACGCCACCTCCCTGATCACATTCTGCAACATTCCAACCAATTCTGACACAGACATCCTGTCGTCCTTTTCAGGACAATGTCTGAACTGACAATGGACCTTCAGTCCCATTTGGCTGCATTTCTCCATCAATGCATTAGTGGGCAATCCATCAATCTCCTCAAACGGCACTCCCGCTTGTCGCAGTGCCCTCCACAGATCTGTTCTAGAGGGGCCCATTGCCCCCCCCTTTACGACCCCTTGAATGTGGATCAATCCTGGGTTTATTTTCAGTTCTAGCTCCCTCTCTCCTCGTCTCAGACCAATCACCCAGCGTGGTGAGTTCGCCAAGACGATCTTTTATCGCGGCAAAAGTCTGGTCTGCCGCGCCAAACAACAAGCTGGTCACCATGGGTTTATAATGTGGTGGGGCATGTCTGATGAGGTGATCTCTAGTTGCCTTAGAGATGTTACAGTCCACCACTCCAGCTCCCCCGTTTCGAGCCACTTGCTCTCTAATAGTGAGTCTGGTGAGCCGCTGAATGGCATCTCTCACTGTCTGCCATTGCCCTTTAATCTCAGACCAGTCCGCCGTGGTAGGATAGATTACATGACATGCCAGAGCATATGCATCCCCCACATTGAAATCTTCATCAGCTGGCAATGCCCGGACTGTAGCCCTGTATTCAGCATTTATCTGTGCATCAGTACTTAATCCTGAAAATCTCATGGCATCACCGGCATCTATGGCTATATCACACGCGCCATCCTCCATAAGGCGATTAAGCCAGGAGTCAGTTGGTTCGCCTGGGCGCTGTTTCAGCTTCCCATTCATGTGATTTAACTCATCTTGTGAATAATCCTCTAGCGTTGTTAGCAGCCTAGGGGCGGGTTGTGGCTGCTGTTGTAACATCCTTCTTATATTACCCGCCTCATCGAGTTCCGGCCGTCCCTGATCATCCACCATATCTACCAGTATTGGTGGAATAATTTGCTGTTCTCGCCGACGCCTAGTAATAGGTCTTTGTTCTGACATCTTTATCCTCTGTAATGATGGATACAAGGGCTGAGGTGGTGGGTCAGGTTTAATCACCCACTCCTCCTCCTCATCATCCCCCCAAAGATCCCCGTTCCATTTCTGCGGGTCCCAATCTTCACCAACATTCTTTACAAACGCCCGGATCTGAGCAGGACCTGTTCTACGAGGTCGCTTCTTTTCCTTCCTTTGCGCTCGAGACACAAAAGTCAGCGTTTTATCCAAAACATTCTGAGCATGCTTTAGCTCTTTCCCCATCACACACACTCTCTGCTCAAACTCTGAGCATGATTTCTCAACTTCTTCAGCATGGATTTTCTCCTGCGCCGCTCGCTCTCTACAACTGCTCAATTCTAACTCCTGTTTTTTCCATGCTTCTGCAAAAAGCCACATCATATCTCTCACTCCTGCCAGCGGCGCTTTTTTTTTAACTTCTATCCGCGTCAAACGGTCCAGCACCACGGCGGGGCTGACCACTCCATTTAACTCTCCCCACGGCCCAGGGCGTCCACCGCGCTGCCTTAACATATCACCAATGGATCGGAACTCCTCCGTTTCCCAGCCGGGAATCGGCACGGGAATCGGCGTTCCCTCCCCAGAAGCACTCGGCTCCTTTTTGCTTCTCCAAAAACACTTCATTGTTGCTGGAATAGCTTGACTGATCCTGTTCGTGACGCCAAAAATGTTCTAAAATAAAATGTTTTATTTTATTTTAATTACCTTAAAAGACTCAAAGTCTCTTTTTACACTTTATATTTATTTAATCAGGATCGTTGTCAAGTCGACGCCAGAAACAATGAAACACAACTTGAATATTAGAGGAACAACAAGGCTTTATTCAACCAGCATTCATACAAGTTATCAATCATGAACAAAACATTTCTCTTACCATTGCTTATGGGTGGAGAGCTGAACACCCCAGTTAGAAAACGTAATCCATGATAACACATGTAATCCAAGAACCTCGTCAGGTAGAATCCAACAAGCAGCTCTAACAGCTCTGAGCTCTGCTCTGCTCCTTATACATTCCCTGATGTGCGTGCAAAGCTGCACACCTCCACCAGGATTACCTTGATTACATCCTCATGATCACATTATGTTCGGCTCTCCTTGATTACATCCTCATGATAAGTGTGATTGACAAACAGTAGTGATCAATAACTTGTATAAAGCAATTATACAACAGATGACAAGTTCATTTTTATTACAGACGCGCCCCGAGGAGCGTCTTGCCACATGTCAACACTGGGTCTGACTGAGCGCCTGCAGGAGAGAGGCCCAAGCAAGACGCGCACCGAGGAGCGTCTTGCCACATGTCAGCACTCGGTCTGACTGAGCGCCTCCAGGAGAGAGGCCCAAGCAAGACGCGCCCCTTGGAGCGTCTTGCCACATGTCAACACTGGGTCTGACAGAGGTCCTCCAGGAGAGAGGCCCAACCAAGACACGCCCCGAGGAGCATCTTGCCACATGTCAACACTGGGTCTGACTGAGCGCCTCCAGGAGAGAGGCCCAAGCAAGAAGCGCCCCGAGGAGCGTCTTGCCACATGTCAACAATGGGTCTGTCTGAGGGCTTCCAGGAGAGAAGCCCAAGCAAGACGCGCCCAGAGGAGCGTCTTGCCACATGTCAACAATGGGTCTGACTGAGCGCCTCCAGGAATGAGGCCCAAGCAAGACGCGCCCCGAGGAGCGTCTTGACACTTGTCAACACTGGGTCTGACTGAGGGCCTCCATGAGAGAGGCCCAAGCAAGACGCGCCCCGAGGAGCGTCTTGCCACATGTCAACACTGGGTCTGACAGAGGGCCTCCAGGAGAGAGGCCCAAGCAAGACGCGCCCCGAGGAGTGTCTTGCCACATGTCAACACTGGGTCTGACTTAGCGCCTCCAGGAGAGAGGCCCAAGCAAGACACGCCCCAAGGAGCGTCTTGACACATGTCAACACTGGGTCTGACTGAGGGCCTCAATGAGACAAGCCCAAGCAAGACGCGCCCCGAGGAGCGTCTTGCCACATGTCAACACTGGGTCTGACAGAGGGCCTCCAGGAGAGAGGCCCAAGCAATACGTGCCCCGAGGAGCGTCTTGCCACATGTCACCACTGGGTCTGACTGAGCGCCTCCAGGAGAGAGGCCCAAGTAAGACGCGCCGCGAGGAGCGTCTTGCCACCTGTCACCACTGGGTCTGACTGAGCGCCTCCAGGAGAGAGGCCCAAGCAAGACGCGCCCCGAGGAGCGTCTTGCCACATGTCAACACTGGGTTTGACTGAGTGCCTCCAGGAGAGAGGCCCAAGCAAGACGTGCCCCGAGGAGCGTCTTGCCACATGTCAACACTGGGTCTGACTGAGCGCCTCCAGGAGAGAGGCCCAAGCAAGACGCGCCCCGAGGAGTGTCTTGTTACATGTCAACACTGGGTCTGACAGAGGGCCTCCAGGAGAGAGGCCCAAGTAAGACGCGCCCTGAGGAGCGTCTTGCCACATGTCAACACTGGGTCTGACTGAGCGCCTCCAGGAGAGAGGCCCAAGCAAGACGCGCACCGAGGAGCGTCTTGCCACATGTCAGCACTCGGTCTGACTGAGCGCCTCCAGGAGAGAGGCCCAAGCAAGACGCGCCCCGAGGAGCGTCTTACCACGTGTCAACACTGGGTCTGATTGAGGGCCTCCAGGAGAGAGGCCCAAGGAAGACGCGCCCCGAGGAGCGTCTTGCCACATGTCAACACTGGGTCTGACAGAGGGCCTCCAGGAGAGAGGCCCAAGCAAGACGCGCCCCGAGGAGCGTCTTGCCAAATGTCAGCACTCGGTCTGACTGAGCGCCTCCAGGAGAGAGGCCCAAGCAAGACGCGCCCCGAGGAGCGTCTTGCCACATGTCAACACTGGAGCCCCAAGGAGCGTCATGTCACTACTCGGTTTGACTGAGCGCCTCCAGGAGAGAGGCCCAAGCAAGACGCGCCCCGAGGAGCGTCTTACCACGTGTCAACACTGGGTCTGATTGAGGGCCTCCAGGAGAGAGGCCCAAGGAAGACGCGCCCCGAGGAGCGTCTTGCCACATGTCAACACTGGGTCTGACAGAGGGCCTCCAGGAGAGAGGCCCAAGCAAGACGCGCCCCGAGGAGCGTCTTGCCAAATGTCAGCACTCGGTCTGACTGAGCGCCTCCAGGAGAGAGGCCCAAGCAAGACGCGCCCCGAGGAGCGTCTTGCCACATGTCAACACTGGGTCTGACTGAGCGCCTCCAGGAGAGAGGCCCAAGCAAGACACGCCCCGAGGAGCGTCTTGACACATGTCAGCACTCGGTCTGACTGAGCGCCTCCAGGAGAGAGGCCCAAGCAAGACGCCAGTGGTGACAAATGGCAAGACGCTCCTCGGGGCGCATGTTGCGTGGGCCTCTCTCCTGGAGGCCCTCTGTCAGACCCAGTGTTGACATGTGGCAAGACACTCCTCGGGGCGCGTCTTGCTTGGGCTTCTCTCCTGGAGGCCCTCAGTCAGACCCAGTGTTGACAAGTGTCAAGACGCTCCTCGGGGCACGTCTTGCTTGGGCCTCTCTCCTGGAGGCGCTCAGTCAGACCGAGTGCTGACATGTGGCAAGACGCTCCTCGGTGCGCGTCTTGCTTGGGCCTCTCTCCTGGAGGCGCTCAGTCAGACCCAGTGGTGACATATGGCAAGACGCTCCTCGGGGCGCGTGTTGCGTGGGCCTCTCTCCTGGAGGCCCTCTGTCAGACCCAGTTTTGACATGTGGCAAGACACTCCTCGGGGCGCGTCTTGCTTGGGCTTCTCTCCTGGAGGCCCTCAGTCAGACCCAGTGTTGACAAGTGTCAAGACGCTCCTCGGGGCGCGTCTTGCTTGGGCCTCTCTCCTGGAGGCGCTCAGTCAGACCCAGTGGTGACATATGGCAAGACGCTCCTCAGGGCACGTATTGCTTGGGCCTCTCTCCTGGAGGCCCTCTGTCAGACCCAGTGTTGACATGTGGCAAGACACTCCTCGGGGCGCGTCTTGCTTGGGCCTCTCTCCTGGAGGCCCTCTGTCAGACCCAGTGTTGACATGTGGCAAGACGCTCCTAGGGGCGCGTCTTGCTTGGCTCTCTCTCCCGGAGGCGCTCAGTCAGACCGAGTGCTGACATGTGGCAAGACGCTCCTCGGGGCGTGTCTTGCTTGGGCCTCTCTCCTGGAGGCGCTCAGTCAGACCCAGTGTTAACAAGTGTCAAGACAATCCTCGGGGCGCGTCTTGCTTGGGCCTCTCTCCTGGAGGCGCTCAGTCAGACCCAGTGTTGACATGTGGCAAGACGCTCCTCGGGGCGCGTCTTACTTGGGCCTCTCTCCTGGAGGCGCTCAGTCAGACCCAGTGTTGACATGTGGCAAGACGCTCCTCGGGGCGCGTCTTGCTTGGGCCTCTCTCCTGGAGGCTCTCAGTCAGACCCAGTGTTGACATGTGGCAAGACGCTCCTCGGGGCGCGTCTTGCTTGGGCCTCTCTCCTGGAGGCGCTCAGTCAGACCGAGTGCTGACATGTGGCAAGACGCTCCTCGGGGCGCGTCTTGCTTGGGCCTCTCTCCTGGAGGCCCTCTGTCAGACCCAGTGTTGACATGTGGCAAGACGCTCCTCGGGTCGCGTCTTGCTTGGGCCTCTCTCCTGGAGGCCCTCAATCAGACCCAGTGTTGACACGTGGCAAGACGCTCCTCGGGGCGCATCTTGCTTGGGCCTCTCTCCTGGAGGCGCTCAGTCAAACCGAGTATTGACATGTGGCATGACGCTCCTCGGGGCGCGTCTTGCTTGGGCCTCTCTCCTGGAGGCCCTCTGTCAGACCCAGTGTTGACATGTGGCAAGACACTCCTCGGGGCGCGTCTTGCTTGGGCTTCTCTCATGGAGGCCCACAGTCAGACCCAGTGTTGACAAGTGTCAAGACACTCCTCGGGGCGCATCTTGCTTGGGCCTCTCTCCTGGAGGCGCTCAGTCAGACCCATTGTGGACATGTGGCAAGACGCTCCTCGGGGCGCGTCTTGCTCGGGCTTCTCTCCTGGAGGCCCTCAGTCAGACCCATTGTTGACCTGTGGCAAGACGTTCCTCGGGGCGCTTCTTGCTTGGGCCTCTCTCCTGGAGGCGCTCAGTCAGACCCAGTGTTGACATGTGGCAAGACTCTACTCGGGGCGCTTCTTGCTTGGGCCTCTCTCCTGGAGGCGCTCAGTCAGACCCAGTGTTGACATGTGGCAAGACGCTCCTCGGGGCACGTCTCGCTTGGGCCTCTCTCCTGGAGGCGCTCAGTCAGACCCAGTGATAACATGTGGCTAGACGCTCCTCGGGGCACGTATTGCATGGGCCTCTCTCCTGGAGGCCCTCTGTCAGACCCAGTGTTGACACGTGGCAAGACCCTCCTCGGGGCGCGTCTTGCTTGGGCCTCTCTCCTGGAGGCCCTCAATCGGACCCAGTGTTCACACGTGGCAAGATGCTCCTCGGGGCGCGTCTTGCTTGGGCCTCTCTCCTGGAGGCGCTCAGTCAGACCCAGTGGTGACATGTGGCAAGACACTCCTCGAGGCGCGTCTTGCTTCGGCCTCTCTCCTGGAGGCCCGCTGTCAGACCCAGTGGTGACATATGGCAAGACGCTTCTCGGGGCGCGTGTTGCTTGGGCCTCTCTCCTGGAGGCGCTCAGTCAGACCCAGTGGTGACATATGGCAAGACACTCCTCGGGGCGCGTATTGCTTGGGCCTCTCTCCTGGAAGCCCTCTGTCAGACCCAGTGGTGACATGTGGCAAGACACTCCTCGGGGCGCGTCTTGCTTGGGCCTCTCTCCTGGAGGCCCTCTGTCAGACCCAGTGTTGACATGTGGCAAGACGCTCCTAGGGGCGCGTCTTGCTTGGGCCTCTCTCCTGGAGGCGCTCAGTCAGACCGAGTGCTGACATGTGGCAAGACGCTCATCGGTGCGCGTCTTGCTTTGGCCTCTCTCCTGGAGGCGCTCAGTCAGACCCAGTGGTGACATATGGCAAGACGCTCCTCGGGGCGCGTGTTGCGTGGGCCTCTCTCCTGGAGGCCCTCTGTCAGACCCAGTGTTGACATGTGGCAAGACACTCCTCGGGGCGCGTCTTGCTTGGGCTTCTCTCCTGGAGGCCCTCAGTCAGACCCAGTTTTGACAAGTGTCAAGACGCTCCTCGGGGCACGTCTTGCTTGGGCCTCTCTCCTGGAGGCGCTCAGTCAGACCGAGTGCTGACATGTGGCAAGACGCTCCTCGGTGCGCATCTAGCTTGGGCCTCTCTCCTGGAGGCGCTCAGTCAGACCCAGTGGTGACATATGGCAAGACGCTCCTCGGGGCGCGTGTTGCGTGGGCCTCTCTCCTGGAGGCCCTCTGTCAGACCCAGTGTTGACATGTGGCAAGACACTCCTCGGGGTGCGTCTTGCTTGGGCTTCTCTCCTGGAGGCCCTCAGTCAGACCCAGTGTTGACAAGTGTCAAGACGCTCCTCGGGGCACGTCTTTCTTGGGCCTCTCTCCTGGAGGCGCTCAGTCAGACCTATTGTTGACATGTGGCAAGACGCTCCTCGTGGCGCTTCTTGCTTGGGCCTCTCTCCTGGAGGCGCTCAGTCAGACCCAGTGTTGACATTTGGCAAGACGCTCCTCGGGGCGCGTCTTGCTTGGGCCTCTCTCCTGGAGGCGCTCAGTCAGACCCAGTGGTGACATATGGCAAGACGCTCCTCAGGGTGCGTATTGCTTGGGCCTCTCTCCTGGAGGCCCTCTGTCAGACCCAGTGTTGACATGTGGCAAGACACTCCTCGGGGCGCGTCTTGCTTGGGCCTCTCTCCTGGAGGCCCTCTGTCAGACCCAGTGTTGACATGTGGCAAGACGCTCCTAGGGGCGCGTCTTGCTTGGCTCTCTCTCCTGGAGGCGCTCAGTCAGACCGAGTGCTGACATGTGGCAAGACGCTCCTCGGGGCGCGTCTTACTTGGGCCTCTCTCCTGGAGGCGCTCAGTCAGACCCATTGTTGACATGTGGCAAGACGCTCCTCGGGGCGCGTCTTGCTTGGGCCTCTCTCCTGGAGGCTCTCAGTCAGACCCAGTGGTGACATGTGGCAAGACGCTCCTCGGGGCGCGTCTTGCTTGGGCCTCTCTCCTGGAGGCGCTCAGTCAGACCGAGTGCTGACATGTGGCAAGACGCTCCTTGGGGCGCGTCTTGCTTGGGCCTCTCTCCTGGAGGCCCTCTGTCAGACCCAGTGTTGACATGTGGCAAGACGCTCCTCGAGGCGCATCTTGCTTGGGCCTCTCTCCTGGAGGCCCTCAATCAGACCCAGTGTTGACACGTGGCAAGACGCTCCTCGGGGCGCGTCTTGCTTGGGCCTCTCTCCTGGAGGAGCTCAGTCAAACCGAGTAGTGACATGTGGCATGACGCTCCTCGGGGCGCGTCTTACTTGGGCCTCTCTCCTAGAGGCCCTCTGTCAGACCCAGTGTTGACATGTGGCAAGACGCTCCTCGGGGCGTGTCTTGCTTGGGCCTCTCTCATGGAGGCCCTCAGTCAGACCCAGTGTTGACAAGTGTCAAGACGCTCCTCGGGGCGCGTCTTGCTTGGGCCTCTCTCCTGGAGGCACTCAGTCAGACCCATTGTTGAATGTGGCAAGACGCTCCTCGGGGCGCGTCTTGCTTGGGCTTCTCTCCTGGAGGCCCTCAGTCAGACCTATTGTTGACAAGAGGCAAGACGCTCCTCGGGGCGCTTCTTGCTTGGGCCTCTCTCCTGGAGGCGCTCAGTCAGACCCAGTGTTGACATGTGGCAAGACGCTCCTCGGGGCACGTCTTGCTTGGGCCTCTCTCCTGGAGGCGCTCAGTCAGACCCAGTGTTGACATGTGGCAAGACGCTCCTCGGGGCGCGTCTTGCTTGGGCCTCTCTCCTGGAGGCGCTCAGTCAGACCCAGTGGTGATATTTGGCAAGACGCTCCTCGGGGCGCTTCTTACTTGGGCCTCTCTCCTGGAGGCGCTCAGTCAGACCCATTGTTGACATGTGGCAAGACGCTCCTCGGGGCGCGTCTTGCTTGGGCTTCTCTCATTGAGGCCCTCAGTCAGACCCAGTGTTGACATGTGTCAAGACGCTCCTCGGGGCGTGTCTTGCTTGGGCCTCTCTCCTGGAGGCGCTCAGTCAGACCCAGTGTTGACATGTGGCAAGACACTCCTCGGGGCACGTCTTGCTTGGGCCTCTCTCCTGGAGGCCCTCTGTCAGACCCAGTGTTGACATGTGGCAAGACGCTCCTCGGGGCGTGTCTTGCTTGGGCTTCTCTCCTGGAGGCGCTCAGTCAGACCCAGTGTTGACATGTGGCAAGACGCTCCTCGGGGCACGTCTTGCTTGGGCTTCTCTCCTGGAGGCCCTCAGTCAGACCCAGTGTTGACAAGTGTCAAGACGCTCCTCGGGGCACGTCTTGCTTGGGCCTCTCTCCTGAAGGCGCTTAGTCAGACCCAGTGTTGACATGTGGCAAGACGCTCCTCGGGGCGCGTCTTGCTTGGGCCTCTCTCCTGGAGGCTCTCAGTCAGACCCAGTGGTGACATGTGGCAAGACGCTCCTCGGTGCGCCGTCTTGCTTGGGCCTCTCTCCTGGAGGCGCTCAGTCAGACCCAGTGTTGACATGTGGCAAGACACTCCTCGGGGCGCGTCTTGCTTGGGCCTCTCTACTGGAGGCCCTCTGTCAGACCCAGTGTTGACATGTGGCAAGAAACTCCTCGGGGCGCGTCTTGCTTGGGCTTCTCTCATGGAGGCCCTCAGTCAGACCCAGTGTTGACAAGTGTCAAGACACTCCTCGGGGCGCATCTTGCTTGGGCCTCTCTCCTGGAGGCCCTCTGTCAGACCCAGTGTTGACATATGGCAAGACACTCCTCGGGGATCGTCTTGCTTGGGCCTCTCTCCTGGAGGCCCTCTGTCAGACCCAGTGTTGACATGTGGCAAGACGCTCCTAGGGGCGCGTCTTGCTTGGCTCTCTCTCCTGGAGGCGCTCAGTCAGACCGAGTGCTGACATGTGGCAAGACGCTCCTCGGGGCGTGTCTTGCTTGGGCCTCTCTCCTGGAGGCGCTCAGTCAGACCCAGTGGTGACATATGGCAAGACGCTCCTCGGGACGCGTATTGCTTGGGCCTCTCTCCTGGAGGCCCTCTGTCAGACCCAGTGTTGACATGTGGCAAGACACTCCTCGGGGCATGTCTTGCTTGGGCTTCTCTCATGGAGGCCCTCAGTCAGACCCAGTGTTAACAAGTGTCAAGACACTCCTCGGGGCGCGTCTTGCTTGGGCCTCTCTCCTGGAGGCGCTCAGTCAGACCCAGTGTTGACATGTGGCAAGACGCTCCTCGGGGCGCGTCTTACTTGGGCCTCTCTCCTGGAGGCGCTCAGTCAGACCCAGTGTTGACATGTGGCAAGACGCTCCTCGGGGCGCGTCTTGCTTGGGCCTCTCTCCTGGAGGCTCTCAGTCAGACCCAGTGGTGACATGTGGCAAGACGCTCCTCGGGGCGTGTCTTGCTTGGGCCTCTCTCCTGGAGGCGCTCAGTCAGACCGAGTGCTGACATGTGGCAAGACGCTCCTCGGGGCACGTCTTGCTTGGGCCTCTCTCCTGGAGGCCCTCAATCAGACCCAGTGTTGACACGTGGCAAGACGCTCCTCGGGGCGCATCTTGCTTGGGCCTCTCTCCTGGAGGCGCTCAGTTAGACCCAGTGTTGACATTGGGCAAGACGCTCCTCGGGGCGCGTCTTCCTTGGGCCTCTCTCCTGGAGGCGCTCAGTCAGACCCAGTGTTGACATGTGGCAAGACGCTCCTCGGGGCACGTCTTGCTTGGGCCTCTCTCCTGGAGGCGCTCAGTCAGACCCAGTGTTGACATGTGGCAAGACGCTCCTCGGGGCGCGTCTTGCTTGGGCCTCTCTCCTGGAGGCGCTCAGTCAGACCCAGTGGTGACATGTGGCAAGACGCTCCTAGGGGCGCGTCTTACTTGGGCCTCTCTCCTGGAGGCGCTCAGTAAGACCCAGTGGTGACATGTGGCAAGACGCTCTTCGGGGCACGTATTGCTTGGGCCTCTCTCCTGGAGGCCCTCTGTCAGACCCAGTGTTGACATGTGGCAAGACGCTCCTCGGGGCGCGTCTTGCTTGGGCCTCTCTCCTGGAGGCGCTCAGTCAGACCCAGTGGTGACATGTGGCAAGACGCTCCTCGGGGCGCGTCTTACTTGGGCCTCTCTCCTGGAGGCGCTCAGTCAGACCCAGTGGTGACATGTGGCAAGACGCTCTTCGGGGCACGTATTGCTTGGGCCTCTCTCTTGGAGGCCCTCTGTCAGACCCAGTGTTGACATGTGGCAAGACGCTCCTCGGGGCTCGTCTTGCTTGGGCCTCTCTCCTGGAGGCGCTCAGTTAGACCCAGTGTTGACATTGGGCAAGACGCTCCTCGGGGCGCGTCTTCCTTGGGCCTCTCTCCTGGAGGCGCTCAGTCAGACCCAGTGTTGACATGTGGCAAGACGCTCCTCGGGGCACGTCTTGCTTGGGCCTCTCTCCTGGAGGCGCTCAGTCAGACCCAGTGTTGACATGTGGCAAGACGCTCCTCGGGGCGCGTCTTGCTTGGGCCTCTCTCCTGGAGGCGCTCAGTCAGACCCAGTGGTGACATGTGGCAAGACGCTCCTCGGGGCGCGTCTTACTTGGGCCTCTCTCCTGGAGGCGCTCAGTCAGACCCAGTGGTGACATGTGGCAAGACGCTCTTCGGGGCACGTATTGCTTGGGCCTCTCTCTTGGAGGCCCTCTGTCAGACCCAGTGTTGACATGTGGCAAGACGCTCCTCGGGGCGCGTCTTGCTTGGGCCTCTCTCCTGGAGGCCCTCAATCAGACCCAGTGTTGACACGTGGCAAGACGCTCCTCGGGGCGCGTCTTGCTTGGGCCTCTCTCCTGGAGGCGCTCAGTCAGACCCAGTGTTGACATTTGGCAAGACGCTCCTCGGGGCGCGTCTTCCTTGGGCCTCTCTCCTGGAGGCCCTCAGTCAGACCCATTGTTGACAAGAGGCAAGACGCTCCTCGGGGCGCTTCTTGCTTGGGCCTCTCTCCTGGAGGCGCTCAGTCAGACCCAGTGTTGACATGTGGCAAGACGCTCCTCGGGGCACGTCTTGCTTGGGCCTCTCTCCTGGAGGCGCTCAGTCAGACCCAGTGTTGACATGTGGCAAGACGCTCCTCGGGGCGCGTCTTGCTTGGGCCTCTCTCCTGGAGGCGCTCAGTCAGACCCAGTGGTGACATGTGGCAAGACGCTCCTCGGGGCGCGTCTTACTTGGGCCTCTCTCCTGGAGGCGCTCAGTCAGACCCAGTGGTGACATGTGGCAAGACGCTCCTCGGGGCACGTATTGCTTGGGCCTCTCTCCTGGAGGCCCTCTGTCAGACCCAGTGTTGACATGTGGCAAGACGCTCCTCGGGGCGCGTCTTGCTTGGGCTTCTCTCATTGAGGCCCTCAGTCAGACCCAGTGTTGACATGTGTCAAGACGCTCCTCGGGGCGTGTCTTGCTTGGGCCTCTCTCCTGGAGGCGCTCAGTCAGACCCAGTGTTGACATGTGGCAAGACGCTCCTCGGGGCACGTCTTGCTTGGGCTTCTCTCCTGGAGGCCCTCAGTCAGACCCAGTGTTGACAAGTGTCAAGACGCTCCTCGGGGCACGTCTTGCTTGGGCCTCTCTCCTGGAGGTGCACAGTCAGACCCAGTGTTGACATGTGGCAAGACGCTCCTCGGAGCGCGTCTTGCTTGGGCCTCTCTCCTGGAGGCTCTCAGTCAGACCCAGTGGTGACATGTGGCAAGACGCTCCTCGGGGCGCGTCTTGCTTGGGCCTCTCTCCTGGAGGCGCTCAGTCAGACCCAGTGTTGACATGTGGCAAGACACTCCTCGGGGCGCGTCTTGCTTGGGCCTCTCTCCTGGAGGCCCTCTGACAGACCCAGTGTTGACATGTGGCAAGACCCTCCTCGGGGCGCGTCTTGCTTGGGCCTCTCTCCTGGAGGCCCTCAATCGGACCCAGTGTTGACACGTGGCAAGATGCTCCTCGGGGCGCGTCTTGCTTGGGCCTCTCTCCTGGAGGCGCTCAGTCAGACCGAGTAGTGACATGTGGCATGACGCTCCTCGGGCAAGTCTTGCTTGGGCCTCTCTCCTGGAGGCGCTCAGTCAGACCCAGTGGTGACATGTGGCAAGACACTCCTCGAGGCGCGTCTTGCTTCGGCCTCTCTCCTGGAGGCCCGCTGTCAGACCCAGTGTTGACATGTGGCAAGACGCTCCTAGGGGCGCGTCTTGCTTGGGTCTCTCTCCTGGAGGCGCTCAGTCAGACCGAGTGCTGACATGTGGCAAGACGCTCCTCGGGGCGCGTCTTGCTTGGGCCTCTCTCCTGGAGGCGCTCAGTCAGACCCAGTGGTGACATATGGCAAGATGCTTCTCGGGGCGCGTGTTGCTTGGGCCTCTCTCCTGGAGGCCCTCTGTCAGACCCAGTGTTGACATGTGGCAAGACGCTCCTCGGGGCGCGTCTTGCTTGGGCTTCTCTCCTGGAGGCCCGCTGTCAGACCCAGTGTTGACATGTGGCAAGATACTCTTAGGGGCGCATCTTGCTTGGGCCTCTCTCCTGGAGGCGCTCCGTCAGACCGAGTGCTGACATGTGGCAAGACGCTCCTCGGGGCGCGTCTTGCTTGGGCCTCTCTCCTTGAGGCGCTCAGTCAGACCCAGTGGTGACATATGGCAAGACGCTCCTCGGGGCGTGTGTTGCTTGGGCCTCTCTCCTGGAGGCCCTCTGTCAGACCCAGTGTTGACATGTGGCAAGACACTCCTCGGGGCGCGTCTTGCTTGGGCTTCTCTCCTGGAGACGCTCAGTCAGACCCAGTGTTGACATGTGGCAAGACGCTCCTAGGGGCGCGTCTTGCTTGGGCCTCTCTCCTGGAGGCGCTCAGTCAGACCGAGTGCTGACATGTGGCAAGACGCTCCTCGGTGCGCGTCTTGCTTTGGCCTCTCTCCTGGAGGAGCTCAGTCAGACCCTGTGGTGACATATGGCAAGACGCTCCTCGGGGCGCGTGTTGCGTGGGCCTCTCTCCTGGAGGCCCTCTGTCAGACCCAGTGTTGACATGTGGCAAGACACTCCTCGGGGCGCGTCTTGCTTGGGCTTCTCTCCTGGAGGCCCTCAGTCAGACCCAGTGTTGACAAGTGTCAAGACGCTCCTCGGGGCACGTCTTGCTTGGGCCTCTCTCCTGGAGGCGCTCAGTCAGAACGAGTGCTGACATGTGGCAAGGCGCTCCTCGGTGCGCGTCTTGCTTGGGCCTCTCTCCTGGAGGCGCTCAGTCAGACCCAGTGGTGACATATGGCAAGACGCTCCTCGGGGCGCGTGTTGCGTGGGCCTCTCTCCTGGAGGCCCTCTGTCAGACCCAGTGTTGACATGTGGCAAGACAGTCCTCGGGGCGCGTCTTGCTTGGGCTTCTCTCCTGGAGGCCCTCAGTCAGACCCAGTGTTGACAAGTGTCAAGACGCTCCTCGGGGCTCGTCTTTCTTGGGCCTCTCTCCTGGAGGCGCTCAGTCAGACCCATTGTTGACATGTGGCAAGACGCTCCTCGTGGCGCTTCTTGCTTGGGCCTCTCTCCTGGAGGCGCTCAGTCAGACCGAGTGCTGACATGTGGCAAGACGCTCCTCGGGGCGTGTCTTGCTTGGGCCTCTCTCCTAGAGGCGCTCAGTCAGACCCAGTGGTGACATATGGCAAGACGCTCCTCGGGGCGCGTATTGCTTGGGCCTCTCTCCTGGAGGCCCTCTGTCAGACCCAGTGTTGACATGTGGCAAGACACTCCTCGGGGCATGTCTTGCTTGGGCTTCTCTCATGGAGGCCCTCAGTCAGACCCAGTGTTAACAAGTGTCAAGACACTCCTCGGGGCGCGTCTTGCTTGGGCCTCTCTCCTGGAGGCGCTCAGTCAGACCCAGTGTTGACATGTGGCAAGACTCTCCTCGGGGCGCGTCTTACTTGGGCCTCTCTCCTGGAGGCGCTCAGTCAGACCCAGTGTTGACATGTGGCAAGACGCTCCTCGGGGCGCGTCTTGCTTGGGCCTCTCTCCTGGAGGCTCTCAGTCAGACCCAGTGGTGACATGTGGCAAGACGCTCCTCGGGGCGCGTCTTGCTTGGGCCTCTCTCCTGGAGGCGCTCAGTCAGACCGAGTGCTGACATGTGGCAAGACGCTCCTCGGGGCGCGTCTTGCTTGGGCCTCTCTCCTGGAGGCGCTCAGTCAGACCCAGTGGTGACATGTGGCAAGACGCTCCTCGGGGCACGTCTTGCTTGGGCCTCTCTCCTGGAGGCCCTCAATCAGACCCAGTGTTGACACGTGGCAAGACGCTCCTCGGGGCGCGTCTTACTTGGGCCTCTCTCCTGGAGGCGCTCAGTCAGACCGAGTGCTGACATGTGGCAAGACGCTCCTCGGGGCGCGTCTTGCTTGGGCCTCTCTCCTGGAGGCCCTCTGTCAGACCCAGTGTTGACATGTGGCAAGACGCTCCTCGGGGCGCATCTTGCTTGGGCCTCTCTCCTGGAGGCCCTCAATCAGACCCAGTGTTGACACGTGGCAAGACGCTCCTCGGGGCGCGTCTTGCTTGGGCCTCTCTCCTGGAGGCGCTCAGTCAAACCGAGTAGTGACATGTGGCATGACGCTCCTCGGGGCGCGTCTTGCTTGGGCCTCTCTCCTAGAGGCGCTCAGTCAGACCCAGTGTTGACATGTGGCAAGACGCTCCTCGGGGCACGTCTCGCTTGGGCCTCTCTCCTGGAGGCGCTCAGTCAGACCCAGTGATAACATGTGGCTAGACGCTCCTCGGGGCACGTATTGCATGGGCCTCTCTCCTGGAGGCCCTCTGTCAGACCCAGTGTTGACACGTGGCAAGACCCTCCTCGGGGCGCGTCTTGCTTGGGCCTCTCTCCTGGAGGCCCTATATCGGACCCAGTGTTCACACGTGGCAAGATGCTCCTCGGGGCGCGTCTTGCTTGGGCCTCTCTCCTGGAGGCGCTCAGTCAGACCCAGTGGTGACATGTGGCAAGACACTCCTCGAGGCGCGTCTTGCTTCGGCCTCTCTCCTGGAGGCCCTCTGTCAGACCCAGTGTTGACATGTGGCAAGACGCTCCTCGGGGCATGTCTTGCTTGGGCCTCTCTCATGGAGGCCCTCAGTCAGACCCAGTGTTGACAAGTGTCAAGACGCTCCTCGGGGCGCGTCTTGCTTGGGCCTCTCTCCTGGAGGCCCTCAGTCAGACCCATTGTTGAATGTGGCAAGACGCTCCTCGGGGCGCGTCTTGCTTGGGCTTCTCTCCTGGAGGCCCTCAGTCAGACCCATTGTTGACAAGAGGCAAGACGCTCCTCGGGGCGCTTCTTGCTTGGTGCCTCTCTCCTGGAGGCGCTCAGTCAGACCCAGTGTTGACATGTGGCAAGACGCTCCTCGGGGCACGTCTTGCTTGGGCCTCTCTCCTGGAGGCGCTCAGTCAGACCCAGTGTTGACATGTGGCAAGACGCTCCTCGGGGCGCGTCTTGCTTGGGCCTCTCTCCTGGAGGCGCTCAGTCAGACCCAGTGTTGACATGTGGCAAGACGCTCCTCGGGGCGCGTCTTGCTTGGGCCTCTCTCATGGAGGCCCTCAGTCAGACCCAGTGTTGACAAGTGTCAAGACGCTCCTCGGGGCTCGTCTTGCTTGGGCCTCATTCCTGGAGGCGCTCAGTCAGACCCATTGTTGACATGTGGCAAGACGCTCCTCGGGGCGCGTCTTGCTTGGGCTTCTCTCCTGGAGGCGCTCAGTCAGACCCAGTGTTGACATGTGGCAAGACGCTCCTCGGGGCACGTCTTGCTTGGGCTTCTCTCCTGGAGGCCCTCAGTCAGACCCAGTGTTGACAAGTGTCAAGACGCTCCTCGGGGCACGTCTTGCTTGGGCCTCTCTCCTGGAGGCGCTCAGTCAGACCCAGTGTTGACATGTGGCAAGACGCTCCTCGGGGCGCGTCTTGCTTGGGCTTCTCTCCTGGAGGCGCTCAGTCAGACCCAGTGTTGACATGTGGCAAGACGCTCCTCGGGGCACGTCTTGCTTGGGCTTCTCTCCTGGAGGCCCTCAGTCAGACCCAGTGTTGACAAGTGTCAAGACGCTCCTCGGGGCACGTCTTGCTTGGGCCTCTCTCCTGGAGGCGCTCAGTCAGACCCAGTGTTGACATGTGGCAAGACGCTCCTCGGGGCGCGTCTTGCTTGGGCCTCTCTCCTGGAGGCTCTCAGTCAGACCCAGTGGTGACATGTGGCAAGACGCTCCTCGGTGCGCCGTCTTGCTTGGGCCTCTCTCCTGGAGGCCCTCTGTCAGACCCAGTGTTGACATGTGGCAAGACGCTCCTAGGGGCGCGTCTTGCTCTGCTCTCTCTCCTGGAGGCGCTCAGTCAGACCGAGTGCTGACATGTGGCAAGACGCTCCTCGGGGCGTCTCTTGCTTGGGCCTCTCTCCTGGAGGCGCTCAGTCAGACCCAGTGGTGACATGTGGCAAGACACTCCTCGAGGCGCGTCTTGCTTCGGCCTCTCTCCTGGAGGCCCTCTGTCAGACCCAGTGTTGACATGTGGCAAGACGCTCCTCGGGGCATGTCTTGCTTGGGCCTCTCTCATGGAGGCCCTCAGTCAGACCCAGTGTTGACAAGTGTCAAGACGCTCCTCGGGGCGCGTCTTGCTTGGGCCTCTCTCCTGGAGGCCCTCAGTCAGACCCATTGTTGAATGTGGCAAGACGCTCCTCGGGGCGCGTCTTGCTTGGGCTTCTCTCCTGGAGGCCCTCAGTCAGACCCATTGTTGACAAGAGGCAAGACGCTCCTCGGGGCGCTTCTTGCTTGGTGCCTCTCTCCTGGAGGCGCTCAGTCAGACCCAGTGTTGACATGTGGCAAGACGCTCCTCGGGGCACGTCTTGCTTGGGCCTCTCTCCTGGAGGCGCTCAGTCAGACCCAGTGTTGACATGTGGCAAGACGCTCCTCGGGGCGCGTCTTGCTTGGGCCTCTCTCCTGGAGGCGCTCAGTCAGACCCAGTGTTGACATGTGGCAAGACGCTCCTCGGGGCGCGTCTTGCTTGGGCCTCTCTCATGGAGGCCCTCAGTCAGACCCAGTGTTGACAAGTGTCAAGACGCTCCTCGGGGCTCGTCTTGCTTGGGCCTCATTCCTGGAGGCGCTCAGTCAGACCCATTGTTGACATGTGGCAAGACGCTCCTCGGGGCGCGTCTTGCTTGGGCTTCTCTCCTGGAGGCGCTCAGTCAGACCCAGTGTTGACATGTGGCAAGACGCTCCTCGGGGCACGTCTTGCTTGGGCTTCTCTCCTGGAGGCCCTCAGTCAGACCCAGTGTTGACAAGTGTCAAGACGCTCCTCGGGGCACGTCTTGCTTGGGCCTCTCTCCTGGAGGCGCTCAGTCAGACCCAGTGTTGACATGTGGCAAGACGCTCCTCGGGGCGCGTCTTGCTTGGGCCTCTCTCCTGGAGGCTCTCAGTCAGACCCAGTGGTGACATGTGGCAAGACGCTCCTCGGTGCGCCGTCTTGCTTGGGCCTCTCTCCTGGAGGCGCTCAGTCAGACCCAGTGTTGACATGTGGCAAGACACTCCTCGGGGCGCGTCTTGCTTGGGCCTCTCTCCTGGAGGCCCTCTGTCAGACCCAGTGTTGACATGTGGCAAGAAACTCCTCGGGGCGCGTCTTGCTTGGGCTACTCTCATGGAGGCCCTCAGTCAGACCCAGTGTTGACAAGTGTCAAGACACTCCTCGGGGCGCATCTTGCTTGGGCCTCTCTCCTGGAGGCCCTCTGTCAGACCCAGTGTTGACATGTGGCAAGACACTCCTCGGGGATCGTCTTGCTTGGGCCTCTCTCCTGGAGGCCCTCTGTCAGACCCAGTGTTGACATGTGGCAAGACGCTCCTAGGGGCGCGTCTTGCTCTGCTCTCTCTCCTGGAGGCGCTCAGTCAGACCGAGTGCTGACATGTGGCAAGACGCTCCTCGGGGCGTCTCTTGCTTGGGCCTCTCTCCTGGAGGCGCTCAGTCAGACCCAGTGGTGACATATGGCAAGACGCTCCTTGGGACGCGTATTGCTTGGGCCTCTCTCCTGGAGGCCCTCTGTCAGACCCAGTGTTGACATGTGGCAAGACACTCCTCGGGGCATGTCTTGCTTGGGCTTCTCTCATGGAGGCCCTCAGTCAGACCCAGTGTTAACAAGTGTCAAGACACTCCTCGGGGCGCGTCTTGCTTGGGCCTCTCTCCTGGAGGCGCTCAGTCAGACCCAGTGTTGACATGTGGCAAGACGCTCCTCGGGGCGCGTCTTGCTTGGGCCTCTCTCCTGGAGGCTCTCAGTCAGACCCAGTGGTGACATGTGGCAAGACGCTCCTCGGGGCGCGTCTTGCTTGGGCCTCTCTCCTGGAGGCGCTCTGTCAGACCGAGTGCTGACATGTGGCAAGACGCTCCTCGGGGCGCGTCTTGCTTGATTCTCTCTCCTGGAGGCGCTCAGTCAGACCCAGTGGTGACATGTGGCAAGACGCTCCTCGGGGCACGTCTTGCTTGGGCCTCTCTCCTGGAGGCCCTCAATCAGACCCAGTGTTGACACGTGGCAAGACGCTCCTCGGGGCGCATCTTGCTTGGGCCTCTCTCCTGGAGGCGCTCAGTTAGACCCAGTGTTGACATTTGGCAAGACGCTCCTCGGGGCGCGTCTTCCTTGGGCCTCTCTCCTGGAGGCGCTCAGTCAGACCCAGTGTTGACATGTGGCAAGACGCTCCTCGGGGCGCGTCTTGCTTGGGCCTCTCTCCTGGAGGCGCTCAGTCAGACCGAGTGCTGACATGTGGCAAGACGCTACTCGGGGCGCGTCTTGCTTGGGCCTCTCTCCTGGAGGCCCTCTGTCAGACCCAGTGTTGACACGTGGCAAGACGCTCCTCGGGGCGCGTCTTGCTTGGGCCTCTCTCCTGGAGGCGCTCAGTCAGACCCAGTGGTGACAAATGGCAAGACGCTCCTCGGGGCGCATGTTGCGTGGGCCTCTCTCCTGGAGGCCCTCTGTCAGACCCAGTGTTGACATGTGGCAAGACACTCCTCGGGGCATGTCTTGCTTGGGCTTCTCTCATGGAGGCCCTCAGTCAGACCCAGTGTTAAAAGGTGTCAAGACACTCCTCGGGGCGCGTCTTGCTTGGGCCTCTCTCCTGGAGGCGCTCAGTCAGACCCAGTGTTGACATGTGGCAAGATGCTCCTCGGGGCGCGTCTTGCTTGGGCCTCTCTCCTGGAGGCTCTCAGTCAGACCCAGTGGTGACATGTGGCAAGACGCTCCTCGGGGCGCGTCTTGCTTGGGCCTCTCTCCTGGAGGCGCTCTGTCAGACCGAGTGCTGACATGTGGCAAGACGCTCCTCGGGGCGCGTCTTGCTTGATTCTCTCTCCTGGAGGCGCTCAGTCAGACCCAGTGGTGACATGTGGCAAGACGCTCCTCGGGGCACGTCTTGCTTGGGCCTCTCTCCTGGAGGCCCTCAATCAGACCCAGTGTTGACACGTGGCAAGACGCTCCTCGGGGCGCATCTTGCTTGGGCCTCTCTCCTGGAGGCGCTCAGTTAGACCCAGTGTTGACATTTGGCAAGACGCTCCTCGGGGCGCGTCTTCCTTGGGCCTCTCTCCTGGAGGCGCTCAGTCAGACCCAGTGTTGACATGTGGCAAGACGCTCCTCGGGGCGCGTCTTGCTTGGGCCTCTCTCCTGGAGGCGCTCAGTCAGACCGAGTGCTGACATGTGGCAAGACGCTACTCGGGGCGCGTCTTGCTTGGGCCTCTCTCCTGGAGGCCCTCTGTCAGACCCAGTGTTGACACGTGGCAAGACGCTCCTCGGGGCACGTCTTGCTTGGGCCTCTCTCCTGGAGGCGCTCAGTCAGACCCAGTGGTGACAAATGGCAAGACGCTCCTCGGGGCGCATGTTGCGTGGGCCTCTCTCCTGGAGGCCCTCTGTCAGACCCAGTGTTGACATGTGGCAAGACACTCCTCGGGGCGCGTCTTGCTTGGGCTTCTCTCCTGGAGGCCCTCAGTCAGACCCAGTGTTGACAAGTGTCAAGACGCTCCTCGGGGCACGTCTTGCTTGGGCCTCTCTCCTGGAGGCGCTCAGTCAGACCGAGTGCTGACATGTGGCAAGACGCTCCTCGGTGCGCGTCTTGCTCGGGCCTCTCTCCTGGAGGCGCTCAGTCAGACCCAGTGGTGACATATGGCAAGACGCTCCTCGGGGCGCGTGTTGCGTGGGCCTCTCTCCTGGAGGCCCTCTGTCAGACCCAGTGTTGACATGTGGCAAGACACTCCTCGGGGCGCGTCTTGCTTGGGCTTCTCTCCTGGAGGCCCTCAGTCAGACCCAGTGTTGACAAGTGTCAAGACGCTCCTCGGGGCGCGTCTTGCTTGGGCCTCTCTCCTGGAGGCGCTCAGTCAGACCCAGTGGTGACATATGGCAAGACGCTCCTCAGGGCACGTATTGCTTGGGCCTCTCTCCTGGAGGCCCTCTGTCAGACCCAGTGTTGACATGTGGCAAGACACTCCTCGGGGCGCGTCTTGCTTGGGCCTCTCTCCTGGAGGCCCTCTGTCAGACCCAGTGTTGACATGTGGCAAGACGCTCCTAGGGGCGCGTCTTGCTTGGCTCTCTCTCCCGGAGGCGCTCAGTCAGACCGAGTGCTGACATGTGGCAAGACGCTCCTCGGGGCGTGTCTTGCTTGGGCCTCTCTCCTGGAGGCGCTCAGTCAGACCCAGTGTTAACAAGTGTCAAGACACTCCTCGGGGCGCGTCTTGCTTGGGCCTCTCTCCTGGAGGCGCTCAGTCAGACCCAGTGTTGACATGTGGCAAGACGCTCCTCGGGGCACGTCTTACTTGGGCCTCTCTCCTGGAGGCGCTCAGTCAGACCCAGTGTTGACATGTGGCAAGACGCTCCTCGGGGCGCGTCTTGCTTGGGCCTCTCTCCTGGAGGCTCTCAGTCAGACCCAGTGTTGACATGTGGCAAGACGCTCCTCGGGGCGCGTCTTGCTTGGGCCTCTCTCCTGGAGGCGCTCAGTCAGACCGAGTGCTGACATGTGGCAAGACGCTCCTCGGGGCGCGTCTTGCTTGGGCCTCTCTCCTGGAGGCCCTCTGTCAGACCCAGTGTTGACATGTGGCAAGACGCTCCTCGGGTCGCGTCTTGCTTGGGCCTCTCTCCTGGAGGCCCTCAATCAGACCCAGTGTTGACACGTGGCAAGACGCTCCTCGGGGCGCATCTTGCTTGGGCCTCTCTCCTGGAGGCGCTCAGTCAAACCGAGTATTGACATGTGGCATGACGCTCCTCGGGGCGCGTCTTGCTAGGGCCTCTCTCCTGGAGGCCCTCTGTCAGACCCAGTGTTGACATGTGGCAAGACACTCCTCGGGGCGCGTCTTGCTTGGGCTTCTCTCATGGAGGCCCACAGTCAGACCCAGTGTTGACAAGTGTCAAGACACTCCTCGGGGCGCATCTTGCTTGGGCCTCTCTCCTGGAGGCGCTCAGTCAGACCCATTGTGGACATGTGGCAAGACGCTCCTCGGGGCGCGTCTTGCTCGGGCTTCTCTCCTGGAGGCCCTCAGTCAGACCCATTGTTGACATGTGGCAAGACGTTCCTCGGGGCGCTTCTTGCTTGGGCCTCTCTCCTGGAGGCGCTCAGTCAGACCCAGTGTTGACATGTGGCAAGACTCTACTCGGGGCGCTTCTTGCTTGGGCCTCTCTCCTGGAGGCGCTCAGTCAGACCCAGTGTGGACATGTGGCAAGACGCTCCTCGGGGCACGTCTCGCTTGGGCCTCTCTCCTGGAGGCGCTCAGTCAGACCCAGTGATAACATGTGGCTAGACGCTCCTCGGGGCACGTATTGCATGGGCCTCTCTCCTGGAGGCCCTCTGTCAGACCCAGTGTTGACACGTGGCAAGACCCTCCTCGGGGCGCGTCTTGCTTGGGCCTCTCTCCTGGAGGCCCTCAATCGGACCCAGTGTTCACACGTGGCAAGATGCTCCTCGGGGCGCGTCTTGCTTGGGCCTCTCTCCTGGAGGCGCTCAGTCAGACCCAGTGGTGACATGTGGCAAGACACTCCTCGAGGCGCGTCTTGCTTCGGCCTCTCTCCTGGAGGCCCGCTGTCAGACCCAGTGTTGACATGTGGCAAGACGCTCCTAGGGGCGCGTCTTGCTTGGGTCTCTCTCCTGGAGGCGCTCAGTCAGACCGAGTGCTGACATGTGGCAAGACGCTCCTCGGGGCGTGTCTTGCTTGGGCCTCTCTCCTGGAGGCGCTCAGTCAGACCCAGTGGTGACATATGGCAAGACGCTTCTCGGGGCGCGTGTTGCTTGGGCCTCTCTCCTGGAGGCGCTCTGTCAGACCCAGTGGTGACATATGGCAAGACACTCCACGGGGCGCGTATTGCTTGGGCCTCTCTCCTGGAAGCCCTCTGTCAGACCCAGTGGTGACATGTGGCAAGACACTCCTCGGGGCGCGTCTTGCTTGGGCCTCTCTCCTGGAGGCCCTCTGTCAGACCCAGTGTTGACATGTGGCAAGACGCTCCTAGGGGCGCGTCTTGCTTGGGCCTCTCTCCTGGAGGCGCTCAGTCAGACCGAGTGCTGACATGTGGCAAGACGCTCATCGGTGCGCGTCTTGCTTTGGCCTCTCTCCTGGAGGCGCTCAGTCAGACCCAGTGGTGACATATGGCAAGACGCTCCTCGGGGCGCGTGTTGCGTGGGCCTCTCTCCTGGAGGCCCTCTGTCAGACCCAGTGTTGACATGTGGCAAGACACTCCTCGGGCGCGTCTTGCTTGGGCTTCTCTCCTGGAGGCCCTCAGTCAGACCCAGTTTTGACAAGTGTCAAGACGCTCCTCGGGGCACGTCTTGCTTGGGCCTCTCTCCTGGAGGCGCTCAGTCAGACCGAGTGCTGACATGTGGCAAGACGCTCCTCGGTGCGCGTCTTGCTTGGGCTTCTCTCCTGGAGGCCCTCAGTCAGACCCAGTTTTGACAAGTGTCAAGACGCTCCTCGGGGCACGTCTTGCTTGGGCCTCTCTCCTGGAGGCGCTCAGTCAGACCGAGTGCTGACATGTGGCAAGACGCTCCTCGGTGCGCATCTAGCTTGGGCCTCTCTCCTGGAGGCGCTCAGTCAGACCCAGTGGTGACATATGGCAAGACGCTCCTCGGGGCGCGTGTTGCGTGGGCCTCTCTCCTGGAGGCCCTCTGTCAGACCCAGTGTTGACATGTGGCAAGACACTCCTCGGGGCACGTCTTGCTTGGGCTTCTCTCCTGGAGGCCCTCAGTCAGATCCAGTGTTGACAAGTGTCAAGACGCTCCTCGGGGCACGTCTTTCTTGGGCCTCTCTCCTGGAGGCGCTCAGTCAGACCTATTGTTGACATGTGGCAAGACGCTCCTCGTGGCGCTTCTTGCTTGGGCCTCTCTCCTGGAGGCGCTCAGTCAGACCCAGTGTTGACATTTGGCAAGACGCTCCTCGGGGCGCGTCTTGCTTGGGCCTCTCTCCTGGAGGCGCTCAGTCAGACCCAGTGGTGACATATGGCAAGACGCTCCTCAGGGCGCGTATTGCTTGGGCCTCTCTCCTGGAGGCCCTCTGTCAGACCCAGTGTTGACATGTGGCAAGACACTCCTCGGGGCGAGTCTTGCTTGGGCCTCTCTCCTGGAGGCCCTCTGTCAGACCCAGTGTTGACATGTGGCAAGACGCTCCTAGGGGCGCGTCTTGCTTGGCTCTCTCTCCTGGAGGCGCTCAGTCAGACCGAGTGCTGACATGTGGCAAGACGCTCCTCGGGGCGCGTCTTACTTGGGCCTCTCTCTTGGAGGCGCTCAGTCAGACCCATTGTTGACATGTGGCAAGACGCTCCTCGGGGCGCGTCTTGCTTGGGCCTCTCTCCTGGAGGCTCTCAGTCAGACCCAGTGGTGACATGTGGCAAGACGCTCCTCGGGGCGCGTCTTGCTTGGGCCTCTCTCCTGGAGGCGCTCAGTCAGACCGAGTGCTGACATGTGGCAAGACGCTCCTCGGGGCGCGTCTTGCTTGGGCCTCTCTCCTGGAGGCCCTCTGTCAGACCCAGTGTTGACATGTGGCAAGACGCTCCTCGAGGCGCATCTTGCTTGGGCCTCTCTCCTGGAGGCCCTCAATCAGACCCAGTGTTGACACGTGGCAAGACGCTCCTCGGGGCGCGTCTTGCTTGGGCCTCTCTCCTGGAGGAGCTCAGTCAAACCGAGTAGTGACATGTGGCATGACGCTCCTCGGGGCGCGTCTTGCTTGGGCCTCTCTCCTAGAGGCCCTCTGTCAGACCCAGTGTTGACATGTGGCAAGACGCTCCTCGGGGCGTGTCTTGCTTGGGCCTCTCTCATGGAGGCCCTCAGTCAGACCCAGTGTTGACAAGTGTCAAGACGCTCCTCGGGGCGCGTCTTGCTTGGGCCTCTCTCCTGGAGGCACTCAGTCAGACCCATTGTTGAATGTGGCAAGACGCTCCTCGGGGCGCGTCTTGCTTGGGCTTCTCTCCTGGAGGCCCTCAGTCAGACCTATTGTTGACAAGAGGCAAGACGCTCCTCGGGGCGCTTCTTGCTTGGGCCTCTCTCCTGGAGGCGCTCAGTCAGACCCAGTGTTGACATGTGGCAAGACGCTCCTCGGGGCACGTCTTGCTTGGGCCTCTCTCCTGGAGGCGCTCAGTCAGACCCAGTGTTGACATGTGGCAAGACGCTCCTCGGGGCGCGTCTTGCTTGGGCCTCTCTCCTGGAGGCGCTCAGTCAGACCCAGTGGTGATATTTGGCAAGACGCTCCTCGGGGCGCTTCTTACTTGGGCCTCTCTCCTGGAGGCGCTCAGTCAGACCCATTGTTGACATGTGGCAAGACGCTCCTCGGGGCGCGTCTTGCTTGGGCTTCTCTCATTGAGGCCCTCAGTCAGACCCAGTGTTGACATGTGTCAAGACGCTCCTCGGGGCGTGTCTTGCTTGGGCCTCTCTCCTGGAGGCGCTCAGTCAGACCCAGTGTTGACATGTGGCAAGACACTCCTCGGGGCGCGTCTTGCTTGGGCCTCTCTCCTGGAGGCCCTCTGTCAGACCCAGTGTTGACATGTGGCAAGACGCTCCTCGGGGCGCGTCTTGCTTGGGCTTCTCTCCTGGAGGCGCTCAGTCAGACCCAGTGTTGACATGTGGCAAGACGCTCCTCGGGGCACGTCTTGCTTGGGCTTCTCTCCTGGAGGCCCTCAGTCAGACCCAGTGTTGACAAGTGTCAAGACGCTCCTCGGGGCACGTCTTGCTTGGGCCTCTCTCCTGGAGGCGCTTTGTCAGACCCAGTGTTGACATGTGGCAAGACGCTCCTCGGGGCGCGTCTTGCTTGGGCCTCTCTCCTGGAGGCTCTCAGTCAGACCCAGTGGTGACATGTGGCAAGACGCTCCTCGGTGCGCCGTCTTGCTTGGGCCTCTCTCCTGGAGGCGCTCAGTCAGACCCAGTGTTGACATGTGGCAAGACACTCCTCGGGGCGCGTCTTGCTTGGGCCTCTCTCCTGGAGGCCCTCAGTCAGACCCAGTGTTGACAAGTGTCAAGACACTCCTCGGGGCGCATCTTGCTTGGGCCTCTCTCCTGGAGGCCCTCTGTCAGACCCAGTGTTGACATGTGGCAAGACACTCCTCGGGGATCGTCTTGCTTGGGCCTCTCTCCTGGAGGCCCTCTGTCAGACCCAGTGTTGACATGTGGCAAGACGCTCCTAGGGGCGCGTCTTGCTTGGCTCTCTCTCCTGGAGGCGCTCAGTCAGACCGAGTGCTGACATGTGGCAAGACGCTCCTCGGGGCGTGTCTTGCTTGGGCCTCTCTCCTGGAGGCGCTCAGTCAGACCCAGTGGTGACATATGGCAAGACGCTCCTCGGGACGCGTATTGCTTGGGCCTCTCTCCTGGAGGCCCTCTGTCAGACCCAGTGTTGACATGTGGCAAGACACTCCTCGGGGCATGTCTTGCTTGGGCTTCTCTCATGGAGGCCCTCAGTCAGACCCAGTGTTAACAAGTGTCAAGACACTCCTCGGGGCGCGTCTTGCTTGGGCCTCTCTCCTGGAGGCGCTCAGTCAGACCCAGTGTTGACATGTGGCAAGACGCTCCTCGGGGCGCGTCTTACTTGGGCCTCTCTCCTGGAGGCGCTCAGTCAGACCCAGTGTTGACATGTGGCAAGACGCTCCTCGGGGCGCGTCTTGCTTGGGCATCTCTCCTGGAGGCTCTCAGTCAGACCCAGTGGTGACATGTGGCAAGACGCTCCTCGGGGCGCGTCTTGCTTGGGCCTCTCTCCTGGAGGCGCTCAGTCAGACCGAGTGCTGACATGTGGCAAGACGCTCCTCGGGGCGCGTCTTGCTTGGGCCTCTCTCCTGGAGGCGCTCAGTCAGACCCAGTGGTGACATGTGGCAAGACGCTCCTCGGGGCACGTCTTGCTTGGGCCTCTCTCCTGGAGGCCCTCAATCAGACCCAGTGTTGACACGTGGCAAGACGCTCCTCGGGGCGCATCTTGCTTGGGCCTCTCTCCTGGAGGCGCTCAGTTAGACCCAGTGTTGACATTGGGCAAGACGCTCCTCGGGGCGCGTCTTCCTTGGGCCTCTCTCCTGGAGGCGCTCAGTCAGACCCAGTGTTGACACGTGGCAAGACGCTCCTCGGGGCACGTCTTGCTTGGGCCTCTCTCCTGGAGGCGCTCAGTCAGACCCAGTGTTGACATGTGGCAAGACGCTCCTCGGGGCGCGTCTTGCTTGGGCCTCTCTCCTGGAGGCGCTCAGTCAGACCCAGTGGTGACATGTGGCAAGACGCTCCTAGGGGCGCGTCTTACTTGGGCCTCTCTCCTGGAGGCGCTCAGTAAGACCCAGTGGTGACATGTGGCAAGACGCTCTTCGGGGCACGTATTGCTTGGGCCTCTCTCCTGGAGGCCCTCTGTCAGACCCAGTGTTGACATGTGGCAAGACGCTCCTCGGGGCGCGTCTTGCTTGGGCCTCTCTCCTGGAGGCCCTCAATCAGACCCAGTGTTGACACATGGCAAGACGCTCCTCGGGGCGCGTCTTGCTTGGGCCTCTCTCCTGGAGGCGCTCAGTCAGACCCAGTGTTGACAGTTGGCAAGACGCTCCTCGGGGCGCATCTTCCTTGGGCCTCTCTCCTGGAGGCGCTCAGTCAGACCCAGTGTTGACATGTGGCAAGACGCTCCTCGGGGCGCGTCTTGCTTGGGCCTCTCTCCTGGAGGCGCTCAGTCAGACCCAGTGGTGACATGTCGCAAGACGCTCCTCGGGGCGCGTCTTACTTGGGCCTCTCTCCTGGAGGCGCTCAGTCAGACCCAGTGGTGACATGTGGCAAGACGCTCTTCGGGGCACGTATTGCTTGGGCCTCTCTCTTGGAGGCCCTCTGTCAGACCCAGTGTTGACATGTGGCAAGACGCTCCTCGGGGCGCGTCTTGCTTGGGCCTCTCTCCTGGAGGCCCTCAATCAGACCCAGTGTTGACACGTGGCAAGACGCTCCTCGGGGCGCGTCTTGCTTGGGCCTCTCTCCTGGAGGCGCTCAGTCAGACCCAGTGTTGACATTTGGCAAGACGCTCCTCGGGGCGCGTCTTCCTTGGGCCTCTCTCCTGGAGGCCCTCAGTCAGACCCATTGTTGACAAGAGGCAAGACGCTCCTCGGGGCGCTTCTTGCTTGGGCCTCTCTCCTGGAGGCGCTCAGTCAGACCCAGTGTTGACATGTGGCAAGACGCTCCTCGGGGCACGTCTTGCTTGGGCCTCTCTCCTGGAGGCGCTCAGTCAGACCCAGTGTTGACATGTGGCAAGACGCTCCTCGGGGCGCGTCTTGCTTGGGCCTCTCTCCTGGAGGCGCTCAGTCAGACCCAGTGGTGACATGTGGCAAGACGCTCCTCGGGGCGCGTCTTACTTGGGCCTCTCTCCTGGAGGCGCTCAGTCAGACCCAGTGGTGACATGTGGCAAGACGCTCCTCGGGGCACGTATTGCTTGGGCCTCTCTCCTGGAGGCCCTCTGTCAGACCCAGTGTTGACATGTGGCAAGACGCTCCTCGGGGCGCGTCTTGCTTGGGCTTCTCTCATTGAGGCCCTCAGTCAGACCCAGTGTTGACATGTGTCAAGACGCTCCTTGGGGCGTGTCTTGCTTGGGCCTCTCTCCTGGAGGCGCTCAGTCAGACCCAGTGTTGACATGTGGCAAGACGCTCCTCGGGGCACGTCTTGCTTGGGCTTCTCTCCTGGAGGCCCTCAGTCAGACCCAGTGTTGACAAGTGTCAAGACGCTCCTCGGGGCACGTCTTGCTTGGGCCTCTCTCCTGGAGGTGCACAGTCAGACCCAGTGATGACATGTGGCAAGACGCTCCTCGGGGCGCGTCTTGCTTGGGCCTCTCTCCTGGAGGCTCTCAGTCAGACCCAGTGGTGACATGTGGCAAGACGCTCCTCGGGGCGCGTCTTGCTTGGGCCTCTCTCCTGGAGGCGCTCAGTCAGACCCAGTGTTGACATGTGGCAAGACACTCCTCGGGGCGCGTCTTGCTTGGGCCTCTCTCCTGGAGGCCCTCTGACAGACCCAGTGTTGACATGTGGCAAGACCCTCCTCGGGGCGCGTCTTGCTTGGGCCTCTCTCCTGGAGGCCCTCAATCGGACCCAGTGTTGACACGTGGCAAGATGCTCCTCGGGGCGCGTCTTGCTTGGGCCTCTCTCCTGGAGGCGCTCAGTCAGACCGAGTAGTGACATGTGGCATGACGCTCCTCGGGCAAGTCTTGCTTGGGCCTCTCTCCTGGAGGCGCTCAGTCAGACCCAGTGGTGACATGTGGCAAGACACTCCTCGAGGCGCGTCTTGCTTCGGCCTCTCTCCTGGAGGCCCGCTGTCAGACCCAGTGTTGACATGTGGCAAGACGCTCCTAGGGGCGCGTCTTGCTTGGGTCTCTCTCCTGGAGGCGCTCAGTCAGACCGAGTGCTGACATGTGGCAAGACGCTCCTCGGGGCGCGTCTTGCTTGGGCCTCTCTCCTGGAGGCGCTCAGTCAGACCCAGTGGTGACATATGGCAAGATGCTTCTCGGGGCGCGTGTTGCTTGGGCCTCTCTCCTGGAGGCCCTCTGTCAGACCCAGTGTTGACATGTGGCAAGACGCTCCTCGGGGCGCGTCTTGCTTGGGCTTCTCTCCTGGAGGCCCGCTGTCAGACCCAGTGTTGACATGTGGCAAGATACTCTTAGGGGCGCATCTTGCTTGGGCCTCTCTCCTGGAGGCGCTCCGTCAGACCGAGTGCTGACATGTGGCAAGACGCTCCTCGGGGCGCGTCTTGCTTGGGCCTCTCTCCTTGAGGCGCTCAGTCAGACCCAGTGGTGACATATGGCAAGACGCTCCTCGGGGCGTGTGTTGCTTGGGCCTCTCTCCTGGAGGCCCTCTGTCAGACCCAGTGTTGACATGTGGCAAGACACTCCTCGGGGCGCGTCTTGCTTGGGCTTCTCTCCTGGAGACGCTCAGTCAGACCCAGTGTTGACATGTGGCAAGACGCTCCTAGGGGCGCGTCTTGCTTGGGCCTCTCTCCTGGAGGCGCTCAGTCAGACCGAGTGCTGACATGTGGCAAGACGCTCCTCGGTGCGCGTCTTGCTTTGGCCTCTCTCCTGGAGGAGCTCAGTCAGACCCTGTGGTGACATATGGCAAGACGCTCCTCGGGGCGCGTGTTGCGTGGGCCTCTCTCCTGGAGGCCCTCTGTCAGACCCAGTGTTGACATGTGGCAAGACACTCCTCGGGGCGCGTCTTGCTTGGGCTTCTCTCCTGGAGGCCCTCAGTCAGACCCAGTGTTGACAAGTGTCAAGACGCTCCTCGGGGCACGTCTTGCTTGGGCCTCTCTCCTGGAGGCGCTCAGTCAGAACGAGTGCTGACATGTGGCAAGACGCTCCTCGGTGCGCGTCTTGCTTGGGCCTCTCTCCTGGAGGCGCTCAGTCAGACCCAGTGGTGACATATGGCAAGACGCTCCTCGGGGCGCGTGTTGCGTGGGCCTCTCTCCTGGAGGCCCTCTGTCAGACCCAGTGTTGACATGTGGCAAGACAGTCCTCGGGGCGCGTCTTGCTTGGGCTTCTCTCCTGGAGGCCCTCAGTCAGACCCAGTGTTGACAAGTGTCAAGACGCTCCTCGGGGCTCGTCTTTCTTGGGCCTCTCTCCTGGAGGCGCTCAGTCAGACCCATTGTTGACATGTGGCAAGACGCTCCTCGTGGCGCTTCTTGCTTGGGCCTCTCTCCTGGAGGCGCTCAGTCAGACCGAGTGCTGACATGTGGCAAGACGCTCCTCGGGGCGTGTCTTGCTTGGGCCTCTCTCCTAGAGGCGCTCAGTCAGACCCAGTGGTGACATATGGCAAGACGCTCCTCGGGGCGCGTATTGCTTGGGCCTCTCTCCTGGAGGCCCTCTGTCAGACCCAGTGTTGACATGTGGCAAGACACTCCTCGGGGCATGTCTTGCTTGGGCTTCTCTCATGGAGGCCCTCAGTCAGACCCAGTGTTAAAAAGTGTCAAGACACTCCTCGGGGCGCGTCTTGCTTGGGCCTCTCTCCTGGAGGCGCTCAGTCAGACCCAGTGTTGACATGTGGCAAGACGCTCCTCGGGGCGCGTCTTACTTGGGCCTCTCTCCTGGAGGCGCTCAGTCAGACCCAGTGTTGACATGTGGCAAGACGCTCCTCGGGGCGCGTCTTGCTTGGGCCTCTCTCCTGGAGGCTCTCAGTCAGACCCAGTGGTGACATGTGGCAAGACGCTCCTCGGGGCGCGTCTTGCTTGGGCCTCTCTCCTGGAGGCGCTCAGTCAGACCGAGTGCTGACATGTGGCAAGACGCTCCTCGGGGCGCGTCTTGCTTGGGCCTCTCTCCTGGAGGCGCTCAGTCAGACCCAGTGGTGACATGTGGCAAGACGCTCCTCGGGGCACGTCTTGCTTGGGCCTCTCTCCTGGAGGCCCTCAATCAGACCCAGTGTTGATACGTGGCAAGACGCTCCTCGGGGCGCGTCTTACTTGGGCCTCTCTCCTGGAGGCGCTCAGTCAGACCGAGTGCTGACATGTGGCAAGACGCTCCTCGGGGCGCGTCTTGCTTGGGCCTCTCTCCTGGAGGCCCTCTGTCAGACCCAGTGTTGACATGTGGCAAGACGCTCCTCGGGGCGCATCTTGCTTGGGCCTCTCTCCTGGAGGCCCTCAATCAGACCCAGTGTGACACGTGGCAAGACGCTCCTCGGGGCGCGTCTTGCTTGGGCCTCTCTCCTGGAGGCGCTCAGTCAAACCGAGTAGTGACATGTGGCATGACGCTCCTCGGGGCGCGTCTTGCTTGGGCCTCTCTCCTAGAGGCGCTCAGTCAGACCCAGTGGTGACATGTGGCAAGACACTCCTCGGGGCGAGTCTTGCTTGGGCCTCTCTCCTGGAGGCCCTCTGTCAGACCCAGTGTTGACATGTGGCAAGACGCTCCTCGGGGCGTGTCTTGCTTGGGCCTCTCTCATGTAGGCCCTCAGTCAGACCCAGTGTTGACAAGTGTCAAGACGCTCCTCGGGGCGCTTCTTGCTTGGGCCTCTCTCCTGGAGGCACTCAGTCAGACCCATTGTTGAATGTGGCAAGACGCTCCTCGGGGCGCGTCTTGCTTGGGCTTCTCTCCTGGAGGCCCTCAGTCAGACCCATTGTTGACAAGAGGCAAGACGCTCCTCGGGGCGCTTCTTGCTTGGGCCTCTCTCCTGGAGGCGCTCAGTCAGACCCAGTGTTGACATGTGGCAAGACGCTCCTCGGGGCACGTCTTGCTTGGGCCTCTCTCCTGGAGGCGCTCAGTCAGACCCAGTGTTGACATGTGGCAAGACGCTCCTCGGGGCGCGTCTTGCTTGGGCCTGTCTCCTGGAGGCGCTCAGTCAGACCCAGTGGTGACATGTGGCAAGACGCTCCTCGGGGCGCTTCTTACTTGGGCCTCTCTCCTGGAGGCGCTCAGTCAGACCCAGTGGTGACATGTGGCAAGACGCTCCTCGGGGCACGTATTGCTTGGGCCTCTCTCCTGGAGGCCCACTGTCAGACCCAGTGTTGACATGTGGCAAGACGCTCCTCGGGGCGCGTCTTGCTTGGGCTTCTCTCATTGAGGCCCTCAGTCAGACCCAGTGTTGACATGTGTCAAGACGCTCCTCGGGGCTTGTCTTGCTTGGGCCTCTCTCCTGGAGGCGCTCAGTCAGACCCAGTGTTGACATGTGGCAAGACACTCCTCGGGGCGCGTCTTGCTTGGGCCTCTCTCCTGGAGGCCCTCTGTCAGACCCAGTGTTGACATGTGGCAAGACGCTCCTCGGGGCGCGTCTTGCTTGGGCCTCTCTCATGGAGGCCCTCAGTCAGACCCAGTGTTGACAAGTGTCAAGACGCTCCTCGGGGCGCGTCTTGCTTGGGCCTCATTCCTGGAGGCGCTCAGTCAGACCCATTGTTGACATGTGGCAAGACGCTCCTCGGGGCGCGTCTTGCTTGGGCTTCTCTCCTGGAGGCGCTCAGTCAGACCCAGTGTTGACATGTGGCAAGACGCTCCTCGGGGCACGTCTTGCTTGGGCTTCTCTCCTGGAGGCCCTCAGTCAGACCCAGTGTTGACAAGTGTCAAGACGCTCTTCGGGGCACATCTTGCTTGGGCCTCTCTCCTGGAGGCGCTCAGTCAGACCCAGTGTTGACATGTGGCAAGACGCTCCTCGGGGCGCGTCTTGCTTGGGCCTCTCTCCTGGAGGCTCTCAGTCAGACCCAGTGGTGACATGTGGCAAGACGCTCCTCGGTGCGCCGTCTTGCTTGGGCCTCTCTCCTGGAGGCGCTCAGTCAGACCCAGTGTTGACATGTGGCAAGACACTCCTCGGGGCGCGTCTTGCTTGGGCCTCTCTCCTGGAGGCCCTCTGTCAGACCCAGTGTTGACATGTGGCAAGAAACTCCTCGGGGCGCGTCTTGCTTGGGCTTCTCTCATGGAGGCCCTCAGTCAGACCCAGTGTTGACAAGTGTCAAGACACTCCTCGGGGCGCATCTTGCTTGGGCCTCTCTCCTGGAGGCCCTCTGTCAGACCCAGTGTTGACATGTGGCAAGACACTCCTCGGGGCGCATCTTGCTTGGGCCTCTCTCCTGGAGGCCCTCTGTCAGACCCAGTGTTGACATGTGGCAAGACACTCCTCGGGGAGCGTCTTGCTTGGGCCTCTCTCCTGGAGGCCCTCTGTCAGACCCAGTGTTGACATGTGGCAAGACGCTCCTAGGGGCGCGTCTTGCTTGGCTCTCTCTCCTGGAGGCACTCAGTCAGACCGAGTGCTGACATGTGGCAAGACGCTCCTCGGGGCGTGTCTTGCTTGGGCCTCTCTCCTGGAGGCGCTCAGTCAGACCCAGTGGTGACATATGGCAAGACGCTCCTCGGGACGCGTATTGCTTGGGCCTCTCTCCTGGAGGCCCTCTGTCAGACCCAGTGTTGACATGTGGCAAGACACTCCTCGGGGCATGTCTTGCTTGGGCTTCTCTCATGGAGGCCCTCAGTCAGACCCAGTGTTAACAAGTGTCAAGACACTCCTCGGGGCGCGTCTTGCTTGGGCTTCTCTCCTGGAGGCGCTCAGTCAGACCCAGTGTTGACATGTGGCAAGACGCTCCTCGGGGCGCGTCTTACTTGGGCCTCTCTCCTGGAGGCGCTCAGTCAGACCCAGTGTTGACATGTGGCAAGACGCTCCTCGGAGCGCGTCTTGCTTGGGCCTCTCTCCTGGAGGCGCTCAGTCAGACCGAGTGTTGACATGTGGCAAGACGCTCCTCGGGGCGCGTCTTGCTTGGGCCTCTCTCCTGGAGGCGCTCAGTCAGACCCAGTGGTGACATGTGGCAAGACGCTCCTCGGGGCACGTCTTGCTTGGGCCTCTCTCCTGGAGGCCCTCAATCAGACCCAGTGTTGACACGTGGCAAGACGCTCCTCGGGGCGCGTCTTGCTCGGGCCTCTCTCCTGGAGGCGCTCAGTTAGACCCAGTGTTGACATTTGGCAAGACGCTCCTCGGGGCGTGTCTTCCTTGGGCCTCTCTCCTGGAGGTGCTCAGTCAGACCCAGTGTTGACATGTGGCAAGACGCTCCTCGGGGCGCGTCTTGCTTGGGCCTCTCTCCTGGAGGCGCTCAGTCAGACCGAGTGCTGACATGTGGCAAGACGCTACTCGGGGCGCGTCTTGCTTGGGCCTCTCTCCTGGAGGCCCTCTGTCAGACCCAGTGTTGACACGTGGCAAGACGCTCCTCGGGGCGTGTCTTGCTTGGGCCTCTCTCCTGGAGGCGCTCAGTCAAACCGAGTAGTGACATGTGGCATGACGCTCCTCGGGGCGCGTCTTGCTTGGGCCTCTCTCCTAGAGGCGCTCAGTCAGACCCAGTGGTGACATGTGGCAAGACACTCCTCGGGGCGAGTCTTGCTTGGGCCTCTCTCCTGGAGGCCCTCTGTCAGACCCAGTGTTGACATGTGGCAAGACGCTCCTCGGGGCGTGTCTTGCTTGGGCCTCTCTCATGGAGGCCCTCAGTCAGACCCAGTGTTGACAAGTGTCAAGACGCTCCTCGGGGCGCGTATTGCTTGGGCCTCTCTCCTGGAGGCACTCAGACAGACCCATTGTTGACATGTGGCAAGACGCTCCTCGGGGTGCGTCTTGCTTGGGCTTCTCTCCTGGAGGCCCTCAGTCAGACCCATTGTTGACAAGAGGCAAGACGCTCCTCGGGGCGCTTCTTGCTTGGGCCTCTCTCCTGGAGGCGCTCAGTCAGACCCAGTGTTGACATGTGGCAAGACGCTCCTCGGGGCACGTCTTGCTTGGGCCTCTCTCCTGGAGGCGCTCAGTCAGACCCAGTGTTGACATGTGGCAAGACACTCCTCGGGGCGCGTCTTGCTTGGGCCTCTCTCCTGGAGGCCCTCTGTCAGACCCAGTGTTGACATGTGGCAAGACGCTCCTCGGGGCGCGTCTTGCTTGGGCCTCTCTCATGGAGGCCCTCAGTCAGACCCAGTGTTGACAAGTGTCAAGACGCTCCTCGGGGCGCGTCTTGCTTGGGCCTCATTCCTGGAGGCGCTCAGTCAGACCCATTGTTGACATGTGGCAAGACGCTCCTCGGGGCGCGTCTTGCTTGGGCTTCTCTCCTGGAGGCGCTCAGTCAGACCCAGTGTTGACATGTGGCAAGACGCTCCTCGGGGCACGTCTTGCTTGGGCTTCTCTCCTGGAGGCCCTCAGTCAGACCCAGTGTTGACAAGTGTCAAGACGCTCTTCGGGGCACATCTTGCTTGGGCCTCTCTCCTGGAGGCGCTCAGTCAGACCCAGTGTTGACATGTGGCAAGACGCTCCTCGGGGCGCGTCTTGCTTGGGCCTCTCTCCTGGAGGCTCTCAGTCAGACCCAGTGGTGACATGTGGCAAGACGCTCCTCGGTGCGCCGTCTTGCTTGGGCCTCTCTCCTGGAGGCGCTCAGTCAGACCCAGTGTTGACATGTGGCAAGACACTCCTCGGGGCGCGTCTTGCTTGGGCCTCTCTCCTGGAGGCCCTCTGTCAGACCCAGTGTTGACATGTGGCAAGAAACTCCTCGGGGCGCGTCTTGCTTGGGCTTCTCTCATGGAGGCCCTCAGTCAGACCCAGTGTTGACAAGTGTCAAGACACTCCTCGGGGCGCATCTTGCTTGGGCCTCTCTCCTGGAGGCCCTCTGTCAGACCCAGTGTTGACATGTGGCAAGACACTCCTCGGGGCGCATCTTGCTTGGGCCTCTCTCCTGGAGGCCCTCTGTCAGACCCAGTGTTGACATGTGGCAAGACACTCCTCGGGGAGCGTCTTGCTTGGGCCTCTCTCCTGGAGGCCCTCTGTCAGACCCAGTGTTGACATGTGGCAAGACGCTCCTAGGGGCGCGTCTTGCTTGGCTCTCTCTCCTGGAGGCACTCAGTCAGACCGAGTGCTGACATGTGGCAAGACGCTCCTCGGGGCGTGTCTTGCTTGGGCCTCTCTCCTGGAGGCGCTCAGTCAGACCCAGTGGTGACATATGGCAAGACGCTCCTCGGGACGCGTATTGCTTGGGCCTCTCTCCTGGAGGCCCTCTGTCAGACCCAGTGTTGACATGTGGCAAGACACTCCTCGGGGCATGTCTTGCTTGGGCTTCTCTCATGGAGGCCCTCAGTCAGACCCAGTTTTAACAAGTGTCAAGACACTCCTCGGGGCGCGTCTTGCTTGGGCCTCTCTCCTGGAGGCGCTCAGTCAGACCCAGTGTTGACATGTGGCAAGACGCTCCTCGGGGCGCGTCTTACTTGGGCCTCTCTCCTGGAGGCGCTCAGTCAGACCCAGTGTTGACATGTGGCAAGACGCTCCTCGGGGCGCGTCTTGCTTGGGCCTCTCTCCTGGAGGCTCTCAGTCAGACCCAGTGGTGACATGTGGCAAGACGCTCCTCGGAGCGCGTCTTGCTTGGGCCTCTCTCCTGGAGGCGCTCAGTCAGACCGAGTGTTGACATGTGGCAAGACGCTCCTCGGGGCGCGTCTTGCTTGGGCCTCTCTCCTGGAGGCGCTCAGTCAGACCCAGTGGTGACATGTGGCAAGACGCTCCTCGGGGCACGTCTTGCTTGGGCCTCTCTCCTGGAGGCCCTCAATCAGACCCAGTGTTGACACGTGGCAAGACGCTCCTCGGGGCGCGTCTTGCTTGGGCCTCTCTCCTGGAGGCGCTCAGTTAGACCCAGTGTTGACATTTGGCAAGACGCTCCTCGGGGCGTGTCTTCCTTGGGCCTCTCTCCTGGAGGCGCTCAGTCAGACCCAGTGTTGACATGTGGCAAGACGCTCCTCGGGGCGCGTCTTGCTTGGGCCTCTCTCCTGGAGGCGCTCAGTCAGACCGAGTGCTGACATGTGGCAAGACGCTACTCGGGGCGCGTCTTGCTTGGGCCTCTCTCCTGGAGGCCCTCTGTCAGACCCAGTGTTGACACGTGGCAAGACGCTCCTCGGGGCGTGTCTTGCTTGGGCCTCTCTCCTGGAGGCGCTCAGTCAAACCGAGTAGTGACATGTGGCATGACGCTCCTCGGGGCGCGTCTTGCTTGGGCCTCTCTCCTAGAGGCGCTCAGTCAGACCCAGTGGTGACATGTGGCAAGACACTCCTCGGGGCGAGTCTTGCTTGGGCCTCTCTCCTGGAGGCCCTCTGTCAGACCCAGTGTTGACATGTGGCAAGACGCTCCTCGGGGCGTGTCTTGCTTGGGCCTCTCTCATGGAGGCCCTCAGTCAGACCCAGTGTTGACAAGTGTCAAGACGCTCCTCGGGGCGCGTCTTGCTTGGGCCTCTCTCCTGGAGGCACTCAGACAGACCCATTGTTGACATGTGGCAAGACGCTCCTCGGGGTGCGTCTTGCTTGGGCTTCTCTCCTGGAGGCCCTCAGTCAGACCCATTGTTGACAAGAGGCAAGACGCTCCTCGGGGCGCTTCTTGCTTGGGCCTCTCTCCTGGAGGCGCTCAGTCAGACCCAGTGTTGACATGTGGCAAGACGCTCCTCGGGGCACGTCTTGCTTGGGCCTCTCTCCTGGAGGCGCTAAGTCAGACCCAGTGTTGACATGTGGCAAGACGCTCCTCGGGGCGCGTCTTGCTTGGGCCTCTCTCCTGGAGGCGCTCAGTCAGACCCAGTGGTGACATGTGGCAAGACGCTCCTCGGGGGCGTCTTACTTGGGCCTCTCTCCTGGAGGCGCTCAGTCAGACCCAGCGGTGACATGTGGCAAGATGCTCCTCGGGGCACGTATTGCTTGGGCCTCTCTCCTGGAGGCCCTCTGTCAGACCCAGTGTTGACATGTGGCAAGACGCTCCTCGGGGCGCGTCTTGCTTGGGCCTCTCTCCTGGAGGCCCTCAATCAGACCCAGTGTTGACACGTGGCAAGACGCTCCTCGGGGCGCGTCTTGCTTGGGCCTCTCTCCTGGAGGCGCTCAGTCAGACCCAGTGTTGACATTTGGCAAGACGCTCCTCGGGGCGCGTCTTCCTTGGGCCTCTCTCCTGGAGGCGCTCAGTCAGACCCAGTGTTGACATGTGGCAAGACGCTCCTCGGGGCGCGTCTTGCTTGGGCCTCTCTCCTGGAGGCGCTCAGTCAGACCGAGTGCTGACATGTGGCAAGACGCTCCTCGGGGCGCGTCTTGCTTGGGCCTCTCTCCTGGAGGCCCTCTGTCAGACCCAGTGTTTACACGTGGCAAGACGCTCCTCGGGGCGCCTCTTGCTTGGGCCTCTCTCCTGGAGGCGCTCAGTCAAACCGAGTAGTGACATGTGGCATGACGCTCCTCGGGGCGCGTCTTGCTTGGGCCTCTCTCCCAGAGGCGCTCAGTCAGACCCAGTGGTGACATGTGGCAAGACACTCCTCGGGGTGAGTCTTGCTTGGGCCTCTCTCCTGGAGGCCCTCTGTCAGACCCAGTGTTGACATGTGGCAAGACGCTCCTCGGGGCGTGTCTTTCTTGGGCCTCTCTCATGGAGGCCCTCAGTCAGACCCAGTGTTGACAAGTGTCAAGATGCTCCTCGGGGCGCGTCTTGCTTGGGCCTCTCTCCTGGAGGCACTCAGTCAGACCCATTGTTGACATGTGGCAAGACGCTCCTCGGGGTGCGTCTTGCTTGGGCTTCTCTCCTGGAGGCCCTCAGTCAGACCCATTGTTGACAAGAGGCAAGACGCTCCTCGGGGTGCTTCTTGCTTGGGCCTCTCTCCTGGAGGCGCTCAGTCAGACCCAGTGTTGACATGTGGCAAGACGCTCCTCGGGGCACGTCTTGCTTGGGCCTCTCTCCTGGAGGCGCTCAGTCAGACCCAGTGTTGACATGTGGCAAGACGCTCCTCGGGGCGCGTCTTGCTTGGGCCTCTCTCCTGGAGGCGCTCAGTCAGACCCAGTGGTGACATGTGGCAAGACGCTCCTCGGGGCGCGTCTTACTTGGGCCTCTCTCCTGGAGGCGCTCAGTCAGACCCAGTGGTGACATGTGTCAAGACGCTCCTCGGGGCACGTATTGCTTGGGCCTCTCTCCTGGAGGCCCTCTGTCAGACCCAGTGTTGACATGTGGCAAGACGCTCCTCGGGGCGCGTCTTGCTTGGGCTTCTCTCATTGAGGCCCTCAGTCAGACCCAGTGTTGACATGTGTCAAGACGCTCCTCGGGGCGTGTATTGCTTGGGCCTCTCTCCTGGAGGCGCTCAGTCAGACCCAGTGTTGACATGTGGCAAGACGCTCCTCGGGGCACGTCTTGCTTGGGCTTCTCTCCTGGAGGCCCTCAGTCAGACCCAGTGTTGACAAGTGTCAAGACGCTCCTCGGGGCACGTCTTGCTTGGGCCTCTCTCCTGGAGGCTCACAGTCAGACCCAGTGTTGACAAGAGTCAAGACACTCCTCGGGGCGCATCTTGCTTGGGCCTTTTTCCTGGAGGCCCTCTGTCAGACCCAGTGATGACATGTGGCAAGACACTCCTCGGGGCGCGTCTTGCTTGGGCCTCTCTCCTGGAGGCCCTCTGTCAGACCCAGTGTTGACATGTGGCAAGACGCTCCTAGGGGCGCGTCTTGCTTGGCTCTCTCTCTTGGAGGCGCTCAGTCAGATCAAGTGCTGACATGTGGCAAGACGCTCCTCGGGGCGCGTCTTTCTTGGGCCTCTCTCCTGGAGGCGCTCAGTCAGACCCAGTGGTGACATATGGCAAGACGCTCCTCGGGGCACGTCTTGCTTGGGCCTCTCTCCTGGAGGCCCTCAATCAGACCCAGTGTTGACACGTGGCAAGACGCTCCTCGGGGCGCGTCTTGCTTGGGCCTCTCTCCTGGAGGCGCTCAGTCAGACCCAGTGTTGACAAGTGGCAAGACGCTCCTCGGGGCGCGTCTTTCTTGGGCCTCTCTCCTGGAGGCGCTCAGTCAGACCCAGTGTTGACATGTGGCAAGACGCACCTCGGGGCGTGTCTTGCTTGGGCCTCTCTCCTGGAGGCGCTCAGTCAGACCGAGTGCTGACATGTGGCAAGACGCTCCTCGGGTCGCGTCTTGCTTGGGCCTCTCTCCTGGAGGCCCTCTGTCAGACCCAGTGTTGACATGTGGCAAGACGCTCCTCGGGGCCCGTCTTGCTTGGGCCTCTCTCCTGGAGGCCCTCAATCAGCTCCAGTGTTGACACGTGGCAAGACGCTCCTCGGGGCGCGTCTTGCTTGGGCCTCTCTCCTGGAGGCGCTCAGTCAAACCGAGTAGTGACATGTGGCATGACGCTCCTCGGGGCGCGTCTTGCTTGGGCCTCTCTCCTAGAGGCGCTCAGTCAGACCCAGTGGTGACATGTGGCAAGACACTCCTCGGGGCGAGTCTTGCTTGGGCCTCTCTCCTGGAGGCCCTCTGTCAGACCCAGTGTTGACATGTGGCAAGACGCTCCTCGGGGCGTGTCTTGCTTGGGCCTCTCTCATGGAGGCCCTCAGTCAGACCCAGTGTTGACAAGTGTCAAGACACTCCTCGGGGCGCATCTTGCTTGGGCCTCTCTCCTGGAGGCCCTCTGTCAGACCCAGTGTTGACATGTGGCAAGACACTCCTCGGGGTGCGTCTTGCTTGGGCCTCTCTCCTGGAGGCCCTCTGTCAGACCCAGTGTTGACATGTGGCAAGACACTCCTCGGGGCATGTCTTGCTTGGGCTTCTCTCATGGAGGCCCACAGTCAGACCCAGTGTTAACAAGTGTCAAGAAACTCCTCGGGGCGCGTCTTGCTTGGGCCTCTCTCCTGGAGGCGCTCAGTCAGACCCAGTGTTGACATGTGGCAAGACACTCCTCGGGGCGAGTCTTGCTTGGGCCTCTCTCCTGGAGGCCCTCTGTCAGACCCAGTGTTGACATGTGGCAAGACGCTCCTCGGGGCGTGTCTTGCTTGGGCCTCTCTCATGGAGGCCCTCAGTCAGACCCAGTGTTGACAAGTGTCAAGACGCTCCTCGGGGCGCGTCTTGCTTGGGCCTCTCTCCTGGAGGCACTCAGACAGACCCATTGTTGACATGTGGCAAGACGCTCCTCGGGGTGCGTCTTGCTTGGGCTTCTCTCCTGGAGGCCCTCAGTCAGACCCATTGTTGACAAGAGGCAAGACGCTCCTCGGGGCGCTTCTTGCTTGGGCCTCTCTCCTGGAGGCGCTCAGTCAGACCCAGTGTTGACCTTTGGCAAGACGCTCCTCGGGGCACGTCTTGCTTGGGCCTCTCTCCTGGAGGCGCTCAGTCAGACCCAGTGTTGACATGTGGCAAGACGCTCCTCGGGGCGCGTCTTGCTTGGGCCTCTCTCCTGGAGGCGCTCAGTCAGACCCAATGGTGACATGTGGCAAGACGCTCCTCGGGGCGCGTCTTACTTGGGCCTCTCTCCTGGAGGCGCTCAGTCAGACCCAGTGGTGACATGTGGCAAGACGCTCCTCGGGGCACGTATTGCTTGGGCCTCTCTCCTGGAGGCCCTCTGTCAGACCCAGTGTTGACATGTGGCAAGACGCTCCTCGGGGCGCGTCTTGCTTGGGCCTCTCTCCTGGAGGCCCTCAATCAGACCCAGTGTTGACACGTGGCAAGACGCTCCTCGGGGCGCGTCTTGCTTGGGCCTCTCTCCTGGAGGCGCTCAGTCAGACCCAGTGTTGACATTTGGCAAGACGCTCCTCGGGGCGCGTCTTCCTTGGGCCTCTCTCCTGGAGGCGCTCAGTCAGACCCAGTGTTGACATGTGGCAAGACGCTCCTCGGGGCGCGTCTTGCTTGGGCCTCTCTCCTGGAGGCCCTCTGTCAGACCCAGTGTTGACACGTGGCAAGACGCTCCTCGGGGCGCGTCTTGCTTGGGCCTCTCTCCTGGAGGCGCTCAGTCAAACCGAGTAGTGACATGTGGCATGATGCTCCTCGGGGCGCGTCTTGCTTGGACCTCTCTCCTAGAGGCGCTCAGTCAGACCCAGTGGTGACATGTGGCAAGACGCTCCTCGGGGCGAGTCTTGCTTGGGCCTCTCTCATGGAGGCCCTCAGTCAGACCCAGTGTTGACAAGTGTCAAGACGCTCCTCGGGGCGCGTCTTGCTTTGGCCTCTCTCCTGGAGGCACTCAGTCAGACCCATTGTTGACATGTGGCAAGACGCTCCTCGGGGTGTGTCTTGCTTGGGCTTCTCTCCTGGAGGCCCTCAGTCAGACCCATTGTTGACAAGAGGCAATACGCTCCTCGGGGCGCTCCTTGCTTGGGCCTCTCTCCTGGAGGCGCTCAGTCAGACCCAGTGTTGACATGTGGCAAGACGCTCCTCGGGGCACGTCTTGCTTGGGCCTCTCTCCTGGAGGCGCTCAGTCAGACCCAGTGTTGACATGTGGCAAGACGCTCCTCGGGGCGCGTCTTGCTTGGGACTCTCTCCTGGAGGCGCTCAGTCAGACCCAGTGGTGACATGTGGCAAGACGCTCCTCGGGGCGCGTCTTACTTGGGCCTCTCTCCTGGAGGCGCTCAGTCAGACCCAGTGGTGACATGTGGCAAGACGCTCCTCGGGGCAGTTATTGCTTGGGCCTCTCTCCTGGAGGCCCTCTGTCAGACCCAAAGTTGACACGTGGCAAGACGCTCCTCGGGGCGCGTCTTCCTTGGGCCTCTCTCCTGGAGGCGCTCAGTCAAACCGAGTAGTGACATGTGGCATGACGCTCCTCGGGGCGCGTCTTGCTTGGGCCTCTCTCCTAGAGGCGCTCAGTCAGACCCAGTGGTGACATGTGGCAAGACGCTCCTCGGGGCGCGTCTTGCTTGGGCCTCTCTCCTGGAGGCGCTCAGTCAGACCGAGTGCTGACATGTGGCAAGACGCTCCTCGGGGCGCGTCTTGCTTGGGCCTCTCTCCTGGAGGCCCTCTGTCAGACCCAGTGTTGACACGTGGCAAGACGCTCCTCGGGGCGCGTCTTGCTTGGGCCTCTCTCCTGGAGGCGCTCAGTCAAACCGAGTAGTGACATGTGGCATGACGCTCCTCGGGGCGCGTCTTGCTTGGGCCTCTCTCCTAGAGGCGCTCAGTCAGACCCAGTGGTGACATGTGGCAAGACGCTCCTCGGGGCACGTCTTGCTTGGGCCTCTCTCCTGGAGGCGCTCAGTCAGACCCAGTGTTGACATGTGGCAAGACGCTCCTCGGGGCGCGTCTTGCTTGGGCCTCTCTCCTGGAGGCGCTCAGTCAGACCCAATGGTGACATGTGGCAAGACGCTCCTCGGGGCGCGTCTTACTTGGGCCTCTCTCCTGGAGGCGCTCAGTCAGACCCAGTGGTGACATGTGGCAAGACGCTCCTCGGGGCACGTATTGCTTGGGCCTCTCTCCTGGAGGCCCTCTGTCAGACCCAGTGTTGACATGTGGCAAGACGCTCCTCGGGGCGCGTCTTGCTTGGGCCTCTCTCCTGGAGGCCCTCAATCAGACCCAGTGTTGACACGTGGCAAGACGCTCCTCGGGGCGCGTCTTGCTTGGGCCTCTCTCCTGGAGGCGCTCAGTCAGACCCAGTGTTGACATTTGGCAAGACGCTCCTCGGGGCGCGTCTTCCTTGGGCCTCTCTCCTGGAGGCGCTCAGTCAGACCCAGTGTTGACATGTGGCAAGACGCTCCTCGGGGCGCGTCTTGCTTGGGCCTCTCTCCTGGAGGCGCTCAGTCAGACCGAGTGCTGACATGTGGCAAGACGCTCCTCGGGGCGCGTCTTGCTTGGGACTCTCTCCTGGAGGCGCTCAGTCAGACCCAGTGGTGACATGTGGCAAGACGCTCCTCGGGGCGCGTCTTACTTGGGCCTCTCTCCTGGAGGCGCTCAGTCAGACCCAGTGGTGACATGTGGCAAGACGCTCCTCGGGGCAGTTATTGCTTGGGCCTCTCTCCTGGAGGCCCTCTGTCAGACCCAAAGTTGACACGTGGCAAGACGCTCCTCGGGGCGCATCTTGCTTGGGCCTCTCTCCTGGAGGCGCTCAGTCAAACCGAGTAGTGACATGTGGCATGACGCTCCTCGGGGCGCGTCTTGCTTGGGCCTCTCTCCTAGAGGCGCTCAGTCAGACCCAGTGGTGACATGTGGCAAGACACTCCTCGGGGCGAGTCTTGCTTGGGCCTCTCTCCTGGAGACCCTCTGTCAGACCCAGTGTTGACATGTGGCAAGACGCTCCTCGGGGCGTGTCTTGCTTGGGCCTCTCTCATTGAGGCCCTCAGTCAGACCCAGTGTTGACATGTGGCAAGACGCTCCTCGGGGCACGTCTTGCTTGGGCTTCTCTCCTGGAGGCCCTCAGTCAGACCCAGTGTTGACAAGTGTCAAGACGCTCCTCGGGGCACGTCTTGCTTGGGCCTCTCTCCTGGAGGTGCACAGTCAGACCCAGTGTTGACATGTGGCAAGACGCTCCTCGGGGCGCGTCTTGCTTGGGCCTCTCTCCTGGAGGCTCTCAGTCAGACCCAGTGGTGACATGTGGCAAGACGCTCCTCGGGGCGCGTCTTGCTTGGGCCTCTCTCCTGGAGGCGCTCAGTCAGACCCAGTGTTGACATGTGACAAGACACTCCTCGGGGCGCGTCTTGCTTGGGCCTCTCTCCTGGAGGCCCTCTGACAGACCCAGTGTTGACATGTGGCAAGAAACTCCTCGGGGCGCGTCTTGCTTGGGCTTCTCTCATGGAGGCCCTCAGTCAGACCCAGTGTTGACAAGAGTCAAGACACTCCTCGGGGCGCATCTTGCTTGGGCCTTTTTCCTGGAGGCCCTCTGTCAGACCCAGTGATGACATGTGGCAAGACACTCCTCGGGGCGCGTCTTGCTTGGGCCTCTCTCCTGGAGGCCCTCTGTCAGACCCAGTGTTGACATGTGGCAAGACGCTCCTAGGGGCGCGTCTTGCTTGGCTCTCTCTCCTGGAGGCGCTCAGTCAGATCGAGTGCTGACATGTGGCAAGACGCTCCTCGGGGCGTGTCTTGCTTGGGCCTCTCTCCTGGAGGCGCTCAGTCAGACCCAGTGGTGACATATGGCAAGACGCTCCTCGGGGCGCGTATTGCTTGGGCCTCTCTCCTGGAGTCCCTCTGTCAGACCCAGTGTTGACATGTGGCAAGACACTCCTCGGGGCATGTCTTGCTTGGGCTTCTCTCATGGAGGCCCTCAGTCAGACCCAGTGTTAACAAGTGTCAAGACACTCCTCGGGGCGCGTCTTGCTTGGGCCTCTCTCCTGGAGGCGCTCAGTCAGACCCAGTGTTGACATGTGGCAAGACGCTCCTCGGGGCGCGTCTTACTTGGGCCTCTCTCCTGGAGGCGCTCAGTCAGACCCAGTGTTGACATGTGGCAAGACGCTCCTCGGGGCTCGTCTTGCTTGGGCCTCTCTCCTGGAGGCTATCAGTCAGACCCAGTGGTGACATGTGGCAAGACGCTCCTCGGGGCGCGTCTTGCTTGGGCCTCTCTCCTGGAGGCGCTCAGTCAGACCGAGTGCTGACATGTGGCAAGACGCTCCTCGGGGCGCGTCTTGCTTGGGCCTCTCTCCTTGAGGCGCTCAGTCAGACCCAGTGGTGACATGTTGCAAGACGCTCCTCGGGGCACGTCTTGCTTGGGCCTCTCTCCTGGAGGCCCTCAATCAGACCCAGTGTTGACACGTGGCAAGACGCTCCTCGGGGCGCGTCTTGCTTGGGCCTCACTCCTGGAGGTGCTCAGTCAGACCCAGTGTTGACATGTGGCAAGACGCTCCTCGGGGCCCGTCTTACTTGGGCCTCTCTCCTGGAGGCGCTCAGTCAGACCCAGTGTTGACATGTGGCAAGACGCTCCTCGGGGCGCGTCTTGCTTGGGCCTCTCTCCTGGAGGCTCTCAGTCAGACCCAGTGGTGACATGTGGCAAGACGCTCCTCGGGGCGCGTCTTGCTTGGGCCTCTCTCCTGGAGGCGCTCAGTCAGACCGAGTGCTGACATGTGGCAAGACGCTCCTCGGGGCGCGTCTTGCTTGGGCCTCTCTCCTTGAGGCGCTCAGTCAGACCCAGTGGTGACATGTTGCAAGACGCTCCTCGGGGCACGTCTTGCTTGGGCCTCTCTCCTGGAGGCCCTCAATCAGACCCAGTGTTGACACGTGGCAAGACGCTCCTCGGGGCGCGTCTTGCTTGGGCCTCTCTCCTGGAGGCGCTCAGTCAGACCCAGTGTTGACATGTGGCAAGACGCTCCTCGGGGCGCGTCTTACTTGGGCCTCTCTCCTGGAGGCGCTCAGTCAGACCCAGTGTTGACATGTGGCAAGACGCTCCTCGGGGCGCGTCTTGCTTGGGCCTCTCTCCTGGAGGCGCTCAGTCAGACCGAGTGCTGACATGTGGCAAGACGCTCCTCGGGGCGCGTCTTGCTTGGGCCTCTCTCCTGGAGGCCCTCTGTCAGACCCAGTGTTGACATGTGGCAAGAAGCTCCTCGGGGCGCGTCTTGCTTGGGCCTCTCTCCTGGAGGCGCTCAGTCAAACCGAGTAGTGACATGTGGCATGACGCTCCTCGGGGCGCGTCTTGCTTGGGCCTCTCTCCTGGAGGCCCTCTGTCAGACCCAGTGTTGACATGTGGCAAGACGCTCCTCGGGGCGTGTCTTGCTTGGGCCTCTCTCCTGGAGGCCCTCTGTCAGACCCAGTGTTGACATGTGGCAAGACGCTCCTCGGGCGCGTCTTGCTTGGGCCTCTCTCCTGGAGGCGCTCAGTCAGACCCAGTGTTGACATGTGGCAAGACGCTCCTCGGGGCGCGTCTTACTTGGGCCTCTCTCCTGGAGGTGCTCAGTCAGACCGAGTGCTGACATGTGGCAAGACGCTCCTCGGGGCACGTCTTGCTTGGGCCTCTCTCCTGGAGGCCCTCAATCAGACCCAGTGTTGACACATGGCAAGACGCTCCTCGGGGCGCGTCTTGCTTGGGCCTCTCTCCTGGAGGCGCTCAGTCAGACCCAGTGTTGACATGTGGCAAGACGCTCCTCGGGGCGCGTCTTGCTTGGGCCTCTCTCCTGGAGGCGCTCAGTCAGACCGAGTGCTGACATGTGGCAAGACGCTCCTCGGGGCGCGTCTTTCTTGGGCCTCTCTCCTAGAGGCCCTCTGTCAGACCCAGTGTTGACATGTGGCAAGACGCTCCTCGGGGCGCGTCTTGCTTGGGCCTCTCTCCTGGAGGCACTCAGTCAGACCCATTGTTGACATGTGGCAAGACGCTCCTCGGGGCGCGTCTTGCTTGGGCTTCTCTCCTGGAGGCCCTCAGTCAGACCCATTGTTGACAAGAGGCAAGACGCTCCTCGGGGCGCTTCTTGCTTGGGCCTCTCTCCTGGAGGCGCTCAGTCAGACCCAGTGTTGACATGTGGCAAGACGCTCCTCGGGGCACGTCTTGCTTGGGCCTCTCTCCTGGAGGCGCTCAGTCAGACCCAGTGTTGACATGTGGCAAGACGCTCCTCGGGGCACGTCTTGCTTGGGCCTCTCTCCTGGAGGCGCTCAGTCAGACCCAGTGTTGACATGTGGCAAGACGCTCCTCGGGGCACGTCTTGCTTGGGCCTCTCTCCTGGAGGCGCTCAGTCAGACCCAGTGTTGACATGTGGCAAGACGCTCCTCGGGGCGCGTCTTGCTTGGGCCTCTCTCCTGGAGGCTCTCAGTCAGACCCAGTGGTGACATGTGGCAAGACGCTCCTCGGGGCGCGTCTTGCTTGGGACTCTCTCCTGGAGGCGCTCAGTCAGACCCAGTGTTGACATGTGGCAAGACACTCCTCGGGGCGCGTCTTGCTTGGGCCTCTCTCCTGGAGGCCCTCTGTCAGACACAGTGTTGACATGTGGCAAGAAACTGCTCGGGGCGCGTCTTGCTTGGGCTTCTCTCATGGAGGCCCTCAGTCAGACCCAGTGTTGACAAGTGTCAAGACACTCCTCGGGGCACATCTTGCATGGGCCTCTCTCCTGGAGGCCCTCTGTCAGACCCAGTGTTGACATGTGGCAAGACACTCCTCGGGGCGCGTCTTGCTTGGGCCTCTCTCCTGGAGGCCCTCTGTCAGACCCAGTGTTGACATGTGGCAAGACGCTCCTAGGGGCGCGTCTTGCTTGGCTCTCTCTCCTGGAGGCGCTCAGTCAGACCGAGTGCTGACATGTGGCAAGACGCTCCTCGGGGCGTGTCTTGCTTGGGCCTCTCTCCTGGAGTCGCTCAGTCAGACCCAGTGGTGACATATGGCAAGACGCTCCTCGGGGCGCGTATTGCTTGGGCCTCTCTCCTGGAGGCCCTCTGTCAGACCCAGTGTTGACATGTGGCAAGACACTCCTCGGGGATGTCTTGCTTGGGCTTCTCTCATGGAGGCCCTCAGTCAGACCCAGTGTTAACAAGTGTCAAGACACTCCTCGGGGCGCGTCTTGCTTGGGCCTCTCTCCTGGAGGCGCTCAGTCAGACCCAGTGTTGACATGTGGCAAGACGCTCCTCGGGGCGCGTCTTACTTGGGCCTCTCTCCTGGAGGAGCTCAGTCAGACCTAGTGTTGACATGTGGCAAGACGCTCCTCGGGGCGCGTCTTGCTTGGGCCTCTCTCCTGGAGGCTCTCAGTCAGACCCAGTGGTGACATGTGGCAAGACGCTCCTCGGGGCGCGTCTTGCTTGGGCCTCTCTCCTGGAGGCGCTCAGTCAGACCGAGTGCTGACATGTGGCAAGACGCTCCTCGGGGCGCGTCTTGCTTGGGCCTCTCTCCTGGAGGCGCTCAGTCAGACCCAGTGGTGACATGTGGCAAGACGCTCCTCGGGGCACGTCTTGCTTGGGCCTCTCTCCTGGAGGCCCTCAATCAGACCCAGTGTTGACACGTGGCAAGACGCTCCTCCTGGCGTATCTTGCTTGGGCCTCTCTCCTGGAGGCGCTCAGTCAGACCCAGTGTTGACATGTGGCAAGACGCTCCTCGGGGCGCGTTTTACTTGGGCCTCTCTCCTGGAGGCGCTCAGTCAGACCGAGTGCTGACATGTGGCAAGACGCTCCTCGGGGCGCGTCTTGCTTGGGCCTCTCTCCTGGAGGCCCTCTGTCAGACCCAGTGTTGACATGTGGCAAGACGCTCCTCGGGGCGCGTCTTGCTTGGGCCTCTCTCCTGGAGGCCCTCAATCAGACCCAGTGTTGACACGTGGCAAGACGCTCCTCGGGGCGCGTCTTGCTCTGGCCTCTCTCCTGGAGGCCCTCAGTCAAACCGAGTAGTGACATGTGGCATGACGCTCCTCGGGGCGCGTCTTGCTTGGGCCTCTCTCCTAGAGGCGCTCAGTCAGACCCAGTGGTGACATGTGGCAAGACACTCCTCGGGGCGAGTCTTGCTTGGGCCTCTCTCCTGGAGGCCCTCTGTCAGACCCAGTGTTGACATGTGGCAAGACGCTCCTCGGGGCGTGTCTTGCTTGGGCCTCTCTCATGGAGGCCCTCAGTCAGACCCAGTGTTGACAAGTGTCAAGACGCTCCTCGGGGCGCGTCTTGCTTGGGCCTCTCTCCTGGAGGCACTCAGTCAGACCCATTGTTGACATGTGGCAAGACGCTCCTCGGGGCGCGTCTTGCTTGGGCTTCTCTCCTGGAGGCCCTCAGTCAGACCCATTGTTGACAAGAGGCAAGACGCTCCTCGGGGCGCTTCTTGCTTGGGCCTCTCTCCTGGAGGCACTCAGTCAGACCCATTGTTGACATGTGGCAAGACGCTCCTCGGGGCGCGTCTTGCTTGGGCTTCTCTCCTGGAGGCCCTCAGTCAGACCCATTGTTGACAAGAGGCAAGACGCTCCTCGGGGCGCTTCTTGCTTGGGCCTCTCTCCTGGAGGCGCTCAGTCAGACCCAGTGTTGACATGTGGCAAGACGCTCCTCGGGGCACGTCTTGCTTGGGCCTTTCTCCTGGAGGCGCTCAGTCAGACCCAGTGTTGACATGTGGCAAGACGCTCCTCGGGGCACGTCTTGCTTGGGCCTCTCTCCTGGAGGCGCTCAGTCAGACCCAGTGTTGACTTGTGGCAAGACGCTCCTCGGGGCACGTCTTGCTTGGGCCTCTCTCCTGGAGGCGCTCAGTCAGACCCAGTGTTGACATGTGGCAAGACGCTCCTCGGGGCGCGTCTTGCTTGGGCCTCTCTCCTGGAGGCTCTCAGTCAGACCCAGTGGTGACATGTGGCAAGACGCTCCTCGGGGCGCGTCTTGCTTGGGACTCTCTCCTGGAGGCGCTCAGTCAGACCCAGTGTTGACATGTGGCAAGACACTCCTCGGGGCGCGTCTTGCTTGGGCCTCTCTCCTGGAGGCCCTCTGTATGACACAGTGTTTACATGTGGCAAGAAACTCCTCGGGGCGCGTCTTGCTTGGGCTTCTCTCATAGAGGCCCTCAGTCAGACCCAGTGTTGACAAGTGTCAAGACACTCCTCGGGGCACATCTTGCTTGGGCCTCTCTCCTGGAGGCCCTCTGTCAGACCCAGTGTTGACATGTGGCAAGACACTCCTCGGGGCGCGTCTTGCTTGGGCCTCTCTCCTGGAGGCCCTCTGTCAGACCCAGTGTTGACATGTGGCAAGACGCTCCTAGGGGCGCGTCTTGCTTGGCTCTCTCTCCTGGAGGCGCTCAGTCAGACAGAGTGCTGACATGTGGCAAGACGCTCCTCGGGGTGTGTCTTGCTTGGGCCTCTCTCCTGGAGGTGCTCAGTCAGACCCAGTGGTGACATATGGCAAGACGCTCCTCGGGGCGCGTATTGCTTGGGCCTCTCTCCTGGAGGCCCTCTGTCAGACCCAGTGTTGACATGTGGCAAGACACTCCTCGGGGCATGTCTTGCTTGGGCTTCTCTCATGGAGGCCCTCAGTCAGACCCAGTGTTAACAAGTGTCAAGACACTCCTCGGGGCGCGTCTTGCTTGGGCCTCTCTCCTGGAGGCGCTCAGTCAGACCCAGTGTTGACATGTGGCAAGACGCTCCTCGGGGCGCGTCTTACTTGGGCCTCTCTCCTGGAGGAGCTCAGTCAGACCTAGTGTTGACATGTGGCAAGACGCTCCTCGGGGCGCGTCTTGCTTAGGCCTCTCTCCTGGAGGCTCTCAGTCAGACCCAGTGGTGACATGTGGCAAGACGCTCCTCGGGGCGCGTCTTGCTTGGGCCTCTCTCCTGGAGGCGCTCAGTCAGACCGAGTGCTGACATGTGGCAAGACGCTCCTCGGGGCGCGTCTTGCTTGGGCCTCTCTCCTGGAGGCGCTCAGTCAGACCCAGTGGTGACATGTGGCAAGACGCTCCTCGGGGCACGTCTTGCTTGGGCCTCTCTCCTGGAGGCCCTCAATCAGACCCAGTGTTGACACGTGGCAAGACGCTCCTCCTGGCGTGTCTTGCTTGGGCCTCTCTCCTGGAGGCGCTCAGTCAGACCCAGTGTTGACATGTGGCAAGACGCTCCTCGGGGCGCGTCTTACTTGGGCCTCTCTACTGGAGGAGCTCAGTCAGACCCAGTGTTGACATGTGGCAAGACGCTCCTCGGGGCGCGTCTTGCTTGGGCCTCTCTCCTGGAGGCGCTCAGTCAGACCGAGTGCTGACATGTGGCAAGACGCTCCTCGGGGCGCGTCTTGCTTGGGCCTCTCTCCTGGAGGCCCTCTGTCAGACCCAGTGTTGACATGTGGCAAGACGCTCCTCGGGGCGCGTCTTGCTTGGGCCTCTCTCCTGGAGGCCCTCAATCAGACCCAGTGTTGACACGTGGCAAGACGCTCCTCGGGGCGCGTCTTGCTTGGGCCTCTCTCCTGGAGGCGCTCAGTCAAACCGAGTAGTGACATGTGGCATGACGCTCCTCGGGGCGCGTCTTGCTTGGGCCTCTCTCCTAGAGGCGCTCAGTCAGACCCAGTGGTGACATGTGGCAAGACACTCCTCGGGGCGAGTCTTGCTTGGGCCTCTCTCCTGGAGGCCCTCTGTCAGACCCAGTGTTGACATGTGGCAAGACGCTCCTCGGGGCGTGTCTTGCTTGGGCCTCTCTCATGGAGGCCCTCAGTCAGACCCAGTGTTGACAAGTGTCAAGACGCTCCTCGGGGCGCGTCTTGCTTGGGCCTCTCTCCTGGAGGCACTATGTCAGACCCATTGTTGACATGTGGCAAGACGCTCCTCGGGGCGCGTCTTGCTTGGGCTTCTCTCCTGGAGGCCCTCAGTCAGACCCATTGTTGACAAGAGGCAAGACGCTCCTCGGGGCGCTTCTTGCTTGGGCCTCTCTCCTGGAGGCGCTCAGTCAGACCCAGTGTTGACATGTGGCAAGACGCTCCTCGGGGCACGTCTTGCTTGGGCCTCTCTCCTGGAGGCCCTCTGTCAGACCCAGTGTTGACATTTGGCAAGACGCTCCTCGGGGCACGTCTTGCTTGGGCCTCTCTCCTGGAGGCCCTCTGTCAGACCCAGTGTTGACATTTGGCAAGACGCTCCTCGGGGCACGTCTTGCTTGGGCTTCTCTCATTGAGGCCCTCAGTCAGACCCAGTGTTGACATGTGTCAAGACGCTCCTCGGGGCGTGTCTTGCTTGGGCCTCTCTCCTGGAGGCGCTCAGTCAGACCCAGTGTTGACATGTGTCAAGACGCTCCTCGGGGCGTGTCTTGCTTGGGCCTCTCTCCTGGAGGCCCTCTGTCAGACCCAGTGTTGACATGTGGCAAGACGCTCCTCGGGGCGCGTCTTGCTTGGGCCTCTCTCATGGAGGCCCTCAGTCAGACCCAGTGTTGACAAGTGTCAAGACGCTCCTCGGGGCGCGTCTTGCTTGGGCCTCATTCCTGGAGGCGCTCAGTCAGACCCATTGTTGACATGTGGCAAGACGCTCCTTGGGGCGCGTCTTGCTTGGGCTTCTCTCCTGGAGGCCCTCTGTCAGACCCAGTGTTGACATGTGGCAAGACGCTCCTCGGGGCGCTTCTTGCTTGGGCCTCTCTCCTGGAGGCGCTCAGTCAGACCCAGTGTTGACATGTGGCAAGACGCTCCTCGGGGCACGTCTTGCTTGGGCCTTTCTCCTGGAGGCGCTCAGTCAGACCCAGTGTTGACATGTGGCAAGACGCTCCTCGGGGCACGTCTTGCTTGGGCCTCTCTCCTGGAGGCGCTCAGTCAGACCCAGTGTTGACTTGTGGCAAGACGCTCCTCGGGGCACGTCTTGCTTGGGCCTCTCTCCTGGAGGCGCTCAGTCAGACCCAGTGTTGACATGTGGCAAGACGCTCCTCGGGGCGCGTCTTGCTTGGGCCTCTCTCCTGGAGGCTCTCAGTCAGACCCAGTGGTGACATGTGGCAAGACGCTCCTCGGGGCGCGTCTTGCTTGGGACTCTCTCCTGGAGGCGCTCAGTCAGACCCAGTGTTGACATGTGGCAAGACACTCCTCGGGGCGCGTCTTGCTTGGGCCTCTCTCCTGGAGGCCCTCTGTATGACACAGTGTTTACATGTGGCAAGAAACTCCTCGGGGCGCGTCTTGCTTGGGCTTCTCTCATAGAGGCCCTCAGTCAGACCCAGTGTTGACAAGTGTCAAGACACTCCTCGGGGCACATCTTGCTTGGGCCTCTCTCCTGGAGGCCCTCTGTCAGACCCAGTGTTGACATGTGGCAAGACACTCCTCGGGGCGCGTCTTGCTTGGGCCTCTCTCCTGGAGGCCCTCTGTCAGACCCAGTGTTGACATGTGGCAAGACGCTCCTAGGGGCGCGTCTTGCTTGGCTCTCTCTCCTGGAGGCGCTCAGTCAGACAGAGTGCTGACATGTGGCAAGACGCTCCTCGGGGTGTGTCTTGCTTGGGCCTCTCTCCTGGAGGTGCTCAGTCAGACCCAGTGGTGACATATGGCAAGACGCTCCTCGGGGCGCGTATTGCTTGGGCCTCTCTCCTGGAGGCCCTCTGTCAGACCCAGTGTTGACATGTGGCAAGACACTCCTCGGGGCATGTCTTGCTTGGGCTTCTCTCATGGAGGCCCTCAGTCAGACCCAGTGTTAACAAGTGTCAAGACACTCCTCGGGGCGCGTCTTGCTTGGGCCTCTCTCCTGGAGGCGCTCAGTCAGACCCAGTGTTGACATGTGGCAAGACGCTCCTCGGGGCGCGTCTTACTTGGGCCTCTCTCCTGGAGGAGCTCAGTCAGACCTAGTGTTGACATGTGGCAAGACGCTCCTCGGGGCGCGTCTTGCTTAGGCCTCTCTCCTGGAGGCTCTCAGTCAGACCCAGTGGTGACATGTGGCAAGACGCTCCTCGGGGCGCGTCTTGCTTGGGCCTCTCTCCTGGAGGCGCTCAGTCAGACCGAGTGCTGACATGTGGCAAGACGCTCCTCGGGGCGCGTCTTGCTTGGGCCTCTCTCCTGGAGGCGCTCAGTCAGACCCAGTGGTGACATGTGGCAAGACGCTCCTCGGGGCACGTCTTGCTTGGGCCTCTCTCCTGGAGGCCCTCAATCAGACCCAGTGTTGACACGTGGCAAGACGCTCCTCCTGGCGTGTCTTGCTTGGGCCTCTCTCCTGGAGGCGCTCAGTCAGACCCAGTGTTGACATGTGGCAAGACGCTCCTCGGGGCGCATCTTACTTGGGCCTCTCTACTGGAGGAGCTCAGTCAGACCCAGTGTTGACATGTGGCAAGACGCTCCTCGGGGCGCGTCTTGCTTGGGCCTCTCTCCTGGAGGCGCTCAGTCAGACCGAGTGCTGACATGTGGCAAGACGCTCCTCGGGGCGCGTCTTGCTTGGGCCTCTCTCCTGGAGGCCCTCTGTCAGACCCAGTGTTGACATGTGGCAAGACGCTCCTCGGGGCGCGTCTTGCTTGGGCCTCTCTCCTGGAGGCCCTCAATCAGACCCAGTGTTGACACGTGGCAAGACGCTCCTCGGGGCGCGTCTTGCTTGGGCCTCTCTCCTGGAGGCGCTCAGTCAAACCGAGTAGTGACATGTGGCATGACGCTCCTCGGGGCGCGTCTTGCTTGGGCCTCTCTCCTAGAGGCGCTCAGTCAGACCCAGTGGTGACATGTGGCAAGACACTCCTCGGGGCGAGTCTTGCTTGGGCCTCTCTCCTGGAGGCCCTCTGTCAGACCCAGTGTTGACATGTGGCAAGACGCTCCTCGGGGCGTGTCTTGCTTGGGCCTCTCTCATGGAGGCCCTCAGTCAGACCCAGTGTTGACAAGTGTCAAGACGCTCCTCGGGGCGCGTCTTGCTTGGGCCTCTCTCCTGGAGGCACTATGTCAGACCCATTGTTGACATGTGGCAAGACGCTCCTCGGGGCGCGTCTTGCTTGGGCTTCTCTCCTGGAGGCCCTCAGTCAGACCCATTGTTGACAAGAGGCAAGACGCTCCTCGGGGCGCTTCTTGCTTGGGCCTCTCTCCTGGAGGCGCTCAGTCAGACCCAGTGTTGACATGTGGCAAGACGCTCCTCGGGGCACGTCTTGCTTGGGCCTCTCTCCTGGAGGCCCTCTGTCAGACCCAGTGTTGACATGTGGCAAGACGCTCCTCGGGGCACGTCTTGCTTGGGCTTCTCTCATTGAGGCCCTCAGTCAGACCCAGTGTTGACATGTGTCAAGACGCTCCTCGGGGCGTGTCTTGCTTGGGCCTCTCTCCTGGAGGCGCTCAGTCAGACCCAGTGTTGACATGTGGCAAGACACTCCTCGGGGCGCGTCTTGCTTGGGCCTCTCTCCTGGAGGCCCTCTGTCAGACCCAGTGTTGACATGTGGCAAGACGCTCCTCGGGGCGCGTCTTGCTTGGGCCTCTCTCATGGAGGCCCTCAGTCAGACCCAGTGTTGACAAGTGTCAAGACGCTCCTCGGGGCGCGTCTTGCTTGGGCCTCATTCCTGGAGGCGCTCAGTCAGACCCATTGTTGACATGTGGCAAGACGCTCCTTGGGGCGCGTCTTGCTTGGGCTTCTCTCCTGGAGGCGCTCAGTCAGACCCAGTGTTGACATGTGGCAAGACGCTCCTCGGGGCACGTCTTGCTTGGGCTTCTCTCCTGGAGGCCCTCAGTCAGACCGAGTGTTGACAAGTGTCAAGACGCTCCTCGGGGCACGTCTTGCTTGGGCCTCTCTCCTGGAGGCGCTCAGTCAGACCCAGTGTTGACATGTGGCAAGACACTCCTCGGGGCGCGTCTTGCTTGGGCCTCTCTCCTGGAGGCCCTCTGTCAGACCCAGTGTTGACATGTGGCAAGAAACTCCTCGGGGCGCGTCTTGCTTGGGCCTCTCTCATGGAGGCCCTCAGTCAGACCCAGTGTTGACAAGTGTCAAGACACTCCTCGGGGCGCATCTTGCTTGGGCCTCTCTCTTGGAGGCGCTCAGTCAGACCCATTGTTGACATGTGGCAAGACGCTCCTCGGGGCGCGTCTTGCTTGGGCTTCTCTCCTGGAGGCCCTCATTCAGACCCATTGTTGACAAGTGGCAAGACGCTCCTCGGGGCGCTTCTTGCTTGGGCCTCTCTCCTGGAGGCGCTCAGTCAGACCCAGTGTTGACATGTGGCAAGACTCTACTCGGGGCGCTTCTTGCTTGGGCCTCTCTCCTGGAGGCGCTCAGTCAGACCCAGTGTTGACATGTGGCAAGACGCTCCTCGGGGCACGTCTTGCTTGGGCCTCTCTCCTGGAGGCGCTCAGTCAGACCCAGTGGTAACATGTGGCTAGACGCTCCTCGGGCAAGTCTTGCTTGGGCCTCTCTCCTGGAGGCGCTCAGTCAGACCCAGTGGTGACATGTGGCAAGACGCTCCCCGGGGCGCGTCTTGCTTCGGCCTCTCTCCTGGAGGCCCGCTGTCAGACCCAGTGTTGACATGTGGCAAGACGCTCCTAGGGGCGCGTCTTGCTTGGGCCTCTCTCCTGGAGGCGCTCAGTCAGACCGAGTGCTGACATGTGGCAAGACGCTCCTCGGGGTGCGTCTTGCTTGGGCCTCTCTCCTGTAGGCGCTCAGTCAGACCCAGTGGTGACATATGGCAAGACGCTCCTCGGGGCGCGTGTTGCTTGGGCCTCTCTCCTGGAGGCCCTCTGTCAGACCCAGTGTTGACATGTGGCAAGACGCTCCTCGGGGCGCGTCTTGCTTGGGCCTCTCTCCTGGAGGCGCTCAGTCAGACCCAGTGTTGACATGCGGCAAGACGCTCCTAAGGGCTCGTCTTGCTTGGGCCTCTCTCCTGGAGGCGCTCAGTCAGACCGAGTGCTGACATGTGGCAAGACGCTCCTCGGGGCGCGTCTTGCTTGGGCCTCTCTCCTGGAGGCGCTCAGTCAGACCCAGTGGTGACATATGGCAAGACACTCCTCGGGGCGCGTATTGCTTGGGCCTCTCTCCTGGAGGCCCTCAGTCAGACCCAGTGTTGACAGGTGGCAAGACACTCCTCGGGGCGCATCTTGCTTGGGCCTCTCTCCTGGAGGCCCGCTGTCAGACCCAGTGTTGATATGTGGCAAGACGCTCCTAGGGGCGCATCTTGCTTGGGCCTCTCTCCTGGAGGCGCTCAGTCAGACCGAGTGCTGACATGTGGCAAGACGCTCCTCGGGGCGCGTCTTGCTTGGGCCTCTCTCCTTGAGGCCCTCAGTCAGACCCAGTGGTGACATATGGCAAGACGCTCCTCGGGGCGAGTGTTGCTTTGGCCCCTCTCCTGGAGGCCCTCTGTCAGACCCAGTGTTGACATTTGGCAAGACACTCCTCGGGGCGCATCTTTCTTGGGCCTCTCTCCTGGAGGCGCTCAGTCAGACCCAGTGTTGATATGTGGCAAGACGCTCCTAGGGGCGCGTCTTGCTTGGGCCTCTCTCCTGGAGGCGCTCAGTCAGACTGAGTGATGACATGTGGCAAGACGCTCCTCGGGGCGCGTCTTGCTTGGGCCTCTCTCCTGGAGGCGCTCAGTCAGACCCAATGGTGACATATGGCAAGACGCTCCTCAGGGCGCATATTGCTTGGGCCTCTCTCCTGGAGGCCCTCTGTCAGACCCAGTGGTGACATGTTGCAAGACACTCCTCGGGGCGCGTCTTGCTTGGGCCTCTCTCCTGGAGGCCCTCTGTCAGACCCAGTGTTGACATGTGGCAAGACGCTCCTAGGGGCGCGTCTTGCTTGGGCCTCTCTCCTGGATGCGCTCAGTCAGACCGAGTGGTGACATGTGGCAAGATGCTCCTCGGTGCGTGTCTTGCTTGGGCCTCTCTCCTGGAGGCGCTCAGTCAGACCCAGTGGTGACATATGGCAAGACTCTCCTCGGGGCGCGTGTTGCTTGCGCCTCTCTCCTGGAGGCCCTCTGTCAGACCCAGTGTTGACATGTGGCAAGACACTCCTCGGGGCGCGTCTTGCTTGGGCTTCTCTCCTGGAGGCCCTCAGTCAGACCCAGTGTTGACAAGTGTCAAGACGCTCCTCGGGGCACGTCTTGCTTGGGCCTCTCTCCTGGAGGCGCTCAGTCAGACCGAGTGCTGACATGTGGCAAGACGCTCCTCGGTGCGCGTCTTGCTTGGGCCTCTCTCCTGGAGGCGCTCAGTCAGACCGAGTGGTGACATATGGCAAGACGCTCCTCGGGGCGCGTGTTGCGTGGGCCTCTCTCCTCGAGGCCCTCTGTCAGACCCAGTGTTGACATGTGGCAAGACACTCCTCGGGGCGCGTCTTGCTTGGGCTTCTCTCCTGGAGGCCCTCAGTCAGACCCAGTGTTGACAAGTGTCAAGACGCTCCTCGGGGCACGTCTTTCTTGGGCCTCTCTCCTGGAGGCGCTCAGTCAGACCCATTGTTGACATGTGGCAAGACGGTCCTCGGGGCGCTTCTTGCTTGGGCCTCTCTCCTGGAGGCGCTCAGTCAGACCCAGTGTTGACATTTGGCAAGACGCTCCTCGGGGCGCGTCTTGCTTGGGCCTCTCTCCTGGAGGCGCTCAGTCAGACCCAGTGGTGACATATGGCAAGACGCTCCTCAGGGCGCGTATTGCTTGGGCCTCTCTCCTGGAGGCCCTCTGTCAGACCCAGTGTTGACATGTGGCAAGACACTCCTCGGGGCGCGTCTTGCTTGGGCCTCTCTCCTGGAGGCCCTCTGTCAGACCCAGTGTTGACATGTGGCAAGACGCTCCTAGGGGCGCGTCTTGCTTGGCTCTCTCTCCTGGAGGCGCTCAGTCAGACCGAGTGCTGACATGTGGCAAGACGCTCCTCGGGGCGTGTCTTGCTTGGGCCTCTCTCCTGGAGGCGCTCAGTCAGACCCAGTGGTGACATATGGCAAGACGCTCCTCGGGGCGCGTATTGCTTGGGCCTCTCTCCTGGAGGCCCTCTGTCAGACCCAGTGTTTACATGTGGCAAGACACTCCTCTGGGCACGTCTTGCTTGGGCTTCTCTCATGGAGGCCCTCAGTCAGACCCAGTGTTAACAAGTGTCAAGACACTCCTCGGGGCGCGTCTTGCTTGGGCCTCTCTCCTGGAGGCGCTCAGTCAGACCGAGTGCTGACATGTGGCAAGACGCTCCTCGGGGCGCGTCTTGCTTGGGCCTCTCTCCTAGAGGCGCTCAGTCAGACCCAGTGGTGACATGTGGCAAGACACTCCTCGGGGCGCGTCTTGCTTGGGCCTCTCTCCTGGAGGCCCTCTGTCAGACCCAGTGTTGACATGTAGCAAGACGCTTCTCTGGGCGCGTCTTGCTTGGGCCTCTCTCATGGAGGCCCTCAGTCAGACCCAGTGTTGACAAGTGTCAAGACGCTCCTCGGGGTGCGTCTTGCTTGGGCCTCTCTCCTGGAGGCGCTCAGTCAGACCCAGTGGTGACATGTGGCAAGACGCTCCTCGGGGCACGTCTTGCTTGGGCCTCTCTCCTGGAGGCCCTCAATCAGACCCAGTGTTGACACGTGGCAAGACGCTCCTCGGGGCGCGTCTTGCTTGGGCCTCTCTCCTGGGGGCGCTCAGTCAGACCCAGTGTTGACACGTGGCAAGACGCTCCTCGGGGCGCGTCTTGCTTGGGCCTCTCTCCTGGAGGCGCTCAGTCAGACCCAGTGGTGACATGTGGCAAGACGCTCCTCGGGGCGCGTATTGCTTGGGCCTCTCTCCTTGAGGCGCTCAGTCAGACCCAGTGGTGACATATGGCAAGACGCTCCTCGGGGCGAGTGTTGCTTGGGCCTCTCTCCTGGAGGCCCTCTGACAGACCCAGTGTTGACATGTGGCAAGACACTCCTCGGGGCGCGTCTTGCTTGGGCCTCTCTCCTGGAGGCGCTCAGTCAGACCCAGTGTTGACATGTGGCAAGACGCTCCTAGGGGCGCGTCTTGCTTGGGCCTCTCTCCTGGAGGTGCTCAGTCAGACCGAGTGATGACATGTGGCAAGACGATCCTCGGGGCGCGTCTTGCTTGGGCCTCTCTCCTGGTGGCGCTCAGTCAGACCCAATGGTGACATATGGCAAGACGCTCCTCGGGGCGCATATTGCTTGGGCCTCTCTCCTGGAGGCCCTCTGTCAGACCCAGTGGTGACATGTTGCAAGACACTCCTCGGGGCGCGTCTTGCTTGGGCCTCTCTCCTGGAGGCGCTCAGTCAGACCGAGTTCTGACATGTGGCAAAACGCTCCCAGGGGCGCGTCTTGCTTGGGCCTCTCTCCTGGAGGCGCTCAGTCAGACCGAGTGCTGACATGTGGCAAGACGCTCCTCGGTGCGCGTCTTGCTTGGGCCTCTCTCCTGGAGGCGCTCAGTCAGACCCAGTGGTGACATATGGCAAGACGCTCCTCGGGGCGCGTGTTGCTTGGGCCTCTCTCCTGGAGGCCCTCTGTCAGATCCAGTGGTGACATGTGGCAAGACACTCCTCGGGGCGCGTCTTGCTTGGGCATCTCTCCTGGAGGCCCTCAGTCAGACCCAGTGTTGACAAGTGTCAAGACGCTCCTCGGGGCACGTCTTGCTTGGGCCTCTCTCCTGGAGGCGCTCAGTCAGACCGAGTGCTGACATGTGGCAAGACGCTCCTCGGTGCGCGTCTTGCTTGGGCCTTTCTCCTGGAGGCGCTCAGTCAGACCCAGTGGTGACATATGGCAAGACGCTCCTCGGGGCGCGTGTTGCGTGGGCCTCTCTCCTGGAGGCCCTCTGTCAGACCCAGTGTTGACATGTGGCAAGACACTCCTCGGGGCACGTCTTGCTTGGGCTTCTCTCCTGGAGGCCCTCAGTCAGACCCAGTGTTGACAAGTGTCAAGACGCTCCTCGGGGCACGTCTTTCTTGGGCCTCTCTCCTGGAGGCGCTCAGTCAGACGTATTGTTGACATGTGGCAAGACGGTCCTCGGGGCGCTTCTTGCATGGGCCTCTCTCCTGGAGGCGCTCAGTCAGACCTAGTGTTGACATTTGGCAAGACGCTCCTCGGGGCGCGTCTTGCTTGGGCCTCTCTCCTGGAGGTGCTCAGTCAGACCAAGTGGTGACATATGGCAAGACGCTCCTCAGGGCGCGTATTGCTTGGGCCTCTCTCCTGGAGGCCCTCTGTCAGACCCAGTGTTGACATGTGGCAAGACGCTCCTAGGGGCGCGTCTTGCTTGGCTCTCTCTCCTGGAGGCGCTCAGTCAGACCGAGTGCTGACATGTGGCAAGACGCTCCTCGGGGCGTGTCTTGCTTGGGCCTCTCTCCTGGAGGCGCTCAGTCAGACCCAGTGGTGACATATGGCAAGACGCTCCTCGGGGCGCGTATTGCTTGGGCCTCTCTCCTGGAGGCCCTCTGTCAGACCCAGTGTTGACATGTGGCAAGACACTCCTCGGGGCACGTCTTGCTTGGGCTTCTCTCATGGAGGCCCTCAGTCAGACCCAGTGTTAACAAGTGGCAAGCCACTCCTCGGGGCACGTCTTGCTTGGGCCTCTCTCCTAGAGGCGCTCAGTCAGACCCAGTGGTGACATGTGGCAAGACACTCCTCGGGGCGCGTCTTGCTTGGGCCTCTCTCCTGGAGGCCCTCTGTCAGACCCAGTGTTGACATGTAGCAAGACGCTTCTCTGGGCGCGTCTTGCTTGGGCCTCTCTCATGGAGGCCCTCAGTCAGACCCAGTGTTGACAAGTGTAAAGACGCTCCTCGGGGCGCGTCTTGCTTGGGCCTCTCTCCTGGAGGCGCTCAGTCAGACCCAGTGTTGACATGTGGCAAGACGCTCCTCGGGGCGCGTCTTACTTGGGCCTCTCTCCTGGAGGCGCTCAGTCAGACCCAGTGTTGACATTTGGCAAGACGCTCCTCGGGGCGCGTCTTGCTTGGGCCTCTCTCCTGGAGGCTCTCAATCAGACCCAGTGGTGACATGTGGCAAGACGCTCCTCGGGGCGCGTCTTGCTTGGGCCTCTCTCCTGGAGGCGCTCAGTCAGACCGAGTGCTGACATGTGGCAAGACGCTCCTCGGGGCGCGTCTTGCTTGGGCCTCTCTCCTGGAGGCGCTCAGTCAGACCCAGTGGTGACATGTGGCAAGACGCTCCTCGGGGCACGTCTTGCTTGGGCATCTCTCCTGGAGGCCCTCAATCAGACCCAGTGTTGACACGTGGCAAGACGCTCCTCGGGGCGCGTCTTGCTTGGGCCTCTCTCCTGGAGGCCCTCTGTCAGACCCAGTGTTGACATGTGGCAAGACGCTCCTCGGGGCGCGTCTTGCTTGGGCCTCTCTCCTGGAGGCCCTCAATCAGACCCAGTGTTGACACGTGGCAAGACGCTCCTCGGGGCGCGTCTTGCTTGGGCCTCTCTCCTGGAGGCGCTCAGTCAAACCGAGTGCTGACATGTGGCAAGACACTCCTCGGGGCGAGTCTTGCTTGGGCCTCTCTCCTGGAGGCCCTCTGTCAGACCCAGTGTTGACATGTGGCAAGACGCTCCTCGGGGCGTGTCTTGCTTGGGCCTCTCTCCTGGAGGCACTCAGTCAGACCCATTGTTGACATGTGGCAAGACGCTCCTCGGGGCGCGTGTTGCTTGGGCTTCTCTCCTGGAGGCCCTCAGTCAGACCCATTGTTGACAAGAGGCAAGACGCTCCTCGGGGCGCTTCTTGCTTGGGCCTCTCTCCTGGAGGCGCTCAGTCAGACCCAGTGTTGACATGTGGCAAGACGCTCCTCGGGGCACGTCTTGCTTGGGCCTCTCTCCTGGAGGCGCTCAGTCAGACCCAGTGTTGACATGTGGCAAGACGCTCCTCGGGGCGCGTCTTGCTTGGGCCTCTCTCCTGGAGGCGCTCAGTCAGACCCAGTGGTGACATGTGGCAAGACGCTCCTCGGGGCGCGTCTTACTTGGGCCTCTCTCCTGGAGGCGCTCAGTCAGACCCAGTGGTGACATGTGGCAAGACGCTCCTCGGGGCACGTATTGCTTGGGCCTCTCTCCTGGAGACCCTCTGTCAGACCCAGTGTTGACATGTGGCAAGACGCTCCTCGGGGCGCGTCTTGCTTGGGCTTCTCTCATTGAGGCCCTCAGTCAGACCCAGTGTTGACATGTGTCAAGACGCTCATCGGGGCATGTCTTGCTTGGGCCTCTCTCCTGGAGGCGCTCAGTCAGACCCAGTGTTGACATGTGGCAAGACACTCCTCGGGGCGCGTCTTGCTTGGGCCTCTCTCCTGGAGGCCCTCTGTCAGACCCAGTGTTGACATGTGGCAAGACGCTCCTCGGGGCGCGTCTTGCTTGGGCCTCTCTCATGGAGGCCCTCAGTCAGACCCAGTGTTGACAAGTGTCAAGACGCTCCTCGGGGCGCATCTTGCTTGGCCCTCATTCCTGGAGGCGCTCAGTCAGACCAATTGTTGACAATTGGCAAGACGCTCCTCAGGGCGCGTCTTGCTTGGGCTTCTCTCCTGGAGGCGCTCAGTCAGACCCAGTGTTGACATGTGGCAAGACGCTCCTCGGGGCACGTCTTGCTTGGGCTTCTCTCCTGGAGGCCCTCAGTCAGACCCAGTGTTGACAAGTGTAAAGACGCTCCTCGGGGCGCGTCTTGCTTGGGCCTCTCTCCTGGAGGCGCTCAGTCAGACCGAGTGCTGACATGTGGCAAGACGCTCCTCGGTGCGCGTCTTGCTTGGGCCTCTCTCCTGGAGGCGCTCAGTCAGACCCAGTGGTGACATATGGCAAGACGCTCCTCGGGGCGCGTGTTGCGTGGGCCTTTCTCCTGGAGGCCCTCTGTCAGACCCAGTGTTGACATGTGGCAAGACACTCCTCGGGGCGCGTCTTGCTTGGGCTTCTCTCCTGGAGGCCCTCAGTCAGACCCAGTGTTGACAAGTGTCAAGACGCTTCTCTGGGCGCGTCTTGCTTGGGCCTCTCTCATGGAGGCCCTCAGTCAGACCCAGTGTTGACAAGTGTAAAGACGCTCCTCGGGGCGCGTCTTGCTTGGGCCTCTCTCCTGGAGGCGCTCAGTCAGACCCAGTGTTGACATGTGGCAAGACGCTCCTCGGGGCGCGTCTTACTTGGGCCTCTCTCCTGGAGGCGCTCAGTCAGACCCAGTGTTGACATTTGGCAAGACGCTCCTCGGGGCGCGTCTTGCTTGGGCCTCTCTCCTGGTGGCTCTCAGTCAGACCCAGTGGTGACATGTGGCAAGACGCTCCTCGGGGCGCGTCTTGCTTGGGCCTCTCTCCTGGAGGCGCTCTGTCAGACCGAGTGCTGACATGTGGCAAGACGCTCCTCGGGGCGCGTCTTGCTTGGGCCTCTCTCCTGGAGGCGCTCAGTCAGACCCAGTGGTGACATGTGGCAAGACGCTCCTCGGGGCACGTCTTGCTTGGGCATCTCTCCTGGAGGCCCTCAATCAGACCCAGTGTTGACACGTGGCAAGACGCTCCTCGGGGCGCGTCTTGCTTGGGCCTCTCTCCTGGAGGCCCTCTGTCAGACCCAGTGTTGACATGTGGCAAGACGCTCCTCGGGGCGCGTCTTGCTTGGGCCTCTCTCCTGGAGGCCCTCAATCAGACCCAGTGTTGACACGTGGCAAGACGCTCCTCGGGGCGCGTCTTGCTTGGGCCTCTCTCCTGGAGGCGCTCAGTCAAACCGAGTGCTGACATGTGGCAAGACACTCCTCGGGGCGAGTCTTGCTTGGGCCTCTCTCCTGGAGGCCCTCTGTCAGACCCAGTGTTGACATGTGGCAAGACGCTCCTCGTTGCGTGTCTTGCTTGGGCCTCTCTCCTGGAGGCACTCAGTCAGACCCATTGTTGACATGTGGCAAGACGCTCCTCGGGGCGCGTGTTGCTTGGGCTTCTCTCCTGGAGGCCCTCAGTCAGACCCATTGTTGACAAGAGGCAAGACGCTCCTCGGGGCGCTTCTTGCTTGGGCCTCTCTCCTGGAGGCGCTCAGTCAGACCCAGTGTTGACATGTGGCAAGACGCTCCTCGGGGCACGTCTTGCTTGGGCCTCTCTCCTGGAGGCGCTCAGTCAGACCCAGTGTTGACATGTGGCAAGACGCTCCTCGGGGCGCGTCTTGCTTGGGCCTCTCTCCTGGAGGCGCTCAGTCAGACCCAGTGGTGACATGTGGCAAGACGCTCCTCGGGGCGCGTCTTACTTGGGCCTCTCTCCTGGAGGCGCTCAGTCAGACCCAGTGGTGACATGTGGCAAGACGCTCCTCGGGGCACGTATTGCTTGGGCCTCTCTCCTGGAGACCCTCTGTCAGACCCAGTGTTGACATGTGGCAAGACGCTCCTCGGGGCGCGTCTTGCTTGGGCTTCTCTCATTGAGGCCCTCAGTCAGACCCAGTGTTGACATGTGTCAAGACGCTCATCGGGGCATGTCTTGCTTGGGCCTCTCTCCTGGAGGCGCTCAGTCAGACCCAGTGTTGACATGTGGCAAGACACTCCTCGGGGCGCGTCTTGCTTGGGCCTCTCTCCTGGAGGCCCTCTGTCAGACCCAGTGTTGACATGTGGCAAGACGCTCCTCGGGGCGCGTCTTGCTTGGGCCTCTCTCATGGAGGCCCTCAGTCAGACCCAGTGTTGACAAGTGTCAAGACGCTCCTCGGGGCGCGTCTTGCTTGGCCCTCATTCCTGGAGGCGCTCAGTCAGACCAATTGTTGACAATTGGCAAGACGCTCCTCAGGGCGCGTCTTGCTTGGGCTTCTCTCCTGGAGGCGCTCAGTCAGACCCAGTGTTGACATGTGGCAAGACGCTCCTCGGGGCACGTCTTGCTTGGGCTTCTCTCCTGGAGGCCCTCAGTCAGACCCAGTGTTGACAAGTGTAAAGACGCTCCTCGGGGCGCGTCTTGCTTGGGCCTCTCTCCTGGAGGCGCTCAGTCAGACCGAGTGCTGACATGTGGCAAGACGCTCCTCGGTGCGCGTCTTGCTTGGGCCTCTCTCCTGGAGGCGCTCAGTCAGACCCAGTGGTGACATATGGCAAGACGCTCCTCGGGGCGCGTGTTGCGTGGGCCTTTCTCCTGGAGGCCCTCTGTCAGACCCAGTGTTGACATGTGGCAAGACACTCCTCGGGGCGCGTCTTGCTTGGGCTTCTCTCCTGGAGGCCCTCAGTCAGACCCAGTGTTGACAAGTGTCAAGACGCTCCTCGGGGCACGTCTTTCTTGGGCCTCTCTCCTGGAGGCGCTCAGTCAGACCCATTGTTGACATGTGGCAAGACGCTCCTCGGGGCACTTCTTGCTTGGGCCTCTCTCCTGGAGGCGCTCAGTCAGACCCAGTGTTGACATTTGGCAAGACGCTCCTCGGGGCGCGTCTTGCTTGGGCCTCTCTCCTGGAGGCGGTCAGTCAGACCCAGTGGTGACATATGGCAAGACGCTCCTCGGGGCGCGTCTTGCTTGGGCCTCTCTCCTGGAGGCCCTCTGTCCGACCCAGTGTTGACATGTGGCAAGACACTCCTCGGGGCGCGTCTTTCTTGGGCCTCTCTCCTGGAGGCCCTCTGTCAGACCCAGTGTTGACATGTGGCAAGACGCTCCTAGGGGTGCGTCTTGCTTGGCTCTCTCTCCTGGAGGCGCTCAGTCAGACCGAGTGCTGACATGTGGCAAGACGCTCCTCGGGGCGTGTCTTGCTTGGGCCTCTCTCCTGGAGGCGCTCAGTCAGACCCAGTGGTGACATATGGCAAGACGCTCCTCGGGGCGCATATTGCTTGGGCCTCTCTCCTGGAGGCCCTCTGTCAGACCCAGTGTTGACATGTGGCAAGACACTCCTCGGGGCACGTCTTGCTTGGGATTCTCTCATGGAGGCCCTCAGTCAGACCCAGTGTTAACAAGTGTCAAGACACTCCTCGGGGAGCGTCTTGCTTGGGCCTCTCTCCTGGAGGCGCTCAGTCAGACCCAGTGGTGACATGTGGCAAGACACTCCTCGGGGCGCGTCTTGCTTGGGCCTCTCTCCTGGAGGCCCTCTGTCAGACCCAGTGTTGACATGTAGCAAGAAGCTTCTCTGGGCGCGTCTTGCTTGGGCCTCTCTCATGGAGGCCCTCAGTCAGACCCAGTGTTGACAAGTGTCAAGACGCTCCTCGGGGCGCGTCTTGCTTGGGCCTCTCTCCTGGAGGCGCTCAGTCGGACCCAGTGTTGACATGTGGCAAGACGCTCCTCGGGGCGCGTCTTACTTGGGCCTCTCTCCTGGAGGCGCTCAGTCAGACCCAGTGCTGACATGTGGCAAGACGCTCCTCGGGGCGCGTCTTGCTTGGGCCTCTCTCCTTGAGGCCCTCAGTCAGACCCAGTGGTGACATATGGCAAGACGCTCCTCGGGGCGAGTGTTGCTTTGGCCCCTCTCCTGGAGGCCCTCTGTCAGACCCAGTGTTGACATTTGGCAAGACACTCCTCGGGGCGCATCTTGCTTGGGCCTCTCTCCTGGAGGCGCTCAGTCAGACCCAGTGTTGATATGTGGCAAGACGCTCCTAGGGGCGCGTCTTGCTTGGGCCTCTCTCCTGGAGGCGCTCAGTCAGACTGAGTGATGACATGTGGCAAGACGCTCCTCGGGGCGCGTCTTGCTTGGGCCTCTCTCCTGGAGGCGCTCAGTCAGACCCAATGGTGACATATGGCAAGACGCTCCTCGGGGCGCATATTGCTTGGGCCTCTCTCCTGGAGGCCCTCTGTCAGACCCAGTGGTGACATGTTGCAAGACACTCCTCGGGGCGCGTCTTGCTTGGGCCTCTCTCCTGGAGGCCCTCTGTCAGACCCAGTGTTGACATGTGGCAAGACGCTCCTAGGGGCGCGTCTTGCTTGGGCCTCTCTCCTGGATGCGCTCAGTCAGACCGAGTGGTGACATGTGGCAAGATGCTCCTCGGTGCGTGTATTGCTTGGGCCTCTCTCCTGGAGGCGCTCAGTCAGACCCAGTGGTGACATATGGCAAGACTCTCCTCGGGGCGCGTGTTGCTTGCGCCTCTCTCCTGGAGGCCCTCTGTCAGACCCAGTGTTGACATGTGGCAAGACACTCCTCGGGGCGCGTCTTGCTTGGGCTTCTCTCCTGGAGGCCCTCAGTCAGACCCAGTGTTGACAAGTGTCAAGACGCTCCTCGGGGCACGTCTTGCTTGGGCCTCTCTCCTGGAGGCGCTCAGTCAGACCGAGTGCTGACATGTGGCAAGACGCTCCTCGGTGCGCGTCTTGCTTGGGCCTCTCTCCTGGAGGCGCTCAGTCAGACCGAGTGGTGACATATGGCAAGACGCTCCTCGGGGCGCGTGTTGCGTGGGCCTCTCTCCTGGAGGCCCTCTGTCAGACCCAGTGTTGACATGTGGCAAGACACTCCTCGGGGCGCGTCTTGCTTGGGCTTCTCTCCTGGAGGCCCTCAGTCAGACCCAGTGTTGACAAGTGTCAAGACGCTCCTCGGGGCACGTCTTTCTTGGGCCTCTCTCCTGGAGGCGCTCAGTCAGACCCATTGTTGACATGTGGCAAGACGGTCCTCGGGGCGCTTCTTGCTTGGGCCTCTCTCCTGGAGGCGCTCAGTCAGACCCAGTGTTGACATTTGGCAAGACGCTCCTCGGGGCGCGTCTTGCTTGGGCCTCTCTCCTGGAGGCGCTCAGTCAGACCCAGTGGTGACATATGGCAAGACGCTCCTCAGGGCGCGTATTGCTTGGGCCTCTCTCCTGGAGGCCCTCTGTCAGACCCAGTGTTGACATGTGGCAAGACACTCCTCGGGGCGCGTCTTGCTTGGGCCTCTCTCCTGGAGGCCCTCTGTCAGACCCAGTGTTGACATGTGGCAAGACGCTCCTAGGGGCGCGTCTTGCTTGGCTCTCTCTCCTGGAGGCGCTCAGTCAGACCGAGTGCTGACATGTGGCAAGACGCTCCTCGGGGCGTGTCTTGCTTGGGCCTCTCTCCTGGAGGCGCTCAGTCAGACCCAGTGGTGACATATGGCAAGACGCTCCTCGGGGCGCGTATTGCTTGGGCCTCTCTCCTGGAGGCCCTCTGTCAGACCCAGTGTTTACATGTGGCAAGACACTCCTCTGGGCACGTCTTGCTTGGGCTTCTCTCATGGAGGCCCTCAGTCAGACCCAGTGTTAACAAGTGTCAAGACACTCCTCGGGGCGCGTCTTGCTTGGGCCTCTCTCCTGGAGGCGCTCAGTCAGACCGAGTGCTGACATGTGGCAAGACGCTCCTCGGGGCGCGTCTTGCTTGGGCCTCTCTCCTGGAGGCCCTCTGTCAGACCCAGTGTTGACATGTAGCAAGACGCTTCTCTGGGCGCGTCTTGCTTGGGCCTCTCTCATGGAGGCCCTCAGTCAGACCCAGTGTTGACAAGTGTCAAGACGCTCCTCGGGGCGCGTCTTGCTTGGGCCTCTCTCCTGGAGGCGCTCAGTCGGACCCAGTGTTGACATGTGGCAAGACGCTCCTCGGGGCGCGTCTTACTTGGGCCTCTCTCCTGGAGGCGCTCAGTCAGACCCAGTGCTGACATGTGGCAAGACGCTCCTCGGGGCGCGTCTTGCTTGGGCCTCTCTCCTTGAGGCCCTCAGTCAGACCCAGTGGTGACATATGGCAAGACGCTCCTCGGGGCGAGTGTTGCTTTGGCCCCTCTCCTGGAGGCCCTCTGTCAGACCCAGTGTTGACATTTGGCAAGACACTCCTCGGGGCGCATCTTGCTTGGGCCTCTCTCCTGGAGGCGCTCAGTCAGACCCAGTGTTGATATGTGGCAAGACGCTCCTAGGGGCGCGTCTTGCTTGGGCCTCTCTCCTGGAGGCGCTCAGTCAGACCCAGTGGTGACATGTGGCAAGACGCTCCTCGGGGCACGTCTTGCTTGGGCCTCTCTCCTGGAGGCCCTCAATCAGACCCAGTGTTGACACGTGGCAAGACGCTCCTCGGGGCGCGTCTTGCTTGGGCCTCTCTCCTGGAGGCGCTCAGTCAGACCCAGTGTTGACACGTGGCAAGACGCTCCTCGGGGCGCGTCTTGCTTGGGCCTCTCTCCTGGAGGCGCTCAGTCAGACCCAGTGGTGACATGTGGCAAGACGCTCCTCGGGGCGCGTATTGCTTGGGCCTCTCTCCTTGAGGCGCTCAGTCAGACCCAGTGGTGACATATGGCAAGACGCTCCTCGGGGCGAGTGTTGCTTGGGCCTCTCTCCTGGAGGCCCTCTGACAGACCCAGTGTTGACATGTGGCAAGACACTCCTCGGGGCGCGTCTTGCTTGGGCCTCTCTCCTGGAGGCGCTCAGTCAGACCCAGTGTTGACATGTGGCAAGACGCTCCTAGGGGCGTGTCTTGCTTGGGCCTCTCTCCTGGAGGTGCTCAGTCAGACCGAGTGATGACATGTGGCAAGACGATCCTCGGGGCGCGTCTTGCTTGGGCCTCTCTCCTGGTGGCGCTCAGTCAGACCCAATGGTGACATATGGCAAGACGCTCCTCGGGGCGCATATTGCTTGGGCCTCTCTCCTGGAGGCCCTCTGTCAGACCCAGTGGTGACATGTTGCAAGACACTCCTCGGGGCGCGTCTTGCTTGGGCCTCTCTCCTGGAGGCGCTCAGTCAGACCGAGTGCTGACATGTGGCAAAACGCTCCTAGGGGCGCGTCTTGCTTGGGCCTCTCTCCTGGAGGCCCTCAGTCAGACCCAGTGTTGACAAGTGTCAAGACGCTCCTCGGGGCACGTCTTGCTTGGGCCTCTCTCCTGGAGGCGCTCAGTCAGACCGAGTGCTGACATGTGGCAAGACGCTCCTCGGTGCGCGTCTTGCTTGGGCCTTTCTCCTGGAGGCGCTCAGTCAGACCCAGTGGTGACATATGGCAAGACGCTCCTCGGGGCGCGTATTGCTTGGGCCTCTCTCCTGGAGGCCCTCTGTCAGACCCAGTGTTGACATGTGGCAAGACACTCCTCGGGGCGAGTCTTGCTTGGGCCTCTCTCCTGGAGGCCCTCTGTCAGACCCAGTGTTGACATGTGGCAAGACGCTCCTCGGGGCGTGTCTTGCTTGGGCCTCTCTCCTGGAGGCACTCAGTCAGACCCATTGTTGACATGTGGCAAGACGCTCCTCGGGGCGCGTGTTGCTTGGGCTTCTCTCCTGGAGGCCCTCAGTCAGACCCATTGTTGACAAGAGGCAAGACGCTCCTCGGGGCGCTTCTTGCTTGGGCCTCTCTCCTGGAGGCGCTCAGTCAGACCCAGTGTTGACATGTGGCAAGACGCTCCTCGGGGTACGTCTTGCTTGGGCCTCTCTCCTGGAGGCTCTCAGTCAGACCCAGTGTTGACATGTGGCAAGACGCTCCTCGGGGCGCGTCTTGCTTGGGCCTCTCTCCTGGAGGCGCTCAGTCAGACCCAGTGGTGACATGTGGCAAGACGCTCCTCGGGGCGCGTCTTACATGGGCCTCTCTCCTGGAGGCGCTCAGTCAGACCCAGTGGTGACATGTGGCAAGACGCTCCTCGGGGCACGTATTGCTTGGGCCTCTCTCCTGGAGACCCTCTGTCAGACCCAGTGTTGACATGTGGCAAGACGCTCCTCGGGGCGCGTCTTGCTTGGGCTTCTCTCATTGAGGCCCTCAGTCAGACCCAGTGTTGACATGTGTCAAGACGCTCATCGGGGCATGTCTTGCTTGGGCCTCTCTCCTGGAGGCGCTCAGTCAGACCCAGTGTTGACATGTGGCAAGACACTCCTCGGGGCGCGTCTTGCTTGGGCCTCTCTCCTGGAGGCCCTCTGTCAGACCCAGTGTTGACATGTGGCAAGACGCTCCTCGGGGCGCGTCTTGCTTGGGCCTCTCTCATGGAGGCCCTCAGTCAGACCCAGTGTTGACAAGTGTCAAGACGCTCCTCGGGGCGCGTCTTGCTTGGCCCTCATTCCTGGAGGCGCTCAGTCAGACCAATTGTTGACAATTGGCAAGACGCTCCTCAGGGCGCGTCTTGCTTGGGCTTCTCTCCTGGAGGCGCTCAGTCAGACCCAGTGTTGACATGTGGCAAGACGCTCCTCGGGGCACGTCTTGCTTGGGCTTCTCTCCTGGAGGCCCTCAGTCAGACCCAGTGTTGACAAGTGTAAAGACGCTCCTCGGGGCACGTCTTGCTTGGGCCTCTCTCCTGGAGGCGCTCAGTCAGACCGAGTGCTGACATGTGGCAAGACGCTCCTCGGTGCGCGTCTTGCTTGGGCCTCTCTCCTGGAGGCGCTCAGTCAGACCCAGTGGTGACATATGGCAAGACGCTCCTCGGGGCGCGTGTTGCGTGGGCCTTTCTCCTGGAGGCCCTCTGTCAGACCCAGTGTTGACATGTGGCAAGACACTCCTCGGGGCGCGTCTTGCTTGGGCTTCTCTCCTGGAGGCCCTCAGTCAGACCCAGTGTTGACAAGTGTCAAGACGCTCCTCGGGGCACGTCTTTCTTGGGCCTCTCTCCTGGAGGCGCTCAGTCAGACCCATTGTTGACATGTGGCAAGACGCTCCTCGGGGCGCTTCTTGCTTGGGCCTCTCTCCTGGAGGCGCTCAGTCAGACCCAGTGTTGACATTTGGCAAGACGCTCCTCGGGGCGCGTCTTGCTTGGGCCTCTCTCCTGGAGGCGCTCAGTCAGACCCAGTGGTGACATATGGCAAGACGCTCCTCGGGGCGCGTCTTGCTTGGGCCTCTCTCCTGGAGGCCCTCTGTCAGACCCAGTGTTGACATGTGGCAAGACACTCCTCGGGGCGCGTCTTTCTTGGGCCTCTCTCCTGGAGGCCCTCTGTCAGACCCAGTGTTGACATGTGGCAAGACGCTCCTAGGGGTGCGTCTTGCTTGGCTCTCTCTCCTGGAGGCGCTCAGTCAGACCGAGTGCTGACATGTGGCAAGACGCTCCTCGGGGCGTGTCTTGCTTGGGCCTCTCTCCTGGAGGCGCTCAGTCAGACCCAGTGGTGACATATGGCAAGACGCTCCTCGGGGCGCATATTGCTTGGGCCTCTCTCCTGGAGGCCCTCTGTCAGACCCAGTGTTGACATGTGGCAAGACACTCCTCGGGGCACGTCTTGCTTGGGATTCTCTCATGGAGGCCCTCAGTCAGACCCAGTGTTAACAAGTGTCAAGACACTCCTCGGGGAGCGTCTTGCTTGGGCCTCTCTCCTGGAGGCGCTCAGTCAGACCCAGTGGTGACATGTGGCAAGACACTCCTCGGGGCGCGTCTTGCTTGGGCCTCTCTCCTGGAGGCCCTCTGTCAGACCCAGTGTTGACATGTAGCAAGAAGCTTCTCTGGGCGCGTCTTGCTTGGGCCTCTCTCATGGAGGCCCTCAGTCAGACCCAGTGTTGACAAGTGTCAAGACGCTCCTCGGGGCGCGTCTTGCTTGGGCCTCTCTCCTGGAGGCGCTCAGTCGGACCCAATGTTGACATGTGGCAAGACGCTCCTCGGGGCGCGTCTTACTTGGGCCTCTCTCCTGGAGGCGCTCAGTCAGACCCAGTGTTGACATGTGGCAAGACGCTCCTCGGGGCGCGTCTTGCTTGGGCCTCTCTCCTGGAGGCTCTCAGTCAGACCCAGTGGTGACATGTGGCAAGACGCTCCTCGGGGCGCGTCTTGCTTGGGCCTCTCTCCTGGAGGCGCTCAGTCAGACCGAGTGCTGACATGTGGCAAGACGCTCCTCGGGGTGCGTCTTTCTTGGGCCTCTCTCCTGGAGGCGCTCAGTCAGACCCAGTGGTGACATGTGGCAAGACGCTCCTCGGGGCACGTCTTGCTTGGGCCTCTCTCCTGGAGGCCCTCAATCAGACCCAGTGTTGACACGTGGCAAGACGCTCCTCGGGGCGCGTCTTGCTTGGGCCTCTCTCCTCGAGGCGCTCAGTCAGACCCAGTGTTGACATGTGGCAAGACGCTCCTCGGGGCGCGTCTTACTTGGGCCTCTCTCCTGGAGGCGCTCAGTCAGACACAGTGTTGACATGTGGCAAGACGCTCCTCGGGGCGTGTCTTGCTTGGGCCTCTCTCATGGAGGCCCTCAGTCAGACCCAGTGTTGACAAGTTTCAAGACGCTCCTCGGGGCGCGTCTTGCTTGGGCCTCTCTCCTGGAGGCACTCAGTCAGACCCATTGTTGACATGTGGCAAGACGCTCCTCGGGGCGCGTCTTGCTTGGGCCTCTCTCCTGGAGGCCCTCTGTCAGACCCAGTGTTGACATGTGGCAAGACGCTCCTCGGGGCGTGTCTTGCTTGGGCCTCTCTCATGGAGGCCCTCAGTCAGACCCAGTGTTGACAAGTTTCAAGACGCTCCTCGGGGCGCGTCTTGCTTGGGCCTCTCTCCTGGAGGCACTCAGTCAGACCCATTGTTGACATGTGGCAAGACGCTCCTCGGGGCGCGTCTTGCTTGGGCTTCTCTCCTGGAGGCCCTCAGTCAGACCCATTGTTGACAAGAGGCAAGACGCTCCTCGGGGCGCTTCTTGCTTGGGCCTCTCTCCTGGAGGCGCTCAGTCAGACCCAGTGTTGACATGTGGCAAGACGCTCCTCGGGGCGCGTCTTGCTTGGGCCTCTCTCCTGGAGGCGCTCAGTCAGACCCAGTGTTGACATGTGGCAAGACGCTCCTCGGGGCGCTTCTTGCTTGGGCCTCTCTCCTGGAGGCGCTCAGTCAGACCCAGTGTTGACATGTGGCAAGACACTCCTCGGGGCGCGTCTTTCTTGGGCCTCTCTCCTGGAGGCCCTCTGTCAGACCCAGTGTTGACATGTGGCAAGACGCTCCTAGGGGTGCGTCTTGCTTGGCTCTCTCTCCTGGAGGCGCTCAGTCAGACCGAGTGCTGACATGTGGCAAGACGCTCCTCGGGGCGTGTCTTGCTTGGGCCTCTCTCCTGGAGGCGCTCAGTCAGACCCAGTGGTGACATATGGCAAGACGCTCCTCGGGGCGCATATTGCTTGGGCCTCTCTCCTGGAGGCCCTCTGTCAGACCCAGTGTTGACATGTGGCAAGACACTCCTCGGGGCACGTCTTGCTTGGGATTCTCTCATGGAGGCCTTCAGTCAGACCCAGTGTTAACAAGTTTCAAGACACTCCTCGGGGAGCGTCTTGCTTGGGCCTCTCTCCTGGAGGCGCTCAGTCAGACCCAGTGGTGACATGTGGCAAGACACTCCTCGGGGCGCGTCTTGCTTGGGCCTCTCTCCTGGAGGCCCTCTGTCAGACCCAGTGTTGACATGTAGCAAGAAGCTTCTCTGGGCGCGTCTTGCTTGGGCCTCTCTCATGGAGGCCCTCAGTCAGACCCAGTGTTGACAAGTGTCAAGACGCTCCTCGCGGCGCGTCTTGCTTGGGCCTCTCTCCTGGAGGCGCTCAGTCGGACCCAGTGTTGACATGTGGCAAGACGCTCCTCGGGGCGCGTCTTACTTGGGCCTCTCTCCTGGAGGCGCTCAGTCAGACCCAGTGTTGACATGTGGCAAGACGCTCCTCGGGGCGCGTCTTGCTTGGGCCTCTCTCCTGGAGGCTCTCAGTCAGACCCAGTGGTGACATGTGGCAAGACGCTCCTCGGGGCGCGTCTTGCTTGGGCCTCTCTCCTGGAGGCGCCCAGTCAGACCGAGTGCTGACATGTGGCAAGACGCTCCTCGGGGTGCGTCTTTCTTGGGCCTCTCTCCTGGAGGCGCTCAGTCAGACCCAGTTGTGACATGTGGCAAGACGCTCCTCGGGGCACGTCTTGCTTGGGCCTCTCTCCTGGAGGCCCTCAATCAGACCCAGTGTTGACACGTGGCAAGACGCTCCTCGGGGCGCGTCTTGCTTGGGCCTCTCTCCTCGAGGCGCTCAGTCAGACCCAGTGTTGACATGTGGCAAGACGCTCCTCGGGGCGCGTCTTACTTGGGCCTCTCTCCTGGAGGCGCTCAGTCAGACCCAGTGTTGACATGTGGCAAGACGCTCCTCGGGGCGCGTCTTTCTTGGGCCTCTCTCCTGGAGGCCCTCTGTCAGACCCAGTGTTGACATGTGGCAAGACGCTCCTCGGGGCGTGTCTTGCTTGGGCCTCTCTCATGGAGGCCCTCAGTCAGACCCAGTGTTGACAAGTTTCAAGACGCTCCTCGGGGCGCGTCTTGCTTGGGCCTCTCTCCTGGAGGCACTCAGTCAGACCCATTGTTGACATGTGGCAAGACGCTCCTCGGGGCGCGTCTTGCTTGGGCTTCTCTCCTGGAGGCCCTCAGTCAGACCCATTGTTGACAAGAGGCAAGACGCTCCTCGGGGCGATTCTTGCTTGGGCCTCTCTCCTGGAGGTGCTCAGTCAGACCCAGTGTTGACATGTGGCAAGACGCTCCTCGGGGCGCGTCTTGCTTGGGCCTCTCTCCTGGAGGCGCTCAGTCAAACCGAGTAGTGACATGTGGCATGACGCTCCTCGGGGCGCGTCTTGCTTGGGCCTCTCTCCTAGAGGCGCTCAGTCAGACCCAGTGGTGACATGTGGCAAGACACTCCTCGGGGCGAGTCTTGCTTGGGCCTCTCTCCTGGAGGCCCTCTGTCAGACCCAGTGTTGACATGTGGCAAGACGCTCCTCGGGGCGCGTCTTGCTTGGGCCTCTCTTCTGGAGGCACTCAGTCAGACCCATTGTTGACATGTGGCAAGACGCTCCTCGGGGCGCGTCTTGCTTGGGCTTCTCTCCTGGAGTCCCTCAGTCAGACCCATTGTTGACAAGAGGCAAGACGCTCCTCGGCGCGCTTCTTGCTTGGGCCTCTCTCCTGGAGGCGCTCAGTCAGACCCAGTGTTGACATGTGGCAAGACGCTCCTCGGGGCACGTCTTGCTTGGGCCTCTCTCCTGGAGGCGCTCAGTCATACCCAGTTTTGACATGTGGCAAGACGCTCCTCGGGGCGCGTCTTGCTTGGGCAACTCTCCTGGAGGCGCTCAGTCAGACCCAGTGTTGACATGTGGCAAGACGCTCCTCGGGGCGCGTCTTGCTTGGGCCTCTCTCCTGGAGGCGCTCAGTCAGACCCAGTGGTGACATGTGGCAAGACGCTCCTCGGGGCGCGTCTTACTTGGGCCTCTCTCCTGGAGGCGCTCAGTCAGACCCACTGGTGACATGTGGCAAGACGCTCCTCGGGGCACGTATTGCTTGGGCCTCTCTCCTGGAGGCCCTCTGTCAGACCCAGTGTTGACATGTGGCAAGACGCTCCTCGGGGCTCGTCTTGCTTGGGCTTCTCTCATTGAGGCCCTCAGTCAGACCCAGTGTTGACATGTGTCAAGACGCTCCTCGGGGCGTGTCTTGCTTGGGCCTCTCTCCTGGAGGCGCTCAGTCAGACCCAGTGTTGACATGTGGCAAGACACTCCTCGGGGCGCGTCTTGCTTGGGCCTCTCTCCTGGAGGCCCTCTGTCAGACCCAGTGTTGACATGTGGCAAGACGCTCCTCGGGGCGCGTCTTGCTTGGGCCTCTCTCATGGAGGCCCTCAGTCAGACCCAGTGTTGACAAGTGTCAAGACGCTCCTCGGGGCGCGTCTTGCTTGGGCCTCATTCCTGGAGGCGCTCAGTCAGACCCATTGTTGACAATTGGCAAGACGCTCCTCGGGGCGCGTCTTGCTTGGGCTTCTCTCCTGGAGGCGCTCAGTCAGACCCAGTGTTGACATGTGGCAAGACGCTCCTCGGGGAACGTCTTGCTTGGGCTTCTCTCCTGGAGGCCCTCTGTCAGACCCAGTGTTGACAAGTGTCAAGACGCTCCTCGGGGCACGTCTTGCTTGGGCCTCTCTGCTGGAGGCGCTCAGTCAGACCGAGTGCTGACATGTGGCAGACCGCTCCTCGGTGCGCGTCTTGCTTGGGCCTCTCTCCTGGAGGCGCTCAGTCAGACCCAGTGGTGACATATGGCAAGACGCTCCTCGGGGCGCGTGTTGCGTGGGCCTTTCTCCTGGAGGCCCTCTGTCAGACCCAGTGTTGACATGTGGCAAGACACTCCTCGGGGCGCGACTTGCTTGGGCTTCTCTCCTGGAGGCCCTCAGTCAGACCCAGTGTTGACAAGTGTCAAGACGCTCCTCGGGGCACGTCTTTCTTGGGCCTCTCTCCTGGAGGCGCTCAGTCAGACCCATTGTTGACATGTGGCAAGACGCTCCTCGGGGCGCTTCTTGCTTGGGCCTCTCTCCTGGAGGCGCTCAGTCAGACCCAGTGTTGACATTTGGCAAGACGCTCCTCGGGGCGCGTCTTGCTTGGGCCTCTCTCCTGGAGGCGCTCAGTCAGACCCAGTGGTGACATATGGCAAGACGCTCCTCGGGGCGCGTCTTGCTTGGGCCTCTCTCCTGGAGGCCCTCTGTCAGACCCAGTGTTGACATGTGGCAAGACACTCCTCGGGGCGTGTCTTTCTTGGGCCTCTCTCCTGGAGGCCCTCTGTCAGACCCAGTGTTGACATGTGGCAAGACGCTCCTAGGGGTGCGTCTTGCTTGGCTCTCTCTCCTGGAGGCGCTCAGTCAGACCGAGTGCTGACATGTGGCAAGACGCTCCTCAGGGCGTGTCTTGCTTGGGCCTCTCTCCTGGAGGCGCTCAGTCAGACCCAGTGGTGACATATGGCAAGACGCTCCTCGGGGCGCATATTGCTTGGGCCTCTCTCCTGGAGGCCCTCTGTCAGACCCAGTGTTGACATGTGGCAAGACACTCCTCGGGGCACGTCTTGCTTGGGCTTCTCTCTTGGAGGCCCTCTGTCAGACCCCGTGTTAACAAGTGTCAAGACACTCCTCGGGGAGCGTCTTGCTTGGGCCTCTCTCCTGGAGGCGCTCAGTCAGACCCAGTGGTGACATGTGGCAAGACACTCCTCGGGGCGCGTCTTGCTTGGGCCTCTCTCCTGGAGGCCCTCTGTCAGACCCAGTGTTGACATGTAGCAAGACGCTTCTCTGTGCGCGTCTTGCTTGGGCCTCTCTCATGGAGGCCCTCAGTCAGACCCAGTGTTGACAAGTGTCAAGACGCTCCTCGGGGCGCGTCTTGCTTGGGCCTCTCTCCTGGAGGCGCTCAGTCAGACCCAGTGTTGACATGTGGCAAGACGCTCCTCGGTGCGCATCTTACTTGGGCCTCTCTCCTGGAGGCGCTCAGTCAGACCCAGTGTTGACATGTGGCAAGACGCTCCTCGGGGCGCGTCTTAATTGGGCCTCTCTCCTGGAGGCTCTCAGTCAGACCCAGTGGTGACATGTGGCAAGACGCTCCTCGGGGCGCGTCTTGCTTGGGCCTCTCTCCTGGAGGCGCTCAGTCAGACCGAGTGCTGACATGTGGCAAGACGCTCCTCGGGGCGCGTCTTGCTTGGGCCTCTCTCCTGGAGGCGCTCAGTCAGACCCAGTGGTGACATGTGGCAAGACGCTCCTCGGGGCACGTCTTGCTTGGGCCTCTCTCCTGGAGGCCCTCAATCAGACCCAGTGTTGACACGTGGCAAGACGCTCCTCGTGGAGCGTCTTGTTTGGGCCTCTCTCCTGGAGGCGCTCAGTCAGACCCAGTGTTGACATGTGGCAAGACGCTCATCGGGGCGCGTCTTACTTGGGCCTCTCTCCTGGAGGCGCTCAGTCAAACCCAGTGTTGACATGTGGCAAGACGCTCCTCGGGGCGCGTCTTGCTTGGGCCTCTCTCCTGGAGGCGCTCAGTCAGACCGAGTGCTGACATGTGGCAAGACGCTCCTCGGGGCGCGTCTTGCTTGGGCCTCTCTCCTGGAGGCCCTCTGTCAGACCCAGTGTTGACATGTGGCAAGACGCTCCTCGGGGCGCGTCTTGCTTGGGCCTCTTTCCTGGAGGCCCTCAATCAGACCCAGTGTTTACACGTGGCAAGACGCTCCTCGGGGCGCGTCTTGCTTGGGCCTCTCTCCTGGAGGCGCTCAGTCAAACCGAGTAGTGACATGTGGCATGACGCTCCTCGGGGCGCGTCTTGCTTGGGCCTCTCTTCTAGAGGCGCTCAGTCAGACCCAGTGGTGACATGTGGCAAGACACTCCTCGGGGCGAGTCTTGCTTGGGCCTCTCTCCTGGAGGCCCTCTGTCAGACCCAGTGTTGACATGTAGCAAGACGCTCCTCGGGGCGTGTCTTGCTTGGGCCTCTCTCATGGAGGCCCTCAGTCAGACCCAGTGTTGACAAGTGTCAAGACGCTCCTCGGGACGCTTCTTGCTTGGGCCTCTCTCCTGGAGGCACTCAGTCAGACCCATTGTTGACATGTGGCAAGATGCTCCTCGGGGCGCGTCTTGCTTGGGCTTCTCTCCTGGAGGCCCTCAGTCAGACCCATTGTTGACACGTGGCAAGACGCTCCTCTTGGCGCTTCATGCTTGGGCCTCTCTCCTGGAGGCGCTCAGTCAGACCCAGTTTTGACATGTGGCAAGATGCTCCTCGGGGCGCGTCTTGCTTGGCCCTCTCTCCTGGAGGCGCTCAGTCAGACCCAGTGGTGACATGTGGCAAGACGCACCGCGCGGCGCGTCTTACTTGGGCCTCTCTCCTGGAGGCGCTCAGTCAAACCCAGTGGTGACATGGAGCAAGACGCTCCTCGGGGCACGTATTGCTTGGGCCTCTCTCCTGGAGGCCCTCTGTCAGACCCAGTGTTGACATGTGGCAAGACGCTCCTCGGGGCGCTTCTTGCTTGGGCTTCTCTCATTGAGGCCCTCAGTCAGACCCAGTGTTGACATGTGTCAAGACGCTCCTCGGGGCGTGTCTTGCTTGGGCCTCTCTCCTGGAGGCGCTCAGTCAGACCCAGTGTTGACATGTGGCAAGACACTCCTCGGGGCGCGTCTTCCTTGGGCCTCTCTCCTGGAGGCCCTCTGTCAGACCCAGTGTTGACATGTGGCAAGACGCTCCTCGGGGCGCGTCTTGCTTGGGCCTCTCTCATGGAGGCCCTCAGTCAGACCCAGTGTTGACAAGTGTCAAGACGCTCCTCGGGGCGCGTCTTGCTTGGGCCTCATTCCTGGAGGCGCTCAGTCAGACCCATTGTTGACATGTGGCAAGACGCTCCTCGGGGCGCGTCTTGCTTGGGCCTCATTCCTGGAGGCGCTCAGTCAGACCCATTGTTGACATGTGGCAAGACGCTCCTCGGGGCGCGTCTTGCTTGGGCTTCTCTCCTGGAGGCCCTCAGTCAGACCCATTGTTGACATGTGGCAAGACGCTCCTCGGGGCGCTTCTTGCTTGGGCCTCTCTCCTGGAGGCGCTCAGTCAGACCCAGTGTTGACATGTGGCACGACGCTCCTCGGGGCGCGTCTTACTTGGGCCTCTCTCCTGGAGGCCCTCTGTCAGACCCAGTGTTGACATGTGGCATGACGCTCCTAGGGGCGCGTCTTGCTTGGCTCTCTCTCCTGGAGGCGCTCAGTCAGACCGAGTGCTGACATGTGGCAAGACGCTCCTCGGGGCGCGTCTTGCTTGGGCCTCTCTCCTGGAGGCGCTCAGTCAGACCCAGTGGTGACGTATGGCAAGACGCTCCTCGGGGCGCGTATTGCTTGGGCCTCTCTCCTGGAGGCCCTCTGTCAGACCCAGTGTTGACATGTAACAAGACACTCCTCGGGGCGCGTTTTGCTTGGGCTTCTCTCATGGAGGCCCTCAGTCAGACCCAGTGTTGACAAGTGTCAAGACACTCCTCGGGGCGCGTCTTGCTTGGGCCTCTCTCCTGGAGGCGCTCAGTCAGACCCATTGTTGACATGTGGCAAGACGCTCCTCGGGGCGCGTCTTGCTTGGGCTTCTCTCCTGGAGGCCCTCAGTCAGACCCATTGTTGACATGTGGCAAGACGCTCCTCGGGGCGCTTCTTGCTTGGGCCTCTCTCCTGGAGGCGCTCAGTCAGGCCCAGTGTTGACATGTGGCAAGACTCTCCTCGGGGCGCTTCTTGCTTGGGCCTCTCTCCTGGAGGCGCTCAGTCAGACCCAGTGTTGACATGTCGCAAGACGCTCCTCGGGGCACGTCTTGCTTGGGCCTCTCTCCTGGAAGCGCTCAGTCAGACCCAGTGTTGACATGTGGCAAGACGCTCCTCGGGGCGCATCTTACTTGGGCCTCTCTCCTGGAGGAGCTCAGTCAGACCCAGTGTTGACATGTGGCAAGACGCTCCTCGGGGCGCTTCTTGCTTGGGCTTCTCTCATTGAGGCCCTCAGTCAGACCCAGTGTTGACATGTGTCAAGACGCTCCTCGGGGCGTGTCTTGCTTGGGCCTCTCTCCTGGAGGCGCTCAGTCAGACCCAGTGTTGACATGTGGCAAGACACTCCTCGGGGCGCGTCTTGCTTGGGCCTCTCTCCTGGAGGCCCTCTGTAAGACCCAGTGTTGACATGTGGCAAGACTCTCCTCGGGGCGCTTCTTGCTTGGGCCTCTCTCCTGGAGGCGCTCAGTCAGACCCAGTGTTGACATGTCGCAAGACGCTCCTCGGGGCACGTCTTGCTTGGGCCTCTCTCCTGGAAGCGCTCAGTCAGACCCAGTGTTGACATGTGGCAAGACGCTCCTCGGGGCGCATCTTACTTGGGCCTCTCTCCTGGAGGAGCTCAGTCAGACCCAGTGTTGACATGTGGCAAGACGCTCCTCGGGGCGCTTCTTGCTTGGGCCTCTCTCATGGAGGCCCTCAGTCAGACCCAGTGTTGACAAGTGTCAAGACGCTCCTCGGGGCGCGTCTTGCTTGGGCCTCATTCCTGGAGGCGCTCAGTCAGACCCATTGTTGACATGTGGCAAGACGCTCCTCGGGGCGCGTCTTGCTTGGGCCTCATTCCTGGAGGCGCTCAGTCAGACCCATTGTTGACATGTGGCAAGACGCTCCTCGGGGCGCGTCTTGCTTGGGCTTCTCTCCTGGAGGCCCTCAGTCAGACCCATTGTTGACATGTGGCAAGACGCTCCTCGGGGCGCTTCTTGCTTGGCTCTCTCTCCTGGAGGCGCTTAGTCAGACCGAGTGCTGACATGTGGCAAGACGCTCCTCGGGGCGCGTCTTGCTTGGGCCTCTCTCCTGGAGGCGCTCAGTCAGACCCAGTGGTGACGTATGGCAAGACGCTCCTCGGGGCGCGTATTGCTTGGGCCTCTCTCCTGGAGGCCCTCTGTCAGACCCAGTGTTGACATGTAACAAGACACTCCTCGAAGCGCGTTTTGCTTGGGCTTCTCTCATGGAGGCCCTCAGTCAGACCCAGTGTTGACAAGTGTCAAGACGCTCCTCGGGACGCTTCTTGCTTGGGCCTCTCTCCTGGAGGCACTCAGTCAGACCCATTGTTGACATGTGGCAAGATGCTCCTCGGGGCGCGTCTTGCTTGGGCTTCTCTCCTGGAGGCCCTCAGTCAGACCCATTGTTGACACGTGGCAAGACGCTCCTCTTGGCGCTTCATGCTTGGGCCTCTCTCCTGGAGGCGCTCAGTCAGACCCAGTTTTGACATGTGGCAAGATGCTCCTCGGGGCGCGTCTTGCTTGGCCCTCTCTCCTGGAGGCGCTCAGTCAGACCCAGTGGTGACATGTGTCAAGACGCTCCTCGGGGCGTGTCTTGCTTGGGCCTCTCTCCTGGAGGCGCTCAGTCAGACCCAGTGTTGACATGTGGCAAGACACTCCTCGGGGCGCGTCTTGCTTGGGCCTCTCTCCTGGAGGCCCTCTGTCAGACCCAGTGTTGACATGTGGCAAGACGCTCCTCGGGGCGCGTCTTGCTTGGGCCTCTCTCATGGAGGCCCTCAGTCAGACCCAGTGTTGACAAGTGTCAAGACGCTCCTCGGGGCGCGTCTTGCTTGGGCCTCATTCCTGGAGGCGCTCAGTCAGACCCATTGTTGACATGTGGCAAGACGCTCCTCGGGGCGCGTCTTGCTTGGGCCTCATTCCTGGAGGCGCTCAGTCAGACCCATTGTTGACATGTGGCAAGACGCTCCTCGGGGCGCGTCTTGCTTGGGCTTCTCTCCTGGAGGCCCTCAGTCAGACCCATTGTTGACATGTGGCAAGACGCTCCTCGGGGCGCTTCTTGCTTGGGCCTCTCTCCTGGAGGCGCTCAGTCAGACCCAGTGTTGACATGTGGCACGACGCTCCTCGGGGCGCGTCTTACTTGGGCCTCTCTCCTGGAGGCCCTCTGTCAGACCCAGTGTTGACATGTGGCATGACGCTCCTAGGGGCGCGTCTTGCTTGGCTCTCTCTCCTGGAGGCGCTCAGTCAGACCGAGTGCTGACATGTGGCAAGACGCTCCTCGGGGCGCGTCTTGCTTGGGCCTCTCTCCTGGAGGCGCTCAGTCAGACCCAGTGGTGACGTATGGCAAGACGCTCCTCGGGGCGCGTATTGCTTGGGCCTCTCTCCTGGAGGCCCTCTGTCAGACCCAGTGTTGACATGTAACAAGACACTCCTCGGGGCGCGTTTTGCTTGGGCTTCTCTCATGGAGGCCCTCAGTCAGACCCAGTGTTGACAAGTGTCAAGACACTCCTCGGGGCGCGTCTTGCTTGGGCCTCTCTCCTGGAGGCGCTCAGTCAGACCCATTGTTGACATGTGGCAAGACGCTCCTCGGGGCGCGTCTTGCTTGGGCTTCTCTCCTGGAGGCCCTCAGTCAGACCCATTGTTGACATGTGGCAAGACGCTCCTCGGGGCGCTTCTTGCTTGGGCCTCTCTCCTGGAGGCGCTCAGTCAGGCCCAGTGTTGACATGTGGCAAGACTCTCCTCGGGGCGCTTCTTGCTTGGGCCTCTCTCCTGGAGGCGCTCAGTCAGACCCAGTGTTGACATGTGGCAAGACGCTCCTCGGGGCACGTCTTGCTTGGGCCTCTCTCCTGGAAGCGCTCAGTCAGACCCAGTGTTGACATGTGGCAAGACGCTCCTCGGGGCGCATCTTACTTGGGCCTCTCTCCTGGAGGAGCTCAGTCAGACCCAGTGTTGACATGTGGCAAGACGCTCCTCGGGGCGCTTCTTGCTTGGGCTTCTCTCATTGAGGCCCTCAGTCAGACCCAGTGTTGACATGTGTCAAGACGCTCCTCGGGGCGTGTCTTGCTTGGGCCTCTCTCCTGGAGGCGCTCAGTCAGACCCAGTGTTGACATGTGGCAAGACACTCCTCGGGGCGCGTCTTGCTTGGGCCTCTCTCCTGGAGGCCCTCTGTAAGACCCAGTGTTGACATGTGGCAAGACGCTCCTCGGGGCGCGTCTTGCTTGGGCCTCTCTCATGGAGGCCCTCAGTCAGACCCAGTGTTGACAAGTGTCAAGACGCTCCTCGGGGCGCGTCTTGCTTGGGCCTCATTCCTGGAGGCGCTCAGTCAGACCCATTGTTGACATGTGGCAAGACGCTCCTCGGGGCGCGTCTTGCTTGGGCCTCATTCCTGGAGGCGCTCAGTCAGACCCATTGTTGACATGTGGCAAGACGCTCCTCGGGGCGCGTCTTGCTTGGGCTTCTCTCCTGGAGGCCCTCAGTCAGACCCATTGTTGACATGTGGCAAGACGCTCCTCGGGGCGCTTCTTGCTTGGCTCTCTCTCCTGGAGGCGCTTAGTCAGACCGAGTGCTGACATGTGGCAAGACGCTCCTCGGGGCGCGTCTTGCTTGGGCCTCTCTCCTGGAGGCGCTCAGTCAGACCCAGTGGTGACGTATGGCAAGACGCTCCTCGGGGCGCGTATTGCTTGGGCCTCTCTCCTGGAGGCCCTCTGTCAGACCCAGTGTTGACATGTAACAAGACACTCCTCGAAGCGCGTTTTGCTTGGGCTTCTCTCATGGAGGCCCTCAGTCAGACCCAGTGTTGACAAGTGTCAAGACACTCCTCGGGGCGCGTCTTGCTTGGGCCTCTCTCCTGGAGGCGCTCAGTCAGACCCATTGTTGACATGTGGCAAGACGCTCCTCGGGGCGCGTCTTGCTTGGGCTTCTCTCCTGGAGGCCCTCAGTCAGACCCATTGTTGACATGTGGCAAGACACTCCTCGGGGCGCTTCTTGCTTGGGCCTCTCTCCTGGAGGCGCTCAGTCAGACCCAGTGTTGACATGTGGCAAGACGCTCCTCGGGGCACGTCTTGCTTGGGCCTCTCTCCTGGAAGCGCTCAGTCAGACCCAGTGTTGACATGTGGCAAGACGCTCCTCGGGGCGCGTCTTACTTGGGCCTCTCTCCTGGAGGCGCTCAGTCAGACCCAGTGTTGACATGTGGCAAGACGCTCCTCGGGGCGCGTCTTGCTTGGGCCTCTTTCCTGGAGGCTCTCAGTCAGACCCAGTGGTGACATGTGGCAAGACGCTCCTCGGGGCGCGTCTTGCTTGGCTCTCTCTCCTGGAGGCGCTCAGTCAGACCGAGTGCTGACATGTGGCAAGACGCTCCTCGGAGCGCGTCTTGCTTGGGCCTCTCTCCTGGAGGCGCTCAGTCAGACCCAGTGGTGACATATGGCAAGACGCTCCTCGGGGCGCGTATTGCTTGGGCCTCTCTCCTGGAGGCCCTCTGTCAGACCCAGTGTTGACATGTGGCAAGACACTCCTCGGGGCGCGTCTTGCTTGGGCTTCTCTCATGGAGGCCCTCAGTCAGACCCAGTGTTGACAAGTGTCAAGACACTCCTCGGGGCGCGTCTTGCTTGGGCCTCTCTCCTGGAGGCGCTCAGTCAGACCCATTGTTGACATGTGGCAAGACGCTCCTCGGGGCGCGTCTTGCTTGGGCCTCTCTCCTGGAGGCGCTCAGTCAGACCCAGTGGTGACATGTGGCAAGACGCTCCTCGGGGCGTGTCTTGCTTGGGCCTCTCTCCTGGAGGCGCTCAGTCAGACCCAGTGGTGACGTATGGCAAGACGCTCCTCGGGGCGCGTATTGCTTGGGCCTCTCTCCTGGAGGCCCTCTGTCAGACCCAGTGTTGACATGTAACAAGACACTCCTCGGGGCGCGTTTTGCTTGGGCTTCTCTCATGGAGGCCCTCAGTCAGACCCAGTGTTGACAAGTGTCAAGACACTCCTCGGGGCGCGTCTTGCTTGGGCCTCTCTCCTGGAGGCGCTCAGTCAGGCCCAGTGTTGACATGTGGCAAGACTCTCCTCGGGGCGCTTCTTGCTTGGGCCTCTCTCCTGGAGGCGCTCAGTCAGACCCAGTGTTGACATGTGGCAAGACGCTCCTCGGGGCACGTCTTGCTTGGGCCTCTCTCCTGGAAGCGCTCAGTCAGACCCAGTGTTGACATGTGGCAAGACGCTCCTCGGGGCGCGTCTTACTTGGGCCTCTCTCCTGGAGGCGCTCAGTCAGACCCAGTGTTGACATGTGGCAAGACGCTCCTCGGGGCGCGTCTTGCTTGGGCCTCTCTCCTGGAGGCTCTCAGTCAGACCCAGTGGTGACATGTGGCAAGACACTCCTCGGGGCGCGTCTTGCTTGGGCATCTCTCCTGGAGGCCCTCAGTCAGACCCAGTGTTGACAAGTGTCAAGACGCTCCTCGGGGCACGTCTTGCTTGGGCCTCTCTCCTGGAGGCGCTCAGTCAGACCGAGTGCTGACATGTGGCAAGACGCTCCTCGGTGCGCGTCTTGCTTGGGCCTTTCTCCTGGAGGCGCTCAGTCAGACCCAGTGGTGACATATGGCAAGACGCTCCTCGGGGCGCGTGTTGCGTGGGCCTCTCTCCTGGAGGCCCTCTGTCAGACCCAGTGTTGACATGTGGCAAGACACTCCTCGGGGCACGTCTTGCTTGGGCTTCTCTCCTGGAGGCCCTCAGTCAGACCCAGTGTTGACAAGTGTCAAGACGCTCCTCGGGGCACGTCTTTCTTGGGCCTCTCTCCTGGAGGCGCTCAGTCAGACGTATTGTTGACATGTGGCAAGACGGTCCTCGGGGCGCTTCTTGCTTGGGCCTCTCTCCTGGAGGCGCTCAGTCAGACCTAGTGTTGACATTTGGCAAGACGCTCCTCGGGGCGCGTCTTGCTTGGGCCTCTCTCCTGGAGGTGCTCAGTCAGACCCAGTGGTGACATATGGCAAGACGCTCCTCAGGGCGCGTATTGCTTGGGCCTCTCTCCTGGAGGCCCTCTGTCAGACCCAGTGTTGACATGTGGCAAGACGCTCCTAGGGGCGCGTCTTGCTTGGCTCTCTCTCCTGGAGGCGCTCAGTCAGACCGAGTGCTGACATGTGGCAAGACGCTCCTCGGGGCGTGTCTTGCTTGGGCCTCTCTCCTGGAGGAGCTCAGTCAGACCCAGTGGTGACATATGGCAAGACGCTCCTCGGGGCGCGTATTGCTTGGGCCTCTCTCCTGGAGGCCCTCTGTCAGACCCAGTGTTGACATGTGGCAAGACACTCCTCGGGGCACGTCTTGCTTGGGCTTCTCTCATGGAGGCCCTCAGTCAGACCCAGTGTAAACAAGTGGCAAGCCACTCCTCGGGGCACGTCTTGCTTGGGCCTCTCTCCTAGAGGCGCTCAGTCAGACCCAGTGGTGACATGTGGCAAGACACTCCTCGGGGCGCGTCTTGCTTGGGCCTCTCTCCTGGAGGCCCTCTGTCAGACCCAGTGTTGACATGTAGCAAGACGCTTCTCTGGGCGCGTCTTGCTTGGGCCTCTCTCATGGAGGCCCTCAGTCAGACCCAGTGTTGACAAGTGTAAAGACGCTCCTCGGGGCGCGTCTTGCTTGGGCCTCTCTCCTGGAGGCGCTCAGTCAGACCCAGTGTTGACATGTCGCAAGACGCTCCTCGGGGCGCGTCTTACTTGGGCCTCTCTCCTGGAGGCGCTCAGTCAGACCCAGTGTTGACATTTGGCAAGACGCTCCTCGGGGCGCGTCTTGCTTGGGCCTCTCTCCTGGAGGCTCTCAGTCAGACCCAGTGGTGACATGTGGCAAGACGCTCCTCGGGGCGCGTCTTGCTTGGGCCTCTCTCCTGGAGGCGCTCAGTCAGACCGAGTGCTGACATGTGGCAAGACGCTCCTCGGGGCGCGTCTTGCTTGGGCCTCTCTCCTGGAGGCGCTCAGTCAGACCCAGTGGTGACATGTGGCAAGACGCTCCTCGGGGCACGTCTTGCTTGGGCATCTCTCCTGGAGGCCCTCAATCAGACCCAGTGTTGACACGTGGCAAGACGCTCCTCGGGGCGCGTCTTGCTTGGGCCTCTCTCCTGGAGGCCCTCTGTCAGACCCAGTGTTGACATGTGGCAAGACGCTCCTCGGGGCGCGTCTTGCTTGGGCCTCTCTCCTGGAGGCCCTCAATCAGACCAAGTGTTGACACGTGGCAAGACGCTCCTCGGGGCGCGTCTTGCTTGGGCCTCTCTCCTGGAGGCGCTCAGTCAAACCGAGTGCTGACATGTGGCAAGACACTCCTCGGGGCGAGTCTTGCTTGGGCCTCTCTCCTGGAGGCCCTCTGTCAGACCCAGTGTTGACATGTGGCAAGACGCTCCTCGGGGCGTGTCTTGCTTGGGCCTCTCTCCTGGAGGCACTCAGTCAGACCCATTGTTGACATGTGGCAAGACGCTCCTCGGGGCGCGTGTTGCTTGGGCCTCTCTCCTGGAGGCGCTCAGTCAGACCCAGTGTTGACATGTGGCAAGACGCTCCTCGGGGTACGTCTTGCTTGGGCCTCTCTCCTGGAGGCGCTCAGTCAGACCCAGTGTTGACATGTGGCAAGACGCTCCTCGGGGCGCGTCTTGCTTGGGCCTCTCTCCTGGAGGCGCTCAGTCAGACCCAGTGGTGACATGTGGCAAGACGCTCCTCGGGGCGCGTCTTACATGGGCCTCTCTCCTGGAGGCGCTCAGTCAGACCCAGTGGTGACATGTGGCAAGACGCTCCTCGGGGCACGTATTGCTTGGGCCTCTCTCCTGGAGACCCTCTGTCAGACCCAGTGTTGACATGTGGCAAGACGCTCCTCGGGGCGCGTCTTGCTTGGGCTTCTCTCATTGAGGCCCTCAGTCAGACCCAGTGTTGACATGTGTCAAGACGCTCATCGGGGCATGTCTTGCTTGGGCCTCTCTCCTGGAGGCGCTCAGTCAGACCCAGTGTTGACATGTGGCAAGACACTCCTCGGGGCGCGTCTTGCTTGGGCCTCTCTCCTGGAGGCCCTCTGTCAGACCCAGTGTTGACATGTGGCAAGACGCTCCTCGGGGCGCGTCTTGCTTGGGCCTCTCTCATGGAGGCCCTCAGTCAGACCCAGTGTTGACAAGTGTCAAGACGCTCCTCGGGGCGCGTCTTGCTTGGCCCTCATTCCTGGAGGCGCTCAGTCAGACCAATTGTTGACAATTGGCAAGACGCTCCTCAGGGCGCGTCTTGCTTGGGCTTCTCTCCTGGAGGCGCTCAGTCAGACCCAGTGTTGACATGTGGCAAGACGCTCCTCGGGGCACGTCTTGCTTGGGCTTCTCTCCTGGAGGCCCTCAGTCAGACCCAGTGTTGACAAGTGTAAAGACGCTCCTCGGGGCACGTCTTGCTTGGGCCTCTCTCCTGGAGGCGCTCAGTCAGACCGAGTGCTGACATGTGGCAAGACGCTCCTCGGTGCGCGTCTTGCTTGGGCCTCTCTCCTGGAGGCGCTCAGTCAGACCCAGTGGTGACATATGGCAAGACGCTCCTCGGGGCGCGTGTTGCGTGGGCCTTTCTCCTTGAGGCCCTCTGTCAGACCCAGTGTTGACATGTGGCAAGACACTCCTCGGGGCGCGTCTTGCTTGGGCTTCTCTCCTGGAGGCCCTCAGTCAGACCCAGTGTTGACAAGTGTCAAGACGCTCCTCGGGGCACGTCTTTCTTGGGCCTCTCTCCTGGAGGCGCTCAGTCAGACCCATTGTTGACATGTGGCAAGACGCTCCTCGGGGCGCTTCTTGCTTGGGCCTCTCTCCTGGAGGCGCTCAGTCAGACCCAGTGTTGACATTTGGCAAGACGCTCCTCGGGGCGCGTCTTGCTTGGGCCTCTCTCCTGGAGGCGCTCAGTCAGACCCAGTGGTGACATATGGCAAGACGCTCCTCGGGGCGCGTCTTGCTTGGGCCTCTCTCCTGGAGGCCCTCTGTCAGACCCAGTGTTGACATGTGGCAAGACACTCCTCGGGGCGCGTCTTTCTTGGGCCTCTCTCCTGGAGGCCCTCTGTCAGACCCAGTGTTGACATGTGGCAAGACGCTCCTAGGGGTGCGTCTTGCTTGGCTCTCTCTCCTGGAGGCGCTCAGTCAGACCGAGTGCTGACATGTGGCAAGACGCTCCTCGGGGCGTGTCTTGCTTGGGCCTCTCTCCTGGAGGCGCTCAGTCAGACCCAGTGGTGACATATGGCAAGACGCTCCTCGGGGCGCATATTGCTTGGGCCTCTCTCCTGGAGGCCCTCTGTCAGACCCAGTGTTGACATGTGGCAAGACACTCCTCGGGGCACGTCTTGCTTGGGATTCTCTCATGGAGGCCCTCAGTCAGACCCAGTGTTAACAAGTGTCAAGACACTCCTCGGGGAGCGTCTTGCTTGGGCCTCTCTCCTGGAGGCGCTCAGTCAGACCCAGTGGTGACATGTGGCAAGACACTCCTCGGGGCGCGTCTTGCTTGGGCCTCTCTCCTGGAGGCCCTCTGTCAGACCCAGTGTTGACATGTAGCAAGAAGCTTCTCTGGGCGCGTCTTGCTTGGGCCTCTCTCATGGAGGCCCTCAGTCAGACCCAGTGTTGACAAGTGTCAAGACGCTCCTCGGGGCGCGTCTTGCTTGGGCCTCTCTCCTGGAGGCGCTCAGTCGGACCCAATGTTGACATGTGGCAAGACGCTCCTCGGGGCGCGTCTTACTTGGGCCTCTCTCCTGGAGGCGCTCAGTCAGACCCAGTGTTGACATGTGGCAAGACGCTCCTCGGGGCGCGTCTTGCTTGGGCCTCTCTCCTGGAGGCTCTCAGTCAGACCCAGTGGTGACATGTGGCAAGACGCTCCTCGGGGCGCGTCTTGCTTGGGCCTCTCTCCTGGAGGCGCTCAGTCAGACCGAGTGCTGACATGTGGCAAGACGCTCCTCGGGGTGCGTCTTTCTTGGGCCTCTCTCCTGGAGGCGCTCAGTCAGACCCAGTGGTGACATGTGGCAAGACGCTCCTCGGGGCACGTCTTGCTTGGGCCTATCTCCTGGAGGCCCTCAATCAGACCCAGTGTTGACACGTGGCAAGACGCTCCTCGGGGCGCGTCTTGCTTGGGCCTCTCTCCTCGAGGCGCTCAGTCAGACCCAGTGTTGACATGTGGCAAGACGCTCCTCGGGGCGCGTCTTACTTGGGCCTCTCTCCTGGAGGCGCTCAGTCAGACACAGTGTTGACATGTGGCAAGACGCTCCTCGGGGCGTGTCTTGCTTGGGCCTCTCTCATGGAGGCCCTCAGTCAGACCCAGTGTTGACAAGTTTCAAGACGCTCCTCGGGGCGCGTCTTGCTTGGGCCTCTCTCCTGGAGGCACTCAGTCAGACCCATTGTTGACATGTGGCAAGACGCTCCTCGGGGCGCGTCTTGCTTGGGCCTCTCTCCTGGAGGCCCTCTGTCAGACCCAGTGTTGACATGTGGCAAGACGCTCCTCGGGGCGTGTCTTGCTTGGGCCTCTCTCATGGAGGCCCTCAGTCAGACCCAGTGTTGACAAGTTTCAAGATGCTCCTCGGGGCGCGTCTTGCTTGGGCCTCTCTCCTGGAGGCACTCAGTCAGACCCAGTGTTGACATGTGGCAAGACGCTCCTCGGGGCGCGTCTTGCTTGGGCTTCTCTCCTGGAGGCCCTCAGTCAGACCCATTGTTGACAAGAGGCAAGACGCTCCTCGGGGCGCTTCTTGCTTGGGCCTCTCTCCTGGAGGCGCTCAGTCAGACCCAGTGTTGACATGTGGCAAGACGCTCCTCGGGGCGCGTCTTGCTTGGGCCTCTCTCCTGGAGGCGCTCAGTCAGACCCAGTGTTGACATGTGGCAAGACGCTCCTCGGGGCGCTTCTTGCTTGGGCCTCTCTCCTGGAGGCGCTCAGTCAGACCCAGTGTTGACATGTGGCAAGACACTCCTCGGGGCGCATCTTTCTTGGGCCTCTCTCCTGGAGGCCCTCTGTCAGACCCAGTGTTGACATGTGGCAAGACGCTCCTAGGGGTGCGTCTTGCTTGGCTCTCTCTCCTGGAGGCGCTCAGTCAGACCGAGTGCTGACATGTGGCAAGACGCTCCTCGGGGCGTGTCTTGCTTGGGCCTCTCTCCTGGAGGCGCTCAGTCAGACCCAGTGGTGACATATGGCAAGACGCTCCTCGGGGCGCATATTGCTTGGGCCTCTCTCCTGGAGGCCCTCTGTCAGACCCAGTGTTGACATGTGGCAAGACACTCCTCGGGGCACGTCTTGCTTGGGATTCTCTCATGGAGGCCTTCAGTCAGACCCAGTGTTAACAAGTTTCAAGACACTCCTCGGGGAGCGTCTTGCTTGGGCCTCTCTCCTGGAGGCGCTCAGTCAGACCCAGTGGTGACATGTGGCAAGACACTCCTCGGGGCGCGTCTTGCTTGGGCCTCTCTCCTGGAGGCCCTCTGTCAGACCCAGTGTTGACATGTAGCAAGAAGCTTCTCTGGGCGCGTCTTGCTTGGGCCTCTCTCATGGAGGCCCTCAGTCAGACCCAGTGTTGACAAGTGTCAAGACGCTCCTCGGGGCGCGTCTTGCTTGGGCCTCTCTCCTGGAGGCGCTCAGTCGGACCCAGTGTTGACATGTGGCAAGACGCTCCTCGGGGCGCGTCTTACTTGGGCCTCTCTCCTGGAGGCGCTCAGTCAGACCCAGTGTTGACATGTGGCAAGACGCTCCTCGGGGCGCGTCTTGCTTGGGCCTCTCTCCTGGAGGCTCTCAGTCAGACCCAGTGGTGACATGTGGCAAGACGCTCCTCGGGGCGCGTCTTGCTTGGGCCTCTCTCCTGGAGGCGCCCAGTCAGACCGAGTGCTGACATGTGGCAAGACGCTCCTCGGGGTGCGTCTTTCTTGGGCCTCTCTCCTGGAGGCGCTCAGTCAGACCCAGTTGTGACATGTGGCAAGACGCTCCTCGGGGCACGTCTTGCTTGGGCCTCTCTCCTGGAGGCCCTCAATCAGACCCAGTGTTGACACGTGGCAAGACGCTCCTCGGGGCGCGTCTTGCTTGGGCCTCTCTCCTCGAGGCGCTCAGTCAGACCCAGTGTTGACATGTGGCAAGACGCTCCTCGGGGCGCGTCTTACTTGGGCCTCTCTCCTGGAGGCGCTCAGTCAGACCCAGTGTTGACATGTGGCAAGACGCTCCTCGGGGCGCGTCTTGCTTGGGCCTCTCTCCTGGAGGCCCTCTGTCAGACCCAGTGTTGACATGTGGCAAGACGCTCCTCGGGGCGTGTCTTGCTTGGGCCTCTCTCATGGAGGCCCTCAGTCAGACCCAGTGTTGACAAGTTTCAAGACGCTCCTCGGGGCGCGTCTTGCTTGGGCCTCTCTCCTGGAGGCACTCAGTCAGACCCATTGTTGACATGTGGCAAGACGCTCCTCGGGGCGCGTCTTGCTTGGGCTTCTCTCCTGGAGGCCCTCAGTCAGACCCATTGTTGACAAGAGGCAAGACGCTCCTCGGGGCGATTCTTGCTTGGGCCTCTCTCCTGGAGGCGCTCAGTCAGACCCAGTGTTGACATGTGGCAAGACGCTCCTCGGGGCGCGTCTTGCTTGGGCCTCTCTCCTGGAGGCGCTCAGTCAAACCGAGTAGTGACATGTGGCATGACGCTCCTCGGGGCGCGTCTTGCTTGGGCCTCTCTCCTAGAGGCGCTCAGTCAGACCCAGTGGTGACATGTGGCAAGACACTCCTCGGGGCGAGTCTTGCTTGGGCCTCTCTCCTGGAGGCCCTCTGTCAGACCCAGTGTTGACATGTGGCAAGACGCTCCTCGGGGCGCGTCTTGCTTGGGCCTCTCTCCTGGAGGCACTCAGTCAGACCCATTGTTGACATGTGGCAAGACGCTCCTCGGGGCGCGTCTTGCTTGGGCTTCTCTCCTGGAGTCCCTCAGTCAGACCCATTGTTGACAAGAGGCAAGACGCTCCTCGGCGCGCTTCTTGCTTGGGCCTCTCTCCTGGAGGCGCTCAGTCAGACCCAGTGTTGACATGTGGCAAGACGCTCCTCGGGGCACGTCTTGCTTGGGCCTCTCTCCTGGAGGCGCTCAGTCATACCCAGTTTTGACATGTGGCAAGACGCTCCTCGGGGCGCGTCTTGCTTGGGCAACTCTCCTGGAGGCGCTCAGTCAGACCCAGTGTTGACATGTGGCAAGACGCTCCTCGGGGCGCGTCTTGCTTGGGCCTCTCTCCTGGAGGCGCTCAGTCAGACCCAGTGGTGACATGTGGCAAGACGCTCCTCGGGGCGCGTCTTACTTGGGCCTCTCTCCTGGAGGCGCTCAGTCAGACCCACTGGTGACATGTGGCAAGACGCTCCTCGGGGCACGTATTGCTTGGGCCTCTCTCCTGGAGGCCCTCTGTCAGACCCAGTGTTGACATGTGGCAAGACGCTCCTCGGGGCTCGTCTTGCTTGGGCTTCTCTCATTGAGGCCCTCAGTCAGACCCAGTGTTGACATGTGTCAAGACGCTCCTCGGGGCGTGTCTTGCTTGGGCCTCTCTCCTGGAGGCGCTCAGTCAGACCCAGTGTTGACATGTGGCAAGACACTCCTCGGGGCGCGTCTTGCTTGGGCCTCTCTCCTGGAGGCCCTCTGTCAGACCCAGTGTTGACATGTGGCAAGACGCTCCTCGGGGCGCGTCTTGCTTGGGCCTCTCTCATGGAGGCCCTCAGTCAGACCCAGTGTTGACAAGTGTCAAGACGCTCCTCGGGGCGCGTCTTGCTTGGGCCTCATTCCTGGAGGCGCTCAGTCAGACCCATTGTTGACAATTGGCAAGACGCTCCTCGGGGCGCGTCTTGCTTGGGCTTCTCTCCTGGAGGCGCTCAGTCAGACCCAGTGTTGACATGTGGCAAGACGCTCCTCGGGGAACGTCTTGCTTGGGCTTCTCTCCTGGAGGCCCTCAGTCAGACCCAGTGTTGACAAGTGTCAAGACGCTCCTCGGGGCACGTCTTGCTTGGGCCTCTCTGCTGGAGGCGCTCAGTCAGACCGAGTGCTGACATGTGGCAGACCGCTCCTCGGTGCGCGTCTTGCTTGGGCCTCTCTCCTGGAGGCGCTCAGTCAGACCCAGTGGTGACATATGGCAAGACGCTCCTCGGGGCGCGTGTTGCGTGGGCCTTTCTCCTGGAGGCCCTCTGTCAGACCCAGTGTTGACATGTGGCAAGACACTCCTCGGGGCGCGACTTGCTTGGGCTTCTCTCCTGGAGGCCCTCAGTCAGACCCAGTGTTGACAAGTGTCAAGACGCTCCTCGGGGCACGTCTTTCTTGGGCCTCTCTCCTGGAGGCGCTCAGTCAGACCCATTGTTGACATGTGGCAAGACGCTCCTCGGGGCGCTTCTTGCTTGGGCCTCTCTCCTGGAGGCGCTCAGTCAGACCCAGTGTTGACATTTGGCAAGACGCTCCTCGGGGCGCGTCTTGCTTGGGCCTCTCTCCTGGAGGCGCTCAGTCAGACCCAGTGGTGACATATGGCAAGACGCTCCTCGGGGCGCGTCTTGCTTGGGCCTCTCTCCTGGAGGCCCTCTGTCAGACCCAGTGTTGACATGTGGCAAGACACTCCTCGGGGCGTGTCTTTCTTGGGCCTCTCTCCTGGAGGCCCTCTGTCAGACCCAGTGTTGACATGTGGCAAGACGCTCCTAGGGGTGCGTCTTGCTTGGCTCTCTCTCCTGGAGGCGCTCAGTCAGACCGAGTGCTGACATGTGGCAAGACGCTCCTCAGGGCGTGTCTTGCTTGGGCCTCTCTCCTGGAGGCGCTCAGTCAGACCCAGTGGTGACATATGGCAAGACGCTCCTCGGGGCGCATATTGCTTGGGCCTCTCTCCTGGAGGCCCTCTGTCAGACCCAGTGTTGACATGTGGCAAGACACTCCTCGGGGCACGTCTTGCTTGGGCTTCTCTCTTGGAGGCCCTCTGTCAGACCCAGTGTTAACAAGTGTCAAGACACTCCTCGGGGAGCGTCTTGCTTGGGCCTCTCTCCTGGAGGCGCTCAGTCAGACCCAGTGGTGACATGTGGCAAGACACTCCTCGGGGCGCGTCTTGCTTGGGCCTCTCTCCTGGAGGCCCTCTGTCAGACCCAGTGTTGACATGTAGCAAGACGCTTCTCTGTGCGCGTCTTGCTTGGGCCTCTCTCATGGAGGCCCTCAGTCAGACCCAGTGTTGACAAGTGTCAAGACGCTCCTCGGGGCGCGTCTTGCTTGGGCCTCTCTCCTGGAGGCGCTCAGTCAGACCCAGTGTTGACATGTGGCAAGACGCTCCTCGGTGCGCATCTTACTTGGGCCTCTCTCCTGGAGGCGCTCAGTCAGACCCAGTGTTGACATGTGGCAAGACGCTCCTCGGGGCGCGTCTTAATTGGGCCTCTCTCCTGGAGGCTCTCAGTCAGACCCAGTGGTGACATGTGGCAAGACGCTCCTCGGGGCGCGTCTTGCTTGGGCCTCTCTCCTGGAGGCGCTCAGTCAGACCGAGTGCTGACATGTGGCAAGACGCTCCTCGGGGCGCGTCTTGCTTGGGCCTCTCTCCTGGAGGCGCTCAGTCAGACCCAGTGGTGACATGTGGCAAGACGCTCCTCGGGGCACGTCTTGCTTGGGCCTCTCTCCTGGAGGCCCTCAATCAGACCCAGTGTTGACACGTGGCAAGACGCTCCTCGTGGAGCGTCTTGTTTGGGCCTCTCTCCTGGAGGCGCTCAGTCAGACCCAGTGTTGACATGTGGCAAGACGCTCATCGGGGCGCGTCTTACTTGGGCCTCTCTCCTGGAGGCGCTCAGTCAAACCCAGTGTTGACATGTGGCAAGACGCTCCTCGGGGCGCGTCTTGCTTGGGCCTCTCTCCTGGAGGCGCTCAGTCAGACCGAGTGCTGACATGTGGCAAGACGCTCCTCGGGGCGCGTCTTGCTTGGGCCTCTCTCCTGGAGGCCCTCTGTCAGACCCAGTGTTGACATGTGGCAAGACGCTCCTCGGGGCGCGTCTTGCTTGGGCCTCTTTCCTGGAGGCCCTCAATCAGACCCAGTGTTTACACGTGGCAAGACGCTCCTCGGGGCGCGTCTTGCTTGGGCCTCTCTCCTGGAGGCGCTCAGTCAAACCGAGTAGTGACATGTGGCATGACGCTCCTCGGGGCGCGTCTTGCTTGGGCCTCTCTTCTAGAGGCGCTCAGTCAGACCCAGTGGTGACATGTGGCAAGACACTCCTCGGGGCGAGTCTTGCTTGGGCCTCTCTCCTGGAGGCCCTCTGTCAGACCCAGTGTTGACATGTAGCAAGACGCTCCTCGGGGCGTGTCTTGCTTGGGCCTCTCTCATGGAGGCCCTCAGTCAGACCCAGTGTTGACAAGTGTCAAGACGCTCCTCGGGACGCTTCTTGCTTGGGCCTCTCTCCTGGAGGCACTCAGTCAGACCCATTGTTGACATGTGGCAAGATGCTCCTCGGGGCGCGTCTTGCTTGGGCTTCTCTCCAGGAGGCCCTCAGTCAGACCCATTGTTGACACGTGGCAAGACGCTCCTCTTGGCGCTTCATGCTTGGGCCTCTCTCCTGGAGGCGCTCAGTCAGACCCAGTTTTGACATGTGGCAAGATGCTCCTCGGGGCGCGTCTTGCTTGGCCCTCTCTCCTGGAGGCGCTCAGTCAGACCCAGTGGTGACATGTGGCAAGACGCTCCGCGCGGCGCGTCTTACTTGGGCCTCTCTCCTGGAGGCGCTCAGTCAAACCCAGTGGTGACATGGAGCAAGACGCTCCTCGGGGCACGTATTGCTTGGGCCTCTCTCCTGGAGGCCCTCTGTCAGACCCAGTGTTGACATGTGGCAAGACGCTCCTCGGGGCGCTTCTTGCTTGGGCTTCTCTCATTGAGGCCCTCAGTCAGACCCAGTGTTGACATGTGTCAAGACGCTCCTCGGGGCGTGTCTTGCTTGGGCCTCTCTCCTGGAGGCGCTCAGTCAGACCCAGTGTTGACATGTGGCAAGACACTCCTCGGGGCGCGTCTTGCTTGGGCCTCTCTCCTGGAGGCCCTCTGTCAGACCCAGTGTTGACATGTGGCAAGACGCTCCTCGGGGCGCGTCTTGCTTGGGCCTCTCTCATGGAGGCCCTCAGTCAGACCCAGTGTTGACAAGTGTCAAGACGCTCCTCGGGGCGCGTCTTGCTTGGGCCTCATTCCTGGAGGCGCTCAGTCAGACCCATTGTTGACATGTGGCAAGACGCTCCTCGGGGCGCGTCTTGCTTGGGCCTCATTCCTGGAGGCGCTCAGTCAGACCCATTGTTGACATGTGGCAAGACGCTCCTCGGGGCGCGTCTTGCTTGGGCTTCTCTCCTGGAGGCCCTCAGTCAGACCCATTGTTGACATGTGGCAAGACGCTCCTCGGGGCGCTTCTTGCTTGGGCCTCTCTCCTGGAGGCGCTCAGTCAGACCCAGTGTTGACATGTGGCACGACGCTCCTCGGGGCGCGTCTTACTTGGGCCTCTCTCCTGGAGGCCCTCTGTCAGACCCAGTGTTGACATGTGGCATGACGCTCCTAGGGGCGCGTCTTGCTTGGCTCTCTCTCCTGGAGGCGCTCAGTCAGACCGAGTGCTGACATGTGGCAAGACGCTCCTCGGGGCGCGTCTTGCTTGGGCCTCTCTCCTGGAGGCGCTCAGTCAGACCCAGTGGTGACGTATGGCAAGACGCTCCTCGGGGCGCGTATTGCTTGGGCCTCTCTCCTGGAGGCCCTCTGTCAGACCCAGTGTTGACATGTAACAAGACACTCCTCGGGGCGCGTTTTGCTTGGGCTTCTCTCATGGAGGCCCTCAGTCAGACCCAGTGTTGACAAGTGTCAAGACACTCCTCGGGGCGCGTCTTGCTTGGGCCTCTCTCCTGGAGGCGCTCAGTCAGACCCATTGTTGACATGTGGCAAGACGCTCCTCGGGGCGCGTCTTGCTTGGGCTTCTCTCCTGGAGGCCCTCAGTCAGACCCATTGTTGACATGTGGCAAGACGCTCCTCGGGGCGCTTCTTGCTTGGGCCTCTCTCCTGGAGGCGCTCAGTCAGGCCCAGTGTTGACATGTGGCAAGACTCTCCTCGGGGCGCTTCTTGCTTGGGCCTCTCTCCTGGAGGCGCTCAGTCAGACCCAGTGTTGACATGTGGCAAGACGCTCCTCGGGGCACGTCTTGCTTGGGCCTCTCTCCTGGAAGCGCTCAGTCAGACCCAGTGTTGACATGTGGCAAGACGCTCCTCGGGGCGCATCTTACTTGGGCCTCTCTCCTGGAGGAGCTCAGTCAGACCCAGTGTTGACATGTGGCAAGACGCTCCTCGGGGCGCTTCTTGCTTGGGCTTCTCTCATTGAGGCCCTCAGTCAGACCCAGTGTTGACATGTGTCAAGACGCTCCTCGGGGCGTGTCTTGCTTGGGCCTCTCTCCTGGAGGCGCTCAGTCAGACCCAGTGTTGACATGTGGCAAGACACTCCTCGGGGCGCGTCTTGCTTGGGCCTCTCTCCTGGAGGCCCTCTGTAAGACCCAGTGTTGACATGTGGCAAGACGCTCCTCGGGGCGCGTCTTGCTTGGGCCTCTCTCATGGAGGCCCTCAGTCAGACCCAGTGTTGACAAGTGTCAAGACGCTCCTCGGGGCGCGTCTTGCTTGGGCCTCATTCCTGGAGGCGCTCAGTCAGACCCATTGTTGACATGTGGCAAGACGCTCCTCGGGGCGCGTCTTGCTTGGGCCTCATTCCTGGAGGCGCTCAGTCAGACCCATTGTTGACATGTGGCAAGACGCTCCTCGGGGCGCGTCTTGCTTGGGCTTCTCTCCTGGAGGCCCTCAGTCAGACCCATTGTTGACATGTGGCAAGACGCTCCTCGGGGCGCTTCTTGCTTGGCTCTCTCTCCTGGAGGCGCTTAGTCAGACCGAGTGCTGACATGTGGCAAGACGCTCCTCGGGGCGCGTCTTGCTTGGGCCTCTCTCCTGGAGGCGCTCAGTCAGACCCAGTGGTGACGTATGGCAAGACGCTCCTCGGGGCGCGTATTGCTTGGGCCTCTCTCCTGGAGGCCCTCTGTCAGACCCAGTGTTGACATGTAACAAGACACTCCTCGAAGCGCGTTTTGCTTGGGCTTCTCTCATGGAGGCCCTCAGTCAGACCCAGTGTTGACAAGTGTCAAGACACTCCTCGGGGCGCGTCTTGCTTGGGCCTCTCTCCTGGAGGCGCTCAGTCAGACCCATTGTTGACATATGGCAAGACGCTCCTCGGGGCGCGTCTTGCTTGGGCTTCTCTCCTGGAGGCCCTCAGTCAGACCCATTGTTGACATGTGGCAAGACACTCCTCGGGGCGCTTCTTGCTTGGGCCTCTCTCCTGGAGGCGCTCAGTCAGGCCCAGTGTTGACATGTGGCAAGACTCTCCTCGGGGCGCTTCTTGCTTGGGCCTCTCTCCTGGAGGCGCTCAGTCAGACCCAGTGTTGACATGTGGCAAGACGCTCCTCGGGGCACGTCTTGCTTGGGCCTCTCTCCTGGAAGCGCTCAGTCAGACCCAGTGTTGACATGTGGCAAGACGCTCCTCGGGGCGCGTCTTACTTGGGCCTCTCTCCTGGAGGCGCTCAGTCAGACCCAGTGTTGACATGTGGCAAGACGCTCCTCGGGGCGCGTCTTGCTTGGGCCTCTTTCCTGGAGGCTCTCAGTCAGACCCAGTGGTGACATGTGGCAAGACGCTCCTCGGGGCGCGTCTTGCTTGGCTCTCTCTCCTGGAGGCGCTCAGTCAGACCGAGTGCTGACATGTGGCAAGACGCTCCTCGGGGCGCGTCTTGCTTGGGCCTCTCTCCTGGAGGCGCTCAGTCAGACCCAGTGGTGACATATGGCAAGACGCTCCTCGGGGCGCGTATTGCTTGGGCCTCTCTCCTGGAAACCCTCTGTCAGACCCAGTGTTGACATGTGGCAAGACACTCCTCGGGGCGCGTCTTGCTTGGGCTTCTCTCATGGAGGCCCTCAGTCAGACCCAGTGTTGACAAGTGTCAAGACACTCCTCGGGGCGCGTCTTGCTTGGGCCTCTCTCCTGGAGGCGCTCAGTCAGACCCATTGTTGACATGTGGCAAGACGCTCCTCGGGGCGCGTCTTGCTTGGGCCTCTCTCCTGGAGGCGCTCAGTCAGACCCAGTGGTGACATGTGGCAAGACGCTCCTCGGTGCACGTATTGCTTGGGCCTCTCTCCTGGAGGCGCTCAGTCAGACCCAGTGGTGACGTATGGCAAGACGCTCCTCGGGGCGCGTATTGCTTGGGCCTCTCTCCTGGAGGCCCTCTGTCAGACCCAGTGTTGACATGTAACAAGACACTCCTCGGGGCGCGTTTTGCTTGGGCTTCTCTCATGGAGGCCCTCAGTCAGACCCAGTGTTGACAAGTGTCAAGACACTCCTCGGGGCGCGTCTTGCTTGGGCCTCTCTCCTGGAGGCGCTCAGTCAGGCCCAGTGTTGACATGTGGCAAGACTCTCCTCGGGGCGCTTCTTGCTTGGGCCTCTCTCCTGGAGGCGCTCAGTCAGACCCAGTGTTGACATGTGGCAAGACGCTCCTCGGGGCACGTCTTGCTTGGGCCTCTCTCCTGGAAGCGCTCAGTCAGACCCAGTGTTGACATGTGGCAAGACGCTCCTCGGGGCGCGTCTTACTTGGGCCTCTCTCCTGGAGGCGCTCAGTCAGACCCAGTGTTGACATGTGGCAAGACGCTCCTCGGGGCGCGTCTTGCTTGGGCCTCTCTCCTGGAGGCTCTCAGTCAGACCCAGTGGTGACATGTGGCAAGACGCTCCTCGGGGCGCGTCTTGCTTGGCTCTCTCTCCTGGAGGCGCTCAGTCAGACCGAGTGCTGACATGTGGCAAGACGCTCCTCGGGGCGCGTCTTGCTTGGGCCTCTCTCCTGGAGGCGCTCAGTCAGACCCAGTGGTGACATATGGCAAGACGCTCCTCGGGGCGCGTATTGCTTGGGCCTCTCTCCTGGAGGCCCTCTGTCAGACCCAGTGTTGACATGTGGCAAGACACTCCTCGGGGCGCGTCTTGCTTGGGCTTCTCTCATGGAGGCCCTCAGTCAGACCCAGTGTTGACAAGTGTCAAGACACTCCTCGGGGCGCGTCTTGCTTGGGCCTCTCTCCTGGAGGCGCTCAGTCAGACCCATTGTTGACATGTGGCAAGACGCTCCTCGGGGCGCGTCTTGCTTGGGCCTCTCTCCTGGAGGCGCTCAGTCAGACCCAGTGGTGACATGTGGCAAGACGCTCCTCGGTGCACGTATTGCTTGGGCCTCTCTCCTGGAGGCCCTCTGTCAGACCCAGTGTTGACATGTGGCAAGACGCTCCTCGGGGCGCATCTTGCTTGGGCTTCTCTCATTGAGGCCCTCAGTCAGACCCAGTGTTGACATGTGTCAAGACTCTCCTCGGGGCGTGTCTTGCTTGGGCCTCTCTCCTGGAGGCACTCAGTCAGACCCAGTGTTGACATGTGGCAAGACACTCCTCGGGGCGCGTCTTGCTTGGGCCTCTCTCCTGGAGGTCCTCTGTCAGACCCAGTGTTGACATGTGGCAAGACGCTCCTCGGGGCGCGTCTTACTTGGGCCTCTCTCCTGGAGGCCCTCTGTCAGACCCAGTGTTGACATGTGGCATGCCGCTCCTAGGGGCGCGTCTTGCTTGGCTCTCTCTCCTGGAGGCGCTCAGTCAGACCGAGTGCTGACATGTGGCAAGACGCTCCTCGGGGCGCGTATTGCTTGGGCCTCTCTCCTGGAGGCCCTCTGTCAGACCCAGTGTTGACATGTAACAAGACACTCCTCGGGGCGCGTCTTGCTTGGGCTTCTCTCATGGAGGCCCTCAGTCAGACCCAGTGTTGACAAGTGTCAAGACACTCCTCGGGCGCGTCTTGCTTGGGCCTCTCTCCTGGAGGCGCTCAGTCAGACCCATTGTTGACATGTGGCAAGACGCTCCTCGGGGCGCGTCTTGCTTGGGCTTCTCTCCTGGAGGCCCTCAGTCAGACTCATTGTTGACATGTGGCAAGACGCTCCTCGGGGCGCTTCTTGCTTGGGCCTCTCTCCTGGAGGTGCTAAGTCAGGCCCAGTGTTGACATGTGGCAAGACTCTCCTCGGGGCGCTTCTTGCTTGGGCCTCTCTCCTGGAGGCGCTCAGTCAGACCCAGTGTTGACATGTGGCAAGACGCTCCTCGGGGCACGTCTTGCTTGGGCCTCTCTCCTGGAAGCGCTCAGTCAGACCCAGTGTTGACATGTGGCAAGACGCTCCTCGGGGCGCGTCTTACTTGGGCCTCTCTCCTGGAGGCGCTCAGTCAGACCGAGTGCTGACATGTGGCAAGACGCTCCTCGGGGCGCGTCTTGCTTGGGCCTCTCTCCTGGAGGCGCTCAGTCAGACCCAGTGGTGACATATGGCAAGACGCTCCTCGGGGCGCGTATTGCTTGGGCCTCTCTCCTGGAGGCCCTCTGTCAGACCCAGTGTTGACATGTGGCAAGACACTCCTCGGGTCGCGTCTTGCTTGGGCTTCTCTCATGGAGGCCCTCAGTCAGACCCAGTGTTGACAAGTGTCAAGACACTCCTCGGGGCGCGTCCTTCTTGGGCCTCTCTCCTGGAGGCGCTCAGTCAGACCCATTGTTGACATGTGGCAAGACGCTCCTCGGGGCGCGTCTTGCTTGGGCCTCTCTCCTGGAGGCGCTCAGTCAGACCCAGTGGTGACAAGTGTCAAGAAGCTCCTCGGGGCGTGTCTTGCTTGGGCCTCTCTCCTGGAGGCACTCAGTCAGACCCAGTGTTGACATGTGGCAAGACACTCCTCGGGGCGCGTCTTGCTTGGGCCTCTCTCCTGGAGGTCTTCTGTCAGACCCAGTGTTGAACTGTGGCAAGACGCACCTCGGGGCGCGTCTTGCTTGGGCCTCTCTCATGGAGGCCCTCAGTCAGACCCAGTGCTGACAAGTGTCAAGACGCTCCTCGGGGCGCGTTTTGCTTGGGCCTCTCTCCTGGAGGCGCTCAGTCAGACCCATTGTTGACATGTGGCAAGACGCTCCAAGGGGCGCGTCTTGCTTGGGCCTCTCTCCTGGAGGCCCTCTGTCAGACCCAGTGTTGACATGTGGCAAGACGCTCCTCGGGGCGCGTCTTGCTTGGGCCTCTCTCCTGGAGGCGCTCAGTTAGACCCAGTGGTGACGTATGGCAAGACGCTCCTCGGGGCGCGTATTGCTTGGGCCTTTCTCCTGGAGGCCCTCTGTCAGACCCAGTGTTGACATGTAACAAGACACTCCTCGGGGCGCGTCTTGCTTGGGCTTCTCTCCTGGAGGCGCTCAGTCAGACCCAGTGTTGACATGTGGCAAGACGCTCCTCGGGGCGCGTCTTACTTGGGCCTCTCTCCTGGAGGCGCTCAGTCAGACCCAGTGTTGACATGTGGCAAGACACTCCTCGGGGCGCGTCTTGCTTGGGCCTCTCTCGTGGAGGCCCTCTGTCAGACCCAGTGTTGACATGTGGCAAGATGCTCCTAGGGGCGCGTCTTGCTTGGCTCTCTCTCCTGGAGGCGCTTAATCAGACCGAGTGCTGACATGTGGCAAGACGCTCCTCGGGGCGCGTCTTGCTTGGGCCTCTCTCCTGGTGGCGCTGAGTCAGACCCAGTGGTGACGTATGGCAAGACGCTCCTCGGGGCGCGTATTGCTTGGGCCTCTCTCCTGGAGGCGCTCAGTCAGACCCAGTTTTGACATGTGGCAAGATGCTCCTCGGGGCGCGTCTTGCTTGGCCCTCTCTCCTGGAGGCGCTCAGTCAGACCCAGTGGTGACATGTGGCAAGACGCTCCGCGCGGCGCGTCTTACTTGGGCCTCTCTCCTGAAGGCGCTCAGTCAAACCCAGTGGTGACATGGAGCAAGACGCTCCTCGGGGCACGTATTGCTTGGGCCTCTCTCCTGGAGGCCCTCTGTCAGACCCAGTGTTGACATGTGGCAAGACGCTCCTCGGGGCGCTTCTTGCTTGGGCTTCTCTCATTGAGGCCCTCAGTCAGACCCAGTGTTGACATGTGTCAAGACGCTCCTCGGGGCGTGTCTTGCTTGGGCCTCTCTCCTGGAGGCGCTCAGTCAGACCCAGTGTTGACATGTGGCAAGACACTCCTCGGGGCGCGTCTTGCTTGGGCCTCTCTCCTGGAGGCCCTCTGTCAGACCCAGTGTTGACATGTGGCAAGACGCTCCTCGGGGCGCGTCTTGCTTGGGCCTCTCTCATGGAGGCCCTCAGTCAGACCCAGTGTTGACAAGTGTCAAGACGCTCCTCGGGGCGCGTCTTGCTTGGGCCTCATTCCTGGAGGCGCTCAGTCAGACCCATTGTTGACATGTGGCAAGACGCTCCTCGGGGCGCGTCTTGCTTGGGCCTCATTCCTGGAGGCGCTCAGTCAGACCCATTGTTGACATGTGGCAAGACGCTCCTCGGGGCGCGTCTTGCTTGGGCTTCTCTCCTGGAGGCCCTCAGTCAGACCCATTGTTGACATGTGGCAAGACGCTCCTCGGGGCGCTTCTTGCTTGGGCCTCTCTCCTGGAGGCGCTCAGTCAGACCCAGTGTTGACATGTGGCACGACGCTCCTCGGGGCGCGTCTTACTTGGGCCTCTCTCCTGGAGGCCCTCTGTCAGACCCAGTGTTGACATGTGGCATGACGCTCCTAGGGGCGCGTCTTGCTTGGCTCTCTCTCCTGGAGGCGCTCAGTCAGACCGAGTGCTGACATGTGGCAAGACGCTCCTCGGGGCGCGTCTTGCTTGGGCCTCTCTCCTGGAGGCGCTCAGTCAGACCCAGTGGTGACGTATGGCAAGACGCTCCTCGGGGCGCGTATTGCTTGGGCCTCTCACCTGGAGGCCCTCTGTCAGACCCAGTGTTGACATGTAACAAGACACTCCTCGGGGCGCGTTTTGCTTGGGCTTCTCTCATGGAGGCCCTCAGTCAGACCCAGTGTTGACAAGTGTCAAGACACTCCTCGGGGCGCGTCTTGCTTGGGCCTCTCTCCTGGAGGCGCTCAGTCAGACCCATTGTTGACATGTGGCAAGACGCTCCTCGGGGCGCGTCTTGCTTGGGCTTCTCTCCTGGAGGCCCTCAGTCAGACCCATTGTTGACATGTGGCAAGACGCTCCTCGGGGCGCTTCTTGCTTGGGCCTCTCTCCTGGAGGCGCTCAGTCAGGCCCAGTGTTGACATGTGGCAAGACTCTCCTCGGGGCGCTTCTTGCTTGGGCCTCTCTCCTGGAGGCGCTCAGTCAGACCCAGTGTTGACATGTGGCAAGACGCTCCTCGGGGCACGTCTTGCTTGGGCCTCTCTCCTGGAAGCGCTCAGTCAGACCCAGTGATGACATGTGGCAAGACGCTCCTCGGGGCGCGTCTTACTTGGGCCTCTCTCCTGGAGGCGCTCAGTCAGACCCAGTGTTGACATGTGGCAAGACGCTCCTCGGGGCGCGTCTTGCTTGGGCCTCTCTCCTGGAGGCTCTCAGTCAGACCCAGTGGTGACATGTGGCAAGACGCTCCTCGGGGCGCGTCTTGCTTGGCTCTCTCTCCTGGAGGCGCTCAGTCAGACCGAGTGCTGACATGTGGCAAGACGCTCCTCGGGGCGCGTCTTGCTTGGGCCTCTCTCCTGGAGGCGCTCAGTCAGACCCAGTGGTGACATATGGCAAGATGCTCCTCGGGGCGCGTATTGCTTGGGCCTCTCTCCTGGAGGCCCTCTGTCAGACCCAGTGTTGACATGTGGCAAGACACTCCTCGGGGCGCGTCTTGCTTGGGCTTCTCTCATGGAGGCCCTCAGTCAGACCCAGTGTTGACAAGTGTCAAGACACTCCTCGGGGCGCGTCTTGCTTGGGCCTCTCTCCTGGAGGCGCTCAGTCAGACCCATTGTTGACATGTGGCAAGACGCTCCTCGGGGCGCGTCTTGCTTGGGCCTCTCTCCTGGAGGCGCTCAGTCAGACCCAGTGGTGACATGTGGCAAGACGCTCCTCGGTGCACGTATTGCTTGGGCCTCTCTCCTGGAGGCCCTCTGTCAGACCCAGTGTTGACATGTGGCAAGACGCTCCTCGGGGCGCATCTTGCTTGGGCTTCTCTCATTGAGGCCCTCAGTCAGACCCAGTGTTGACAAGTGTCAAGACACTCCTCGGGCGCGTCTTGCTTGGGCCTCTCTCCTGGAGGCGCTCAGTCAGACCCATTGTTGACATGTGGCAAGACGCTCCTCGGGGCGCGTCTTGCTTGGGCTTCTCTCCTGGAGGCCCTCAGTCAGACTCATTGTTGACATGTGGCAAGACGCTCCTCGGGGCGCTTCTTGCTTGGGCCTCTCTCCTGGAGGTGCTAAGTCAGGCCCAGTGTTGACATGTGGCAAGACTCTCCTCGGGGCGCTTCTTGCTTGGGCCTCTCTCCTGGAGGCACTCAGTCAGACCCAGTGTTGACATGTGGCAAGACGCTCCTCGGGGCACGTCTTGCTTGGGCCTCTCTCCTGGAAGCGCTCAGTCAGACCCAGTGTTGACATGTGGCAAGACGCTCCTCGGGGCGCGTCTTACTTGGGCCTCTCTCCTGGAGGCGCTCAGTCAGACCGAGTGCTGACATGTGGCAAGACGCTCCTCGGGGCGCGTCTTGCTTGGGCCTCTCTCCTGGAGGCGCTCAGTCAGACCCAGTTGTGACATATGGCAAGACGCTCCTCGGGGCGCGTATTGCTTGGGCCTCTCTCCTGGAGGCCCTCTGTCAGACCCAGTGTTGACATGTGGCAAGACACTCCTCGGGGCGCGTCTTGCTTGGGCTTCTCTCATGGAGGCCCTCAGTCAGACCCAGTGTTGACAAGTGTCAAGACACTCCTCGGGGCGCGTCCTTCTTGGGCCTCTCTCCTGGAGGCGCTCAGTCAGACCCATTGTTGACATGTGGCAAGACGCTCCTCGGGGCGCGTCTTGCTTGGGCCTCTCTCCTGGAGGCGCTCAGTCAGACCCAGTGGTGACATGTGTCAAGAAGCTCCTCGGGGCGTGTCTTGCTTGGGCCTCTCTCCTGGAGGCACTCAGTCAGACCCAGTGTTGACATGTGGCAAGACACTCCTCGGGGCGCGTCTTGCTTGGGCCTCTCTCCTGGAGGTCTTCTGTCAGACCCAGTGTTGAACTGTGGCAAGACGCACCTCGGGGCGCGTCTTGCTTGGGCCTCTCTCATGGAGGCCCTCAGTCAGACCCAGTGCTGACAAGTGTCAAGACGCTCCTCGGGGCGCGTTTTGCTTGGGCCTCTCTCCTGGAGGCGCTCAGTCAGACCCATTGTTGACATGTGGCAAGACTCTCCTCGGGGCGCGTCTTGCTTGGGCTTCTCTCCTGGAGGCCCTCTGTCAGACCCAGTGTTGACATGTGGCAAGACGCTCCAAGGGGCGCGTCTTGCTTGGGCCTCTCTCCTGGAGGCCCTCTGTCAGACCCAGTGTTGACATGTGGCAAGACGCTCCTCGGGGCGCGTCTTGCTTGGGCCTCTCTCCTGGAGGCGCTCAGTTAGACCCAGTGGTGACGTATGGCAAGACGCTCCTCGGGGCGCGTATTGCTTGGGCCTTTCTCCTGGAGGCCCTCTGTCAGACCCAGTGTTGACATGTAACAAGACACTCCTCGGGGCGCGTCTTGCTTGGGCTTCTCTCCTGGAGGCGCTCAGTCAGACCCAGTGTTGACATGTGGCAAGACGCTCCTCGGGGCGCGTCTTACTTGGGCCTCTCTCCTGGAGGCGCTCAGTCAGACCCAGTGTTGACATGTGGCAAGACACTCCTCGGGGCGCGTCTTGCTTGGGCCTCTCTCCTGGAGGCCCTCTGTCAGACCCAGTGTTGACATGTGGCAAGACGCTCCTAGGGGCGCATCTTGCTTGGCTCTCTCTCCTGGAGGCGCTTAATCAGACCGAGTGCTGACATGTGGCAAGACGCTCCTCTGGGCGCGTCTTGCTTGGGCCTCTCTCCTGGTGGCGCTGAGTCAGACCCAGTGGTGACGTATGGCAAGACGCTCCTCGGGGCGCGTATTGCTTGGGCCTCTCTCCTGGAGGCGCTCAGTCAGACCCAGTTTTGACATGTGGCAAGATGCTCCTCGGGGCGCGTCTTGCTTGGCCCTCTCTCCTGGAGGCGCTCAGTCAGACCCAGTGGTGACATGTGGCAAGACGCTCCGCGCGGCGCGTCTTACTTGGGCCTCTCTCCTGGAGGCGCTCAGTCAAACCCAGTGGTGACATGGAGCAAGACGCTCCTCGGGGCACGTATTGCTTGGGCCTCTCTCCTGGAGGCCCTCTGTCAGACCCAGTGTTGACATGTGGCAAGACGCTCCTCGGGGCGCTTCTTGCTTGGGCTTCTCTCATTGAGGCCCTCAGTCAGACCCAGTGTTGACATGTGTCAAGACGCTCCTCGGGGCGTGTCTTGCTTGGGCCTCTCTCCTGGAGGCGCTCAGTCAGACCCAGTGTTGACATGTGGCAAGACACTCCTCGGGGCGCGTCTTGCTTGGGCCTCTCTCCTGGAGGCCCTCTGTCAGACCCAGTGTTGACATGTGGCAAGACGCTCCTCGGGGCGCGTCTTGCTTGGGCCTCTCTCATGGAGGCCCTCAGTCAGACCCAGTGTTGACAAGTGTCAAGACGCTCCTCGGGGCGCGTCTTGCTTGGGCCTCATTCCTGGAGGCGCTCAGTCAGACCCTTTGTTGACATGTGGCAAGACGCTCCTCGGGGCGCGTCTTGCTTGGGCCTCATTCCTGGAGGCGCTCAGTCAGACCCATTGTTGACATGTGGCAAGACGCTCCTCGGGGCGCGTCTTGCTTGGGCTTCTCTCCTGGAGGCCCTCAGTCAGACCCATTGTTGACATGTGGCAAAACGCTCCTCGGGGCGCTTCTTGCTTGGGCCTCTCTCCTGGAGGCGCTCAGTCAGACCCAGTGTTGACATGTGGCACGACGCTCCTCGGGGCGCGTCTTACTTGGGCCTCTCTCCTGGAGGCCCTCTGTCAGACCCAGTGTTGACATGTGGCATGACGCTCCTAGGGGCGCGTCTTGCTTGGCTCTCTCTCCTGGAGGCGCTCAGTCAGACCGAGTGCTGACATGTGGCAAGACGCTCCTCGGGGCGCGTCTTGCTTGGGCCTCTCTCCTGGAGGCGCTCAGTCAGACCCAGTGGTGACGTATGGCAAGACGCTCCTCGGGGCGCGTATTGCTTGGGCCTCTCTCCTGGAGGCCCTCTGTCAGACCCAGTGTTGACATGTAACAAGACACTCCTCGGGGCGCGTTTTGCTTGGGCTTCTCTCATGGAGGCCCTCAGTCAGACCCAGTGTTGACAAGTGTCAAGACACTCCTCGGGGCTGTTGAGGGTCTGACCTCATGAGGAAATTACTATGCAGTGATTTTCTCCAAAATGACTGTGCTTAAATTGCTCTGAAAAGCAAATAATCACATCAGCGCCAAGAAACTTCATTTCCCATGATGCTTTGCACACGGAAGCATTGTGATGACGCCACCGCCTAGTACCAGAAACACGTTCTGCGCATGTGCGGGAAGCCGTGGAGCTTTTCCCGCGAACTAAGACCATAAATCTTCAGCAGAGACAAAGAAACCTCGTTCTTTTGCCCAGGATACCTGGCGGTAAGGACACGCTTGTCAACGCTCCGACAACTTGAGCACGCGGAAGCTCTAAGTGCCAAGTTGAGCCACGGAACTGCTGGAAACTAAACTGCAAGCCCATCAGATCTGCTCGTTTCTGCTCCCCTCCAGCTGATGTTTGAGGACACAGAACTGCGGAGGAAAGCAACAACTCCATCAAGCACGCTGTAAGTTATAACTCAGCACAGAAAGAAACTTTGCTGTCTCTGTCCAGCCCGTGGAGAAACACTCGTGAACGCCAAACAACGGAGAAAGCATCAAACCGACGGATGACGCTGGAAACGGCGGAGAAACACGGAGAACCGTCAAATCAAAACAGTGAGGGACGCTTCACTGTTCTGGTGATCAGAAACTCATCTCTTTCTCTCATTCTTTCCTTCTCCCGTTTCCTCTATAGTCTCGAATAAGCAATAAACCGCGTCTATTGCTTAAAAAGTAGCTTCGTGCTTTCCTCTTTCGTCCCAAACACGTCAGTCGGGTCATTTTGAAAGAATAAACTGCTTATTGATCATTGTTTGGTATCTTTAAATGTTTTCTGCTTGGCCACGTGGTTAAACTAAAAGATATTATTCGTGATTAATCTTTTGTGTTGTTTCATGATCTTTTGAAATGTTTTGAGTGATTTAAGGTTAAGTTACTACTGATTCTAAGTGCTTTGGAAGTTAAAGTGCAAGTTGCCACCCACACTTTAGCCAGACAAAGGGGTCAGCCATCTTGTATTCAAGACTCCATTTTGAATCCATACACACACACACACACACACACACACACACTACTCCTTTGTGAGAACAAAGGACCCCATTCATACATCCTCCATCACATGCAAACACATCCATCTTCAATCATATCACATGGTTATTATTCATCTATTCCACTGTTTATTCATTTGACAAATTGTTAATTAAATGTTATAAAATTCAGATTTTTGTGTCCAGTAGCTTTGTTGTGTCGAAGAGAAGTCTCTGCTCCAAGGATTCTACGAACTTCAAGAAAGACTGATAAGAGTTTTGGATTCAATTTTTCCCCGGTAAAAGGGGAATGGTGCCCCGTATATCTAAGAATATCTTAATTAATTAATAAATCAGTAAATATTCCCATATTTACAGAATTTATTGAAGAATCCAAAAGTAAGTTGAAGCTTACTAATTGTTCGCTCCTAATAACCCCAACATTTTATTGGTGCCCCGTGTGAGGCTTGGATACACAGAGATTTCTATCCAGCACAAACAAACAAATAAATCCAAAGAGCTTGAATTAAAAATAATCCGTTGTTCAGCCTTGAACCAGCAACAGAGTGGTGCTGATTTCGCTGAGCAGGAAGCTGCATCGAACTCTCACCAGTAACTCAGTGCTTCTTTAAAGGTGCAACGTGTAAATTAATTCTGGTTGACCTTTTAGGTTAAAAATTCAGTTTTTCCTTAAAGGTGCAACGTGTAAATTAATTCTGGTTGACCTTTTAGGTTAAAAATTCAGTTTTTCCTTAAAGGTGCAACGTGTAATTAATTCTGGCTAACCTTTTAGGTTAAAATTCAGTTTTTCCTTAAAGGTGCAACGTGTAATTAATTCTGGCTAACCTTTTAGGTTAAAATTCAGTTCCTCATTAAAGGTGCAGTGTGTAAGTAATTCTGACTAACCCTTTTAGGCTAAAATTAACTGCTACTTTAGCGACTTTAACTCACAGTGGCTATTATAACTAACTGAAACCTTCACTCAAAGACTGATAACACATTGTTTGCTAATATTCTGAAGGAATAACTAGCATATTTAACACTGCAAGTGTTGTAAGACGTTGCTACGGCAACGCACCAGCTTTTGCTAAAATACTGAAAGGGATAGTATTTTAGGCGTTAGTCACGGCATTCCGTGCAATCTTAAAACGCTAAAACCTGTGCGCACAAAGGTTAATTTAGTGTTTTTCTGCTACAAAGCTAGCAGTTGCTGCCCAAAAGGTGCAGTTTGAGCTATCTGCAGAAGCTCTACTAGGCTATTTTTGGTTCGGTTGTTAAAATGGAGGGACAGAGTAGTGACCTGACCAACTCCCAGCAACCAGGTGGCGCTGCGGCCCACGACTATGAACCTGGCCTACTTTCTGGACAAATATTGTCCAAACTGGTCGCGGTTGCTCGAGAACCCGACTACCCTTCTAGGGATTTCACTGAAGAACAGCGTAGCGACGAGCTAGAAGCTGTAATTGATCAAATAGAAAACCCGGATGGTACAAAACCAATCCAGGTTCACTTAGCTAAGTTAGCCCTGATCCTCTATCAGAGAGAACTCCAACATGATCGAGAGATCATGAAGCTCCAGAGCATGCTAGCTGAAAGGCAGCAAAATGGAAGGCAGAAGGATGACGAGGAGGAAGCCAGCACCGATTCTGGGGAAGATGGGGAGAAGACCCCGCCCCCTTCTGCTGATGACAACAGACAGTGGGAAGGGGGGGGAACACCGTGACTCTGAGGCTGAGCCAGAGTGCTCTCCCACACCGGTACGAAAGCAAGCCGGCAAAGCCAACCAGGGTCCGCCCAGGACGATCGCCAAAGACCAATTGGTTTCCTCCACCCAAGGTAGCGAGGGACCGCCGTCCCGCCGTAAAGGTAGGCTACCTCCTGATACGGCTCCATACGATAATCAACAGTATGTGGTGTGGGACTCTCTGGACGGACGCACGCCGCAGGGGAGAGATGAAGCTTATCTGTCCCAACCTTCGGCCCCGTTCCCTACACACACTATAGGGCATTCAGGACCACCTAGGGGCCGAGAGCAGTTCACCCTCGAATCCCAGGTTGGACCCTCATCTTCACGGCCTTCTCAATCAGTGAGAAGTCGACCAGCCGAGCGGCACCTCTATTTAGACCGCTCCCCCAGTCCACGAAGGGTGCAAGGTGCCGGCTGGGGTTATCCACAAGCCCAACCTGCACCTCAACCATCCACCCATCCAAGCTACTCCGGTATTCGGCATGCCGATAACCAGCTGCAGGACAAAGCATCATACGCCAGTCCGTACCCGGACAGAGCGTATTACGCAGAAGCCCCAGTTGAAAGACGCAGGCTGCACTTCGCAGACGTGCCCCGGGAGGAGGACCTCCCAGGACACCCACGTGACGTGCCAGCAGCCCGCCACAGCATGCCGAACCCCGATTTGGGCCCCAGGAGTCAACATTGGGAGCCCAGAGTACACCAGCGATATCCAGCGCCTTCTGAGACAGACCGTGGGTCAGAGTCAGAGGATGACGCGCCGTACCGTGAGTCAGGGCTCCGTGTACGTCAAATTGAATCGCTAGCTAAAGACATAGAACGCTTTGATCCTAACACCAATGAATCCAACGTTGACGATTATCTCAGGGAGATAGAACGTTGTCTGCTTGATCTTCCAGCACCCTCTTCAAGGGAAAAGCTCAAGCTAATTTGGAAAACCACATCTAGAACGGTGCACGGTTTCATGGAAATTCTACCACCTGACATTCGAGATCGGTACTCCTCGCTCTGCCGAGCGTTGAGGGATGAATACGCCACTTATGCAGACTCTGCGTCAGCTACAATGGGGGCCTTCTCCATCAAACACGGGAGGAACGAACCCCCCAGAGAGTATTATCGCAGACTCAAAAGTGCTTATTTCCAAGGTCGAAACGGCCCTGGGCTCGAGGAAGACCCTGCCTTCAGATCCCTGTTCATTCACAACCTGCACGAGTGTGTTCGATCCGAAGTCTCAATGTATTGTCGGATGAAAAAACTGACAACTCAGGAGATTAGGAGATACGCTCAACAGGCTTGGGAAGCCGGCGGAAAGCCCCAAAAGCCTGACGCACATCACCGCGTCATGCACCTAGCTCCCGACGCCGAGCCGCGTTTGGAGCTCGAAGGAACAGAAGCTCCACCCACTAAGCCAAAATCTGCTAAACCTAGACCTGCTAAACCGCGAGAGCAGTCCCAATCTCCTCAACAGGGGAAGGGGGGTGCTGATTGGCTGCCTAGGTCTGGACAATCAGACAGGAAGTGGCCCAACCAAAACCAACGGCAAGCTGGTCGGAACAGTGGAAGGTTTAAGGAGCGCCGCCCACAGGTAGGTCCCGAACACAAGTCCGCAGGTGAGTACTTGACCAAAGCCGACCTCCAGGAGATGCTTCAGCAGTTCCTAGCTAAACAGAAGGAACAGCTGAGATCTGCAGATGAGACCCCTGCACCAAAGTCCGCTTCTAAGAAGCCAGACCCAGAGCCAACGTCCGCATGACTAGGCGTGGCTCAACCTCCCAGCGTGGCCAGGACCTACCTGATCAGCTGGGGGAACACTACTGGTAGATCACAGGAGTCTCCTGAAATCTACCCCCCAGAGAAACCTGATACTAAATTTCTGAAGTTCCTTGGTGACTTAACAAACCATGATCATGCTCGCCGTTTGTACTGTAGCACCAACGTAGGTGGATGCATACAGGTTGATGCTCTGCTGGATACCGGCTCAGAAATCACCCTGATGTGCTCCACGCTGTTCCATCGCGTGTCTGACACCATGCGGTCACTCGGGAAACCAGTCCAGGTAGAGCCCTGTGACCTGAAAATCACCAGCTACACCCAGACCCGGGAGTGTATCACTCACCGGGCGTGGCTGGATATCACCTTCCAAGACATGACTCTGGTTCACCCGTTTTATGTCTGCCAGCTAGACACTGAACCACTTCTCATTGGTCAGGACCTGCTTGAACGTCTAGCTCCCCTCATCGACTGCCAGAAGGGTCAACTGTGGGCCCAGGTGGAAACACCTAAGCCCTGGAACCCGGATAGCAGCCGACCATCCTCCATTCTTGAAGTCAGCCTAAGTGAGCCACAAAACCCTTGTTCCAAGGTCATGCCCCTCCCTACAGCTCCCACAGACGATGTCCGGCTGCAAAGGCATGAAACCGCTCCTGGAACTCCGTTCCGCACACATTCATCTTTTCTCTGCTCGCTGAAGAACGTCAGCCTGCAGCCATATGCACCACACATAGTTGGTGGTCTTACCATCAACTGCACCCACATCTCAGATGCTCGCCTTGCTCTTTGGTCTGAAAAGTCAGCCATCAGCCAGCAGACGTTTGAACACCTGCGTCAGAAGGACCCCCTTCTGGTCAGTGTGACACGTAGCCATCGGCTCTTGTCACCTACTTGGCCGCAGAGGCTCCTGAAAGCGCCAGAGGTCTGCTCTCTGACTATCCAACTTGGAGCAAGACAGCTCACACATACATTCAGCATCATACCACAGCTTGATCCACCTGCACTCATTGGAGCAGATCTGCTGGTTCGACTAGGTGCCCAGCTGGACACTTGCAATCAAGTCCTTTGGGCCCGGGCCACACCATCCTCTGAGCCTGGCTCAGAAGGCCGTGAACACTTGCTGTCCGGACAGACCATTCCACAGGCCTGCCGTGCAGTGGTTGAGGCCAGCACGGTTCTGCCCCCACTGGTCAAAGGAGTGCCTGTTCGTCTGACTCTGATGAAGCATCAGAAGCTGCCAGGCACACAGGCCTTCTTCCAGCCATCACCACACTTCTTGGAGCTCAACTTAGCCGTCTGTGGCACGCCACTCTTGGAGCTGAACAATCGTTCTGCCTACTTGTTGGTCGAAAATCCGACCCGGAGTCCTATCCACATGCCGGCAGGAAAGCCCTTGGGCATGCTGATAGATAGCTCATTCCATGACTTCGAACTTTCAGTCCCCGTGATCGGACAACTTCCGTTGTTCTTGAACGACAGACAGGTTGGTGTAGACACATTCAGTACTTTCCCTTCACAAATGATTACCATCAAGCGGCATGAAGCCCTTCCTGAGGAACCTATTTGCAGTGCAACCTTAGATACTGACTGCGGTCAGTGTCTAACGGTTTTTGCAATAAATACTCAACCCTCTGAGTCACCGGTTGAAAGCCCGGAACATCAGAGACCCTCCTCCTCTGAACCTTATGACGGCTTCGAGGCCGAAGTCAGCCAGCAGCTTGACAAAGCGGATGCGCTGGAGTCAGAGGAGCAGAGAGCAGCGCTTAGAAGCCTGTTCTATGAGTTTCAGTCCATCTTATCCAGGGACTCCCTGGACTGTGGACTCACAAACCTGCACACGGTTCGCATTCCGACGAACCCGAATGCCCCTCCTACTTTTGTACGTCAGTACAAGATTCCCCTCGCTGCTTATGAGTCGATCCAGGAGATCCTCGATCAGCTGAAGGAGAAAAACATCATCAGAGAGTGTAACTCCACTTACAACTCTCCCATCTGGCCGGTTCTGAAACCGACTGGGAAATGGCGTCTCACCATAGACTATCGTGCACTGAACAAACAAGTACCTCTCTCCAGGTGGCCTATGATCCATTTAGATCAGGAGCTAGCCAGAGTCAGAGATGCTCGTTTCTTCTCTACGGTTGACGTAGCCAACGGCTTCTGGACCATGAAGGTTGAGCCGGCGGACCAGTATAAACTGGCTTTCTCCTTTGGAAATCGCCAATATACTTGGATTCGCTGCCCCTTTGGCTACTCTAACTCACCTGCCGAGTTCAACATCTTCCTCCACAAAGCCATGTCAGATGCTGCTTCCCGAGGGAACCTCATATATGTCGATGACATCTTGATGAGGAGTCGTACCTTCGAGGAGCACCTGGCCGAACTCCGTCACGTGCTGCAACAGCTCGCTGACGCCGGAGCTAAATTGGCGATTCTCAAGGGACAGTGGTGTCTAACCAAAGTGGAGTATGTTGGACTGCTGGTTGGCCCTAATGGAGTCGAGCCCCAAGCGGGACGCATTAGAGCCATTCAGGACATCAAAGCCCCAGCTAATCTGACTGAACTCAGGAGCTTCCTCGGAGTCTGCAACTACTCCAGGCAGTTCATTGAGGAGTACGCTGAAACAGCGAGGCCCCTCACTGAGCTGCTTCGGAACGACACACCTTTCGTGTGGGACAGACCCCAAGAACACTCCTTCCAGTTCCTAAAACAGAAGTTGGCGTCCGCACCCTGTCTGGCTTACCCAGACAAGGATAAAGAGTTCTACATAGAGGCGACTTTCTCCTCTCACTGCCTGAGCGCTGCTTTGAAGCAGAAACACGACCAGGACATGAGAGTTGTGGCATACGCCAGCAAGCCTCTGAGCAAGGTGGAACTCCAGTTCTCAGACTGCGAGAGAGCTCTCCTCTCTACAGTCTGGGCCGTCGAACACTTTCGTAGTTACATCGGTGGACAGAAAGTGATCATTGAAACGTGTCATCAGCCTGTCACCTTCCTAAACAGCCAGCGACTGCGCGAAGGAAGAGTGTCAAACAGCCGCATTGCGACGTGGATGATGGTGCTCCAAGGATACAACATTGAGGTCAAGTATGGTCAGAACACCAAGCTAGCACTAGGACAAGGGCTAGCAGGCTGCCAGCACTGTGACTCTGACTCCGTCAGGGGCCCCCTGGACACACCTGCTGCAGTCTACCCAACCGCATCCAATCATCGCTACTTTGATGAGAATGTTTGCCAAGGGCTTCCGAAGGTTTACACTGACGGATGCGCCTACCTTCACGAAGGCCAGCTCCGTGCTGGGGTTGGAGTCGTTTGGGTGGACTGTGACACCAAGCAACCAAATCACTACCGGTTGGGCCAAAAGTCTAGTCAGTACGCCGAAATTGCTGCAGTGTTGATAACCCTCCAGCAGGCGGCAGCCTTGGACATCACTCAGATCGTCCTTTGCTCTGATTCAAACTACGCTAGACACAGTTTCATCTCTCACTTCCCCATGTGGAAGGAGAATCACATGAAAAACGCCAGGAACAGAGACGTGAAACACTCGGAGTTATTCCTAGCGTGTGATCTGCTCACCACTGAGAAAGGCATAATGGTCTACTGGAAAAAGGTCAAAGGTCACTCCAGGACCATAGGTCCAGAGAAAGATGGTAATGACGAAGCTGACCGCCTTGCTATGCTCGGTGCTGACCAGGGAACCTGCTGGGAATTCAAAGACGAGTGGCTTCCACCCAAGGCCGTTCACGAGGTCTGCGCGATTACTCGTCGCCATGCTAAACAGGCAGACGAACCTCAGAACGTTGGGGTACCCGTGTTTCTAGGCAGACAACCACATGATGCGGACCTAGTCACCATGCAGGAACAAGATCCTGACCTGAAGCTCATCCGCGAGCTTCTCCAAAAGGGCCCGATGTCTAATCAACCGTCACCACCTACTGGCGCAAGCCGAGATTTGGTAACCCTGCATCGTCAACTCGCGCATCTGAAACTACAAAACGATTTGTTAGTTTACATACGTGACGATCACAGCCCGCCGCGCTGGGTTGTTCCACTCGACCACAGGGGAGTGATGCTTGCCTACGCCCACGACACTCCGGTTGGAGGTCACCGCGGAACAAAAGCTACCCTCGCGTCACTGACAGAAGTAGCATATTGGCCATCGATGTCCAAGGATGTACACAGCTATGTCCAAGGCTGCCTCATCTGTGCCCAGTTTCAACCCTCCCAGCCGCTTGCTAGAGCACCACTGCAACGCAGGGGAATAACCTTCCCTTGGTCCCACCTGCAGATCGACTGGGTTGGACCGGTTCCCAAATCGGCAAGAGGAAACAAATATATGCTAACTGTAACTTGCAGTTTCACAAAGTGGGTTGAGTGCCTTCCAGCGCCAAACGATACAGCCGTCACAACCGCTGTACTGCTGATTAACCACGTTTTCAGTCGATGGGGACTTCCACTCTGCATTGACTCTGACCGGGGAACTCATTTCACATCCAGTGTAATGACGTCCCTGTTTGAACTTCTGGGAGTGGAAGTGAGATTCCACCTCCCCTATCACCCACAGTCATCCGGACAGGTCGAACGGATGAACCGCACGGTCGTCTCTATGCTCAAAAAGTACGTCTGCTCCACTGGGAAGGACTGGGACGTCAAGCTCCCTCTGGTCCTGATGGCCATACGGTCCACTCCACAGCGATCCACGGGGGTTACGCCCTTTGAGATGATGACCGGCAGACTGATGACTCTACCAATGCACCTCCTGTATCACCCAGAGGATGTCAGTGTTGCCACTGCCTATACCGCTCATCAGTATGTGGCAGACTTGAAAACACACCTCAGAGCTACGTTCGCGCACGCTCAGAAGAAACTGGAGACCAACGTAGAAGGCGCTAAAGCCTACTACGACCAAAAGACAACCAGCCGCGAATACGAGGTGGGTGACAAAGTATTCTACTTTCGGTTCGCCCAACCGGCACGCAAACCTAAGAAGTTCCTGCCCTGCTGGTCAGGACCATTTGAGATCGTGGCAAAACTCTCTCCAGTTGCATACAGGTTACGCATCACCAAAGCGAGACAGGAGCCTGTCTACAAATGGGTGCATGCAAACCAAATCAAACCCTACGTCAAACCATCCCCGCGGGTACAGAGACCAGACTCCCCGCAGGAGGTAGACGTAGTCTCGACATAGTTCTATGCATGGAAATGGAAAAGGGGGGAAAGTGCACGTTTAACCCACTAACATGTACTAACCGACAAAGAACCAAGCCCCCCCCCCCCCCCCCCCCCCCGCCGTCATTTTCACTAACCAAGAGAAACTCCTCCTAGAACGCTAACAGGAAGTACTTACTAAAACCTTACAGGGCACTCTTGTAACTGTCAACCTACATTCTGCTCTGATTAATGAATCTCTACGTGCAATCAAGACTTTGTCTGAAACCATACATCAGGATATTGTGTACACATGAGTGGTGAGAGATTTGATGTAGGACCTGCTCAGGGAAGTAAGTTCCACGCTGGACAGCTTGGTTGAAAGTCGTATTTCCCCGTACTTGGTACCACTGGACCTGCTCAAAGATAGCTTGACAGCTGCTACCCCTCTACTGTGCACCTTTCACAAATCCACCTAGCGTACAGCCTAAGTAGTGCAATGCCCATTCACGTTGGAAAAAAAAATTAGAACTCGGTTTCCTGTTAAACGTTCCCATAATTGTGACACCTCACATCTATAGGTTTAAGTCGATGCTGAACATTGGTATTTGAAAGGACGGTAGGCATTTCCACTTTGAACTAGAAACCTGACACTCCATCACCTCAACCTCGAACAGCATGACTCAGAGATTGAGATCATGGACGCTTTCCGGGGTTGTAACTTTGCCTTCGATTTAGAAATTGACCAACAATTACTGATTGAAGGAACCAAATTTGCTACGTTCACACAACACCCGCGTGAACTTACTTTGACGCCCAAGACGCTACATTGACACAGATTATACGACTTCAATCTGCACATTGGTCGCCCTGGGGATGGAATGGCCCATCACGGCCGTGATAGCTTATTCCGCCTACAGGCGTGTTAATAAACTCCAAGATAAGATGCACTTGCTCACCTACGGTGTGCCTCGTAACCGCGTTCGGGGAGACTCCAAGCGTGAATGTACCACACCTGTCTAAAGGGGGTGAGCAACATTTTCTTTGTTATTCTGTAAACCTAAGAGTAGTTCTCAATTTAGTCTACCTCACATATTTATCTGAGTGTTGCAGTATGTCACATTCTTTATTTTGAATACACACTGACTGTATGACCTAAGAATGTATTTTATGAGACCTCAAGGTTGCTATGAATTTTCTTGGATGTTATATGTTTTTTTTTTGGGTTTTCTGTATTTTTGTTTCTTACTTGGTCACATATTAACTAGTGGTTATGTGCCGGCCCAGCTCAGTCTGTCAATGACTCTGTCTGACGCACCAGCACATTGTAGTACCTCTTAGTTTTATGGTCCTTGTTTTAGCCCAAAGACTGTCCTGATCCACCCTTTGGACCAAAAAGGGGGGAATCTTGGGACCACATAGGTCAATGCGCGTTTGCGAACTATGGACCTCGTACATCACCGCGTGCTCCATAAACTGAACTGTATGGCCGGCGGTGAGATGCCTTTGTGTCCACTCGTGGAGTTAACCGCCCACCGACCTTCCTCCTTCTACACTACTACCTCTCGCATGGACGACATCATCATTGCGTACCACTTGCGTGAGTGGCTTCTTCTCGTTATGCGCGTTGGGGACTATCCCGTTTCCTATCCTCTTTGTGCCTGACCAGGATCAAAGACCAAAGGCGCCAGGATCCAAGACAAAGACCAAAGACAAAGGCGTCCAAGGAGACCAACGTCCTAAGGGACAAACCCACCTGTGCTTCCGACAATCAAGTCGACCTACGTTCATGAGGAACAAACCCATCTGTGCTTCCGACGATCGAGCTTTGGGCGCGATCCCCGAAACCAAAAGGGGGAATGTTGAGGGTCTGACCTCATGAGGAAATTACTATGCAGTGATTTTCTCCAAAATGACTGTGCTTAAATTGCTCTGAAAAGCAAATAATCACATCAGCGCCAAGAAACTTCATTTCCCATGATGCTTTGCACACGGAAGCATTGTGATGACGCCACCGCCTAGTACCAGAAACACGTTCTGCGCATGTGCGGGAAGCCGTGGAGCTTTTCCCGCGAACTAAGACCATAAATCTTCAGCAGAGACAAAGAAACCTCGTTCTTTTGCCCAGGATACCTGGCGGTAAGGACACGCTTGTCAACGCTCCGACAACTTGAACACGCGGAAGCTCTAAGTGCCAAGTTGAGCCACGGAACTGCTGGAAACTAAACTGCAAGCCCATCAGATCTGCTCGTTTCTGCTCCCCTCCAGCTGATGTTTGAGGACACAGAACTGCGGAGGAAAGCAACAACTCCATCAAGCACGCTGTAAGTTATAACTCAGCACAGAAAGAAACTTTGCTGTCTCTGTCCAGCCCGTGGAGAAACACTCGTGAACGCCAAACAACGGAGAAAGCATCAAACCGACGGATGACGCTGGAAACGGCGGAGAAACACGGAGAACCGTCAAATCAAAACAGTGAGGGACGCTTCACTGTTCTGGTGATCAGAAACTCATCTCTTTCTCTCATTCTTTCCTTCTCCCGTTTCCTCTATAGTCTCGAATAAGCAATAAACCGCGTCTATTGCTTAAAAAGTAGCTTCGTGCTTTCCTCTTTCGTCCCAAACACGTCAGTCGGGTCATTTTGAAAGAATAAACTGCTTATTGATCATTGTTTGGTATCTTTAAATGTTTTCTGCTTGGCCACGTGGTTAAACTAAAAGATATTATTCGTGATTAATCTTTTGTGTTGTTTCATGATCTTTTGAAATGTTTTGAGTGATTTAAGGTTAAGTTACTACTGATTCTAAGTGCTTTGGAAGTTAAAGTGCAAGTTGCCACCCACACTTTAGCCAGACAAAGGGGTCAGCCATCTTGTATTCAAGACTCCATTTTGAATCCATACACACACACACACACACACACACACACACTACTCCTTTGTGAGAACAAAGGACCCCATTCATACATCCTCCATCACATGCAAACACATCCATCTTCAATCATATCACATGGTTATTATTCATCTATTCCACTGTTTATTCATTTGACAAATTGTTAATTAAATGTTATAAAATTCAGATTTTTGTGTCCAGTAGCTTTGTTGTGTCGAAGAGAAGTCTCTGCTCCAAGGATTCTACGAACTTCAAGAAAGACTGATAAGAGTTTTGGATTCAATTTTTCCCCGGTAAAAGGGGAATGGTGCCCCGTATATCTAAGAATATCTTAATTAATTAATAAATCAGTAAATATTCCCATATTTACAGAATTTATTGAAGAATCCAAAAGTAAGTTGAAGCTTACTAATTGTTCGCTCCTAATAACCCCAACAGGGCGCGTCTTGCTTGGGCCTCTCTCCTGGAGGCGCTCAGTCAGACCCATTGTTGACATGTGGCAAGACGCTCCTCGGGGCGCGTCTTGCTTGGGCTTCTCTCCTGGAGGCCCTCAGTCAGACCCATTGTTGACATGTGGCAAGACGCTCCTCGGGGCGCTTCTTGCTTGGGCCTCTCTCCTGGAGGCGCTCAGTCAGGCCCAGTGTTGACATGTGGCAAGACTCTCCTCGGGGCGCTTCTTGCTTGGGCCTCTCTCCTGGAGGCGCTCAGTCAGACCCAGTGTTGACATGTGGCAAGACGCTCCTCGGGGCACGTCTTGCTTGGGCCTCTCTCCTGGAAGCGCTCAGTCAGACCCAGTGATGAGATGTGGCAAGACGCTCCTCGGGGCGCGTCTTACTTGGGCCTCTCTCCTGGAGGCGCTCAGTCAGACCCAGTGTTGACATGTGGCAAGACGCTCCTCGGGGCGCGTCTTGCTTGGGCCTCTCTCCTGGAGGCTCTCAGTCAGACCCAGTGGTGACATGTGGCAAGACGCTCCTCGGGGCGCGTCTTGCTTGGCTCTCTCTCCTGGAGGCGCTCAGTCAGACCGAGTGCTGACATGTGGCAAGACGCTCCTCGGGGCGCGTCTTGCTTGGGCCTCTCTCCTGGAGGCGCTCAGTCAGACCCAGTGGTGACATATGGCAAGATGCTCCTCGGGGCGCGTATTGCTTGGGCCTCTCTCCTGGAGGCCCTCTGTCAGACCCAGTGTTGACATGTGGCAAGACACTCCTCGGGGCGCGTCTTGCTTGGGCTTCTCTCATGGAGGCCCTCAGTCAGACCCAGTGTTGACAAGTGTCAAGACACTCCTCGGGGCGCGTCTTGCTTGGGCCTCTCTCCTGGAGGCGCTCAGTCAGACCCATTGTTGACATGTGGCAAGACGCTCCTCGGGGCGCGTCTTGCTTGGGCCTCTCTCCTGGAGGCGCTCAGTCAGACCCAGTGGTGACATGTGGCAAGACGCTCCTCGGTGCACGTATTGCTTGGGCCTCTCTCCTGGAGGCCCTCTGTCAGACCCAGTGTTGACATGTGGCAAGACGCTCCTCGGGGCGCATCTTGCTTGGGCTTCTCTCATTGAGGCCCTCAGTCAGACCCAGTGTTGACATGTGTCAAGACGCTCCTCGGGGCGTGTCTTGCTTGGGCCTCTCTCCTGGAGGCACTCAGTCAGACCCAGTGTTGACATGTGGCAAGACACTCCTCGGGGCGCGTCTTGCTTGGGCCTCTCTCCTGGAGGTCCTCTGTCAGACCCAGTGTTGACATGTGGCAAGATGCTCCTCGGGGCGCGTCTCACTTGGGCCTCTCTCCTGGAGGCCCTCTGTCAGACCCAGTGTTGACATGTGGCATGCCGCTCCTAGGGGCGCGTCTTGCTTGGCTCTCTCTCCTGGAGGCGCTCAGTCAGACCGAGTGCTGACATGTGGCAAGACGCTCCTCGGGGCGCGTATTGCTTGGGCCTCTCACCTGGAGGCCCTCTGTCAGACCCAGTGTTAACATGTAACAAGACACTCCTCGGGGCGCGTCTTGCTTGGGCTTCTCTCATGGAGGCCCTCAGTCAGACCCAGTGTTGACAAGTGTCAAGACACTCCTCGGGGCGCGTCTTGCTTGGGCCTCTCTCCTGGAGGCGCTCAGTCAGACCCATTGTTGACATGTGGCAAGACGCTCCTCGGGGCGCGTCTTGCTTGGGCTTCTCTCCTGGAGGCCCTCAGTCAGACTCATTGTTGACATGTGGCAAGACGCTCCTCGGGGCGCTTCTTGCTTGGGCCTCTCTCCTGGAGGTGCTCAGTCAGGCCCAGTGTTGACATGTGGCAAGACTCTCCTCGGGGCGCTTCTTGCTTGGGCCTCTCTCCTGGAGGCGCTCAGTCAGACCCAGTGTTGACATGTGGCAAGACGCTCCTCGGGGCACGTCTTGCTTGGGCCTCTCTCCTGGAAGCGCTCAGTCAGACCCAGTGTTGACATGTGGCAAGACGCTCCTCGGGGCGCGTCTTACTTGGGCCTCTCTCCTGGAGGCGCTCAGTCAGACCGAGTGCTGACATGTGGCAAGACGCTCCTCGGGGCGCATCTTGCTTGGGACTCTCTCCTGGAGGCGCTCAGTCAGACCCAGTGGTGACATATGGCAAGACGCTCCTCGGGGCGCGTATTGCTTGGGCCTCTCTCCTGGAGGCCCTCTGTCAGACCCAGTGTTGACATGTGGCAAGACACTCCTCGGGGCGCGTATTGCTTGGGCTTCTCTCATGGAGGCCCTCAGTCAGACCCAGTGTTGACAAGTGTCAAGACACTCCTCGGGGCGCGTCTTGCTTGGGCCTCTCTCCTGGAGGCGCTCAGTCAGACCCATTGTTGACATGTGTCAAGACGCTCCTCGGGGCGCGTTTTGCTTGGGCCTCTCTCCTGGAGGCGCTCAGTCAGACCCATTGTTGACATGTGGCAAGACTCTCCTCGGGGCGCGTCTTGCTTGGGCTTCTCTCCTGGAGGCCCTCTGTCAGACCCAGTGTTGACATGTGGCAAGACGCTCCAAGGGGCGCGTCTTGCTTGGGCCTCTCTCCTGGAGGCCCTCTGTCAGACCCAGTGTTGACATGTGGCAAGACGCTCCTCGGGGCGCGTCTTGCTTGGGCCTCTCTCCTGGAGGCGCTCAGTTAGACCCAGTGGTGACGTATGGCAAGACGCTCCTCGGGGCGCGTATTTCTTGGGCCTCTCTCCTGGAGGCCCTCTGTCAGACCCAGTGTTGACATGTAACAAGACACTCCTCGGGGCGCGTCTTGCTTGGGCTTCTCTCCTGGAGGCGCTCAGTCAGACCCAGTGTTGACATGTGGCAAGACGCTCCTCGGGGCGCGTCTTACTTGGGCCTCTCTCCTGGAGGCGCTCAGTCAGACCCAGTGTTGACATGTGGCAAGACACTCCTCGGTGCGCGTCTTGCTTGGGCCTCTCTCCTGGAGGCCCTCTGTCAGACCCAGTGTTGACATGTGGCAAGACGCTCCTAGGGGCGCGTCTTGCTTGGCTCTCTCTCGTGGAGGCGCTTAATCAGACCGAGTGCTGACATGTGGCAAGACGCTCCTCGGGGCGCGTCTTGCTTGGGCCTCTCTCCTGGAGGCGCTCAGTCAGACCCAGTGGTGACGTATGGCAAGACGCTCCTCGGGGCGCGTATTGCTTGGGCCTCTCTCCTGGAGGCCCTCTGTCAGACCCAGTGTTGACATGTAACAAGACACTCCTCGGGGCGCGTCTTGCTTGGGCTTCTCTCATGGAGGCCCTCAGTCAGACCCAGTGTTGACAAGTGTCAAGACACTCCTCGGGGCGCGTCTTGCTTGGGCCTCTCTCCTGGAGGCGCTCAGTCAGACCCATTGTTGACATGTGGCAAGACGCTCCTCGGGGCGCGTCTTGCTTGGGCTTCTCTCCTGGAGGCCATCAGTCAGACCCATTGTTGACATGTGGCAAGACACTCCTCGGGGCGCTTCTTGCTTGGGCCTCTCTCCTGGAGGCCCTCTGTCAGACCCAGTGTTGACATGTGGCAAGACGCTCCAAGGGGCGCATCTTGCTTGGGCCTCTCTCCTGGAGGCGCTCAGTCAGACCGAGTGCTGACATGTGGCAAGACGCTCCTCGGTGCGCGTCTTGCTTGGGCCTCTCTCCTGGAGGTGCTCAGTCAGACCCAGTGTTGACATGTGGCAAGACGCTCCTCGGGGCGTGTCTTACTTGGGCCTCTCTCCTGGAGGCGCTCAGTCAGACCCAGTGTTGACATGTGGCAAGACACTCCTCGGGGCGCGTCTTGCTTGGGCCTCTCTCCTGGAGGCACTCTGTCAGACCCAGTGTTGACATGTGGCAAGACGCTCCTAGGGGCGCGTCTTGCTTGGCTCTCTCTCCTGGAGGCGCTCAGTCAGACCGAGTGCTGACATGTGGCAAGACGCTCCTCGGGGCGCGTCTTGCTTGGGCCTCTCTCCTGGAGGCGCTCAGTCAGACCCAGTGGTGACGTAATGCAAGACGCTCCTCGGGGCGCGTATTGCTTGGGCCTCTCTCCTGGAGGCCCTCTGTCAGACCCAGTGTTGACATGTAACAAGACACTCCTCGGGGCGCGTCTTGCTTGGGCTTCTCTCATGGAGGCCCTCAGTCAGACCCAGTGTTGACAAGTGTCAAGACACTCCTCGGGGCGCGTCTTGCTTGGGCCTCTCTCCTGGAGGCGCTCAGTCAGACCCATTGTTGACATGTGGCAAGACGCTCCTCGGGGCGCGTCTTGCTTGGGCTTCTCTCCTGGAGGCCCTCAGTCAGACCCATTGTTGACATGTGGCAAGACGCTCCTCGGGGCGCTTCTTGCTTGGGCCTCTCTCCTGGAGGCGCTCAGTCAGACCCAGTGTTGACATGTTGCAAGACTCTCCTCGGGGCGCTTCTTGCTTGGGCCTCTCTCCTGGAGGCGCTCAGTCAGACCCAGTGTTGACATGTGGCAAGACGCTCCTTGGGGCACGTCTTGCTTGGGCCTCTCTCCTGGAGGCGCTCAGTCAGACCCAGTGTTGACATGTGGCAAGACGCTCCTCGGGGCGCGTCTTACTTGGGCCTCTCTCCTGGAGGCGCTCAGTCAGACCCAGTGTTGACATGTGGCAAAACGCTCCTCGGGGCGCGTCTTGCTTGGGCCTCTCTCCTGGAGGCTCTCAGTCAGACCCAGTGTTGACATGTGGCAAGACACTCCTCGGGGCGCGTCTTGCTTGGGCCTCTCTCCTGGAGGCGCTCAGTCAGACCCAGTGTTGACATGTGGCAAGACGCTCCTCGGGGCACGTCTTGCTTGGGCCTCTCTCCTGGAGGCGCTCAGTCAGACCCAGTGTTGACATGTGGCAAGACGCTCCTCGGGGCGCGTCTTGCTTGGGCCTCTCTCCTGGAGGCGCTCAGTCAGACCCAGTGGTGACATGTGGCAAGACGCTCCTCTGGGCGCGTCTTACTTGGGCCTCTCTCCTGGAGGCGCTCAGTCAGACCCAGTGTTGACATGTGGCAAGACACTCCTCGTGGCGCGTCTTGCTTGGGCCTCTCTCCTGGAGGCCCTCTGTCAGACCCAGTGTTGACATGTGGCAAGACGCTCCTCGGGGCGCGTCTTGCTTCGTCCTCTCTCATGGAGGCCCTCAGTCAGACCCAGTGTTGACAAGTGTCAAGACGCTCCTCGGGGCGCGTCTTGCTTGGGCCTCTCTCCTGGAGGCGCTCAGTCAGACCCATTGTTGACATGTGGCAAGACGCTCCTCGGGGCGCGTCTTGCTTGGGCTTCTCTCCTGGAGGCCCTCAGTCAGACCCATTGTTGACATGTGGCAAGACGCTCCTCGGGGCGCTTCTTGCTTGGGCCTCTCTCCTGGAGGCGCTCAGTCAGACCCAGTGTTGACATGTGGCAAGACGCTCCTCGGGGCACGTCTTGCTTGGGCCTCTCTCCTGGAGCCGCTCAGTCAGATCCAGTGTTGACATGTGGCAAGACGCTCCTCGGGGCGCATCTTGCTTGGGCCTCTCTCCTGGAGGCCCTCTGTCAGACCCAGTGTTGACATGTGGCAAGACGCTCCAAGGGGCGCGTCTTGCTTGGGCCTCTCTCCTGGAGGCGCTCAGTCAGACCGAGTGCTGACATGTGGCAAGACGCTCCTCGGTGCGCGTCTTGCTTGGGCCTCTCTCCTGGAGGCGCTCAGTCAGACCCAGTGTTGACATGTGGCAAGACGCTCCTCGGGGCGCGTCTTAATTGGGCCTCTCTCCTGGAGGCGCTCAGTCAGACCCAGTGTTGACATGTGGCAAGACACTCCTCGGGGCGCGTCTTGCTTGGGACTCTCTCCTGGAGGCCCTCTGTCAGACCCAGTGTTGACATGTAACAAGACACTCCTCGGGGCGCTTCTTGCTTGGGCCTCTCTCCTGGAGGCCCTCTGTCAGACCCAGTGTTGACATGTGGCAAGACACTCCTCGGGGCGCGTCTTGCTTGGGCTTCTCTCATTGAGGCCCTCAGTCAGACCCAGTGTTGACATGTGTCAAGACGCTCCTCGGGGCGTGTCTTGCTTGGGCCTGTCTCCTGGAGGCACTCAGTCAGACCCAGTGTTGACATGTGGCAAGACGCTCCTCGGGGCACGTCTTGCTTGGGCCTCTCTCCTGGAGGCGCTCAGTCAGACCCAGTGTTGACATGTGGCAAGACGCTCCTCGGGGCGCGTCTTGCTTGGGCCTCTCTCCTGGAGGCGCTCAGTTAGACCCAGTGGTGACGTATGGCAAGACGCTCCTCGGGGCGCGCATTGCTTGGGCCTCTCTCCTGGAGGCCCTCTGTCAGACCCAGTGTTGACATGTAACAAGACACTCCTCGGGGCGCGTCTTGCTTGGGCTTCTCTCCTGGAGGCGCTCAGTCAGACCCAGTGTTGACATGTGGCAAGACGCTCGTCGGGGCGCATCTTACTTGGGCCTCTCTCCTGGAGGCGCTCAGTCAGACCCAGTGTTGACATGTTGCAAGACACTCCTCGGGGCGCGTCTTGCTTGGGCCTCACTCCTGGAGGCCCTCTGTCAGACCCAGTGTTGACATGTGGCAAGACGCTCCTAGGGGCGCGTCTTGCTTGGCTCTCTCTCCTGGAGGCGCTCAGTCAGACCGAGTGCTGACATGTGGCAAGACGCTCCTCGGGGCGCGTCTTGCTTGGGCCTCTCTCCTGGAGGCGCTCAGTCAGACCCAGTGTTGACATGTGGCAAGACGCTGCTCGGGGCGCTTCTTGCTTGGGCCTCTCGCCTGGAGGTGCTCAGTCAGACCCAGTGTTGACATGTGGCAAGACGCTCCTCGGGGCGCGTCTTGCTTGGGCCTCTCTCCTGGAGGCGCTCAGTCAAACCTCACTGTTGACATGTGGCAAGACGCTCCTCGGGGCGCGTCTTGCTTGGGCTTCTCTCCTGGAGGCCCTCAGTCAGACCCATTGTTGACATGTGGCAAGACGCTCCTCGGGGTGCGTCTTGCTTGGGCCTCTCTCCTGGAGGCGCTCAGTCAGACCGAGTAGTGACATGTGGCAAGGTGCTCCTCGGGGCGCGTCTTTCTTGGGCCTCTCTCCTGGAGGCGCTCAGTCAGACCGAGTGCTGACATGTGGCAAGACGCTCCTCGGGGCGCGTCTTGCTGGGGCTTCTGTCATGGAGGCACTCAGTCAGACCCAGTGTTGACATGTGGCAAGACACTCCTCGGGGCGCGTCTTGCTTGGGCCTCTCTCCTGGAGGCGCTCAGTCAGACCCAGTGGTGACATATGGCAAGACGCTCCTTCGGGGCGCGTGTTGCTTGGGCCTCTCTCCTGGAGGCCCTCTGTCAGACCCAGTGTTGACATGTGGCAAGACGCTCCACGGGGCGCGTCTTGCTTGGGCCTCTCTCCTGGAGGCGCTCAGTCAGACCCAGTGTTGACATGTGGCAAGACGCTCCTGGGGGCGTGTCTTGCCTGGGCCTCTCTCCTGGAGGCGCTCAGTCAGACCGAGTGCTGACATGTGGCAAGACGCTCCTCAGGGCGCGTCTTGCTTGGGCCTCTCTCCTGGAGGCGCTCAGTCAGACCCAGTGGTGACATATGGCAAGACACTCCTCGGGGCGCGTATTGCTTGGGCCTCTCTCCTGGAGGCCCTCTGTCAGACCCAGTGTTCACATGTGGCAAGACACTCCTCGTGGCGCGTCTTGCTTGGGCCTCTCTCCTGGAGGCCCTCTGTCAGACCCAGTGTTGACATGTGGCAAGACGCTCCTCGGGGCGCGTCTTGCTTGGGCCTTCATCCTGGATGCGCTCAGTCAGACCCAGTGGTGACATGTGGCAAGACACTCCTCGGGGCGCGTCTTGCGTGGGCCTCTCTCCTGGAGGCCCGCTGTCAGACGCAGTGTTGACATGTGGCAAGACGCTCCTAGGGGCGCATCTTGCTTGGGCCTCTCTCCTGGAGGCGCTCAGTCAGACCGAGTGCTGACATGTGGCAAGACGCTCCTCGGGGTCCGTCTTGCTTGGGCCTCTCTCCTGGAGGCGCTCAGTCAGACCCAGTGGTGACATATGGCAAGACGCTCCTCGGGGCGCGTCTTGGTTGGGCCTCTCTCCTGGAGGCGCTCAGTCAGACCCAGTGTTGACATGTGGCAAGACACTCCTCGGGGCGCGTCTTGCTTGGGCTTCTCTCATTGAGGCCCTCAGTCAGACCCAGTGTTGACATGTGTCAAGACGCTCCTCGGGGCGTGTCTTGCTTGGGCCTCTCTCCTGGAGGCACTCAGTCAGACCCAGTGTTGACATGTGGCAAGACACTCCTCGGGGCGCGTCTTGCTTGGGCCTCTCTCCTGGAGGCCCTCTGTCAGACCCAGTGTTGACATGTGGCAAGACGCTCCTCGGGGCGCGTCTTGCTTGGGCCTCTCTCATGGAGGCCCTCAGTCAGACCCAGTGTTGACAAGTGTCAAGACGCTCCTCGGGGCGCGTTTTGCTTGGGCCTCTCTCCTGGAGGCGCTCAGTCAGACCCATTGTTGACATGTGGCAAGACGCTCCTCGGGGCGCGTCTTGCTTGGGCTTCTCTCCTGGAGGCCCTCTGTCAGACCCAGTGTTGACATGTGGCAAGACGCTCCAAGGGGCGCGTCTTGCTTGGGCCTCTCTCCTGGAGGCCCTCTGTCAGACCCAGTGTTGACATGTGGCAAGACGCTCCTCGGGGCGCGTCTTGCTTGGGCCTCTCTCATGGAGGCCCTCGTTCAGACCCAGTGTTGACAAGTGTCAAGACGCTCCTCGGGGCGAGCCTTGCTTCGGCCTCTCTCCTGGAGGCGCTCAGTCAGACCCATTGTTGACATGTGGCAAGACGCTCCTCGGGGCGCGTCTTGCTTGGGCCTCTCTTATGGAGGCCCTCAGTCAGACCCAGTGTTGACATGTGGCAAGACGCTCCTCGGGGCACGTCTTGCTTGGGCCTCTCTCCTGGAGGCGCTCAGTCAGACCCAGTGTTGACATGTGGCAAGACGCTCCTCGGGGCGCGTCTTGCTTGGGCCTCTCTCCTGGAGGCGCTCAGTTAGACCCAGTGGTGACGTATGGCAAGACGCTCCTCGGGGCGCGCATTGCTTGGGCCTCTCTCCTGGAGGCCCTCTGTCAGACCCAGTGTTGACATGTAACAAGACACTCCTCGGGGCGCGTCTTGCTTGGGCTTCTCTCCTGGAGGCGCTCAGTCAGACCCAGTGTTGACATGTGGCAAGACGCTCGTCGGGGCGCGTCTTACTTGGGCCTCTCTCCTGGAGGCGCTCAGTCAGACCCAGTGTTGACATGTGGCAAGACACTCCTCGGGGCGCGTCTTGCTTGGGCCTCACTCCTGGAGGCCCTCTGTCAGACCCAGTGTTGACATGTGGCAAGACGCTCCTAGGGGCGCGTCTTGCTTGGCTCTCTCTCCTGGAGGCGCTCAGTCAGACCGAGTGCTGACATGTGGCAAGACGCTCCTCGGGGCGCGTCTTGCTTGGGCCTCTCTCCTGGAGGCGCTCAGTCAGACCCAGTGGTGACGTATGGCAAGACGCTCCTCGGGGCGCGTATTTCTTGGGCCTCTCTCCTGGAGGCCCTCTGTCAGACCCAGTGTTGACATGTAACAAGACACTCCTCGGGGCGCGTCTTGCTTGGGCTTCTCTCATGGAGGCCCTCAGTCAGACCCAGTGTTGACAAGTGTCAAGACACTCCTCGGGGCGCGTCTTGCTTGGGCCTCTCTCCTGGAGGCGCTCAGTCAGACCCATTGTTGACATGTGGCAAGACGCTCCTCGGGGCGCATCTTGCTTGGGCTTCTCTCCTGGAGGCCCTCAGTCAGACCCATTGTTGACATGTGGCAAGACGCTCCTCGGGGCGCTTCTTGCTTGGGCCTCTCTCCTGGAGGCCCTCTGTCAGACCCAGTGTTGACATGTGGCAAGACGCTCCTCGGGGCGCGTCTTGCTTGGGCCTCTCTCCTGGAGGCGCTCAGTCAGACCGAGTGCTGACATGTGGCAAGACGCTCCTCGGTGCGCGTCTTGCTTGGGCCTCTCTCCTGGAGGCGCTCAGTCAGACCCAGTGTTGACATGTGGCAAGACGCTCCTCGGGGCGCGTCTTACTTGGGCCTCTCTCCTGGAGGCGCTCAGTCAGACCCAGTGTTGACATGTGGCAAGACACTCCTCGGGGCGCGTCTTGCTTGGGCCTCTCTCCTGGAGGCCCTCTGTCAGACCCAGTGTTGATATGTGGCAAGACGCTCCTAGGGGCGCGTCTTGCTTGGCTCTCTCTCCTGGAGGCGCTCCGTCAGACCGAGTGCTGACATGTGGCAAGACGCTCCTCGGGGCCCGTCTTGCTTGGGCCTCTCTCCTGGAGGCGCTCAGTAAGACCCAGTGGTGACGTATGGCAAGACGCTCCTCGGGGCGCGTATTGCTTGGGCCTCTCTCCTGGAGGCCCTCTGTCAGACCCAGTGTTGACATGTAACAAGACACTCCTCGGGGCGCGTCTTGCTTGGGCTTCTCTAATGGAGGCCCTCAGTCAGACCCAGTGTTGACAAGTGTCAAGACACTCCTCGGGGCGCGTCTTGCTTGGGCCTCTCTCCTGGAGGCGCTCAGTCAGACCCATTGTTGACATGTGGCAAGACGCTCCTCGGGGCGCGTCTTGCTTGGGCTTCTCTCCTGGAGGCCCTCAGTCAGACCCATTGTTGACATGTGGCAAGACGCTCCTCGGGGCGCTTCTTGCTTGGGCCTCTCTCCTGGAGGCGCTCAGTCAGACCCAGTGTTGACATGTGGCAAGACTCTCCTCGGGGCGCTTCTTGCTTGGGCCTCTCTCCTGGAGGCGCTCAGTCAGACCCAGTGTTGACAAGTGGCAAGACGCTCCTCGGGGCACGTCTTGCTTGGGCCTCTCTCCTGGAGGCGCTCAGTCAGACCCAGTGTTGACATGTGGCAAGACGCTCCTCGGGGCGCGTCTTACTTGGGCCTCTCTCCTGGAGGCGCTCAGTCAGACCCAGTGTTGACATGTGGCAAGACGCTCCTCGGGGCGCGTCTTGCTTGGGCCTCTCTCCTGGAGGCTCTCAGTCAGACCCAGTGGTGACATGTGGCAAGAGGCTCCTCGGGGCGCGTCTTGCTTGGGCCTCTCTCCTGGAGGCGCTCAGTCAGACCCAGTGTTGACATGTTTTAAGACACTCCTCGGGGCGCGTCTTGCTTGGGCCTCTCTCCTGGAGGCGCTCAGTCAGACCCAGTGTTGACATGTGGCAAGACGCTCCTCGGGGCACGTCTTGCTTGGGCCTCTCTCCTGGAGGCGCTCAGTCAGACCCAGTGTTGACATGTGGCAAGACGCTCCTCGGGGCGCGTCTTGATTGGGCTTCTCTCCTGGAGGCCCTCAGTCAGACCCAGTGTTGACATGTGGCAAGACGCTCCTCGGGGCGCGTCTTGATTGGGGACTCTCTCCTGGAGGCGCTCAGTCAGACCCAGTGTTGACATGTGGCAAGACGCTCCTCGGGGCGCTTCTTGCTTGGGCCTCTCGCCTGGAGGTGCTCAGTCAGACCCAGTGTTGACATGTGGCAAGACGCTCCTCGGGGCGCGTCTTGCTTGGGCCTCTCTCCTGGAGGCGCTCAGTCAAACCTCACTGTTGACATGTGGCAAGACGCTCCTCGGGGCGCGTCTTGCTTGGGCTTCTCTCCTGGAGGCCCTCAGTCAGACCCATTGTTGACATGTGGCAAGACGCTCCTCGGGGTGCGTCTTGCTTGGGCCTCTCTCCTGGAGGCGCTCAGTCAGACCGAGTAGTGACATGTGGCAAGGTGCTCCTCGGGGCGCGTCTTTCTTGGGCCTCTCTCCTGGAGGCGCTCAGTCAGACCGAGTGCTGACATGTGGCAAGACGCTCCTCGGGGCGCGTCTTGCTGGGGCTTCTGTCATGGAGGCACTCAGTCAGACCCAGTGTTGACATGTGGCAAGACACTCCTCGGGGCGCGTCTTGCTTGGGCCTCTCTCCTGGAGGCGCTCAGTCAGACCCAGTGGTGACATATGGCAAGACGCTCCTTCGGGGCGCGTGTTGCTTGGGCCTCTCTCCTGGAGGCCCTCTGTCAGACCCAGTGTTGACATGTGGCAAGACGCTCCACGGGGCGCGTCTTGCTTGGGCCTCTCTCCTGGAGGCGCTCAGTCAGACCCAGTGTTGACATGTGGCAAGACGCTCCTGGGGGCGTGTCTTGCCTGGGCCTCTCTCCTGGAGGCGCTCAGTCAGACCGAGTGCTGACATGTGGCAAGACGCTCCTCAGGGCGCGTCTTGCTTGGGCCTCTCTCCTGGAGGCGCTCAGTCAGACCCAGTGGTGACATATGGCAAGACACTCCTCGGGGCGCGTATTGCTTGGGCCTCTCTCCTGGAGGCCCTCTGTCAGACCCAGTGTTCACATGTGGCAAGACACTCCTCGTGGCGCGTCTTGCTTGGGCCTCTCTCCTGGAGGCCCTCTGTCAGACCCAGTGTTGACATGTGGCAAGACGCTCCTCGGGGCGCGTCTTGCTTGGGCCTTCATCCTGGATGCGCTCAGTCAGACCCAGTGGTGACATGTGGCAAGACACTCCTCGGGGCGCGTCTTGCGTGGGCCTCTCTCCTGGAGGCCCGCTGTCAGACGCAGTGTTGACATGTGGCAAGACGCTCCTAGGGGCGCATCTTGCTTGGGCCTCTCTCCTGGAGGCGCTCAGTCAGACCGAGTGCTGACATGTGGCAAGACGCTCCTCGGGGTCCGTCTTGCTTGGGCCTCTCTCCTGGAGGCGCTCAGTCAGACCCAGTGGTGACATATGGCAAGACGCTCCTCGGGGCGCGTCTTGGTTGGGCCTCTCTCCTGGAGGCGCTCAGTCAGACCCAGTGTTGACATGTGGCAAGACACTCCTCGGGGCGCGTCTTGCTTGGGCTTCTCTCATTGAGGCCCTCAGTCAGACCCAGTGTTGACATGTGTCAAGACGCTCCTCGGGGCGTGTCTTGCTTGGGCCTCTCTCCTGGAGGCACTCAGTCAGACCCAGTGTTGACATGTGGCAAGACACTCCTCGGGGCGCGTCTTGCTTGGGCCTCTCTCATGGAGGCCCTCAGTCAGACCCAGTGTTGACAAGTGTCAAGACGCTCCTCGGGGCGCGTTTTGCTTGGGCCTCTCTCCTGGAGGCGCTCAGTCAGACCCATTGTTGACATGTGGCAAGACGCTCCTCGTTGCGCGTCTTGCTTGGGCTTCTCTCCTGGAGGCCCTCTGTCAGACCCAGTGTTGACATGTGGCAAGACGCTCCAAGGGGCGCGTCTTGCTTGGGCCTCTCTCCTGGAGGCCCTCTGTCAGACCCAGTGTTGACATGTGGCAAGACGCTCCTCGGGGCGCGTCTTGCTTGGGCCTCTCTCATGGAGGCCCTCGTTCAGACCCAGTGTTGACAAGTGTCAAGACGCTCCTCGGGGCGAGCCTTGCTTCGGCCTCTCTCCTGGAGGCGCTCAGTCAGACCCATTGTTGACATGTGGCAAGACGCTCCTCGGGGCGCGTCTTGCTTGGGCCTCTCTTATGGAGGCCCTCAGTCAGACCCAGTGTTGACATGTGGCAAGACGCTCCTCGGGGCACGTCTTGCTTGGGCCTCTCTCCTGGAGGCGCTCAGTCAGACCCAGTGTTGACATGTGGCAAGACGCTCCTCGGGGCGCGTCTTGCTTGGGCCTCTCTCCTGGAGGCGCTCAGTTAGACCCAGTGGTGACGTATGGCAAGACGCTCCTCGGGGCGCGCATTGCTTGGGCCTCTCTCCTGGAGGCCCTCTGTCAGACCCAGTGTTGACATGTAACAAGACACTCCTCGGGGCGCGTCTTGCTTGGGCTTCTCTCCTGGAGGCGCTCAGTCAGACCCAGTGTTGACATGTGGCAAGACGCTCGTCGGGGCGCGTCTTACTTGGGCCTCTCTCCTGGAGGCGCTCAGTCAGACCCAGTGTTGACATGTGGCAAGACACTCCTCGGGGCGCGTCTTGCTTGGGCCTCACTCCTGGAGGCCCTCTGTCAGACCCAGTGTTGACATGTGGCAAGACGCGCCTAGGGGCGCGTCTTGCTTGGCTCTCTCTCCTGGAGGCGCTCAGTCAGACCGAGTGCTGACATGTGGCAAGACGCTCCTCGGGGCGCGTCTTGCTTGGGCCTCTCTCCTGGAGGCGCTCAGTCAGACCCAGTGGTGACGTATGGCAAGACGCTCCTCGGGGCGCGTATTTCTTGGGCCTCTCTCCTGGAGGCCCTCTGTCAGACCCAGTGTTGACATGTAACAAGACACTCCTCGGGGCGCGTCTTGCTTGGGCTTCTCTCATGGAGGCCCTCAGTCAGACCCAGTGTTGACAAGTGTCAAGACACTCCTCGGGGCGCGTCTTGCTTGGGCCTCTCTCCTGGAGGCGCTCAGTCAGACCCATTGTTGACATGTGGCAAGACGCTCCTCGGGGCGCATCTTGCTTGGGCTTCTCTCCTGGAGGCCCTCAGTCAGACCCATTGTTGACATGTGGCAAGACGCTCCTCGGGGCGCTTCTTGCTTGGGCCTCTCTCCTGGAGGCCCTCTGTCAGACCCAGTGTTGACATGTGGCAAGACGCTCCTCGGGGCGCGTCTTGCTTGGGCCTCTCTCCTGGAGGCGCTCAGTCAGACCGAGTGCTGACATGTGGCAAGACGCTCCTCGGTGCGCGTCTTGCTTGGGCCTCTCTCCTGGAGGCGCTCAGTCAGACCCAGTGTTGACATGTGGCAAGACGCTCCTCGGGGCGCGTCTTACTTGGGCCTCTCTCCTGGAGGCGCTCAGTCAGACCCAGTGTTGACATGTGGCAAGACACTCCTCGGGGCGCGTCTTGCTTGGGCCTCTCTCCTGGAGGCCCTCTGTCAGACCCAGTGTTGACATGTGGCAAGACGCTCCTAGGGGCGCGTCTTGCTTGGCTCTCTCTCCTGGAGGCGCTCCGTCAGACCGAGTGCTGACATGTGGCAAGACGCTCCTCGGGGCCCGTCTTGCTTGGGCCTCTCTCCTGGAGGCGCTCAGTAAGACCCAGTGGTGATGTATGGCAAGACGCTCCTCGGGGCGCGTATTGCTTGGGCCTCTCTCCTGGAGGCCCTCTGTCAGACCCAGTGTTGACATGTAACAAGACACTCCTCGGGGCGCGTCTTGCTTGGGCTTCTCTAATGGAGGCCCTCAGTCAGACCCAGTGTTGACAAGTGTCAAGACACTCCTCGGGGCGCGTCTTGCTTGGGCCTCTCTCCTGGAGGCGCTCAGTCAGACCCATTGTTGACATGTGGCAAGACGCTCCTCGGGGCGCGTCTTGCTTGGGCTTCTCTCCTGGAGGCCCTCAGTCAGACCCATTGTTGACATGTGGCAAGACGCTCCTCGGGGCGCTTCTTGCTTGGGCCTCTCTCCTGGAGGCGCTCAGTCAGACCCAGTGTTGACATGTGGCAAGACTCTCCTCTGGGCGCTTCTTGCTTGGGCCTCTCTCCTGGAGGCGCTCAGTCAGACCCAGTGTTGACAAGTGGCAAGACGCTCCTCGGGGCACGTCTTGCTTGGGCCTCTCTCCTGGAGGCGCTCAGTCAGACCCAGTGTTGACATGTGGCAAGACGCTCCTCGGGGCGCGTCTTACTTGGGCCTCTCTCCTGGAGGCGCTCAGTCAGACCCAGTGTTGACATGTGGCAAGACGCTCCTCGGGGCGCGTCTTGCTTGGGCCTCTCTCCTGGAGGCTCTCAGTCAGACCCAGTGGTGACATGTGGCAAGAGGCTCCTCGGGGCGCGTCTTGCTTGGGCCTCTCTCCTGGAGGCGCTCAGTCAGACCCAGTGTTGACATGTTTTAAGACACTCCTCGGGGCGCGTCTTGCTTGGGCCTCTCTCCTGGAGGCGCTCAGTCAGACCCAGTGTTGACATGTGGCAAGACGCTCCTCGGGGCACGTCTTGCTTGGGCCTCTCTCCTGGAGGCGCTCAGTCAGACCCAGTGTTGACATGTGGCAAGACGCTCCTCGGGGCGCGTCTTGATTGGGCTTCTCTCCTGGAGGCCCTCAGTCAGACCCAGTGTTGACATGTGGCAAGACGCTCCTCGGGGCGCGTCTTGATTGGGGACTCTCTCCTGGAGGCGCTCAGTCAGACCCAGTGTTGACATGTGGCAAGACGCTCCTCGGGGCGCTTCTTGCTTGGGCCTCTCGCCTGGAGGTGCTCAGTCAGACCCAGTGTTGACATGTGGCAAGACGCTCCTCGGGGCGCGTCTTGCTTGGGCCTCTCTCCTGGAGGCGCTCAGTCAAACCTCACTGTTGACATGTGGCAAGACGCTCCTCGGGGCGCGTCTTGCTTGGGCTTCTCTCCTGGAGGCCCTCAGTCAGACCCATTGTTGACATGTGGCAAGACGCTCCTCGGGGTGCGTCTTGCTTGGGCCTCTCTCCTGGAGGCGCTCAGTCAGACCGAGTAGTGACATGTGGCAAGGTGCTCCTCGGGGCGCGTCTTTCTTGGGCCTCTCTCCTGGAGGCGCTCAGTCAGACCGAGTGCTGACATGTGGCAAGACGCTCCTCGGGGCGCGTCTTGCTGGGGCTTCTGTCATGGAGGCACTCAGTCAGACCCAGTGTTGACATGTGGCAAGACACTCCTCGGGGCGCGTCTTGCTTGGGCCTCTCTCCTGGAGGCGCTCAGTCAGACCCAGTGGTGACATATGGCAAGACGCTCCTTTGGGGCGCGTGTTGCTTGGGCCTCTCTCCTGGAGGCCCTCTGTCAGACCCAGTGTTGACATGTGGCAAGACGCTCCACGGGGCGCGTCTTGCTTGGGCCTCTCTCCTGGAGGCGCTCAGTCAGACCCAGTGTTGACATGTGGCAAGACGCTCCTGGGGGCGTGTCTTGCCTGGGCCTCTCTCCTGGAGGCGCTCAGTCAGACCGAGTGCTGACATGTGGCAAGACGCTCCTCAGGGCGCGTCTTGCTTGGGCCTCTCTCCTGGAGGCGCTCAGTCAGACCCAGTGGTGACATATGGCAAGACACTCCTCGGGGCGCGTATCGCTTGGGCCTCTCTGCTGGAGGCCCTCTGTCAGACCCAGTGTTCACATGTGGCAAGACACTCCTCGTGGCGCGTCTTGCTTGGGCCTCTCTCCTGGAGGCCCTCTGTCAGACCCAGTGTTGACATGTGGCAAGACGCTCCTAGGGGCGCATCTTGCTTGGGCCTCTCTCCTGGAGGCGCTCAGTCAGACCGAGTGCTGACATGTGGCAAGACGCTCCTCGGGGTCCGTCTTGCTTGGGCCTCTCTCCTGGAGGCGCTCAGTCAGACCCAGTGGTGACATATGGCAAGACGCTCCTCGGGGCGCGTCTTGGTTGGGCCTCTCTCCTGGAGGCGCTCAGTCAGACCCAGTGGTGACATGTGGCAAGACGCTCCTCGGGGCGCGTCTTACTTGGGCCTCTCTCCTGGAGGCGCTCAGTCAGACCCAGTGATGACATGTGGCAAGACGCTCCTCGGGGCACGTATTGCTTGGGCCTCTCTCCTGGAGGCCCTCTGTCAGACCCAGTGTACACATGTGGCAAGACGCTCCTCGGGGCGCGTCTTGCTTGGGCTTCTCTCATTGAGGCCCTCAGTCAGACCCAGTGTTGACATGTGTCAAGACGCTCCTCAGGGCGCGTCTTGCTTGGGCCTCTCTCATGGAGGCGCTCAGTCAGACCCAGTGTTGACATGTGGCAAGACACTCCTCGGGGCGCGTCTTGCTTGGGCCTCTCTCATGGAGGCCCTCAGTCAGACCCAGTGTTGACAAGTGTCAAGACGCTCCTCAGGGCGCCTCTTGCTTGGGCCTCTCTACTGGAGGCGCTCAGTCAGACCCATTGTTGACATGTGGCAAGACGCTCCTCGGGGCGCGTCTTGCTTGGGCTTCTCTCCTGGAGGCCCTCAGTCAGACCCATTGTTGACATGTGGCAAGACGCTCCTCGGGGCGCTTCTTGCTTGGGCCTCTCTCCTGGAGGCGCTCAGTCAGACCCAGTGTTGACATGTGGCAAGACGCCCTTGGGGCACGTCTTGCTTGGGCCTCTCTCCTGGAGGCGCTCAGTCAGACCCAGTGTTGACATGTGGCAAGACGCTCCTCGGGGCATATCTTGCTTGGGCCTCTCTCCTGGAGGCCATCTGTCAGACCCAGTGTTGACATGTGGCAAGACGCTCCAAGGGGCGCGTATTGCTTGGGCCTCTCTCCTGGAGGCCCTCTGTCAGACCCAGTGTTCACATGTGGCAAGACACTCCTCGGGGCGCGTCTTGCTTGGGCCTCTCTCCTGGAGGCCCTCTGTCAGACCCAGTGTTGCCATGTGGCAAGACGCTCCTCGGGGCGCGTCTTGCTTGGGCCTCTCTCCTGGAGGCGCTCAGTCAGACCCAGTGTTGACATGTGGCATGACGCTCCTCGGGGCTCGTCTTGCTTGGGCCTCTCTCCTGGAGGCGCTCAGTCAGACTCAGTGGTGACATGTGGCAAGACGCTCCTCGGGGCGCGTCTTGCTTGGGCCTCTCTCCTGGAGGCGCTCAGTCAGACCCAGTGGTGACATATGGCAAGACGCTCCTTCGGGGCGCGTGTTGCTTGGGCCTCTCTCCTGGAGGCCCTCTGTCAGACCCAGTGTTGACATGTGGCAAGACGCTCCTCGGGGCGCGTCTTGCTTGGGCCTCTCTCCTGGAGGCGCTCAGTCAGAGCCAGTGTTGACATGTGGCAAGACGCTCCTAGGGGCGCGTCTTGCTTGGGCCTCTCTCCTGGAGGCGCTCAGTCAGACCGAGTGCTGACATGTGGCAAGACGCTCCTCGGGGCGCGTCTTGCTTGGGCCTCTCTCCTGGAGGCGCTCAGTCAGACCCAGTGGTGACATGTGGCAAGATACTCCTCGGGGCGCGTCTTGCTTGGGCCTCTCTCCTGGAGGCCCTCTGTCAGACCCAGTGTTGACATGTGGCAAGATGCTCCTCGGGGCGCGTCTTGCTTGGGCCTCTCTCATGGAGGCCCTCGTTCAGACCCAGTGTTGACAAGTGTCAAGACGCTCCTCGGGGCGAGCCTTGCTTCGGCCTCTCTCCTGGAGGCGCTCAGTCAGACCCATTGTTGACATGTGGCAAGACGCGCCTCGGGGCGCGTCTTGCTTGGGCCTCTCTCCTGGAGGCGCTCAGTCAGACCCAGTGTTGACATGTGGCAAGACGCTCCTCGGGGCGCGTCTTGCTTGGGCCTCTCTCCTGGAGGCGCTCAGTTAGACCCAGTGGTGACGTATGGCAAGACGCTCCTCGGGGCGCGCATTGCTTGGGCCTCTCTCCTGGAGGCCCTCTGTCAGACCCAGTGTTGACATGTAACAAGACACTCCTCGGGGCGCGTCTTGCTTGGGCTTCTCTCCTGGAGGCGCTCAGTCAGACTCAGTGTTGACATGTGGCAAGACGCTCGTCGGGGCGCGTCTTACTTGGGCCTCTCTCCTGGAGGCGCTCAGGCAGACCCAGTGTTGACATGTGGCAAGACACTCCTCGGGGCGCGTCTTGCTTGGGCCTCACTCCTGGAGGCCCTCTGTCAGACCCAGTGTTGACATGTGGCAAGACGCTCCTAGGGGCGCGTCTTGCTTGGCTCTCTCTCCTGGAGGCGCTCAGTCAGACCGAGTGCTGACATGTGGCAAGACGCTCCTCGGGGCGCGTCTTGCTTGGGCCTCTCTCCTGGAGGCGCTCAGTCAGACCCAGTGGTGACGTATGGCAAGACGCTCCTCGGGGCGCGTATTGCTTGGGCCTCTCTCCTGGAGGCCCTCTGTCAGACCCAGTGTTGACATGTAACAAGACACTCCTCGGGGCGCGTCTTGCTTGGGCTTCTCTCATGGAGGCCCTCAGTCAGACCCAGTGTTGACAAGTGTCAAGACACTCCTCGGGGCGCGTCTTGCTTGGGCCTCTCTCCTGGAGGCGCTCAGTCAGACCCATTGTTGACATGTGGCAAGACGCTCCTCGGGGCGCATCTTGCTTGGGCTTCTCTCCTGGAGAACCTCAGTCAGACCCATTGTTGACATGTGGCAAGACGCTCCTCGGGGCGCTTCTTGCTTGGGCCTCTCTCCTGGAGGCCCTCTGTCAGACCCAGTGTTGACATGTGGCAAGACGCTCCAAGGGGCGCGTCTTGCTTGGGCCTCTCTCCTGGAGGCGCTCAGTCAGACCGAGTGCTGACATGTGGCAAGACGCTCCTCGGTGCGCGTCTTGCTTGGGCCTCTCTCCTGGAGGCGCTCAGTCAGACCCAGTGTTGACATGTGGCAAGACGCTCCTCGGGGCGCGTCTTACTTGGGCCTCTCTCCTGGAGGCGCTCAGTCAGACCCAGTGTTGAAATGTGGCAAGACACTCCTCGGGGCGCGTCTTGCTTGGGCCTCTCTCCTGGAGGCCCTCTGTCAGACCCAGTGTTGACATGTGGCAAGACGCTCCTAGGGGCGCGTCTTGCTTGGCTCTCTCTCCTGGAGGCGCTCCGTCAGACCGAGTGCTGACATGTGGCAAGACGCTCCTCGGGGCGCGTCTTGCTTGGGCCTCTCTCCTGGAGGCGCTCAGTCAGACCCAGTGGTGACGTATGGCAAGACGCTCCTCGGGGCGCGTATTGCTTGGGCCTCTCTCCTGGAGGCCCTCTGTCAGACCCAGTGTTGACATGTAACAAGACACTCCTCGGGGCGCGTCTTGCTTGGGCTTCTCTAATGGAGGCCCTCAGTCAGACCCAGTGTTGACAAGTGTCAAGACACTCCTCGGGGCGCGTCTTGCTTGGGCCTCTCTCCTGGAGGCGCTCAGTCAGACCCATTGTTGACATGTGGCAAGACGCTCCTCGGGGCACGTCTTGCTTGGGCTTCTCTCCTGGAGGCCCTCAGTCAGACCCATTGTTGACATGTGGCAAGACGCTCCTCGGGGCGCTTCTTGCTTGGGCCTCTCTCCTGGAGGCGCTCAGTCAGACCCAGTGTTGACATGTGGCAAGACTCTCCTCGGGGCGCTTCTTGCTTGGGCCTCTCTCCTGGAGGCGCTCAGTCAGACCCAGTGTTGACAAGTGGCAAGACGCTCCTCGGGGCACGTCTTGCTTGGGCCTCTCTCCTGGAGGCGCTCAGTCAGACCCAGTGTTGACATGTGGCAAGACGCTCCTCGGGGCGCGTCTTACTTGGGCCTCTCTCCTGGAGGCGCTCAGTCAGACCCAGTGTTGACATGTGGCAAGACGCTCCTCGGGGCGCGTCTTGCTTGGGCCTCTCTCCTGGAGGCTCTCAGTCAGACCCAGTGGTGACATGTGGCAAGACGCTCCTCGGGGCGCGTCTTGCTTGGGCCTCTCTCCTGGAGGCGCTCAGTCAGACCCAGTGTTGACATGTTTCAAGACACTCCTCGGGGTGCGTCTTGCTTGGGCCTCTCTCCTGGAGGCGCTCAGTCAGACCCAGTGTTGACATGTGGCAAGACGCTCCTCGGGGCACGTCTTGCTTGGGCCTCTCTCCTGGAGGCGCTCAGTCAGACCCAGTGTAGACATGTGGCAAGACGCTCCTCGGGGCGCGTCTTGATTGGGCTTCTCTCCTGGAGGCCCTCAGTCAGACCCAGTGTTGACATGTGGCAAGACGCTCCTCGGGGCGCGTCTTGATTGGGGACTCTCTCCTGGAGGCGCTCAGTCAGACCCAGTGTTGACATGTGGCAAGACGCTCCTCGGGGCGCTTCTTGCTTGGGCCTCTCGCCTGGAGGTGCTCAGTCAGACCCAGTGTTGACATGTGGCAAGATGCTCCTCGGGGCGCGTCTTGCTTGGGCCTCTCTCCTGGAGGCGCTCAGTCAAACCTCACTGTTGACATGTGGCAAGACGCTCCTCGGGGCGCGTCTTGCTTGGGCTTCTCTCCTGGAGGCCCTCAGTCAGACCCATTGTTGACATGTGGCAAGACGCTCCTCGGGGTGCGTCTTGCTTGGGCCTCTCTCCTGGAGGCGCTCAGTCAGACCGAGTAGTGACATGTGGCAAGGTGCTCCTCGGGGCGCGTCTTTCTTGGGCCTCTCTCCTGGAGGCGCTCAGTCAGACCGAGTGCTGACATGTGGCAAGACACTCCTCGGGGCGCGTCTTGCTGGGGCTTCTGTCATGGAGGCACTCAGTCAGACCCAGTGTTGACATGTGGCAAGACACTCCTCGGGGCGCGTCTTGCTTGGGCCTCTCTCCTGGAGGCACTCAGTCAGACCCAGTGGTGACATATGGCAAGACGCTCCTTCGGGGTGCGTGTTGCTTGGGCCTCTCTCCTGGAGGCCCTCTGTCAGACCCAGTGTTGACATGTGGCAAGACGCTCCACGGGGCGCGTCTTGCTTGGGCCTCTCTCCTGGAGGCGCTCAGTCAGACCCAGTGTTGACATGTGGCAAGACGCTCCTGGGGGCGTGTCTTGCCTGGGCCTCTCTCCTGGAGGCGCTCAGTCAGACCGAGTGCTGACATGTGGCAAGACGCTCCTCAGGGCGCGTCTTGCTTGGGCCTCTCTCCTGGAGGCGCTCAGTCAGACCCAGTGGTGACATATGGCAAGACACTCCTCGGGGCGCGTATCGCTTGGGCCTCTCTCCTGGAGGCCCTCTGTCAGACCCAGTGTTCACATGTGGCAAGACACTCCTCGTGGCGCGTCTTGCTTGGGCCTCTCTCCTGGAGGCCCTCTGTCAGACCCAGTGTTGACATGTGGCAAGACGCTCCTAGGGGCGCATCTTGCTTGGGCCTCTCTCCTGGAGGCGCTCAGTCAGACCGAGTGCTGACATGTGGCAAGACGCTCCTCGGGGTCCGTCTTGCTTGGGCCTCTCTCCTGGAGGCGCTCAGTCAGACCCAGTGGTGACATATGGCAAGACGCTCCTCGGGGCGCGTCTTGGTTGGGCCTCTCTCCTGGAGGCGCTCAGTCAGACCCAGTGGTGACATGTGGCAAGACGCTCCTCGGGGCGCGTCTTACTTGGGCCTCTCTCCTGGAGGCGCTCAGTCAGACCCAGTGATGACATGTGGCAAGACGCTCCTCGGGGCACGTATTGCTTGGGCCTCTCTCCTGGAGGCCCTCTGTCAGACCCAGTGTACACATGTGGCAAGACGCTCCTCGGGGCGCGTCTTGCTTGGGCTTCTCTCATTGAGGCCCTCAGTCAGACCCAGTGTTGACATGTGTCAAGACGCTCCTCGGGGCGCGTCTTGCTTGGGCCTCTCTCCTGGAGGCGCTCAGTCAGACCCAGTGTTGACATGTGGCAAGACACTCCTCGGGGCGCGTCTTGCTTGGGCCTCTCTCCTGGAGGCCCTCTGTCAGACCCAGTGTTGACATGTGGCAAGACGCTCCTCGGGGCGCGTCTTGCTTGGGCCTCTCTCATGGAGGCCCTCAGTCAGACCCAGTGTTGACAAGTGTCAAGACGCTCCTCAGGGCGCCTCTTGCTTGGGCCTCTCTCCTGGAGGCGCTCAGTCAGACCCATTGTTGACATGTGGCAAGACGCTCCTCGGGGCGCGTCTTGCTTGGGCTTCTCTCCTGGAGGCCCTCAGTCAGACCCATTGTTGACATGTGGCAAGACGCTCCTCGGGGCGCTTCTTGCTTGGGCCTCTCTCCTGGAGGCGCTCAGTCAGACCCAGTGTTGACATGTGGCAAGACGCCCTCGGGGCACGTCTTGCTTGGGCCTCTCTCCTGGAGGCGCTCAGTCAGACCCAGTGTTGACATGTGGCAAGACGCTCCTCGGGGCATATCTTGCTTGGGCCTCTCTCCTGGAGGCCCTCTGTCAGACCCAGTGTTGACATGTGGCAAGACGCTCCAAGGGGCGCGTATTGCTTGGGCCTCTCTCCTGGAGGCCCTCTGTCAGACCCAGTGTTCACATGTGGCAAGACACTCCTCGGGGCGCGTCTTGCTTGGGCCTCTCTCCTGGAGGCCCTCTGTCAGACCCAGTGTTGACATGTGGCAAGACGCTCCTCGGGGCGCGTCTTGCTTGGGCCTCTCTCCTGGAGGCGCTCAGTCAGACCCAGTGTTGACATGTGGCAAGACGCTCCTCGGGGCTCGTCTTGCTTGGGCCTCTCTCCTGGAGGCGCTCAGTCAGACTCAGTGGTGACATGTGGCAAGACGCTCCTCGGGGCGCGTCTTGCTTGGGCCTCTCTCCTGGAGGCGCTCAGTCAGACCCAGTGGTGACATATGGCAAGACGCTCCTTCGGGGCGCGTGTTGCTTGGGCCTCACTCCTGGAGGCCCTCTGTCAGACCCAGTGTTGACATGTGGCAAGACGCTCCTCGGGGCGCGTCTTGCTTGGGCCTCTCTCCTGGAGGCGCTCAGTCAGAGCCAGTGTTGACATGTGGCAAGACGCTCCTAGGGGCGCGTCTTGCTTGGGCCTCTCTCCTGGAGGCGCTCAGTCAGACCGAGTGCTGACATGTGGCAAGACGCTCCTCGGGGCGCGTCTTGCTTGGGCCTCTCTCCTGGAGGCGCTCAGTCAGACCCAGTGGTGACATGTGGCAAGATACTCCTCGGGGCGCGTCTTGCTTGGGCCTCTCTCCTGGAGGCCCTCTGTCAGACCCAGTGTTGACATGTGGCAAGACGCTCCTCGGGGCGCGTCTTGCTTGGGCCTCTCTCCTGGAGGCGCTCAGTCAGACCCAGTGGTGACATGTGGCAAGACACTCCTCGGGGCGCGTCTTGCTTGGGCCTCTCTCCTGGAGGCCCGCTATCAGACGCAGTGTTGACATGTGGCAAGACGCTCCTAGGGGCGCATCTTGCTTGGGCCTCTCTCCTGGAGGCGCTCAGTCAGACTGAGTGCTGACATGTGGCAAGACGCTCCTCGGAGTCCGTCTTGCTTGGGCCTCTCTCCTGGAGGCGCTCAGTCAGACCCAGTGGTGACATATGGCAAGACGCTCCTCGGGGCGCGTGTTGCTTGGGCCTCTCTCCTGGAGAACCTCTGTAAGACCCAGTGTTGACATGTGGCAAGACACTCCTCGGGGCGCGTCTTGCTTGGGCCTCTCTCTTGGAGGCGCTCAGTCAGACCCAGTGTTGACATGTGGCAAGACGCTCCTAGGGGTGCGTCTTGCTTGGGCCTCTCTCCTGGAGGCGCTCAGTCAGACCGAGTGCTGACATGTGGCAAGACGCTCCTCGGGGCGCGTCTTGCTTGGGCCTCTCTCCTGGAGGCGCTCAGTCAGACCCAGTGGTGACTTTTGGCAAGACGCTCCTCGGGGCGCGTATTGCTTGGGCCTCTCTCCTGGAGGCCCTCTGTCAGACCCAGTGTTGACATGTGGCAGGACACTCCTCGGGGCACGTCTTGCTTAGGCTTCTCTCATGGAGGCCCTCAGTCAGACCCAGTGTTGACAAGTGTCAAGACGCTCCTCGGGGCGCGTCTTGCTTGGGCCTCTCTCCTGGAGGCGCTCAGTCAGACCGAGTGCTGACATGTGGCAAGACGCTCCCCGGGGCGCGTCTTGCTTGGGCCTCTCTCCTGGAGGCGCTCAGTCAGACCCAGTGGTGACATATGGCAAGACGCTCCTCGGGGCGCGTATTGCTTGGGCCTCTCTCCTGGAGGCCCTCTGTCAGACCCAGTGTTGACATGTGGCAGGACACTCCTCGGGGCGCGTCTTGCTTGGTCTTCTCTCATGGAGGCCCTCAGTCAGACCCATTGTTGAAAAGTGTCAAGACGCTCCTCGGGGCGCGTCTTGCTTGGGCCTCTCTCCTGGAGGCGCTCAGTCAGACCCATTGGTGACATGTGGCAAGACGCTCCTTGGGGCGCGTCTTGCTTGGGCCTCTCTCCTGGAGGCTCTCAGTCAGACCGAGTGGTGACATGTGGCAAGACGCTCCTCGGGGCGCATCTTGCTTGTGCCTCTCTCCTGGAGGCGCTCAGTCACACCGAGTGCTGACATGTGGCAAGACGCTCCTCGGGGTGCGTCTTGCTTGGGCCTCTCTCCTGGAGGCCCTCTGTCAGACCCAGTGTTGACATGTGGCAAGACGCTCCTCGGGGCGCTTCTTGCTCTGGCCTCTCTCCTGGAGGCCCTCAATCAGACCCAGTGTTGACACGTGGCAAGACACTCCTCGGGGCGTGTCTTGCTTGGGCCTCTCTCCTGGAGGCGCTCAGTCAGACCCAGTGTTGACATGTGGCAAGACGCTCCTCGGGGCGCGTCTTGCTTGGGCTGCTCTCCTGGAGTCCCTCAGTCAGACCCATTGTTGACATGTGGCAAGTTGCTCCTCGGGGCGCGTCTTGCTTGGGCCTCTCTCCTGGAGGCACTCAGTCAGACCGAGTGCTGACATAAGGCAAGACGCTCCTCGGGGTGCGTCTTGCTGGGGACTCTCTCCTGGAGGCGCTCAGTCAGACCCAGTGTTGACATGTGGCAAGACGCTCCTCGGGGCGCTTCTTGCTTGGGCCTCTCGCCTGGAGGTGCTCAGTCAGACCCAGTGTTGACATGTGTCAAGACGCTCCTCGGGGCGCGTCTTGCTTGGGCCTCTCTCCTGGAGGCGCTCAGTCAGACCCAGTGTTGACATGTGGCAAGACGCTCCTCGGGGCGCGTCTTGCTGGGGCCTCTCTCCTGGAGGCGCTCAGTCAGACCCATAGTTGACATGTGGCAAGACGCTCCTCGGGGCGCGTCTTGCTTAAGCCTCTCTCCTGGAGGCGCTCAGTCAGACCCAGTGTTGACATGTGGCAAGACGCTCCTCGGGGCGCGTCTTGCTTGGGCCTCTCTCCTGGAGGCTCTCAGTCAGACCCAGTGGTGACATGTGGCAAGACGCTCCTCTGGGCGCGTATTGCTTGGGCCTCTCTACTGGAAGCCCTCAATCAGACCCAGTGTTGACATGTGGCAAGACGCGCCTCGGGGCGCGTCTTGGTTGGGCCTCTCTACTGGAAGCCCTCAATCAGACCCAGTGTTGACACGTTGCAAGATGCTCCTCGGGGCGCGTCTTGCTTGTGCCTCTCTCCTGGAGGCGCTCAGTCAGACCCAGTGTTGACATGTGGCAAGACGCTCCTCGGGGCTCGTCTTGCTTGGGCCTCTCTCCTGGAGGCGCTCAGTCAGACTCAGTGGTGACATGTGGCAAGACGCTCCTCGGGGCGCGTCTTGCTTGGGCCTCTCTCCTGGAGGCGCTCAGTCAGACCCAGTGGTGACATGTGGCAAGACACTCCTCGGAGCGCGTCTTGCTTGGGCCTCTCTCCCGGAGGCCCTCTGTCAGACCCAGTGTTGTCATGTGTCAAGACGCTCCTCGGGGCGCGTCTTGCTTGGGCCTCTCTCCTGGAGGCGCTCAGTCAGACCGAGTGCTGACATGTGGCAAGACGCTCCTCGGGGCGCATCTTGCTTGGGCTTTTCTCCTGGAGGCGCTCAGTCAGATCCATTGTTGACATGTGGCAAGATGCTCCTCGGGGCGCGTCTTGCTTGGGCCTCTCTCCTGGAGGCCCTCTGTCAGACCCAGTGTTGACATGTGGCAAGACGCTCCTCGGGGCGCGTCTTGCTTGGGCCTCTCTCCTGGAGGCCCTCAATCAGACCCAGTGTTGACACGTGGCAAGACACTCCTCGGGGCGTGTCTTGCTTGGGCCTCTCTCCTGGAGGCGCTCAGTCAGACCCAGTGTTGACATGTGGCAAGACGCTCCTCGGGGCTCGTCTTGCTTGGGCCTCTCTCCTGGAGGCGCTCAGTCAGACTCAGTGGTGACATGTGGCAAGACGCTCCTCGGGGCGCGTCTTGCTTGGGCCTCTCTCCTGGAGGCGCTCAGTCAGACCCAGTGGTGACATATGGCAAGACGCTCCTTCGGGGCGCGTGTTGCTTGGGCTTCTCTCCTGGAGGCCCTCAGTCAGACCCATTGTTGACATGTTTCAAGACACTCCTCGGGGCGCGTCTTGCTTGGGCCTCTCTCCTGGAGGCGCTCAGTCAGACCCATTGTTGACATGTGGCAAGACGCTCCTCGGGGCGCTTCTTGCTTGGGCCTCTCTCATGGAGGCCCTCAGTCAGACCCAGTGTTGACAAGTGTCAAGACGCTCCTCGGGGCGCGTCTTGCTTGGGCCTCTCTCCTGGAGGCACTCAGTCAGACCCATTGTTGACATGTGGCAAGACGCTCCTCGGGGCGCGTCTTGCTTGGGCTTCTCTCCTGGAGTCCCTCAGTCAGACCCATTGTTGACAAGAGGCAAGACGCTCCTCGGGGCGCTTCTTGCTTGGGCCTCTCTCCTGGAGGCGCTCAGTCAGACCCAGTGTTGACATGTGGCAAGACGCTCCTCGGGGCACGTCTTGCTTGGGCCTCTCTCCTGGAGGCGCTCAGTCATACCCAGTTTTGACATGTGGCAAGACGCTCCTCGGGGCGCGTCTTGCTTGGGCCTCTCTCCTGGAGGCGCTCAGTCAGACCCAGTGTTGACATGTGGCAAGACGCTCCTCGGGGCGCGTCTTGCTTGGGCCTCTCTCCTGGAGGCGCTCAGTCAGACCCAGTGGTGACATGTGGCAAGACGCTCCTCGGGGCGCGTCTTACTTGGGCCTCTCTCCTGGAGGCGCTCAGTCAGACCCAGTGGTGACATGTGGCAAGACGCTCCTCGGGGCACGTATTGCTTGGGCCTCTCTCCTGGAGGCCCTCTGTCAGACCCAGTGTTGACATGTGGCAAGACGCTCCTCGGGGCTCGTCTTGCTTGGGCTTCTCTCATTGAGGCCCTCAGTCAGACCCAGTGTTGACATGTGTCAAGACGCTCTTCGGGGCGTGTCTTGCTTGGGCCTCTCTCCTGGAGGCGCTCAGTCAGACCCAGTGTTGACATGTGGCAAGACACTCCTCGGGGCGCGTCTTGCTTGGGCCTCTCTCCTGGAGGCCCTCTGTCAGACCCAGTGTTGACATGTGGCAAGACGCTCCTCGGGGCGCGTCTTGCTTGGGCCTCTCTCATGGAGGCCCTCAGTCAGACCCAGTGTTGACAAGTGTCAAGACGCTCCTCGGGGCGCGTCTTGCTTGGGCCTCATTCCTGGAGGCGCTCAGTCAGACCCATTGTTGACAATTGGCAAGACGCTCCTCGGGGCGCGTCTTGCTTGGGCTTCTCTCCTGGAGGCGCTCAGTCAGACCCAGTGTTGACATGTGGCAAGACGCTCCTCGGGGAACGTCTTGCTTGGGCTTCTCTCCTGGAGGCCCTCAGTCAGACCCAGTGTTGACAAGTGTCAAGACGCTCCTCGGGGCACGTCTTGCTTGGGCCTCTCTGCTGGAGGCGCTCAGTCAGACCGAGTGCTGACATGTGGCAGACCGCTCCTCGGTGCGCGTCTTGCTTGGGCCTCTCTCCTGGAGGCGCTCAGTCAGACCCAGTGGTGACATATGGCAAGACGCTCCTCGGGGCGCGTGTTGCGTGGGCCTTTCTCCTGGAGGCCCTCTGTCAGACCCAGTGTTGACATGTGGCAAGACACTCCTCGGGGCGCGACTTGCTTGGGCTTCTCTCCTGGAGGCCCTCAGTCAGACCCAGTGTTGACAAGTGTCAAGACGCTCCTCGGGGCACGTCTTTCTAGGGCCTCTCTCCTGGAGGCGCTCAGTCAGACCCATTGTTGACATGTGGCAAGACGCTCCTCGGGGCGCTTCTTGCTTGGGCCTCTCTCCTGGAGGCGCTCAGTCAGACCCAGTGTTGACATTTGGCAAGACGCTCCTCGGGGCGCGTCTTGCTTGGGCCTCTCTCCTGGAGGCGCTCAGTCAGACCCAGTGGTGACATATGGCAAGACGCTCCTCGGGGCGCGTCTTGCTTGGGCCTCTCTCCTGGAGGCCCTCTGTCAGACCCAGTGTTGACATGTGGCAAGACACTCCTCGGGGCGTGTCTTTCTTGGGCCTCTCTCCTGGAGGCCCTCTGTCAGACCCAGTGTTGACATGTGGCAAGACGCTCCTAGGGGTGCGTCTTGCTTGGCTCTCTCTCCTGGAGGCGCTCAGTCAGACCGAGTGCTGACATGTGGCAAGACGCTCCTCAGGGCGTGTCTTGCTTGGGCCTCTCTCCTGGAGGCGCTCAGTCAGACCCAGTGGTGACATATGGCAAGACGCTCCTCGGGGCGCATATTGCTTGGGCCTCTCTCCTGGAGGCCCTCTGTCAGACCCAGTGTTGACATGTGGCAAGACACTCCTCGGGGCACGTCTTGCTTGGGCTTCTCTCATGGAGGCCCTCTGTAAGACCCAGTGTTAACAAGTGTCAAGACACTCCTCGGGGAGCGTCTTGCTTGGGCCTCTCTCCTGGAGGCGCTCAGTCAGACCCAGTGGTGACATGTGGCATGACACTCCTCGGGGCGCGTCTTGCTTGGGCCTCTCTCCTGGAGGCCCTCTGTCAGACCCAGTGTTGACATGTAGCAAGACGCTTCTCTGTGCGCGTCTTGCTTGGGCCTCTCTCATGGAGGCCCTCAGTCAGACCCAGTGTTGACAAGTGTCAAGACGCTCCTCGGGGCGCGTCTTGCTTGGGCCTCTCTCCTGGAGGCGCTCAGTCAGACCCAGTGTTGACATGTGGCAAGACGCTCCTCGGTGCGCGTCTTACTTGGGCCTCTCTCCTGGAGGCGCTCAGTCAGACCCAGTGTTGACATGTGGCAAGACGCTCCTCGGGGCGCGTCTTAATTGGGCCTCTCTCCTGGAGGCTCTCAGTCAGACCCAGTGGTGACATGTGGCAAGACGCTCCTCGGGGCGCGTCTTGCTTGGGCCTCTCTCCTGGAGGCGCTCAGTCAGACCGAGTGCTGACATGTGGCAAGACGCTCCTCGGGGCGCGTCTTGCTTGGGCCTCTCTCCTGGAGGCGCTCAGTCAGACCCAGTGGTGACATGTGGCAAGACGCTCCTCGGGGCACGTCTTGCTTGGGCCTCTCTCCTGGAGGCCCTCAATCAGACCCAGTGTTGACACGTGGCAAGACGCTCCTCGGGGAGCGTCTTGCTTGGGCCTCTCTCCTGGAGGCGCTCAGTCAGACCCAGTGTTGACATGTGGCAAGACGCTCATCGGGGCGCGTCTTACTTGGGCCTCTCTCCTGGAGGCGCTCAGTCAAACCCAGTGTTGACATGTGGCAAGACGCTCCTCGGGGCGCGTCTTGCTTGGGCCTCTCTCCTGGAGGCGCTCAGTCAGACCGAGTGCTGACATGTGGCAAGACGCTCCTCGGGGCGCGTCTTGCTTGGGCCTCTCTCCTGGAGGCCCTCTGTCAGACCCAGTGTTGACATGTGGCAAGACGCTCCTCGGGGCGCGTCTTGCTTGGGCCTCTCTCCTGGAGGCCCTCAATCAGACCCAGTGGTGACATGTGGCAAGACACTCCTCGGGGCGAGTCTTGCTTGGGCCTCTCTCCTGGAGGCCCTCTGTCAGACCCAGTGTTGACATGTAGCAAGACGCTCCTCGGGGCGTGTCTTGCTTGGGCCTCTCTCATGGAGGCCCTCAGTCAGACCCAGTGTTGACAAGTGTCAAGACGCTCCTCGGGACGCTTCTTGCTTGGGCCTCTCTCCTGGAGGCACTCAGTCAGACCCATTGTTGACATGTGGCAAGATGCTCCTCGGGGCGCGTCTTGCTTGGGCTTCTCTCCTGGAGGCCCTCAGTCAGACCCATTGTTGACACGTGGTAAGACGCTCCTCGTGGCGCTTCATGCTTGGGCCTCTCTCCTGGAGGCGCTCAGTCAGACCCAGTTTTGACATGTGGCAAGATGCTCCTCGGGGCGCGTCTTGCTTGGCCCTCTCTCCTGGAGGCGCTCAGTCAGACCCAGTGGTGACATGTGGCAAGACGCTCCGCGCGGCGCGTCTTACTTGGGCCTCTCTCCTGGAGGCGCTCAGTCAAACCCAGTGGTGACATGGAGCAAGACACTCCTCGGGGCACGTATTGCCTGGGCCTCTCTCCTGGAGGCCCTCTGTCAGACCCAGTGTTGACATGTGGCAAGACGCTCCTCGGGGCGCTTCTTGCTTGGGCTTCTCTCATTGAGGCCCTCAGTCAGACCCAGTGTTGACATGTGTCAAGACGCTCCTCGGGGCGTGTCTTGCTTGGGCCTCTCTCCTGGAGGCGCTCAGTCAGACCCAGTGTTGACATGTGGCAAGACACTCCCCGGGGCGCGTCTTGCTTGGGCCTCTCTCCTGGAGGCCCTCTGTCAGACCCAGTGTTGACATGTGGCAAGACGCTCCTCGGGGCGCGTCTTGCCTGGGCCTCTCTCATGGAGGCCCTCAGTCAGACCCAGTGTTGACAAGTGTCAAGACGCTCCTCGGGGCGCGTCTTGCTTGGGCCTCATTCCTGGAGGCGCTCAGTCAGACCCATTGTTGACATGTGGCAAGACGCTCCTCGGGGCGCGTCTTGCTTGGGCCTCATTCCTGGAGGCGCTCAGTCAGACCCATTGTTGACATGTGGCAAGACGCTCCTCGGGGCGCGTCTTGCTTGGGCTTCTCTCCTGGAGGCCCTCAGTCAGACCCATTGTTGACATGTGGCAAGATGCTCCTCGGTTGCGCTTCTTGCTTGGGCCTCTCTCCTGGAGGCGCTCAGTCAGACCCAGTGTTGACATGTGGCACGACGCTCCTCGGGGCGCGTCTTACTTGGGCCTCTCTCCTGGAGGCCCTCTGTCAGACCCAGTGTTGACATGTGGCATGACGCTCCTAGGGGCGCGTCTTGCTTGGCTCTCTCTCCTGGAGGCGCTCAGTCAGACCGAGTGCTGACATGTGGCAAGACGCTCCTCGGGGCGCGTCTTGCTTGGGCCTCTCTCCTGGAGGCGCTCAGTCAGACCCAGTGGTGACGTATGGCAAGACGCTCCTCGGGGCGCGTATTGCTTGGGCCTCTCTCCTGGAGGCCCTCTGTCAGACCCAGTGTTGACATGTAACAAGACACTCCTCGGGGCGCGTTTTGCTTGGGCTTCTCTCATGGAGGCCCTCAGTCAGACCCAGTGTTGACAAGTGTCAAGACACTCCTCGGGGCGCGTCTTGCTTGGGCCTCTCTCCTGGAGGCGCTCAGTCAGACCCATTGTTGACATGTGGCAAGACGCTCCTCGGGGCGCGTCTTGCTTGGGCTTCTCTCCTGGAGGCCCTCAGTCAGACCCATTTTTGACATGTGGCAAGACGCTCCTCGGGGCGCTTCTTGCTTGGGCCTCTCTCCTGGAGGCGCTCAGTCAGGCCCAGTGTTGACATGTGGCAAGACTCTCCTCGGGGCGCTTCTTGCTTGGGCCTCTCTCCTGGAGGCGCTCAGTCAGACCAAGTGTTGACATGTGGCAAGACGCTCCTCGGGGCACGTCTTGCTTGGGCCTCTCTCCTGGAAGCGCTCAGTCAGACCCAGTGTTGACATGTGGCAAGACGCTCCTCGGGGCGCGTCTTACTTGGGCCTCTCTCCTGGAGGCGCTCAGTCAGACCGAGTGTTGACATGTGGCAAGACGCTCCTCGGGGCGCGTCTTGCTTGGGCCTCTCTCCTGGAGGCTCTCAGTCAGACCCAGTGGTGACATGTGGCAAGACGCTCCTCGGGGCGCGTCTTGCTTGGCTCTCTCTCCTGGAGGCGCTCAGTCAGACCGAGTGCTGACATGTGGCAAGACGCTCCTCGGGGCTCGTCTTGCTTGGGCCTCTCTCCTGGAGGCGCTCAGTCAGACCCAGTGGTGACATATGGCAAGATGCTTCTCGGGGCGCGTATTGCTTGGGCCTCTCTCCTGGAGGCCCTCTGTCAGACCCAGTGTTGACATGTGGCAAGACACTCCTCGGGGCGCGTCTTGCTTGGGCTTCTCTCATGGAGGCCCTCAGTCAGACCCAGTGTTGACAAGTGTCAAGACACTCCTCGGGGCGCGTCTTGCTTGGGCCTCTCTCCTGGAGGCGCTCAGTCAGACCCATTGTTGACATGTGGCAAGACGCTCCTCGGGGCGCGTCTTGCTTGGGCCTCTCTCCTGGAGGCGCTCAGTCAGACCCAGTGGTGACATGTGGCAAGACGCTCCTAGGTGCACGTATTGCTTGGGCCTCTCTCCTGGAGGCGCTCAGTCAGACCCAGTGGTGACGTATGGCAAGATGCTCCTCGGGGCGCGTATTGCTTGGGCCTCTCTCCTGGAGGCCCTCTGTCAGACCCAGTGTTGACATGTAACAAGACACTCCTCGGGGCGCGTTTTGCTTGGGCTTCTCTCATGGAGGCCCTCAGTCAGACCCAGTGTTGACAAGTGTCAAGACACTCCTCGGGGCGCGTCTTGCTTGGGCCTCTCTCCTGGAGGCGCTCAGTCAGACCCATTGTTGACATGTGGCAAGACGCTCCTCGGGGCGCGTCTTGCTTGGGCTTCTCTCCTGGAGGCCCTCAGTCAGACCCATTGTTGACATGTGGCAAGACGCTCCTCGGGGCGCTTCTTGCTTGGGCCTCTCTCCTGGAGGCGCTCAGTCAGGCCCAGTGTTGACATGTGGCAAGACTCTCCTCGGGGCGCTTCTTGCTTGGGCCTCTCTCCTGGAGGCGCTCAGTCAGACCCAGTGTTGACATGTGGCAAGACGCTCCTCGGGGCACGTCTTGCTTGGGCCTCTCTCCTGGAAGCGCTCAGTCAGACCCAGTGTTGACATGTGGCAAGACGCTCCTCGGGGCGCGTCTTACTTGGGCCTCTCTCCTGGAGGCGCTCAGTCAGACCCAGTGTTGACATGTGGCAAGACGCTCCTCGGGGCGCGTCTTGCTTGGGCCTCTCTCCTGGAGGCTCTCAGTCAGACCCAGTGGTGACATGTGGCAAGACGCTCCTCGGGGCGCGTCTTGCTTGGCTCTCTCTCCTGGAGGCGCTCAGTCAGACCGAGTGCTGACATGTGGCAAGACGCTCCTCGGGGCGCGTCTTGCTTGGGCCTCTCTCCTGGAGGCGCTCAGTCAGACCCAGTGGTGACATATGGCAAGACGCTCCTCGGGGCGCGTATTGCTTGGGCCTCTCTCCTGGAGGCCCTCTGTCAGACCCAGTGTTGACATGTGGCAAGACACTCCTCGGGGCGCGTCTTGCTTGGGCTTCTCTCATGGAGGCCCTCAGTCAGACCCAGTGTTGACAAGTGTCAAGACACTCCTCGGGGCGCGTCTTGCTTGGGCCTCTCTCCTGGAGGCCCTCTGTCAGACCCAGTGTTGACATGTAGCAAGACGCTTCTCTGTGCGCGTCTTGCTTGGGCCTCTCTCATGGAGGCCCTCAGTCAGACCCAGTGTTGACAAGTGTCAAGACGCTCCTCGGGGCGCGTCTTGCTTGGGCCTCTCTCCTGGAGGCGCTCAGTCAGACCCAGTGTTGACATGTGGCAAGACGCTCCTCGGTGCGCGTCTTACTTGGGCCTCTCTCCTGGAGGCGCTCAGTCAGACCCAGTGTTGACATGTGGCAAGACGCTCCTCGGGGCGCGTCTTAATTGGGCCTCTCTCCTGGAGGCTCTCAGTCAGACCCAGTGGTGACATGTGGCAAGACGCTCCTCGGGGCGCGTCTTGCTTGGGCCTCTCTCCTGGAGGCGCTCAGTCAGACCGAGTGCTGACATGTGGCAAGACGCTCCTCGGGGCGCGTCTTGCTTGGGCCTCTCTCCTGGAGGCGCTCAGTCAGACCCAGTGGTGACATGTGGCAAGACGCTCCTCGGGGCACGTCTTGCTTGGGCCTCTCTCCTGGAGGCCCTCAATCAGACCCAGTGTTGACACGTGGCAAGACGCTCCTCGGGGAGCGTCTTGCTTGGGCCTCTCTCCTGGAGGCGCTCAGTCAGACCCAGTGTTGACACGTGGCAAGACGCTCATCGGGGCGCGTCTTACTTGGGCCTCTCTCCTGGAGGCGCTCAGTCAAACCCAGTGTTGACATGTGGCAAGACGCTCCTCGGGGCGCGTCTTGCTTGGGCCTCTCTCCTGGAGGCGCTCAGTCAGACCGAGTGCTGACATGTGGCAAGACGCTCCTCGGGGCGCGTCTTGCTTGGGCCTCTCTCCTGGAGGCCCTCTGTCAGACCCAGTGTTGACATGTGGCAAGACGCTCCTCGGGGCGCGTCTTGCTTGGGCCTCTCTCCTGGAGGCCCTCAATCAGACCCAGTGGTGACATGTGGCAAGACACTCCTCGGGGCGAGTCTTGCTTGGGCCTCTCTCCTGGAGGCCCTCTGTCAGACCCAGTGTTGACATGTAGCAAGACGCTCCTCGGGGCGTGTCTTGCTTGGGCCTCTCTCATGGAGGCCCTCAGTCAGACCCAGTGTTGACAAGTGTCAAGACGCTCCTCGGGACGCTTCTTGCTTGGGCCTCTCTCCTGGAGGCACTCAGTCAGACCCATTGTTGACATGTGGCAAGATGCTCCTCGGGGCGCGTCTTGCTTGGGCTTCTTTCCTGGAGGCCCTCAGTCAGACCCATTGTTGACACGTGGCAAGACGCTCCTCGGGGCGCGTCTTGCTTGGCCCTCTCTCCTGGAGGCGCTCAGTCAGACCCAGTGGTGACATGTGGCAAGACGCTCCGCGCGGCGCGTCTTACTTGGGCCTCTCTCCTGGAGGCGCTCAGTCAAACCCAGTGGTGACATGGAGCAAGACGCTCCTCGGGGCACGTATTGCTTGGGCCTCTCTCCTGGAGGCCCTCTGTCAGACCCAGTGTTGACATGTGGCAAGACGCTCCTCGGGGCGCTTCTTGCTTGGGCTTCTCTCATTGAGGCCCTCAGTCAGACCCAGTGTTGACATGTGTCAAGACGCTCCTCGGGGCGTGTCTTGCTTGGGCCTCTCTCCTGGAGGCGCTCAGTCAGACCCAGTGTTGACATGTGGCAAGACACTCCCCGGGGCGCGTCTTGCTTGGGCCTCTCTCCTGGAGGCCCTCTGTCAGACCCAGTGTTGACATGTGGCAAGACGCTCCTCGGGGCGCGTCTTGCCTGGGCCTCTCTCATGGAGGCCCTCAGTCAGACCCAGTGTTGACAAGTGTCAAGACGCTCCTCGGGGCGCGTCTTGCTTGGGCCTCATTCCTGGAGGCGCTCAGTAAGACCCATTGTTGACATGTGGCAAGACGCTCCTCGGGGCGCGTCTTGCTTGGGCCTCATTCCTGGAGGCGCTCAGTCAGACCCATTGTGACATGTGGCAAGACGCTCCTCGGGGCGCGTCTTGCTTGGGCTTCTCTCCTGGAGGCCCTCAGTCAGACCCATTGTTGACATGTGGCAAGACGCTCCTCGGGGCGCTTCTTGCTTGGGCCTCTCTCCTGGAGGCGCTCAGTCAGACCCAGTGTTGACATGTGGCACGACGCTCCTCGGGGCGCGTCTTACTTGGGCCTCTCTCCTGGAGGCCCTCTGTCAGACCCAGTGTTGACATGTGGCATGACGCTCCTAGGGGCGCGTCTTGCTTGGCTCTCTCTCCTGGAGGCGCTCAGTCAGACCGAGTGCTGACATGTGGCAAGACGCTCCACGGGGCGCGTCTTGCTTGGGCCTCTCTCCTGGAGGCGCTCAGTCAGACCCAGTGGTGACGTATGGCAAGACGCTCCTCGGGGCGCGTATTGCTTGGGCCTCTCTCCTGGAGGCCCTCTGTCAGACCCAGTGTTGACATGTAACAAGACACTCCTCGGGGCGCGTTTTGCTTGGGCTTCTCTCATGGAGGCCCTCAGTCAGACCCAGTGTTGACAAGTGTCAAGACACTCCTCGGGGCGCGTCTTGCTTGGGCCTCTCTCCTGGAGGCGCTCAGTCAGACCCATTGTTGACATGTGGCAAGACGCTCCTCGGGGCGCGTCTTGCTTGGGCTTCTCTCCTGGAGGCCCTCAGTCAGACCCATTGTTGACATGTGGCAAGACGCTCCTCGGGGCGCTTCTTGCTTGGGCCTCTCTCCTGGAGGCGCTCAGTCAGGCCCAGTGTTGACATGTGGCAAGACTCTCCTCGGGGCGCTTCTTGCTTGGGCCTCATTCCTGGAGGCGCTCAGTCAGACCAAGTGTTGACATGTGGCAAGACGCTCCTCGGGGCACGTCTTGCTTGGGCCTCTCTCCTGGAAGCGCTCAGTCAGACCCAGTGTTGACATGTGGCAAGACGCTCCTCGGGGCGCGTCTTACTTGGGCCTCTCTCCTGGAGGCGCTCAGTCAGACCCAGTGTTGACATGTGGCAAGACGCTCCTCGGGGCGCGTCTTGCTTGGGCCTCTCTCCTGGAGGCTCTCAGTCAGACCCAGTGGTGACATGTGGCAAGACGCTCCTCGGGGCGCGTCTTGCTTGGCTCTCTCTCCTGGAGGCGCTCAGTCAGACCGAGTGCTGACATGTGGCAAGACGCTCCTCGGGGCTCGTCTTGCTTGGGCCTCTCTCCTGGAGGCGCTCAGTCAGACCCAGTGGTGACATATGGCAAGATGCTTCTCGGGGCGCGTATTGCTTGGGCCTCTCTCCTGGAGGCCCTCTGTCAGACCCAGTGTTGACATGTGGCAAGACACTCCTCGGGGCGCGTCCTGCTTTGGCTTCTCTCATGGAGGCCCTCAGTCAGACCCAGTGTTGACAAGTGTCAAGACACTCCTCGGGGCGCGTCTTGCTTGGGCCTCTCTCCTGGAGGCGCTCAGTCAGACCCATTGTTGACATGTGGCAAGACGCTCCTCGGGGCGCGTCTTGCTTGGGCCTCTCTCCTGGAGGCGCTCAGTCAGACCCAGTGGTGACATGTGGCAAGACGCTCCTCGGTGCACGTATTGCTTGGGCCTCTCTCCTGGAGGCGCTCAGTCAGACCCAGTGGTGACGTATGGCAAGACGCTCCTCGGGGCGCGTATTGCTTGGGCCTCTCTCCTGGAGGCCCTCTGTCAGACCCAGTGTTGACATGTAACAAGACACTCCTCGGGGCGCGTTTTGCTTGGGCTTCTCTCATGGAGGCCCTCAGTCAGACCCAGTGTTGACAAGTGTCAAGACACTCCTCGGGGCGCGTCTTGCTTGGGCCTCTCTCCTGGAGGCGCTCAGTCAGACCCATTGTTGACATGTGGCAAGACGCTCCTCGGGGCGCGTCTTGCTTGGGCTTCTCTCCTGGAGGCCCTCAGTCAGACCCATTGTTGACATGTGGCAAGACGCTCCTCGGGGCGCTTCTTGCTTGGGCCTCTCTCCTGGAGGCGCTCAGTCAGGCCCAGTGTTGACATGTGGCAAGACGCTCCTCGGGGCACGTCTTGCTTGGGCCTCTCTCCTGGAAGCGCTCAGTCAGACCCAGTGTTGACATGTGGCAAGACGCTCCTCGGGGCGCGTCTTGCTTGGGCCTCTCTCCTGGAGGCGCTCAGTCAGACCCAGTGTTGACATGTGGCAAGACGCTCCTCGGGGCGCGTCTTGCTTGGGCCTCTCTCCTGGAGGCGCTCAGTCAGACCCAGTGTTGACATGTGGCAAGACGCTCCTCGGGGCGCGTCTTGCTTGGGCCTCTCTCCTGGAGGCGCTCAGTCAGACCCAGTGTTGACATGTGGCAAGACGCTCCTCGGGGCGCGTCTTGCTTGGCTCTCTCTCCTGGAGGCGCTCAGTCAGACCGAGTGCTGACATGTGGCAAGACGCTCCTCGGGGCGCGTCTTGCTTGGGCCTCTCTCCTGGAGGCGCTCAGTCAGACCCAGTGGTGACATATGGCAAGACACTCCTCGGGGCGCGTCTTGCTTGGGCTTCTCTCATGGAGGCCCTCAGTCATACCCAGTGTTGACAAGTGTCAAGACACTCCTCGGGGCGCGTCTTGCTTGGGCCTCTCTCCTGGAGGCGCTCAGTCAGACCCATTGTTGACATGTGGCAAGACGCTCCTCGCGGCGCGTCTTGCTTGGGCCTCTCTCCTGGAGGCGCTCAGTCAGACCCAGTGGTGACATGTGGCAAGACGCTCCTCGGTGCACGTATTGCTTGGGCCTCTCTCCTGGAGGCCCTCTGTCAGACCCAGTGTTGACATGTGGCAAGACGCTCCTCGGGGCGCATCTTGCTTGGGCTTCTCTCATTGAGGCCCTCAGTCAGACCCAGTGTTGACATGTGTCAAGACTCTCCTCGGGGCGTGTCTTGCTTGGGCCTCTCTCCTGGAGGCACTCAGTCAGACCAAGTGTTGACATGTGGCAAGACACTCCTCGGGGCGCGTCTTGCTTGGGCCTCTCTCCTGGAGGTCCTCTGTCTGACCCAGTGTTGACATGTGGCAAGACGCTCCTCGGGGCGCGTCTTACTTGGGCCTCTCTCCTGGAGGCCCTCTGTCAGACCCAGTGTTGACATGTGGCATGCCGCTCCTAGGGGCGCGTCTTGCTTGGCTCTCTCTCCTGGAGGCGCTCAGTCAGACCGAGTGCTGACATGTGGCAAGACGCTCCTCGGGGCGCGTATTGCTTGGGCCTCTCTCCTGGAGGCCCTCTGTCAGACCCAGTGTTGACATGTAACAAGACACTCCTCGGGGCGCGTCTTGCTTGGGCTTCTCTCATGGAGGCCCTCAGTCAGACCCAGTGTTGACAAGTGTCAAGACACTCCTCGGGGCGCGTCTTGCTTGGGCCTCTCTCCTGGAGGCGCTCAGTCAGACCCATTGTTGACATGTGGCAAGACGCTCCTCGGGGCGCGTCTTGCTTGGGCTTCTCTCCTGGAGGCCCTCAGTCAGACTCATTGTTGACATGTGGCAAGACGCTCCTCGGGGCGCTTCTTGCTTGGGCCTCTCTCCTGGAGGTGCTCAGTCAGGCCCAGTGTTGACATGTGGCAAGACTCTCCTCGGGGCGCTTCTTGCTTGGGCCTCTCTCCTGGAGGCGCTCAGTCAGACCCAGTGTTGACATGTGGCAAGACGCTCCTCGGGGCACGTCTTGCTTGGGCCTCTCTCCTGGAAGCGCTCAGTCAGACCCAGTGTTGACATGTGGCAAGACGCTCCTCGGGGCGCGTCTTACTTGGGCCTCTCTCCTGGAGGCGCTCAGTCAGACCGAGTGCTGACATGTGGCAAGACGCTTCTCGGGGCGCGTCTTGCTTGGGCCTCTCTCCTGGAGGCGCTCAGTCAGACCCAGTGGTGACATATGGCAAGACGCTCCTCGGGGCGCGTATTGCTTGGGCCTCTCTCCTGGAGGCCCTCTGTCAGACCCAGTGTTGACATGTGGCAAGACACTCCTCGGGGCGCGTCTTGCTTGGGCTTCTCTCATGGAGGCCCTCAGTCAGACCCAGTGTTGACAAGTGTCAAGACACTCCTCGGGGCGCGTCTTGCTTGGGCCTCTCTCCTGGAGGCGCTCAGTCAGACCCATTGTTGACATGTGGCAAGACGCTCCTCGGGGCGCGTCTTGCTTGGGCCTCTCTCCTGGAGGCGCTCAGTCAGACCCAGTGGTGACATGTGTCAAGACGCTCCTCGGGGCGTGTCTTGCTTCGGCCTCTCTCATGGAGGCCCTCAGTCAGACCCAGTGCTGACAAGTGTCAAGACGCTCCTCGGGGCGCGTTTTGCTTGGGCCTCTCTCCTGGAGGCGCTCAGTCAGACCCATTGTTGACATGTGGCAAGACTCTCCTCGGGGCGCGTCTTGCTTGGGCTTCTCTCCTGGAGGCCCTCTGTCAGACCCAGTGTTGACATGTGGCAAGACGCTCCAAGGGGCGCGTCTTGCTTGGGCCTCTCTCCTGGAGGCCCTCTGTCAGACCCAGTGTTGACATGTGGCAAGACGCTCCTCGGGGCGCGTCTTGCTTGGGCCTCTCTCCTGGAGGCGCTCAGTTAGACCCAGTGGTGACGTATGGCAAGACGCTCCTCGGGGCGCGTATTGCTTGGGCCTTTCTCCTGGAGGCCCTCTGTCAGACCCAGTGTTGACATGTAACAAGACACTCCTCGGGGCGCGTCTTGCTTGGGCTTCTCTCCTGGAGGCGCTCAGTCAGACCCAGTGTTGACATGTGGCAAGACGCTCCTCGGGGCGCGTCTTACTTGGGCCTCTCTCCTGGAGGCGCTCAGTCAGACCCAGTGTTGACATGTGGCAAGACACTCCTCGGGGCGCGTCTTGCTTGGGCCTCTCTCCTGGAGGTCCTCTGTCTGACCCAGTGTTGACATGTGGCAAGACGCTCCTCGGGGCGCGTCTTACTTGGGCCTCTCTCCTGGAGGCCCTCTGTCAGACCCAGTGTTGACATGTGGCATGCCGCTCCTAGGGGCGCGTCTTGCTTGGCTCTCTCTCCTGGAGGCGCTCAGTCAGACCGAGTGCTGACATGTGGCAAGACGCTCCTCGGGGCGCGTATTGCTTGGGCCTCTCTCCTGGAGGCCCTCTGTCAGACCCAGTGTTGACATGTATCAAGACACTCCTCGGGGCGCGTCTTGCTTGGGCTTCTCTCATGGAGGCCCTCAGTCAGACCCAGTGTTGACAAGTGTCAAGACACTCCTCGGGGCGCGTCTTGCTTGGGCTTCTCTCCTGGAGGCCCTCAGTCAGACTCATTGTTGACATGTGGCAAGACGCTCCTCGGGGCGCTTCTTGCTTGGGCCTCTCTCCTGGAGGTGCTCAGTCAGGCCCAGTGTTGACATGTGGCAAGACTCTCCTCGGGGCGCTTCTTGCTTGGGCCTCTCTCCTGGAGGCGCTCAGTCAGACCCATTGTTGACATGTGGCAAGACGCTCCTCGGGGCGCGTCTTGCTTGGGCTTCTCTCCTGGAGGCCCTCAGTCAGACTCATTGTTGACATGTGGCAAGACGCTCCTCGGGGCGCTTCTTGCTTGGGCCTCTCTCCTGGAGGTGCTCAGTCAGGCCCAGTGTTGACATGTGGCAAGACTCTCCTCGGGGCGCTTCTTGCTTGGGCCTCTCTCCTGGAGGCGCTCAGTCAGACCCAGTGTTGACATGTGGCAAGACGCTCCTCGGGGCACGTCTTGCTTGGGCCTCTCTCCTGGAAGCGCTCAGTCAGACCCAGTGTTGACATGTGGCAAGACGCTCCTCGGGGCGCGTCTTACTTGGGCCTCTCTCCTGGAGGCGCTCAGTCAGACCGAGTGCTGACATGTGGCAAGACGCTCCTCGGGGCGCGTCTTGCTTGGGCCTCTCTCCTGGAGGCGCTCAGTCAGACCCAGTGGTGACATATGGCAAGACGCTCCTCGGGGCGCGTATTGCTTGGGCCTCTCTCCTGGAGGCCCTCTGTCAGACCCAGTGTTGACATGTGGCAAGACACTCCTCGGGGCGCGTCTTGCTTGGGCTTCTCTCATGGAGGCCCTCAGTCAGACCCAGTGTTGACAAGTGTCAAGACACTCCTCGGGGCGCGTCTTGCTTGGGCCTCTCTCCTGGAGGCGCTCAGTCAGACCCATTGTTGACATGTGGCAAGACGCTCCTCGGGGCGCGTCTTGCTTGGGCCTCTCTCCTGGAGGCGCTCAGTCAGACCCAGTGGTGACATGTGTCAAGACGCTCCTCGGGGCGTGTCTTGCTTCGGCCTCTCTCATGGAGGCCCTCAGTCAGACCCAGTGCTGACAAGTGTCAAGACGCTCCTCGGGGCGCGTTTTGCTTGGGCCTCTCTCCTGGAGGCGCTCAGTCAGACCCATTGTTGACATGTGGCAAGACTCTCCTCGGGGCGCGTCTTGCTTGGGCTTCTCTCCTGGAGGCCCTCTGTCAGACCCAGTGTTGACATGTGGCAAGACGCTCCAAGGGGCGCGTCTTGCTTGGGCCTCTCTCCTGGAGGCCCTCTGTCAGACCCAGTGTTGACATGTGGCAAGACGCTCCTCGGGGCGCGTCTTGCTTGGGCCTCTCTCCTGGAGGCGCTCAGTTAGACCCAGTGGTGACGTATGGCAAGACGCTCCTCGGGGCGCGTATTGCTTGGGCCTTTCTCCTGGAGGCCCTCTGTCAGACCCAGTGTTGACATGTAACAAGACACTCCTCGGGGCGCGTCTTGCTTGGGCTTCTCTCCTGGAGGCGCTCAGTCAGACCCAGTGTTGACATGTGGCAAGACGCTCCTCGGGGCGCGTCTTACTTGGGCCTCTCTCCTGGAGGCGCTCAGTCAGACCCAGTGTTGACATGTGGCAAGACACTCCTCGGGGCGCGTCTTGCTTGGGCCTCTCTCCTGGAGGCCCTCTGTCAGACCCAGTGTTGACATGTGGCAAGACGCTCCTAGGGGCGCGTCTTGCTTGGCTCTCTCTCCTGGAGGCGCTTAATCAGACCGAGTGCTGACATGTGGCAAGACGCTCCTCGGGGCGCGTCTTGCTTGGGCCTCTCTCCTGGAGGCGCTCAGTCAGACCCAGTGGTGATGTATGGCAAGACGCTCCTCGGGGCGCGTATTGCTTGGGCCTCTCTCCTGGAGGCGCTCAGTCAGACCCAGTTTTGACATGTGGCAAGATGCTCCTCGGGGCGCGTCTTGCTTGGCCCTCTCTCCTGGAGGCGCTCAGTCAGACCCAGTGGTGACATGTGGCAAGACGCTCCGCGCGGCGCGTCTTACTTGGGCCTCTCTCCTGGAGGCGCTCAGTCAAACCCAGTGGTGACATGGAGCAAGACGCTCCTCGGGGCACGTATTGCTTGGGCCTCTCTCCTGGAGGCCCTCTGTCAGACCCAGTGTTGACATGTGGCAAGACGCTCCTCGGGGCGCTTCTTGCTTGGGCTTCTCTCATTGAGGCCCTCAGTCAGACCCAGTGTTGACATGTGGCAAGACGCTCCTCGGGGCGCGTCTTGCTTGGCTCTCTCTCCTGGAGGCGCTCAGTCAGACCGAGTGCTGACATGTGGCAAGACGCTCCTCGGGGCTCGTCTTGCTTGGGCCTCTCTCCTGGAGGCGCTCAGTCAGACCCAGTGGTGACATATGGCAAGATGCTCCTCGGGGCGCGTATTGCTTGGGCCTCTCTCCTGGAGGCCCTCTGTCAGACCCAGTGTTGACATGTGGCAAGACACTCCTCGGGGCGCGTCTTGCTTGGGCTTCTCTCATGGAGGCCCTCAGTCAGACCCAGTGTTGACAAGTGTCAAGACACTCCTCGGGGCGCGTCTTGCTTGGGCCTCTCTCCTGGAGGCGCTCAGTCAGACCCATTGTTGACATGTGGCAAGACGCTCCTCGGGGCGCGTCTTGCTTGGGCCTCTCTCCTGGAGGCGCTCAGTCAGACCCAGTGGTGACATGTGGCAAGACGCTCCTCGGTGCACGTATTGCTTGGGCCTCTCTCCTGGAGGCGCTCAGTCAGACCCAGTGGTGACGTATGGCAAGACGCTCCTCGGGGCGCGTATTGCTTGGGCCTCTCTCCTGGAGGCCCTCTGTCAGACCCAGTGTTGACATGTAACAAGACACTCCTCGGGGCGCGTTTTGCTTGGGCTTCTCTCATGGAGGCCCTCAGTCAGACCCAGTGTTGACAAGTGTCAAGACACTCCTCGGGGTGCGTCTTGCTTGGGCCTCTCTCCTGGAGGCGCTCAGTCAGACCCATTGTTGACATGTGGCAAGACGCTCCTCTGGGCGCGTCTTGCTTGGGCTTCTCTCCTGGAGGCCCTCAGTCAGACCCATTGTTGACATGTGGCAAGACGCTCCTCGGGGCGCTTCTTGCTTGGGCCTCTCTCCTGGAGGCGCTCAGTCAGGCCCAGTGTTGACATGTGGCAAGACTCTCCTCGGGGCGCGTCTTGCTTGGGCCTCTCTCATGGAGGCCCTCAGTCAGACCCAGTGTTGACAAGTGTCAAGACGCTCCTCGGGGCGCGTCTTGCTTGGGCCTCATTCCTGGAGGCGCTCAGTCAGACCCATTGTTGACATGTGGCAAGACGCTCCTCGGGGCACGTCTTGCTTGGGCCTCATTCCTGGAGGCGCTCAGTCAGACCCATTGTTGACATGTGGCAAGACGCTCCTCGGGGCGCGTCTTGCTTGGGCTTCTCTCCTGGAGGCCCTCAGTCAGACCCATTGTTGACATGTGGCAAGACGCTCCTCGGGGCGCTTCTTGCTTGGGCCTCTCTCCTGGAGGCGCTCAGTCAGACCCAGTGTTGACATGTGGCACGACGCTCCTCGGGGTGCGTCTTACTTGGGCCTCTCTCCTGGAGGCCCTCTGTCAGACCCAGTGTTGACATGTGGCATGACGCTCCTAGGGGCGCGTCTTGCTTGGCTCTCTCTCCTGGAGGCGCTCAGTCAGACCGAGTGCTGACATGTGGCAAGACGCTCCTCGGGGCGCGTCTTGCTTGGGCCTCTCTCCTGGAGGCGCTCAGTCAGACCCAGTGGTGACGTATGGCAAGACGCTCCTCGGGGCGCGTATTGCTTGGGCCTCTCTCCTGGAGGCCCTCTGTCAGACCCAGTGTTGACATGTAACAAGACACTCCTCGGGGCACGTTTTGCTTGGGCTTCTCTCATGGAGGCCCTCAGTCAGACCCAGTGTTGACAAGTGTCAAGACACTCCTCGGGGCGCGTCTTGCTTGGGCCTCTCTCCTGGAGGCGCTCAGTCAGACCCATTGTTGACATGTGGCAAGACGCTCCTCGGGGCGCGTCTTGCTTGGGCTTCTCTCCTGGAGGCCCTCAGTCAGACCCATTGTTGACATGTGGCAAGACGCTCCTCGGGGCGCTTCTTGCTTGGGCCTCTCTCCTGGAGGCGCTCAGTCAGGCCCAGTGTTGACATGTGGCAAGACTCTCCTCGGGGCGCTTCTTGCTTGGGCCTCTCTCCTGGAGGCGCTCAGTCAGACCCAGTGTTGACATGTGGCAAGACGCTCCTCGGGGCACGTCTTGCTTGGGCCTCTCTCCTGGAGGCGCTCAGTCAGACCCAGTGTTGACATGTGGCAAGACGCTCCTCGGGGCGCGTCTTGCTTGGGCCTCTCTCCTGGAGGCTCTCAGTCAGACCCAGTGGTGACATGTGGCAAGACGCTCCTCGGGGCGCGTCTTGCTTGGCTCTCTCTCCTGGAGGCGCTCAGTCAGACCGAGTGCTGACATGTGGCAAGACGCTCCTCGGGGCGCGTCTTGCTTGGGCCTCTCTCCTAGAGGCGCTCAGTCAGACCCAGTGGTGACATATGGCAAGATGCTCCTCGGGGCGCGTATTGCTTGGGCCTCTCTCCTGGAGGCCCTCTGTCAGACCCAGTGTTGACATGTGGCAAGACACTCCTCGGGGCGCGTCTTGCTTGGGCTTCTCTCATGGAGGCCCTCAGTCAGACCCAGTGTTGACAAGTGTCAAGACACTCCTCGGGGCGCGTCTTGCTTGGGCCTCTCTCCTGGAGGCGCTCAGTCAGACCCATTGTTGACATGTGGCAAGACGCTCCTCGGGGCGCGTCTTGCTTGGGCCTCTCTCCTGGAGGCGCTCAGTCAGACCCAGTGGTGACATGTGGCAAGACGCTCCTCGGTGCACGTATTGCTTGGGCCTCTCTCCTGGAGGCCCTCTGTCAGACCCAGTGTTGACATGTGGCAAGACGCTCCTCGGGGCGCATCTTGCTTGGGCTTCTCTCATTGAGGCCCTCAGTCAGACCCAGTGTTGACATGTGTCAAGACGCTCCTCGGGGCGTGTCTTGCTTGGGCCTCTCTCCTGGAGGCACTCAGTCAGACCCAGTGTTGACATGTGGCAAGACACTCCTCGGGGAGCGTCTTGCTTGGGCCTCTCTCCTGGAGGTCCTCTGTCAGACCCAGTGTTGACATGTGGCAAGACGCTCCTCGGGGCGCGTCTTACTTGGGCCTCTCTCCTGAAGGCCCTCTGTCAGACCCAGTGTTGACATGTGGCATGCCGCTCCTAGGGGCGCGTCTTGCTTGGCTCTCTCTCCTGGAGGCGCTCAGTCAGACCGAGTGCTGACATGTGGCAAGACGCTCCTCGGGGCGCGTATTGCTTGGGCCTCTCTCCTGGAGGCCCTCTGTCAGACCCAGTGTTGACATGTAACAAGACACTCCTCGGGGCGCGTCTTGCTTGGGCTTCTCTCATGGAGGCCCTCAGTCAGACCCAGTGTTGACAAGTGTCAAGACACTCCTCGGGGCGCGTCTTGCTTGGGCCTCTCTCCTGGAGGCGCTCAGTCAGACCCATTGTTGACATGTGGCAAGACGCTCCTCGGGGCGCGTCTTGCTTGGGCTTCTCTCCTGGAGGCCCTCAGTCAGACTTATTGTTGACATGTGGCAAGACGCTCCTCGGGGCGCTTCTTGCTTGGGCCTCTCTCCTGGAGGTGCTCAGTCAGGCCCAGTGTTGACATGTGGCAAGACTCTCCTCGGGGCGCTTCTTGCTTGGGCCTCTCTCCTGGAGGCGCTCAGTCAGACCCAGTGTTGACATGTGGCAAGACGCTCCTCGGGGCACGTCTTGCTTGGGCCTCTCTCCTGGAAGCGCTCAGTCAGACCCAGTGTTGACATGTGGCAAGACGCTCCTCGGGGCGCGTCTTACTTGGGCCTCTCTCCTGGAGGCGCTCAGTCAGACCGAGTGCTGACATGTGGCAAGACGCTCCTCGGGGCGCGTCTTGCTTGGGCCTCTCTCCTGGAGGCGCTCAGTCAGACCCTGTGGTGACATATGGCAAGACGCTCCTCGGGGCGCGTTTTGCTTGGGCCTCTCTCCTGGAGGCCCTCTGTCAGACCCAGTGTTGACATGTGGCAAGACACTCCTCGGGGCGCGTCTTGCTTGGGCTTCTCTCATGGAGGCCCTCAGTCAGACCCAGTGTTGACAAGTGTCAAGACACTCCTCGGGGCGCGTCTTGCTTGGGCCTCTCTCCTGGAGGCGCTCAGTCAGACCCATTGTTGACATGTGGCAAGACGCTCCTCGGGGCGCGTCTTGCTTGGGCCTCTCTCCTGGAGGCGCTCAGTCAGACCCAGTGGTGACATGTGTGAAGACGCTCCTCGGGGCGTGTCTTGCTTGGGCCTCTCTCCTGGAGGCACTCAGTCAGACCCAGTGTTGACATGTGGCAAGACACTCCTCGGGGCGCGTCTTGCTTGGGCCTCTCTCCTGGAGGTCCTCTGTCAGACCCAGTGTTGACATGTGGCAAGACGCTCCTCGGGGCGCGTCTTGCTTGGGCCTCTCTCCTGGAGGCTCTCAGTCAGACCCAGTGGTGATATGTGGCAAGACGCTCCTCGGGGCGCGTCTTGCTTGGCTCTCTCTCCTGGAGGCGCTCAGTCAGACCGAGTGCTGACATGTGGCAAGACGCTCCTCGGGGCGCGTCTTGCTTGGGCCTCTCTCCTGGAGGCGCTCAGTCAGACCCAGTGGTGACATATGGCAAGATGCTCCTCGGGGCGCGTATTGCTTGGGCCTCTCTCCTGGAGGCCCTCTGTCAGACCCAGTGTTGACATGTGGCAAGACACTCCTCGGGGCGCGTCTTGCTTGGGCTTCTCTCATGGAGGCCCTCAGTCAGACCCAGTGTTGACAAGTGTCAAGACACTCCTCGGGGTGCGTCTTGCTTGGGCCTCTCTCCTGGAGGCGCTCAGTCAGACCCATTGTTGACATGTGGCAAGACGCTCCTCGGGGCGCGTCTTGCTTGGGCCTCTCTCCTGGAGGCGCTCAGTCAGACCCAGTGGTGACATGTGGCAAGACGCTCCTCGGTGCACGTATTGCTTGGGCCTCTCTCCTGGAGGCCCTCTGTCAGACCCAGTGTTGACATGTGGCAAGACGCTCCTCGGGGCGCATCTTGCTTGGGCTTCTCTCATTGAGGCCCTCAGTCAGACCCAGTGTTGACATGTGTCAAGACGCTCCTCGGGGCATGTCTTGCTTGGGCCTCTCACCTGGAGGCACTCAGTCAGACCCAGTGTTGACATGTGGCAAGACACTCCTCGGGGCGCGTCTTGCTTGGGCCTCTCTCCTGGAGGTCCTCTGTCAGACCCAGTGTTGACATGTGGCAAGACGCTCCTCGGGGCGCGTCTTACTTGGGCCTCTCTCCTGGAGGCCCTCTGTCAGACCCAGTGTTGACATGTGGCATGCCGCTCCTAGGGGCGCGTCTTGCTTGGCTCTCTCTCCTGGAGGCGCTCAGTCAGACCGAGTGCTGACATGTGGCAAGACGCTCCTCGGGGCGCGTATTGCTTAAGCCTCTCTCCTGGAGGCCCTCTGTCAGACCCAGTGTTGACATGTAACAAGACACTCCTCGGGGCGCGTCTTGCTTGGGCTTCTCTCATGGAGGCCCTCAGTCAGACCCAGTGTTGACAAGTGTCAAGACACTCCTCGGGGCGCGTCTTGCTTGGGCCTCTCTCCTGGAGGCGCTCAGTCAGACCCATTGTTGACATGTGGCAAGACGCTCCTCGGGGCGCGTCTTGCTTGGGCTTCTCTCCTGGAGGCCCTCAGTCAGACTCATTGTTGACATGTGGCAAGACGCTCCTCGGGGCGCTTCTTGCTTGGGCCTTTCTCCTGGAGGTGCTCAGTCAGGCCCAGTGTTGACATGTGGCAAGACTCTCCTCGGGGCGCTTCTTGCTTGGGCCTCTCTCCTGGAGGCGCTCAGTCAGACCCAGTGTTGACATGTGGCAAGACGCTCCTCGGGGCACGTCTTGCTTGGGCCTCTCTCCTGGAAGCGCTCAGTCAGACCCAGTGTTGACATGTGGCAAGACGCTCCTCGGGGCGCGTCTTACTTGGGCCTCTCTCCTGGAGGCGCTCAGTCAGACCGAGTGCTGACATGTGGCAAGACGCTCCTCGGGGCGCGTCTTGCTTGAGCCTCTCTCCTGGAGGCGCTCAGTCAGACCCAGTGGTGACATATGGCAAGACGCTCCTCGGGGCGCGTATTGCTTGGGCCTCTCTCCTGGAGGCCCTCTGTCAGACCCAGTGTTGACATGTGGCAAGACACTCCTCGGGGCGCGTCTTGCTTGGGCTTCTCTCATGGAGGCCCTCAGTCAGACCCAGTGTTGACAAGTGTCAAGACACTCCTCGGGGCGCGTCTTGCTAGGGCCTCTCTCCTGGAGGCGCTCAGTCAGACCCATTGTTGACATGTGGCAAGACGCTCCTCGGAGCGCGTCTTGCTTGGGCCTCTCTCCTGGAGGCGCTCAGTCAGACCCAGTGGTGACATGTGTCAAGACGCTCCTCGGGGCGTGTCTTGCTTGGGCCTCTCTCCTGGAGGCACTCAGTCAGACCCAGTGTTGACATGTGGCAAGACACTCCTCGGGGTGCGTCTTGCTTGGGCCTCTCTCCTGGAGGTCCTCTGTCAGACCCAGTGTTGACATGTGGCAAGACGCTCCTCGGGGCGCGTCTTGCTTGGGCCTCTCTCATGGAGGCCCTCAGTCAGACCCAGTGTTGACAAGTGTCAAGACGCTCCTCGGGGCGCGTTTTGCTTGGGCCTCTCTCCTGGAGGCGCTCAGTCAGACCCATTGTTGACATGTGGCAAGACTCTCCTCGGGGCGCGTCTTGCTTGGGCTTCTCTCCTGGAGGCCCTCTGTCAGACCCAGTGTTGACATGTGGCAAGACGCTCCAAGGGGCGCGTCTTGCTTGGGCCTCTCTCCTGGAGGCCCTCTGTCAGACCCAGTGTTGACATGTGGCAAGACGCTCCTCGGGGCGCGTCTTGCTTGGGCCTCTCTCCTGGAGGCGCTCAGTTAGACCCAGTGGTGACGTATGGCAAGACGCTCCTCGGGGCGCGTATTGCTTGGGCCTCTCTCCTGGAGGCCCTCTGTCAGACCCAGTGTTGACATGTAACAAGACACTCCTCGGGGCGCGTCTTGCTTGGGCTTCTCTCCTGGAGGCGCTCAGTCAGACCCAGTGTTGACATGTGGCAAGACGCTCCTCGGGGCGCGTCTTACTTGGGCCTCTCTCCTGGAGGCGCTCAGTCAGACCCAGTGTTGACATGTGGCAAGACACTCCTCGGTGCGCGTCTTGCTTGGGCCTCTCTCCTGGAGGCCCTCTGTCAGACCCAGTGTTGACATGTGGCAAGACGCTCCTAGGGGCGCGTCTTGCTTGGCTCTCTCTCCTGGAGGCGCTTAATCAGACCGAGTGCTGACATGTGGCAAGACGCTCCTCGGGGCGCGTCTTGCTTGGGCCTCTCTCCTGGAGGCGCTCAGTCAGACCCAGTGGTGACGTATGGCAAGACGCTCCTCGGGGCGCGTATTGCTTGGGCCTCTCTCCTGGAGGCCCTCTGTCAGACCCAGTGTTGACATGTAACAAGACACTCCTCGGGGCGCGTCTTGCTTGGGCTTCTCTCATGGAGGCCCTCAGTCAGACCCAGTGTTGACAAGTGTCAAGACACTCCTCGGGGCGCGTCTTGCTTGGGCCTCTCTCCTGGAGGCGCTCAGTCAGACCCATTGTTGACATGTGGCAAGACGCTCCTCGGGCGCGTCTTGCTTGGGCTTCTCTCCTGGAGGCCCTCAGTCAGACCCATTGTTGACATGTGGCAAGACACTCCTCGGGGCGCTTCTTGCTTGGGCCTCTCTCCTGGAGGCCCTCTGTCAGACCCAGTGTTGACATGTGGCAAGACGCTCCAAGGGGCGCATCTTGCTTGGGCCTCTCTCCTGGAGGCGCTCAGTCAGACCGAGTGCTGACATGTGGCAAGACGCTCCTCGGTGCGCGTCTTGCTTGGGCCTCTCTCCTGGAGGTGCTCAGTCAGACCCAGTGTTGACATGTGGCAAGACGCTCCTCGGGGCGTGTCTTACTTGGGCCTCTCTCCTGGAGGCGCTCAGTCAGACCCAGTGTTGACATGTGGCAAGACACTCCTCGGGGCGCGTCTTGCTTGGGCCTCTCTCCTGGAGGCCCTCTGTCAGACCCAGTGTTGACATGTGGCAAGACGCTCCTAGGGGCGCGTCTTGCTTGGCTCTCTCTCCTGGAGGCGCTCAGTCAGACCGAGTGCTGACATGTGGCAAGACGCTCCTCGGGGCGCGTCTTGCTTGGGCCTCTCTCCTGGAGGCGCTCAGTCAGACCCAGTGGTGACGTAATGCAAGACGCTCCTCGGGGCGCGTATTGCTTGGGCCTCTCTCCTGGAGGCCCTCTGTCAGACCCAGTGTTGACATGTAACAAGACACTCCTCGGGGCGCGTCTTGCTTGGGCTTCTCTCATGGAGGCCCTCAGTCAGACCCAGTGTTGACAAGTGTCAAGACACTCCTCGGGGCGCGTCTTGCTTGGGCCTCTCTCCTGGAGGCGCTCAGTCAGACCCATTGTTGACATGTGGCAAGACGCTCCTCGGGGCGCGTCTTGCTTGGGCTTCTCTCCTGGAGGCCCTCAGTCAGACCCATTGTTGACATGTGGCAAGACGCTCCTCGGGGCGCTTCTTGCTTGGGCCTCTCTCCTGGAGGCGCTCAGTCAGACCCAGTGTTGACATGTTGCAAGACTCTCCTCGGGGCGCTTCTTGCTTGGGCCTCTCTCCTGGAGGCGCTCAGTCAGACCCAGTGTTGACATGTGGCAAGACGTTCCTCGGGGCACGTCTTGCTTGGGCCTCTCTCCTGGAGGCGCTCAGTCAGACCCAGTGTTGACATGTGGCAAGACGCTCCTCGGGGCGCGTCTTACTTGGGCCTCTCTCCTGGAGGCGCTCAGTCAGACCCAGTGTTGACATGTGGCAAGACGCTCCTCGGGGCGCGTCTTGCTTGGGCCTCTCTCCTGGAGGCTCTCAGTCAGACCCAGTGTTGACATGTGGCAAGACACTCCTCGGGGCGCGTCTTGCTTGGGCCTCTCTCCTGGAGGCGCTCAGTCAGACCCAGTGTTGACATGTGGCAAGACGCTCCTCGGGGCACGTCTTGCTTGGGCCTCTCTCCTGGAGGCGCTCAGTCAGACCCAGTGTTGACATGTGGCAAGACGCTCCTCGGGGCGCGTCTTGCTTGGGCCTCTCTCCTGGAGGCGCTCAGTCAGACCCAGTGGTGACATGTGGCAAGACGCTCCTCGGGGCGCGTCTTACTTGGGCCTCTCTCCTGGAGGCGCTCAGTCAGACCCAGTGTTGACATGTGGCAAGACACTCCTCGGGGCGCATCTTGCTTGGGCCTCTCTCCTGGAGGCCCTCTGTCAGACCCATTGTTGACATGTGGCAAGACGCTCCTCGGGGCGCGTCTTGCTTCGTCCTCTCTCATGGAGGCCCTCAGTCAGACCCAGTGTTGACAAGTGTCAAGACGCTCCTCGGGGCGCGTCTTGCTTGGGCCTCTCTCCTGGAGGCGCTCAGTCAGACCCATTGTTGACATGTGGCAAGACGCTCCTCGGGGCGCGTCTTGCTTGGGCTTCTCTCCTGGAGGCCCTCAGTCAGACCCATTGTTGACATGTGGCAAGACGCTCCTCGGGGCGCTTCTTGCTTGGGCCTCTCTCCTGGAGGCGCTCAGTCAGACCCAGTGTTGACATGTGGCAAGACGCTCCTCGGGGCACGTCTTGCTTGGGCCTCTCTCCTGGAGGCGCTCAGTCAGATCCAGTGTTGACATGTGGCAAGACGCTCCTCGGGGCGCATCTTGCTTGGGCCTCTCTCCTGGAGGCCCTCTGTCAGACCCAGTGTTGACATGTGGCAAGACGCTCCAAGGGGCGCGTCTTGCTTGGGCCTCTCTCCTGGAGGCGCTCAGTCAGACCGAGTGCTGACATGTGGCAAGACGCTCCTCGGTGCGCGTCTTGCTTGGGCCTCTCTCCTGGAGGCGCTCAGTCAGACCCAGTGTTGACATGTGGCAAGACGCTCCTCGGGGCGCGTCTTACTTGGGCCTCTCTCCTGGAGGCGCTCAGTCAGACCCAGTGTTGACATGTGGCAAGACACTCCTCGGGGCGCGTCTTGCTTGGGACTCTCTCCTGGAGGCCCTCTGTCAGACCCAGTGTTGACATGTAACAAGACACTCCTCGGGGCGCTTCTTGCTTGGGCCTCTCTCCTGGAGGCCCTCTGTCAGACCCAGTGTTGACATGTGGCAAGACACTCCTCGGGGCGCGTCTTGCTTGGGCTTCTCTCATTGAGGCCCTCAGTCAGACCCAGTGTTGACATGTGTCAAGACGCTCCTCGGGGCGTGTCTTGCTTGGGCCTCTCTCCTGGAGGCACTCAGTCAGACCCAGTGTTGACATGTGGCAAGACACTCCTCGGGGCGCGTCTTGCTTGGGCCTCTCTCCTGGAGGCCCTCTGTCAGACCCAGTGTTGACATGTGGCAAGACGCTCCTCGGGGCGCGTCTTGCTTGGGCCTCTCTCATGGAGGCCCTCAGTCAGACCCAGTGTTGACAAGTGTCAAGACGCTCCTCGGGGCGCGTTTTGCTTGGGCCTCTCTCCTGGAGGCGCTCAGTCAGACCCATTGTTGACATGTGGCAAGACGCTCCTCGGGGCGCGTCTTGCTTGGGCTTCTCTCCTGGAGGCCCTCTGTCAGACCCAGTGTTGACATGTGGCAAGACGCTCCAAGGGGCGCGTCTTGCTTGGGCCTCTCTCCTGGAGGCCCTCTGTCAGACCCAGTGTTGACATGTGGCAAGACGCTCCTCGGGGCGCGTCTTGCTTGGGCCTCTCTCATGGAGGCCCTCATTCAGACCCAGTGTTGTCAAGTGTCAAGACGCTCCTCGGGGCGAGCCTTGCTTCGGCCTCTCTCCTGGAGGCGCTCAGTCAGACCCATTGTTGACATGTGGCAAGACGCTCCTCGGGGCGCGTCTTGCTTGGGCCTCTCTTATGGAGGCCCTCAGTCAGACCCAGTGTTGACATGTGGCAAGACGCTCCTCGGGGCACGTCTTGCTTGGGCCTCTCTCCTGGAGGCGCTCAGTCAGACCCAGTGTTGACATGTGGCAAGACGCTCCTCGGGGCGCGTCTTGCTTGGGCCTCTTTCCTGGAGGCGCTCAGTTAGACCCAGTGGTGACGTATGGCAAGACGCTCCTCGGGGCGCGCATTGCTTGGGCCTCTCTCCTGGAGGCCCTCTGTCAGACCCAGTGTTGACATGTAACAAGACACTCCTCGGGGCGCGTCTTGCTTGGGCTTCTCTCCTGGAGGCGCTCAGTCAGACCCAGTGTTGACATGTGGCAAGATGCTCGTCGGGGCGCATCTTACTTGGGCCTCTCTCCTGGAGGCGCTCAGTCAGACCCAGTGTTGACATGTGGCAAGACACTCCTCGGGGCGCGTCTTGCTTGGGCCTCACTCCTGGAGGCCCTCTGTCAGACCCAGTGTTGACATGTGGCAAGACGCTCCTAGGGGCGCGTCTTGCTTGGCTCTCTCTCCTGGAGGCGCTCAGTCAGACCGAGTGCTGACATGTGGCAAGACGCTCCTCGGGGCGCGTCTTGCTTGGGCCTCTCTCCTGGAGGCGCTCAGTCAGACCCAGTGGTGACGTATGGCAAGACGCTCCTCGGGGCGCGTATTGCTTGGGCCTCTCTCCTGGAGGCCCTCTGTCAGACCCAGTGTTGACATGTAACAAGACACTCCTCGGGGCGCGTCTTGCTTGGGCTTCTCTCATGGAGGCCCTCAGTCAGACCCAGTGTTGACAAGTGTCAAGACACTCCTCGGGGCGCGTCTTGCTTGGGCCTCTCTCCTGGAGGCGCTCAGTCAGACCCATTGTTGACATGTGGCAAGACGCTCCTCGGGGCGCATCTTGCTTGGGCTTCTCTCCTGGAGGCCCTCAGTCAGACCCATTGTTGACATGTGTCAAGACGCTCCTCGGGGCGCTTCTTGCTTGGGCCTCTCTCCTGGAGGCCCTCTGTCAGACCCAGTGTTGACATGTGGCAAGACGCTCCAAGGGGCGCGTCTTGCTTGGGCCTCTCTCCTGGAGGCGCTCAGTCAGACCGAGTGCTGACATGTGGCAAGACGCTCCTCGGTGCGCGTCTTGCTTGGGCCTCTCTCCTGGAGGCGCTCAGTCAGACCCAGTGTTGACATGTGGCAAGACGCTCCTTGGGGCGCGTCTTACTTGGGCCTCTCTCCTGGAGGCGCTCAGTCAGACCCAGTGTTGACATGTGGCAGGACACTCCTCGGGGCGCGTCTTGCTTGGGCTTCTCTCATGGAGGCCCTCAGTCAGACCCATTGTTGACAAGTGTCAAGACGCTCCTCGGGACGCGTCTTGCTTGGGCCTCTCTCCTGGAGGCGCTCAGTCAGACCCATTGGTGACATGTGGCAAGACGCTCCTTGGGGCGCGTCTTGCTTGGGCCTCTCTCCTGGAGGCTCTCAGTCAGACCCAGTGGTGACAAGTGGCAAGACGCTCCTCGGGGCGCGTCTTGCTTGTGCCTCTCTCCTGGAGGCGCTCAGTCACACCGAGTGCTGACATGTGGCAAGACGCTCCTCGGGGCGCGTCTTGCTTGGGCCTCTCTCCTGGAGGCCCTCTGTCAGACCCAGTGTTGACATGTGGCAAGACGCTCCTCGGGGCGCTTCTTGCTCTGGCCTCTCTCCTGGAGGCCCTCAATCAGACCCAGTGTTGACACGTGGCAAGACACTCCTCGGGGCGTGTCTTGCTTGGGCCTCTCTCCTGGAGGCGCTCAGTCAGACCCAGTGTTGACATGTGGCAAGACGCTCCTCGGGGCGCGTCTTGCTTGGGCTTCTCTCCTGGAGTCCCTCAGTCAGACCCATTGCTGACATGTGGCAAGTTGCTTCTCGGGGCGCGTCTTGCTTGGGCCTCTCTCCTGGAGGCACTCAGTCAGACCGAGTGCTGACATAAGGCAGGACGCTCCTCGGGGCGCGTCTTGCTGGGGACTCTCTCCTGGAGGCGCTCAGTCAGACCCAGTGTTGACATGTGGCAAGACGCTCCTCGGGGCGCTTCTTGCTTGGGCCTCTCGCCTGGAGGTGCTCAGTCAGACCCAGTGTTGACATGTGTCAAGACGCTCCTCGGGGCGCGTCTTGCTTGGGCCTCTCTCCTGGAGGCGCTCAGTCAGACCCAGTGTTGACATGTGGCAAGACGCTCCTCGGGGCGCGTCTTGCTGGGGCTGCTCTCATGGAGGAACTCAGTCAGACCCAGTGTTGACATGTGGCAAGACGCTCCTCGGGGCGCGTCTTGCTTGGGCCTCTCTCCTGGAGGCGCTCAGTCAGACCCAGTGTTGACATGTGGCAAGACGCTCCTCGGGGCGCGTCTTGCTTAAGCCTCTCTCCTGGAGAAGCTCAGTCAGACCCAGTGTTGACATGTGGCAAGACGCTCCTCGGGGCGCGTCTTGCTTGAGCCTCTCTCCTGGAGGCTCTCAGTCAGACCCAGTGGTGGCATGTGGCAAGACGCTCCTCTGGGCACGTATTGCTTGGGCCTCTCTCCTGGAGGCCCTCTCTCAGACCCAGTGTTGACATGTGGCAAGACGCGCCTCGGGGCGCGTCTTGGTTGGGCCTCTCTACTGGAAGCCCTCAATCAGACCCAGTGTTGACACGTTGCAAGATGCTCCTCGGGGCGCGTCTTCCTTGGGCCTCTCTCCTGGAGGCTCTCAGTCAGACCGAGTAGTGACATGTGGCATGACGCTCCTCGGGGCGCGTCTTGCTTGGGCCTCTCTCCTGGAGGCGCTCAGTCAGACCCAGTGGTGACATGTGGCAAGACACTCCTCGGGGCGCGTCTTGCTTGGGCCTCTCTCCCGGAGGCCCTCTGTCAGACCCAGTGTTGTCATGTGTCAAGACGCTCCTCGGGGCGCGTCTTGCTTGGGCCTCTCTCCTGGAGGCGCTCAGTCAGACCGAGTGCTGACATGCGGCAAGACGCTCCTCGGGGCGCGTCTTGCTTGGGCTTTTCTCCTGGAGGCACTCAGTCAGACCCATTGTTGACATGTGGCAAGATGCTCCTCGGGGCGCGTCTTGATTGGGCCTCTCTCCTGGAGGCCCTCAATCAGACCCATTGTTGACACGTGGCAAGACACTCCTCGGGGGGTGTCTTGCTTGGACCTCTCTCCTGGAGGTGCTCAGTCAGACCCAGTGTTGACATGTGGCAAGACGCTCCTCGGGGAGCGTCTTGATTGGGCTTCTCTCCTGGAGGCCCTCAGTCAGACCCAGTGTTGACATGTGGCAAGACGCTCCTCGGGGCGCGTCTTGATTGGGCTTCTCTCCTGGAGTCCCTCAGTCAGACCCATTGTTGACATGTGGCAAGACGCTCCTCGGGGCGCGTCTTGCTTGGGCCTCTCTCCTGGAGGCGCTCAGTCAGGCCGAGTGCTGACATAAGGCAAGACGCTCCTCGGGGCGCATCTTGCTGGGGACTCTCTCCTGGAGGCGCTCAGTCAGACCCAGTGTTGACATGTGGCAAGACGCTCCTCGGGGCGCTTCTTGCTTGGGCCTCTCGCCTGGAGGTGCTCAGTCAGACCCAGTGTTTAGATGTGGCAAGACGCTCCTCGGGGCGCGTCTTGCTTGGGCCTCTCTCCTGGAGGCCCTCTGTCAGACCAAGTGTTGACATGTGGCAAGACGCTCCTCGGGGCGCGTCTTGCTTGGGCCTCTCTCCTGGAGGCGCTCAGTCAGACCCAGTGTTGACATGTGGCAAGACGCTCCTAGGGGCGCGTCTTGCTTGGGCCTCTCTCCTGGAGGCGCTCAGTCAGACCGAGTGCTGACATGTGGCAAGACGCTCCTCGGGGCGCGTCTTGCTTGGGCCTCTCTCCTGGAGGCGCTCTGTCAGACCCAGTGGTGACATGTGGCAAGACACTCCTCGGGGCGCGTATTGCTTGGGCCTCTCTCCTGGAGGCCCTCTGTCAGACCCAGTGTTCAAATGTGGCAAGACACTCCTCGGGGCGCGTCTTGCTTGGGCCTCTCTCCTGGAGGCCCTCTGTCAGACCCAGTGTTGACATGTGGCAAGACGCTCCTCGGGGCGCGTCTTTCTTGGGCCTCTCTCCTGGAGGCGCTCAGTCAGACCCAGTGTTGACATGTGGCAAGACGCTCCTCGGGGCTCGACTTGCTTGGGCCTCTCTCCTGGAGGCGCTCAGTCAGACTCAGTGGTGACATGTGCCAAGACGCTCCTCGGGGCGCGTCTTGCTTGGGCCTCTCTCCTGGAGGCGCTCAGTCAGACCCAGTGGTGACATATGGCAAGACGCTCCTTCGGGGCGCGTGGTGCTTGGGCCTCTCTCCTGGAGGCCCTCTGTCAGACCCAGTGTTGACATGTGGCAAGACGCTCCTCGGGGCGCATCTTGCTTGGGCCTCTTTCCTGGAGGCGCTCAGTCAGACCGAGTGCTGACATGTGGCAAGACGCTCCTCGGGGCCCGTCTTGCTTGGGCCTCTCTCCTGGAGGCGCTCAGTCAGACCCAGTGGTGACATATGGCAAGACGCTCCTCGGGGCGCGTGTTGCTTGGGCCTCTCTCCTGGAGGCCCTCTGTCAGACCCAGTGTTGACATGTGGCAAGAAACTCCTCGGGGCGCGTCTTGCTTGGGCCTCTCTCCTGGAGGCGCTCAGTCAGAACCAGTGTTGACATGTGGCAAGACGCTCCTAGGGGCGCGTCTTGCTTGGGCCTCTCTCCTGGAGGCGCTCAGTCAGACCGAGTGCTGACATGTGGCAAGACGCTCCTCGGGGCGCGTCTTGCTTGGGCCTCTCTACTGGAAGCCCTCAATCAGACCCAGTGTTGACACGTTGCAAGATGCTCCTCGGGGCGCGTCTTCCTTGGGCCTCTCTCCTGGAGGCTCTCAGTCAGACCGAGTAGTGACATGTGGCATGACGCTCCTCGGGGCGCGTCTTGCTTGGGCCTCTCTCCTGGAGGCGCTCAGTCAGACCCAGTGGTGACATGTGGCAAGACACTCCTCGGGGCGCGTCTTGCTTGGGCCTCTCTCCCGGAGGCCCTCTGTCAGACCCAGTGTTGTCATGTGTCAAGACGCTCCTCGGGGCGCGTCTTGCTTGGGCCTCTCTCCTGGAGGCGCTCAGTCAGACCGAGTGCTGACATGCGGCAAGACGCTCCTCGGGGCGCGTCTTGCTTGGGCTTTTCTCCTGGAGGCACTCAGTCAGACCCATTGTTGACATGTGGCAAGACGCTCCTCGGGGCGCGTCTTGCTTGGGCCTCTCTCCTGGAGGCGCTCAGTCAGACCCAGTGGTGACATATGGCAAGACGCTCCTTCGGGGCGCGTGTTGCTTGGGCCTCTCTCCTGGAGGCCCTCTGTCAGACCCAGTGTTGACATGTGGCAAGACGCTCCTCGGGGCGCGTCTTGCTTGGGCCTCTCTCCTGGAGGCGCTCAGTCAGACCGAGTGCTGACATGTGGCAAGACGCTCCTCGGGGCGCGTCTTGCTTGGGCCTCTCTCCTGGAGGCGCTCAGTCAGACCCAGTGGTGACATATGGCAAGACACTCCTCGGGGCGCGTATTGCTTGGGCCTCTCTCCTGGAGGCCCTCTGTCAGACCCAGTGTTCACATGTGGCAAGACACTCCTCGGGGCGCGTCTTGCTTGGGCCTCTCTCCTGGAGGCCCTCTGTCAGACCCAGTGTTGACATGTGGCAAGACGCTCCTCGGGGCGCGTCTTGCTTGGGCCTCTCTCCTGGAGGCGCTCAGTCAGACCCAGTGGTGACATGTGGCAAGACACTCCTCGGGGCGCGTCTTGCTTGGGCCTCTCTCCTGGAGGCCCGCTATCAGACGCAGTGTTGACATGTGGCAAGACGCTCCTAGGGGCGCATCTTGCTTGGGCCTCTCTCCTGGAGGTGCTCAGTCAGACCGAGTGCTGACATGTGGCAAGACGCTCCTCGGGGCGCGTCTTGCTTGGGCCTCTCTCCTGGAGGCGCTCAGTCAGACCCAGTGGTGACATATGGCAAGACGCTCCTCGGGGCGCGTATTGCTTGGGCCTCTCTCCTGGAGGCCCTCTGTCAGACCCAGTGTTGACATGTGGCAGGACACTCCTCGGGGCACGTCTTGCTTGGGCTTCTCTCATGGAGGCCCTCAGTCAGACCCAGTTTTGACAGGTGTCAAGACGCTCCTCGGGGCGCGTCTTGCTTGGGCCTCTCTCCTGGAGGCGCTCAGTCAGACCGAGTGCTGACATGTGGCAAGACGCTCCTCGGGGCGCGTCTTGCTTGGGCCTCTCTCCTGGAGGCGCTCAGTCAGACCCAGTGGTGACATATGGCAAGACGCTCCTCGGGGAGCGTATTGCTTGGGCCTCTCTCCTGGAGGCCCTCTGTCAGACCCAGTGTTGACATGTGGCAGGACACTCCTCGGGGCGCGTCTTGCTTGGGCTTCTCTCATGGAGGCCCTCAGTCAGACCCATTGTTGACAAGTGTCAAGACGCTCCTCGGGACGCGTCTTGCTTGGGCCTCTCTCCTGGAGGCGCTCAGTCAGACCCATTGGTGACATGTGGCAAGACACTCCTCGGGGCGCGTCTTGCTTGGGCTTCTCTCCTGGAGTCCCTCAGTCAGACCCATTGCTGACATGTGGCAAGTTGCTTCTCGGGGCGTGTCTTGCTTGGGCCTCTCTCCTGGAGGCACTCAGTCAGACCGAGTGCTGACATAAGGCAGGACGCTCCTCGGGGCGCGTCTTGCTGGGGACTCTCTCCTGGAGGCGCTCAGTCAGACCCAGTGTTGACATGTGGCAAGACGCTCCTCGGGGCGCGTCTTGCTTGGGCCTCTCTCCTGGAGGCGCTCAGTCAGACCCAGTGGTGACATGTGGCAAGACACTCCTCGGGGCGCGTCTTGCTTGGGCCTCTCTCCCGGAGGCCCTCTGTCAGACCCAGTGTTGTCATGTGTCAAGACGCTCCTCGGGGCGCGTCTTGCTTGGGCCTCTCTCCTGGAGGCGCTCAGTCAGACCGAGTGCTGACATGCGGCAAGACGCTCCTCGGGGCGCGTCTTGCTTGGGCTTTTCTCCTGGAGGCACTCAGTCAGACCCATTGTTGACATGTGGCAAGAAGCTCCTCGGGGCGCGTATTGCTTGGGCCTCTCTCCTGGAGGCCCTCTGTCAGACCCAGTGTTGACATGTGGCAGGACACTCCTCGGGGCGCGTCTTGCTTGGGCTTCTCTCATGGAGGCCCTCAGTCAGACCCATTGTTGACAAGTGTCAAGACGCTCCTCGGGACGCGTCTTGCTTGGGCCTCTCTCCTGGAGGCGCTCAGTCAGACCCATTGGTGACATGTGGCAAGACGCTCCTTGGGGCGCGTCTTGCTTGGGCCTCTCTCCTGGAGGCTCTCAGTCAGACCCAGTGGTGACAAGTGGCAAGACGCTCCTCAGGGCGCGTCTTGCTTGTGCCTCTCTCCTGGAGGCGCTCAGTCACACCGAGTGCTGACATGTGGCAAGACGCTCCTCGGGGCGCGTCTTGCTTGGGCCTCTCTCCTGGAGGCCCTCTGTCAGACCCAGTGTTGACATGTGGCAAGACGCTCCTCGGGGCGCTTCTTGCTCTGGCCTCTCTCCTGGAGGCCCTCAATCAGACCCAGTGTTGACACGTGGCAAGACACTCCTCGGGGCGTGTCTTGCTTGGGCCTCTCTCCTTGAGGCGCTCAGTCAGACCCAGTGTTGACATGTGGCAAGACGCTCCTCGGGGCGCGTCTTGCTTGGGCTTCTCTCCTGGAGTCCCTCAGTCAGACCCATTGCTGACATGTGGCAAGTTGCTTCTCGGGGCGCGTCTTGCTTGGGCCTCTCTCCTGGAGGCACTCAGTCAGACCGAGTGCTGACATAAGGCAGGACGCTCCTCGGGGCGCGTCTTGCTGGGGACTCTCTCCTGGAGGCGCTCAGTCAGACCCAGTGTTGACATGTGGCAAGACGCTCCTCGGGGCGCTTCTTGCTTGGGCCTCTCGCCTGGAGGTGCTCAGTCAGACCCAGTGTTGACATGTGTCAAGACGCTCCTCGGGGCGCGTCTTGCTTGGGCCTCTCTCCTGGAGGCGCTCAGTCAGACCCAGTGTTGACATGTGGCAAGACGCTCCTCGGGGCGCGTCTTGCTGGGGCTGCTCTCATGGAGGAACTCAGTCAGACCCAGTGTTGACATGTGGCAAGACGCTCCTCGGGGCGCGTCTTGCTTGGGCCTCTCTCCTGGAGGCGCTCAGTCAGACCCAGTGTTGACATGTGGCAAGACGCTCCTCGGGGCGCGTCTTGCTTAAGCCTCTCTCCTGGAGAAGCTCAGTCAGACCCAGTGTTGACATGTGGCAAGACGCTCCTCGGGGCGCGTCTTGCTTGAGCCTCTCTCCTGGAGGCTCTCAGTCAGACCCAGTGGTGGCATGTGGCAAGACGCTCCTCTTGGCGCGTATTGCTTGGGCCTCTCTCCTGGAGGCCCTCTGTCAGACCCAGTGTTGACATGTGGCAAGACGCGCCTCGGGGCGCGTCTTGGTTGGGCCTCTCTACTGGAAGCCCTCAATCAGACCCAGTGTTGACACGTTGCAAGATGCTCCTCGGGGCGCGTCTTCCTTGGGCCTCTCTCCTGGAGGCTCTCAGTCAGACCGAGTAGTGACATGTGGCATGACGCTCCTCGGGGCGCGTCTTGCTTGGGCCTCTCTCCTGGAGGCGCTCAGTCAGACCCAGTGGTGACATGTGGCAAGACACTCCTCGGGGCGCGTCTTGCTTGGGCCTCTCTCCCGGAGGCCCTCTGTCAGACCCAGTGTTGTCATGTGTCAAGACGCTCCTCGGGGCGCGTCTTGCTTGGGCCTCTCTCCTGGAGGCGCTCAGTCAGACCGAGTGCTGACATGCGGCAAGACGCTCCTCGGGGCGCGTCTTGCTTGGGCTTTTCTCCTGGAGGCACTCAGTCAGACCCATTGTTGACATGTGGCAAGACGCTCCTCGGGGCGCGTCTTGATTGGGCCTCTCTCCTGGAGGCCCTCAATCAGACCCATTGTTGACACGTGGCAAGACACTCCTCGGGGGGTGTCTTGCTTGGACCTCTCTCCTGGAGGTGCTCAGTCAGACCCAGTGTTGACATGTGGCAAGACGCTCCTCGGGGAGCGTCTTGATTGGGCTTCTCTCCTGGAGGCCCTCAGTCAGACCCAGTGTTGACATGTGGCAAGACGCTCCTCGGGGCGCGTCTTGATTGGGCTTCTCTCCTGGAGTCCCTCAGTCAGACCCATTGTTGACATGTGGCAAGACGCTCCTCGGGGCGCGTCTTGCTTGGGCCTCTCTCCTGGAGGCGCTCAGTCAGGCCGAGTGCTGACATAAGGCAAGACGCTCCTCGGGGCGCATCTTGCTGGGGACTCTCTCCTGGAGGCGCTCAGTCAGACCCAGTGTTGACATGTGGCAAGACGCTCCTCGGGGCGCTTCTTGCTTGGGCCTCTCGCCTGGAGGTGCTCAGTCAGACCCAGTGTTTAGATGTGGCAAGACGCTCCTCGGGGCGCGTCTTGCTTGGGCCTCTCTCCTGGAGGCCCTCTGTCAGACCAAGTGTTGACATGTGGCAAGACGCTCCTCGGGGCGCGTCTTGCTTGGGCCTCTCTCCTGGAGGCGCTCAGTCAGACCCAGTGTTGACATGTGGCAAGACGCTCCTAGGGGCGCGTCTTGCTTGGGCCTCTCTCCTGGAGGCGCTCAGTCAGACCGAGTGCTGACATGTGGCAAGACGCTCCTCGGGGCGCGTCTTGCTTGGGCCTCTCTCCTGGAGGCGCTCTGTCAGACCCAGTGGTGACATGTGGCAAGACACTCCTCGGGGCGCGTATTGCTTGGGCCTCTCTCCTGGAGGCCCTCTGTCAGACCCAGTGTTCAAATGTGGCAAGACACTCCTCGGGGCGCGTCTTGCTTGGGCCTCTCTCCTGGAGGCCCTCTGTCAGACCCAGTGTTGACATGTGGCAAGACGCTCCTCGGGGCGCGTCTTTCTTGGGCCTCTCTCCTGGAGGCGCTCAGTCAGACCCAGTGTTGACATGTGGCAAGACGCTCCTCGGGGCTCGACTTGCTTGGGCCTCTCTCCTGGAGGCGCTCAGTCAGACTCAGTGGTGACATGTGCCAAGACGCTCCTCGGGGCGCGTCTTGCTTGGGCCTCTCTCCTGGAGGCGCTCAGTCAGACCCAGTGGTGACATATGGCAAGACGCTCTTTCGGGCGCGTGGTGCTTGGGCCTCTCTCCTGGAGGCCCTCTGTCAGACCCAGTGTTGACATGTGGCAAGACGCTCCTCGGGGCGCATCTTGCTTGGGCCTCTTTCCTGGAGGCGCTCAGTCAGACCGAGTGCTGACATGTGGCAAGACGCTCCTCGGGGCCCGTCTTGCTTGGGCCTCTCTCCTGGAGGCGCTCAGTCAGACCCAGTGGTGACATATGGCAAGACGCTCCTCGGGGCGCGTGTTGCTTGGGCCTCTCTCCTGGAGGCCCTCTGTCAGACCCAGTGTTGACATGTGGCAAGAAACTCCTCGGGGCGCGTCTTGCTTGGGCCTCTCTCCTGGAGGCGCTCAGTCAGACCCAGTGTTGACATGTGGCAAGACGCTCCTAGGGGCGCGTCTTGCTTGGGCCTCTCTCCTGGAGGCGCTCAGTCAGACCGAGTGCTGACATGTGGCAAGACGCTCCTCGGGGCGCGTCTTGCTTGGGCCTCTCTACTGGAAGCCCTCAATCAGACCCAGTGTTGACACGTTGCAAGATGCTCCTCGGGGCGCGTCTTCCTTGGGCCTCTCTCCTGGAGGCTCTCAGTCAGACCGAGTAGTGACATGTGGCATGACGCTCCTCGGGGCGCGTCTTGCTTGGGCCTCTCTCCTGGAGGCGCTCAGTCAGACCCAGTGGTGACATGTGGCAAGACACTCCTCGGGGCGCGTCTTGCTTGGGCCTCTCTCCCGGAGGCCCTCTGTCAGACCCAGTGTTGTCATGTGTCAAGACGCTCCTCGGGGCGCGTCTTGCTTGGGCCTCTCTCCTGGAGGCGCTCAGTCAGACCGAGTGCTGACATGCGGCAAGACGCTCCTCGGGGCGCGTCTTGCTTGGGCTTTTCTCCTGGAGGCACTCAGTCAGACCCATTGTTGACATGTGGCAAGACGCTCCTCGGGGCGCGTCTTGCTTGGGCCTCTCTCCTGGAGGCCCTCTGTCAGACCCAGTGTTGACATGTGGCAAGACGCTCCTCGGGGCGCGTCTTGATTGGGCCTCTCTCCTGGAGGCCCTCAATCAGACCCAGTGTTGACACGTGGCAAGACACTCCTCGGGGCGCTTCTTGCTTGGGCCTCTCGCCTGGAGGTGCTCAGTCAGACCCAGTGTTTACATGTGGCAAGACGCTCCTCGGGGCGCGTCTTGCTTGGGCCTCTCTCCTGGAGGTGCTCAGTCAGACCCAGTCTTGACATGTGGCAAGACGCTCCTCGGGGCGCGTCTTGATTGGGCTTCTCTCCTGGAGGCCCTCAGTCAGACCCAGTGTTGACATGTGGCAAGACGCTCCTCGGGGCGCGTCTTGCTTGGGCCTCTCTCCTGGAGGCCCTCTGTCAGACCCAGTGTTGACATGTGGCAAGACGCTCCTCGGGGCGCGTCTTGCTTGGGCCTCTCTCCTGGAGGCGCTCAGTCAGACCCAGTGTTGACATGTGGCAAGACGCTCCTAGGGGCGCGTCTTGCTTGGGCTTCTCTCCTGGAGGCCCTCAGTCAGACCCAGTGTTGACATGTGGCAAGACGCTCCTCGGGGCGCGTCTTGATTGGGCCTCTCTCCTGGAGGTGCTCAGTCAGACCCAGTCTTGACATGTGGCAAGACGCTCCTCGGGGCGCGTCTTGATTGGGCTTCTCTCCTGGAGGCCCTCAGTCAGACCCAGTGTTGACATGTGGCAAGACGCTCCTCGGGGCGCGTCTTGATTGGGCTTCTCTCCTGGAGTCCCTCAGTCAGACCCATTGTTGACATGTGGCAAGACGCTCCTCGGGGCGCGTCTTGCTTGGGCCTCTCTCCTGGAGGCGCTCAGTCAGACCGAGTGCTGACATAAGGCAAGACGCTCCTCGGGGCGCATCTTGCTGGGGACTCTCTCCTGGAGGCACTCAGTCAGACCCAGTGTTGACATGTGGCAAGACGCTCCTCGGGGCGCTTCTTGCTTGGGCCTCTCGCCTGGAGGTGCTCAGTCAGACCCAGTGTTTACATGTGGCAAGACGCTCCTCGGGGCGCGTCTTGCTTGGGCCTCTCTCCTGGAGGCCCTCTGTCAGACCCAGTGTTGACATGTGGCAAGACGCTCCTCGGGGCGCGTCTTGCTTGGGCCTCTCTCCTGGAGGCGCTCAGTCAGACCCAGTGTTGACATGTGGCAAGACGCTCCTAGGGGCGCGTCTTGCTTGGGCCTCTCTCCTGGAGGCGCTCAGTCAGACCGAGTGCTGACATGTGGCAAGACGCTCCTCGGGGCGCGTCTTGCTTGGGCCTCTATCCTGGAGGCGCTCTGTCAGACCCAGTGGTGACATATGGCAAGACACTCCTCCGGGCGCGTATTGCTTGGGCCTCTCTCCTGGAGGCCCTCTGTCTGACCCAGTGTTCACATGTGGCAAGACACTCCTCGGGGCGCGTCTTGCTTGGGCCTCTCTCCTGGAGGCCCTCTGTCAGACCCAGTGTTGACATGTGGCAAGACGCTCCTCGGGGCGCGTCTTGCTTGGGCCTCTCTCCTGGAGGCGCTCAGTCAGACCCAGTGTTGACATGTGGCAAGACGCTCCTCGGGGCTCGTCTTGCTTGGGCCTCTCTCCTGGAGGCGCTCAGTCAGACTCAGTGGTGACATGTGCCAAGACGCTCCTCGGGGCGCGTCTTGCTTGGGCCTCTCTCCTGGAGGCGCTCAGTCAGACCCAGTGGTGACATATGGCAAGACGCTCCTTCGGGGCGCGTGGTGCTTGGGCCTCTCTCCTGGAGGCCCTCTGTCAGACCCAGTGTTGACATGTGGCAAGACGCTCCTCGGGGCGCATCTTGCTTGGGCCTCTCTCCTGGAGGCGCTCAGTCAGACCGAGTGCTGACATGTGGCAAGACGCTCCTCGGGGCCCGTCTTGCTTGGGCCTCTCTCCTGGAGGCGCTCAGTCAGACCCAGTGGTGACATATGGCAAGACGCTCCTCGGGGCGCGTATTGCTTGGGCCTCTCTCCTGGAGGCCCTCTGTCATACCCAGTGTTGACATGTGGCAGGACACTCCTCGGGGCGCGTCTTGCTTGGGCTTCTCTCATGGAGGCCCTCAGTCAGACCCAGTGTTGACAAGTGTCAAGACGCTCCTCGGGGCGCGTCTTGCTTGGGCCTCTCTCCTGGAGGCGCTCAGTCAGACCGAGTGCTGACATGTGGCAAGACGCTCCTCGGGGCGCGTCTTGCTTGGGCCTCTCTCCTGGAGGCGCTCAGTCAGACCCAGTGGTGACATATGGCAAGACGCTCCTCGGGGCGCGTATTGCTTGGGCCTCTCTCCTGGAGGCCCTCTGTCAGACCCAGTGTTGACATGTGGCAGGACACTCCTCGGGGCGTGTCTTCCTTGGGCTTCTCTCATGGAGGCCCTCAGTCAGACCCAGTGTTGACAAGTGTCAAGACGCTCCTCGGGGCGCGTCTTGCTTGGGCCTCTCTCCTGGAGGCGCTCAGTCAGACCCATTGGTGACATGTGGCAAGACGCTCCTTGGGGCGCGTCTTGCTTGGGCCTCTCTCCTGGAGGCTCTCAGTCAGACCCATTGGTGACATGTGGCAAGACGCTCCTTGGGGCGCGTCTTGCTTGGGCCTCTCTCCTGGAGGCTCTCAGTCAGACCCAGTGGTGACATGTGGCAAGACGCTCCTCGGGGCGCTTCTTGCTCTGGCCTCTCTCCTGGAGGCCCTCAATCAGACCCAGTGTTGACACGTGGCAAGACACTCCTTGGGGCGTGTCTTGCTTGGGCCTCTCTCCTGGAGGCGCTCAGTCAGACCCAGTGTTGACATGTTGCAAGACGCTCCTCGGGGCGCGACTTGCTTGGGCCTCTCTCCTGGAGGCGCTCAGTCAGAACCAGAGGTGACATGTGGCAAGACGCTCCTCGGGGCGCGTCTTGCTTGGGCCTCTCTCCTGGAGGCGCTCAGTCAGACCCAGTGTTGACATGTGGCAAGACGCTCCTCGGGGCGAGTCTTGATTGGGCTTCTCTCCTGGAGGCCCTCAGTCAGACCCAGTGTTGACATGTGGCAAGACGCTCCTCGGGGCGTGTCTTGATTGGGCTTCTCTCCTGGAGTCCCTCAGTCAGACCAATTGTTGACCTGTGGCAAGACGCTCCTCGGGGCGCTTCTTGCTTGGGCCTCTCTCCTGGAGGCGCTCAGTCAGACCGAGTGCTGACATAAGGCAAGACGCTCCTCGGGGCGCGTCTTGCTGGGGACTCTCTCCTGGAGGCGCTCAGTCAGACCCAGTGGTGACATATGGCAAGACACTCCTCGGGGCGCGTATTGCTTGGGCCTCTCTCCTGGAGGCGCTCAGTCAGACCCAGTGGTGACATATGGCAAGACACTCCTCGGGGCGCGTATTGCTTGGGCCTCTCTCCTGGAGGCCCTCTGTCAGACCCAGTGTTCACATGTGGCAAGACACTCCTCGGGGCGCGTCTTGCTTGGGCCTCTCTCCTGGAGGCCCTCTGTCAGACCCAGTGTTGACATGTGGCAAGACGCTCCTCGGGGCGCGTCTTGCTTGGGCCTCTCTCCTGGAGGCGCTCAGTCAGACCCAGTGTTGACATGCGGCAAGACGCTCCTCGGGGCTCGTCTTGCTTGGGCCTCTCTCCTGGAGGCGCTCAGTCAGACTCAGTGGTGACATGTGGCAAGACGCTCCTCAGGGCGCGTCTTGCTTGGGCCTCTCTCCTGGAGGCGCTCAGTCAGACCCAGTGGTGACATATGGCAAGACGCTCCTTCGGGGCGCGTGGTGCTTGGGCCTCTCTCCTGGAGGCCCTCAGTCAGACCCAGTCTTGACATGTGGCAAGACGCTCCTAGGGGCGCGTCTTGCTTGGGCCTCTCTCCTGGAGGCGCTCAGTCAGACCGAGTGCTGACATGTGGCAAGACGCTCCTCGGGGCCCGTCTTGCTTGGGCCTCTCTCCTGGAGGCGCTCAGTCAGACCCAGTGGTGACATATGGCAAGACGCTCCTCGGGGCGCGTGTTGCTTGGGCCTCTCTCCTGGAGGCCCTCTGTCAGACCCAGTGTTGACATGTGGTAAGACACTCCTCGGGGCGCGTCTTGCTTGGGCCTCTCTCCTGGAGGCACTCAGTCAGACCCAGTCTTGACATGTGGCAAGACGCTCCTAGGGGCGCGTCTTGCTTGGGCCTCTCTCCTGGAGGCGCTCAGTCAGACCGAGTGCTGACATGTGGCAAGACGCTCCTCGGGGCGCGTCTTGCTTGGGCCTCTCTCCTGGAGGCGCTCAGTCAGACCCAGTGGTGACATATGGCAAGACGCTCCTCGGGGCGCGTATTGCTTGGGCCTCTCTCCTGGAGGCCCTCTGTCAGACCCAGTGTTGACATGTGGCAGGACACTCCTCGGGGAGCGTCTTGATTGGGCTTCTCTCCTGGAGGCCCTCAGTCAGACCCAGTGTTGACATGTGGCAAGACGCTCCTCGGGGCGCGTCTTGATTGGGCTTCTCTCCTGGAGTCCCTCAGTCAGACCCATTGTTGACATGTGGCAAGACGCTCCTCGGGGCGCGTCTTGCTTGGGCCTCTCTCCTGGAGGCGCTCAGTCAGACCCAGTGTTGACATGTGGCAAGACGCTCCTCGGGGCGCTTCTTGCTTGGGCCTCTCGCCTGGAGGTGCTCAGTCAGACCCAGTGTTTAGATGTGGCAAGACGCTCCTCGGGGCGCGTCTTGCTTGGGCCTCTCTCCTGGAGGCCCTCTGTCAGACCCAGTGTTGACATGTTGCAAGACGCTCCTCGGGGCGCGTCTTTCTTGGGCCTCTCTCCTGGAGGCGCTCAGTCAGACCCAGTGTTGACATGTGGCATGACGCTCCTCGGGGCTCGACTTGCTTGGGCCTCTCTCCTGGAGGCGCTCAGTCAGACTCAGTGGTGACATGTGCCAAGACGCTCCTCGGGGCGCGTCTTGCTTGGGCCTCTCTCCTGGAGGCGCTCAGTCAGACCCAGTGGTGACATATGGCAAGACGCTCCTTCGGGCGCGTGGTGCTTGGCCCTCTCTCCTGGAGGCCCTCTGTCAGACCCAGTGTTGAAATGTGGCAAGACGCTCCTCGGGGCGCATCTTGCTTGGGCCTCTTTCCTGGAGGCGCTCAGTCAGACCGAGTGCTGACATGTGGCAAGACGCTCCTCGGGGCCCGTCTTGCTTGGGCCTCTCTCCTGGAGGCGCTCAGTCAGACCCAGTGGTGACATATGGCAAGACGCTCCTCGGGGCGCGTGTTGCTTGGGCCTCTCTCCTGGAGGCCCTCTGTCAGACCCAGTGTTGACATGTGGCAAGAAACTCCTCGGGGCGCGTCTTGCTTGGGCCTCTCTCCTGGAGGCGCTCAGTCAGACCCAGTCTTGACATGTGGCAAGACGCTCCTAGGGGCGCGTCTTGCTTGGGCCTCTCTCCTGGAGGCGCTCAGTCAGACCGAGTGCTGACATGTGGCAAGACGCTCCTCGGGGCGCGTCTTGCTTGGGCCTCTCGACTGGAAGCCCTCAATCAGACCCAGTGTTGACACGTTGCAAGATGCTCCTCGGGGCGCGTCTTCCTTGGGCCTCTCTCCTGGAGGCCCTCTGTCAGACCCAGTGTTGACATGTGGCAAGACGCTCCTCGGGGCGCGTCTTGCTTGGGCCTCTCTCCTGGAGGCGCTCAGTCAGACCCAGTGTTGACATGCGGCAAGACGCTCCTCGGGGCTCGTCTTAATTGGGCCTCTCTCCTGGAGGCGCTCAGTCAGACTCAGTGGTGACATGTGGCAAGACGCTCCTCGGGGCGCGTCTTGCTTGGGCCTCTCTCCTGGAGGCGCTCAGTCAGACCCAGTGGTGACATATGGCAAGACGCTCCTTCGGGGCGCGTGGTGCTTGGGCCTCTCTCCTGGAGGCCCTCAGTCAGACCCAGTCTTGACATGTGGCAAGACGCTCCTAGGGGCGCGTCTTGCTTGGGCCTCTCTCCTGGAGGCGCTCAGTCAGACCGAGTGCTGACATGTGGCAAGACGCTCCTCGGGGCCCGTCTTGCTTGGGCCTCTCTCCTGGAGGCGCTCAGTCAGACCCAGTGGTGACATATGGCAAGACGCTCCTCGGGGCGCGTGTTGCTTGGGCCTCTCTCCTGGAGGCCCTCTGTCAGACCCAGTGTTGACATGTGGTAAGACGCTCCTCGGGGCGCGTCTTGCTTGGGCCTCTCTCCTGGAGGCACTCAGTCAGACCCAGTCTTGACATGTGGCAAGACGCTCCTAGGGGCGCGTCTTGCTTGGGCCTCTCTCCTGGAGGCGCTCAGTCAGACCGAGTGCTGACATGTGGCAAGACGCTCCTCGGGGCGCGTCTTGCTTGGGCCTCTCTCCTGGAGGCGCTCAGTCAGACCCAGTGGTGACATATGGCAAGACGCTCCTCGGGGCGCGTATTGCTTGGGCCTCTCTCCTGGAGGCCCTCTGTCAGACCCAGTGTTGACATGTGGCAGGACACTCCTCGGGGAGCGTCTTGATTGGGCTTCTCTCCTGGAGGCCCTCAGTCAGACCCACTGTTGACATGTGGCAAGACGCTCCTCGGGGCGCGTCTTGATTGGGCTTCTCTCCTGGAGTCCCTCAGTCAGACCCATTGTTGACATGTGGCAAGACGCTCCTCGGGGCGCGTCTTGCTTGGGCCTCTCTCCTGGAGGCGCTCAGTCAGGCCGAGTGCTGACATAAGGCAAGACGCTCCTCGGGGCGCATCTTGCTGGGGACTCTCTCCTGGAGGCGCTCAGTCAGACCCAGTGTTGACATGTGGCAAGAAGCTCCTCGGGGCGCTTCTTGCTTGGGCCTCTCGCCTGGAGGTGCTCAGTCAGACCCAGTGTTTAGATGTGGCAAGACGCTCCTCGGGGCGCGTCTTGCTTGGGCCTCTCTCCTGGAGGCCCTCTGTCAGACCAAGTGTTGACATGTGGCAAGACGCTCCTCGGGGCGCGTCTTGCTTGGGCCTCTCTCCTGGAGGCGCTCAGTCAGACCCAGTGTTGACATGTGGCAAGACGCTCCTAGGGGCGCGTCTTGCTTGGGCCTCTCTCCTGGAGGCGCTCAGTCAGACCGAGTGCTGACATGTGGCAAGACGCTCCTCGGGGCGCGTCTTGCTTGGGCCTCTCTCCTGGAGGCGCTCTGTCAGACCCAGTGGTGACATATGGCAAGACACTCCTCGGGGCGCGTATTGCTTGGGCCTCTCTCCTGGAGGCCCTCTGTCAGACCCAGTGTTCAAATGTGGCAAGACACTCCTCGGGGCGCGTCTTGCTTGGGCCTCTCTCCTGGAGGCCCTCTGTCAGACCCAGTGTTGACATGTGGCAAGACGCTCCTCGGGGCGCGTCTTTCTTGGGCCTCTCTCCTGGAGGCGCTCAGTCAGACCCAGTGTTGACATGTGGCATGACGCTCCTCGGGGCTCGACTTGCTTGGGCCTCTCTCCTGGAGGCGCTCAGTCAGACTCAGTGGTGACATGTGCCAAGACGCTCCTCGGGGCGCGTCTTGCTTGGGCCTCTCTCCTGGAGGCGCTCAGTCAGACCCAGTGGTGACATATGGCAAGACGCTCCTTCGGGGCGCGTGGTGCTTGGCCCTCTCTCCTGGAGGCCCTCTGTCAGACCCAGTGTTGAAATGTGGCAAGACGCTCCTCGGGGCGCATCTTGCTTGGGCCTCTTTCCTGGAGGCGCTCAGTCAGACCGAGTGCTGACATGTGGCAAGACGCTCCTCGGGGCCCGTCTTGCTTGGGCCTCTCTCCTGGAGGCGCTCAGTCAGACCCAGTGGTGACATATGGCAAGACGCTCCTCGGGGCGCGTGTTGCTTGGGCCTCTCTCCTGGAGGCCCTCTGTCAGACCCAGTGTTGACATGTGGCAAGAAACTCCTCGGGGCGCGTCTTGCTTGGGCCTCTCTCCTGGAGGCGCTCAGTCAGACCCAGTCTTGACATGTGGCAAGACGCTCCTAGGGGCGCGTCTTGCTTGGGCCTCTCTCCTGGAGGCGCTCAGTCAGACCGAGTGCTGACATGTGGCAAGACGCTCCTCGGGGCGCGTCTTGCTTGGGCCTCTCGACTGGAAGCCCTCAATCAGACCCAGTGTTGACACGTTGCAAGATGCTCCTCGGGGCGCGTCTTCCTTGGGCCTCTCTCCTGGAGGCTCTCAGTCAGACCGAGTAGTGACATGTGGCATGACGCTCCTCGGGGCGCGTCTTGCTTGGGCCTCTCTCCTGGAGGCGCTCAGTCAGACCCAGTGGTGACATGTGGCAAGACACTCCTCGGGGCGCGTCTTGCTTGGGCCTCTCTCCCGGAGGCCCTCTGTCAGACCCAGTGTTGTCATGTGTCAAGACGCTCCTCGGGGCGCGTCTTGCTTGGGCCTCTCTCCTGGAGGCGCTCAGTCAGACCGAGTGCTGACATGCGGCAAGACGCTCCTCGGGGCGCGTCTTGCTTGGGCTTTTCTCCTGGAGGCACTCAGTCAGACCCATTGTTGACATGTGGCAAGACGCTCCTTGGGGCGCGTCTTGCTTGGGCCTCTCTCCTGGAGGCCCTCTGTCAGACCCAGTGTTGACATGTGGCAAGACGCTCCTCGGGGCGCGTCTTGATTGGGCCTCTCTCCTGGAGGCCCTCAATCAGACCCAGTGTTGACACGTGGCAAGACACTCCTCGGGGGGTGTCTTGCTTGGACCTCTCTCCTGGAGGCGCTCAGTCAGACCCAGTGTTGACATGTGGCAAGACGCTCCTCGGGGCGCGTCTTGCTTGGGCCTCTCTCCTGGAGGCGCTCAGTCAGAACCAGAAGTGACATGTGGCAAGACGCTCCTCGGGGCGCGTCTTGCTTGGGCCTCTCTCCTGGAGGTGCTCAGTCAGACCCAGTCTTGACATGTGGCAAGACGCTCCTCGGGGCGCGTCTTGATTGGGCTTCTCTCCTGGAGTCCCTCAGTCAGACCCAGTGTTGACATGTGGCAAGACGCTCCTCGGGGCGCGTCTTGATTGGGCTTCTCTCCTGGAGTCCCTCAGTCAGACCCATTGTTGACATGTGGCAAGACGCTCCTCGGGGCGCGTCTTGCTTGGGCCTCTCTCCTGGAGGCGCTCAGTCAGACCGAGTGCTGACATAAGGCAAGACGCTCCTCGGGGCGCATCTTGCTGGGGACTCTCTCCTGGAGGCACTCAGTCAGACCCAGTGTTGACATGTGGCAAGACGCTCCTCGGGGCGCTTCTTGCTTGGGCCTCTCGCCGGTAGGTGCTCAGTCAGACCCAGTGTTTACATGTGGCAAGATGCTCCTCGGGGCGCGTCTTGCTTGGGCCTCTCTCCTGGAGGCCCTCTGTCAGACCCAGTGTTGACATGTGGCAAGACGCTCCTCGGGGCGCGTCTTGCTTGGGCCTCTCTCCTGGAGGCGCTCAGTCAGACCCAGTGTTGACATGTGGCAAGACGCTCCTAGGGGCGCGTCTTGCTTGGGCCTCTCTCCTGGAGGCGCTCAGTCAGACCGAGTGCTGACATGTGGCAAGACGCTCCTCGGGGCGCGTCTTGCTTGGGCCTCTATCCTGGAGGCGCTCTGTCAGACCCAGTGGTGACATATGGCAAGACACTCCTCGGGGCGCGTATTGCTTGGGCCTCTCTCCTGGAGGCCCTCTGTCTGACCCAGTGTTCACATGTGGCAAGACACTCCTCGGGGTGCGTCTTGCTTGGGCCTCTCTCCTGGAGGCCCTCTGTCAGACCCAGTGTTGACATGTGGCAAGACGCTCCTCGGGGCGCGTCTTGCTTGGGCCTCTCTCCTGGAGGCGCTCAGTCAGACCCAGTGTTGACATGTGGCAAGACGCTCCTCGGGGCTCGTCTTGCTTGGGCCTCTCTCCTGGAGGCGCTCAGTCAGACTCAGTGGTGACATGTGCCAAGACGCTCCTCGGGGCGCGTCTTGCTTGGGCCTCTCTCCTGGAGGCGCTCACTCAGACCCAGTGGTGACATATGGCAAGACGCTCCTTCGGGGCGCGTGGTGCTTGGGCCTCTCTCCTGGAGGCCCTCTGTCAGACCCAGTGTTGACATGTGGCAAGACGCTCCTCGGGGCGCATCTTGCTTGGGCCTCTCTCCTGGAGGCGCTCAGTCAGACCGAGTGCTGACATGTGGCAAGACGCTCCTCGGGGCCCGTCTTGCTTGGGCCTCTCTCCTGGAGGCGCTCAGTCAGACCCAGTGGTGACATATGGCAAGACGTTCCTCGGGGCGCGTCTTGCTTGGGCCTCTCTCCTGGAGGCGCTCAGTCAGACCCAGTGGTGACATATGGCAAGACGCTCCTCGGGGCGCGTATTGCTTGGGCCTCTCTCCTGGAGGCCCTCTGTCAGACCCAGTGTTGACATGTGGCAGGACACTCCTCGGGGCGCGTCTTGCTTGGGCTTCTCTCATGGAGGCCCTCAGTCAGACCCAGTGTTGACAAGTGTCAAGACGCTCCTCGGGGCGCGTCTTGCTTGGGCCTCTCTCCTGGAGGCGCTCAGTCAGACCGAGTGCTGACATGTGGCAAGACGCTCCTCAGGACGCGTCTTGCTTGGGCCTCTCTCCTGGAGGCGCTCAGTCAGACCCAGTGGTGACATATGGCAAGACGCTCCTCGGGGCGCGTCTTGCTTGGGCCTCTCTCCTGGAGGCGCTCAGTCAGACCGAGTGCTGACATGCGGCAAGACGCTCCTCGGGGCGCGTCTTGCTTGGGCTTTTCTCCTGGAGGCACTCAGTCAGACCCATTGTTGACATGTGGCAAGACGCTCCTTGGGGCGCGTCTTGCTTGGGCCTCTCTCCTGGAGGCCCTCTGTCAGACCCAGTGTTGACATGTGGCAAGACGCTCCTCGGGGCGCGTCTTGATTGGGCCTCTCTCCTGGAGGCCCTCAATCAGACCCAGTGTTGACACGTGGCAAGACACTCCTCGGGGGGTGTCTTGCTTGGACCTCTCTCCTGGAGGCGCTCAGTCAGACCCAGTGTTGACATGTGGCAAGACGCTCCTCGGGGCGCGTCTTGCTTGGGCCTCTCTCCTGGAGGCGCTCAGTCAGAACCAGAAGTGACATGTGGCAAGACGCTCCTCGGGGCGCGTCTTGCTTGGGCCTCTCTCCTGGAGGTGCTCAGTCAGACCCAGTCTTGACATGTGGCAAGACGCTCCTCGGGGCGCGTCTTGATTGGGCTTCTCTCCTGGAGTCCCTCAGTCAGACCCAGTGTTGACATGTGGCAAGACGCTCCTCGGGGCGCGTCTTGATTGGGCTTCTCTCCTGGAGTCCCTCAGTCAGACCCATTGTTGACATGTGGCAAGACGCTCCTCGGGGCGCGTCTTGCTTGGGCCTCTCTCCTGGAGGCGCTCAGTCAGACCGAGTGCTGACATAAGGCAAGACGCTCCTCGGGGCGCATCTTGCTGGGGACTCTCTCCTGGAGGCACTCAGTCAGACCCAGTGTTGACATGTGGCAAGACGCTCCTCGGGGCGCTTCTTGCTTGGGCCTCTCGCCGGTAGGTGCTCAGTCAGACCCAGTGTTTACATGTGGCAAGATGCTCCTCGGGGCGCGTCTTGCTTGGGCCTCTCTCCTGGAGGCCCTCTGTCAGACCCAGTGTTGACATGTGGCAAGACGCTCCTCGGGGCGCGTCTTGCTTGGGCCTCTCTCCTGGAGGCGCTCAGTCAGACCCAGTGTTGACATGTGGCAAGACGCTCCTAGGGGCGCGTCTTGCTTGGGCCTCTCTCCTGGAGGCGCTCAGTCAGACCGAGTGCTGACATGTGGCAAGACGCTCCTCGGGGCGCGTCTTGCTTGGGCCTCTATCCTGGAGGCGCTCTGTCAGACCCAGTGGTGACATATGGCAAGACACTCCTCGGGGCGCGTATTGCTTGGGCCTCTCTCCTGGAGGCCCTCTGTCTGACCCAGTGTTCACATGTGGCAAGACACTCCTCGGGGTGCGTCTTGCTTGGGCCTCTCTCCTGGAGGCCCTCTGTCAGACCCAGTGTTGACATGTGGCAAGACGCTCCTCGGGGCGCGTCTTGCTTGGGCCTCTCTCCTGGAGGCGCTCAGTCAGACCCAGTGTTGACATGTGGCAAGACGCTCCTCGGGGCTCGTCTTGCTTGGGCCTCTCTCCTGGAGGCGCTCAGTCAGACTCAGTGGTGACATGTGCCAAGACGCTCCTCGGGGCGCGTCTTGCTTGGGCCTCTCTCCTGGAGGCGCTCACTCAGACCCAGTGGTGACATATGGCAAGACGCTCCTTCGGGGCGCGTGGTGCTTGGGCCTCTCTCCTGGAGGCCCTCTGTCAGACCCAGTGTTGACATGTGGCAAGACGCTCCTCGGGGCGCATCTTGCTTGGGCCTCTCTCCTGGAGGCGCTCAGTCAGACCGAGTGCTGACATGTGGCAAGACGCTCCTCGGGGCCCGTCTTGCTTGGGCCTCTCTCCTGGAGGCGCTCAGTCAGACCCAGTGGTGACATATGGCAAGACGTTCCTCGGGGCGCGTCTTGCTTGGGCCTCTCTCCTGGAGGCGCTCAGTCAGACCCAGTGGTGACATATGGCAAGACGCTCCTCGGGGCGCGTATTGCTTGGGCCTCTCTCCTGGAGGCCCTCTGTCAGACCCAGTGTTGACATGTGGCAGGACACTCCTCGGGGCGCGTCTTGCTTGGGCTTCTCTCATGGAGGCCCTCAGTCAGACCCAGTGTTGACAAGTGTCAAGACGCTCCTCGGGGCGCGTCTTGCTTGGGCCTCTCTCCTGGAGGCGCTCAGTCAGACCGAGTGCTGACATGTGGCAAGACGCTCCTCAGGACGCGTCTTGCTTGGGCCTCTCTCCTGGAGGCGCTCAGTCACACCCAGTGGTGACATATGGCAAGACGCTCCTCGGGGCGCGTATTGCTTGGGCCTCTCTCCTGGAGGCCCTTTGTCAGACCCAGTGTTGACATGTGGCAGGACACTCCTCGGGGCGTGTCTTCCTTGGGCTTCTCTCATGGAGGCCCTCAGTCAGACCCAGTGTTGACAAGTGTCAAGACGCTCCTCGGGGCGCGTCTTGCTTGGGCCTCTCTCCTGGAGGCGCTCAGTCAGACCCATTGGTGACATGTGGCAAGACGCTCCTGGGGGCGCGTCTTGCTTGGGCCTCTCTCCTGGAGGCTCTCAGTCAGACCCATTGGTGACATGTGGCAAGACGCTCCTTGGGGCGCGTCTTGCTTGGGCCTCTCTCCTGGAGGCTCTCAGTCAGACCCAGTGGTGACATGTGGCAAGACGCTCCTCGGGGCGCTTCTTGCTCTGGCCTCTCTCCTGGAGGCCCTCAATCAGACCCAGTGTTGACACGTGGCAAGACACTCCTTGGGGCGTGTCTTGCTTGGGCCTCTCTCCTGGAGGCGCTCAGTCAGACCCAGTGTTGACATGTTGCAAGACGCTCCTCGGGGCGCGACTTGCTTGGGCCTCTCTCCTGGAGGCGCTCAGTCAGACCCAGTGTTGACATGTGGCAAGACGCTCCTCGGGGCGAGTCTTGATTGGGCTTCTCTCCTGGAGGCCCTCAGTCAGACCCAGTGTTGACATGTGGCAAGACGCTCCTCGGGGCGTGTCTTGATTGGGCTTCTCTCCTGGAGTCCCTCAGTCAGACCAATTGTTGACCTGTGGCAAGACGCTCCTCGGGGCGCTTCTTGCTTGGGCCTCTCTCCTGGAGGCGCTCAGTCAGACCGAGTGCTGACATAAGGCAAGACGCTCCTCGGGGCGCGTCTTGCTGGGGACTCTCTCCTGGAGGCGCTCAGTCAGACCCAGTGGTGACATATGGCAAGACACTCCTCGGGGCGCGTATTGCTTGGGCCTCTCTCCTGGAGGCGCTCAGTCAGACCCAGTGGTGACATATGGGAAGACACTCCTCGGGGCGCGTATTGCTTGGGCCTCTCTCCTGGAGGCCCTCTGTCAGACCCAGTGTTCACATGTGGCAAGACACTCCTCGGGGCGCGTCTTGCTTGGGCCTCTCTCCTGGAGGCCCTCTGTCAGACCCAGTGTTGACATGTGGCAAGACGCTCCTCGGGGCGCGTCTTGCTTGGGCCTCTCTCCTGGAGGCACTCAGTCAGACCCAGTGTTGACATGTGGCAAGACGCTCCTCGGGGCTCGTCTTGCTTGGGCCTCTCTCCTGGAGGCGCTCAGTCAGACTCAGTGGTGACATGTGGCAAGACGCTCCTCAGGGCGCGTCTTGCTTGGGCCTCTCTCCTGGAGGCGCTCAGTCAGACCCAGTGGTGACATATGGCAAGACGCTCCTTCGGGGCGCGTGGTGCTTGGGCCTCTCTCCTGGAGGCCCTCTGTCAGACCCAGTGTTGACATGTGGCAAGACGCTCCTCGGGGCGCATCTTGCTTGGGCCTCTCTCCTGGAGGCGCTCAGTCAGACCGAGTGCTGACATGTGGCAAGACGCTCCTCGGGGCCCGTCTTGCTTGGGCCTCTCTCTTGGAGGCGCTCAGTCAGACCCAGTGGTGACATATGGCAAGATGCTCCTCGGGGCGCGTGTTGCTTGGCCCTCTCTCCTGGAGAACCTCTGTCAGACCCAGTGTTGACATGTGGTAAGACACTCCTCGGGGCGCGTCTTGCTTGGGCCTCTCTCCTGGAGGCGCTCAGTCAGACCCAGTCTTGACATGTGGCAAGACGCTCCTAGGGGCGCGTCTTGCTTGGGCCTCTCTCCTGGAGGCGCTCAGTCAGACCGAGTGCTGACATGTGGCAAGACGCTCCTCGGGGCGCGTCTTGCTTGGGCCTCTCTCCTGGAGGCGCTCAGTCAGACCCAGTGGTGACATATGGCAAGACGCTCCTCGGGGCGCGAATTGCTTGGGCCTCTCTCCTGGAGGCCCTCTGTCAGACCCAGTGTTGACATGTGGCAGGACACTCCTCGGGGCGCGTCTTGCTTGGGCTTCTCTCATGGAGGCCCTCAGTCAGACCCAGTGTTGACAAGTGTCAAGACGCTCCTCGGGGCGTGTCTTGCTTGGGCCTCTCTCCTGGAGGCGCTCAGTCAGACCGAGTGCTGACATGTGGCAAGACGCTCCTCGGGGCGCGTCTTGCTTGGGCCTCTCTCCTGGAGGCGCTCAGTCAGACCCAGTGGTGACATATGGCAAGACGCTCCTCGGGGCGCGTATTGCTTGGGCCTCTCTCCTGGAGGCCCTCTGTCAGACCCAGTGTTGACATCTGGCAGGACACTCCTCGGGGCGTGTCTTCCTTGGGCTTCTCTCATGGAGGCCCTCAGTCAGACCCAGTGTTGACAAGTGTCAAGACGCTCCTCGGGGCGCGTCTTGCTTGGGCCTCTCTCCTGGAGGCGCTCAGTCAGACCCATTGGTGACATGTGGCAAGACGCTCCAGGGGCGCGTCTTGCTTGGGCCTCTCTCCTGGAGGCTCTCAGTCAGACCCAGTGGTGACATGTGGCAAGACGCTCCTCGGGGATCGTCTTGCTTGGGCCTCTCTCCTGGAGGCGCTCAGTCACACCGAGTGCTGACATGTAGCTAGACGCTCCTCGGGCCACATATTGCATGGGCCTCTCTCCTGGAGGCCCTCTGTCAGACCCATTGTTGACATGTGGCAAGACGCTCCTCGGGGCGCTTCTTGCTCTGGCCTCTCTCCTGGAGGCCCTCAATCAGACCCAGTGTTGACACGTGGCAAGACACTCCTCGGGGTGTGTCTTGCTTGGGCCTCTCTCCTGGAGGCGCTCAGTCAGACCCAGTGTTGACATGTTGCAAGACGCTCCTCGGGGCGCGACTTGCTTGGGCCTCTCTCCTGGAGGCGCTCAGTCAGAACCAGAGGTGACATGTGGCAAGACGCTCCTCGGGGCGCGTCTTGCTTGGGCCTCTCTCCTGGAGGCGCTCAGTCAGACCCAGTGTTGACATGTGGCAAGACGCTCCTCGGGGCGCGTCTTGATTGGGCCTCTCTCCTGGAGGCGCTCAGTCAGACCGAGTGCTGACATAAGGCAAGACGCTCCTCGGGGCGCGTCTTGCTGGGGACTCTCTCCTGGAGGCGCTCAGTCAGACCCAGTGTTGACATGTGGCAAGACGCTCCTCGGGGCGCTTCTTGCTTGGGCCTCTTGCCTGGAGGAGCTCAGTCAGACCCAGTGTTGACATGTGGCAAGACGCTCCTCGGGGCGCGTCTTGCTTGGGCCTCTCTCCTGGAGGCGCTCAGTCAGACCCAGTGTTGACATGTGGCAAGACGCTCCTCGGGGCGCGTCTTGCTTGGGCCTCTCTCCTGGAGGCGCTCAGTCAAACCCAGTGTTGACATGTGGCAAGACGCTCCTCGGGGCGCGTCTTGCTTGGGCTTCTCTCCTGGAGGCCCTCAGTCAGACCCATTGTTGACATGTGGCAAGACGCTCCTCGGGGTGCGTCTTCCTTGGGCCTCTCTCCTGGAGGCGCTCAGTCAGACCGAGTGGTGACATGTGGCAAGATGCTCCTCGGGGCGCTTCTTGCTTGGGCCTCTCTCCTGGAGGCGCTCAGTCAGACCGAGTGCTGACATGTGGCAAGACGCTCCTCGGGGCGCGTCTTGCTGGGGCTTCTCTCATGGAGGCACTCAGTCAGACCCAGTGTTGACATGTGGCAAGACGCTCCTCGGGGCTCGTCTTGCTTGGGCCTCTCTCCTGGAGGCGCTCAGTCAGACCCAGTGGTGACATGTGGCAAGACGCTCCTCGGGGCGTGTCTTGCTTGGGCCTCTCTCCTGGAGGCGCTCAGTCAGACCCAGTGGTGACATGTGGCAAGACGTTCCTCGGGGCGCGTCTTGCTTGGGCCTCTCTCCTGGAGGCGCTCAGTCAGACCCAGTGGTGACATATGGCAAGACGCTCCTTCGGGGCGCGTGTTGCTTGGGCCTCTCTCCTGGAGGCCCTCTGTCAGACCCAGTGTTGACATGTGGTAAGACGCTCCTCGGGGCGCGTCTTGCTTGGGCCTCTCTCCTGGAGGCGCTCAGTCGGACCCAGTGTTGACATGTGGCAAGACGCTCCTAGGGGCGCGTCTTGCTTGGGCCTCTCTCCTGGAGGCACTCAGTCAGACCCAGTGGTGACATATGGCAAGACGCTCCTCGGGGCGCGTATTGCTTGGGCCTCTCTCCTGGAGGCCCTCTGTCAGACCCAGTGTTGACATCTGGCAGGACACTCCTCGGGGCGTGTCTTCCTTAGGCTTCTCTCATGGAGGCCCTCAGTCAGACCCAGTGTTGACAAGTGTCAAGACGCTCCTCGGGGCGCGTCTTGCTTGGGCCTCTCTCCTGGAGGCGCTCAGTCAGACCCATTGGTGACATGTGGCAAGACGCTCCTTGGGGCGCGTCTTGCTTGGGCCTCTCTCCTGGAGGCTCTCAGTCAGACCCAGTGGTGACATGTGGCAAGACGCTCCTCGGGGCGCGTCTTGCTTGGGCCTCTCTCCTGGAGGCGCTCAGTCACACCGAGTGCTGACATGTAGCTAGACGCTCCTCGGGCCACATATTGCTTGGGCCTCTCTCCTGGAGGCCCTCTGTCAGACCCATTGTTGACATGTGGCAAGACGCTCCTCGGGGCGCTTCTTGCTCTGGCCTCTCTCCTGGAGGCCCTCAATCAGACCCAGTGTTGACACGTGGCAAGACACTCCTCGGGGCGTGTCTTGCTTGGGCCTCTCTCCTGGAGGCGCTCAGTCAGACCCAGTGTTGACATGTTGCAAGACGCTCCTCGGGGCGCGACTTGCTTGGGCCTCTCTCCTTGAGGCGCTCAGTCAGAACCAGAGGTGACATGTGGCAAGACGCTCCTCGGGGCGCGTCTTGCTTGGGCCTCTCTCCTGGAGGCGCTCAGTCAGACCCAGTGTTGACATGTGGCAAGACGCTCCTCGGGGCGCGTCTTGATTGGGCCTCTCTCCTGGAGGCGCTCAGTCAGACCGAGTGCTGACATAAGGCAAGACGCTCCTCGGGGCGCGTCTTGCTGGGGACTCTCTCCTGGAGGCGCTCAGTCAGACCCAGTGTTGACATGTGGCAAGACGCTCCTCGGGGCGCTTCTTGCTTGGGCCTCTCTCCTGGAGTCGCTCAGTCAGACCCAGTGTTGACATGTGGCAAGACGCTCCTCGGGGCGCATCTTGCTTGGGCCTCTCTCCTGGAGGCGCTCAGTCAAACCCAGTGTTGACATGTGGCAAGACGCTCCTCGGGGCGCGTCTTGCTTGGGCTTCTCTCCTGGAGGCCCTCAGTCAGACCCATTGTTGACATGTGGCAAGACGCTCCTCGGGGTGCGTCTTCCTTGGGCCTCTCTCCTGGAGGCGCTCAGTCAGACCGAGTGGTGACATGTGGCAAGATGCTCCTCGGGGCGCGTCTTGCTTGGGCCTCTCTCCTGGAGGCGCTCAGTCAGACCGAGTGCTGACATGTGGCAAGACGCTCCTCGGTTCGCGTCTTGCTGGGGCTTCTCTCATGGAGGCACTCAGTCAGACCCAGTGTTGACATGTGGCAAGACGCTCCTCGGGGCTCGTCTTGCTTGGGCCTCTCTCCTGGAGGCGCTCAGTCAGACCCAGTGGTGACATGTGGCAAGACGCTCCTCGGGGCGTGTCTTGCTTGGGCCTCTCTCCTGGAGGCGCTCAGTCAGACCCAGTGGTGACATGTGGCAAGACGTTCCTCGGGGCGCGTCTTGCTTGGGCCTCTCTCCTGGAGGCGCTCAGTCAGACCCAGTGGTGACATATGGCAAGACGCTCCTTCGGGGCGCGTGTTGCTTGGGCCTCTCTCCTGGAGGCCCTCTGTCAGACCCAGTGTTGACATGTGGCAAGACGCTCCTCGGGGCGCGTCTTGCTTGGGCCTCTCTCCTGGAGGCGCTCAGTCGGACCCAGTGTTGACATGTGGCAAGACGCTCCTAGGGGCGCGTCTTGCTTGGGCCTCTCTCCTGGAGGCACTCAGTCAGACCCAGTGGTGACATATGGCAAGACACTCCTCGGGGCGCGTATTGCTTGGGCCTCTCTCCTGGAGGCCCTCTGTCAGACCCAGTGTTCACATGTGGCAAGACACTCCTCGGGGTGCATCTTGCTTGGGCCTCTCTCCTGGAGGCCCTCTGTCAGACCCAGTGTTGACATGTGGCAAGACACTCCTCGGGGCGCGTCTTGCTTGGGCTTCTCTCATTGAGGCCCTCAGTCAGACCCAGTGTTGACATGTGTCAAGACGCTCCTCGGGGCGCGTCTTGCTTGGGCCTCTCTCCTGGAAGCGCTCAGTCAGACCCATTGTTGACATGTGGCAAGACGCTCCTCGGGGCGCGTCTTGCTTGGGCCTCTCTCCTGGAGGCGCTCAGTCAGACCCAGTGGTGACATGTGGCAAGACACTCCTCGGGGCGCGTCTTGCTTGGGCCTCTCTCCCGGAGGCCCTCTGTCAGACCCAGTGTTGTCATGTGTCAAGATGCTCCTCGGGGCGCGTCTTGCTTGGGCCTCTCTCCTGGAGGCGCTCAGTCAGACCGAGTGCTGACATGTGGCAAGACGCTCCTCGGGGCGCGTCTTGCTTGGGCTTTTCTCCTGGAGGCGCTCAGTCAGACCCATTGTTGACATGTGGCAAGACGCTCCTCGGGGCGCGTCTTGCTTGGGCCTCTCTCCTGGAGGCCCTCTGTCAGACCCAGTGTTGACATGTGGCAAGACACTCCTCGGGGTGTGTCTTGCTTGGGCCTCTCTCCTGGAGGCGCTCAGTCAGACCCAGTGTTGACATGTGGCAAGACGCTCCTCGGGGCGCGTCTTGCTTGGGCCTCTCTCCTGGAGGCGCTCAGTCAGAACCAGAGGTGACATGTGGCAAGACGCTCCTCGGGGCGCGTCTTGCTTGGGCCTCTCTCCTGGAGGCGCTCAGTCAGACCCAGTGTTGACATGTGGCAAGACGCTCCTCGGGGCGCGTCTTGATTGGGCTTCTCTCCTGGAGGCCCTCAGTCAGACCCAGTGTTGACATGTGGCAAGACGCTCCTCGGGGCGCGTCTTGATTGGGCTTCTCTCCTGGAGTCCCTCAGTCAGACCCATTGTTGACATGTGGCAAGACGCTCCTCGGGGCGCGTCTTGCTTGGGCCTCTCTCCTGGAGGCGCTCAGTCAGACCGAGTGCTGACATAAGGCAAGACGCTCCTCGGGGCGCGTCTTGCTGGGGACTCTCTCCTGGAGGCGCTCAGTCAGACCCATTGTTGACATGTGGCAAGACGCTCCTCGGGGTGCGTCTTGCTTGGGCCTCTCTCCTGGAGGCGCTCAGTCAGACCGAGTAGTGACATGTGGCAAGATGCTCCTCGGGGCGCGTCTTTCTTGGGCCTCTCTCCTGGAGGCGCTCAGTCAGACCGAGTGCTGACATGTGGCAAGAAGCTCCTCGGGGCGCGTCTTGCTAGGGCTTCTCTCATGGAGGCACTCAGTCAGACCCAGTGTTGACATGTGGCAAGACGCTCCTCGGGGCGCGTCTTGCTTGGGCCTCTCTCCTGGAGGCGCTCATTCACACCCAGTGTTGACATGTGGCAAGACGCTCCTCGGGGCGCGTCTTGCTTGGGCCTCTCGCCTTGAGGCGCTCAATCAGACCCAGTGTTGACATGTGGCAAGACGCTCCTCGGGGCGCGTCTTGCTTGGGCTTCTCTCCTGGAGATCCTCAGTCAGACCCATTGTTGACATGTGGCAAGACGCTCCTCGGGGCGCATCTTGCTTGGGCCTCTCTCCAGAAGGCCCTCAATCAGACCCAGTGTTGACACGTGGCAAGACGTTCCTCGGGGCGCGTCTTGCTTGGGCCTCTCTCCTGGAGGCGCTCAGTCAGACTGAGTAGTGACATGTGGCCTGACGCTCCTCGGGGCGCGTCTTGCTTGGGCCTCTCTCCTGGAGGCGCTCAGTCAGACCCAGTGGTGATATGTGGCAAGACACTCCTCGGGGCGCGTCTTGCTTGGGCCTCTCTCCTGGAGGCCCTCTGTCAGACCCAGTGTTGACATGTGTCAAGACGCTCCTCGGGGCGCGTCTTGCTTGGGCCTCTCGCCTGGAGGCGCTCAGTCAGACCCAGTGTTGACATGTGGCAAGACGCTCCTCGGGGCGCGTCTTGCTTGGGCTTCTCTCCTGGAGGCCCTCAATCAGACCCAGTGTTGACACGTGGCAAGACGCTCCTCGGGGCGCGTCTTGCTAGGGCTTCTCTCCAGAAGGCCCTCAATCAGACCCAGTGTTGACACGTGGCAAGACGCTCCTCGGGGCGCGTCTTGCTTGGGCCTCTCTCCTGGAGGCGCTCAGTCAGACTGAGTAGTGACTTGTGGCCTGACGCTCCTCGGGGCGCGTCTTGCTAAGGCCTCTCTCATGGAGGCGCTCAGTCAGACCCAGTGGTGACATGTGGCAAGACACTCTTCGGGGCGCGTCTTGCTTGGGCCTCTCTCCTGGAGGCCCTCTGTCAGACCCAGTGTTGACATGTGTCAAGACGCTCCTCGGGGCGCGTCTTGCTTGGGCTTCTCTCCTGGAGGCCCTCAGTCAGACCCATTGTTGACATGTGACAAGACGCTCCTCGTGGCGCGTCTTGCTTGAGCCTCTCTCCTGGAGGCGCTCAGTCAGAACCAGAGGTGACATGTGGCAAGACGCTCCTCGGGGCACGTCTTGCTTGGGCTTCTCTCCTGGAGGCCCTCAGTCAGACCCATTGTTGACATGTGGCAAGGCGCTCCTCGGGGCGCATCTTGATTGGGCCTCTCTCCAGAAGGCCCTCAATCAGACCCAGTGTTGACACGTGGCAAGACGTTCCTCGGGGCGCGTCTTGCTTGGGCCTCTCTCCTGGAGGCGCTCAGTCAGACTGAGTAGTGACATGTGGCCTGACGCTCCTTGGGGCGCGTCTTGCTTGGGCCTCTCTCCTGGAGGCGCTCAGTCAGACCCAGTGGTGACATGTGTCAAGACACTCCTCGGGGCACGTCTTGCTTGGGCCTCTCTCCTGGAGGCGCTCAGTCAGACCCAGCTTTGACATGTGGCAAGACGCTCCTCGGGGCTCGTCTTGCTTGGGCCTCTCTCCTGGAGGCGCTCAGTCAGACTCAGTGGTGACATGTGGCAAGACGCTCCTCGGGGCGCGTCAGGCTTGGGCCTCTCTCCTGGAGGCGCTCAGTCAGACCCAGTGGTGACATATGGCAAGACGCTCCTTCGGGGCGCGTGGTGCTTGGGCCTCTCTCCTGGAGGCCCTCTGTCAGACCCAGTGTTGACATGTGGCAAGACGCTCCTCGGGGCGCATCTTGCTTGGGCCTCTCTCCTGGAGGCGCTCAGTCAGACCGAGTGCTGACATGTGGCAAGACGCTCCTCGGGGCCCGTCTTGCTTGGGCCTCTCTCCTGGAGGCGCTCAGTCAGACCCAGTGGTGACATATGGCAAGACGCTCCTCGGGGCGCGTGTTGCTTGGGCCTCTCTCCTGGAGGCCCTCTGTCAGACCCAGTGTTGACATGTGGTAAGACACTCCTCGGGGCGCGTCTTGCTTGGGCCTCTCTCCTGGAGGCGCTCAGTCAGACCCAGTCTTGACATGTGGCAAGACGCTCCTAGGGGCGCGTCTTGCTTGGGCCTCTCTCCTGGAGGCGCTCAGTCAGACCGAGTGCTGACATGTGGCAAGACGCTCCTCGGGGCGCGTCTTGCTTGGGCCTCTCTCCTGGAGGCGCTCAGTCAGACCCAGTGGTGACATATGGCAAGACGCTCCTCGGGGCGCGTATTGCTTGGGCCTCTCTCCTGGAGGCCCTCTGTCAGACCCAGTGTTGACATGTGGCAGGACACTCCTCGGGGCGCGTCTTGCTTGGGCTTCTCTCATGGAGGCCCTCAGTCAGACCCAGTGTTGACAAGTGTCAAGACGCTCCTCGGGGCGCGTCTTGCTTGGGCCTCTCTCCTGGAGGCGCTCAGTCAGACCCAGTGGTGACATATGGCAAGACGCTCCTCGGGGCGCGTATTGCTTGGGCCTCTCTCCTGGAGGCCCTCTGTCAGACCCAGTGTTGACATCTGGCAGGACACTCCTCGGGGCGTGTCTTCCTTGGGCTTCTCTCATGGAGGCCCCCAGTCAGACCCAGTGTTGACAAGTGTCAAGACGCTCCTCGGGGCGCGTCTTGCTTGGGCCTCTCTCCTGGAGGCGCTCAGTCAGACCCATTGGTGACATGTGGCAAGACGCTCCTTGGGGCGCGTCTTGCTTGGGCCTCTCTCCTGGAGGCTCTCAGTCAGACCCAGTGGTGACATGTGGCAAGACGCTCCTCGGGGCGCGTCTTGCTTCGGCCTCTCTCCTGGAGGCGCTCAGTCACACCGAGTGCTGACATGTAGCTAGACGCTCCACGGGCCACATATTGCTTGGGCCTCTCTCCTGGAGGCCCTCTGTCAGACCCATTGTTGACATGTGGCAAGACGCTCCTCGGGGCGCTTCTTGCTCTGGCCTCTCTCCTGGAGGCCCTCAATCAGACCCAGTGTTGACACGTGGCAAGACACTCCTCGAGGCGTGTCTTGCTTGGGCCTCTCTCCTGGAGGCGCTCAGTCAGACCCAGTGTTGACATGTTGCAAGACGCTCCTCGGGGCGCGACTTGCTTGGGCCTCTCTCCTGGAGGCGCTCAGTCAGAACAAGAGGTGACATGTGGCAAGACGCTCCTCGGGGCGCGTCTTGCTTGGGCCTCTCTCCTGGAGGCGCTCAGTCAGACCCAGTGTTGACCTGTGGCAAGACGCTCCTCGGGGCGCGTCTTGATTGGGCCTCTCTCCTGGAGGCGCTCAGTCAGACCGAGTGCTGACATAAGGCAAGACGCTCCTCGGGGCGCGTCTTGCTGGGGACTCTCTCCTGGAGGCGCTCAGTCAGACCCAGTGTTGACATGTGGCAAGACGCTCCTCGGGGCGCTTCTTGCTTGGGCCTCTCGCCTGGAGGTGCTCAGTCAGACCCAGTGTTGACATGTGGCAAGATGCTCCTCGGGGCGCGTCTTGCTTGGGCCTCTCTCCTGGAGGCGCTCAGTCAGACCCAGTGTTGACGTGTGGCAAGACGCTCCTCGGGGCGCGTCTTGCTTGGGCCTCTCTCCTGGAGGCGCTCAGTCAAACCCAGTGTTGACATGTGGCAAGACGCTCCTCGGGGCGCGTCTTGCTTTGGCTTCTCTCCTGGAGGCCCTCAGTCAGACCCATTGTTGACATGTGGCAAGACGCTCCTCGGGGTGCGTCTTCCTTGGGCCTCTCTCCTGGAGGCGCTCAGTCAGACCGAGTGGTGACATGTGGCAAGATGCTCCTCGGGGCGCGTCTTGCTTGGGCCTCTCTCCTGGAGGCGCTCAGTCAGACCGAGTGCTGACATGTGGCAAGACGCTCCTCGGGGCGCGTCTTGCTGGGGCTTCTCTCATGGAGGCACTCAGTCAGACCCAGTGGTGACATGTGGCAAGACGTTCCTCGGGGCGCGTCTTGCTTGGGCCTCTCTCCTGGAGGCGCTCAGTCAGACCCAGTGGTGACATATGGCAAGACGCTCCTTCGGGGCGCGTGTTGCTTGGGCCTCTCTCCTGGAGGCCCTCTGTCAGACCCAGTGTTGACATGTGGCAAGACGCTCCTCGGGGCGCGTCTTGCTTGGGCCTCTCTCCTGGAGGCGCTCAGTCGGACCCAGTGTTGACATGTGGCAAGACGCTCCTAGGGGCGCGTCTTGCTTGGGCCTCTCTCCTGGAGGCACTCAGTCAGACCCAGTGGTGACATATGGCAAGACGCTCCTCGGGGCGCGTATTGCTTGGGCCTCTCTCCTGGAGGCCCTCTGTCAGACCCAGTGTTGACATCTGGCAGGACACTCCTCTGGGCGTGTCTTCCTTGGGCTTCTCTCATGGAGGCCCTCAGTCAGACCCAGTGTTGACAAGTGTCAAGACGCTCCTCGGGGCGCGTCTTGCTTGGGCCTCTCTCCTGGAGGCTCTCAGTCAGACCCAGTGGTGACATGTGGCAAGACGCTCCTCGGGGCGCGTCTTGCTTGGGCCTCTCTCCTGGAGGCACTCAGTCAGACCCAGTGGTGACATATGGCAAGACGCTCCTCGGGGCGCGTATTGCTTGGGCCTCTCTCCTGGAGGCCCTCTGTCAGACCCAGTGTTGACATCTGGCAGGACACTCCTCTGGGCGTGTCTTCCTTGGGCTTCTCTCATGGAGGCCCTCAGTCAGACCCAGTGTTGACAAGTGTCAAGACGCTCCTAGGGGCGCGTCTTGCTTGGGCCTCTCTCCTGGAGGCACTCAGTCAGACCCAGTGGTGACATATGGCAAGACGCTCCTCGGGGCGCGTATTGCTTGGGCTTCTCTCCTGGAGGCCCTCAGTCAGACCCATTGTTGAGATGTGGCAAGACGCTCCTCGGGGCGCATCTTGCTTGGGCCTCTCTCCTGGAGGCGCTCAGTCAGAACCAGAGGTGACATGTGGCAAGACGCTCCTCGGGACGCGTCTTGCTTGGGCCTCTCTCCTGGAGGCCCTCTGTCAGACCCAGTGTTGACATGTGGCAAGACGCTCCTCCGGGCGCATCTTGCTTGGGGCTCTCTCCTGGAGGCGCTCAGTCAGACCGAGTGCTTACATAAGGCAAGACGCTCCTCGGGGCGCGTATTGCTGGGGCCTCTCTCCTGGAGGCCCTCTGTCAGACCCAGTGATGACATGTGGCAAGACGCTCCTCCGGGCGCGTCTTGCTTGGGCCTCTCTCCTGGAGGCCCTCTGTCAGACCCAGTGTTGACATGTAGCAAGACGCTCCTCGGGGCGCGTCTTGATTGGGCTTCTCTCCTGGAGGCCCTCAGTCAAACCCATTGTTGACATGTGGCAAGACGCTCCTCGGGGCGCGTCTTGCTTGGGCCTCTCTCCTGGAGGCGCAAGGTCAGACCGAGTGCTTACATAAGGCAAGACACTCCTCGGGGCGCGTCTTGCTGGGGACTCTCTCCTGGAGGCGCTCAGTCAGACCCAGTGCTGACATGTGGCAAGACGCTCCTCGGGGCGCGTCTTGCTTGGGCCTCTCTCCTGGAGGCGCTCAGTCAGACCCAGTGTTGACATGTGGCAAGACGCTCCTCGGGGCGCGTCTTGCTTGGGCCTCTCTCCTGGAGGCGCTCAGTTAGACCCATTGTTGACATCTGGCAAGACGCTCCTCGGGGCGCGTCTTGCTTGGGCTTCTCTCCTGGAGGCCCTCAGTCAGACCCCTTTTTGACATGTGGCAAGATGCTCCTCGGGGTGCGTCTTGCTTGGGCCTCTCTCCTGGAGGCGCTCAGTCAGACCGAGTAGTGACATGTGGCAAGATGCTCCTCGGGGCGCGTCTTGCTTGGGCCTCTCTCCTGGAGGCGCTCAGTCAGACCCAGTGGTGACACGTGGCAAGACGCTCCTCGGGGCGCGTCTTGCTTGGGCCTCTCTCCTGGAGGCGCTCAGTCAGACCCAGTGGTGACATGTGGCAAGACGCTCCTCGGGGCGCGTCTTGCTTGGGCCTCTCTCCTGGAGGCGCTCAGTCAGACCCAGTGTTGACACGTGGCAAGACGCTCCTCGGGGCGCATCTTGCTTGGGCCTCTCTGCTGGAGGCGCTCAGTCAGACCCAGTTTTGACATGTGGCAAGACACTCCTCGGGGCGCGTCTTGCTTGGGCCTCTCTTAAGGAGGCCCTCTCTCAGACCCAGTGTTGACATGTGTCAAGACGCTCCTCGGGGCGCGTCTTGCTTTGGCCTCTCTCCTGGAGGCCCTCAGTAAGACCCATTGTCGACATGTGGCAAGACGCTCCTCGGGGCGTGTCTTGCTTGGGCTTCTCTCCTGGAGGCGCTCAGTCAGACCCATTGTTGACATGTGGCAAGACGCTCCTCAGGCCGCGTCTTGCTTGGGCCTCTCTCCAGAAGGCCCTCAATAAGACCCAGTGTTGACACGTGGCAAGACGCTCCTCGGGGCGCGTCTTGCTTTGGCCTCTCTCCTGGAGGCGCTCAGTCAGACCGACTGCTGACATGTGGCAAGAAGCTCCTCGGGGTGCGTCTTGCTTGGGCTTCTCTCCTGGAGGCCCTCAGTAAGACCCATTGTTGACATGTGGCAAGACGCTCCTCGGGGCGCGTCTTGCTTGGGCTTCTCTCCTGGCGGCCCTCAGTCAGACCCATTGTTTACATGTGGCAAGACGCTCCTCGGGGCGCATCTTGCTTGGGCCTCTCTCCAGAAGGCCCTCAATCAGACCCAGTGTTGACACGTGGCAAGACGCTCCTTGGGGCACGTCTTGCTTGGGCCTCTCTCCTGGAGGCGCTCAGTCAGACCCATTGTTGACATGTGGCAATACACTCCTCCGAGCGCATCTTGCTTTGGCCTCTCTCCTGGAGGTGCTCAGTCAGACCGAGTGCTTACATGTGGCAAGAAGCTCCTCGGGGCGCGTCTTGCTTGGGCTTCTCTCCTGGAGGCCCTCAGTCAGACCCATTGTTGACATGTGGCAAGACGCTCCTCGCGGCGCATCTTGCTTGGGCCTCTCTCCAGAAGGCCCTCAATCAGACCCAGTGTTGACACGTGGCAAGACGTTCCTCGGGGCGCGTCTTGCTTGGGCCTCTCTCCTGGAGGCGCTCAGTCAGACTGAGTAGTGACATGTGGCCTGACGCTCCTCGGGGCGCGTCTTGCTTGGGCCTCTCTCCTGGAGGCCCTCAGTCAGACCCATTGTTGACATGTGGCAAGACGCTCCTCGGGGCGCATCTTGCTTGGGCCTCTCTCCAGAAGGCCCTCAATCAGACCCAGTGTTGACACGTGGCAAGACACTCCTCGGGGCGAGTCTTGCTTGGGCCTCTCTCCTGGAGGCGCTCAGTAAGACCCAGTGTTGACATGTGGCAAGACGCTCCTCGGGGCGCCTCTTGCTTGGGCCTCTCTCCTGGAGGCGCTCAGTCAGAACCAGAGGTGACATGTGGCAAGACGCTCCTCGGGGCGCGTCTTGCTAGGGCCTCTCTCCTGGAGGCCCTCCGTCAGACCCAGTGTTGACATGTGGCAAGACGCTCCTCCGGGCGCGTCTTGCTTGGGCCTCTCTCCTGGAGGCGCTCAGTCAGACCCAGTGTTGACATATGGCAAGACGCTCCTCGGAGCGCGTCTTGATTGGGCTTCTCTCCTGGAGGCCCTCAGTCAGACCCATTGTTGACATGTGGCAAGACGCTCCTCGGGGCGCGTCTTGCTTGGGCCACTCTCCTGGAGGCGCTCAGTCAGACCGAGTGCTGACATGTGGCAAGACGCTCATCGGGGCACGTCTTGCTGGGGCTTCTCTCATGGAGGCACTCAGTCAGACCCAGTGTTGACATGTGGCAAGACGCTCCTCGGGGCTCGTCTTGCTTGGGCCTCTCTCCTGGAGGCGCTCAGTCAGACCCAGTGGTGACACGTGGCAAGACGCTCCTCGGGGCGCGTCTTGCTTGGGCCTCTCTCCTGGAGGCGCTCAGTCAGACCCAGTGGTGACATGTGGCAAGACGCTCCTCGGGGCGCGTCTTGCTTGGGCCTCTCTCCTGGAGGCGCTCAGTCAGACCCAGTGTTGACACGTTGCAAGATGCTCCTCGGGGCGCATCTTGCTTGGGCCTCTCTGCTGGAGGCGCTCAATCAGACCCAGACATGTGGCAAGACACTCATCGGGGCGCGTCTTGCTTGGGCCTCTCTCATGGAGGCCCTCTGTCAGACCCAGTGTTGACATGTGTCAAGACGCTCCTCGGGGCGCGTCTTGCTTTGGCCTCTCTCCTGGAGGCCCTCAGTAAGACCCATTGTTGACATGTGGCAAGACGCTCCTCGGGGCGTGTCTTGCTTGGGCTTCTCTCCTGGAGGCCCTCAGTCAGACCCATTGTTGACATGTGGCAAGACGCTCCTCAGGCCGCGTCTTGCTTGGGCCTCTCTCCAGAAGGCCCTCAATAAGACCCAGTGTTGACACGTGGCAAGACGCTCCTCGGGGCGCGTCTTGCTTTGGCCTCTCTCCTGGAGGCGCTCAGTCAGACCGACTGCTGACATGTGGCAAGAAGCTCCTCGGGGTGCGTCTTGTTTGGGCTTCTCTCCTCGAGGCCATTATTAAGACCCATTGTTGACATGTGGCAAGACGCTCCTCGGGGCGCGTCTTGCTTGGGCTTCTCTCCTGGAGGCCCTCAGTCAGACCCATTGTTGACATGTGGCAAGACGCTCCTCGGGGCGCATCTTGCTTGGGCCTCTCTCCAGAAGGCCCTCAATCAGACCCAGTGTTGACACGTGGCAAGACGTTCCTCGGGGCGCGTCTTGCTTGGGCCTCTCTCCTGGAGGCGCTCAGTCAGACTGAGTAGTGACATGTGGCCTGACGCTCCTCGGGGCGCGTCTTGCTTGGGCCTCTCTCCTGGAGGCGCTCAGTCAGACCCAGTGTTGACATTTGGCAAGACGCTCCTCGGGGCGCTTCTTGCTTGGGCCTCTCGCCTGGAGGTGCTCAGTCAGACCCAGTGTTGACATGTGGCAAGACGCTCCTCGGGGCGCGTCTTACTTGGGCCTCTCTCCTGGAGGCGCTCAGTCAGACCCAGTGGTGACATGTGGCAAGACGCTCCTCGGGGCACGTATTGCTTGGGCCTCTCTCCTGGAGGCCCTCTGTCAGACCCAGTGTTGACATGTGGCAAGACGCTCCTCGGGGCGCGTCTTGCTTGGGCTTTTCTCATTGAGGCCCTCAGTCAGACCCAGTGTTGACATGTGTCAAGACGCTCCTCGGGGCGTGTCTTGCTTGGGCCTCTCTCCTGGAGGCGCTCAGTAAGACCAAGTGCTGACATGTGGCAAGACGCTCCTCGGTGCGCGTCTTGCTTGGGCCTCTCTCCTGGAGGCGCTCAGTCAGACCCAGTGTTGACATGTGGCAAGACACTCCTCGGGGCGCGTCTTGCTTGGGCCTCTCTCCTGGAGGCGCTCAGTCAGACCAAGTGCTGACATGTGGCAAGACGCTCCTCGGTGCGCGTCTTGCTTGGGCCTCTCTCCTGGAGGCGCTCAGTCAGACCCAGTGTTGACATTTGGCAAGACGCTCCTCGGTGCGCGTCTTGCTTCGGCCTCTCTCCTGGAGGCGCTCAGTCAGACCCAGTGTTGACATGTGGCAAGACACTCCTCGGGGCGCGTCTTGCTTGGGCCTCTCTCCTGGAGGCCCTCTGTCAGACCCAGTGTTGACATGTGGCAAGACGCTCCTAGGGGCGCGTCTTGCTTGGCTCTCTCTCCTGGAGGCGCTCAGTCAGACCGAGTGCTGACATGTGGCAAGACGCTCCTCGGGGCGCGTCTTGCTTGGGCCTCTCTCCTGGAGGCGCTCAGTCAGACCCAGTGGTGACGTATGGCAAGACGCTCCTCGGGGCGCGTATTGCTTGGGCCTCTCTCCTGGAGGCCCTCTGTCAGACCCAGTGTTGACATGTGGCAAGACACTCCTCGGGGCGCGTCTTGCTTGGGCTTCTCTCATGGAGGCCCTCAGTCAGACCCAGTGTTGACAAGTGTCAAGACACTCCTCGGGGCGCGTCTTGCTTGGGCCTCTCTCCTGGAGGCCCTCAGTCAGACCCATTGTTGACATGTGGCAAGACGCTCCTCGGGGCGCTTCTTGCTTGGGCCTCTCTCCTGGAGGGGCTCAGTCAGACCCAGTGATGACATGTGGCAAGACACTCCTCGGGGCGCGTCTTGCTTGGGCCTCTCTCCTGGAGGCCCTCTGTCAGACCCAGTGTTGACATGTGGCAAGACACTCCTCGGGGAGCGTCTTGCTTGGGCCTCTCTCATGGAGGCCCTCAGTCAGACCCAGTGTTGACAAGTGTCAAGACGCTCCTCGGGGCACGTCTTGCTTGTGCCTCTCTCCTGGAGGCACTCAGTCAGACCCATTGTTGACATGTGGCAAGACGCTCCTCTGGGCGCGTCTTCCTTGGGCTTCTCTCCTGGAGGCCCTCAGTCAGACCCATTGTTGACAAGAGGCAAGACGCTCCTCGGGGCGCTTCTTGCTTGGGCCTCTCTCCTGGAGGCGCTCAGTCAGACCCAGTGTTGACATGTGGCAAGACGCTCCTCGGGGCATGTCTTGCTTGGGCCTCTCTCCTGGAGGCGCTCAGTCAGACCCAGTGTTGACATGTGGCAAGACGCTCCTCGGGGCGCTTCTTGCTTGGGCCTCTCTCCTGGAGGCGCTCAGTCAGACCCAGTGGTGACATGTAGCAAGACGCTCCTCGGGGCGCGTCTTACTTGGGCCTCTCTCCTGGAGGCGCTCAGTCAGACCCAGTGGTGACATGTGGCAAGACGCTCCTCGGGGCACGTATTGCTTGGGCCTCTCTCCTGGAGGCCCTCTGTCAGACCCAGTGTTGACATGTGGCAAGACGCTCCTCGGGGCGCGTCTTGCTTGGGCTTCTCTCATTGAGGCCCTCAGTCAGACCCAGTGTTGACATGTGTCAAGACGCTCCTCGGGGCGTGTCTTGCTTGGGCCTCTCTCCTGGAGGCGCTCAGTCAGACCCAGTGTCGACATGTGGCAAGACACTCCTCGGGGCGCGTCTTGCTTGGGCCTCTCTCCTGGAGGCCCTCTGTCAGACCCAGTGTTGACATGTGGCAAGACGCTCCTCGGGGCGCGTCTTGCTTGGGCCTCTCTCATGGAGGCCCTCAGTCAGACCCAGTGTTGACAAGTGTCAAGACGCTCCTCAGGGCGCGTCTTGCCCTCAGTCAGACCCATTGTTGACATGTGGCAAGACGCTCCTCGGGGCGCTTCTTGCTTGGGACTCTCTCCTGGAGGCGCTCAGTCAGACCCAGTGTTGACATGTGGCAAGACGCTCCTCGGGGCACGTCTTGCTTGGGCCTCTCTCCTGGAGGCCCTCTGTCAGACCCAGTGTTGACATGTGGCAAGACGCTCCTAGGGGCGCGTCTTGCTTGGGCCTCTCTCCTGGAGGCGCTCAGTCAGACCAAGTGCTGACATGTGGCAAGACGCTCCACGGTGCGCGTCTTGCTTGGGCCTCTCTCCTGGAGGCGCTCAGTCAGATCCAGTGTTGACATGTGGCAAGACGCTCCTCGGTGCGCGTCTTGCTTGGGCCTCTCTCCTGGAGGCCTTCAGTCAGACCCAGTGTTGACATGTGGCAAGACACTCCTCGGGGCGCGTCTTGCTTGGGCCTCTCTCCTGGAGGCCCTCTGTCAGACCCAGTGTTGACATGTGGCAAGACGCTCCTAGGGGCGCGTCTTGCTTGGCTCTCTCTACTGGAGGCGCTCAGTCAGACCGAGTGCTGACGTGTGGCAAGACGCTCCTCAGGGCGCGTCTTGCTTGGGGCTCTCTCCTGGAGGCGCTCAGTCAGACCCAGTGGTGACGTATGGCAAGACGCTCCTCGGGGCGCGTATTGCTTGGGCCTCTCTCCTGGAGGCCCTCTGTCAGACCCAGTGTTGACATGTGGCAAGACACTCCTCGGGGCGCGTCTTGCTTGGGCTTCTCTCATGGAGGCCCTCAGTCAGACCCAGTGTTGACAAGTGTCAAGACACTCCTCGGGGCGCGTCTTGCTTGGGCCTCTCTCCTGGAGGCGCTCAGTCAGACCCATTGTTAACATGTGGCAAGACGCTCCTCGGGGCGCGTCTTGCTTTGGCTTCTCTCCTGGAGGCGCTCAGTCAGACCCAGTGTTGACCTGTGGCAAGACTCTCCTCGAGGCGCTTCTTGCTTGGGCCATCTCCTGGAGGCGCTCAGTCAGACAAAGTGTTGACATGTTGCAAGACGCTCCTCGGGGCAAGTCTTGCTTGGGCCACTCTCCTGGAGGCGCTCAGTCAGACCCAGTGTTGACATGTGGCAAGACGCTCCTCGGGGCGCGTCTTGCTTGGGCCTCTCTCCTGGAGGCGCTCAGTCAGACCCAGTGTTGACATGTGGCAAGACGCTCCTCGGGGCGCGTCTTACTTGGGCCTCTCTCCTGGAGGCGCTCAGTCAGACCCAGTGTTGACATGTGGCAAGACGCTCCTCGGGGCGCGTCTTGCTTGGGCCTCTCTCCTGGAGGCTCTCAGTCAGACCCAGTGGTGACATGTGGCAAGACGCTCCTCGGGGCGGGTCTTGCTTGGCTCTCTCTCCTGGAGGCGCTCAGTCAGACCGAGTGCTGACATGTGGCAAGACGCTCCTCGGGGCGCGTCTTGCTTGGGCCTCTCTCCTGGAGGCGCTCAGTCAGACCCAGTGGTGATGTATGGCAAGACGCTCCTCGGGGCGCGTATTGCTTGGGCCTCTCTCCTGGAGGCCCTCTGTCAGACCCAGTGTTGACATGTGTCAAGACGCTCCTCGGGGCGTGTCTTGCTTGGGACTCTCTCCTGGAGGCGCTCAGTCAGACCCAGTGGTGACATGTGGCAAGACGCTCCTCGGGGCACGTATTGCTTGGGCCTCTCTCCTGGAGGCCCTCTGTCAGACCCAGTGTTGACATGTGGCAAGACGCTCCTCGGGGCGCGTCTTGCTTGGGCTTCTCTCATTGAGGCCCTCAGTCAGACCCAGTGTTGACATGTGTCAAGACGCTCCTCGGGGCGTGTCTTGCTTGGGCCTCTCTCCAGGAGGCGCTCAGTCAGACCCAGTGTCGACATGTGGCAAGACACTCCTCGGGGCACGTCTTGCTTGGGCCTCTCTCCTGGAGGCCCTCTGTCAGACCCAGTGTTGACATGTGGCAAGACGCTCCTCGGGGCGCGTCTTGCTTGGGCCTCTCTCATGGAGGTCCTCAGTCAGACCCAGTGTTGACATGTGGCAAGACGCTCCTCGGGGCGCGTCTTGCTTGGGCCTCTCTCATGGAGGCCCTCAGTCAGACCCAGTGTTGACAAGTGTCAAGACGCTCCTCAGGGCGCGTCTTGCCCTCAGTCAGACCCATTGTTGACATAAGGCAAGACGCTCCTCGGGGCGCTTATTGCTTGGGCCTCTCTCCTGGAGGCGCTCTGTCAGACCCAGTGTTGACATGTGGCAAGACGCTCCTCGGGGCACGTCTTGCTTGGGCCTCTCTCCTGGAGGCCCTCTGTCAGACCCAGTGTTGACATGTGGCAAGACGCTCCTAGGGGCGCGTCTTGCTTGGGCCTCTCTCCTGGAGGCGCTCAGTCAGACCAAGTGCTGAGATGTGGCAAGACGCTCCTCGGTGCGCGTCTTGCTTGGGCCTCTCTCCTGGAGGCGCTCAGTCAGATCCAGTGTTGACATGTGGCAAGACGCTCCTCGGTGCGCGTCTTGCTTGGGCCTCTCTCCTGGAGGCGCTCAGTCAGACCCAGTGTTGACATGTGGCAAGACACTCCTCGGGGCGCGTCTTGCTTGGGCCTCTCTCCTGGAGGCCCTCTGTCAGACCCAGTGTTGACATGTGGCAAGACGCTCCTAGGGGCGCGTCTTGCTTGGCTCTCTCTACTGGAGGCGCTCAGTCAGACCGAGTGCTGACATGTGGCAAGACGCTCCTCGGGGCGCGTCTTGCTTGGGCCTCTCTCCTGGAGGCGCTCAGTCAGACCCAGTGGTGACGTATGGCAAGACGCTCCTTGGGGCACGTATTGCTTGGGCCTCTCTCCTGGAGGCCCTCTGTCAGACCCAGTTTTGACAAGTGTCAAGACACTCCTCGGGGCGCGTCTTGCTTGGGCCTCTCTCCTGGAGGCGCTCAGTCAGAACCATTGTTAACATGTGGCAAGACGCTCCTCGGGGCGCGTCTTGCTTTGGCTTCTCTCCTGGAGGCCCTCAGTCAGACCCATTGTTGACATGTGGCAAGACGCTCCTCGGGGCGCTTCTTGCTTGGGCCTCTCTCCTGGAGGCGCTCAGTCAGACCCAGTGTTGACATGTGGCAAGACGCTCCTCGGGGCACATCTTGCTTGGGCCACTCTCCTGGAGGCGCTCAGTCAGACCCAGTGTTGACATGTGGCAAGACGCTCCTCGGGGCGCGTCTTACTTGGGCCTCTCTCCTGGAGGCGCTCAGTCAGACCCAGTGTTGACATGTGGCAAGACGCTCCTCGGAGCGCGTCTTGCTTGGGCCTCTCTCCTGGAGGCTCTCAGTCAGACCCAGTGGTGACATGTGGCAAGACGCTCCTCGGGGCGCGTCTTGCTTGGCTCTCTCTCCTGGAGGCGCTCAGTCAGACCGAGTGCTGACATGTGGCAAGACGCTCCTCGGGGCGCGTCTTGCTTGGGCCTCTCTCCTGGAGGCGCTCAGTCAGACCCAGTTGTGACGTATGGCAAGAAGCTCCTCGGGGCGCGTATTGCTTGGGCCTCTCTCCTGGAGGCCCTCTGTCAGACCCAGTGTTGACATGTGGCAAGACACTCCTCGGGGCGCGTCTTGCTTGGGCTTCTCTCATGGAGGCCCTCAGTCAGACCCAGTGTTCACAAGTGTCAAGACACTCCTCGGGGCACGTCTTGCTTGGGCCTCTCTCCTGGAGGCCCTCAGTCAGACCCATTGTTGACATGTGGCAAGACGCTCCTCGGGGCGCTTCTTGCTTGGGCCTCTCTCCTGGAGGGGCTCAGTCAGACCCAGTGATGACATGTGGCAAGACACTCCTCGGGGCGCGTCTTGCTTGGGCCTCTCTCCTGGAGGCCCTCTGTCAGACCCAGTGTTGACATGTGGCAAGACACTCCTCGGGGCGCGTCTTGCCTGGGCCTCTCTCATGGAGGCCCTCAGTCAGACCCAGTGTTGACAAGTGTCAAGACGCTCCTCGGGGCGCGTCTTGCTTGGGCCTCTCTCCTGGAGGCACTCAGTCAGACCCATTGTTGACATGTGGCAAGACGCTCCTCGGGGCGCTTCTTGCTTGGGCCTCTCTCCTGGAGGCGCTCAGTCAGACCCAGTGGTGACATGTAGCAAGACGCTCCTCGGGGCGCGTCTTACTTGGGCCTCTCTCCTGGAGGCGCTCAGTCAGACCCAGTGGTGACATGTGGCAAGACGCTCCTCGGGGCACGTATTGCTTGGGCCTCTCTCCTGGAGGCCCTCTGTCAGACCCAGTGTTGACATGTGGCAAGATGCTCCTCGGGGCGCGTCTTGCTTGGGCTTCTCTCATTGAGGCCCTCAGTCAGACCCAGTGTTGACATGTGTCAAGACGCTCCTCGGGGCGTGTCTTGCTTGGGCCTCTCTCCTGGAGGCGCTCAGTCAGACCCAGTGTCGACATGTGGCAAGACACTCCTCGGGGCGCGTCTTGCTTGGGCCTCTCTCCTGGAGGCCCTCTGTCAGACCCAGTGTTGACATGTGGCAAGACGCTCCTCGGGGCGCGTCTTGCTTGGGCCTCTCTCATGGAGGCCCTCAGTCAGACCCAGTGTTGACAAGTGTCAAGACGCTCCTCAGGGCGCGTCTTGCCCTCAGTCAGACCCATTGTTGACATGTGGCAAGACGCTCCTCGGGGCGCTTCTTGCTTGGGACTCTCTCCTGGAGGCGCTCAGTCAGACCCAGTGTTGACATGTGGCAAGACGCTCCTCGGGGCACGTCTTGCTTGGGCCTCTCTCCTGGAGGCCCTCTGTCAGACCCAGTGTTGACATGTGGCAAGACGCTCCTAGGGGCGCGTCTTGCTTGGGCCTCTCTCCTGGAGGCGCTCAGTCAGACCAAGTGCTGACATGTGGCAAGACGCTCCACGGTGCGCGTCTTGCTTGGGCCTCTCTCCTGGAGGCGCTCAGTCAGATCCAGTGTTGACATGTGGCAAGACGCTCCTCGGTGCGCGTCTTGCTTGGGCCTCTCTCCTGGAGGCGCTCAGTCAGACCCAGTGTTGACATGTGGCAAGACACTCCTCGGGGCGCGTCTTGCTTGGGCCTCTCTCCTGGAGGCCCTCTGTCAGACCCAGTGTTGACATGTGGCAAGACGCTCCTAGGGGCGCGTCTTGCTTGGCTCTCTCTACTGGAGGCGCTCAGTCAGACCGAGTGCTGACGTGTGGCAAGACGCTCCTCAGGGCGCGTCTTGCTTGGGGCTCTCTCCTGGAGGCGCTCAGTCAGACCCAGTGGTGACGTATGGCAAGACGCTCCTCGGGGCGCGTATTGCTTGGGCCTCTCTCCTGGAGGCCCTCTGTCAGACCCAGTGTTGACATGTGGCAAGACACTCCTCGGGGCGCGTCTTGCTTGGGCTTCTCTCATGGAGGCCCTCAGTCAGACCCAGTGTTGACAAGTGTCAAGACACTCCTCGGGGCGCGTCTTGCTTGGGCCTCTCTCCTGGAGGCGCTCAGTCAGACCCATTGTTAACATGTGGCAAGACGCTCCTCGGGGCGCGTCTTGCTTTGGCTTCTCTCCTGGAGGCGCTCAGTCAGACCCAGTGTTGACCTGTGGCAAGACTCTCCTCGAGGCGCTTCTTGCTTGGGCCATCTCCTGGAGGCGCTCAGTCAGACAAAGTGTTGACATGTTGCAAGACGCTCCTCGGGGCACGTCTTGCTTGGGCCACTCTCCTGGAGGCGCTCAGTCAGACCCAGTGTTGACATGTGGCAAGACGCTCCTCGGGGCGCGTCTTGCTTGGGCCTCTCTCCTGGAGGCGCTCAGTCAGACCCAGTGTTGACATGTGGCAAGACGCTCCTCGGGGCGCGTCTTACTTGGGCCTCTCTCCTGGAGGCGCTCAGTCAGACCCAGTGTTGACATGTGGCAAGACGCTCCTCGGGGCGCGTCTTGCTTGGGCCTCTCTCCTGGAGGCTCTCAGTCAGACCCAGTGGTGACATGTGGCAAGACGCTCCTCGGGGCGCGTCTTGCTTGGCTCTCTCTCCTGGAGGCGCTCAGTCAGACCGAGTGCTGACATGTGGCAAGACGCTCCTCGGGGCGCGTCTTGCTTGGGCCTCTCTCCTGGAGGCGCTCAGTCAGACCCAGTGGTGATGTATGGCAAGACGCTCCTCGGGGCGCGTATTGCTTGGGCCTCTCTCCTGGAGGCCCTCTGTCAGACCCAGTGTTGACATGTGTCAAGACGCTCCTCGGGGCGTGTCTTGCTTGGGCCTCTCTCCTGGAGGCGCTCAGTCAGACCCAGTGGTGACATGTGGCAAGACGCTCCTCGGGGCACGTATTGCTTGGGCCTCTCTCCTGGAGGCCCTCTGTCAGACCCAGTGTTGACATGTGGCAAGACGCTCCTCGGGGCGCGTCTTGCTTGGGCTTCTCTCATTGAGGCCCTCAGTCAGACCCAGTGTTGACATGTGTCAAGACGCTCCTCGGGGCGTGTCTTGCTTGGGCCTCTCTCCAGGAGGCGCTCAGTCAGACCCAGTGTCGACATGTGGCAAGACACTCCTCGGGGCACGTCTTGCTTGGGCCTCTCTCCTGGAGGCCCTCTGTCAGACCCAGTGTTGACATGTGGCAAGACGCTCCTCGGGGCGCGTCTTGCTTGGGCCTCTCTCATGGAGGTCCTCAGTCAGACCCAGTGTTGACATGTGGCAAGACGCTCCTCGGGGCGCGTCTTGCTTGGGCCTCTCTCATGGAGGCCCTCAGTCAGACCCAGTGTTGACAAGTGTCAAGACGCTCCTCAGGGCGCGTCTTGCCCTCAGTCAGACCCATTGTTGACATAAGGCAAGACGCTCCTCGGGGCGCTTATTGCTTGGGCCTCTCTCCTGGAGGCGCTCTGTCAGACCCAGTGTTGACATGTGGCAAGACGCTCCTCGGGGCACGTCTTGCTTGGGCCTCTCTCCTGGAGGCCCTCTGTCAGACCCAGTGTTGACATGTGGCAAGACGCTCCTAGGGGCGCGTCTTGCTTGGGCCTCTCTCCTGGAGGCGCTCAGTCAGACCAAGTGCTGAGATGTGGCAAGACGCTCCTCGGTGCGCGTCTTGCTTGGGCCTCTCTCCTGGAGGCGCTCAGTCAGATCCAGTGTTGACATGTGGCAAGACGCTCCTCGGTGCGCGTCTTGCTTGGGCCTCTCTCCTGGAGGCGCTCAGTCAGACCCAGTGTTGACATGTGGCAAGACACTCCTCGGGGCGCGTCTTGCTTGGGCCTCTCTCCTGGAGGCCCTCTGTCAGACCCAGTGTTGACATGTGGCAAGACGCTCCTAGGGGCGCGTCTTGCTTGGCTCTCTCTACTGGAGGCGCTCAGTCAGACCGAGTGCTGACATGTGGCAAGACGCTCCTCGGGGCGCGTCTTGCTTGGGCCTCTCTCCTGGAGGCGCTCAGTCAGACCCAGTGGTGACGTATGGCAAGACGCTCCTTGGGGCACGTATTGCTTGGGCCTCTCTCCTGGAGGCCCTCTGTCAGACCCAGTTTTGACAAGTGTCAAGACACTCCTCGGGGCGCGTCTTGCTTGGGCCTCTCTCCTGGAGGCGCTCAGTCAGAACCATTGTTAACATGTGGCAAGACGCTCCTCGGGGCGCGTCTTGCTTTGGCTTCTCTCCTGGAGGCCCTCAGTCAGACCCATTGTTGACATGTGGCAAGACGCTCCTCGGGGCGCTTCTTGCTTGGGCCTCTCTCCTGGAGGCGCTCAGTCAGACCCAGTGTTGACATGTGGCAAGACGCTCCTCGGGGCACATCTTGCTTGGGCCACTCTCCTGGAGGCGCTCAGTCAGACCCAGTGTTGACATGTGGCAAGACGCTCCTCGGGGCGCGTCTTACTTGGGCCTCTCTCCTGGAGGCGCTCAGTCAGACCCAGTGTTGACATGTGGCAAGACGCTCCTCGGAGCGCGTCTTGCTTGGGCCTCTCTCCTGGAGGCTCTCAGTCAGACCCAGTGGTGACATGTGGCAAGACGCTCCTCGGGGCGCGTCTTGCTTGGCTCTCTCTCCTGGAGGCGCTCAGTCAGACCGAGTGCTGACATGTGGCAAGACGCTCCTCGGGGCGCGTCTTGCTTGGGCCTCTCTCCTGGAGGCGCTCAGTCAGACCCAGTTGTGACGTATGGCAAGAAGCTCCTCGGGGCGCGTATTGCTTGGGCCTCTCTCCTGGAGGCCCTCTGTCAGACCCAGTGTTGACATGTGGCAAGACACTCCTCGGGGCGCGTCTTGCTTGGGCTTCTCTCATGGAGGCCCTCAGTCAGACCCAGTGTTCACAAGTGTCAAGACACTCCTCGGGGCACGTCTTGCTTGGGCCTCTCTCCTGGAGGCCCTCAGTCAGACCCATTGTTGACATGTGGCAAGACGCTCCTCGGGGCGCTTCTTGCTTGGGCCTCTCTCCTGGAGGGGCTCAGTCAGACCCAGTGATGACATGTGGCAAGACACTCCTCGGGGCGCGTCTTGCTTGGGCCTCTCTCCTGGAGGCCCTCTGTCAGACCCAGTGTTGACATGTGGCAAGACACTCCTCGGGGCGCGTCTTGCCTGGGCCTCTCTCATGGAGGCCCTCAGTCAGACCCAGTGTTGACAAGTGTCAAGACGCTCCTCGGGGCGCGTCTTGCTTGGGCCTCTCTCCTGGAGGCACTCAGTCAGACCCATTGTTGACATGTGGCAAGACGCTCCTCGGGGCGCTTCTTGCTTGGGCCTCTCTCCTGGAGGCGCTCAGTCAGACCCAGTGGTGACATGTGGCAAGACGCTCCTATGGGCGCGTCTTACTTGGGCCTCTCTCCTGGAGGCGCTCAGTCAGACCCAGTGGTGACATGTGGCAAGACGCTCCTCGGGGCACGTATTGCTTGGGCCTCTCTCCTGGAGGCCCTCTGTCAGACCCAGTGGTGACATGTGGCAAGACGCTCCTCGGGGCGCGTCTTGCTTGGGCTTCTCTCATTGAGGCCCTCAGTCAGACCCAGTGTTGACATGTGTCAAGACGCTCCTCGGGGCGTGTCTTGCTTGGGCCTCTGTCCTGGAGGCGCTCAGTCAGACCCAGTGTTGACATGTGGCAAGGAACTCCTCGGGGCGCGTCTTGCTTGGGCCTCTCTCCTGGAGGCCCTCTGTCAGACCAAGTGTTGACATATGGCAAGACGCTCCTCGGGGCGCGTCTTGCTTGGGCTTCTCTCCTGGAGGCCCTCAGTCAGACCCATTGTTGACATGTGGCAAGACGCTCCTCGGGGCGCATCTTGCTTGGGCCTCTCTCCAGAAGGCCCTCAATCAGACCCAGTGTTGACACGTGGCAAGACGTTCCTCGGGGCGCGTCTTGCTTGGGCCTCTCTCCTGGAGGCGCTCAGTCAGACTGAGTAGTGACATGTGGCCTGACGCTCCTCGGGGCGCGTCTTGCTTGGGCCTCTCTCCTGGAGGCCCTCAGTCAGACCCATTGTTGACATGTGGCAAGACGCTCCTCGGGGCGCATCTTGCTTGGGCCTCTCTCCAGAAGGCCCTCAATCAGACCCAGTGTTGACACGTGGCAAGACACTCCTCGGGGCGAGTCTTGCTTGGGCCTCTCTCCTGGAGGCGCTCAGTCAGACCCAGTGTTGACATGTGGCAAGACGCTCCTCGGGGCGCCTCTTGCTTGGGCCTCTCTCCTGGAGGCGCTCAGTCAGAACCAGAGGTGACATGTGGCAAGACGCTCCTCGGGGCGCGTCTTGCTAGGGCCTCTCTCCTGGAGGCCCTCCGTCAGACCCAGTGTTGACATGTGGCAAGACGCTCCTCCGGGCGCGTCTTGCTTGGGCCTCTCTCCTGGAGGCGCTCAGTCAGACCCAGTGTTGACATATGGCAAGACGCTCCTCGGAGCGCGTCTTGATTGGGCTTCTCTCCTGGAGGCCCTCAGTCAGACCCATTGTTGACATGTGGCAAGACGCTCCTCGGGGCGCGTCTTGCTTGGGCCACTCTCCTGGAGGCGCTCAGTCAGACCGAGTGCTGACATGTGGCAAGACGCTCATCGGGGCACGTCTTGCTGGGGCTTCTCTCATGGAGGCACTCAGTCAGACCCAGTGTTGACATGTGGCAAGACGCTCCTCGGGGCTCGTCTTGCTTGGGCCTCTCTCCTGGAGGCGCTCAGTCAGACCCAGTGGTGACACGTGGCAAGACACTCCTCGGGGCGCGTCTTGCTTGGGCCTCTCTCCTGGAGGCCCTCTGTCAGACCCAGTGTTGACATGTGGCAAGACACTCCTCGGGGCGCGTCTTGCCTGGGCCTCTCTCATGGAGGCCCTCAGTCAGACCCAGTGTTGACAAGTGTCAAGACGCTCCTCGGGGCGCGTCTTGCTTGGGCCTCTCTCCTGGAGGCACTCAGTCAGACCCATTGTTGACATGTGGCAAGACGCTCCTCGGGGCGCTTCTTGCTTGGGCCTCTCTCCTGGAGGCGCTCAGTCAGACCCAGTGGTGACATGTGGCAAGACGCTCCTAGGGGCGCGTCTTACTTGGGCCTCTCTCCTGGAGGCGCTCAGTCAGACCCAGTGGTGACATGTGGCAAGACGCTCCTCGGGGCACGTATTGCTTGGGCCTCTCTCCTGGAGGCCCTCTGTCAGACCCAGTGGTGACATGTGGCAAGACGCTCCTCGGGGCGCCTCTTGCTTGGGCTTCTCTCATTGAGGCCCTCAGTCAGACCCAGTGTTGACATGTGTCAAGACGCTCCTCGGGGCGTGTCTTGCTTGGGCCTCTGTCCTGGAGGCGCTCAGTCAGACCCAGTGTTGACATGTGGCAAGGAACTCCTCGGGGCGCGTCTTGCTTGGGCCTCTCTCCTGGAGGCCCTCTGTCAGACCAAGTGTTGACATATGGCAAGACGCTCCTCGGGGCGCGTCTTGCTTGGGCTTCTCTCCTGGAGGCCCTCAGTCAGACCCATTGTTGACATGTGGCAAGACGCTCCTCGGGGCGCATCTTGCTTGGGCCTCTCTCCAGAAGGCCCTCAATCAGACCCAGTGTTGACACGTGGCAAGACGTTCCTCGGGGCGCGTCTTGCTTGGGCCTCTCTCCTGGAGGCGCTCAGTCAGACTGAGTAGTGACATGTGGCCTGACGCTCCTCGGGGCGCGTCTTGCTTGGGCCTCTCTCCTGGAGGCCCTCAGTCAGACCCATTGTTGACATGTGGCAAGACGCTCCTCGGGGCGCATCTTGCTTGGGCCTCTCTCCAGAAGGCCCTCAATCAGACCCAGTGTTGACACGTGGCAAGACACTCCTCGGGGCGAGTCTTGCTTGGGCCTCTCTCCTGGAGGCGCTCAGTCAGACCCAGTGTTGACATGTGGCAAGACGCTCCTCGGGGCGCCTCTTGCTTGGGCCTCTCTCCTGGAGGCGCTCAGTCAGAACCAGAGGTGACATGTGGCAAGACGCTCCTCGGGGCGCGTCTTGCTAGGGCCTCTCTCCTGGAGGCCCTCCGTCAGACCCAGTGTTGACATGTGGCAAGACGCTCCTCCGGGCGCGTCTTGCTTGGGCCTCTCTCCTGGAGGCGCTCAGTCAGACCCAGTGTTGACATATGGCAAGACGCTCCTCGGAGCGCGTCTTGATTGGGCTTCTCTCCTGGAGGCCCTCAGTCAGACCCATTGTTGACATGTGGCAAGACGCTCCTCGGGGCGCGTCTTGCTTGGGCCACTCTCCTGGAGGCGCTCAGTCAGACCGAGTGCTGACATGTGGCAAGACGCTCATCGGGGCACGTCTTGCTGGGGCTTCTCTCATGGAGGCACTCAGTCAGACCCAGTGTTGACATGTGGCAAGACGCTCCTCGGGGCTCGTCTTGCTTGGGCCTCTCTCCTGGAGGCGCTCAGTCAGACCCAGTGGTGACACGTGGCAAGACGCTCCTCGGGGCGCGTCTTGCTTGGGCCTCTCTCCTGGAGGCGCTCAGTCAGACCCAGTGGTGACATGTGGCAAGACGCTCCTCGGGGCGCGTCTTGCTTGGGCCTCTCTGCTGGAGGCGCTCAGTCAGACCCAGACATGTGGCAAGACACTCATCGGGGCGCGTCTTGCTTGGGCCTCTCTCATGGAGGCCCTCTGTCAGACCCAGTGTTGACATGTGTCAAGACGCTCCTCGGGGCGCGTCTTGCTTTGGCCTCTCTCCTGGAGGCCCTCAGTAAGACCCATTGTTGACATGTGGCAAGACGCTCCTCGGGGCGTGTCTTGCTTGGGCTTCTCTCCTGGAGGCCCTCAGTCAGACCCATTGTTGACATGTGGCAAGACGCTCCTCAGACCGCGTCTTGCTTGGGCCTCTCTCCAGAAGGCCCTCAATAAGACCCAGTGTTGACACGTGGCAAGACGCTCCTCGGGGCGCGTCTTGCTTTGGCCTCTCTCCTGGAGGCGCTCAGTCAGACCGACTGCTGACATGTGGCAAGAAGCTCCTCGGGGTGCGTCTTGTTTGGGCTTCTCTCCTCGAGGCCATCATTAAGACCCATTGTTGACATGTGGCAAGACGCTCCTCGGGGCGCGTCTTGCTTGGGCTTCTCTCCTGGAGGCCCTCAGTCAGACCCATTGTTGACATGTGGCAAGACGCTCCTCGGGGCGCATCTTGCTTGGGCCTCTCTCCAGAAGGCCCTCAATCAGACCCAGTGTTGACACGTGGCAAGACGTTCCTCGGGGCGCGTCTTGCTTGGGCCTCTCTCCTGGAGGCGCTCAGTCAGACTGAGTAGTGACATGTGGCCTGACGCTCCTCGGGGCGCGTCTTGCTTGGGCCTCTCTCCTGGAGGCGCTCAGTCAGACCCAGTGTTGACATTTGGCAAGACGCTCCTCGGGGCGCTTCTTGCTTGGGCCTCTCGCCTGGAGGTGCTCAGTCAGACCCAGTGTTGACATGTGGCAAGACGCTCCTCGGGGCGCGTCTTACTTGGGCCTCTCTCCTGGAGGCGCTCAGTCAGACCCAGTGGTGACATGTGGCAAGACGCTCCTCGGGGCACGTATTGCTTGGGCCTCTCTCCTGGAGGCCCTCTGTCAGACCCAGTGTTGACATGTGGCAAGACGCTCCTCGGGGCGCGTCTTGCTTGGGCTTTTCTCATTGAGGCCCTCAGTCAGACCCAGTGTTGACATGTGTCAAGACGCTCCTCGGGGCGTGTCTTGCTTGGGCCTCTCTCCTGGAGGCGCTCAGTAAGACCAAGTGCTGACATGTGGCAAGACGCTCCTCGGTGCGCGTCTTGTTTGGGCCTCTCTCCTGGAGGCGCTCAGTCAGACCCAGTGTTGACATGTGGCAAGACACTCCTCGGGGCGCGTCTTGCTTGGGCCTCTCTCCTGGAGGCGCTCAGTCAGAACAAGTGCTGACATGTGGCAAGACGCTCCTCGGTGCGCGTCTTGCTTGGGCCTCTCTCCTGGAGGCGCTCAGTCAGACCCAGTGTTGACATTTGGCAAGACGCTCCTCGGTGCGCGTCTTGCTTGGGCCTCTCTCCTGGAGGCGCTCAGTCAGACCCAGTGTTGACATGTGGCAAGACACTCCTCGGGGCGCGTCTTGCTTGGGCCTCTCTCCTGGAGGCCCTCTGTCAGACCCAGTGTTGACATGTGGCAAGACGCTCCTAGGGGCGCGTCTTGCTTGGCTCTCTCTCCTGGAGGCGCTCAGTCAGACCGAGTGCTGACATGTGGCAAGACGCTCCTCGGGGCGCGTCTTGCTTGGGCCTCTCTCCTGGAGGCGCTCAGTCAGACCCAGTGGTGACGTATGGCAAGACGCTCCTCGGGGCGCGTATTGCTTGGGCCTCTCTCCTGGAGGCCCTCTGTCAGACCCAGTGTTGACATGTGGCAAGACACTCCTCGGGGCGCGTCTTGCTTGGGCTTCTCTCATGGAGGTCCTCAGTCAGACCCAGTGTTGACAAGTGTCAAGACACTCCTCGGGGCGCGTCTTGCTTGGGCCTCTCTCCTGGAGGCCCTCAGTCAGACCCATTGTTGACATGTGGCAAGACGCTCCTCGGGGCGCTTCTTGCTTGGGCCTCTCTCCTGGAGGGGCTCAGTCAGACCCAGTGATGACATGTGGCAAGACACTCCTCGGGGCGCGTCTTGCTTGGGCCTCTCTCCTGGAGGCCCTCTGTCAGACCCAGTGTTGACATGTGGCAAGACACTCCTCGGGGAGCGTCTTGCTTGGGCCTCTCTCATGGAGGCCCTCAGTCAGACCCAGTGTTGACAAGTGTCAAGACGCTCCTCGGGGCACGTCTTGATTGGGCCTCTCTCCTGGAGGCACTCAGTCAGACCCATTGTTGACATGTGGCAAGACGCTCCTCTGGGCGCGTCTTGCTTGGGCTTCTCTCCTGGAGGCCCTCAGTCAGACCCATTGTTGACAAGAGGCAAGACGCTCCTCGGGGCGCTTCTTGCTTGGGCCTCTCTCCTGGAGGCGCTCAGTCAGACCCAGTGTTGACATGTGGCAAGACGCTCCTCGGGGCACGTCTTGCTTGGGCCTCTCTCCTGGAGGCGCTCAGTCAGACCCAGTGTTGACATGTGGCAAGACTCTCCTCGGGGCGCTTCTTGCTTGGGCCTCTCTCCTGGAGGCGCTCAGTCAGACCCAGTGGTGACATGTAGCAAGACGCTCCTCGGGGCGCGTCTTACTTGGGCCTCTCTCCTGGAGGCGCTCAGTCAGACCCAGTGGTGACATGTGGCAAGACGCTCTTCGGGGCACGTATTGCTTGGGCCTCTCTCCTGGAGGCCCTCTGTCAGACCCAGTGTTGACATGTGGCAAGACGCTCCTCGGGGCGCGTCTTGCTTGGGCTTCTCTCATTGAGGCCCTCAGTCAGACCCAGTGTTGACATGTGTCAAGACGCTCCTCGGGGCGTGTCTTGCTTGGGCCTCTCTCCTGGAGGCGCTCAGTCAGACCCAGTGTCGACATGTGGCAAGACACTCCTCGGGGCGCGTCTTGCTTGGGCCTCTCTCCTGGAGGCCCTCTGTCAGACCCAGTGTTGACATGTGGCAAGACCCTCCTCGGGGCGCGTCTTGCTTGGGCCTCTCTCCTGGAGGCCCTCTGTCAGACCCAGTGTTGACATGTGGCAAGACGCTCCTAGGGGCGCGTCTTGCTTGGGCCTCTCTCCTGGAGGCGCTCAGTCAGACCAAGTGCTGACATGTGGCAAGACGCTCCACGGTGCGCGTCTTGCTTGGGCCTCTCTCCTGGAGGCGCTCAGTCAGATCCAGTGTTGACATGTGGCAAGACGCTCCTCGGTGCGCGTCTTGCTTGGGCCTCTCTCCTGGAGGCGCTCAGTCAGACCGAGTGCTGACATGTGGCAAGACGCTCCTCGGGGCGCGTCTTGCTTGGGCCTCTCTCATGGAGGCCCTCAGTCAGACCCAGTGTTGACAAGTGTCAAGACGCTCCTCGGGGCACGTCTTGCTTGGGCCTCTCTCCTGGAGGCACTCAGTCAGACCCATTGTTGACATGTGGCAAGACGCTCCTCTGGGCGCGTCTTGCTTGGGCTTCTCTCCTGGAGGCCCTCAGTCAGACCCATTGTTGACAAGAGGCAAGACGCTCCTCGGGGCGCTTCTTGCTTGGGCCTCTCTCCTGGAGGCGCTCAGTCAGACCCAGTGTTGACATGTGGCAAGACGCTCCTCGGGGCACGTCTTGCTTGGGCCTCTCTCCTGGAGGCGCTCAGTCAGACCCAGTGTTGACATGTGGCAAGACGCTCCTCGGGGCGCTTCTTGCTTGGGCCTCTCTCCTGGAGGCGCTCAGTCAGACCCAGTGGTGACATGTAGCAAGACGCTCCTCGGGGCGCGTCTTACTTGGGCCTCTCTCCTGGAGGCGCTCAGTCAGACCCAGTGGTGACATGTGGCAAGACGCTCTTCGGGGCACGTATTGCTTGGGCCTCTCTCCTGGAGGCCCTCTGTCAGACCCAGTGTTGACATGTGGCAAGACGCTCCTCGGGGCGCGTCTTGCTTGGGCTTCTCTCATTGAGGCCCTCAGTCAGACCCAGTGTTGACATGTGTCAAGACGCTCCTCGGGGCGTGTCTTGCTTGGGCCTCTCTCCTGGAGGCGCTCAGTCAGACCCAGTGTCGACATGTGGCAAGACACTCCTCGGGGCGCGTCTTGCTTGGGCCTCTCTCCTGGAGGCCCTCTGTCAGACCCAGTGTTGACATGTGGCAAGACGCTCCTCGGGGCGCGTCTTGCTTGGGCCTCTCTCCTGGAGGCCCTCTGTCAGACCCAGTGTTGACATGTGGCAAGACGCTCCTAGGGGCGCGTCTTGCTTGGGCCTCTCTCCTGGAGGCGCTCAGTCAGACCAAGTGCTGACATGTGGCAAGACGCTCCACGGTGCGCGTCTTGCTTGGGCCTCTCTCCTGGAGGCGCTCAGTCAGATCCAGTGTTGACATGTGGCAAGACGCTCCTCGGTGCGCGTCTTGCTTGGGCCTCTCTCCTGGAGGCGCTCAGTCAGACCGAGTGCTGACATGTGGCAAGACGCTCCTCGGGGCGCGTCTTGCTTGGGCCTCTCTCCTGGAGGCGCTCAGTCAGACCCAGTGGTGACGTATGGCAAGACGCTCCTCGGGGCGCGTATTGCTTGGGCCTCTCTCCTGGAGGCCCTCTGTCAGACCCAGTGTTGACATGTGTCAAGACGCTCCTCGGGGCGTGTCTTGCTTGGGCCTCTCTCCTGGAGGCGCTCAGTCAGACCCAGTGGTGACATGTGGCAAGACGCTCCTCGGGGCACGTATTGCTTGGGCCTCTCTCCTGGAGGCCCTCTGTCAGACCCAGTGTTGACATGTGGCAAGACGCTCCTCGGGGCGCGTCTTGCTTGGGCTTCTCTCATTGAGGCCCTCAGTCAGACCCAGTGTTGACATGTGTCAAGACGCTCCTCGGGGCGTGTCTTGCTTGGGCCTCTCTCCTGGAGGCGCTCAGTCAGACCCAGTGTCGACATGTGGCAAGACACTCCTCGGGGCACGTCTTGCTTGGGCCTCTCTCCTGGAGGCCCTCCTTCAGACCCAGTGTTGACATGTGGCAAGACGCTCCTCGGGGCGCGTCTTGCTTGGGCCTCTCTCATGGAGGCCCTCAGTCAGACCCAGTGTTGACAAGTGTCAAGACGCTCCTCAGGGCGCGTCTTGCCCTCAGTCAGACCCATTGTTGACATAAGGCAAGACGCTCCTCGGGGCGCTTATTGCTTGGGCCTCTCTCCTGGAGGCGCTCAGTCAGACCCAGTGTTGACATGTGGCAAGACGCTCCTCGGGGCACGTCTTGCTTGGGCCTCTCTCCTGGAGGCCCTCTGTCAGACCCAGTGTTGACATGTGGCAAGACGCTCCTAGGGGCGCGTCTTGCTTGGGCCTCTCTCCTGGAGGCGCTCAGTCAGACCAAGTGCTGAGATGTGGCAAGACGCTCCTCGGTGCGCGTCTTGCTTGGGCCTCTCTCCTGGAGGCGCTCAGTCAGATCCAGTGTTGACATGTGGCAAGACGCTCCTCGGTGCGCGTCTTGCTTGGGCCTCTCTCCTGGAGGCGCTCAGTCAGACCCAGTGTTGACATGTGGCAAGACGCTCCTAGGGGCGCGTCTTGCTTGGCTCTCTCTACTGGAGGCGCTCAGTCAGACTGAGTGCTGACATGTGGCAAGACGCTCCTCGGGGCGCGTCTTGCTTGGGCCTCTCTCCTGGAGGCGCTCAGTCAGACCCAGTGGTGACGTATGGCAAGACGCTCCTTGGGGCGCGTATTGCTTGGGCCTCTCTCCTGGAGGCCCTCTGTCAGACCCAGTGTTGACAAGTGTCAAGACACTCCTCGGGGCGCGTCTTGCTTGGGCCTCTCTCCTGGAGGCGCTCAGTCAGAACCATTGTTAACATGTGGCAAGACGCTCCTCGGGGCGCGTCTTGCTTTGGCTTCTCTCCTGGAGGCCCTCAGTCAGACCCATTGTTGACATGTGGCAAGACGCTCCTCGGGGCGCTTCTTGCTTGGGCCTCTCTCCTGGAGGCGCTCAGTCAGACCCAGTGTTGACATGTGGCAAGACGCTCCTCGGGGCACATCTTGCTTGGGCCACTCTCCTGGAGGCGCTCAGTCAGACCCAGTGTTGACATGTGGCAAGACGCTCCTCGGGGCGCGTCTTGCTTGGGCCTCTCTCCTGGAGGCGCTCAGTCAGACCCAGTGTTGACATGTGGCAAGACGCTCCTCGGGGCGCGTCTTACTTGGGCCTCTCTCCTGGAGGCGCTCAGTCAGACCCAGTGTTGACATGTGGCAAGACGCTCCTCGGAGCGCGTCTTGCTTGGGCCTCTCTCCTGGAGGCTCTCAGTCAGACCCAGTGGTGACATGTGGCAAGACGCTCCTCGGGGCGCGTCTTGCTTGGCTCTCTCTCCTGGAGGCGCTCAGTCAGACCGAGTGCTGACATGTGGCAAGACGCTCCTCGGGGCGCGTCTTGCTTGGGCCTCTCTCCTGGAGGCGCTCAGTCAGACCCAGTGGTGACGTATGGCAAGAAGCTCCTCGGGGCGCGTATTGCTTGGGCCTCTCTCCTGGAGGCCCTCTGTCAGACCCAGTGTTGACATGTGGCAAGACACTCCTCGGGGCGCGTCTTGCTTGGGCTTCTCTCATGGAGGCCCTCAGTCAGACCCAGTGTTCACAAGTGTCAAGACACTCCTCGGGGCACGTCTTGCTTGGGCCTCTCTCCTGGAGGCCCTCAGTCAGACCCATTGTTGACATGTGGCAAGACGCTCCTCGGGGCGCTTCTTGCTTGGGCCTCTCTCCTGGAGGGGCTCAGTCAGACCCAGTGATGACATGTGGCAAGACACTCCTCGGGGCGCGTCTTGCTTGGGCCTCTCTCCTGGAGGCCCTCTGTCAGACCCAGTGTTGACATGTGGCAAGACACTCCTCGGGGCGCGTCTTGCCTGGGCCTCTCTCATGGAGGCCCTCAGTCAGACCCAGTGTTGACAAGTGTCAAGACGCTCCTCGGGGCGTGTCTTGCTTGGGCCTCTCTCCTGGAGGCACTCAGTCAGACCCATTGTTGACATGTGGCAAGACGCTCCTCGGGGCGCTTCTTGCTTGGGCCTCTCTCCTGGAGGCGCTCAGTCAGACCCAGTGGTGACATGTGGCAAGACGCTCCTAGGGGCGCGTCTTACTTGGGCCTCTCTCCTGGAGGCGCTCAGTCAGACCCAGTGGTGACATGTGGCAAGACGCTCCTCGGGGCACGTATTGCTTGGGCCTCTCTCCTGGAGGCCCTCTGTCAGACCCAGTGGTGACATGTGGCAAGACGCTCCTCGGGGCGCGTCTTGCTTGGGCTTCTCTCATTGAGGCCCTCAGTCAGACCCAGTGTTGACATGTGTCAAGACGCTCCTCGGGGCGTGTCTTGCTTGGGCCTCTGTCCTGGAGGCGCTCAGTCAGACCCAGTGTTGACATGTGGCAAGGAACTCCTCGGGGCGCGTCTTGCTTGGGCCTCTCTCCTGGAGGCCCTCTGTCAGACCAAGTGTTGACATATGGCAAGACGCTCCTCGGGGCGCGTCTTGCTTGGGCCTCTCTCATGGAGGCCCTCAGTCAGACCCAGTGTTGACAAGTGTCAAGACGCTCCTCAGGGCGCGTCTTGCTTGGGCCTCTCTCCTGGAGGCCCTCAGTCAGACCCATTGTTGACATGTGGCAAGACGCTCCTCGGGGCGCTTCTTGCTTGGGCCTCTCTCCTGGAAGCGCTCAGTCAGACCCAGTGTTGACATGTGGCAAGACGCTCCTCGGTGCGCGTCTTGCTTGGGCCTCTCTCCTGGAGGCGCTCAGTCAGACCCAGTGTTGACATGTGGCAAGACACTCCTCGGGGCGCGTCTTGATTGGGCCTCTCTCCTGGAGGCCCTCTGTCAGACCCAGTGTTGACATGTGGCAAGACACTCCTCGGGGCGCGTCTTGCTTGGGCTTCTCTCATGGAGGCCCTCAGTCAGACCCAGTGTTAACAAGTGTCAAGACACTCTTCGGGGCGCGTCTTGCTTGGGCTTTTCTCCTGGAGGCGCTCAGTCAGACCGAGTGCTGACATGTGGCAAGACGCTCCTCGGGGCGCGTCTTGCTTGGGCCTCTCTCCTGGAGGCGCTCAGTCAGACCCAGTGGTGACGTATGGCAAGACGCTCCTCGGGGCGCGTATTGCTTGTGCCTCTCTCCTGAAGGCCCTCTGTCAGACCCAGTGTTGACATGTGGCAAGACACTCCTCGGGGCGCGTCTTGCTTGGGCTTCTCTCATGGAGGCCCTCAGTCAGACCCAGTGTTGACAAGTGTCAAGACACTCCTCGGGGCGCGTCTTGCTTGGGCCTCTCTCCTGGAGGCGCTCAGTCAGACCCATTGTTGACATGTGGCAAGACGCTCCTCGGGGCGCGTCTTGCTTTGGCTTCTCTCCTGGAGGCCCTCAGTCAGACCCATTGTTGACATGTGGCAAGACTCTCCTCGGGGCGCTTCTTGCTTGGGCCTCTCTCCTGGAGGCGCTCAGTCAGACCCAGTGTTGACATGTGGCAAGACACTCCTCGGGGCGCGTCTTGATTGGGCCTCTCTCCTGGAGGCCCTCTGTCAGACCCAGTGTTGACATGTGGCAAGACACTCCTCTGGGCGCGTCTTGCTTGGGCTTCTCTCATGGAGGTCCTCAGTCAGACCCAGTGTTAACAAGTGTCAAGACACTCCTCGGGGCGCGTCTTGCTTGGGCCTCTCTCCTGGAGGCGCTCAGTCAGACCGAGTGCTGACATGTGGCAAGACGCTCCTCGGGGCGCGTCTTGCTTGGGCCTCTCTCCTGGAGGCGCTCAGTCAGACCCAGTGGTGACGTATGGCAAGACGCTCCTCGGGGCGCGTATTGCTTGGGCCTCTCTCCTGGAGGCCCTCTGTCAGACCCAGTGTTGACATGTGGCAAGACACTCCTCGGGGCGCGTCTTGCTTGGGCTTCTCTCATGGAGGCCCTCAGTCAGACCCAGTGTTGACAAGTGTCAAGACACTCCTCGGGGCGCGTCTTGCTTGGGCCTCTCTCCTGGAGGCCCTCAGTCAGACCCATTGTTGACATGTGGCAAGACGCTCCTCGGGGCGCTTCTTGCTTGGGCCTCTCTCCTGGAGGGGCTCAGTCAGACCCAGTGATGACATGTGGCAAGACACTCCTCGGGGCGCGTCTTGCTTGGGCCTCTCTCCTGGAGGCCCTCTGTCAGACCCAGTGTTGACATGTGGCAAGACACTCCTCGGGGCACGTCTTGCTTGGGCCTCTCTCATGGAGGCCCTCAGTCAGACCCAGTGTTGACAAGTGTCAAGACGCTCCTCGGGGCACGTCTTGCTTGGGCTTCTCTCCTGGAGGCCCTCAGTCAGACCCATTGTTGACAAGAGGCAAGACGCTCCTCGGGGCGCTTCTTGCTTGGGCCTCTCTCCTGGAGGCGCTCAGTCAGACCCAGTGTTGACATGTGGCAAGACGCTCCTCGGGGCACGTCTTGCTTGGGCCTCTCTCATGGAGGCGCTCATTCAGACCCAGTGTTGACATGTGGCAAGACGCTCCTCGGGGCGCTTCTTGCTTGTGCCTCTCTCCTGGAGGCGCTCAGTCAGACCCAGTGGTGACATGTGGCAAGACGCTCCTCGGGGCGCGTCTTACTTGGGCCTCTCTCCTGGAGGCGCTCAGTCAGACCCAGTGGTGACATGTGGCAAGACGCTCCTCGGGGCACGTATTGCTTGGGCCTCTCTCCTGGAGGCCCTCTGTCAGACCCAGTGTTGACATGTGGCAAGACGCTCCTCGGGGCGCGTCTTGCTTGGGCTTCTCTCATTGAGGCCCTCAGTCAGACCCAGTGTTGACATGTGTCAAGACGCTCCTCGGGGCGTGTCTTGCTTGGGCCTCTCTCCTGGAGGCGCTCAGTCAGACCCAGTGTCGACATGTGGCAAGACACTCCTCGGGGCGCGTCTTGCTTGGGCCTCTCTCCTGGAGGCCCTCTGTCAGACCCAGTGTTGACATGTGGCAAGACGCTCCTCGGGGCGCGTCTTGCTTGGGCCTCTCTCATGGAGGCCCTCAGTCAGACCCAGTGTTGACAAGTGTAAAGACGCTCCTCAGGGCGCGTCTTGCCCTCAGTCAGACCCATTGTTGACATGTGGCAAGACGCTCCTCGGGGCGCTTCTTGCTTGGGACTCTCTCCTGGAGGCGCTCAGTCAGACCCAGTGTTGACATGTGGCAAGACGCTCCTCGGGGCACGTCTTGCTTGGGCCTCTCTCCTGGAGGCCCTCTGTCAGACCCAGTGTTGACATGTGGCAAGACGCTCCTAGGGGCGCGTCTTGCTTGGGCCTCTCTCCTGGAGGCGCTCAGTCAGACCAAGTGCTGACATGTGGCAAGACGCTCCTCGGTGCGCGTCTTGCTTGGGCCTCTCTCCTGGAGGCGCTCAGTCAGATCCAGTGTTGACATGTGGCAAGACGCTCCTCGGTGCGCGTCTTGCTTGGGCCTCTCTCCTGGAGGTGCTCAGTCAGACCCAGTGTTGACATGTGGCAAGACACTCCTCGAGGCGCGTCTTGCTTGGGCCTCTCTCCTGGAGGCCGTCTGTCAGACCCAGTGTTGACATGTGGCAAGACGCTCCTAGGGGCGCGTCTTGCTTGGGCCTCTCTCCTGGAGGCGCTCAGTCAGACCCAGTGGTGACGTATTGCAAGACGCTCCTCGGGGCGCGTATTGCTTGGGCCTCTCTCCTGGCGGCCCTCTGTCAGACCCAGTGTTGACATGTGGCAAGACACTCCTCGGGGTGCGTCTTGCTTGGGCTTCTCTCATGGAGGCCCTCAGTCAGACCCAGTGTTGACAAGTGTCAAGACACTCCTCGGGGCGCGTCTTGCTTGGGCCTCTCTCCTGGAGGCGCTCAGTCAGACCCATTGTTAACATGTGGCAAGACGCTCCTCGGGGCGCGTCTTGCTTTGGCTTCTCTCCTGGAGGCCCTCAGTCAGACCCATTGTTGACATGTGGCAAGACGCTCCTCGGGGCGCTTCTTGCTTGGGCCGCTCTCCTGGAGGCGCTCAGTCAGACACAGTGTTGACCTGTGGCAAGACTCTTCTCGGGGCGCTTCTTGCTTGGGCCATCTCCTGGAGGCGCTCAGTCAGACCCAGTGTTGACATGTGGCAAGACGCTCCTCGGGGCACATCTTGCTTGGGCCACTCTCCTGGAGGCGCTCAGTCAGACCCAGTGTTGACATGTGGCAAGACGCTCCTCGGGGCGCGTCTTGCTTGGGCCTCTCTCCTGGAGGCGCTCAGTCAGACCCAGTGTTGACATGTGGCAAGACGCTCCTCGGGGCGCGTCTTACTTGGGCCTCTCTCCTGGAGGCGCTCAATCAGACCCAGTGTTGACATGTGGCAAGACGCTCCTCGGGGCGCGTCTTTCTTGGGCCTCTCTCCTGGAGGCTCTCAGTCAGACCCAGTGGTGACATGTGGCAAGACGCTCCTCGGGGCGCGTCTTGCTTGGCTCTCTCTCCTGGAGGCGCTCAGTCAGACCGAGTGCTGACATGTGGCAAGACGCTCCTCGGGGCGCGTCTTGCTTGGGCCTCTCTCCTGGAGGCGCTCAGTCAGACCCAGTGGTGACGTATGGCAAGACGCTCCTCGGGGCGCGTATTGCTTGGGCCTCTCTCCTGGAGGCCCTCTGTCAGACCCAGTGTTGACATGTGGCAAGACACTCCTCGGGGCGCGTCTTGCTTGGGCTTCTCTCATGGAGGCCCTCAGTCAGACCCAGTGTTCACAAGTGTCAAGACACTCCTCGGGGCACGTCTTGCTTGGGCCTCTCTCCTGGAGGCCCTCAGTCAGACCCATTGTTGACATGTGGCAAGACGCTCCTCGGGGCGCTTCTTGCTTGGGCCTCTCTCCTGGAGGGGCTCAGTCAGACCCAGTGATGACATGTGGCAAGACACTCCTCGGGGCGCGTCTTGCTTGGGCCTCTCTCCTGGAGGCCCTCTGTCAGACCCAGTGTTGACATGTGGCAAGACACTCCTCGGGGCGCGTCTTGCTTGGGCCTCTCTCATGGAGGCCCTCAGTCAGACCCAGTGTTGACAAGTGTCAAGACGCTCCTCGGGGCGCGTCTTGCTTGGGCCTCTCTCCTGGAGGCACTCAGTCAGACCCATTGTTGACATGTGGCAAGACGCTCCTCGGGGCGCTTCTTGCTTGGGCCTCTCTCCTGGAGGCGCTCAGTCAGACCCAGTGATGACATGTGGCAAGACGCTCCTCGGGGCGCGTCTTACTTGGGCCTCTCTCCTGGAGGCGCTCAGTCAGACCCAGTGGTGACATGTGGCAAGATGCTCCTCGGGGCACGTATTGCTTGGGCCTCTCTCCTGGAGGCCCTCTGTCAGACCCAGTGGTGACATGTGGCAAGACGCTCCTCGGGGCGCGTCTTGCTTGGGCTTCTCTCATTGAGGCCCTCAGTCAGACCCATTGTTGACATGTGGCAAGACGCTCCTCGGGGCGCTTCTTGCTTGGGCCTCTCTCCTGGAGGCGCTCAGTCAGACCCAGTGTTGACCTGTGGCAAGACTCTCCTCGGGGCGCTTCTTGCTTGGGCCATCTCCTGGAGGCGCTCAGTCAGACCCAGTGTTGACATGTGGCAAGACGCTCCTCGGGGCACATCTTGCTTGGGCCACTCTCCTGGAGGCGCTCAGTCAGACCCAGTGTTGACATGTGGCAAGACGCTCCTCGGGGCGCGTCTTGCTTGGGCCTCTCTCCTGGAGGCGCTCAGTCAGACCCAGTGTTGACATGTGGCAAGACGCTCCTCGGGGCGCGTCTTACTTGGGCCTCTCTCCTGGAGGCGCTCAATCAGACCCAGTGTTGACATGTGGCAAGACGCTCCTCGTGGCGCGTCTTGCTTGGGCCTCTCTCCTGGAGGCTCTCAGTCAGACCCAGTGGTGACATGTGGCAAGACGCTCCTCGGGGCGCGTCTTGCTTGGCTCTCTCTCCTGGAGGCGCTCAGTCAGACCGAGTGCTGACATGTGGCAAGACGCTCCTCGGGGCGCGTCTTGCTTGGGCCTCTCTCCTGTAGGCGCTCAGTCAGACCCAGTGGTGACGTATGGCAAGACGCTCCTCGGGGCGCGTATTGCTTGGGCCTCTCTCCTGGAGGCCCTCTGTCAGACCCAGTGTTGACATGTGGCAAGACACTCCTCGGGGCGCGTCTTGCTTGGGCTTCTCTCATGGAGGCCCTCAGTCAGACCCAGTGTTCACAAGTGTCATGACACTCCTCGCGGCACGTCTTGCTTGGGCCTCTCTCCTGGAGGCCCTCAGTCAGACCCATTGTTGACATGTGGCAAGACGCTCCTCGGGGCGCTTCTTGCTTGGGCCTCTCTCCTGGAGGGGCTCAGTCAGACCCAGTGATGACATGTGGCAAGACACTCCTCGGGGCGCGTCTTGCTTGGGCCTCTCTCATGGAGGCCCTCAGTCAGACCCAGTGTTGACAAGTGTCAAGACGCTCCTCGGGGCGCGTCTTGCTTGGGCCTCTCTCCTGGAGGCACTCAGTCAGACCCATTGTTGACATGTGGCAAGACGCTCCTCGGGGCGCTTCTTGCCTGGGCCTCTCTCCTGGAGGCGCTCAGTCAGACCCAGTGATGACATGTGGCAAGACGCTCCTCGGGGCGCGTCTTACTTGGGCCTCTCTCCTGGAGGCGCTCAGTCAGACCCAGTGGTGACATGTGGCAATACGCTCCTCGGGGCACGTATTGCTTGGGCCTCTCTCCTGGAGGCCCTCTGTCAGACCCAGTGGTGACATGTGGCAAGACGCTCCTCGGGGCGCGTCTTGCTTGGGCTTCTCTCATTGAGGCCCTCAGTCAGACCCAGTGTTGACATGTGTCAAGACGCTCCTCGGGGCGTGTCTTGCTTGGGCCTCTGTCCTGGAGGCGCTCAGTCAGACCCAGTGTTGACATGTGGCAAGACACTCCTCGGGGCGCGTCTTGCTTGGGCCTCTCTCCTGGAGGCCCTCTGTCAGACCCAGTGTCGACATATGGCAAGACGCTCCTCGGGGCGCGTCTTGCTTGGGCGTCTCTCATGGAGGCCCTCAGTCAGACCCAGTGTTGACAAGTGTCAAGACGCTCCTCAGGGCGCGTCCTGCTTGGGCCTCTCTCCTGGAGGCCCTCAGTCAGACCCATTGTTGACATGTGGCAAGACGCTCCTCGGGGCGCTTCTTGCTTGGGCCTCTCTCCTGGAAGCGCTCAGTCAGACCCAGTGTTGACATGTGGCAAGACGCTCCTCGGTGCGCGTCTTGCTTGGGCCTCTCTCCTGGAGGCGCTCAGTCAGACCCAGTGTTGACATGTGGCAAGACACTCCTCGGGGCGCGTCTTGCTTGGGCTTCTCTCATGGAGACCCTCAGTCAGACCCAGTGTTAACAAGTGTCAAGACACTCCTCGGGGCGCGTCTTGCTTGGGTCTCTCCTGGAGGCGCTCAGTCAGACCGAGTGCTGACATGTGGCAAGACGCTCCTCGGGGCGCGTCTTGCTTGGGCCTCTCTCCTGGAGGCGCTCAGTCAGACCCAGTGTTGACATGTGGCAAGACGCTCCTCAGGGCACGTCTTGCTTGGGCCTCTCTCCTGGAGGCGCTCAGTCAGACCCAGTGTTGACATGTGGCAAGACGCTCCTCGGGGCGCGTCTTGCTTGGGCCTCTCTCCTGGAGGCCCTCTGTCAGACCCAGTGTTGACATGTGGCAAGACGCTCCTAGGGGCGCGTCTTGCTTGGGCCTCTCTCCTGGAGGCGCTCAGTCAGACCAAGTGCTGACATGTGGCAAGACGCTCCTCGGTGCGCGTCTTGCTTGGGCCTCTCTTCTGGAGGCGCTCAGTCAGACCCAGTGTTGACATGTGGCAAGACGCTCCTCGGTGCGCGTCTTGCTTGGGCCTCTCTCCTGGAGGCGCTCAGTCAGACCCAGTGTTGACATGTGGCAAGACACTCCTCGGGGCGCGTCTTGCTTGGGCCTCTCTCCTGGAGGCGCTCAGTCAGACCAAGTGCTGACATGTGGCAAGACGCTCCTCGGTGCGCGTCTTGCTTGGGCCTCTCTCCTGGAGGCGCTCAGTCAGACCCAGTGTTGACATTTGGCAAGACGCTCCTCGGTGCGTGTCTTGCTTGGGCCTCTCTCCTGGAGGCGCTCAGTCAGACCCAGTGTTGACATGTGGCAAGACACTCCTCGGAGCGCGTCTTGCTTGGGCCTCTCTCCTGGAGGCCCTCTGTCAGACCCAGTGTTGACATGTGGCAAGACGCTCCTAGGGGCGCGTCTTGCTTGGCTCTCTCTCCTGGAGGCGCTCAGTCAGACCGAGTGCTGACATGTGGCAAGACGCTCCTCGGGGCGCGTCTTGCTTGGGCCTCTCTCCTGGAGGCGCTCAGTCAGACCCAGTGGTGACGTATGGCAAGACGCTCCTCGGGGCGCGTATTGCTTGGGCCTCTCTCCTGGAGGCCCTCTGTCAGACCCAGTGTTGACATGTGGCAAGACACTCCTCGGGGCGCATCTTGCTTGGGCTTCTCTCATGGAGGCCCTCAGTCAGACCCAGTGTTGACAAGTGTCAAGACACTCCTCGGGGCGCGTCTTGCTTGGGCCTCTCTCCTGGAGGCCCTCAGTCAGACCCATTGTTGACATGTGGCAAGACGCTCCTCGGGGCGCTTCTTGCTTGGGCCTCTCTCCTGGAGGGGCTCAGTCAGACCCAGTGATGACATGTGGCAAGACACTCCTCGGGGCGCGTCTTGCTTGGGCCTCTCTCATGGAGGCCCTCAGTCAGACCCAGTGTTGACAAGTGTCAAGACGCTCCTCGGGGCGCGTCTTGCTTGGGCCTCTCTCCTGGAGGCACTCAGTCAGACCCATTGTTGACATGTGGCAAGACACTCCTCTGGGCGCGTCTTGCTTGGGCTTCTCTCCTGGAGGCCCTCAGTCAGACCCATTGTTGACAAGAGGCAAGACGCTCCTCGGGGCGCTTCTTGCTTGGGCCTCTCTCCTGGAGGCGCTAAGTCAGACCCAGTGTTGACATGTGGCAAGACGCTCCTCGGGGCACGTCTTGCTTGGGCCTCTCTCCTGGAGGCGCTCAGTCAGACCCAGTGTTGACATGTGGCAAGACGCTCCTCGGGGCGCTTCTTGCTTGGGCCTCTCTCCTGGAGGCGCTCAGTCAGACCCAGTGGTGACATGTGGCAAGACGCTCCTCGGGGCGCGTCTTACTTGGGCCTCTCTCCTGGAGGCGCTCAGTCAGACCCAGTGGTGACATGTGGCAAGACGCTCCTCGGGGCACGTATTGCTTGGGCCTCTCTCCTGGAGGCCCTCTGTCAGACCCAGTGTTGACATGTGGCAAGACGCTCCTCGGGGCGTGTCTTGCTTGGGCCTCTCTCCTGGAGGCGCTCAGTAAGACCAAGTGCTGACATGTGGCAAGACGCTCCTCGGTGCGCGTCTTGCTTGGGCCTCTCTCCTGGAGGCGCTCAGTCAGACCCAGTGTTGACATGTGGCAAGACACTCCTCGGGGCGCGTCTTGCTTGGGCCTCTCTCCTGGAGGCGCTCAGTCAGACCAAGTGCTGACATGTGGCAAGACGCTCCTCGGTGCGCGTCTTGCTTGGGCCTCTCTCCTGGAGGCGCTCAGTCAGACCCAGTGTTGACATTTGGCAAGACGCTCCTCGGTGCGCGTCTTGCTTGGGCCTCTCTCCTGGAGGCGCTCAGTCAGACCCAGTGTTGACATGTGGCAAGACACTCCTCGGGGCGCGTCTTGCTTGGGCCTCTCTCCTGGAGGCACTCAGTCAGACCCAGTGTTGACATGTGGCAAGACGCTCCTCGGGGCGCTTCTTGCTTGGGCCTCTCTCCTGGAGGGGCTCAGTCAGACCCAGTGATGACATGTGGCAAGACACTCCTCGGGGCGCGTCTTGCTTGGGCCTCTCTCCTGGAGGCCCTCTGTCAGACCCAGTGTTGACATGTGGCAAGACACTCCTCGGGGAGCGTCTTGCTTGGGCCTCTCTCATGGAGGCCCTCAGTCAGACCCAGTGTTGACAAGTGTCAAGACGCTCCTCGGGGCACGTCTTGCTTGGGCCTCTCTCCTGGAGGCACTCAGTCAGACCCATTGTTGACATGTGGCAAGACGCTCCTCTGGGCGCGTCTTGCTTGGGCTTCTCTCCTGGAGGCCCTCAGTCAGACCCATTGTTGACAAGAGGCAAGACGCTCCTCGGGGCGCTTCTTGCTTGGGCCTCTCTCCTGGAGGCGCTCAGTCAGACCCAGTGTTGACATGTGGCAAGACGCTCCTCGGGGCACGTCTTGCTTGGGCCTCTCTCCTGGAGGCGCTCAGTCAGACCCAGTGTTGACATGTGGCAAGACGCTCCTCGGGGCGCTTCTTGCTTGGGCCTCTCTCCTGGAGGCGCTCAGTCAGACCCAGTGGTGACATGTAGCAAGACGCTCCTCGGGGCGCGTCTTACTTGGGCCTCTCTCCTGGAGGCGCTCAGTCACACCCAGTGGTGACATGTGGCAAGACGCTCCTCGGGGCACGTATTGCTTGGGCCTCTCTCCTGGAGGCCCTCTGTCAGACCCAGTGTTGACATGTGGCAAGACGCTCCTCGGGGCGCGTCTTGCTTGGGCTTCTCTCATTGAGGCCCTCAGTCAGACCCAGTGTTGACATGTGTCAAGACGCTCCTCGGGGCGTGTCTTGCTTGGGCCTCTCTCCTGGAGGCGCTCAGTCAGATCCAGTGTTGACATGTGGCAAGACGCTCCTCGGTGCGCGTCTTGCTTGGGCCTCTCTCCTGGAGGCGCTCAGTCAGACCCAGTGTTGACAAGTGTCAAGACGCTCCTCAGGGCGCGTCTTGCCCTCATTCAGACCCATTGTTGACATGTGGCAAGACGCTCCTCGGGGCGCTTCTTGCTTGGGACTCTCTCCTGGAGGCGCTCAGTCAGACCCAGTGTTGACATGTGGCAAGACGCTCCTCGGGGCACGTCTTGCTTGGGCCTCTCTCCTGGAGGCCCTCTGTCAGACCCAGTGTTGACATGTGGCAAGACGCTCCTAGGGGCGCGTCTTGCTTGGGCCTCTCTCCTGGAGGCGCTCAGTCAGACCAAGTGCTGACATGTGGCAAGACGCTCCACGGTGCGCGTCTTGCTTGGGCCTCTCTCCTGGAGGCGCTCAGTCAGATCCAGTGTTGACATGTGGCAAGACGGTCCTCGGTGCGCGTCTTGCTTGGGCCTCTCTCCTGGAGGCGCTCAGTCAGACCCAGTGTTGACATGTGGCAAGACACTCCTCGGGGCGCGTCTTGCTTGGGCCTCTCTCCTGGAGGCCCTCTGTCAGACCCAGTGTTGACATGTGGCAAGACGCTCCTAGGGGCGCGTCTTGCTTGGCTCTCTCTAGTGGAGGCGCTCAGTCAGACCGAGTGCTGACATGTGGCAAGACGCTCCTCGGGGCGCGTCTTGCTTGGGGCTCTCTCCTGGAGGCGCTCAGTCAGACCCAGTGGTGACGTATGGCAAGACGCTCCTCGGGGCGCGTATTGCTTGGGCCTCTCTCCTGGAGGCCCTCTGTCAGACCCAGTGTTGACATGTGGCAAGACACTCCTCGGGGCGCGTCTTGCTTGGGCTTCTCTCATGGAGGCCCTCAGTCAGACCCAGTGTTGACAAGTGTCAAGACACTCCTCGGGGCGCGTCTTGCTTGGGCCTCTCTCCTGGAGGCGCTCAGTCAGACCCATTGTTAACATGTGGCAAGACGCTCCTCGGGGCGCGTCTTGCTTTGGCTTCTCTCCTGGAGGCCCTCAGTCAGACCCATTGTTGACATGTGGCAAGACGCTCCTCGGGGCGCTTCTTGCTTGGGCCTCTCTCCTGGAGGCGCTCAGTCAGACCCAGTGTTGACCTGTGGCAAGACTCTCCTCGGGGCGCTTCTTGCTTGGGCCATCTCCTGGAGGCGCTCAGTCAGACCCAGTGTTGACATGTTGCAAGACGCTCCTCGGGGCACATCTTGCTTGGGCCACTCTCCTGGAGGCGCTCAGTCAGACCCAGTGTTGACATGTGGCAAGACGCTCCTCGGGGCGCGTCTTGCTTGGGCCTCTCTCCTGGAGGCGCTCAGTCAGACCCAGTGTTGACATGTGGCAAGACGCTCCTCGGGGCGCGTCTTACTTGGGCCTCTCTCCTGGAGGCGCTCAGTCAGACCCAGTGTTGACATGTGGCAAGACGCTCCTCGGGGCGCGTCTTGCTTGGGCCTCTCTCCTGGAGGCTCTCAGTCAGACCCAGTGGTGACATGTGGCAAGACGCTCCTCGGGGCGCGTCTTGCTTGGCTCTCTCTCCTGGAGGCGCTCAGTCAGACCGAGTGCTGACATGTGGCAAGACGCTCCTCGGGGCGCGTCTTGCTTGGGCCTCTCTCCTGGAGGCGCTCAGTCAGACCCAGTGGTGACGTATGGCAAGACGCTCCTCGGGGCGCGTATTGCTTGGGCCTCTCTCCTGGAGGCCCTCTGTCAGACCCAGTGTTGACATGTGTCAAGACGCTCCTCGGGGCGTGTCTTGCTTGGGCCTCTCTCCTGGAGGCGCTCAGTCAGACCCAGTGGTGACATGTGGCAAGACGCTCCTCGGGGCACGTATTGCTTGGGCCTCTCTCCTGGAGGCCCTCTGTCAGACCCAGTGTTGACATGTGGCAAGACGCTCCTCGGGTCGCGTCTTGCTTGGGCTTCTCTCATTGAGGCCCTCAGTCAGACCCAGTGTTGACATGTGTCAAGACGCTCCTCGGGGCGTGTCTTGCTTGGGCCTCTCTCCTGGAGGCGCTCAGTCAGACCCAGTGTCGACATGTGGCAAGACACTCCTCGGGGCACGTCTTGCTTGGGCCTCTCTCCTGGAGGCCCTCTGTCAGACCCAGTGTTGACATGTGGCAAGACGCTCCTCGGGGCGCGTCTTGCTTGGGCCTCTCTCATGGAGGCCCTCAGTCAGACCCAGTGTTGACATGTGGCAAGACGCTCCTCGGGGCGCGTCTTGCTTGGGCCTCTCTCATGGAGGCCCTCAGTCAGACCCAGTGTTGACAAGTGTCAAGACGCTCCTCAGGGCGCGTCTTGCCCTCAGTCAGACCCATTGTTGACATAAGGCAAGACGCTCCTCGGGGCGCTTATTGCTTGGGCCTCTCTCCTGGAGGCGCTCAGTCAGACCCAGTGTTGACATGTGGCAAGACGCTCCTCGGGGCACGTCTTGCTTGGGCCTCTCTCCTGGAGGCCCTCTGTCAGACCCAGTGTTGACATGTGGCAAGACGCTCCTAGGGGCGCGTCTTGCTTGGGCCTCTCTCCTGGAGGCGCTCAGTCAGACCAAGTGCTGAGATGTGGCAAGACGCTCCTCGGTGCGCGTCTTGCTTGGGCCTCTCTCCTGGAGGCGCTCAGTCAGATCCAGTGTTGACATGTGGCAAGACGCTCCTCGGTGCGCGTCTTGCTTGGGCCTCTCTCCTGGAGGCGCTCAGTCAGACCCAGTGTTGACATGTGGCAAGACACTCCTCGGGGCGCGTCTTGCTTGGGCCTCTCTCCTGGAGGCCCTCTGTCAGACCCAGTGTTGACATGTGGCAAGCCGCTCCTAGGGGCGCGTCTTGCTTGGCTCTCTCTACTGGAGGCGCTCAGTCAGACCGAGTGCTGACATGTGGCAAGACGCTCCTCGGGGCGCGTCTTGCTTGGGCCTCTCTCCTGGAGGCGCTCAGTCAGACCCAGTGGTGACGTATGGCAAGACGCTCCTTGGGGCGCGTATTGCTTGGGCCTCTCTCCTGGAGGCCCTCTGTCAGACCCAGTGTTGACAAGTGTCAAGACACTCCTCGGGGCGCGTCTTGCTTGGGCCTCTCTCCTGGAGGCGCTCAGTCAGAACCATTGTTAACATGTGGCAAGACGCTCCTCGGGGCGCGTCTTGCTTTGGCTTCTCTCCTGGAGGCCCTCAGTCAGACCCATTGTTGACATGTGGCAAGACGCTCCTCGGGGCGCTTCTTGCTTGGGCCTCTCTCCTGGAGGCGCTCAGTCAGACCCAGTGTTGACATGTGGCAAGACGCTCCTCGGGGCACATCTTGCTTGGGCCACTCTCCTGGAGGCGCTCAGTCAGACCCAGTGTTGACATGTGGCAAGACGCTCCTCGGGGCGCGTCTTGCTTGGGCCTCTCTCCTGGAGGCGCTCAGTCAGACCCAGTGTTGACATGTGGCAAGACGCTCCTCGGGGCGCGTCTTACTTGGGCCTCTCTCCTGGAGGCGCTCAGTCAGACCCAGTGTTGACATGTGGCAAGACGCTCCTCGGAGCGCGTCTTGCTTGGGCCTCTCTCCTGGAGGCTCTCAGTCAGACCCAGTGGTGACATGTGGCAAGACGCTCCTCGGGGCGCGTCTTGCTTGGCTCTCTCTCCTGGAGGCGCTCAGTCAGACCGAGTGCTGACATGTGGCAAGACGCTCCTCGGGGCGCGTCTTGCTTGGGCCTCTCTCCTGGAGGCGCTCAGTCAGACCCAGTGGTGACGTATGGCAAGAAGCTCCTCGGGGCGCGTATTGCTTGGGCTTCTCTCATGGAGGCCCTCAGTCAGACCCAGTGTTCACAAGTGTCAAGACACTCCTCGGGGCACGTCTTGCTTGGGCCTCTCTCCTGGAGGCCCTCAGTCAGACCCATTGTTGACATGTGGCAAGACGCTCCTCGGGGCGCTTCTTGCTTGGGCCTCTCTCCTGGAGGGGCTCAGTCAGACCCAGTGATGACATGTGGCAAGACACTCCTCGGGGCGCGTCTTGCTTGGGCTTCTCTCCTGGAGGCCCTCTGTCAGACCCAGTGTTGACATGTGGCAAGACACTCCTCGGGGCGCGTCTTGCCTGGGCCTCTCTCATGGAGGCCCTCAGTCAGACCCAGTGTTGACAAGTGTCAAGACGCTCCTCGGGGCGTGTCTTGCTTGGGCCTCTCTCCTGGAGGCACTCAGTCAGACCCATTGTTGACATGTGGCAAGACGCTCCTCGGGGCGCGTCTTGCTTGGGGCTCTCTCCTGGAGGCGCTCAGTCAGACCCAGTGGTGACGTATGGCAAGACGCTCCTCGGGGCGCGTATTGCTTGGGCCTCTCTCCTGGAGGCCCTCTGTCAGACCCAGTGTTGACATGTGGCAAGACACTCCTCGGGGCGCGTCTTGCTTGGGCTTCTCTCATGGAGGCCCTCAGTCAGACCCAGTGTTGACAAGTGTCAAGACACTCCTCGGGGCGCGTCTTGCTTGGGCCTCTCTCCTGGAGGCGCTCAGTCAGACCCATTGTTAACATGTGGCAAGACGCTCCTCGGGGCGCGTCTTGCTTTGGCTTCTCTCCTGGAGGCCCTCAGTCAGACCCATTGTTGACATGTGGCAAGACGCTCCTCGGGGCGCTTCTTGCTTGGGCCTCTCTCCTGGAGGCGCTCAGTCAGACCCAGTGTTGACCTGTGGCAAGACTCTCCTCGGGGCGCTTCTTGCTTGGGCCATCTCCTGGAGGCGCTCAGTCAGACCCAGTGTTGACATGTTGCAAGACGCTCCTCGGGGCACATCTTGCTTGGGCCACTCTCCTGGAGGCGCTCAGTCAGACCCAGTGTTGACATGTGGCAAGACGCTCCTCGGGGCGCGTCTTGCTTGGGCCTCTCTCCTGGAGGCGCTCAGTCAGACCCAGTGTTGACATGTGGCAAGACGCTCCTCGGGGCGCGTCTTACTTGGGCCTCTCTCCTGGAGGCGCTCAGTCAGACCCAGTGTTGACATGTGGCAAGACGCTCCTCGGGGCGCGTCTTGCTTGGGCCTCTCTCCTGGAGGCTCTCAGTCAGACCCAGTGGTGACATGTGGCAAGACGCTCCTCGGGGCGCGTCTTGCTTGGCTCTCTCTCCTGGAGGCGCTCAGTCAGACCGAGTGCTGACATGTGGCAAGACGCTCCTCGGGGCGCGTCTTGCTTGGGCCTCTCTCCTGGAGGCGCTCAGTCAGACCCAGTGGTGACGTATGGCAAGACGCTCCTCGGGGCGCGTATTGCTTGGGCCTCTCTCCTGGAGGCCCTCTGTCAGACCCAGTGTTGACATGTGTCAAGACGCTCCTCGGGGCGTGTCTTGCTTGGGCCTCTCTCCTGGAGGCGCTCAGTCAGACCCAGTGGTGACATGTGGCAAGACGCTCCTCGGGGCACGTATTGCTTGGGCCTCTCTCCTGGAGGCCCTCTGTCAGACCCAGTGTTGACATGTGGCAAGACGCTCCTCGGGTCGCGTCTTGCTTGGGCTTCTCTCATTGAGGCCCTCAGTCAGACCCAGTGTTGACATGTGTCAAGACGCTCCTCGGGGCGTGTCTTGCTTGGGCCTCTCTCCTGGAGGCGCTCAGTCAGACCCAGTGTCGACATGTGGCAAGACACTCCTCGGGGCACGTCTTGCTTGGGCCTCTCTCCTGGAGGCCCTCTGTCAGACCCAGTGTTGACATGTGGCAAGACGCTCCTCGGGGCGCGTCTTGCTTGGGCCTCTCTCATGGAGGCCCTCAGTCAGACCCAGTGTTGACATGTGGCAAGACGCTCCTCGGGGCGCGTCTTGCTTGGGCCTCTCTCATGGAGGCCCTCAGTCAGACCCAGTGTTGACAAGTGTCAAGACGCTCCTCAGGGCGCGTCTTGCCCTCAGTCAGACCCATTGTTGACATAAGGCAAGACGCTCCTCGGGGCGCTTATTGCTTGGGCCTCTCTCCTGGAGGCGCTCAGTCAGACCCAGTGTTGACATGTGGCAAGACGCTCCTCGGGGCACGTCTTGCTTGGGCCTCTCTCCTGGAGGCCCTCTGTCAGACCCAGTGTTGACATGTGGCAAGACGCTCCTAGGGGCGCGTCTTGCTTGGGCCTCTCTCCTGGAGGCGCTCAGTCAGACCAAGTGCTGAGATGTGGCAAGACGCTCCTCGGTGCGCGTCTTGCTTGGGCCTCTCTCCTGGAGGCGCTCAGTCAGATCCAGTGTTGACATGTGGCAAGACGCTCCTCGGTGCGCGTCTTGCTTGGGCCTCTCTCCTGGAGGCGCTCAGTCAGACCCAGTGTTGACATGTGGCAAGACACTCCTCGGGGCGCGTCTTGCTTGGGCCTCTCTCCTGGAGGCCCTCTGTCAGACCCAGTGTTGACATGTGGCAAGCCGCTCCTAGGGGCGCGTCTTGCTTGGCTCTCTCTACTGGAGGCGCTCAGTCAGACCGAGTGCTGACATGTGGCAAGACGCTCCTCGGGGCGCGTCTTGCTTGGGCCTCTCTCCTGGAGGCGCTCAGTCAGACCCAGTGGTGACGTATGGCAAGACGCTCCTTGGGGCGCGTATTGCTTGGGCCTCTCTCCTGGAGGCCCTCTGTCAGACCCAGTGTTGACAAGTGTCAAGACACTCCTCGGGGCGCGTCTTGCTTGGGCCTCTCTCCTGGAGGCGCTCAGTCAGAACCATTGTTAACATGTGGCAAGACGCTCCTCGGGGCGCGTCTTGCTTTGGCTTCTCTCCTGGAGGCCCTCAGTCAGACCCATTGTTGACATGTGGCAAGACGCTCCTCGGGGCGCTTCTTGCTTGGGCCTCTCTCCTGGAGGCGCTCAGTCAGACCCAGTGTTGACATGTGGCAAGACGCTCCTCGGGGCACATCTTGCTTGGGCCACTCTCCTGGAGGCGCTCAGTCAGACCCAGTGTTGACATGTGGCAAGACGCTCCTCGGGGCGCGTCTTGCTTGGGCCTCTCTCCTGGAGGCGCTCAGTCAGACCCAGTGTTGACATGTGGCAAGACGCTCCTCGGGGCGCGTCTTACTTGGGCCTCTCTCCTGGAGGCGCTCAGTCAGACCCAGTGTTGACATGTGGCAAGACGCTCCTCGGAGCGCGTCTTGCTTGGGCCTCTCTCCTGGAGGCTCTCAGTCAGACCCAGTGGTGACATGTGGCAAGACGCTCCTCGGGGCGCGTCTTGCTTGGCTCTCTCTCCTGGAGGCGCTCAGTCAGACCGAGTGCTGACATGTGGCAAGACGCTCCTCGGGGCGCGTCTTGCTTGGGCCTCTCTCCTGGAGGCGCTCAGTCAGACCCAGTGGTGACGTATGGCAAGAAGCTCCTCGGGGCGCGTATTGCTTGGGCTTCTCTCATGGAGGCCCTCAGTCAGACCCAGTGTTCACAAGTGTCAAGACACTCCTCGGGGCACGTCTTGCTTGGGCCTCTCTCCTGGAGGCCCTCAGTCAGACCCATTGTTGACATGTGGCAAGACGCTCCTCGGGGCGCTTCTTGCTTGGGCCTCTCTCCTGGAGGGGCTCAGTCAGACCCAGTGATGACATGTGGCAAGACACTCCTCGGGGCGCGTCTTGCTTGGGCTTCTCTCCTGGAGGCCCTCTGTCAGACCCAGTGTTGACATGTGGCAAGACACTCCTCGGGGCGCGTCTTGCCTGGGCCTCTCTCATGGAGGCCCTCAGTCAGACCCAGTGTTGACAAGTGTCAAGACGCTCCTCGGGGCGTGTCTTGCTTGGGCCTCTCTCCTGGAGGCACTCAGTCAGACCCATTGTTGACATGTGGCAAGACGCTCCTCGGGGCGCTTCTTGCTTGGGCCTCTCTCCTGGAGGCGCTCAGTCAGACCCAGTGGTGACATGTGGCAAGACGCTCCTAGGGGCGCGTCTTACTTGGGCCTCTCTCCTGGAGGCGCTCAGTCAGACCCAGTGGTGACATGTGGCAAGACGCTCCTCGGGGCACGTATTGCTTGGGCCTCTCTCCTGGAGGCCCTCTGTCAGACCCAGTGGTGACATGTGGCAAGACGCTCCTCGGGGCGCGTCTTGCTTGGGCTTCTCTCATTGAGGCCCTCAGTCAGACCCAGTGTTGACATGTGTCAAGACGCTCCTCGGGGCGTGTCTTGCTTGGGCCTCTGTCCTGGAGGCGCTCAGTCAGACCCAGTGTTGACATGTGGCAAGGAACTCCTCGGGGCGCGTCTTGCTTGGGCCTCTCTCCTGGAGGCCCTCTGTCAGACCAAGTGTTGACATATGGCAAGACGCTCCTCGGGGCGCGTCTTGCTTGGGCCTCTCTCATGGAGGCCCTCAGTCAGACCCAGTGTTGACAAGTGTCAAGACGCTCCTCAGGGCGCGTCTTGCTTGGGCCTCTCTCCTGGAGGCCCTCAGTCAGACCCATTGTTGACATGTGGCAAGACGCTCCTCGGGGCGCTTCTTGCTTGGGCCTCTCTCCTGGAAGCGCTCAGTCAGACCCAGTGTTGACATGTGGCAAGACGCTCCTCGGTGCGCGTCTTGCTTGGGCCTCTCTCCTGGAGGCGCTCAGTCAGACCCAGTGTTGACATGTGGCAAGACACTCCTCGGGACGCGTCTTGATTGGGCCTCTCTCCTGGAGGCCCTCTGTCAGACCCATTGTTGACATGTGGCAAGACACTCCTCGGGGCGCGTCTTGCTTGGGCTTCTCTCATGGAGGCCCTCAGTCAGACCCAGTGTTAACAAGTGTCAAGACACTCTTCGGGGCGCGTCTTGCTTGGGCTTTTCTCCTGGAGGCGCTCAGTCAGACCGAGTGCTGACATGTGGCAAGACGCTCCTCGGGGCGCGTCTTGCTTGGGCCTCTCTCCTGGAGGCGCTCAGTCAGACCCAGTGGTGACGTATGGCAAGACGCTCCTCGGGGCGCGTATTGCTTGTGCCTCTCTCCTGAAGGCCCTCTGTCAGACCCAGTGTTGACATGTGGCAAGACACTCCTCGGGGCGCGTCTTGCTTGGGCTTCTCTCATGGAGGCCCTCAGTCAGACCCAGTGTTGACAAGTGTCAAGACACTCCTCGGGGCGCGTCTTGCTTGGGCCTCTCTCCTGGAGGCGCTCAGTCAGACCCATTGTTGACATGTGGCAAGACGCTCCTCGGGGCGCGTCTTGCTTTGGCTTCTCTCCTGGAGGCCCTCAGTCAGACCCATTGTTGACATGTGGCAAGACTCTCCTCGGGGCGCTTCTTGCTTGGGCCTCTCTCCTGGAGGCGCTCAGTCAGACCCAGTGTTGACATGTGGCAAGACGCTCCTCGGTGCGCGTCTTGCTTGGGCCTCTCTCCTGGAGGCGCTCAGTCACACCCAGTGTTGACATGTGGCAAGACACTCCTCGGGGCGCGTCTTGATTGGGCCTCTCTCCTGGAGGCCCTCTGTCAGACCCAGTGTTGACATGTGGCAAGACACTCCTCGGGGCGCGTCTTGCTTGGGCTTCTCTCATGGAGGCCCTCAGTCAGACCCAGTGTTAACAAGTGTCAAGACACTCCTCGGGGCGCGTCTTGCTTGGGCCTCTCTCCTGGAGGCGCTCAGTCAGACCGAGTGCTGACATGTGGCAAGACGCTCCTCGGGGCGCGTCTTGCTTGGGCCTCTCTCCTGGAGGCGCTCAGTCAGACCCAGTGGTGACGTATGGCAAGACGCTCCTCGGGGGGCGTATTGCTTGGGCCTCTCTCCTGGAGGCCCTCTGTCAGACCCAGTGTTGACATGTGGCAAATCACTCCTCGGGGCGCGTCTTGCTTGGGCTTCTCTCATGGAGGCCCTCAGTCAGACCCAGTGTTGACAAGTGTCAAGACGCTCCTCGGGGCGCGTCTTGCTTGGGCCTCTCTCCTGGAGGCGCTCAGTCAGACCCAGTGGTGACGTATGGCAAGACGCTCCTCGGGGCGCGTATTGCTTGTGCCTCTCTCCTGAAGGCCCTCTGTCAGACCCAGTGTTGACATGTGGCAAGACACTCCTCGGGGCGCGTCTTGCTTGGGCTTCTCTCATGGAGGCCCTCAGTCAGACCCAGTGTTGACAAGTGTCAAGACACTCCTCGGGGCGCGTCTTGCTTGGGCCTCTCTCCTGGAGGCGCTCAGTCAGACCCATTGTTGACATGTGGCAAGACGCTCCTCGGGGCGCGTCTTGCTTTGGCTTCTCTCCTGGAGGCCCTCAGTCAGACCCATTGTTGACATGTGGCAAGACTCTCCTCGGGGCGCGTCTTGCTTGGGCCTCTCTCCTGGAGGCGCTCAGTCAGACCCAGTGGTAACGTATGGCAAGACGCTCCTCGGGGCGCGTATTGCTTGGGCCTCTCTCCTGGAGGCCCTCTGTCAGACCCAGTGTTGACATGTGGCAAGACACTCCTCGGGGCGCGTCTTGCTTGGGCTTCTCTCATGGAGGCCCTCAGTCAGACCCAGTGTTGACAAGTGTCAAGACACTCCTCGGGGCGCGTCTTGCTTGGGCCTCTCTCCTGGAGGCCCTCAGTCAGACCCATTGTTGACATGTGGCAAGACGCTCCTCGGGGCGCTTCTTGCTTGGGCCTCTCTCCTGGAGGGGCTCAGTCAGACCCAGTGATGACATGTGGCAAGACACTCCTCGGGGCGCGTCTTGCTTGGGCCTCTCTCCTGGAGGCCCTCTGTCAGACCCAGTGTTGACATGTGGCAAGACACTCCTCGGGGCACGTCTTGCTTGGGCCTCTCTCATGGAGGCCCTCAGTCAGACCCAGTGTTGACAAGTGTCAAGACGCTCCTCGGGGCACGTCTTGCTTGGGCTTCTCTCCTGGAGGCCCTCAGTCAGACCCATTGTTGACAAGAGGCAAGACGCTCCTCGGGGCGCTTCTTGCTTGGGCCTCTCTCCTGGAGGCGCTCAGTCAGACCCAGTGTTGACATGTGGCAAGACGCTCCTCGGGGCACGTCTTGCTTGGGCCTCTCTCATGGAGGCGCTCATTCAGACCCAGTGTTGACATGTGGCAAGACGCTCCTCGGGGCGCTTCTTGCTTGTGCCTCTCTCCTGGAGGCGCTCAGTCAGACCCAGTGGTGACATGTGGCAAGACGCTCCTCGGGGCGCGTCTTACTTGGGCCTCTCTCCTGGAGGCGCTCAGTCAGACCCAGTGGTGACATGTGGCAAGACGCTCCTCGGGGCACGTATTGCTTGGGCCTCTCTCCTGGAGGCCCTCTGTCAGACCCAGTGTTGACATGTGGCAAGACGCTCCTCGGGGCGCGTCTTGCTTGGGCTTCTCTCATTGAGGCCCTCAGTCAGACCCAGTGTTGACATGTGTCAAGACGCTCCTCGGGGCGTGTCTTGCTTGGGCCTCTCTCCTGGAGGCGCTCAGTCAGACCCAGTGTCGACATGTGGCAAGACACTCCTCGGGGCGCGTCTTGCTTGGGCCTCTCTCCTGGAGGCCCTCTGTCAGACCCAGTGTTGACATGTGGCAAGACGCTCCTCGGGGCGCGTCTTGCTTGGGCCTCTCTCATGGAGGCCCTCAGTCAGACCCAGTGTTGACAAGTGTCAAGACGCTCCTCAGGGCGCGTCTTGCCCTCAGTCAGACCCATTGTTGACATGTGGCAAGACGCTCCTCGGGGCGCTTCTTGCTTGGGACTCTCTCCTAGAGGCGCTCAGTCAGACCCAGTGTTGACATGTGGCAAGACGCTCCTCGGGGCACGTCTTGCTTGGGCCTCTCTCCTGGAGGCCCTCTGTCAGACCCAGTGTTGACATGTGGCAAGACGCTCCTAGGGGCGCGTCTTGCTTGGGCCTCTCTCCTGGAGGCGCTCAGTCAGACCAAGTGCTGACATGTGGCAAGACGCTCCTCGGTGCGCGTCTTGCTTGGGCCTCTCTCCTGGAGGCGCTCAGTCAGATCCAGTGTTGACATGTGGCAAGACGCTCCTCGGTGCGCGTCTTGCTTGGGCCTCTCTCCTGGAGGCGCTCAGTCAGACCCAGTGTTGACATGTGGCAAGACACTCCTCGAGGCGCGTCTTGCTTGGGCCTCTCTCCTGGAGGCCGTCTGTCAGACCCAGTGTTGACATGTGGCAAGACGCTCCTAGGGGCGCGTCTTGCTTGGGCCTCTCTCCTGGAGGCGCTCAGTCAGACCCAGTGGTGACGTATGGCAAGACGCTCCTCGGGGCGCGTATTGCTTGGGCCTCTCTCCTGGCGGCCCTCTGTCAGACCCAGTGTTGACATGTGGCAAGACACTCCTCGGGGCGCGTCTTGCTTGGGCTTCTCTCATGGAGGCCCTCAGTCAGACCCAGTGTTGACAAGTGTCAAGACACTCCTCGGGGCGCGTCTTGCTTGGGCCTCTCTCCTGGAGGCGCTCAGTCAGACCCATTGTTAACATGTGGCAAGACGCTCCTCGGGGCGCGTCTTGCTTTGGCTTCTCTCCTGGAGGCCCTCAGTCAGACCCATTGTTGACATGTGGCAAGACGCTCCTCGGGGCGCTTCTTGCTTGGGCCTCTCTCCTGGAGGCGCTCAGTCAGACACAGTGTTGACCTGTGGCAAGACTCTCCTCGGGGCGCTTCTTGCTTGGGCCATCTCCTGGAGGCGCTCAGTCAGACCCAGTGTTGACATGTGGCAAGACGCTCCTCGGGGCACATCTTGCTTGGGCCACTCTCCTGGAGGCGCTCAGTCAGACCCAGTGTTGACATGTGGCAAGACGCTCCTCGGGGCGCGTCTTACTTGGGCCTCTCTCCTGGAGGCGCTCAATCAGACCCAGTGTTGACATGTGGCAAGACGCTCCTCGGGGCGCGTCTTTCTTGGGCCTCTCTCCTGGAGGCTCTCAGTCAGACCCAGTGGTGACATGTGGCAAGACGCTCCTCGGGGCGCGTCTTGCTTGGCTCTCTCTCCTGGAGGCGCTCAGTCAGACCGAGTGCTGACATGTGGCAAGACGCTCCTCGGGGCGCGTCTTGCTTGGGCCTCTCTCCTGGAGGCGCTCAGTCAGACCCAGTGGTGACGTATGGCAAGACGCTCCTCGGGGCGCGTATTGCTTGGGCCTCTCTCCTGGAGGCCCTCTGTCAGACCCAGTGTTGACATGTGGCAAGACACTCCTCGGGGCGCGTCTTGCTTGGGCTTCTCTCATGGAGGCCCTCAGTCAGACCCAGTGTTCACAAGTGTCAAGACACTCCTCGGGGCACGTCTTGCTTGGGCCTCTCTCCTGGAGGCCCTCAGTCAGACCCATTGTTGACATGTGGCAAGACGCTCCTCGGGGCGCTTCTTGCTTGGGCCTCTCTCCTGGAGGGGCTCAGTCAGACCCAGTGATGACATGTGGCAAGACACTCCTCGGGGCGCGTCTTGCTTGGGCCTCTCTCCTGGAGGCCCTCTGTCAGACCCAGTGTTGACATGTGGCAAGACACTCCTCGGGGCGCGTCTTGCTTGGGCCTCTCTCATGGAGGCCCTCAGTCAGACCCAGTGTTGACAAGTGTCAAGACGCTCCTCGGGGCGCGTCTTGCTTGGGCCTCTCTCCTGGAGGCACTCAGTCAGACCCATTGTTGACATGTGGCAAGACGCTCCTCGGGGCGCTTCTTGCTTGGGCCTCTCTCCTGGAGGCGCTCAGTCAGACCCAGTGATGACATGTGGCAAGACGCTCCTCGGGGCGCGTCTTACTTGGGCCTCTCTCCTGGAGGCGCTCAGTCAGACCCAGTGGTGACATGTGGCAAGATGCTCCTCGGGGCACGTATTGCTTGGGCCTCTCTCCTGGAGGCCCTCTGTCAGACCCAGTGGTGACATGTGGCAAGACGCTCCTCGGGGCGCGTCTTGCTTGGGCTTCTCTCATTGAGGCCCTCAGTCAGACCCATTGTTGACATGTGGCAAGACGCTCCTCGGGGCGCTTCTTGCTTGGGCCTCTCTCCTGGAGGCGCTCAGTCAGACCCAGTGTTGACCTGTGGCAAGACTCTCCTCGGGGCGCTTCTTGCTTGGGCCATCTCCTGGAGGCGCTCAGTCAGACCCAGTGTTGACATGTGGCAAGACGCTCCTCGGGGCACATCTTGCTTGGGCCACTCTCCTGGAGGCGCTCAGTCAGACCCAGTGTTGACATGTGGCAAGACGCTCCTCGGGGCGCGTCTTGCTTGGGCCTCTCTCCTGGAGGCGCTCAGTCAGACCCAGTGTTGACATGTGGCAAGACGCTCCTCGGGGCGCGTCTTACTTGGGCCTCTCTCCTGGAGGCGCTCAATCAGACCCAGTGTTGACATGTGGCAAGACGCTCCTCGGGGCGCGTCTTGCTTGGGCCTCTCTCCTGGAGGCTCTCAGTCAGACCCAGTGCTGACATGTGGCAAGACGCTCCTCGGGGCGCGTCTTGCTTGGGCCTCTCTCCTGTAGGCGCTCAGTCAGACCCAGTGGTGACGTATGGCAAGACGCTCCTCGGGGCGCGTATTGCTTGGGCCTCTCTCCTGGAGGCCCTCTGTCAGACCCAGTGTTGACATGTGGCAAGACACTCCTCGGGGCGCGTCTTGCTTGGGCTTCTCTCATGGAGGCCCTCAGTCAGACCCAGTGTTCACAAGTGTCATGACACTCCTCGGGGCACGTCTTGCTTGGGCCTCTCTCCTGGAGGCCCTCAGTCAGACCCATTGTTGACATGTGGCAAGACGCTCCTCGGGGCGCTTCTTGCTTGGGCCTCTCTCCTGGAGGGGCTCAGTCAGACCCAGTGATGACATGTGGCAAGACACTCCTCGGGGCGCGTCTTGCTTGGGCCTCTCTCATGGAGGCCCTCAGTCAGACCCAGTGTTGACAAGTGTCAAGACGCTCCTCGGGGCGCGTCTTGCTTGGGCCTCTCTCCTGGAGGCACTCAGTCAGACCCATTGTTGACATGTGGCAAGACGCTCCTCGGGGCGCTTCTTGCCTGGGCCTCTCTCCTGGAGGCGCTCAGTCAGACCCAGTGATGACATGTGGCAAGACGCTCCTCGGGGCGCGTCTTACTTGGGCCTCTCTCCTGGAGGCGCTCAGTCAGACCCAGTGGTGACATGTGGCAAGACGCTCCTCGGGGCACGTATTGCTTGGGCCTCTCTCCTGGAGGCCCTCTGTCAGACCCAGTGGTGACATGTGGCAAGACGCTCCTCGGGGCGCGTCTTGCTTGGGCTTCTCTCATTGAGGCCCTCAGTCAGACCCAGTGTTGACATGTGTCAAGACGCTCCTCGGGGCGTGTCTTGCTTGGGCCTCTGTCCTGGAGGCGCTCAGTCAGACCCAGTGTTGACATGTGGCAAGACACTCCTCGGGGCGCGTCTTGCTTGGGCCTCTCTCCTGGAGGCCCTCTGTCAGACCCAGTGTCGACATATGGCAAGACGCTCCTCGGGGCGCGTCTTGCTTGGGCGTCTCTCATGGAGAACCTCAGTCAGACCCAGTGTTGACAAGTGTCAAGACGCTCCTCAGGGCGCGTCCTGCTTGGGCCTCTCTCCTGGAGGCCCTCAGTCAGACCCATTGTTGACATGTGGCAAGACGCTCCTCGGGGCGCTTCTTGCTTGGGCCTCTCTCCTGGAAGCGCTCAGTCAGACCCAGTGTTGACATGTGGCAAGACGCTCCTCGGTGCGCGTCTTGCTTGGGCCTCTCTCCTGGAGGCGTTCAGTCAGACCCAGTGTTGACATGTGGCAAGACACTCCTCGGGGCGCGTCTTGCTTGGGCTTCTCTCATGGAGACCCTCAGTCAGACCCAGTGTTAACAAGTGTCAAGACACTCCTCGGGGCGCGTCTTGCTTGGGTCTCTCCTGGAGGCGCTCAGTCAGACCGAGTGCTGACATGTGGCAAGACGCTCCTCGGGGCGCTTCTTGCTTGGGCCTCTCTCCTGGAGGCGCTCAGTCAGACCCAGTGTTGACATGTGGCAAGACGCTCCTCAGGGCACGTCTTGCTTGGGCCTCTCTCCTGGAGGCGCTCAGTCAGACCCAGTGTTGACATGTGGCAAGACGCTCCTCGGGGCGCGTCTTGCTTGGGCCTCTCTCCTGGAGGCCCTCTGTCAGACCCAGTGTTGACATGTGGCAAGACGCTCCTAGGGGCGCGTCTTGCTTGGGCCTCTCTCCTGGAGGCGCTCAGTCAGACCAAGTGCTGACATGTGGCAAGACGCTCCTCGGTGCGCGTCTTGCTTGGGCCTCTCTTCTGGAGCCGCTCAGTCAGACCCAGTGTTGACATGTGGCAAGACGCTCCTCGGTGCGCGTCTTGCTTGGGCCTCTCTCCTGGAGGCGCTCAGTCAGACCCAGTGTTGACATGTGGCAAGACACTCCTCGGGGCGCGTCTTGCTTGGGCCTCTCTCCTGGAGGCGCTCAGTCAGACCAAGTGCTGACATGTGGCAAGACGCTCCTCGGTGCGCGTCTTGCTTGGGCCTCTCTCCTGGAGGTGCTCAGTCAGACCCAGTGTTGACATTTGGCAAGACGCTCCTCGGTGCGTGTCTTGCTTGGGCCTCTCTCCTGGAGGCGCTCAGTCAGACCCAGTGTTGACATGTGGCAAGACACTCCTCGGGGCGCGTCTTGCTTGGGCCTCTCTCCTGGAGGCCCTCTGTCAGACCCAGTGTTGACATGTGGCAAGACGCTCCTAGGGGCGCGTCTTGCTTGGCTCTCTCTCCTGGAGGCGCTCAGTCAGACCGAGTGCTGACATGTGGCAAGACGCTCCTCGGGGCGCGTCTTGCTTGGGCCTCTCTCCTGGAGGCGCTCAGTCAGACCCAGTGGTGACGTATGGCAAGACGCTCCTCGGGGCGCGTATTGCTTGGGCCTCTCTCCTGGAGGCCCTCTGTCAGACCCAGTGTTGACATGTGGCAAGACACTCCTCGGGGCGCGTCTTGCTTGGGCTTCTCTCATGGAGGCCCTCAGTCAGACCCAGTGTTGACAAGTGTCAAGACACTCCTCGGGGCGCGTCTTGCTTGGGCCTCTCTCCTGGAGGCCCTCAGTCAGACCCATTGTTGACATGTGGCAAGACGCTCCTCGGGGCGCTTCTTGCTTGGGCCTCTCTCCTGGAGGGGCTCAGTCAGACCCAGTGATGACATGTGGCAAGACACTCCTCGGGGCGCGTCTTGCTTGGGCCTCTCTCATGGAGGCCCTCAGTCAGACCCAGTGTTGACAAGTGTCAAGACGCTCCTCGGGGCGCGTCTTGCTTGGGCCTCTCTCCTGGAGGCACTCAGTCAGACCCATTGTTGACATGTGGCAAGACACTCCTCTGGGCGCGTCTTGCTTGGGCTTCTCTCCTGGAGGCCCTCAGTCAGACCCATTGTTGACAAGAGGCAAGACGCTCCTCGGGGCGCTTCTTGCTTGGGCCTCTCTCCTGGAGGCGCTAAGTCAGACCCAGTGTTGACATGTGGCAAGACGCTCCTCGGGGCACGTCTTGCTTGGGCCTCTGACTGAGTGCCTCAATGAGAGAAGCCCAAGCAAGACGCGCCCCGAGGAGCATCTTGCCACATGTCAACACTGGGTCTGACAGAGGGCCTCCAGGAGAGAGGCCCAAGCAATACGTGCCCCGAGGAGCGTCTTGCCACATGTCACCACTGGGTCTGACTGAGCGCCTCCAGGAGAGAGGCCCAAGCAAGACACGCCCCGAGGAGCGTCTTGACACATGTCAACACTGGGTCTGACTGAGGGCCTCAATGAGAGAAGCCCAAGCAAGACGCGCCCCGAGGAGCGTCTTGCCACATGTCAACACTGGGTCTGACAGAGGGCCTCCAGGAGAGAGGCCCAAGCAATACGTGCCCCGAGGAGCGTCTTGCCACATGTCACCACTGGGTCTGACTGAGCGCCTCCAGGAGAGAGGCCCAAGTAAGACGCGCCCCGAGGAGCGTCTTGCCACATGTCACCACTGGGTCTGACTGAGCGCCTCCAGGAGAGAGGCCCAAGCAAGAAGCGCCCCGAGGAGCGTCTTGCCACATGTCAACACTGGGTCTGACTGAGCGCCTCCAGTAGAGAGGCCCAAGCAAGACGTGCCCCGAGGAGCGTCTTGCCACATGTCAACACTGGGTCTGACTTAGCGCCTCCAGGAGAGAGGCCCAAGCAAGAAGCGCCCCGAGGAGCGTCTTGCCTCTTGTCAACAATGGGTCTGACTGGGGGCCTCCAGGAGAGAAGCCCAAGCAAGACGCGCCCAGAGGAGTGTCTTGCCACATGTCAACAATGGGTCTGACTGAGTGCCTCCAGGAGAGAGGCCCAAGCAAGACGCGCCCCGAGGAGCGTCTTGACACTTGTCAACACTGGGTCTGACTGAGGGCCTCCATGAGAGAGGCCCAAGCAAGACGCGCCCCGAGGAGTGTCTTGCCACATGTCATCACTGGGTCTGACTGAGCCCCTCCAGGAGAGAGGCCCAAGCAAGAAGCGCCCCGAGGAGCGTCTTGCCACATGTCAACAATGGGTCTGACTGAGGGCCTCCAGGAGAGAGGCCCAAGCAAGACGCGCCCCGAGGAGTGTCTTGACACTTGTCAACACTGGGTCTGACTGAGGGCCTCCATGAGAGAAGCCCAAGCAAGACGCGCCCCGAGGAGTGTCTTGCCACATGTCAACACTGGGTCTGACAGAGGGCCTCCAGGAGAGAGGCCCAAGCAATACGCGCCCCGAGGAGCGTCTTGCCATACGTCACCACTGGGTCTGACTGAGCGCCTCCAGGAGAGAGGCCCAAGCAAGACGCGCCCCGAGGAGCGTCTTGCCACATGTCAGCACTCGGTCTGACTGAGCGCCTCCAGGAGAGAGAGCCAAGCAAGACGCGCCCCTAGGAGCGTCTTGCCACATGTCAACACTGGGTCTGACAGAGGGCCTCCAGGAGAGAGGCCCAAGCAAGACGCGCCCCGAGGAGTGTCTTGCCACATGTCAACACTGGGTCTGACTGAGCGCCTCCAGGAGAGAGGCCCAAGCAAGACACGCACCGAGGAGCGTCTTGCCAAATGTCAACACTGGGTCTGACTGAGCGCCTCCAGGAGAGAGGCCCAAGCAAGACGCGCACCGAGGAGCGTCTTGCCACATGTCAGCACTTGGTCTGACTGAGCGCCTCCAGGAGAGAGGCCCAAGCAAGACGCGCCCCGAGGAGTGTCTTGCCACATGTCAACACTGGGTCTGACTGAGCGCCTCCAGGAGAGAGGCCCAAGCAAGACGCGCACCGAGGAGCGTCTTGCCACATGTCAACACTGGGTCTGACTGAGCGCCTCCAGAAGAGAGGCCCAAGCAAGACGCGCACCGAGGAGCGTCTTGCCACATGTCAGCACTTGGTCTGACTGAGCGCCTCCAGGAGAGAGGCCCAAGCAAGACGCGCCCCTAGGAGCGTCTTGCCACATGTCCACACTGGGTCTGACAGAGGGCCTCCAGGAGAGAGGCCCAAGCAAGACGCGCCCCGAGGAGCGTCTTGCCACATGTCAACACTGGGTCTGACTGAGCGCCTCCAGGAGAGAGGCCCAAGCAAGACGTGCCCTGAGGAGCGTCTTGCCACATGTCAACACTGGGTCTGACTGAGCGCCTCCAGGAGAGAGGCCCAAGCAAGACGCGCCCCGAGGAGCGTCTTGCCACATGTCAGCACTCGGTCTGACTGAGCGCCTCCAGGAGAGACCCAAGCAAGACGCGCCCCGAGGAGTGTCTTGACACTTGTTAACACTGGGTCTGACTGAGGGTCTCCATGAGAGAAGCCCAAGCAAGACGCGCCCCGAGGAGTGTCTTGCCACATGTCAACACTGGGTCTGACTGAGCGCCTCCAGGAGAGAGGCCCAAGCAAGACGCGCACCGAGGAGCGTCTTGCCACATGTCAACACTGGGTCTGACTGAGCGCTTCCAGGAGAGAGGCCCAAGCAAGAAGCGCCCCGAGGAGCGTCTTGCCACATGTCAACAATGGGTCTGACTGAGGGCCTCCAGGAGAGAGGCCCAAGCAGGACGCGCCCTGAGGAGCGTCTTGACACTTGTCAACACTGGGTCTGACTGAGGTTCTCCATGAGAGACGCCCAAGCAAGACGCGCCCCGAGGAGCGTCTTGCCATATGTCGACACTGGGTCTGACAGAGGGCCTCCAGGAGAGAGGCCCAAGCAAGACGCGCCCCGAGGAGTGTCTTGCCACATGTCAACACTGGGTCTGACTGAGCGCCTCCAGGACAGAGGCCCAAGCAAGACACGCCCCGAGGAGCGTCTTGACACATGTCAACACTGGGTCTGACTGAGGGCCTCAATGAGAGAAGCCCAAGCAAGACGCGCCCCGAGGAGCGTCTTGCCACATGTCACCACTGGGTCTGACAGAGGGCCTCCAGGAGAGAGGCCCAAGCAATACGTGCCCCGAGGAGCGTCTTGCCACATGTCACCACTGGGTCTGACTGAGCGCCTCCAGGAGAGAGGCCCAAGTAAGACGCGCCCCGAGGAGCGTCTTGCCACATGTCATCACTGGGTCTGACTGAGCGCCTCCAGGAGAGAGGCCCAGGCAAGAAGCGCCCCGAGGAGCGTCTTGCCACATGTCAACAATGGGTCTGACTGAGTGCCTCCAGGAGAGAGGCCCAAGCAAGACGCGCCCCGAGGAGCGTCTTGACACTTGTCAACACTGGGTCTGACTGAGGACCTCCATGAGAGAGGCCCAAGCAAGACGCGCCCCGAGGAGGGTCTTGCCACATGTCATCACTGGGTCTGACTGAGCCCCTCCAGGAGAGAGGCCCAAGCAAGAAGCGCCCCGAGGAGCGTCTTGCCACATGTCAACAATGGGTCTGACTGAGGGCCTCCAGGAGAGAGGCCCAAGCAAGACGTGCCCCGAGGAGTGTCATGACACTTGTGAACACTGGGTCTGACTGAGGGCCTCCATGAGAGAAGCCCAAGCAAGACGCGCCCCGAGGAGTGTCTTGCCACATGTCAACACTGGGTCTGACAGAGGGCCTCCAGGAGAGAGGCCCAAGCAATACGCGCCCCGAGGAGCGTCTTGCCATACGTCACCACTGGGTCTGACTGAGCGCCTACAGGAGAGAGGCCCAAGCAAGACGCGCCCCGAGGAGCGTCTTGCCACATGTCAGCACTGGGTCTGACTGAGAGCCTCCAGGAGAGAGGCCCAAGCAAGACGCGCCCCGAGGAGCGTCTTGCCACATGTCAACACTGGGTCTGATTGAGCGCCTCCAGGAGAGAGGCCCAAGTAAGACGCGCCCCGAGGAGCGTCTTGCCACATGTCAACACTGGGTCTGACTGAGCGCCTCCAGGAGAGAGGCCCAAGCAAGACGCGCCCCGAGGAGCGTCTTGCCACATGTCAACACTGGGTCTGACTGAGCGCCTCCAGGAGAGTGGCCCAAGCAAGATGTGCCCCGAGGAGCGTCTTGCCACATGTCAACACTGGGTCTGACTGAGCGCCTCCAGGAGATGGCCCAAGCAAGAAGCGCCCCGAGGAGAGTCTTGCCACAGGTCAACACTGGGTCTGACTGAGCGCCTCCAGGAGAGAGGCCCAAGCAAGAAGCGCCCCGAGGAGCGTCTTGCCACATGTCAACAATGGGTCTGACTGAGGGCCTCAATGAGAGAAGCCCAAGCAAGACGCGCCCCGAGGAGCGTCTTGCCACATGTCACCACTGGGTCTGACAGAGGGCCTCCAGGAGAGAGGCCCAAGCAATACGTGCCCCGAGGAGCATCTTGCCACATGTCACCACTGGGTCTGACTGAGCGCCTCCAGGAGAGAGGCCCAAGTAAGACGCGCCCCGAGGAGCGTCTTGCCACATGTCATCACTGGGTCTGACTGAGCGCCTCCAGGAGAGAGGCCCAAGCAAGAAGCGCCCCGAGGAGCGTCTTGCCACATGTCAACAATGGGTCTGACTGAGTGCCTCCAGGAGAGAGGCCCAAGCAAGACGCGCCCCGAGGAGCGTCTTGACACTTGTCAACACTGGGTCTGACTGAGGGCCTCCATGAGAGAGGCCCAAGCAAGACGCGCCCCGAGGAGTGTCTTGCCACATGTCAACACTGGGTCTGACAGAGGGCCTCCAGGAGAGAGGCCCAAGCAAGACGCGCCCCGAGGAGTGTCTTGCCACATGTCATCACTGGGTCTGACTGAGCCCCTCCAGGAGAGAGGCCCAAGCAAGAAGCGCCCCGAGGAGCGTCTTGCCACATGTCAACAATGGGTCTGACTGAGGGCCTCCAGGAGAGAGGCCCAAGCAAGACGTGCCCCGAGGAGTGTCTTGACACTTGTGAACACTGGGTCTGACTGAGGGCCTCCATGAGAGAAGCCCAAGCAAGACGCGCCCCGAGGAGTGTCTTGCCACATGTCAACACTGGGTCTGACAGAGGGCCTCCAGGAGAGAGGCCCAAGCAATACGCGCCCCGAGGAGCGTCTTGCCATACGTCACCACTGGGTCTGACTGAGCGCCTCCAGGAGAGAGGCCCAAGCAAGACGCGCCCCGAGGAGCGTCTTGCCACATGTCAGCACTCGGTCTGACTGAGCGCCTCCAGGAGAGAGAGCCAAGCAAGACGCGCCCCGAGGAGTGTCTTGCCACATGTCACCACTGGGTCTGACTGAGAGCCTCCAGGAGAGAGGCCCAAGAAAGACGCGCCCCGAGGAGCGTCTTGCCACATGTCAACACTGGGTCTGATTGAGCGCCTCCAGGAGAGAGGCCCAAGTAAGACGCGCCCCGAGGAGCGTCTTGCCACATGTCAACACTGGGTCTGACTGAGCGCCTCCAGGAGAGAGGCCCAAGCAAGACGCGCCCCGAGGAGCGTCTTGCCACATGTCAACACTGGGTCTGACTGAGCGCCTCCAGGAGAGTGGCCCAAGCAAGATGTGCCCCGAGGAGCGTCTTGCCACATGTCAACACTGGGTCTGACTGAGCGCCTCCAGGAGATGGCCCAAGCAAGAAGCGCCCCGAGGAGAGTCTTGCCACAGGTCAACACTGTGTCTGACTGAGCGCCTCCAGGAGAGAGGCCCAAGCAAGAAGCGCCCCGAGGAGCGTCTTGCCACATGTCAACAATGGGTCTGACTGAGGGCCTCCAGGAGAGAAGCCAAAGCAAGACGCGCCCCGAGGAGCGTCTTGCCACATGTTAACAATGGGTCTGACTGAGCGCCTCCAGGAGAGAGGCCCAAGCAAGACGCGCCCCGAGGAGTGTCTTGACACTTGTCAACACTGGGTCTGACTGAGGGCCTCCATGAGAGAAGCCCAAGCAAGACGCGCCCCGAGGAGTGTCTTGCCACATGTCAACACTGGGTCTGACAGAGGGCCGCCAGGAGAGAGGCCCAAGCAATACGCGCCCGAGGAGCATCTTGCCATACGTCACCACTGGGTCTGACTGAGCGCCTCCAGGAGAGAGGCCCAAGCAAGACGCGCCCCTAGGAGCGTCTTGCCACATGTCAACACTGGGTCTGACAGACGGCCTCCAGGAGAGAGGCCCAAGCAAGACGCGCCTCGAGGAGTGTCTTGCCACATGTCAACACTGGGTCTGACTGAGCGCCTCCAGGAGAGAGGCCCAAGCAAGACGCGCCCCGAGGAGCGTCTTGCCACATGTCAACACTGGGTCTGACTGAGCGCCTCCAGGAGAGTGGCCCAAGCAAGATGTGCCCCGAGGAGCGTCTTGCCACATGTCAACACTGGGTCTGACTGAGCGCCTCCAGGAGATGGCCCAAGCAAGAAGCGCCCCGAGGAGAGTCTTGCCACAGGTCAACACTGGGTCTGACTGAGCGCCTCCAGGAGAGAGGCCCAAGCAAGAAGCGCCCCGAGGAGCGTCTTGCCACATGTCAACAATGGGTCTGACTGAGGGCCTCAATGAGAGAAGCCCAAGCAAGACGCGCCCCGAGGAGCGTCTTGCCACATGTCACCACTGGGTCTGACAGAGGGCCTCCAGGAGAGAGGCCCAAGCAATACGTGCCCCGAGGAGCATCTTGCCACATGTCACCACTGGGTCTGACTGAGCGCCTCCAGGAGAGAGGCCCAAGTAAGACGCGCCCCGAGGAGCGTCTTGCCACATGTCATCACTGGGTCTGACTGAGCGCCTCCAGGAGAGAGGCCCAAGCAAGAAGCGCCCCGAGGAGCGTCTTGCCACATGTCAACAATGGGTCTGACTGAGTGCCTCCAGGAGAGAGGCCCAAGCAAGACGCGCCCCGAGGAGCGTCTTGACACTTGTCAACACTGGGTCTGACTGAGGGCCTCCATGAGAGAGGCCCAAGCAAGACGCGCCCCGAGGAGTGTCTTGCCACATGTCAACACTGGGTCTGACAGAGGGCCTCCAGGAGAGAGGCCCAAGCAAGACGCGCCCCGAGGAGTGTCTTGCCACATGTCATCACTGGGTCTGACTGAGCCCCTCCAGGAGAGAGGCCCAAGCAAGAAGCGCCCCGAGGAGCGTCTTGCCACATGTCAACAATGGGTCTGACTGAGGGCCTCCAGGAGAGAGGCCCAAGCAAGACGTGCCCCGAGGAGTGTCTTGACACTTGTGAACACTGGGTCTGACTGAGGGCCTCCATGAGAGAAGCCCAAGCAAGACGCGCCCCGAGGAGTGTCTTGCCACATGTCAACACTGGGTCTGACAGAGGGCCTCCAGGAGAGAGGCCCAAGCAATACGCGCCCCGAGGAGCGTCTTGCCATACGTCACCACTGGGTCTGACTGAGCGCCTCCAGGAGAGAGGCCCAAGCAAGACGGGCCCCGAGGAGCGTCTTGCCACATGTCAGCACTCGGTCTGACTGAGCGCCTCCAGGAGAGAGAGCCAAGCAAGACGCGCCCCGAGGAGCGTCTTGCCACATGTCACCACTGGGTCTGACTGAGAGCCTCCAGGAGAGAGGCCCAAGAAAGACGCGCCCCGAGGAGCGTCTTGCCACATGTCAACACTGGGTCTGATTGAGCGCCTCCAGGAGAGAGGCCCAAGTAAGACGCGCCCCGAGGAGCGTCTTGCCACATGTCAACACTGGGTCTGACTGAGCGCCTCCAGGAGAGAGGCCCAAGCAAGACGCGCCCCGAGGAGCGTCTTGCCACATGTCAACACTGGGTCTGACTGAGCGCCTCCAGGAGAGTGGCCCAAGCAAGATGTGCCCCGAGGAGCGTCTTGCCACATGTCAACACTGGGTCTGACTGAGCGCCTCCAGGAGATGGCCCAAGCAAGAAGCGCCCCGAGGAGAGTCTTGCCACAGGTCAACACTGTGTCTGACTGAGCGCCTCCAGGAGAGAGGCCCAAGCAAGAAGCGCCCCGAGGAGCGTCTTGCCACATGTCAACAATGGGTCTGACTGAGGGCCTCCAGGAGAGAAGCCAAAGCAAGACGCGCCCCGAGGAGCGTCTTGCCACATGTTAACAATGGGTCTGACTGAGCGCCTCCAGGAGAGAGGCCCAAGCAAGACGCGCCCCGAGGAGTGTCTTGACACTTGTCAACACTGGGTCTGACTGAGGGCCTCCATGAGAGAAGCCCAAGCAAGACGCGCCCCGAGGAGTGTCTTGCCACATGTCAACACTGGGTCTGACAGAGGGCCGCCAGGAGAGAGGCCCAAGCAATACGCGCCCCGAGGAGCGTCTTGCCATACGTCACCACTGGGTCTGACTGAGCGCCTCCAGGAGAGAGGCCCAAGCAAGACGCGCCCCTAGGAGCGTCTTGCCACATGTCAACACTGGGTCTGACAGACGGCCTCCAGGAGAGAGGCCCAAGCAAGACGCGCCTCGAGGAGTGTCTTGCCACATGTCAACACTGGGTCTGAATGAGCGCCTCCAGGAGAGAGGCCCAAGCAAGACGCGCACCGAGGAGCGTCTTGCCACATGTCAACACTGGATCTGACTGAGCGCCTCCAGGAGAGAGGCCCAAGCAAGACGCGCACCGAGGAGCGTCTTGCCACATGTCAGCACTTGGTCTGACTGAGCGCCTCCAGGAGAGAGGCCCAAGCAAGACGCGCCCCTAGGAGCGTCTTGCCACATGTCAACACTGGGTCTGACAGAGGGCCTCCAGGAGAGAGGCCCAAGCAAGACGTGCCCCGAGGAGCGTCTTGCCACATGTCAACACTGGGTCTGACTGAGCGCCTCCAGGAGAGAGTCCCAAGCAAGAAGCGCCCCGAGGAGCGTCTTGCCACATGTCAACAATGGGTCTGACTGAGGGCAAGACGCGCCCTGAGGAGCGTCTTGACACTTGTCAACACTGGGTCTGACTGAGGGCCTCCATGAGAGAGGCCCAAGCAAGACGCGCCCCGAGGAGCGTCTTGCCACATGTCAACACTGGGTCTGACAGAGGGCCTCCAGGAGAGAGGCCCAAGCAAGACGCGCCCCGAGGAGTGTCTTGCCACATGTCGACACTGGGTCTGACTGAGCGCCTCCAGGAGAGAGGCCCAAGCAAGACACGCCCCGAGGAGCGTCTTGACACATGTCAACACTGGGTCTGACTGAGGGCCTCAATGAGAGAAGCCCAAGCAAGACGCGCCCCGAGGAGCGTCTTGCCACATGTCAACACTGGGTCTGACAGAGGGCCTCCAGGAGAGAGGCCCAAGCAATACGTGCCCCGAGGAGCGTCTTGCCACATGTCACCACTGGGTCTGACTGAGCGCCTCCAGGAGAGAGGCCCAAGTAAGACGCGCCCCGAGGAGCGTCTTGCCACATGTCACCACTGGGTCTGACTGAGCGCCTCCAGGAGAGAGGCACAAGCAAGAAGCGCCCCGAGGAGCGTCTTGCCACATGTCAACACTGGGTCTGAATGAGCGCCTCCATGAGAGAGGCCCAAGCAAGACGTGCCCCGAGGAGCGTCTTGCCACATGTCAACACTGGGTCTGACTGAGCGCCTCCAGGAGAGAGGCCCAAGCAAGAAGCGCCCCGAGGAGCGTCTTGCCTCTTGTCAACAATGGGTCTGACTGAGGGCCTCCAGGAGAGAAGCCCAAGCAAGACGTGCCCCGAGGAGCGTCTTGACACTTGTCAACACTGGGTCTGACTGAGGGCCTCCATGAGAGAGGCCCAAGCAAGACGTGCCCCGACGAGTGTCTTGCCACATGTCAACACTGGGTCTGACAGAGGGCCTCCAGGAGAGAGGCCCAAGCAAGACGCGCCCCGAGGAGTGTCTTGCCACATGTCATCACTGGGTCTGACTGAGCCCCTCCAGGAGAGAGGCCCAAGCAAGAAGCGCCCCGAGGAGCGTCTTGCCACATGTCAACAATGGGTCTGACTGAGGGCCTCCAGGAGAGAGGCCCAAGCAAGACGCGCCCCGAGGAGTGTCTTGACACTTGTCAACACTGGGTCTGACTGAGGGCCTCCATGAGAGAAGCCCAAGCAAGACGCGCCCCGAGGAGTGTCTTGCCACATGTCAACACTGGGTCTGACAGAGGGCCTCCAGGAGAGAGGCCCAAGCAATACGCGCCCCGAGGAGCGTCTTGCCATACGTCACCACTGGGTCTGACTGAGCGCCTCCAGGAGAGAGGCCCAAGCAAGACGCGCCCCGAGGAGCGTCTTGCCACATGTCAGCACTCGGTCTGACTGAGCGCCTCCAGGAGAGAGGCCCAAGCAAGACGCGCCCCGAGGAGTGTCTTGACACTTGTTAACACTGGGTCTGACTGAGGGCCTCCATGAGAGAAGCCCAAGCAAGACGCGCCCCGAGGAGTGTCTTGCCACATGTCAACACTGGGTCTGACAGAGGGCCTCCAGGAGAGAGGAGCAATCAAGACGCGCCCCGAGGAGTGTCTTGCCACATGTCAACACTGGGTGTGACTGAGCGCCTCCAGGAGAGAGGCCCAAGCAAGACGCGCACCGAGGAGCGTCTTGCCACATGTCAACACTGGGTCTGACTGAGCGCCTCCAGGAGAGAGGCCCAAGCAAGAAGCGCCCCGAGGAGAGTCTTGCCACATGTCAACAATGGGTCTGACTGAGGGCCTCCAGGAGAGAAGCCAAAGCAAGACGCGCCCCGAGGAGCGTCTTGCCACATGTCAACAATGGGTCTGACTGAGCGCCTCCAGGAGAGAGGCCCAAGCAAGACGCGCCCCGAGGAGTGTCTTGACACTTGTCAACACTGGGTCTGACTGAGGGCCTCCATGAGAGAAGCCCAAGCAAGACGCGCCCCGAGGAGTGTCTTGCCACATGTCAACACTGGGTCTGACAGAGGGCCTTCAGGAGAGAGGCACAAGCAATACGCGCCCCGAGGAGCGTCTTGCCATACGTCACCACTGGGTCTGACTGAGCGCCTCCAGGAGAGAGGCCCAAGCAAGACGCGCCCCGAGGAGCGTCTTGACACTTGTCAACACTGGGTCTGACTGAGGGCCTCCATGAGAGAAGCCCAAGCAAGACGCGCCCCGAGGAGTGATTTGCCACATGTCAACACTGGGTCTGACAGAGGGCCTCCAGGAGAGAGGCCCAAGCAATACGCGCCCCGAGGAGCGTCTTGCCATACGTCACCACTGGGTCTGACTGAGCGCCTCTAGGAGAGAGGCCCAAGCAAGACGCGCCCCGAGGAGCGTCTTGCCACATGTCAGCACTCGGTCTGACTGAGCGCCTCCAGGAGAGAGGCCCAAGCAAGACGCGCCCCGAGGAGTGTCTTGACACTTGTTAACACTGGGTCTGACTGAGGGCCTCCATGAGAGAAGCCCAAGCAAGACGCGCCCCGAGGAGTGTCTTGCCACATGTCAACACTGGGTCTGACAGAGGGCCTCCAGGAGAGAGGCCCAATCACGACGCGCCCCGAGGAGTGTCTTGCCACATGTCAACACTGGGTGTGACTGAGCGCCTCCAGGAGAGAGGCCCAAGCAAGACGCGCACCGAGGAGCGTCTTGCCACATGTCAACACTGGGTCTGACTGAGCGCCTCCAGGAGAGAGGCCCAAGCAAGAAGCGCCCCGAGGAGAGTCTTGCCACATGTCAACAATGGGTCTGACTGAGGGCCTCCAGGAGAGAAGCCAAAGCAAGACGCGCCCCGAGGAGCGTCTTGCCACATGTCAACAATGGGTCTGACTGAGCGCCTACAGGAGAGAGGCCCAAGCAAGACGCGCCCCGAGGAGTGTCTTGACACTTGTCAACACTGGGTCTAACTGAGGGCCTCCATGAGAGAAGCCCAAGCAAGACGCGCCCCGAGGAGTGTCTTGCCACATGTCAACACTGGGTCTGACAGAGGGCCTTCAGGAGAGAGGCACAAGCAATACGCGCCCCGAGGAGCGTCTTGCCATACGTCACCACTGGGTCTGACTGAGCGCCTCCAGGAGAGAGGCCCAAGCAAGACGCGCCCCGAGGAGCGTCTTGCCACATGTCAGCACTCGGTCTGACTGAGCGCCTCCAGGAGAAAAGCCCAAGCAAGACGCGCCCCGAAGAGTGTCTTGACACTTGTTAACACTGGGTCTGACTGAGGGCCTCCATGAGAGAAGCCCAAGCAAGACGCGCCCCGAGGAGTGTCTTGCCACATGTCAACACTGGGTCTGACAGAGGGCCTCCAGGAGAGAGGCCCAATCAAGACGCGCCCCGAGGAGTGTCTTGCCACATGTCAACACTGGGTCTGACTGAGCGCCTCCAGGAGAGAGGCCCAAGCAAGACGCGCACCGAGGAGCGTCTTGCCACATGTCAACACTGGGTCTGACTGAGCGCTTCCAGGAGAGAGGCCCAAGCAAGAAGCGCCCCGAGGAGCGTCTTGCCACATGTCAACAATGGGTCTGACTGAGGGCCTCCAGGAGAGAGGCCCAAGCAAGACGCGCACCGAGGAGCGTCTTGCCACATGTCAACACTGGGTCTGACTGAGCGCTTCCAGGAGAGAGGCCCAAGCAAGAAGCGCCCCGAGGAGCGTCTTGCCACATGTCAACAATGGGTCTGACTGAGGGCCTCCAGGAGAGAGGCCCAAGCAAGACGCGCCCTGAGGAGCGTCTTGACACTTGTCAACACTGGGTCTGACTGAGGGCCTCCAGGAGAGAGGCCCAAGCAAGACGCGCCCCGAGGAGTTCCTTGCCACATGTCAACACTGGGTCTGACTGAGCGCCTCCAGGACAGAGGCCCAAGCAAGACACGCCCCGAGGAGCGTCTTGACACATGTCAACACTGGGTCTGACTGAGGGCCTCAATGAGAGAAGCCCAAGCAAGACGCGCCCCGAGGAGCGTCTTGCCACATGTCACCACTGGGTCTGACAGAGGGCCTCCAGGAGAGAGGCCCAAGCAATACGTGCCCCGAGGAGCGTCTTGCCACATGTCACCACTGGGTCTGACTGAGCGCCTCCAGGAGAGAGGCCCAAGTAAGACGCGCCCCTAGGAGCGTCTTGCCACATGTCACCACTGGGTCTGACTGAGCGCCTCCAGGAGAGAGGCCCAAGCAAGAAGCGCCCCGAGGAGCGTCTTGCCACATGTCAACAATGGGTCTGACTGAGTGCCTCCAGGAGAGAGGCCCAAGCAAGACACGCCCCGAGGAGCGTCTTGACACTTGTCAACACTGGGTCTGACTGAGGGCCTCCATGAGAGAGGCCCAGGCAAGACGCGCCCCGAGGAGTGTCTTGCCACATGTCAACACTGGGTCTGACAGAGGGCCTCCAGGAGAGAGGCCCAAGCAAGACGCGCCCCGAGGAGTGTCTTGCCACATGTCATCACTGGGTCTGACTGAGCCCCTCCAGGAGAGAGGCCCAAGCAAGAAGCGCCCCGAGGAGCGTCTTGCCACATGTCAACAATGGGTCTGACTGAGGGCCTCCAGGAGAGAGGCCCAAGCAAGACGTGCCCCGAGGAGTGTCTTGACACTTGTGAACACTGGGTCTGACTGAGGGCCTCCATGAGAGAAGCCCAAGCAAGACGCGCCCCGAGGAGTGTCTTGCCACATGTCAACACTGGGTCTGACAGAGGGCCCCCAGGAGAGAGGCCCAAGCAATACGCGCCCCGAGGAGCTTCTTGCCATACATCACCACTGGGTCTGACTGAGCGCCTCCAGGAGAGAGGCCCAAGCAAGACGCGCCCCGAGGAGCGTCTTGCCACATGTCAGCACTCGGTCTGACTGAGCGCCTCCAGGAGAGAGAGCCAAGCAAGACGCGCCCCGAGGAGCTTCTTGCCACATGTCACCACTGGGTCTGACTGAGAGCCTCCAGGAGAGAGGCCCAAGCAAGACGCGCTCCGAGGAGCGTCTTGCCACATGTCAACACTGGGTCTGACTGAGCGCCTCCAGGAGAGAGGCCCAAGTAAGACGCGCCCCGAGGAGCGTCTTGCCACATGTCAACACTGGGTCTGACTGAGCGCCTCCAGGAGAGAGGCCCAAGCAAGACGCGCCCCGAGGAGCGTCTTGCCACATGTCAACACTGGGTCTGACTGAGCGCCTCCAGGAGAGAGGCCCAAGCAAGACGCGCACCGAGGAGCGTCTTGCCACATGTCAACACTGGGTCTGACTGAGCGCTTCCAGGAGAGAGGCCCAAGCAAGAAGCGCCCCGAGGAGCGTCTTGCCACATGTCAACAATGGGTCTGACTGAGGGCCTCCAGGAGAGAGGCCCAAGCAAGACGCGCCCTGAGGAGCGTCTTGACACTTGTCAACACTGGGTCTGACTGAGGGCCTCCATGAGAGAGGCCCAAGCAAGACGCGCCCCGAGGAGCGTCTTGCCATATGTCAACACTTGGTCTGACAGAGGGCCTCCAGGAGAGAGGCCCAAGCAAGACGCGCCCCGAGGAGTTCCTTGCCACATGTCAACACTGGGTCTGACTGAGCGCCTCCAGGACAGAGGCCCAAGCAAGACACGCCCCGAGGAGCGTCTTGACACATGTCAACACTGGGTCTGACTGAGGGCCTCAATGAGAGAAGCCCAAGCAAGACGCGCCCCGAGGAGCGTCTTGCCACATGTCACCACTGGGTCTGACAGAGGGCCTCCAGGAGAGAGGCCCAAGCAATACGTGCCCCGAGGAGCGTCTTGCCACATGTCACCACTGGGTCTGACTGAGCGCCTCCAGGAGAGAGGCCCAAGTAAGACGCGCCCCTAGGAGCGTCTTGCCACATGTCACCACTGGGTCTGACTGAGCGCCTCCAGGAGAGAGGCCCAAGCAAGAAGCGCCCCGAGGAGCGTCTTGCCACATGTCAACAATGGGTCTGACTGAGTGCCTCCAGGAGAGAGGCCCAAGCAAGACACGCCCCGAGGAGCGTCTTGACACTTGTCAACACTGGGTCTGACTGAGGGCCTCCATGAGAGAGGCCCAGGCAAGACGCGCCCCGAGGAGTGTCTTGCCACATGTCAACACTGGGTCTGACAGAGTGCCTCAGGAGAGAGGCCCAAGCAAGACGCGCCCCGAGGAGTGTCTTGCCACATGTCATCACTGGGTCTGACTGAGCCCCTCCAGGAGAGAGGCCCAAGCAAGAAGCGCCCCGAGGAGCGTCTTGCCACATGTCAACAATGGGTCTGACTGAGGGCCTCCAGGAGAGAGGCCCAAGCAAGACGTGCCCCGAGGAGTGTCTTGACACTTGTGAACACTGGGTCTGACTGAGGGCCTCCATGAGAGAAGCCCAAGCAAGACGCGCCCCGAGGAGTGTCTTGCCACATGTCAACACTGGGTCTGACAGAGGGCCCCCAGGAGAGAGGCCCAAGCAATACGCGCCCCGAGGAGCTTCTTGCCATACATCACCACTGGGTCTGACTGAGCGCCTCCAGGAGAGAGGCCCAAGCAAGACGCGCCCCGAGGAGCGTCTTGCCACATGTCAGCACTCGGTCTGACTGAGCGCCTCCAGGAGAGAGAGCCAAGCAAGACGCGCCCCGAGGAGCGTCTTGCCACATGTCACCACTGGGTCTGACTGAGAGCCTCCAGGAGAGAGGCCCAAGCAAGACGCGCTCCGAGGAGCGTCTTGCCACATGTCAACACTGGGTCTGACTGAGCGCCTCCAGGAGAGAGGCCCAAGTAAGACGCGCCCCGAGGAGCGTCTTGCCACATGTCAACACTGGGTCTGACTGAGCGCCTCCAGGAGAGAGGCCCAAGCAAGACGCGCCCCGAGGAGCGTCTTGCCACATGTCAACAATGGGTCTGACTGAGCGCCTACAGGAGAGAGGCCCAAGCAAGACGCGCCCCGAGGAGTGTCTTGACACTTGTCAACACTGGGTCTGACTGAGGGCCTCCATGAGAGAAGCCCAAGCAAGACGCGCCCCGAGGAGTGTCTTGCCACATGTCAACACTGGGTCTGACAGAGGGCCTTCAGGAGAGAGGCACAAGCAATACGCGCCCCGAGGAGCGTCTTGCCATACGTCACCACTGGGTCTGACTGAGCGCCTCCAGGAGAGAGGCCCAAGCAAGACGCGCCCCGAGGAGCGTCTTGCCACATGTCAGCACTCGGTCTGACTGAGCGCCTCCAGGAGAAAAGCCCAAGCAAGACGCGCCCCGAAGAGTGTCTTGACACTTGTTAACACTGGGTCTGACTGAGGGCCTCCATGAGAGAAGCCCAAGCAAGACGCGCCCCGAGGAGTGTCTTGCCACATGTCAACACTGGGTCTGACAGAGGGCCTCCAGGAGAGAGGCCCAATCAAGACGCGCCCCGAGGAGTGTCTTGCCACATGTCAACACTGGGTCTGACTGAGCGCCTCCAGGAGAGAGGCCCAAGCAAGACGCGCACCGAGGAGCGTCTTGCCACATGTCAACACTGGGTCTGACTGAGCGCTTCCAGGAGAGAGGCCCAAGCAAGAAGCGCCCCGAGGAGCGTCTTGCCACATGTCAACAATGGGTCTGACTGAGGGCCTCCAGGAGAGAGGCCCAAGCAAGACGCGCACCGAGGAGCGTCTTGCCACATGTCAACACTGGGTCTGACTGAGCGCTTCCAGGAGAGAGGCCCAAGCAAGAAGCGCCCCGAGGAGCGTCTTGCCACATGTCAACAATGGGTCTGACTGAGGGCCTCCAGGAGAGAGGCCCAAGCAAGACGCGCCCTGAGGAGCGTCTTGACACTTGTCAACACTGGGTCTGACTGAGGGCCTCCAGGAGAGAGGCCCAAGCAAGACGCGCCCCGAGGAGTTCCTTGCCACATGTCAACACTGGGTCTGACTGAGCGCCTCCAGGACAGAGGCCCAAGCAAGACACGCCCCGAGGAGCGTCTTGACACATGTCAACACTGGGTCTGACTGAGGGCCTCAATGAGAGAAGCCCAAGCAAGACGCGCCCCGAGGAGCGTCTTGCCACATGTCACCACTGGGTCTGACAGAGGGCCTCCAGGAGAGAGGCCCAAGCAATACGTGCCCCGAGGAGCGTCTTGCCACATGTCACCACTGGGTCTGACTGAGCGCCTCCAGGAGAGAGGCCCAAGTAAGACGCGCCCCTAGGAGCGTCTTGCCACATGTCACCACTGGGTCTGACTGAGCGCCTCCAGGAGAGAGGCCCAAGCAAGAAGCGCCCCGAGGAGCGTCTTGCCACATGTCAACAATGGGTCTGACTGAGTGCCTCCAGGAGAGAGGCCCAAGCAAGACACGCCCCGAGGAGCGTCTTGACACTTGTCAACACTGGGTCTGACTGAGGGCCTCCATGAGAGAGGCCCAGGCAAGACGCGCCCCGAGGAGTGTCTTGCCACATGTCAACACTGGGTCTGACAGAGGGCCTCCAGGAGAGAGGCCCAAGCAAGACGCGCCCCGAGGAGTGTCTTGCCACATGTCATCACTGGGTCTGACTGAGCCCCTCCAGGAGAGAGGCCCAAGCAAGAAGCGCCCCGAGGAGCGTCTTGCCACATGTCAACAATGGGTCTGACTGAGGGCCTCCAGGAGAGAGGCCCAAGCAAGACGTGCCCCGAGGAGTGTCTTGACACTTGTGAACACTGGGTCTGACTGAGGGCCTCCATGAGAGAAGCCCAAGCAAGACGCGCCCCGAGGAGTGTCTTGCCACATGTCAACACTGGGTCTGACAGAGGGCCCCCAGGAGAGAGGCCCAAGCAATACGCGCCCCGAGGAGCTTCTTGCCATACATCACCACTGGGTCTGACTGAGCGCCTCCAGGAGAGAGGCCCAAGCAAGACGCGCCCCGAGGAGCGTCTTGCCACATGTCAGCACTCGGTCTGACTGAGCGCCTCCAGGAGAGAGAGCCAAGCAAGACGCGCCCCGAGGAGCTTCTTGCCACATGTCACCACTGGGTCTGACTGAGAGCCTCCAGGAGAGAGGCCCAAGCAAGACGCGCTCCGAGGAGCGTCTTGCCACATGTCAACACTGGGTCTGACTGAGCGCCTCCAGGAGAGAGGCCCAAGTAAGACGCGCCCCGAGGAGCGTCTTGCCACATGTCAACACTGGGTCTGACTGAGCGCCTCCAGGAGAGAGGCCCAAGCAAGACGCGCCCCGAGGAGCGTCTTGCCACATGTCAACACTGGGTCTGACTGAGCGCCTCCAGGAGAGAGGCCCAAGCAAGACGCGCACCGAGGAGCGTCTTGCCACATGTCAACACTGGGTCTGACTGAGCGCTTCCAGGAGAGAGGCCCAAGCAAGAAGCGCCCCGAGGAGCGTCTTGCCACATGTCAACAATGGGTCTGACTGAGGGCCTCCAGGAGAGAGGCCCAAGCAAGACGCGCCCTGAGGAGCGTCTTGACACTTGTCAACACTGGGTCTGACTGAGGGCCTCCATGAGAGAGGCCCAAGCAAGACGCGCCCCGAGGAGCGTCTTGCCATATGTCAACACTTGGTCTGACAGAGGGCCTCCAGGAGAGAGGCCCAAGCAAGACGCGCCCCGAGGAGTTCCTTGCCACATGTCAACACTGGGTCTGACTGAGCGCCTCCAGGACAGAGGCCCAAGCAAGACACGCCCCGAGGAGCGTCTTGACACATGTCAACACTGGGTCTGACTGAGGGCCTCAATGAGAGAAGCCCAAGCAAGACGCGCCCCGAGGAGCGTCTTGCCACATGTCACCACTGGGTCTGACAGAGGGCCTCCAGGAGAGAGGCCCAAGCAATACGTGCCCCGAGGAGCGTCTTGCCACATGTCACCACTGGGTCTGACTGAGCGCCTCCAGGAGAGAGGCCCAAGTAAGACGCGCCCCTAGGAGCGTCTTGCCACATGTCACCACTGGGTCTGACTGAGCGCCTCCAGGAGAGAGGCCCAAGCAAGAAGCGCCCCGAGGAGCGTCTTGCCACATGTCAACAATGGGTCTGACTGAGTGCCTCCAGGAGAGAGGCCCAAGCAAGACACGCCCCGAGGAGCGTCTTGACACTTGTCAACACTGGGTCTGACTGAGGGCCTCCATGAGAGAGGCCCAGGCAAGACGCGCCCCGAGGAGTGTCTTGCCACATGTCAACACTGGGTCTGACAGAGGGCCTCCAGGAGAGAGGCCCAAGCAAGACGCGCCCCGAGGAGTGTCTTGCCACATGTCATCACTGGGTCTGACTGAGCCCCTCCAGGAGAGAGGCCCAAGCAAGAAGCGCCCCGAGGAGCGTCTTGCCACATGTCAACAATGGGTCTGACTGAGGGCCTCCAGGAGAGAGGCCCAAGCAAGACGTGCCCCGAGGAGTGTCTTGACACTTGTGAACACTGGGTCTGACTGAGGGCCTCCATGAGAGAAGCCCAAGCAAGACGCGCCCCGAGGAGTGTCTTGCCACATGTCAACACTGGGTCTGACAGAGGGCCCCCAGGAGAGAGGCCCAAGCAATACGCGCCCCGAGGAGCTTCTTGCCATACATCACCACTGGGTCTGACTGAGCGCCTCCAGGAGAGAGGCCCAAGCAAGACGCGCCCCGAGGAGCGTCTTGCCACATGTCAGCACTCGGTCTGACTGAGCGCCTCCAGGAGAGAGAGCCAAGCAAGACGCGCCCCGAGGAGCGTCTTGCCACATGTCACCACTGGGTCTGACTGAGAGCCTCCAGGAGAGAGGCCCAAGCAAGACGCGCTCCGAGGAGCGTCTTGCCACATGTCAACACTGGGTCTGACTGAGCGCCTCCAGGAGAGAGGCCCAAGTAAGACGCGCCCCGAGGAGCGTCTTGCCACATGTCAACACTGGGTCTGACTGAGCGCCTCCAGGAGAGAGGCCCAAGCAAGACGCGCCCCGAGGAGCGTCTTGCCACATGTCAACACTGGGTCTGACTGAGCGCCTCCAGGAGAGTGGCCCAAGCAAGATGTGCCCCGAGGAGCGTCTTGCCACATGTCAACACTGGGTCTGACTGAGCGCCTCCAGGAGAGAGGCCCAAGCAAGAAGCGCCCCGAGGAGAGTCTTGCCACATGTCAACAATGGGTCTGACTGAGGGCCTCCAGGAGAGAAGCCAAAGCAAGACGCGCCCCGAGGAGCGTCTTGCCACATGTCAACAATGGGTCTGACTGAGCGCCTACAGGAGAGAGGCCCAAGCAAGACGCGCCCCGAGGAGTGTCTTGACACTTGTCAACACTGGGTCTGACTGAGGGCCTCCATGAGAGAAGCCCAAGCAAGACGCGCCCCGAGGAGTGTCTTGCCACATGTCAACACTGGGTCTGACAGAGGGCCTTCAGGAGAGAGGCACAAGCAATACGCGCCCCGAGGAGCGTCTTGCCATACGTCACCACTGGGTCTGACTGAGCGCCTCCAGGAGAGAGGCCCAAGCAAGACGCGCCCCGAGGAGCGTCTTGCCACATGTCAGCACTCGGTCTGACTGAGCGCCTCCAGGAGAAAAGCCCAAGCAAGACGCGCCCCGAAGAGTGTCTTGACACTTGTTAACACTGGGTCTGACTGAGGGCCTCCATGAGAGAAGCCCAAGCAAGACGCGCCCCGAGGAGTGTCTTGCCACATGTCAACACTGGGTCTGACAGAGGGCCTCCAGGAGAGAGGCCCAATCAAGACGCGCCCCGAGGAGTGTCTTGCCACATGTCAACACTGGGTCTGACTGAGCGCCTCCAGGAGAGAGGCCCAAGCAAGACGCGCACCGAGGAGCGTCTTGCCACATGTCAACACTGGGTCTGACTGAGCGCTTCCAGGAGAGAGGCCCAAGCAAGAAGCGCCCCGAGGAGCGTCTTGCCACATGTCAACAATGGGTCTGACTGAGGGCCTCCAGGAGAGAGGCCCAAGCAAGACGCGCACCGAGGAGCGTCTTGCCACATGTCAACACTGGGTCTGACTGAGCGCTTCCAGGAGAGAGGCCCAAGCAAGAAGCGCCCCGAGGAGCGTCTTGCCACATGTCAACAATGGGTCTGACTGAGGGCCTCCAGGAGAGAGGCCCAAGCAAGACGCGCCCTGAGGAGCGTCTTGACACTTGTCAACACTGGGTCTGACTGAGGGCCTCCAGGAGAGAGGCCCAAGCAAGACGCGCCCCGAGGAGTTCCTTGCCACATGTCAACACTGGGTCTGACTGAGCGCCTCCAGGACAGAGGCCCAAGCAAGACACGCCCCGAGGAGCGTCTTGACACATGTCAACACTGGGTCTGACTGAGGGCCTCAATGAGAGAAGCCCAAGCAAGACGCGCCCCGAGGAGCGTCTTGCCACATGTCACCACTGGGTCTGACAGAGGGCCTCCAGGAGAGAGGCCCAAGCAATACGTGCCCCGAGGAGCGTCTTGCCACATGTCACCACTGGGTCTGACTGAGCGCCTCCAGGAGAGAGGCCCAAGTAAGACGCGCCCCTAGGAGCGTCTTGCCACATGTCACCACTGGGTCTGACTGAGCGCCTCCAGGAGAGAGGCCCAAGCAAGAAGCGCCCCGAGGAGCGTCTTGCCACATGTCAACAATGGGTCTGACTGAGTGCCTCCAGGAGAGAGGCCCAAGCAAGACACGCCCCGAGGAGCGTCTTGACACTTGTCAACACTGGGTCTGACTGAGGGCCTCCATGAGAGAGGCCCAGGCAAGACGCGCCCCGAGGAGTGTCTTGCCACATGTCAACACTGGGTCTGACAGAGGGCCTCCAGGAGAGAGGCCCAAGCAAGACGCGCCCCGAGGAGTGTCTTGCCACATGTCATCACTGGGTCTGACTGAGCCCCTCCAGGAGAGAGGCCCAAGCAAGAAGCGCCCCGAGGAGCGTCTTGCCACATGTCAACAATGGGTCTGACTGAGGGCCTCCAGGAGAGAGGCCCAAGCAAGACGTGCCCCGAGGAGTGTCTTGACACTTGTGAACACTGGGTCTGACTGAGGGCCTCCATGAGAGAAGCCCAAGCAAGACGCGCCCCGAGGAGTGTCTTGCCACATGTCAACACTGGGTCTGACAGAGGGCCCCCAGGAGAGAGGCCCAAGCAATACGCGCCCCGAGGAGCTTCTTGCCATACATCACCACTGGGTCTGACTGAGCGCCTCCAGGAGAGAGGCCCAAGCAAGACGCGCCCCGAGGAGCGTCTTGCCACATGTCAGCACTCGGTCTGACTGAGCGCCTCCAGGAGAGAGAGCCAAGCAAGACGCGCCCCGAGGAGCTTCTTGCCACATGTCACCACTGGGTCTGACTGAGAGCCTCCAGGAGAGAGGCCCAAGCAAGACGCGCTCCGAGGAGCGTCTTGCCACATGTCAACACTGGGTCTGACTGAGCGCCTCCAGGAGAGAGGCCCAAGTAAGACGCGCCCCGAGGAGCGTCTTGCCACATGTCAACACTGGGTCTGACTGAGCGCCTCCAGGAGAGAGGCCCAAGCAAGACGCGCCCCGAGGAGCGTCTTGCCACATGTCAACACTGGGTCTGACTGAGCGCCTCCAGGAGAGAGGCCCAAGCAAGACGCGCACCGAGGAGCGTCTTGCCACATGTCAACACTGGGTCTGACTGAGCGCTTCCAGGAGAGAGGCCCAAGCAAGAAGCGCCCCGAGGAGCGTCTTGCCACATGTCAACAATGGGTCTGACTGAGGGCCTCCAGGAGAGAGGCCCAAGCAAGACGCGCCCTGAGGAGCGTCTTGACACTTGTCAACACTGGGTCTGACTGAGGGCCTCCATGAGAGAGGCCCAAGCAAGACGCGCCCCGAGGAGCGTCTTGCCATATGTCAACACTTGGTCTGACAGAGGGCCTCCAGGAGATAGGCCCAAGCAAGACGCGCCCCGAGGAGTTCCTTGCCACATGTCAACACTGGGTCTGACTGAGCGCCTCCAGGACAGAGGCCCAAGCAAGACACGCCCCGAGGAGCGTCTTGACACATGTCAACACTGGGTCTGACTGAGGGCCTCAATGAGAGAAGCCCAAGCAAGACGCGCCCCGAGGAGCGTCTTGCCACATGTCACCACTGGGTCTGACAGAGGGCCTCCAGGAGAGAGGCCCAAGCAATACGTGCCCCGAGGAGCGTCTTGCCACATGTCACCACTGGGTCTGACTGAGCGCCTCCAGGAGAGAGGCCCAAGTAAGACGCGCCCCTAGGAGCGTCTTGCCACATGTCACCACTGGGTCTGACTGAGCGCCTCCAGGAGAGAGGCCCAAGCAAGAAGCGCCCCGAGGAGCGTCTTGCCACATGTCAACAATGGGTCTGACTGAGTGCCTCCAGGAGAGAGGCCCAAGCAAGACACGCCCCGAGGAGCGTCTTGACACTTGTCAACACTGGGTCTGACTGAGGGCCTCCATGAGAGAGGCCCAGGCAAGACGCGCCCCGAGGAGTGTCTTGCCACATGTCAACACTGGGTCTGACAGAGGGCCTCCAGGAGAGAGGCCCAAGCAAGACGCGCCCCGAGGAGTGTCTTGCCACATGTCATCACTGGGTCTGACTGAGCCCCTCCAGGAGAGAGGCCCAAGCAAGAAGCGCCCCGAGGAGCGTCTTGCCACATGTCAACAATGGGTCTGACTGAGGGCCTCCAGGAGAGAGGCCCAAGCAAGACGTGCCCCGAGGAGTGTCTTGACACTTGTGAACACTGGGTCTGACTGAGGGCCTCCATGAGAGAAGCCCAAGCAAGACGCGCCCCGAGGAGTGTCTTGCCACATGTCAACACTGGGTCTGACAGAGGGCCCCCAGGAGAGAGGCCCAAGCAATACGCGCCCCGAGGAGCTTCTTGCCATACATCACCACTGGGTCTGACTGAGCGCCTCCAGGAGAGAGGCCCAAGCAAGACGCGCCCCGAGGAGCGTCTTGCCACATGTCAGCACTCGGTCTGACTGAGCGCCTCCAGGAGAGAGAGCCAAGCAAGACGCGCCCCGAGGAGCGTCTTGCCACATGTCACCACTGGGTCTGACTGAGAGCCTCCAGGAGAGAGGCCCAAGCAAGACGCGCTCCGAGGAGCGTCTTGCCACATGTCAACACTGGGTCTGACTGAGCGCCTCCAGGAGAGAGGCCCAAGTAAGACGCGCCCCGAGGAGCGTCTTGCCACATGTCAACACTGGGTCTGACTGAGCGCCTCCAGGAGAGAGGCCCAAGCAAGACGCGCCCCGAGGAGCGTCTTGCCACATGTCAACACTGGGTCTGACTGAGCGCCTCCAGGAGAGTGGCCCAAGCAAGATGTGCCCCGAGGAGCGTCTTGCCACATGTCAACACTGGGTCTGACTGAGCGCCTCCAGGAGAGAGGCCCAAGCAAGAAGCGCCCCGAGGAGCGTCTTGCCACATGTCAACAATGGGTCTGACTGAGGGCCTCCAGGAGAGAAGCCAAAGCAAGACGCGCCCCGAGGAGCGTCTTGCCACATGTTAACAATGGTTCTGACTGAGCGCCTCCAGGAGAGAGGCCCAAGCAAGACGCGCCCCGAGGAGTGTCTTGACACTTGTCAACACTGGGTCTGACAGAGGGCCTCCAGGAGAGAGGCCCAAGCAATACGCGCCCCAAGGAGCGTCTTGCCATACGTCACCACTGGGTCTGACTGAGCGCCTCCAGGAGAGAGGCCCAAGCAAGACGCGCCCCGAGGAGCGTCTTGCCACATGTCAGCACTCGGTCTGACTGAGCGCCTCCAGTAGAGAGAGCCAAGCAAGACGCGCCCCTAGGAGCGTCTTGCCACATGTCAACACTGGGTCTGACAGAGGGCCTCCAGGAGAGAGGCCCAAGCAAGACGCGCCCCGAGGAGTGTCTTGCCACATGTCAACACTGGGTCTGACTGAGCGCCTCCAGGAGAGAGGCCCAAGCAAGACGCGCACCGAGGAGCTTCTTGCCACATGTCAACACTGGATCTGACTGAGCGCCTCCAGGAGAGAGGCCCAAGCAAGACGCGCACCGAGGAGCGTCTTGCCACATCTCAGCACTTGGTCTGACTGAGCGCCTCCAGGAGAGAGGCCCAGGCAAGACGCGCCCCTAGGAGCGTCTTGCCACATGTCAACACTGGGTCTGACAGAGGGCCTTCAGGAGAGAGGCCCAAGCAAGACGTGCCCCGAGGAGCGTCTTGCCACATGTCAACACTGGGTCTGACTGAGCGCCTCCAGGAGAGAGGCCCAAGCAATAAGCGCCCCGAGGAGCGTCTTGCCTTATGTCAACAATGGGTCTGACTGAGGGCAAGACGCGCCCTGAGGAGCGTCTTGACACTTGTCAACACTGGGTCTGACTGAGGGCCTCCATGAGAGAGGCCCAAGCAAGACGCGCCCCGAGGAGCGTCTTGCCACATGTCAACACTGGGTCTGACTGAGGGCCTCCATGAGAGAGGCCCAAGCAAGACGCGCCCCGAGGAGCGTCTTGCCACATGTCAACACTGGGTCTGACAGAGGGCCTCCAGGAGAGAGGCCCAAGCAAGACGTGCCCCGAGGAGTGTCTTGCCACATGTCGACACTGGGTCTGACTGAGCGCCTCCAGGAGAGAGGCCCAAGCAAGACACGCCCCGAGGAGCGTCTTGACACATGTCAACACTGGGTCTGACTGAGGGCCTCAATGAGAGAAGCCCAAGCAAGACGCGCCCCGAGGAGCGTCTTGCCACATGTCAACACTGGGTCTGACAGAGGGCCTCCAGGAGAGAGGCCCAAGCAATACGTGCCCCGAGGAGCGTCTTGCCACATGTCACCACTGGGTCTGACTGAGCGCCTCCAGGAGAGAGGCCCAAGCAAGACACGCCCCGAGGAGCGTCTTGACACATGTCAACACTGGGTCTGACAGAGGGCCTCCAGGAGAGAGGCCCAAGCAATACGCGCCCCGAGGAGCGTCTTGCCATACGTCACCACTGGGTCTGACTGAGCGCCTCCAGGAGAGAGATGCCCAAGCAAGACGCGCCCCGAGGAGCGTCTTGCCACATGTCAGCACTCGGTCTGACTGAGCGCCTCCAGGAGAGAGAGCCAAGCAAGACGCGCCCCGAGGAGCGTCTTGCCACATGTCACCACTGGGTCTGACTGAGAGCCTCCAGGAGAGAGGCCCAAGCAAGACGCGCCCCGAGGAGCGTCTTGCCACATGTCAACACTGGGTCTGACTGAGCGCCTCCAGGAGAGAGGCCCAAGTAAGACGCGCCCCGAGGAGCGTCTTGCCACATGTCAACACTGGGTCTGACTGAGCGCCTCCAGGAGAGAGGCCCAAGCAAGACGCGCCCCGAGGAGCGTCTTGCCACATGTCAACACTGGGTCTGACTGAGCGCCTCCAGGAGAGTGGCCCAAGCAAGATGTGCCCCGAGGAGCGTCTTGCAACATGTCAACACTGGGTCTGACTGAGCGCCTCCAGGAGATGGCCCAAGCAAGAAGCGCCCCGAGGAGAGTCTTGCCACAGGTCAACACTGGGTCTGACTGAGCGCCTCCAGGAGAGAGGCCCAAGCAAGAAGCGCCCCGAGGAGCGTCTTGCCACATGTCAACAATGGGTCTGACTGAGGGCCTCCAGGAGAGAAGCCAAAGCAAGACGCGCCCCGAGGAGCGTCTTGCCACATGTTAACAATGGGTCTGACTGAGCGCCTCCAGGAGAGAGGCCCAAGCAAGACGCGCCCCGAGGAGTGTCTTGACACTTGTCAACACTGGGTCTGACTGAGGGCCTCCATGAGAGAAGCCCAAGCAAGACGCGCCCCGAGGAGTGTCTTGCCACATGTCAACACTGGGTCTGACAGAGGGCCTCCAGGAGAGAGGCCCAAGCAATACGCGCCCCGAGGAGCGTCTTGCCATACGTCACCACTGGGTCTGACTGAGCGCCTCCAGGAGAGAGCCCCAAGCAAGACGCGCCCCGAGGAGCGTCTTGCCACATGTCAGCACTCGGTCTGACTGAGCGCCTCCAGTAGAGAGAGCCAAGCAAGACGCGCCCCTAGGAGCGTCTTGCCACATGTCAACACTGGGTCTGACAGAGGGCCTCCAGGAGAGAGGCCCAAGCAAGACGCGCCCCGAGGAGTGTCTTGCCACATGTCAACACTGGGTCTGACTGAGCGCCTCCAGGAGAGAGGCCCAAGCAAGACGCGCACCGAGGAGCGTCTTGCCACATGTCAACACTGGATCTGACTGAGCGCCTCCAGGAGAGAGGCCCAAGCAAGACGCGCACCGTGGAGCGTCTTGCCACATGTCAGCACTTGGTCTGACTGAGCGCCTCCAGGAGAGAGGCCCAAGCAAGACGCGCCCCTAGGAGCGTCTTGCCACATGTCAACACTGGGTCTGACAGAGGGCCTCCAGGAGAGAGGCCCAAGCAAGACGTGCCCCGAGGAGCGTCTTGCCACATGTCAACACTGGGTCTGACTGAGCGCCTCCAGGAGAGAGTCCCAAGCAAGAAGCGCCCCGAGGAGCGTCTTGCCACATGTCAACAATGGGTCTGACTGAGGGCAAGACGCGCCCTGAGGAGCGTCTTGACACTTGTCAACACTGGGTCTGACTGAGGGCCTCCATGAGAGAGGCCCAAGCAAGACGCGCCCCGAGGAGCGTCTTGCCACATGTCAACACTGGGTCTGACAGAGGGCCTCCAGGAGAGAGGCCCAAGCAAGACGCGCCCCGAGGAGTGTCTTGCCACATGTCGACACTGGGTCTGACTGAGCGCCTCCAGGAGAGAGGCCCAAGCAAGACACGCCCCGAGGAGCGTCTTGACACATGTCAACACTGGGTCTGACTGAGGGCCTCAATGAGAGAAGCCCAAGCAAGACGCGCCCCGAGGAGCGTCTTGCCACATGTCAACACTGGGTCTGACAGAGGGCCTCCAGGAGAGAGGCCCAAGCAATACGTGCCCCGAGGAGCGTCTTGCCACATGTCACCACTGGGTCTGACTGAGCGCCTCCAGGAGAGAGGCCCAAGTAAGACGCGCCCCGAGGAGCGTCTTGCTACATGTCACCACTGGGTCTGACTGAGCGCCTCCAGGAGAGAGGCCCAAGCAAGAAGCGCCCCGAGGAGCGTCTTGCCACATGTCAACACTGGGTCTGACTGAGCGCCTCCAGGAGAGAGGCCCAAGCAAGACGTGCCCCGAGGAGCGTCTTGCCACATGTCAACACTGGGTCTGACTGAGCGCCTCCAGGAGAGAGGCCCAAGCAAGAAGCGCCCCGAGGAGCGTCTTGCCTCTTGTCAACAATGGGTCTGACTGAGGGCCTCCAGGAGAGAAGCCCAAGCAAGACGCGCCCAGAGGAGCGTCTTGCCACATGTCAACAATGGGTCTGACTGAGTGCCTCCAGGAGAGAGGCCCAAGCAAGACGTGCCCCGAGGAGCGTCTTGACACTTGTCAACACTGGGTCTGACTGAGGGCCTCCATGAGAGAGGCCCAAGCAAGACGCTCCCCAAGGAGTGTCTTGCCACATGTCAACACTGTGTCTGACAGAGGGCCTCCAGGAGAGAGGCCCAAGCAAGACGCGCCCCGAGGAGTGTCTTGCCACATGTCATCACTGGGTCTGACTGAGCCCCTCCAGGAGAGAGGCCCAAGCAAGAAGCGCCCCGAGGAGCGTCTTGCCACATGTCAACACTGGGTCTGACTGAGTGCCTCCAGGAGAGAGGCCCAAGCAAGACGCGCCACGAGGAGTGTCTTGCCACATGTCAACACTGGGTCTGACTGAGCGCCTCCAGGAGAGAGGCCCAAGCAAGACGCGCACCGAGGAGCGTCTTGCCAAATGTCAACACTGGGTCTGACTGAGCGCCTCCAGGAGAGAGGCCCAAGCAAGACGCGCACCGAGGAGCGTCTTGCCACATGTCAGCACTTGGTCTGACTGAGCGCCTCCAGGAGAGAGGCCCAAGCAAGACGCGCCCCGAGGAGTGTCTTGCCACATGTCAACACTGGGTCTGACTGAGCGCCTCCAGGAGAGAGGCCCAAGCAAGACGCGCACCGAGGAGCGTCTTGCCACATGTCAGCACTTGGTCTTACTGAGCGCCTCCAGGAGAGAGGCCCAAGCAAGACACGCCCCGAGGAGCGTCTTGCCACATGTCAACACTGGGTCTGACAGAGGGCCTCCAGGAGAGAGGCCCAAGCAATACGTGCCCCGAGGAGCGTCTTGCCACATGTCACCACTGGGTCTGACTGAGCGCCTCCAGGAGAGAGGCCCAAGTAAGACGCGCCCCGAGGAGCGTCTTGCCACATGTCACCACTGGGTCTGACTGAGCGCCTCCAGGAGAGAGGCCCAAGCAAGAAGCGCCCCGAGGAGCGTCTTGCCACATGTCAACACTGGGTCTGACTGAGCGCCTCCAGGAGAGAGGCCCAAGCAAGACGTGCCCCGAGGAGCGTCTTGCCACATGTCAACACTGGGTCTGACTTAGCGCCTCCAGGAGAGAGGCCCAAGCAAGAAGCGCCCCGAGGAGCGTCTTGCCTCTTGTCAACAATGGGTCTGACTGAGGGCCTCCAGGAGAGAAGCCCAAGCAAGACGCGCCCAGAGGAGTGTCTTGCCACATGTCAACAATGGGTCTGACTGAGTGCCTCCAGGAGAGAGGCCCAAGCAAGACGCGCCCCGAGGAGCGTCTTGACACTTGTCAACACTGGGTCTGACTGAGGGCCTCCATGAGAGAGGCCCAAGCAAGACGCGCCCCGAGGAGTGTCTTGCCACATGTCATCACTGGGTCTGACTGAGCCCCTCCAGGAGAGAGGCCCAAGCAAGAAGCGCCCCGAGGAGCGTCTTGCCACATGTCAACAATGGGTCTGACTGAGGGCCTCCAGGAGAGAGGCCCAAGCAAGACGCGCCCCGAGGAGTGTCTTGACACTTGTCAACACTGGGTCTGACTGAGGGCCTCCATGAGAGAAGCCCAAGCAAGACGCGCCCCGAGGAGTGTCTTGCCACATGTCAACACTGGGTCTGACAGAGGGCCTCCAGGAGAGAGGCCCAAGCAATACGCGCCCCGAGGAGCGTCTTGCCATACGTCACCACTGGGTCTGACTGAGCGCCTCCAGGAGAGAGGCCCAAGCAAGACGCGCCCCGAGGAGCGTCTTGCCACATGTCAGCACTCGGTCTGACTGAGCGCCTCCAGGAGAGAGAGCCAAGCAAGACGCGCCCCTAGGAGCGTCTTGCCACATGTCAACACTGGGTCTGACAGAGGGCCTCCAGGAGAGAGGCCCAAGCAAGACGCGCCCCGAGGAGTGTCTTGCCACATGTCAACACTGGGTCTGACTGAGCGCCTCCAGGAGAGAGGCCCAAGCAAGACACGCACCGAGGAGCGTCTTGCCAAATGTCAACACTGGGTCTGACTGAGCGCCTCCAGGAGAGAGGCCCAAGCAAGACGCGCACCGAGGAGCGTCTTGCCACATGTCAGCACTTGGTCTGACTGAGCGCCTCCAGGAGAGAGGCCCAAGCAAGACGCGCCCCGAGGAGTGTCTTGCCACATGTCAACACTGGGTCTGACTGAGCGCCTCCTTGAGAGAGGCCCAAGCAAGACGCGCACCGAGGAGCGTCTTGCCACATGTCAACACTGGGTCTGACTGAGCGCCTCCAGAAGAGAGGCCCAAGCAAGACGCGCACCGAGGAGCGTCTTGCCACATGTCAGCACTTGGTCTGACTGAGCGCCTCCAGGAGAGAGGCCCAAGCAAGACGCGCCCCTAGGAGCGTCTTGCCACATGTCAACACTGGGTCTGACAGAGGGCCTCCAGGAGAGAGGCCCAAGCAAGACGCGCCCCGAGGAGCGTCTTGCCACATGTCAACACTGGGTCTGACTGAGCGCCTCCAGGAGAGAGGCCCAAGCAAGACGTGCCCTGAGGAGCGTCTTGCCACATGTCAACACTGGGTCTGACTGAGCGCCTCCAGGAGAGAGGCCCAAGCAAGACGCGCCCCGAGGAGCGTCTTGCCACATGTCAGCACTCGGTCTGACTGAGCGCCTCCAGGAGAGACCCAAGCAAGACGCGCCCCGAGGAGTGTCTTGACACTTGTTAACACTGGGTCTGACTGAGGGTCTCATTGAGAGAAGCCCAAGCAAGACGCGCCCCGAGGAGTGTCTTGCCACATGTCAACACTGGGTCTGACTGAGCGCCTCCAGGAGAGAGGCCCAAGCAAGACGCGCACCGAGGAGCGTCTTGCCACATGTCAACACTGGGTCTGACTGAGCGCTTCCAGGAGAGAGGCCCAAGCAAGAAGCGCCCCGAGGAGCGTCTTGCCACATGTCAACAATGGGTCTGACTGAGGGCCTCCAGGAGAGAGGCCCAAGCAGGACGCGCCCTGAGGAGCGTCTTGACAATGGTCAACACTGGGTCTGACTGAGGGCCTCCATGAGAGACGCCCAAGCAAGACGCGCCCCGAGGAGCGTCTTGCCATATGTCGACACTGGGTCTGACAGAGGGCCTCCAGGAGAGAGGCCCAAGCAAGACGCGCCCCGAGGAGTGTCTTGCCACATGTCAACACTGGGTCTGACTGAGCGCCTCCAGGACAGAGGCCAAAGCAAGACACGCCCCGAGGAGCGTCTTGACACATGTCAACACTGGGTCTGACTGAGGGCCTCAATGAGAGAAGCCCAAGCAAGACGCGCCCCGAGGAGCGTCTTGCCACATGTCACCACTGGGTCTGACAGAGGGCCTCCAGGAGAGAGGCCCAAGCAATACGTGCCCCGAGGAGCGTCTTGCCACATGTCACCACTGGGTCTGACTGAGCGCCTCCAGGAGAGAGGCCCAAGTAAGACGCGCCCCGAGGAGCGTCTTGCCACATGTCATCACTGGGTCTGACTGAGCGCCTCCAGGAGAGAGGCCCAGGCAAGAAGCGCCCCGAGGAGCGTCTTGCCACATGTCAACAATGGGTCTGACTGAGTGCCTCCAGGAGAGAGGCCCAAGCAAGACGCGCCCCGAGGAGCGTCTTGACACTTGTCAACACTGGGTCTGACTGAGGGCCTCCATGAGAGAGGCCCAAGCAAGACGCGCCCCGAGGAGTGTCTTGCCACATGTCATCACTGGGTCTGACTGAGCCCCTCCAGGAGAGAGGCCCAAGCAAGAAGCGCCCCGAGGAGCGTCTTGCCACATGTCAACAATGGGTCTGACTGAGGGCCTCCAGGAGAGAGGCCCAAGCAAGACGTGCCCCGAGGAGTGTCATGACACTTGTGAACACTGGGTCTGACTGAGGGCCTCCATGAGAGAAGCCCAAGCAAGACGCGCCCCGAGGAGTGTCTTGCCACATGTCAACACTGGGTCTGACAGAGGGCCTCCAGGAGAGAGGCCCAAGCAATACACGCCCCGAGGAGCGTCTTGCCATACGTCACCACTGGGTCTGACTGAGCGCCTACAGGAGAGAGGCCCAAGCAAGACGCGCCCCGAGGAGCGTCTTGCCACATGTCAGCACTCGGTCTGACTGAGCGCCTCCAGGAGAGAGAGCCAAGCAAGACGCGCCCCGAGGAGCGTCTTGCCACATGTCACCACTGGGTCTGACTGAGAGCCTCCAGGAGAGAGGCCCAAGCAAGACGCGCCCCGAGGAGCGTCTTGCCACATGTCAACACTGGGTCTGATTGAGCGCCTCCAGGAGAGAGGCCCAAGTAAGACGCGCCCCGAGGAGCGTCTTGCCACATGTCAACACTGGGTCTGACTGAGCGCCTCCAGGAGAGAGGCCCAAGCAAGACGCGCCCCGAGGAGCGTCTTGCCACATGTCAACACTGGGTCTGACTGAGCGCCTCCAGGAGAGTGGCCCAAGCAAGATGTGCCCCGAGGAGCGTCTTGCCACATGTCAACACTGGGTCTGACTGAGCGCCTCCAGGAGATGGCCCAAGCAAGAAGCGCCCCGAGGAGAGTCTTGCCACAGGTCAACACTGGGTCTGACTGAGCGCCTCCAGGAGAGAGGCCCAAGCAAGAAGCGCCCCGAGGAGCGTCTTGCCACATGTCAACAATGGGTCTGACTGAGGGCCTCAATGAGAGAAGCCCAATCAAGACGCGCCCCGAGGAGCGTCTTGCCACATGTCACCACTGGGTCTGACAGAGGGCCTCCAGGAGAGAGGCCCAAGCAATACGTGCCCCGAGGAGCATCTTGCCACATGTCACCACTGGGTCTGACTGAGCGCCTCCAGGAGAGAGGCCCAAGTAAGACGCGCCCCGAGGAGCGTCTTGCCACATGTCATCACTGGGTCTGACTGAGCGCCTCCAGGAGAGAGGCCCAAGCAAGAAGCGCCCCGAGGAGCGTCTTGCCACATGTCAACAATGGGTCTGACTGAGTGCCTCCAGGAGAGAGGCCCAAGCAAGACGCGCCCCGAGGAGCGTCTTGACACTTGTCAACACTGGGTCTGACTGAGGGCCTCCATGAGAGAGGCCCAAGCAAGACGCGCCCCGAGGAGTGTCTTGCCACATGTCAACACTGGGTCTGACAGAGGGCCTCCAGGAGAGAGGCCCAAGCAAGACGCGCCCCGAGGAGTGTCTTGCCACATGTCATCACTGGGTCTGACTGAGCCCCTCCAGGAGAGAGGCCCAAGCAAGAAGCGCCCCGAGGAGCGTCTTGCCACATGTCAACAATGGGTCTGACTGAGGGCCTCCAGGAGAGAGGCCCAAGCAAGACGTGCCCCGAGGAGTGTCTTGACACTTGTGAACACTGGGTCTGACTGAGGGCCTCCATGAGAGAAGCCCAAGCAAGACGCGCCCCGAGGAGTGTCTTGCCACATGTCAACACTGGGTCTGACAGAGGGCCTCCAGGAGAGAGGCCCAAGCAATACGCGCCCCGAGGAGCGTCTTGCCATACGTCACCACTGGGTCTGACTGAGCGCCTCCAGGAGAGAGGCCCAAGCAAGACGCGCCCCGAGGAGCGTCTTGCCACATGTCAGCACTCGGTCTGACTGAGCGCCTCCAGGAGAGAGAGCCAAGCAAGACGCGCCCCGAGGAGCGTCTTGCCACATGTCACCACTGGGTCTGACTGAGAGCCTCCAGGAGAGAGGCCCAAGAAAGACGCGCCCCGAGGAGCGTCTTGCCACATGTCAACACTGGGTCTGATTGAGCGCCTCCAGGAGAGAGGCCCAAGTAAGACGCGCCCCGAGGAGCGTCTTGCCACATGTCAACACTGGGTCTGACTGAGCGCCTCCAGGAGAGAGGCCCAAGCAAGACGCGCCCCGAGGAGCGTCTTGCCACATGTCAACACTGGGTCTGACTGAGCGCCTCCAGGAGAGTGGCCCAAGCAAGATGTGCCCTGAGGAGCGTCTTGCCACATGTCAACACTGGGTCTGACTGAGCGCCTCCAGGAGATGGCCCAAGCAAGAAGCGCCCCGAGGAGAGTCTTGCCACAGGTCAACACTGTGTCTGACTGAGCGCCTCCAGGAGAGAGGCCCAAGCAAGAAGCACCCCGAGGAGCGTCTTGCCACATGTCAACAATGGGTCTGACTGAGGGCCTCCAGGAGAGAAGCCAAAGCAAGACGCGCCCCGAGGAGCGTCTTGCCACATGTTAACAATGGGTCTGACTGAGCGCCTCCAGGAGAGAGGCCCAAGCAAGACGCGCCCCTAGGAGTGTCTTGACACTTGTCAACACTGGGTCTGACTGAGGGCCTCCATGAGAGAAGCCCAAGCAAGACGCGCCCCGAGGAGTGTCTTGCCACATGTCAACACTGGGTCTGACAGAGGGCCGCCAGGAGAGAGGCCCAAGCAATACGCGCCCCGAGGAGCGTCTTGCCATACGTCACCACTGGGTCTGACTGAGCGCCTCCAGGAGAGAGGCCCAAGCAAGACGCGCCCCTAGGAGCGTCTTGCCACATGTCAACACTGGGTCTGACAGACGGCCTCCAGGAGAGAGGCCCAAGCAAGACGCGCCTCGAGGAGTGTCTTGCCACATGTCAACACTGGGTCTGACTGAGCGCCTCCAGGAGAGAGGCCCAAGCAAGACGCGCACCGAGGAGCGTCTTGCCACATGTCAACACTGGATCTGACTGAGCGCCTCCAGGAGAGAGGCCCAAGCAAGACGCGCACCGAGGAGCGTCTTGCCACATGTCAGCACTTGGTCTGACTGAGCGCCTCCAGGAGAGAGGCCCAAGCAAGACGCGCCCCTAGGAGCGTCTTGCCACATGTCAACACTGGGTCTGACAGAGGGCCTCCAGGAGAGAGGCCCAAGCAAGACGTGCCCCGAGGAGCGTCTTGCCACATGTCAACACTGGGTCTGACTGAGCGCCTCCAGGAGAGAGTCCCAAGCAAGAAGCGCCCCGAGGAGCGTCTTGCCACATGTCAACAATGGGTCTGACTGAGGGCAAGACGCGCCCTGAGGAGCGTCTTGACACTTGTCAACACTGGGTCTGACTGAGGGCCTCCATGAGAGAGGCCCAAGCAAGACGCGCCCCGAGGAGCGTCTTGCCACATGTCAACACTGGGTCTGACAGAGGGCCTCCAGGAGAGAGGCCCAAGCAAGACGCGCCCCGAGGAGTGTCTTGCCACATGTCGACACTGGGTCTGACTGAGCGCCTCCAGGAGAGAGGCCCAAGCAAGACACGCCCCGAGGAGCGTCTTGACACATGTCAACACTGGGTCTGACTGAGGGCCTCAATGAGAGAAGCCCAAGCAAGACGCGCCCCGAGGAGCGTCTTGCCACATGTCAACACTGGGTCTGACAGAGGGCCTCCAGGAGAGAGGCCCAAGCAATATGTGCCCCGAGGAGCGTCTTGCCACATGTCACCACTGGGTCTGACTGAGCGCCTCCAGGAGAGAGGCCCAAGTAAGACGCGCCCCGAGGAGCGTCTTGCCACATGTCACCACTGGGTCTGACTGAGCGCCTCCAGGAGAGAGGCACAAGCAAGAAGCGCCCCGAGGAGCGTCTTGCCACATGTCAACACTGGGTCTGAATGAGCGCCTCCATGAGAGAGGCCCAAGCAAGACGTGCCCCGAGGAGCGTCTTGCCACATGTCAACACTGGGTCTGACTGAGCGCCTCCAGGAGAGAGGCCCAAGCAAGAAGCGCCCCGAGGAGCGTCTTGCCTCTTGTCAACAATGGGTCTGACTGAGGGCCTCCAGGAGAGAAGCCCAAGCAAGACGTGCCCCGAGGAGCGTCTTGACACTTGTCAACACTGGGTCTGACTGAGGGCCTCCATGAGAGAGGCCCAAGCAAGACGTGCCCCGAGGAGTGTCTTGCCACATGTCAACACTGGGTCTGACAGAGGGCCTCCAGGAGAGAGGCCCAAGCAAGACGCGCCCCGAGGAGTGTCTTGCCACATGTCATCACTGGGTCTGACTGAGCCCCTCCAGGAGAGAGGCCCAAGCAAGAAGCGCCCCGAGGAGCGTCTTGCCACATGTCAACAATGGGTCTGACTGAGGGCCTCCAGGAGAGAGGCCCAAGCAAGACGCGCCCCGAGGAGTGTCTTGACACTTGTCAACACTGGGTCTGACTGAGGGCCTCCATGAGAGAAGCCCAAGCAAGACGCGCCCCGAGGAGTGTCTTGCCACATGTCAACACTGGGTCTGACAGAGGGCCTCCAGGAGAGAGGCCCAAGCAATACGCGCCCCGAGGAGCGTCTTGCCATACGTCACCACTGGGTCTGACTGAGCGCCTCCAGGAGAGAGGCCCAAGCAAGACGCGCCCCGAGGAGCATCTTGCCACATGTCAGCACTCGGTCTGACTGAGCGCCTCCAGGAGAGAGGCCCAAGCAAGACGCGCCCCGAGGAGTGTCTTGACACTTGTTAACACTGGGTCTGACTGAGGGCCTCCATGAGAGAAGCCCAAGCAAGACGCGCCCCGAGGAGTGTCTTGCCACATGTCAACACTGGGTCTGACAGAGGGCCTCCAGGAGAGAGGCCCAATCAAGACGCGCCCCGAGGAGTGTCTTGCCACATGTCAACACTGGGTGTGACTGAGCGCCTCCAGGAGAGAGGCCCAAGCAAGACGCGCACCGAGGAGCGTCTTGCCACATGTCAACACTGGGTCTGACTGAGCGCCTCCAGGAGAGAGGCCCAAGCAAGAAGCGCCCCGAGGAGAGTCTTGCCACATGTCAACAATGGGTCTGACTGAGGGCCTCCAGGAGAGAAGCCAAAGCAAGACGCGCCCCGAGGAGCGTCTTGCCACATGTCAACAATGGGTCTGACTGAGCGCCTCTAGGAGAGAGGCCCAAGCAAGACGCGCCCCGAGGAGTGTCTTGACACTTGTCAACACTGGGTCTGACTGAGGGCCTCCATGAGAGAAGCCCAAGCAAGACGCGCCCCGAGGAGTGTCTTGCCACATGTCAACACTGGGTCTGACAGAGGGCCTCCAGGAGAGAGGCCCAATCAAGACCCGCCCCGAGGAGTGTCTTGCCACATGTCAACACTGGGTCTGACTGAGCGCCTCCAGGAGAGAGGCCCAAGCAAGACGCGCACCGAGGAGCGTCTTGCCACATGTCAACACTGGGTCTGACTGAGCGCTTCCAGGAGAGAGGCCCAAGCAAGAAGCGCCCCGAGGAGCGTCTTGCCACATGTCAACAATGGGTCTGACTGAGGGCCTCCAGGAGAGAGGCCCAAGCAAGACGCGCCCTGAGGAGCGTCTTGACACTTGTCAACACTGAGTCTGACTGAGGGCCTCCATGAGAGAGGCCCAAGCAAGACGCGCCCCGAGGAGCGTCTTGCCATATGTCAACACTTGGTCTGACAGAGGGCCTCCAGGAGAGAGGCCCAAGCAAGATGCGCCCCGAGGAGTTCCTTGCCACATGTCAACACTGGGTCTGACTGAGCGCCTCCAGGACAGAGGCCCAAGCAAGACACGCCCCGAGGAGCGTCTTGACACATGTCAACACTGGGTCTGACTGAGGGCCTCAATGAGAGAAGCCCAAGCAAGACGCGCCCCGAGGAGCGTCTTGCCACATGTCACCACTGGGTCTGACAGAGGGCCTCCAGGAGAGAGGCCCAAGCAATACGTGCCCCGAGGAGTGTCTTGCCACATGTCAACACTGGGTCTGACAGAGGGCCTCCAGGAGAGAGGCCCAAGCAAGACGCGCCCCGAGGAGTGTCTTGCCACATGTCATCACTGGGTCTGACTGAGCCCCTCCAGGAGAGAGGCCCAAGCAAGAAGCGCCCCGAGGAGCGTCTTGCCACATGTCAACAATGGGTCTGACTGAGGGCCTCCAGGAGAGAGGCCCAAGCAAGACGTGCCCCGAGGAGCGTCTTGCCACATGTCAACAATGGGTCTGACTGAGGGCCTCCAGGAGAGAGGCCCAAGCAAGACGTGCCCCGAGGAGTGTCTTGACACTTGTGAACACTGGGTCTGACTGAGGGCCTCCATGAGAGAAGCCCAAGCAAGACGCGCCCCGAGGAGTGTCTTGCCACATGTCAACACTGGGTCTGACAGAGGGCCTCCAGGAGAGAGGCCCAATCAAGACGCGCCCCGAGGAGTGTCTTGCCACATGTCAACACTGGGTGTGACTGAGCGCCTCCAGGAGAGAGGCTCAAGCAAGACGCGCACCGAGGAGCGTCTTGCCACATGTCAACACTGGGTCTGACTGAGCGCCTCCAGGAGAGAGGCCCAAGCAAGAAGCGCCCCGAGGAGAGTCTTGCCACATGTCAACAATGGGTCTGACTGAGGGCCTCCAGGAGAGAAGCCAAAGCAAGACGCGCCCCGAGGAGCGTCTTGCCACATGTCAACAATGGGTCTGACTGAGCGCCTCCAGGAGAGAGGCCCAAGCAAGACGCGCCCCGAGGAGTGTCTTGACACTTGTCAACACTGGGTCTGACTGAGGGCCTCCATGAGAGAAGCCCAAGCAAGACGCGCCCCGAGGAGTGTCTTGCCACATGTCAACACTGGGTCTGACAGAGGGCCTTCAGGAGAGAGGCACAAGCAATACGCGCCCCGAGGAGCGTCTTGCCATACGTCACCACTGGGTCTGACTGAGCGCCTCCAGGAGAGAGGCCCAAGCAAGACGCGCCCCGAGGAGCGTCTTGCCACATGTCAGCACTCGGTCTGACTGAGCGCCTCCAGGAGAAAAGCCCAAGCAAGACGCGCCCCGAAGAGTGTCCTGACACTTGTTAACACTGGGTCTGACTGAGGGCCTCCATGAGAGAAGCCCAAGCAAGACGCGCCCCGAGGAGTGTCTTGCCACATGTCAACACTGGGTCTGACAGAGGGCCTCCAGGAGAGAGGCCCAATCAAGACGCGCCCCGAGGAGTGTCTTGCCACATGTCAACACTGGGTCTGACTGAGCGCCTCCAGGAGAGAGGCCCAAGCAAGACGCGCACCGAGGAGCGTCTTGCCACATGTCAACACTGGGTCTGACTGAGCGCTTCCAGGAGAGAGGCCCAAGCAAGAAGCGCCCCGAGGAGCGTCTTGCCACATGTCAACAATGGGTCTGACTGAGGGCCTCCAGGAGAGAGGCCCAAGCAAGACGCGCCCTGAGGAGCGTCTTGACACTTGTCAACACTGAGTCTGACTGAGGGCCTCCATGAGAGAGGCCCAAGCAAGACGCGCCCCGAGGAGCGTCTTGCCATATGTCAACACTTGGTCTGACAGAGGGCCTCCAGGAGAGAGGCCCAAGCAAGACGCGCCCCGAGGAGTTCCTTGCCACATGTCAACACTGGGTCTGACTGAGCGCCTCCAGGACAGAGGCCCAAGCAAGACACGCCCCGAGGAGCGTCTTGACACATGTCAACACTGGGTCTGACTGAGGGCCTCAATGAGAGAAGCCCAAGCAAGACGCGCCCCGAGGAGCGTCTTGCCACATGTCACCACTGGGTCTGACAGAGGGCCTCCAGGAGAGAGGCCCAAGCAATACGTGCCCCGAGGAGCGTCTTGCCACATGTCACCACTGGGTCTGACTGAGCGCCTCCAGGAGAGAGGCCCAAGTAAGACGCGCCCCTAGGAGCGTCTTGCCACATGTCACCACTGGGTCTGACTGAGCGCCTCCAGGAGAGAGGCCCAAGCAAGAAGCGCCCCGAGGAGCGTCTTGCCACATGTCAACAATGGGTCTGACTGAGTGCCTCCAGGAGAGAGGCCCAAGCAAGACACGCCCCGAGGAGCGTCTTGACACTTGTCAACACTGGGTCTGACTGAGGGCCTCCATGAGAGAGGCCCAGGCAAGACGCGCCCCGAGGAGTGTCTTGCCACATGTCAACACTGGGTCTGACAGAGGGCCTCCATGAGAGAGGCCCAAGCAAGACGCGCACCGAGGAGCGTCTTGCCACATCTCAGCACTTGGTCTGACTGAGCGCCTCCAGGAGAGAGGCCCAAGCAAGACGCGCCCCTAGGAGCGTCTTGCCACATGTCAACACTGGGTCTGACAGAGGGCCTCCAGGAGAGAGGCCCAAGCAAGACGTGCCCCGAGGAGCGTCTTGCCACATGTCAACACTGGGTCTGACTGAGCGCCTCCAGGAGAGAGGCCCAAGCAATAAGCGCCCCGAGGAGCGTCTTGCCTTATGTCAACAATGGGTCTGACTGAGGGCAAGACGCGCCCTGAGGAGCGTCTTGACACTTGTCAACACTGGGTCTGACTGAGGGCCTCCATGAGAGAGGCCCAAGCAAGACGCGCCCCGAGGAGCGTCTTGCCACATGTCAACACTGGGTCTGACTGAGGGCCTCCATGAGAGAGGCCCAAGCAAGACGCGCCCCGAGGAGCGTCTTGCCACATGTCAACACTGGGTCTGACAGAGGGCCTCCAGGAGAGAGGCCCAAGCAAGACGTGCCCCGAGGAGTGTCTTGCCACATGTCGACACTGGGTCTGACTGAGCGCCTCCAGGAAAGAGGCCCAAGCAAGACACGCCCCGAGGAGCGTCTTGACACATGTCAACACTGGGTCTGACTGAGGGCCTCAATGAGAGAAGCCCAAGCAAGACGCGCCCCGAGGAGCGTCTTGCCACATGTCAACACTGGGTCTGACAGAGGGCCTCCAGGAGAGAGGCCCAAGCAATACGTGCCCCGAGGAGCGTCTTGCCACATGTCACCACTGGGTCTGACTGAGCGCCTCCAGGAGAGAGGCCCAAGCAAGACACGCCCCGAGGAGCGTCTTGCCATACGTCACCACTGGGTCTGACTGAGCGCCTCCAGGAGAGAGGCCCAAGCAAGACGCGCCCCGAGGAGCGTCTTGCCACATGTCAGCACTCGGTCTGACTGAGCGCCTCCAGGAGAGAGAGCCAAGCAAGACGCGCCCCGAGGAGCGTCTTGCCACATGTCACCACTGGGTCTGACCGAGAGCCTCCAGGAGAGAGGCCCAAGCAAGACGCGCCCCGAGGAGCGTCTTGCCACATGTCAACACTGGGTCTGACTGAGCGCCTCCAGGAGAGAGGCCCAAGTAAGACGCGCCCCGAGGAGCGTCTTGCCACATGTCAACACTGGGTCTGACTGAGCGCCTCCAGGAGAGAGGCCCAAGCAAGACGCGCCCCGAGGAGCGTCTTGCCACATGTCAACACTGGGTCTGACTGAGCGCCTCCAGGAGAGTGGCCCAAGCAAGATGTGCCCCGAGGAGCGTCTTGCAACATGTCAACACTGGGTCTGACTGAGCGCCTCCAGGAGATGGCCCAAGCAAGAAGCGCCCCGAGGAGAGTCTTGCCACAGGTCAACACTGGGTCTGACTGAGCGCCTCCAGGAGAGAGGCCCAAGCAAGAAGCGCCCCGAGGAGCGTCTTGCCACATGTCAACAATGGGTCTGACTGAGGGCCTCCAGGAGAGAAGCCAAAGCAAGACGCGCCCCGAGGAGCGTCTTGCCACATGTTAACAATGGGTCTGACTGAGCGCCTCCAGGAGAGAGGCCCAAGCAAGACGCGCCCCGAGGAGTGTCTTGACACTTGTCAACACTGGGTCTGACTGAGGGCCTCCATGAGAGAAGCCCAAGCAAGACGCGCCCCGAGGAGTGTCTTGCCACATGTCAACACTGGGTCTGACAGAGGGCCTCCAGGAGAGAGGCCCAAGCAATACGCGCCCCGAGGAGCGTCTTGCCATACGTCACCACTGGGTCTGACTGAGCGCCTCCAGGAGAGAGCCCCAAGCAAGACGCGCCCCGAGGAGCGTCTTGCCACATGTCAGCACTCGGTCTGACTGAGCGCCTCCAGTAGAGAGAGCCAAGCAAGACGCGCCCCTAGGAGCGTCTTGCCACATGTCAACACTGGGTCTGACAGAGGGCCTCCAGGAGAGAGGCCCAAGCAAGACGCGCCCCGAGGAGTGTCTTGCCACATGTCAACACTGGGTCTGACTGAGCGCCTCCAGGAGAGAGGCCCAAGCAAGACGCGCACCGAGGAGCGTCTTGCCACATGTCAACACTGGATCTGACTGAGCGCCTCCAGGAGAGAGGCCCAAGCAAGACGCGCACCGTGGAGCGTCTTGCCACATGTCAGCACTTGGTCTGACTGAGCGCCTCCAGGAGAGAGGCCCAAGCAAGACGCGCCCCTAGGAGCGTCTTGCCACATGTCAACACTGGGTCTGACAGAGGGCCTCCAGGAGAGAGGCCCAAGCAAGACGTGCCCCGAGGAGCGTCTTGCCACATGTCAACACTGGGTCTGACTGAGCGCCTCCAGGAGAGAGTCCCAAGCAAGAAGCGCCCCGAGGAGCGTCTTGCCACATGTCAACAATGGGTCTGACTGAGGGCAAGACGCGCCCTGAGGAGCGTCTTGACACTTGTCAACACTGGGTCTGACTGAGGGCCTCCATGAGAGAGGCCCAAGCAAGACGCGCCCCGAGGAGCGTCTTGCCACATGTCAACACTGGGTCTGACAGAGGGCCTCCAGGAGAGAGGCCCAAGCAAGACGCGCCCCGAGGAGTGTCTTGCCACATGTCGACACTGGGTCTGACTGAGTGCCTCCAGGAGAGAGGCCCAAGCAAGACACGCCCCGAGGAGCGTCTTGACACATGTCAACACTGGGTCTGACTGAGGGCCTCAATGAGAGAAGCCCAAGCAAGACGCGCCCCGAGGAGCGTCTTGCCACATGTCAACACTGGGTCTGACAGAGGGCCTCCAGGAGAGAGGCCCAAGCAATACGTGCCCCGAAGAGCGTCTTGCCACATGTCACCACTGGGTCTGACTGAGCGCCTCCAGGAGAGAGGCCCAAGTAAGACGCGCCCCGAGGAGCGTCTTGCTACATGTCACCACTGGGTCTGACTGAGCGCCTCCAGGAGAGAGGCCCAAGCAAGAAGCGCCCCGAGGAGCGTCTTGCCACATGTCAACACTGGGTCTGACTGAGCGCCTCCAGGAGAGAGGCCCAAGCAAGACGTGCCCCGAGGAGCGTCTTGCCACATGTCAACACTGGGTCTGACTGAGCGCCTCCAGGAGAGAGGCCCAAGCAAGAAGCGCCCCGAGGAGCGTCTTGCCTCTTGTCAACAATGGGTCTGACTGAGGGCCTCCAGGAGAGAAGCCCAAGCAAGACGCGCCCAGAGGAGCGTCTTGCCACATGTCAACAATGGGTCTGACTGAGTGCCTCCAGGAGAGAGGCCCAAGCAAGACGTGCCCCGAGGAGCGTCTTGACACTTGTCAACACTGGGTCTGACTGAGGGCCTCCATGAGAGAGGCCCAAGCAAGACGCTCCCCGAGGAGTGTCTTGCCACATGTCAACACTGGGTCTGACAGAGGGCCTCCAGGAGAGAGGCCCAAGCAAGACGCGCCCCGAGGAGTGTCTTGCCACATGTCATCACTGGGTCTGACTGAGCCCCTCCAGGAGAGAGGCCCAAGCAAGAAGCGCCCCGAGGAGCGTCTTGCCACATGTCAACAATGGGTCTGACTGAGGGCCTCCAGGAGAGAGGCCCAAGCAAGACGTGCCCCGAGCGTCTAGGGGCGCGTCTTGCTTGGGCCTCTCTCCTGGAGGCGCTCAGTCAGACCGAGTGCTGACATGTGGCAAGACGCTCCTCGGGGCGCGTCTTGCTTGGGCCTCTCTCCTGGAGGCGCTCAGTCAGACCCAGTGGTGACATGTGGCAAGATACTCCTCGGGGCGCGTCTTGCTTGGGCCTCTCTCCTGGAGGCCCTCTGTCAGACCCAGTGTTGACATGTGGCAAGACGCTCCTCGGGGCGCGTCTTGCTTGGGCCTCTCTCCTGGAGGCGCTCAGTCAGACCCAGTGGTGACATGTGGCAAGACACTCCTCGGGGCGCGTCTTGCTTGGGCCTCTCTCCTGGAGGCCCGCTATCAGACGCAGTGTTGACATGTGGCAAGACGCTCCTAGGGGCGCATCTTGCTTGGGCCTCTCTCCTGGAGGCGCTCAGTCAGACTGAGTGCTGACATGTGGCAAGACGCTCCTCGGAGTCCGTCTTGCTTGGGCCTCTCTCCTGGAGGCGCTCAGTCAGACCCAGTGGTGACATATGGCAAGACGCTCCTCGGGGCGCGTGTTGCTTGGGCCTCTCTCCTGGAGAACCTCTGTAAGACCCAGTGTTGACATGTGGCAAGACACTCCTCGGGGCGCGTCTTGCTTGGGCCTCTCTCTTGGAGGCGCTCAGTCAGACCCAGTGTTGACATGTGGCAAGACGCTCCTAGGGGTGCGTCTTGCTTGGGCCTCTCTCCTGGAGGCGCTCAGTCAGACCGAGTGCTGACATGTGGCAAGACGCTCCTCGGGGCGCGTCTTGCTTGGGCCTCTCTCCTGGAGGCGCTCAGTCAGACCCAGTGGTGACATTTGGCAAGACGCTCCTCGGGGCGCGTATTGCTTGGGCCTCTCTCCTGGAGGCCCGCTGTCAGACCCAGTGTTGACATGTGGCAGGACACTCCTCGGGGCACGTCTTGCTTAGGCTTCTCTCATGGAGGCCCTCAGTCAGACCCAGTGTTGACAAGTGTCAAGACGCTCCTCGGGGCGCGTCTTGCTTGGGCCTCTCTCCTGGAGGCGCTCAGTCAGACCGAGTGCTGACATGTGGCAAGACGCTCCCCGGGGCGCGTCTTGCTTGGGCCTCTCTCCTGGAGGCGCTCAGTCAGACCCAGTGGTGACATATGGCAAGACGCTCCTCGGGGCGCGTATTGCTTGGGCCTCTCTCCTGGAGGCCCTCTGTCAGACCCAGTGTTGACATGTGGCAGGACACTCCTCGGGGCGCGTCTTGCTTGGTCTTCTCTCATGGAGGCCCTCAGTCAGACCCATTGTTGAAAAGTGTCAAGACGCTCCTCGGGGCGCGTCTTGCTTGGGCCTCTCTCCTGGAGGCGCTCAGTCAGACCCATTGGTGACATGTGGCAAGACGCTCCTTGGGGCGCGTCTTGCTTGGGCCTCTCTCCTGGAGGCTCTCAGTCAGACCGAGTGGTGACATGTGGCAAGACGCTCCTCGGGGCGCATCTTGCTTGTGCCTCTCTCCTGGAGGCGCTCAGTCACACCGAGTGCTGACATGTGGCAAGACGCTCCTCGGGGTGCGTCTTGCTTGGGCCTCTCTCCTGGAGGCCCTCTGTCAGACCCAGTGTTGACATGTGGCAAGACGCTCCTCGGGGCGCTTCTTGCTCTGGCCTCTCTCCTGGAGGCCCTCAATCAGACCCGGTGTTGACACGTGGCAAGACACTCCTCGGGGCGTGTCTTGCTTGGGCCTCTCTCCTGGAGAAGCTCAGTCAGACCCAGTGTTGACATGTGGCAAGACGCTCCTCGGGGCGTGTCTTGCTTGGGCTGCTCTCCTGGAGTCCCTCAGTCAGACCCATTGTTGACATGTGGCAAGTTGCTCCTCGGGGCGCGTCTTGCTTGGGCCTCTCTCCTGGAGGCACTCAGTCAGACCGAGTGCTGACATAAGGCAAGACGCTCCTCGGGGTGCGTCTTGCTGGGGACTCTCTCCTGGAGGCGCTCAGTCAGACCCAGTGTTGACATGTGGCAAGACGCTCCTCGGGGCGCTTCTTGCTTGGGCCTCTCGCCTGGAGGTGCTCAGTCAGACCCAGTGTTGACATGTGTCAAGACGCTCCTCGGGGCGCGTCTTGCTTGGGCCTCTCTCCTGGAGGCGCTCAGTCAGACCCAGTGTTGACATGTGGCAAGACGCTCCTCGGGGCGCGTCTTGCTGGGGCCTCTCTCCTGGAGGCGCTCAGTCAGACCCAGAGTTGACATGTGGCAAGACGCTCCTCGGGGCGCGTCTTGCTTAAGCCTCTCTCCTGGAGGCGCTCAGTCAGACCCAGTGTTGACATGTGGCAAGACGCTCCTCGGGGCGCGTCTTGCTTGGGCCTCTCTCTTGGAGGCTCTCAGTCAGACCCAGTGGTGACATGTGGCAAGACGCTCCTCTGGGCGCTTATTGCTTGGGCCTCTCTACTGGAAGCCCTCAATCAGACCCAGTGTTGACATGTGGCAAGACGCGCCTCGGGGCGCGTCTTGGTTGGGCCTCTCTACTGGAAGCCCTCAATCAGACCCAGTGTTGACACGTTGCAAGATGCTCCTCGGGGCGCGTCTTGCTTGTGCCTCTCTCCTGGAGGCGCTCAGTCAGACCCAGTGTTGACATGTGGCAAGACGCTCCTCGGGGCTCGTCTTGCTTGGGCCTCTCTCCTGGAGGCGCTCAGTCAGACTCAGTGGTGACATGTGGCAAGACGCTCCTCGGGGCGCGTCTTGCTTGGGCCTCTCTCCTGGAGGCGCTCAGTCAGACCCAGTGGTGACATGTGGCAAGACACTCCTCGGAGCGCGTCTTGCTTGGGCCTCTCTCCCGGAGGCCCTCTGTCAGACCCAGTGTTGTCATGTGTCAAGACGCTCCTCGGGGCGCGTCTTGCTTGGGCCTCTCTCCTGGAGGCGCTCAGTCAGACCGAGTGCTGACATGTGGCAAGACGCTCCTCGGGGCGCGTCTTGCTTGGGCTTTTCTCCTGGAGGCGCTCAGTCAGATCCATTGTTGACATGTGGCAAGATGCTCCTCGGGGCGCGTCTTACTTGGGCCTCTCTCCTGGAGGCCCTCTGTCAGACCCAGTGTTGACATGTGGCAAGACGCTCCTCGTGGCGCGTCTTGCTTGGGCCTCTCTCCTGGAGGCCCTCAATCAGACCCAGTGTTGACACGTGGCAAGACACTCCTCGGGGCGTGTCTTGCTTGGGCCTCTCTCCTGGAGGCGCTCAGTCAGACCCAGTGTTGACATGTGGCAAGACGCTCCTCGGGGCTCGTCTTGCTTGGGCCTCTCTCCTGGAGGCGCTCAGTCAGACTCAGTGGTGACATGTGGCAAGACGCTCCTCGGGGCGCGTCTTGCTTGGGCCTCTCTCCTGGAGGCGCTCAGTCAGACCCAGTGGTGACATATGGCAAGACGCTCCTTCGGGGCGCGTGTTGCTTGGGCTTCTCTCCTGGAGGCCCTCAGTCAGACCCATTGTTGACATGTTTCAAGACACTCCTCGGGGCGCGTCTTGCTTGGGCCTCTCTCCTGGAGGCGCTCAGTCAGACCCATTGTTGACATGTGGCAAGACGCTCCTCGGGGCGCTTCTTGCTTGGGCCTCTCTCATGGAGGCCCTCAGTCAGACCCAGTGTTGACAAGTGTCAAGACGCTCCTCGGGGCGCGTCTTGCTTGGGCCTCTCTCCTGGAGGCACTCAGTCAGACCCATTGTTGACATGTGGCAAGACGCTCCTCGGGGCGCGTCTTGCTTGGGCTTCTCTCCTGGAGTCCCTCAGTCAGACCCATTGTTGACAAGAGGCAAGACGCTCCTCGGGGCGCTTCTTGCTTGGGCCTCTCTCCTGGAGGCGCTCAGTCAGACCCAGTGTTGACATGTGGCAAGACGCTCCTCGGGGCACGTCTTGCTTGGGCCTCTCTCCTGGAGGCGCTCAGTCATACCCAGTTTTGACATGTGGCAAGACGCTCCTCGGGGCGCGTCTTGCTTGGGCCTCTCTCCTGGAGGCGCTCAGTCAGACCCAGTGTTGACATGTGGCAAGACGCTCCTCGGGGCGCGTCTTGCTTGGGCCTCTCTCCTGGAGGCGCTCAGTCAGACCCAGTGGTGACATGTGGCAAGACGCTCCTCGGGGCGCGTCTTACTTGGGCCTCTCTCCTGGAGGCGCTCAGTCAGACCCAGTGGTGACATGTGGCAAGACGCTCCTCGGGGCACGTATTGCTTGGGCCTCTCTCCTGGAGGCCCTCTGTCAGACCCAGTGTTGACATGTGGCAAGACGCTCCTCGGGGCTCGTCTTGCTTGGGCTTCTCTCATTGAGGCCCTCAGTCAGACCCAGTGTTGACATGTGTCAAGACGCTCCTCGGGGCGCGTCTTGCTTGGGCCTCTCTCCTGGAGGCGCTCAGTCAGACCCAGTGTTGACATGTGGCAAGACACTCCTCGGGGCGCGTCTTGCTTGGGCCTCTCTCCTGGAGGCCCTCTGTCAGACCCAGTGTTGACATGTGGCAAGACGCTCCTCGGGGCGCGTCTTGCTTGGGCCTCTCTCATGGAGGCCCTCAGTCAGACCCAGTGTTGACAAGTGTCAAGACGCTCCTCGGGGCGCGTCTTGCTTGGGCCTCATTCCTGGAGGCGCTCAGTCAGACCCATTGTTGACAATTGGCAAGACGCTCCTCGGGGCGCGTCTTGCTTGGGCTTCTCTCCTGGAGGCGCTCAGTCAGACCCAGTGTTGACATGTGGCAAGACGCTCCTCGGGGAACGTCTTGCTTGGGCTTCTCTCCTGGAGGCCCTCAGTCAGACCCAGTGTTGACAAGTGTCAAGACGCTCCTCGGGGCACGTCTTGCTTGGGCCTCTCTGCTGGAGGCGCTCAGTCAGACCGAGTGCTGACATGTGGCAGACCGCTCCTCGGTGCGCGTCTTGCTTGGGCCTCTCTCCTGGAGGCGCTCAGTCAGACCCAGTGGTGACATATGGCAAGACGCTCCTCGGGGCGCGTGTTGCGTGGGCCTTTCTCCTGGAGGCCCTCTGTCAGACCCAGTGTTGACATGTGGCAAGACACTCCTCGGGGCGCGACTTGCTTGGGCTTCTCTCCTGGAGGCCCTCAGTCAGACCCAGTGTTGACAAGTGTCAAGATGCTCCTCGGGGCACGTCTTTCTTGGGCCTCTCTCCTGGAGGCGCTCAGTCAGACCCATTGTTGACATGTGGCAAGACGCTCCTCGGGGCGCGTCTTGCTTGGGCCTCTCTCCTGGAGGCGCTCAGTCAGACCCAGTGGTGACATATGGCAAGACGCTCCTCGGGGCGCGTCTTGCTTGGGCCTCTCTCCTGGAGGCCCTCTGTCAGACCCAGTGTTGACATGTGGCAAGACATTCCTCGGGGCGTGTCTTTCTTGGGCCTCTCTCCTGGAGGCCCTCTGTCAGACCCAGTGTTGACATGTGGCAAGACGCTCCTAGGGGTGCGTCTTGCTTGGCTCTCTCTCCTGGAGGCGCTCAGTCAGACCGAGTGCTGACATGTGGCAAGACGCTCCTCAGGGCGTGTCTTGCTTGGGCCTCTCTCCTGGAGGCGCTCAGTCAGACCCAGTGGTGACATATGGCAAGACGCTCCTCGGGGCGCATATTGCTTGGGCCTCTCTCCTGGAGGCCCTCTGTCAGACCCAGTGTTGACATGTGGCAAGACACTCCTCGGGGCACGTCTTGCTTGGGCTTCTCTCATGGAGGCCCTCTGTAAGACCCAGTGTTAACAAGTGTCAAGACACTCCTCGGGGAGCGTCTTGCTTGGGCCTCTCTCCTGGAGGCGCTCAGTCAGACCCAGTGGTGACATGTGGCAAGACACTCCTCGGGGCGCGTCTTGCTTGGGCCTCTCTCCTGGAGGCCCTCTGTCAGACCCAGTGTTGACATGTAGCAAGACGCTTCTCTGTGCGCGTCTTGCTTGGGCCTCTCTCATGGAGGCCCTCAGTCAGACCCAGTGTTGACAAGTGTCAAGACGCTCCTCGGGGCGCGTCTTGCGTGGGCCTCTCTCCTGGAGGCGCTCAGTCAGACCCAGTGTTGACATGTGGCAAGACGCTCCTCGGTGCGCGTCTTACTTGGGCCTCTCTCCTGGAGGCGCTCAGTCAGACCCAGTGTTCACATGTGGCAAGACGCTCCTCGGGGCGCGTCTTAATTGGGCCTCTCTCCTGGAGGCTCTCAGTCAGACCCAGTGGTGACATGTGGCAAGACGCTCCTCGGGGCGCGTCTTGCTTGGGCCTCTCTCCTGGAGGCGCTCAGTCAGACCGAGTGCTGACATGTGGCAAGACGCTCCTCGGGGCGCGTCTTGCTTGGGCCTCTCTCCTGGAGGCGCTCAGTCAGACCCAGTGGTGACATGTGGCAAGACGCTCCTCGGGGCACGTCTTGCTTGGGCCTCTCTCCTGGAGGCCCTCAATCAGACCCAGTGTTGACACGTGGCAAGACGCTCCTCGGGGAGCGTCTTGCTTGGGCCTCTCTCCTGGAGGCGCTCAGTCAGACCCAGTGTTGACATGTGGCAAGACGCTCATCGGGGCGCGTCTTACTTGGGCCTCTCTCCTGGAGGCGCTCAGTCAAACCCAGTGTTGACATGTGGCAAGACGCTCCTCGGGGCGCGTCTTGCTTGGGCCTCTCTCCTGGAGGCGCTCAGTCAGACCGAGTGCTGACATGTGGCAAGACGCTCCTCGGGGCGCGTCTTGCTTGGGCCTCTCTCCTGGAGGCCCTCTGTCAGACCCAGTGTTGACATGTGGCAAGACGCTCCTCGGGGCGCGTCTTGCTTGGGCCTCTCTCCTGGAGGCCCTCAATCAGACCCAGTGGTGACATGTGGCAAGACACTCCTCGGGGCGAGTCTTGCTTGGGCCTCTCTCCTGGAGGCCCTCTGTCAGACCCAGTGTTGACATGTAGCAAGACGCTCCTCGGGGCGTGTCTTGCTTGGGCCTCTCTCATGGAGGCCCTCAGTCAGACCCAGTGTTGACAAGTGTCAAGACGCTCCTCGGGACGCTTCTTGCTTGGGCCTCTCTCCTGGAGGCACTCAGTCAGACCCATTGTTGACATGTGGCAAGATGCTCCTCGGGGCGCGTCTTGCTTGGGCTTCTCTCCTGGAGGCCCTCAGTCAGACCCATTGTTGACACGTGGCAAGACGCTCCTCGTGGCGCTTCATGCTTGGGCCTCTCTCCTGGAGGCGCTCAGTCAGACCCAGTTTTGACATGTGGCAAGATGCTCCTCGGGGCGCGTCTTGCTTGGCCCTCTCTCCTGGAGGCGCTCAGTCAGACCCAGTGGTGACATGTGGCAAGACGCTCCGCGCGGCGCGTCTTACTTGGGCCTCTCTCCTGGAGGCGCTCAGTCAAACCCAGTGGTGACATGGAGCAAGACACTCCTCGGGGCACGTATTGCTTGGGCCTCTCTCCTGGAGGCCCTCTGTCAGACCCAGTGTTGACATGTGGCAAGACGCTCCTCGGGGCGCTTCTTGCTTGGGCTTCTCTCATTGAGGCCCTCAGTCAGACCCAGTGTTGACATGTGTCAAGACGCTCCTCGGGGCGTGTCTTGCTTGGGCCTCTCTCCTGGAGGCGCTCAGTCAGACCCAGTGTTGACATGTGGCAAGACACTCCCCGGGGCGCGTCTTGCTTGGGCCTCTCTCCTGGAGGCCCTCTGTCAGACCCAGTGTTGACATGTGGCAAGACGCTCCTCGGGGCGCGTCTTGCCTGGGCCTCTCTCATGGAGGCCCTCAGTCAGACCCAGTGTTGACAAGTGTCAAGACGCTCCTCGGGGCGCGTCTTGCTTGGGCCTCATTCCTGGAGGCGCTCAGTCAGACCCATTGTTGACATGTGGCAAGACGCTCCTCGGGGCGCGTCTTGCTTGGGCCTCATTCCTGGAGGCGCTCAGTCAGACCCATTGTTGACATGTGGCAAGACGCTCCTCGGGGCGCGTCTTGCTTGGGCTTCTCTCCTGGAGGCCCTCAGTCAGACCCATTGTTGACATGTGGCAAGACGCTCCTCGGGGCGCTTCTTGCTTGGGCCTCTCTCCTGGAGGCGCTCAGTCAGACCCAGTGTTGACATGTGGCACGACGCTCCTCGGGGCGCGTCTTACTTGGGCCTCTCTCCTGGAGGCCCTCTGTCAGACCCAGTGTTGACATGTGGCATGACGCTCCTAGGGGCGCGTCTTGCTTGGCTCTCTCTCCTGGAGGGGCTCAGTCAGACCGAGTGCTGACATGTGGCAAGACGCTCCTCGGGGCGCGTCTTGCTTGGGCCTCTCTCCTGGAGGCGCTCAGTCAGACCCAGTGGTGACGTATGGCAAGACGCTACTCGGGGCGCGTATTGCTTGGGCCTCTCTCCTGGAGGCCCTCTGTCAGACCCAGTGTTGACATGTAACAAGACACTCCTCGGGGCGCGTTTTGCTTGGGCTTCTCTCATGGAGGCCCTCAGTCAGACCCAGTGTTGACAAGTGTCAAGACACTCCTCGGGGCGCGTCTTGCTTGGGCCTCTCTCCTGGAGGCGCTCAGTCAGACCCATTGTTGACATGTGGCAAGACGCTCCTCGGGGCGCGTCTTGCTTGGGCTTCTCTCCTGGAGGCCCTCAGTCAGACCCATTGTTGACATGTGGCAAGACGCTCCTCGGGGCGCTTCTTGCTTGGGCCTCTCTCCTGGAGGCGCTCAGTCAGGCCCAGTGTTGACATGTGGCAAGACTCTCCTCGGGGCGCTTCTTGCTTGGGCCTCTCTCCTGGAGGCGCTCAGTCAGACCAAGTGTTGACATGTGGCAAGACGCTCCTCGGGGCACGTCTTGCTTGGGCCTCTCTCCTGGAAGCGCTCAGTCAGACCCAGTGTTGACATGTGGCAAGACGCTCCTCGGGGCGCGTCTTACTTGGGCCTCTCTCCTGGAGGCGCTCAGTCAGACCCAGTGTTGACATGTGGCAAGACGCTCCTCGGGGCGCGTCTTGCTTGGGCCTCTCTCCTGGAGGCTCTCAGTCAGACCCAGTGGTTACATGTGGCAAGACGCTCCTCGGGGCACGTCTTGCTTGGCTCTCTCTCCTGGAGGCGCTCAGTCAGACCGAGTGCTGACATGTGGCAAGACGCTCCTCGGGGCTCGTCTTGCTTGGGCCTCTCTCCTGGAGGCGCTCAGTCAGACCCAGTGGTGACATATGGCAAGATGCTTCTCGGGGCGCGTATTGCTTGGGCCTCTCTCCTGGAGGCCCTCTGTCAGACCCAGTGTTGACATGTGGCAAGACACTCCTCGGGGCGCGTCTTGCTTGGGCTTCTCTCATGGAGGCCCTCAGTCAGACCCAGTGTTGACAAGTGTCAAGACACTCCTCGGGGCGCGTCTTGCTTGGGCCTCTCTCCTGGAGGCGCTCAGTCAGACCCATTGTTGACATGTGGCAAGACGCTCCTCGGGGCGCGTCTTGCTTGGGCCTCTCTCCTGGAGGCGCTCAGTCAGACCCAGTGGTGACATGTGGCAAGACGCTCCTCGGTGCACGTATTGCTTGGGCCTCTCTCCTGGAGGCGCTCAGTCAGACCCAGTGGTGACGTATGGCAAGACGCTCCTCGGGGCGCGTATTGCTTGGGCCTCTCTCCTGGAGGCCCTCTGTCAGACCCAGTGTTGACATGTAACAAGACACTCCTCGGGGTGCGTTTTGCTTGGGCTTCTCTCATGGAGGCCCTCAGTCAGACCCAGTGTTGACAAGTGTCAAGACACTCCTCGGGGCGCGTCTTGCTTGGGCCTCTCTCCTGGAGGCGCTCAGTCAGACCCATTGTTGACATGTGGCAAGACGGTCCTCGGGGCGCGTCTTGCTTGGGCTTCTCTCCTGGAGGCCCTCAGTCAGACCCATTGTTGACATGTGGCAAGACGCTCCTCGGGGCGCTTCTTGCTTGGGCCTCTCTCCTGGAGGCGCTCAGTCAGGCCCAGTGTTGACATGTGGCAAGACTCTCCTCGGGGCGCTTCTTGCTTGGGCCTCTCTCCTGGAGGCGCTCAGTCAGACCCAGTGTTGACATGTGGCAAGACGCTCCTCGGGGCACGTCTTGCTTGGGCCTCTCTCCTGGAAGCGCTCAGTCAGACCCAGTGTTGACATGTGGCAAGACGCTCCTCGGGGCGCGTCTTACTTGGGCCTCTCTCCTGGAGGCGCTCAGTCAGACCCAGTGTTGACATGTGGCAAGACGCTCCTCGGGGCGCGTCTTGCTTGGGCCTCTCTCCTGGAGGCTCTCAGTCAGACCCAGTGGTGACATGTGGCAAGACGCTCCTCGGGGCGCGTCTTGCTTGGCTCTCTCTCCTGGAGGCGCTCAGTCAGACCGAGTGCTGACATGTGGCAAGACGCTCCTCGGGGCGCGTCTTGCTTGGGCCTCTCTCCTGGAGGCGCTCAGTCAGACCCAGTGGTGATATATGGCAAGACGCTCCTCGGGGCGCGTATTGCTTGGGCCTCTCTCCTGGAGGCCCTCTGTCAGACCCAGTGTTGACATGTGGCAAGACACTCCTCGGGGCGCGTCTTGCTTGGGCTTCTCTCATGGAGGCCCTCAGTCAGACCCAGTGTTGACAAGTGTCAAGACACTCCTCGGGGCGCGTCTTGCTTGGGCCTCTCTCCTGGAGGCCCTCTGTCAGACCCAGTGTTGACATGTATTAAGACGCTTCTCTGTGCGCGTCTTGCTTGGGCCTCTCTCATGGAGGCCCTCAGTCAGACCCAGTGTTGACAAGTGTCAAGACGCTCCTCGGGGCGCGTCTTGCTTGGGCCTCTCTCCTGGAGGCGCTCAGTCAGACCCAGTGTTGACATGTGGCAAGACGCTCCTCGGTGCGCGTCTTACTTGGGCCTCTCTCCTGGAGGCGCTCAGTCAGACCCAGTGTTGACATGTGGCAAGACGCTCCTCGGGGCGCGTCTTAATTGGGCCTCTCTCCTGGAGGCTCTCAGTCAGACCCAGTGGTGACATGTGGCAAGACGCTCCTCGGGGCGCGTCTTGCTTGGGCCTCTCTCCTGGAGGCGCTCAGTCAGACCGAGTGCTGACATGTGGCAAGACGCTCCTCGGGGCGCGTCTTGCTTGGGCCTCTCTCCTGGAGGCGCTCAGTCAGACCCAGTGGTGACATGTGGCAAGACGCTCCTCGGGGCACGTCTTGCTTGGGCCTCTCTCCTGGAGGCCCTCAAACAGACCCAGTGTTGACACGTGGCAAGACGCTCCTCGGGGAGCGTCTTGCTTGGGCCTCTCTCCTGGAGGCGCTCAGTCAGACCCAGTGTTGACATGTGGCAAGACGCTCATCGGGGCGCGTCTTACTTGGGCCTCTCTCCTGGAGGCGCTCAGTCAAACCCAGTGTTGACATGTGGCAAGACGCTCCTCGGGGCGCGTCTTGCTTGGGCCTCTCTCCTGGAGGCGCTCAGTCAGACCGAGTGCTGACATGTGGCAAGACGCTCCTCGGGGCGCGTCTTGCTTGGGCCTCTCTCCTGGAGGCCCTCTGTCAGACCCAGTGTTGACATGTGGCAAGACGCTCCTCGGGGCGCGTCTTGCTTGGGCCTCTCTCCTGGAGGCCCTCAATCAGACCCAGTGGTGACATGTGGCAAGACACTCCTCGGGGCGAGTCTTGCTTGGGCCTCTCTCCTGGAGGCCCTCTGTCAGACCCAGTGTTGACATGTAGCAAGACGCTCCTCGGGGCGTGTCTTGCTTGGGCCTCTCTCATGGAGGCCCTTTGTCAGACCCAGTGTTGACAAGTGTCAAGACGCTCCTCGGGACGCTTCTTGCTTGGGCCTCTCTCCTGGAGGCACTCAGTCAGACCCATTGTTGACATGTGGCAAGATGCTCCTCGGGGCGCGTCTTGCTTCGGCTTCTTTCCTGGAGGCCCTCAGTCAGACCCATTGTTGACACGTGGCAAGACGCTCCTCGTGGCGCTTCATGCTTGGGCCTCTCTCCTGGAGGCGCTCAGTCAGACCCAGTTTTGACATGTGGCAAGATGCTCCTCGGGGCGCGTCTTGCTTGGCCCTCTCTCCTGGAGGCGCTCAGTCAGACCCAGTGGTGACATGTGGCAAGACGCTCCGCGCGGCGCGTCTTACTTGGGCCTCTCTCCTGGAGGCGCTCAGTCAAACCCAGTGGTGACATGGAGCAAGACGCTCCTCGGGGCACGTATTGCTTGGGCCTCTCTCCTGGAGGCCCTCTGTCAGACCCAGTGTTGACATGTGGCAAGACGCTCCTCGGGGCGCTTCTTGCTTGGGCTTCTCTCATTGAGGCCCTCAGTCAGACCCAGTGTTGACATGTGTCAAGACGCTCCTCGGGGCGTGTCTTGCTTGGGCCTCTCTCCTGGAGGCGCTCAGTCAGACCCAGTGTTGACATGTGGCAAGACACTCCCCGGGGCGCGTCTTGCTTGGGCCTCTCTCCTGGAGGCCCTCTGTCAGACCCAGTGTTGACATGTGGCAAGACGCTCCTCGGGGCGCGTCTTGCCTGGGCCTCTCTCATGGAGGCCCTCAGTCAGACCCAGTGTTGACAAGTGTCAAGACGCTCCTCGGGGCGCGTCTTGCTTGGGCCTCATTCCTGGAGGCGCTCAGTCAGACCCATTGTTGACATGTGGCAAGACGCTCCTCGGGGCGCGTCTTGCTTGGGCCTCATTCCTGGAGGCGCTCAGTCAGACCCATTGTTGACATGTGGCAAGACGCTCCTCGGGGCGCGTCTTGCTTGGGCTTCTCTCCTGGAGGCCCTCAGTCAGACCCATTGTTGACATGTGGCAAGACGCTCCTCGGGGCGCTTCTTGCTTGGGCCTCTCTCCTGGAGGCGCTCAGTCAGACCCAGTGTTGACATGTGGCACGACGCTCCTCGGGGCGCGTCTTACTTGGGCCTCTCTCCTGGAGGCCCTCTGTCAGACCCAGTGTTGACATGTGGCATGACGCTCCTAGGGGCGCGTCTTGCTTGGCTCTCTCTCCTGGAGGCGCTCAGTCAGACCGAGTGCTGACATGTGGCAAGACGCTCCTCGGGGCGCGTCTTGCTTGGGCCTCTCTCCTGGAGGCGCTCAGTCAGACCCAGTGGTGACGTATGGCAAGACGCTCCTCGGGGCGCGTATTGCTTGGGCCTCTCTCCTGGAGGCCCTCTGTCAGACCCAGTGTTGACATGTAACAAGACACTCCTCGGGGCGCGTTTTGCTTGGGCTTCTCTCATGGAGGCCCTCAGTCAGACCCAGTGTTGACAAGTGTCAAGACACTCCTCGGGGCGCGTCTTGCTTGGGCCTCTCTCCTGGAGGCGCTCAGTCAGACCCATTGTTGACATGTGGCAAGACGCTCCTCGGGGCGCGTCTTGCTTGGGCTTCTCTCCTGGAGGCCCTCAGTCAGACCCATTGTTGACATGTGGCAAGACGCTCCTCGGGGCGCTTCTTGCTTGGGCCTCTCTCCTGGAGGCGCTCAGTCAGGCCCAGTGTTGACATGTGGCAAGACTCTCCTCGGGGCGCTTCTTGCTTGGGCCTCTCTCCTGGAGGCGCTCAGTCAGACCAAGTGTTGACATGTGGCAAGACGCTCCTCGGGGCACGTCTTGCTTGGGCCTCTCTCCTGGAAGCGCTCAGTCAGACCCAGTGTTGACATGTGGCAAGACGCTCCTCGGGGCGCGTCTTACTTGGGCCTCTCTCCTGGAGGCGCTCAGTCAGACCCAGTGTTGACATGTGGCAAGACGCTCCTCGGGGCGCGTCTTGCTTGGGCCTCTCTCCTGGAGGCTCTCAGTCAGACCCAGTGGTGACATGTGGCAAGACGCTCCTCGGGGCGCGTCTTGCTTGGCTCTCTCTCCTGGAGGCGCTCAGTCAGACCGAGTGCTGACATGTGGCAAGACGCTCCTCGGGGCTCGTCTTGCTTGGGCCTCTCTCCTGGAGGCGCTCAGTCAGACCCAGTGGTGACATATGGCAAGATGCTTCTCGGGGCGCGTATTGCTTGGGCCTCTCTCCTGGAGGCCCTCTGTCAGACCCAGTGTTGACATGTGGCAAGACACTCCTCGGGGCGCGTCTTGCTTGGGCTTCTCTCATGGAGGCCCTCAGTCAGACCCAGTGTTGACAAGTGTCAAGACACTCCTCGGGGCGCGTCTTGCTTGGGCCTCTCTCCTGGAGGCGCTCAGTCAGACCCATTGTTGACATGTGGCAAGACGCTCCTCGGGGCGCGTCTTGCTTGGGCCTCTCTCCTGGAGGCGCTCAGTCAGACCCAGTGGTGACATGTGGCAAGACGCTCCTCGGTGCACGTATTGCTTGGGCCTCTCTCCTGGAGGCGCTCAGTCAGACCCAGTGGTGACGTATGGCAAGACGCTCCTCGGGGCGCGTATTGCTTGGGCCTCTCTCCTGGAGGCCCTCTGTCAGACCCAGTGTTGACATGTAACAAGACACTCCTCGGGGCGCGTTTTGCTTGGGCTTCTCTCATGGAGGCCCTCAGTCAGACCCAGTGTTGACAAGTGTCAAGACACTCCTCGGGGCGCGTCTTGCTTGGGCCTCTCTCCTGGAGGCGCTCAGTCAGACCCATTGTTGACATGTGGCAAGACGCTCCTCGGGGCGCGTCTTGCTTGGGCTTCTCTCCTGGAGGCCCTCAGTCAGACCCATTGTTGACATGTGGCAAGACGCTCCTCGGGGCGCTTCTTGCTTGGGCCTCTCTCCTGGAGGCGCTCAGTCAGGCCCAGTGTTGACATGTGGCAAGACTCTCCTCGGGGCGCTTCTTGCTTGGGCCTCTCTCCTGGAGGCGCTCAGTCAGACCCAGTGTTGACATGTGGCAAGACGCTCCTCGGGGCACGTCTTGCTTGGGCCTCTCTCCTGGAAGCGCTCAGTCAGACCCAGTGTTGACATGTGGCAAGACGCTCCTCGGGGCGCGTCTTGCTTGGGCCTCTCTCCTGGAGGCGCTCAGTCAGACCCAGTGTTGACATGTGGCAAGACGCTCCTCGGGGCGCGTCTTGCTTGGGCCTCTCTCCTGGAGGCTCTCAGTCAGACCCAGTGGTGACATGTGGCAAGACGCTCCTCGGGGCGCGTCTTGCTTGGCTCTCTCTCCTGGAGGCGCTCAGTCAGACCGAGTGCTGACATGTGGCAAGACGCTCCTCGGGGCGCGTCTTGCTTGGGCCTCTCTCCTGGAGGCGCTCAGTCAGACCCAGTGGTGACATATGGCAAGACGCTCCTCGGGGCACGTATTGCTTGGGCCTCTCTCCTGGAGGCCCTCTGTCAGACCCAGTGTTGACATGTGGCAAGACACTCCTCGGGGCGCGTCTTGCTTGGGCTTCTCTCATGGAGGCCCTCAGTCAGACCCAGTGTTGACAAGTGTCAAGACACTCCTCGGGGCGCGTCTTGCTTGGGCCTCTCTCCTGGAGGCGCTCAGTCAGACCCATTGTTGACATGTGGCAAGACGCTCCTCGGGGCGCGTCTTGCTTGGGCCTCTCTCCTGGAGGCGCTCAGTCAGACCCAGTGGTGACATGTGGCAAGACGCTCCTCGGTGCACGTATTGCTTGGGCCTCTCTCCTGGAGGCCCTCTGTCAGACCCAGTGTTGACATGTGGCAAGACGCTCCTCGGGGCGCATCTTGCTTGGGCTTCTCTCATTGATGCCCTCAGTCAGACCCAGTGTTGACATGTGTCAAGACTCTCCTCGGGGCGTGTCTTTCTTGGGCCTCTCTCCTGGAGGCACTCAGTCAGACCCAGTGTTGACATGTGGCAAGACGCTCCTCGGGGCGCGTCTTGCTTGGGCCTCTCTCCTGGAGGTCCTCTGTCTGACCCAGTGTTGACATGTGGCAAGACGCTCCTCGGGGCGCGTCTTACTTGGGCCTCTCTCCTGGAGGCCCTCTGTCAGACCCAGTGTTGACATGTGGCATGCCGCTCCTAGGGGCGCGTCTTGCTTGGCTCTCTCTCCTGGAGGCGCTCAGTCAGACCGAGTGCTGACATGTGGCAAGACGCTCCTCGGGGCGCGTATTGCTTGGGCCTCTCTCCTGGAGGCCCTCTGTCAGACCCAGTGTTGACATGTAACAAGACACTCCTCGGGGCGCGTCTTGCTTGGGCTTCTCTCATGGAGGCCCTCAGTCAGACCCAGTGTTGACAAGTGTCAAGACACTCCTCGGGGCGCGTCTTGCTTGGGCCTCTCTCCTGGAGGCGCTCAGTCAGACCCATTGTTGACATGTGGCAAGACGCTCCTCGGGGCGCGTCTTGCTTGGGCTTCTCTCCTGGAGGCCCTCAGTCAGACTCATTGTTGACATGTGGCAAGACGCTCCTCGGGGCGCTTCTTGCTTGGGCCTCTCTCCTGGAGGTGCTCAGTCAGGCCCAGTGTTGACATGTGGCAAGACTCTCCTCGGGGCGCTTCTTGCTTGGGCCTCTCTCCTGGAGGCGCTCAGTCAGACCCAGTGTTGACATGTGGCAAGACGCTCCTCGGGGCACGTCTTGCTTGGGCCTCTCTCCTGGAGGCGCTCAGTCAGACCCATTGTTGACATGTGGCAAGACGCTCCTCGGGGCGCGTCTTGCTTGGGCCTCTCTCCTGGAGGCGCTCAGTCAGACCCAGTGGTGACATGTGTCAAGACGCTCCTCGGGGCGTGTCTTGCTTCGGCCTCTCTCATGGAGGCCCTCAGTCAGACCCAGTGCTGACAAGTGTCAAGACGCTCCTCGGGGCGCGTTTTGCTTGGGCCTCTCTCCTGGAGGCGCTCAGTCAGACCCATTGTTGACATGTGGCAAGACTCTCCTCGGGGCGCGTCTTGCTTGGGCTTCTCTCCTGGAGGCCCTCTGTCAGACCCAGTGTTGACATGTGGCAAGACGCTCCAAGGGGCGCGTCTTGCTTGGGCCTCTCTCCTGGAGGCCCTCTGTCAGACCCAGTGTTGACATGTGGCAAGACGCTCCTCGGGGCGCGTCTTGCTTGGGCCTCTCTCCTGGAGGCGCTCAGTTAGACCCAGTGGTGACGTATGGCAAGACGCTCCTCGGGGCGCGTATTGCTTGGGCCTTTCTCCTGGAGGCCCTCTGTCAGACCCAGTGTTGACATGTAACAAGACACTCCTCGGGGCGCGTCTTGCTTGGGCTTCTCTCCTGGAGGCGCGCAGTCAGACCCAGTGTTGACATGTGGCAAGACGCTCCTCGGGGCGCGTCTTACTTGGGCCTCTCTCCTGGAGGCGCTCAGTCAGACCCAGTGTTGACATGTGGCAAGACACTCCTCGGGGCGCGTCTTGCTTGGGCCTCTCTCCTGGAGGCCCTCTGTCAGACCCAGTGTTGACATGTGGCAAGACGCTCCTAGGGGCGCGTCTTGCTTGGCTCTCTCTCCTGGAGGCGCTTAATCAGACCGAGTGCTGACATGTGGCAAGACGCTCCTCGGGGCGCGTCTTGCTTGGGCCTCTCTCCTGGAGGCGCTCAGTCAGACCCAGTGGTGATGTATGGCAAGACGCTCCTCGGGGCGCGTATTGCTTGGGCCTCTCTCCTGGAGGCGCTCAGTCAGACCCAGTTTTGACATGTGGCAAGATGCTCCTCGGGGCGCGTCTTGCTTGGCCCTCTCTCCTGGAGGCGCTCAGTCAGACCCAGTGGTGACATGTGGCAAGACGCTCCGCGCGGCGCGTCTTACTTGGGCCTCTCTCCTGGAGGCGCTCAGTCAAACCCAGTGGTGACATGGAGCAAGACGCTCCTCGGGGCACGTATTGCTTGGGCCTCTCTCCTGGAGGCCCTCTGTCAGACCCAGTGTTGACATGTGGCAAGACGCTCCTCGGGGCGCTTCTTGCTTGGGCTTCTCTCATTGAGGCCCTCAGTCAGACCCAGTGTTGACATGTGGCAAGACGCTCCTCGGGGCGCGTCTTGCTTGGCTCTCTCTCCTGGAGGCGCTCAGTCAGACCGAGTGCTGACATGTGGCAAGACGCTCCTCGGGGCTCGTCTTGCTTGGGCCTCTCTCCTGGAGGCGCTCAGTCAGACCCAGTGGTGACATATGGCAAGATGCTCCTCGGGGCGCGTATTGCTTGGGCCTCTCTCCTGGAGGCCCTCTGTCAGACCCAGTGTTGACATGTGGCAAGACACTCCTCGGGGCGCGTCTTGCTTGGGCTTCTCTCATGGAGGCCCTCAGTCAGACCCAGTGTTGACAAGTGTCAAGACACTCCTCGGGGCGCGTCTTGCTTGGGCCTCTCTCCTGGAGGCGCTCAGTCAGACCCATTGTTGACATGTGGCAAGACGCTCCTCGGGGCGCGTCTTGCTTGGGCCTCTCTCCTGGAGGCGCTCAGTCAGACCCAGTGGTGACATGTGGCAAGACGCTCCTCGGTGCACGTATTGCTTGGGCCTCTCTCCTGGAGGCGCTCAGTCAGACCCAGTGGTGACGTATGGCAAGACGCTCCTCGGGGCGCGTATTGCTTGGGCCTCTCTCCTGGAGGCCCTCTGTCAGACCCAGTGTTGACATGTAACAAGACACTCCTCGGGGCGCGTTTTGCTTGGGCTTCTCTCATGGAGGCCCTCAGTCAGACCCAGTGTTGACAAGTGTCAAGACACTCCTCGGGGTGCGTCTTGCTTGGGCCTCTCTCCTGGAGGCGCTCAGTCAGACCCATTGTTGACATGTGGCAAGACGCTCCTCGGGGCGCGTCTTGCTTGGGCTTCTCTCCTGGAGGCCCTCAGTCAGACCCATTGTTGACATGTGGCAAGACGCTCCTCGGGGCGCTTCTTGCTTGGGCCTCTCTCCTGGAGGCGCTCAGTCAGGCCCAGTGTTGACATGTGGCAAGACTCTCCTCGGGGCGCGTCTTGCTTGGGCCTCTCTCATGGAGGCCCTCAGTCAGACCCAGTGTTGACAAGTGTCAAGACGCTCCTCGGGGCGCGTCTTGCTTGGGCCTCATTCCTGGAGGCGCTCAGTCAGACCCATTGTTGACATGTGGCAAGACGCTCCTCGGGGCGCGTCTTGCTTGGGCCTCATTCCTGGAGGCGCTCAGTCAGACCCATTGTTGACATGTGGCAAGACGCTCCTCGGGGCGCGTCTTGCTTGGGCTTCTCTCCTGGAGGCCCTCAGTCAGACCCATTGTTGACATGTGGCAAGACGCTCCTCGGGGCGCTTCTTGCTTGGGCCTCTCTCCTGGAGGCGCTCAGTCAGACCCAGTGTTGACATGTGGCACGACGCTCCTCGGGGTGCGTCTTACTTGGGCCTCTCTCCTGGAGGCCCTCTGTCAGACCCAGTGTTGACATGTGGCATGACGCTCCTAGGGGCGCGTCTTGCTTGGCTCTCTCTCCTGGAGGCGCTCAGTCAGACCGAGTGCTGACATGTGGCAAGACGCTCCTCGGGGCGCGTCTTGCTTGGGCCTCTCTCCTGGAGGCGCTCAGTCAGACCCAGTGGTGACGTATGGCAAGACGCTCCTCGGGGCGCGTATTGCTTGGGCCTCTCTCCTGGAGGCCCTCTGTCAGACCCAGTGTTGACATGTAACAAGACACTCCTCGGGGCGCGTTTTGCTTGGGCTTCTCTCATGGAGGCCCTCAGTCAGACCCAGTGTTGACAAGTGTCAAGACACTCCTCGGGGCGCGTCTTGCTTGGGCCTCTCTCCTGGAGGCGCTCAGTCAGACCCATTGTTGACATGTGGCAAGACGCTCCTCGGGGCGCGTCTTGCTTGGGCTTCTCTCCTGGAGGCCCTCAGTCAGACCCATTGTTGACATGTGGCAAGACGCTCCTCGGGGCGCTTCTTGCTTGGGCCTCTCTCCTGGAGGCGCTCAGTCAGGCCCAGTGTTGACATGTGGCAAGACTCTCCTCGGGGCGCTTCTTGCTTGGGCCTCTCTCCTGGAGGCGCTCAGTCAGACCCAGTGTTGACATGTGGCAAGACGCTCCTCGGGGCACGTCTTGCTTGGGCCTCTCTCCTGGAGGCGCTCAGTCAGACCCAGTGTTGACATGTGGCAAGACGCTCCTCGGGGAACGTCTTGCTTGGGCCTCTCTCCTGGAGGCTCTCAGTCAGACCCAGTGGTGACATGTGGCAAGACGCTCCTCGGGGCGCGTCTTGCTTGGCTCTCTCTCCTGGAGGCGCTCAGTCAGACCGAGTGCTGACATGTGGCAAGACGCTCCTCGGGGCGCGTCTTGCTTGGGCCTCTCTCCTGGAGGCGCTCAGTCAGACCCAGTGGTGACATATGGCAAGATGCTCCTCGGGGCGCGTATTGCTTGGGCCTCTCTCCTGGAGGCCCTCTGTCAGACCCAGTGTTGACATGTGGCAAGACACTCCTCGGGGCGCGTCTTGCTTGGGCTTCTCTCATGGAGGCCCTCAGTCAGACCCAGTGTTGACAAGTGTCAAGACACTCCTCGGGGCGCGTCTTGCTTGGGCCTCTCTCCTGGAGGCGCTCAGTCAGACCCATTGTTGACATGTGGCAAGACGCTCCTCGGGGCGCGTCTTGCTTGGGCCTCTCTCCTGGAGGCGCTCAGTCAGACCCAGTGGTGACATGTGGCAAGACGCTCCTCGGTGCACGTATTGCTTGGGCCTCTCTCCTGGAGGCCCTCTGTCAGACCCAGTGTTGACATGTGGCAAGACGCTCCTCGGGGCGCATCTTGCTTGGGCTTCTCTCATTGAGGCCCTCAGTCAGACCCAGTGTTGACATGTGTCAAGACGCTCCTCGGGGCGTGTCTTGCTTGGGCCTCTCTCCTGGAGGCACTCAGTCAGACCCAGTGTTGACATGTGGCAAGACACTCCTCGGGGAGCGTCTTGCTTGGGCCTCTCTCCTGGAGGTCCTCTGTCAGACCCAGTGTTGACATGTGGCAAGACGCTCCTCGGGGCGCGTCTTACTTGGGCCTCTCTCCTGGAGGCCCTCTGTCAGACCCAGTGTTGACATGTGGCATGCCGCTCCTAGGGGCGCGTCTTGCTTGGCTCTCTCTCCTGGAGGCGCTCAGTCAGGCCCAGTGTTGACATGTGGCAAGACTCTCCTCGGGGCGCGTCTTGCTTGGGCCTCTCTCATGGAGGCCCTCAGTCAGACCCAGTGTTGACAAGTGTCAAGACGCTCCTCGGGGCGCGTCTTGCTTGGGCCTCATTCCTGGAGGCGCTCAGTCAGACCCATTGTTGACATGTGGCAAGACGCTCCTCGGGGCGCGTCTTGCTTGGGCCTCATTCCTGGAGGCGCTCAGTCAGACCCATTGTTGACATGTGGCAAGACGCTCCTCGGGGCGCGTCTTGCTTGGGCTTCTCTCCTGGAGGCCCTCAGTCAGACCCATTGTTGACATGTGGCAAGACGCTCCTCGGGGCGCTTCTTGCTTGGGCCTCTCTCCTGGAGGCGCTCAGTCAGACCCAGTGTTGACATGTGGCACGACGCTCCTCGGGGTGCGTCTTACTTGGGCCTCTCTCCTGGAGGCCCTCTGTCAGACCCAGTGTTGACATGTGGCATGACGCTCCTAGGGGCGCGTCTTGCTTGGCTCTCTCTCCTGGAGGCGCTCAGTCAGACCGAGTGCTGACATGTGGCAAGACGCTCCTCGGGGCGCGTCTTGCTTGGGCCTCTCTCCTGGAGGCGCTCAGTCAGACCCAGTGGTGACGTATGGCAAGACGCTCCTCGGGGCGCGTATTGCTTGGGCCTCTCTCCTGGAGGCCCTCTGTCAGACCCAGTGTTGACATGTAACAAGACACTCCTCGGGGCGCGTTTTGCTTGGGCTTCTCTCATGGAGGCCCTCAGTCAGACCCAGTGTTGACAAGTGTCAAGACACTCCTCGGGGCGCGTCTTGCTTGGGCCTCTCTCCTGGAGGCGCTCAGTCAGACCCATTGTTGACATGTGGCAAGACGCTCCTCGGGGCGCGTCTTGCTTGGGCTTCTCTCCTGGAGGCCCTCAGTCAGACCCATTGTTGACATGTGGCAAGACGCTCCTCGGGGCGCTTCTTGCTTGGGCCTCTCTCCTGGAGGCGCTCAGTCAGGCCCAGTGTTGACATGTGGCAAGACTCTCCTCGGGGCGCTTCTTGCTTGGGCCTCTCTCCTGGAGGCGCTCAGTCAGACCCAGTGTTGACATGTGGCAAGACGCTCCTCGGGGCACGTCTTGCTTGGGCCTCTCTCCTGGAGGCGCTCAGTCAGACCCAGTGTTGACATGTGGCAAGACGCTCCTCGGGGAACGTCTTGCTTGGGCCTCTCTCCTGGAGGCTCTCAGTCAGACCCAGTGGTGACATGTGGCAAGACGCTCCTCGGGGCGCGTCTTGCTTGGCTCTCTCTCCTGGAGGCGCTCAGTCAGACCGAGTGCTGACATGTGGCAAGACGCTCCTCGGGGCGCGTCTTGCTTGGGCCTCTCTCCTGGAGGCGCTCAGTCAGACCCAGTGGTGACATATGGCAAGATGCTCCTCGGGGCGCGTATTGCTTGGGCCTCTCTCCTGGAGGCCCTCTGTCAGACCCAGTGTTGACATGTGGCAAGACACTCCTCGGGACGCGTCTTGCTTGGGCTTCTCTCATGGAGGCCCTCAGTCAGACCCAGTGTTGACAAGTGTCAAGACACTCCTCGGGGCGCGTCTTGCTTGGGCCTCTCTCCTGGAGGCGCTCAGTCAGACCCATTGTTGACATGTGGCAAGACGCTCCTCGGGGCGCGTCTTGCTTGGGCCTCTCTCCTGGAGGCGCTCAGTCAGACCCAGTGGTGACATGTGGCAAGACGCTCCTCGGTGCACGTATTGCTTGGGCCTCTCTCCTGGAGGCCCTCTGTCAGACCCAGTGTTGACATGTGGCAAGACGCTCCTCGGGGCGCATCTTGCTTGGGCTTCTCTCATTGAGGCCCTCAGTCAGACCCAGTGTTGACATGTGTCAAGACGCTCCTCGGGGCGTGTCTTGCTTGGGCCTCTCTCCTGGAGGCACTCAGTCAGACCCAGTGTTGACATGTGGCAAGACACTCCTCGGGGAGCGTCTTGCTTGGGCCTCTCTCCTGGAGGTCCTCTGTCAGACCCAGTGTTGACATGTGGCAAGACGCTCCTCGGGGCGCGTCTTACTTGGGCCTCTCTCCTGGAGGCCCTCTGTCAGACCCAGTGTTGACATGTGGCATGCCGCTCCTAGGGGCGCGTCTTGCTTGGCTCTCTCTCCTGGAGGCGCTCAGTCAGACCGAGTGCTGACATGTGGCAAGACGCTCCTCGGGGCGCGTATTGCTTGGGCCTCTCTCCTGGAGGCCCTCTGTCAGACCCAGTGTTGACATGTAACAAGACACTCCTCGGGGCGCGTCTTGCTTGGGCTTCTCTCATGGAGGCCCTCAGTCAGACCCAGTGTTGACAAGTGTCAAGACACTCCTCGGGGCGCGTCTTGCTTGGGCCTCTCTCCTGGAGGCGCTCAGTCGGACCCATTGTTGACATGTGGCAAGAAGCTCCTCGGGGCGCGTCTTGCTTGGGCTTCTCTCCTGGAGGCCCTCAGTCAGACTCATTGTTGACATGTGGCAAGACGCTCCTCGGGGCGCTTCTTGCTTGGGCCTCTCTCCTGGAGGTGCTCAGTCAGGCCCAGTGTTGACATGTGGCAAGACTCTCCTCGGGGCGCTTCTTGCTTGGGCCTCTCTCCTGGAGTAGCTCAGTCAGACCCAGTGTTGACATGTGGCAAGACGCTCCTCGGGGCACGTCTTGCTTGGGCCTCTCTCCTGGAAGCGCTCAGTCAGACCCAGTGTTGACATGTGGCAAGACGCTCCTCGGGGCGCGTCTTACTTGGGCCTCTCTCCTGGAGGCGCTCAGTCAGACCGAGTGCTGACATGTGGCAAGACGCTCCTCGGGGCGCGTCTTGCTTGGGCCTCTCTCCTGGAGGCGCTCAGTCAGACCCAGTGGTGACATATGGCAAGACGCTCCTCGGGGCGCGTTTTGCTTGGGCCTCTCTCCTGGAGGCCCTCTGTCAGACCCAGTGTTGACATGTGGCAAGACACTCCTCGGGGCGCGTCTTGCTTGGGCTTCTCTCATGGAGGCCCTCAGTCAGACCCAGTGTTGACAAGTGTCAAGACACTCCTCGGGGCGCGTCTTGCTTGGGCCTCTCTCCTGGAGGCGCTCAGTCAGACCCATTGTTGACATGTGGCAAGACGCTCCTCGGGGCGCGTCTTGCTTGGGCCTCTCTCCTGGAGGCGCTCAGTCAGACCCAGTGGTGACATGTGTCAAGACGCTCCTCGGGGCGCGTCTTGCTTGGGCCTCTCTCCTGGAGGCACTCAGTCAGACCCAGTGTTGACATGTGGCAAGACACTCCTCGGGGCGCGTCTTGCTTGGGCCTCTCTCCTGGAGGTCCTCTGTCAGACCCAGTGTTGACATGTGGCAAGACGCTCCTCGGGGCGCGTCTTGCTTGGGCCTCTCTCCTGGAGGCTCTCAGTCAGACCCAGTGGTGACATGTGGCAAGACGCTCCTCGGGGCGCGTCTTGCTTGGCTCTCTCTCCTGGAGGCGCTCAGTCAGACCGAGTGCTGACATGTGGCAAGACGCTCCTCGGGGCGCGTCTTGCTTGGGCCTCTCTCCTGGAGGCGCTCAGTCAGACCCAGTGGTGACATATGGCAAGATGCTCCTCGGGGCGCGTATTGCTTGGGCCTCTCTCCTGGAGGCCCTCTGTCAGACCCAGTGTTGACATGTGGCAAGACACTCCTCGGGGCGCGTCTTGCTTGGGCTTCTCTCATGGAGGCCCTCAGTCAGACCCAGTGTTGACAAGTGTCAAGACACTCCTCGGGGCGCGTCTTGCTTGGGCCTCTCTCCTGGAGGCGCTCAGTCAGACCCATTGTTGACATGTGGCAAGACGCTCCTCGGGGCGCGTCTTGCTTGGGCCTCTCTCCTGGAGGCGCTCAGTCAGACCCAGTGGTGACATGTGGCAAGACGCTCCTCGGTGCACGTATTGCTTGGGCCTCTCTCCTGGAGGCCCTCTGTCAGACCCAGTGTTGACATGTGGCAAGACGCTCCTCGGGGCGCATCTTGCTTGGGCTTCTCTCATTGAGGCCCTCAGTCAGACCCAGTGTTGACATGTGTCAAGACGCTCCTCGGGGCATGTCTTGCTTGGGCCTCTCACCTGGAGGCACTCAGTCAGACCCAGTGTTGACATGTGGCAAGACACTCCTCGGGGCGCGTCTTGCTTGGGCCTCTCTCCTGGAGGTCCTCTGTCAGACCCAGTGTTGACATGTGGCAAGACGCTCCTCGGGGCGCGTTTTACTTGGGCCTCTCTCCTGGAGGCCCTCTGTCAGACCCAGTGTTGACATGTGGCATGTCGCTCCTAGGGGCGCGTCTTGCTTGGCTCTCTCTCCTGGAGGCGCTCAGTCAGACCGAGTGCTGACATGTGGCAAGACGCTCCTCGGGGCGCGTATTGCTTGGGCCTCTCTCCTGGAGGCCCTCTGTCAGACCCAGTGTTGACATGTAACAAGACACTCCTCGGGGCGAGTCTTGCTTGGGCTTCTCTCATGGAGGCCCTCAGTCAGACCCAGTGTTGACAAGTGTCAAGACACTCCTCGGGGCGCGTCTTGCTTGGGCCTCTCTCCTGGAGGCGCTCAGTCAGACCCATTGTTGACATGTGGCAAGACGCTCCTCGGGGCGCGTCTTGCTTGGGCTTCTCTCCTGGAGGCCCTCAGTCAGACTCATTGTTGACATGTGGCAAGACGCTCCTCGGGGCGCTTCTTGCTTGGGCCTCTCTCCTGGAGGTGCTCAGTCAGGCCCAGTGTTGACATGTGGCAAGACTCTCCTCGGGGCGCTTCTTGCTTGGGCCTCTCTCCTGGAGGCGCTCAGTCAGACCCAGTGTTGACATGTGGCAAGACGCTCCTCGGGGCACGTCTTGCTTGGGCCTCTCTCCTGGAAGCGCTCAGTCAGACCCAGTGTTGACATGTGGCAAGACGCTCCTCGGGGCGCGTCTTACTTGGGCCTCTCTCCTGGAGGCGCTCAGTCAGACCGAGTGCTGACATGTGGCAAGACGCTCCTCGGGGCGCGTCTTGCTTGAGCCTCTCTCCTGGAGGCGCTCAGTCAGACCCAGTGGTGACATATGGCAAGACGCTCCTCGGGGCGCGTATTGCTTGGGCCTCTCTCCTGGAGGCCCTCTGTCAGACCCAGTGTTGACATGTGGCAAGACACTCCTCGGGGCGCGTCTTGCTTGGGCTTCTCTCATGGAGGCCCTCAGTCAGACCCAGTGTTGACAAGTGTCAAGACACTCCTCGGGGCGCGTCTTGCTAGGGCCTCTCTCCTGGAGGCGCTCAGTCAGACCCATTGTTGACATGTGGCAAGACGCTCCTCGGGGCGCGTCTTGCTTGGGCCTCTCTCCTGGAGGCGCTCAGTCAGACCCAGTGGTGACATGTGTCAAGACGCTCCTCGGGGCGTGTCTTGCTTGGGCCTCTCTCCTGGAGGCACTCAGTCAGACCCAGTGTTGACATGTGGCAAGACACTCCTCGGGGCGCGTCTTGCTTGGGCCTCTCTCCTGGAGGTCCTCTGTCAGACCCAGTGTTGACATGTGGCAAGACGCTCCTCGGGGCGCGTCTTGCTTGGGCCTCTCTCATGGAGGCCCTCAGTCAGACCCAGTGTTGACAAGTGTCAAGACGCTCCTCGGGGCGCGTTTTGCTTGGGCCTCTCTCCTGGAGGCGCTCAGTCAGACCCATTGTTGACATGTGGCAAGACTCTCCTCGGGGCGCGTCTTGCTTGGGCTTCTCTCCTGGAGGCCCTCTGTCAGACCCAGTGTTGACATGTGGCAAGACGCTCCAAGGGGCGCGTCTTGCTTGGGCCTCTCTCCTGGAGGCCCTCTGTCAGACCCAGTGTTGACATGTGGCAAGACGCTCCTCGGGGCGCGTCTTGCTTGGGCCTCTCTCCTGGAGGCGCTCAGTTAGACCCAGTGGTGACGTATGGCAAGACGCTCCTCGGGGCGCGTATTGCTTGGGCCTCTCTCCTGGAGGCCCTCTGTCAGACCCAGTGTTGACATGTAACAAGACACTCCTCGGGGCGCGTCTTGCTTGGGCTTCTCTCCTGGAGGCGCTCAGTCAGACCCAGTGTTGACATGTGGCAAGACGCTCCTCGGGGCGCGTCTTACTTGGGCCTCTCTCCTGGAGGCGCTCAGTCAGACCCAGTGTTGACATGTGGCAAGACACTCCTCGGTGCGCGTCTTGCTTGGGCCTCTCTCCTGGAGGCCCTCTGTCAGACCCAGTGTTGACATGTGGCAAGACGCTCCTAGGGGCGCGTCTTGCTTGGCTCTCTCTCCTGGAGGCGCTTAATCAGACCGAGTGCTGACATGTGGCAAGACGCTCCTCGGGGCGCGTCTTGCTTGGGCCTCTCTCCTGGAGGCGCTCAGTCAGACCCAGTGGTGACGTATGGCAAGACGCTCCTCGGGGCGCGTATTGCTTGGGCCTCTCTCCTGGAGGCCCTCTGTCAGACCCAGTGTTGACATGTAACAAGACACTCCTCGGGGCGCGTCTTGCTTGGGCTTCTCTCATGGAGGCCCTCAGTCAGACCCAGTGTTGACAAGTGTCAAGAAACTCCTCGGGGCGCGTCTTGCTTGGGCCTCTCTCCTGGAGGCGCTCAGTCAGACCCATTGTTGACATGTGGCAAGACGCTCCTCCTGCGCGTCTTGCTTGGGCTTCTCTCCTGGAGGCCCTCAGTCAGACCCATTGTTGACATGTGGCAAGACACTCCTCGGGGCGCTTCTTGCTTGGGCCTCTCTCCTGGAGGCCCTCTGTCAGACCCAGTGTTGACATGTGGCAAGACGCTCCAAGGGGCGCATCTTGCTTGGGCCTCTCTCCTGGAGGCGCTCAGTCAGACCGAGTGCTGACATGTGGCAAGACGCTCCTCGGTGCGCGTCTTGCTTGGCCCTCTCTCCTGGAGGTGCTCAGTCAGACCCAGTGTTGACATGTGGCAAGACGCTCCTCGGGGCGTGTCTTACTTGGGCCTCTCTCCTGGAGGCGCTCAGTCAGACCCAGTGTTGACATGTGGCAAGACACTCCTCGGGGCGCGTCTTGCTTGGGCCTCTCTCCTGGAGGCCCTCTGTCAGACCCAGTGTTGACATGTGGCAAGACGCTCCTAGGGGCGCGTCTTGCTTGGCTCTCTCTCCTGGAGGCGCTCAGTCAGACCGAGTGCTGACATGTGGCAAGACGCTCCTCGGGGCGCGTCTTGCTTGGGCCTCTCTCCTGGAGGCGCTCAGTCAGACCCAGTGGTGACGTAATGCAAGACGCTCCTCGGGGCGCGTATTGCTTGGGCCTCTCTCCTGGAGGCCCTCTGTCAGACCCAGTGTTGACATGTAACAAGACACTCCTCGGGGCGCGTCTTGCTTGGGCTTCTCTCATGGAGGCCCTCAGTCAGACCCAGTGTTGACAAGTGTCAAGACACTCCTCGGGGCGCGTCTTGCTTGGGCCTCTCTCCTGGAGGCGCTCAGTCAGACCCATTGTTGACATGTGGCAAGACGCTCCTCGGGGCGCGTCTTGCTTGGGCTTCTCTCCTGGAGGCCCTCAATCAGACCCATTGTTGACATGTGGCAAGACGCTCCTCCTGCGCGTCTTGCTTGGGCTTCTCTCCTGGAGGCCCTCAGTCAGACCCATTGTTGACATGTGGCAAGACACTCCTCGGGGCCCTTCTTGCTTGGGCCTCTCTCCTGGAGGCCCTCTGTCAGACCCAGTGTTGACATGTGGCAAGACGCTCCAAGGGGCGCATCTTGCTTGGGCCTCTCTCCTGGAGGCGCTCAGTCAGACCGAGTGCTGACATGTGGCAAGACGCTCCTCGGTGCGCGTCTTGCTTGGGCCTCTCTCCTGGAGGTGCTCAGTCAGACCCAGTGTTGACATGTGGCAAGACGCTCCTCGGGGCGTGTCTTACTTGGGCCTCTCTCCTGGAGGCGCTCAGTCAGACCCAGTGTTGACATGTGGCAAGACACTCCTCGGGGCGCGTCTTGCTTGGGCCTCTCTCCTGGAGGCCCTCTGTCAGACCCAGTGTTGACATGTGGCAAGACGCTCCTAGGGGCGCGTCTTGCTTGGCTCTCTCTCCTGGAGGCGCTCAGTCAGACCGAGTGCTGACATGTGGCAAGACGCTCCTCGGGGCGCGTCTTGCTTGGGCCTCTCTCCTGGAGGCGCTCAGTCAGACCCAGTGGTGACGTAATGCAAGACGCTCCTCGGGGCGCGTATTGCTTGGGCCTCTCTCCTGGAGGCCCTCTGTCAGACCCAGTGTTGACATGTAACAAGACACTCCTCGGGGCGCGTCTTGCTTGGGCTTCTCTCATGGAGGCCCTCAGTCAGACCCAGTGTTGACAAGTGTCAAGACACTCCTCGGGGCGCGTCTTGCTTGGGCCTCTCTCCTGGAGGCGCTCAGTCAGACCCATTGTTGACATGTGGCAAGACGATCCTCGGGGCGCGTCTTGCTTGGGCCTCTCTCCTGGAGGCGCTCAGTCAGACCCAGTGTTGACATGTGGCAAGACTCTCCTCGGGGCGCTTCTTGCTTGGGCCTCTCTCCTGGAGGCGCTCAGTCAGACCCAGTGTTGACAAGTGGCAAGACGCTCCTCGGGGCACGTCTTGCTTGGGCCTCTCTCCTGGAGGCGCTCAGTCAGACCCAGTGTTGACATGTGGCAAGACGCTCCTCGGGGCGCGTCTTACTTGGGCCTCTCTCCTGGAGGCGCTCAGTCAGACCCAGTGTTGACATGTGGCAAGACGCTCCTCGGGGCGCGTCTTGCTTGGGCCTCTCTCCTGGAGGCTCTCAGTCAGACCCAGTGGTGACATGTGGCAAGACGCTCCTCGGGGCGCGTCTTGCTTGGGCCTCTCTCCTGGAGGCGCTCAGTCAGACCCAGTGTTGACATGTTTCAAGACACTCCTCGGGGCGCGTCTTGCTTGGGCCTCTCTCCTGGAGGCGCTCAGTCAGACCCAGTGTTGACATGTGGCAAGAAGCTCCTCGGGGCACGTCTTGCTTGGGCCTCTCTCCTGGAGGCGCTCAGTCAGTCCCAGTGTTGACATGTGGCAAGACGCTCCTCGGGGCGCGTCTTGATTGGGCTTCTCTCCTGGAGGCCCTCAGTCAGACCCAGTGTTGACATGTGGCAAGACGCTCCTCGGGGCACGTCTTGATTGGGGACTCTCTCCTGGAGGCGCTCAGTCAGACCCAGTGTTGACATGTGGCAAGACGCTCCTCGGGGTGCTTCTTGCTTGGGCCTCTCGCCTGGAGGTGCTCAGTCAGACCCAGTGTTGACATGTGGCAAGACGCTCCTCGGGGCGCTTCTTGCTTGGGCCTCTCTCCTGGAGGCGCTCAGTCAGACCCAGTGTTGACATGTGGCAAGACTCTCATCGGGGCGCTTCTTGCTTGGGCCTCTCTCCTGGAGGCGCTCAGTCAGACCCAGTGTTGACAAGTGGCAAGACGCTCCTCGGGGCACGTCTTGCTTGGGCCTCTCTCCTGGAGGCGCTCAGTCAGACCCAGTGTTGACATGTGGCAAGACGCTCCTCGGGGCGCGTCTTACTTGGGCCTCTCTCCTGGAGGCGCTCAGTCAGACCCAGTATTGACATGTGGCAAGACGCTCCTCGGGGCGCGTCTTGCTTGGGCCTCTCTCCTGGAGGCTCTCAGTCAGACCCAGTGGTGACATGTGGCAAGACGCTCCTCGGGGCGCGTCTTGCTTGGGCCTCTCTCCTGGAGGCGCTCAGTCAGACCCAGTGTTGACATGTTTCAAGACACTCCTCGGGGCGCGTCTTGCTTGGGCCTCTCTCCTGGAGGCGCTCAGTCAGACCCAGTGTTGACATGTGGCAAGAAGCTCCTCGGGGCACGTCTTGCTCGGGCCTCTCTCCTGGAGGCGCTCAGTCAGACCCAGTGTTGACATGTGGCAAGACGCTCCTCGGGGCGCGTCTTGATTGGGCTTCTCTCCTGGAGGCCCTCAGTCAGACCCAGTGTTGACATGTGGCAAGACGCTCCTCGGGGCGCGTCTTGATTGGGGACTCTCTCCTGGAGGCGCTCAGTCAGACCCAGTGTTGACATGTGGCAAGACGCTCCTCGGGGTGCTTCTTGCTTGGGCCTCTCGCCTGGAGGTGCTCAGTCAGACCCAGTGTTGACATGTGGCAAGACGCTCCTCGGGGCGCGTCTTGCTTGGGCCTCTCTCCTGGAGGCGCTCAGTCAAACCTCACTGTTGACATGTGGCAAGACGCTCCTCGGGGCGCGTCTTGCTTGGGCTTCTCTCCTGGAGGCCCTCAGTCAGACCCATTGTTGACATGTGGCAAGACGCTCCTCGGGGTGCGTCTTGCTTGGGCCTCTCTCCTGGAGGCGCTCAGTCAGACCGAGTAGTGACATGTGGCAAGGTGCTCCTCGGGGCGCGTCTTTCTTGGGCCTCTCTCCTGGAGGCGCTCAGTCAGACCGAGTGCTGACATGTGGCAAGACGCTCCTCGGGGCGCGTCTTGCTGGGGCTTCTGTCATGGAGGCACTCAGTCAGACCCAGTGTTGACATGTGGCAAGACACTCCTCGGGGTGCGTCTTGCTTGGGCCTCTCTCCTGGAGGCGCTCAGTCAGACCCAGTGGTGACATATGGCAAGACGCTCCTTCGGGGCGCGTGTTGCTTGGGCCTCTCTCCTGGAGGCCCTCTGTCAGACCCAGTGTTGACATGTGGCAAGACGCTCCACGGGGCGCGTCTTGCTTGGGCCTCTCTCCTGGAGGCGCTCAGTCAGACCCAGTGTTGACATGTGGCAAGACGCTCCTGGGGGCGTGTCTTGCCTGGGCCTCTCTCCTGGAGGCGCTCAGTCAGACCGAGTGCTGACATGTGGCAAGACGCTCCTCAGGGCGCGTCTTGCTTGGGCCTCTCTCCTGGAGGCGCTCAGTCAGACCCAGTGGTGACATATGGCAAGACACTCCTCGGGGCGCGTATTGCTTGGGCCTCTCTCCTGGAGGCCCTCTGTCAGACCCAGTGTTCACATGTGGCAAGACACTCCTCGTGGCGCGTCTTGCTTGGGCCTCTCTCCTGGAGGCCCTCTGTCAGACCCAGTGTTGACATGTGGCAAGACGCTCCTCGGGGCGCGTCTTGCTTGGGCCTCTCTCCTGGATGCGCTCAGTCAGACCCAGTGGTGACATGTGGCAAGACACTCCTCGGGGCGCGTCTTGCTTGGGCCTCTCTCCTGGAGGCCCGCTGTCAGACGCAGTGTTGACATGTGGCAAGACGCTCCTAGGGGCGCATCTTGCTTGGGCCTCTCTCCTGGAGGCGCTCAGTCAGACCGAGTGCTGACATGTGGCAAGACGCTCCTCGGGGTCCGTCTTGCTTGGGCCTCTCTCCTGGAGGCGCTCAGTCAGACCCAGTGGTGACATATGGCAAGACGCTCCTCGGGGCGCGTCTTGGTTGGGCCTCTCTCCTGGAGGCGCTCAGTCAGACCCAGTGTTGACATGTGGCAAGACACTCCTCGGGGCGCGTCTTGCTTGGGCTTCTCTCATTGAGGCCCTCAGTCAGACCCAGTGTTGACATGTGTCAAGACGCTCCTCGGGGCGTGTCTTGCTTGGGCCTCTCTCCTGGAGGCACTCAGTCAGACCCAGTGTTGACATGTGGCAAGACACTCCTCGGGGCGCGTTTTGCTTGGGCCTCTCTCCTGGAGGCACTCAGTCAGACCCAGTGTTGACATGTGGCAAGACGCTCCTCGGGGCGCGTTTTGCTTGGGCCTCTCTCCTGGAGGCGCTCAGTCAGACCCATTGTTGACATGTGGCAAGACGCTCCTCGGGGCGCGTCTTGCTTGGGCTTCTCTCCTGGAGGCCCTCTGTCAGACCCAGTGTTGACATGTGGCAAGACGCTCCAAGGGGCGCGTCTTGCTTGGGCCTCTCTCCTGGAGGCCCTCTGTCAGACCCAGTGTTGACATGTGGCAAGACGCTCCTCGGGGCGCGTCTTGCTTGGGCCTCTCTCATGGAGGCCCTCGTTCAGACCCAGTGTTGACAAGTGTCAAGACGCTCCTCGGGGCGAGCCTTGCTTCGGCCTCTCTCCTGGAGGCGCTCAGTCAGACCCATTGTTGACATGTGGCAAGACGCTCCTCGGGGCGCGTCTTGCTTGGGCCTCTCTTATGGAGGCCCTCAGTCAGACCCAGTGTTGACATGTGGCAAGACGCTCCTCGGGGCACGTCTTGCTTGGGCCTCTCTTATGGAGGCCCTCAGTCAGACCCAGTGTTGACATGTGGCAAGACGCTCCTCGGGGCGCGTCTTGCTTGGGCCTCTCTCCTGGAGGCGCTCAGTTAGACCCAGTGGTGACGTATGGCAAGACGCTCCTCGGGGCGCGCATTGCTTGGGCCTCTCTCCTGGAGGCCCTCTGTCAGACCCAGTGTTGACATGTAACAAGACACTCCTCGGGGCGCGTCTTGCTTGGGCTTCTCTCCTGGAGGCGCTCAGTCAGACCCAGTGTTGACATGTGGCAAGACGCTCGTCGGGGCGCGTCTTACTTGGGCCTCTCTCCTGGAGGCGCTCAGTCAGACCCAGTGTTGATATGTGGCAAGACACTCCTCGGGGCGCGTCTTGCTTGGGCCTCACTCCTGGAGGCCCTCTGTCAGACCCAGTGTTGACATGTGGCAAGACGCTCCTAGGGGCGCGTCTTGCTTGGCTCTCTCTCCTGGAGGCGCTCAGTCAGACCGAGTGCTGACATGTGGCAAGACGCTCCTCGGGGCGCGTCTTGCTTGGGCCTCTCTCCTGGAGGCGCTCAGTCAGACCCAGTGGTGACATGTGGCAAGATACTCCTCGGGGCGCGTCTTGCTTGGGCCTCTCTCCTGGAGGCCCTCTGTCAGACCCAGTGTTGACATGTGGCAAGACGCTCCACGGGGCGCGTCTTGCTTGGGCCTCTCTCCTGGAGGCGCTCAGTCAGACCCAGTGGTGACATGTGGCAAGACACTCCTCGGGGCGCGTCTTGCTTGGGCCTCTCTCCTGGAGGCCCGCTATCAGACGCAGTGTTGACATGTGGCAAGACGCTCCTAGGGGCGCATCTTGCTTGGGCCTCTCTCCTGGAGGCGCTCAGTCAGACTGAGTGCTGACATGTGGCAAGACGCTCCTCGGGGCCCGTCTTGCTTGGGCCTCTCTCCTGGAGGCGCTCAGTCAGACCCAGTGGTGACATATGGCAAGACGCTCCTCGGGGCGCGTGTTGCTTGGGCCTCTCTCCTGGAGAACCTCTGTAAGACCCAGTGTTGACATGTGGCAAGACACTCCTCGGGGCGCGTCTTGCTTGGGCCTCTCTCTTGGAGGCGCTCAGTCAGACCCAGTGTTGACATGTGGCAAGACGCTCCTAGGGGTGCGTCTTGCTTGGGCCTCTCTCCTGGAGGCGCTCAGTCAGACCGAGTGCTGACATGTGGCAAGACGCTCCTCGGGGCGCGTCTTGCTTGGGCCTCTCTCCTGGAGGCGCTCAGTCAGACCCAGTGGTGACATTTGGCAAGACGCTCCTCGGGGCGCGTATTGCTTGGGCCTCTCTCCTGGAGGCCCTCTGTCAGACCCAGTGTTGACATGTGGCAGGACACTCCTCGGGGCACGTCTTGCTTAGGCTTCTCTCATGGAGGCCCTCAGTCAGACCCAGTGTTGACAAGTGTCAAGACGCTCCTCGGGGCGCGTCTTGCTTGGGCCTCTCTCCTGGAGGCGCTCAGTCAGACCGAGTGCTGACATATGGCAAGACGCTCCCCGGGGCGCGTCTTGCTTGGGCCTCTCTCCTGGAGGCGCTCAGTCAGACCCAGTGGTGACATATGGAAAGACGCTCCTCGGGGCGCGTATTGCTTGGGCCTCTCTCCTGGAGGCCCTCTGTCAGACCCAGTGTTGACATGTGGCAGGACACTCCTCGGGGCGCGTCTTGCTTGGTCTTCTCTCATGGAGGCCCTCAGTCAGACCCATTGTTGACAAGTGTCAAGACGCTCCTCGGGGCGCGTCTTGCTTGGGCCTCTCTCCTGGAGGCGCTCAGTCAGACCCATTGGTGACATGTGGCAAGACGCTCCTTGGGGCGCGTCTTGCTTGGGCCTCTCTCCTGGAGGCTCTCAGTCAGACCCAGTGGTGACATGTGGCAAGACGCTCCTCGTGGCGCATCTTGCTTGTGCCTCTCTCCTGGAGGCGCTCAGACAACACCGAGTGCTGACATGTGGCAAGACGCTCCTCGGGGCGCGTCTTGCTTGGGCCTCTCTCCTGGAGGCCCTCTGTCAGACCCAGTGTTGACATGTGGCAAGACGCTCCTCGGGGCGCTTCTTGCTCTGGCCTCTCTCCTGGAGGCCCTCAATCAGACCCAGTGTTGACACGTGGCAAGACACTCCTCGGGGCGTGTCTTGCTTGGGCCTCTCTCCTGGAGGCGCTCAGTCAGACCCATTGTTGACATGTGGCAAGACACTCCTCGGGGCGCGTCTTGCTTGGGCTTCTCTCCTGGAGTCCCTAAGTCAGACCCATTGTTGACATGTGGCAAGTTGCTCCTCGGGGCGCGTCTTGCTTGGGCCTCTCTCCTGGAGGCACTCAGTCAGACCGAGTGCTGACATGTGGCAAGACGCTCCTCGGGGTGCGTCTTGCTGGGGACTCTCTCCTGGAGGCGCTCAGTCAGACCCAGTGTTGACATGTGGCAAGACGCTCCTCGGGGCGCTTCTTGCATGGGCCTCTCGCCTGGAGGTGCTCAGTCAGACCCAGTGTTGACATGTGTCAAGACGCTCCTCGGGGCGCGTCTTGCTTGGGCCTCTCTCCTGGAGGCGCTCAGTCAGACCCAGTGTTGACATGTGGCAAGACGCTCCTCGGGGCGCGTCTTGCTGGGGCCTCTCTCCTGGAGGCGCTCAGTCAGACCCAGAGTTGACATGTGGCAAGACGCTCCTCGGGGCGCGTCTTGCTTAAGCCTCTCTCCTGGAGGCGCTCAGTCAGACCCAGTGTTGACATGTGGCAAGACGCTCCTCGGGGCGCGTCTTGCTTGGGCCTCTCTCCTGGAGGCTCTCAGTCAGACCCAGTGGTGACATGTGGCAAGACGCTCCTCTGGGCGCGTATTGCTTGGGCCTCTCTACTGGAAGCCCTCAATCAGACCCAGTGTTGACATGTGGCAAGACGCGCCTCGGGGCGCGTCTTGGTTGGGCCTCTCTACTGGAAGCCCTCAATCAGACCCAGTGTTGACACGTTGCAAGATGCTTCTCGGGGCGCGTCTTGCTTGTGCCTCTCTCCTGGAGGCGCTCAGTCAGACCCAGTGTTGACATGTGGCAAGACGCTCCTCGGGGCTCGTCTTGCTTGGGCCTCTCTCCTGGAGGCGCTCAGTCAGACTCAGTGGTGACATGTGGCAAGACGCTCCTCGGGGCGCGTCTTGCTTGGGCCTCTCTCCTGGAGGCGCTCAGTCAGACCCAGTGGTGACATGTGGCAAGACACTCCTCGGAGCGCGTCTTGCTTGGGCCTCTCTCCCGGAGGCCCTCTGTCAGACCCAGTGTTGTCATGTGTCAAGACGCTCCTCGGGGAGCGTCTTGCTTGGGCCTCTCTCCTGGAGGCGCTCAGTCAGACCGAGTGCTGACATGTGGCAAGACGCTCCTCGGGGCGCGTCTTGCTTGGGCTTTTCTCCTGGAGGCGCTCAGTCAGATCCATTGTTGACATGTGGCAAGATGCTCCTCGGGGCGCGTCTTGCTTGGGCCTCTCTCCTGGAGGCCCTCTGTCAGACCCAGTGTTGACATGTGGCAAGACGCTCCTCGGGGCGCGTCTTGCTTGGGCCTCTCTCCTGGAGGCGCTCAGTCAGACCCAGTGTTGACATGTGGCAAGACGCTCCTCGGGGCTCGTCTTGCTTAGGCCTCTCTCCTGGAGGCGCTCAGTCAGACTCAGTGGTGACATGTGGCAAGACGCTCCTCGGGGCGCGTCTTGCTTGGGCCTCTCTCCTGGAGGCGCTCAGTCAGACCCAGTGGTGACATATGGAAAGACGCTCCTTCGGGGCGCGTGTTGCTTGGGCCTCTCTCCTGGAGGCCCTCTGTCAGTCCCAGTGTTGACATGTGGCAAGACGCTCCTCGGGGCGCGCCTTGCTTGGGCCTCTCTCCTGGAGGCGCTCAGTCAGAGCCAGTGTTGACATGTGGCAAGACGCTCCTAGGGGCGCGTCTTGCTTGGGCCTCTCTCCTGGAGGCGCTCAGTCAGACCGAGTGCTGACATGTGGCAAGACGCTCCTCGGGGCGCGTCTTGCTTGGGCCTCTCTCCTGGAGGCGCTCAGTCAGACCCAGTGGTGACATATGGCAAGACACTCCTCGGGGCGCGTATTGCTTGGGCCTCTCTCCTGGAGGCCCTCTGTCAGACCCAGTGTTCACATGTGGCAAGACACTCCCCGGGGCGCGTCTTGCTTGGGCCTCTCTCCTGGAGGCCCTCTGTCAGACCCAGTGTTGACATGTGGCAAGACGCTCCTCGGGGCGCGTCTTGCTTGGGCCTCTCTCCTGGAGGCGCTCAGTCACACCGAGTGCTGACATGTGGCAAGGCGCTCCTCGGGGCGCGTCTTGCTTGGGCCTCTCTCCTGGAGGCCCTCTGTCAGACCCAGTGTTGACATGTGGCAAGACGCTCCTCGGGGCGCTTCTTGCTCTGGCCTCTCTCCTGGAGGCCCTCAATCAGACCCAGTGTTGACACGTTGCAAGACACTCCTCGGGGCGTGTCTTGCTTGGGCCTCTCTCCTGGAGGCGCTCAGTCAGACCCAGTGTTGACATGTGGCAAGACGCTCCTCGGGGCGCGTCTTGCTTGGGCTTCTCTCCTGGAGTCCCTCAGTCAGACCCATTGTTGACATGTGGCAAGTTGCTCCTCGGGGCGCGTCTTGCTTGGGCCTCTCTCCTGGAGGCACTCAGTCAGACCGAGTGCTGACATAAGGCAAGACGCTCCTCGGGGCTCGTCTTGCTTGGGCCTCTCTCCTGGAGGCGCTCAGTCAGACTCAGTGGTGACATGTGGCAAGACGCTCCTCGGGGCGCGTCTTGCTTGGGCCTCTCTCCTGGAGGCGCTCAGTCAGACCCAGTGGTGACATGTGGCAAGACACTCCTCGGAGCGCGTCTTGCTTGGGCCTCTCTCCCGGAGGCCCTCTGTCAGACCCAGTGTTGTCATGTGTCAAGACGCTCCTCGGGGCGCGTCTTGCTTGGGCCTCTCTCCTGGAGGCGCTCAGTCAAACCGAGTGCTGACATGTGGCAAGACGCTCCTCGGGGCGCCTCTAGCTTGGGCTTTTCTCCTGGAGGCGCTCAGTCAGATCCATTGTTGACATGTGGCAAGATGCTCCTCGGGGCGCGTCTTGCTTGGGCCTCTCTCCTGGAGGCCCTCTGTCAGACCCAGTGTTGACATGTGGCAAGACGCTCCTCGGGGCGCGTCTTGCTTGGGCCTCTCTCCTGGAGGCCCTCAATCAGACCCAGTGTTGACACGTGGCAAGACACTCCTCGGGGCGTGTCTTGCTTGGGCCTCTCTCCTGGAGGCGCTCAGTCAGACCCAGTGTTGACATGTGGCAAGACGCTCCTCGGGGCGCGTCTTGCTTGGGCCTCTCTCCTGGAGGCGCTCAGTCAGAACCAGAGGTGACATGTGGCAAGACGCTCCTCGTGGCGCATCTTGCTTGGGCCTCTCTCCTGGAGGTGCTCAGTCAGACCCAGTGTTGACGTGTGGCAAGACGCTCCTCGGGGCGCGTCTTGATTGGGCTTCTCTCCTGGAGGCCCTCAGTCAGACCCAGTGTTGACGTGTGGCAAGACGCTCCTCGGGGCGCATCTTGATTGGGCTTCTCTTCTGGAGTCCCTCAGTCAGACCCATTGTTGACATGTGGCAAGACGCTCCTCGGGGCGCGTCTTGCTTGGGCCTCTCTCCTGGAGGCGCTCAGTCAGACCGAGTGCTGACATAAGGCAAGACGCTCCTCGGGTCGCATCTTGCTGGGGACTCTCTCCTGGAGGAGCTCAGTCAGACCCAGTGTTGACATGTGGCAAGACGCTCCTCGGGGCGCTTCTTGCTTGGGCCTCTCGCCTGGAGGTGCTCAGTCAGACCCAGTGTTTACATGTGGCAAGACGCTCCTCGGGGCGTGTCTTGCTTGGGCCTCTCTCATGGAGGCCCTCGTTCAGACCCAGTGTTGACAAGTGTCAAGACGCTCCTCGGGGCGAGCCTTGCTTCGGCCTCTCTCCTGGAGGCGCTCAGTCAGACCCATTGTTGACATGTGGCAAGACGCTCCTCGGGGCGCGTCTTGCTTGGGCCTCTCTTATGGAGGCCCTCAGTCAGACCCAGTGTTGACATGTGGCAAGACGCTCCTCGGGGCACGTCTTGCTTGGGCCTCTCTTATGGAGGCCCTCAGTCAGACCCAGTGTTGACATGTGGCAAGACGCTCCTCGGGGCGCGTCTTGCTTGGGCCTCTCTCCTGGAGGCGCTCAGTTAGACCCAGTGGTGACGTATGGCAAGACGCTCCTCGGGGCGCGCATTGCTTGGGCCTCTCTCCTGGAGGCCCTCTGTCAGACCCAGTGTTGACATGTAACAAGACACTCCTCGGGGCGCGTCTTGCTTCGGCTTCTCTCCTGGAGGCGCTCAGTCAGACCCAGTGTTGACATGTGGCAAGACGCTCGTCGGGGCGCGTCTTACTTGGGCCTCTCTCCTGGAGGCGCTCAGTCAGACCCAGTGTTGATATGTGGCAAGACACTCCTCGGGGCGCGTCTTGCTTGGGCCTCACTCCTGGAGGCCCTCTGTCAGACCCAGTGTTGACATGTGGCAAGACGCTCCTAGGGGCGCGTCTTGCTTGGCTCTCTCTCCTGGAGGCGCTCAGTCAGACCGAGTGCTGACATGTGGCAAGACGCTCCTCGGGGCGCGTCTTGCTTGGGCCTCTCTCCTGGAGGCGCTCAGTCAGACCCAGTGTTGACATGTGGCAAGACGCTCCACGGGGCGCGTCTTGCTTGGGCCTCTCTCCTGGAGGCGCTCAGTCAGACCCAGTGGTGACATGTGGCAAGACACTCCTCGGGGCGCGTCTTGCTTGGGCCTCTCTCCTGGAGGCCCGCTATCAGACGCAGTGTTGACATGTGGCAAGACGCTCCTAGGGGCGCATCTTGCTTGGGCCTCTCTCCTGGAGGCGCTCAGTCAGACTGAGTGCTGACATGTGGCAAGACGCTCCTCGGGGCCCGTCTTGCTTGGGCCTCTCTCCTGGAGGCGCTCAGTCAGACCCAGTGGTGACATATGGCAAGACGCTCCTCGGGGCGCGTGTTGCTTGGGCCTCTCTCCTGGAGAACCTCTGTAAGACCCAGTGTTGACATGTGGCAAGACACTCCTCGGGGCGCGTCTTGCTTGGGCCTCTCTCTTGGAGGCGCTCAGTCAGACCCAGTGTTGACATGTGGCAAGACGCTCCTAGGGGTGCGTCTTGCTTGGGCCTCTCTCCTGGAGGCGCTCAGTCAGACCGAGTGCTGACATGTGGCAAGACGCTCCTCGGGGCGCGTCTTGCTTGGGCCTCTCTCCTGGAGGCGCTCAGTCAGACCCAGTGGTGACATTTGGCAAGACGCTCCTCGGGGCGCGTATTGCTTGGGCCTCTCTCCTGGAGGCCCTCTGTCAGACCCAGTGTTGACATGTGGCAGGACACTCCTCGGGGCACGTCTTGCTTAGGCTTCTCTCATGGAGGCCCTCAGTCAGACCCAGTGTTGACAAGTGTCAAGACGCTCCTCGGGGCGCGTCTTGCTTGGGCCTCTCTCCTGGAGGCGCTCAGTCAGACCGAGTGCTGACATATGGCAAGACGCTCCCCGGGGCGCGTCTTGCTTGGGCCTCTCTCCTGGAGGCGCTCAGTCAGACCCAGTGGTGACATATGGCAAGACGCTCCTCGGGGCGCGTATTGCTTGGGCCTCTCTCCTGGAGGCCCTCTGTCAGACCCAGTGTTGACATGTGGCAGGACACTCCTCGGGGCGCGTCTTGCTTGGTCTTCTCTCATGGAGGCCCTCAGTCAGACCCATTGTTGACAAGTGTCAAGACGCTCCTCGGGGCGCGTCTTGCTTGGGCCTCTCTCCTGGAGGCGCTCAGTCAGACCCATTGGTGACATGTGGCAAGACGCTCCTTGGGGCGCGTCTTGCTTGGGCCTCTCTCCTGGAGGCTCTCAGTCAGACCCAGTGGTGACATGTGGCAAGACGCTCCTCGGGGCGCATCTTGCTTGTGCCTCTCTCCTGGAGGCGCTCAGACAACACCGAGTGCTGACATGTGGCAAGACGCTCCTCGGGGCGCGTCTTGCTTGGGCCTCTCTCCTGGAGGCCCTCTGTCAGACCCAGTGTTGACATGTGGCAAGACGCTCCTCGGGGCGCTTCTTGCTCTGGCCTCTCTCCTGGAGGCCCTCAATCAGACCCAGTGTTGACACGTGGCAAGACACTCCTCGGGGCGTGTCTTGCTTGGGCCTCTCTCCTGGAGGCGCTCAGTCAGACCCATTGTTGACATGTGGCAAGACACTCCTCGGGGCGCGTCTTGCTTGGGCTTCTCTCCTGGAGTCCCTAAGTCAGACCCATTGTTGACATGTGGCAAGTTGCTCCTCGGGGCGCGTCTTGCTTGGGCCTCTCTCCTGGAGGCACTCAGTCAGACCGAGTGCTGACATGTGGCAAGACGCTCCTCGGGGTGCGTCTTGCTGGGGACTCTCTCCTGGAGGCGCTCAGTCAGACCCAGTGTTGACATGTGGCAAGACGCTCCTCGGGGCGCTTCTTGCTTGGGCCTCTCGCCTGGAGGTGCTCAGTCAGACCCAGTGTTGACATGTGTCAAGACGCTCCTCGGGGCGCGTCTTGCTTGGGCCTCTCTCCTGGAGGCGCTCAGTCAGACCCAGTGTTGACATGTGGCAAGACGCTCCTCGGGGCGCGTCTTGCTGGGGCCTCTCTCCTGGAGGCGCTCAGTCAGACCCAGAGTTGACATGTGGCAAGACGCTCCTCGGGGCGCGTCTTGCTTAAGCCTCTCTCCTGGAGGCGCTCAGTCAGACCCAGTGTTGACATGTGGCAAGACGCTCCTCGGGGCGCGTCTTGCTTGGGCCTCTCTCCTGGAGGCTCTCAGTCAGACCCAGTGGTGACATGTGGCAAGACGCTCCTCTGGGCGCGTATTGCTTGGGCCTCTCTACTGGAAGCCCTCAATCAGACCCAGTGTTGACATGTGGCAAGACGCGCCTCGGGGCGCGTCTTGGTTGGGCCTCTCTACTGGAAGCCCTCAATCAGACCCAGTGTTGACACGTTGCAAGATGCTTCTCGGGGCGCGTCTTGCTTGTGCCTCTCTCCTGGAGGCGCTCAGTCAGACCCAGTGTTGACATGTGGCAAGACGCTCCTCGGGGCTCGTCTTGCTTGGGCCTCTCTCCTGGAGGCGCTCAGTCAGACTCAGTGGTGACATGTGGCAAGACGCTCCTCGGGGCGCGTCTTGCTTGGGCCTCTCTCCTGGAGGCGCTCAGTCAGACCCAGTGGTGACATGTGGCAAGACACTCCTCGGAGCGCGTCTTGCTTGGGCCTCTCTCCCGGAGGCCCTCTGTCAGACCCAGTGTTGTCATGTGTCAAGACGCTCCTCGGGGAGCGTCTTGCTTGGGCCTCTCTCCTGGAGGCGCTCAGTCAGACCGAGTGCTGACATGTGGCAAGACGCTCCTCGGGGCGCGTCTTGCTTGGGCTTTTCTCCTGGAGGCGCTCAGTCAGATCCATTGTTGACATGTGGCAAGATGCTCCTCGGGGCGCGTCTTGCTTGGGCCTCTCTCCTGGAGGCCCTCTGTCAGACCCAGTGTTGACATGTGGCAAGACGCTCCTCGGGGCGCGTCTTGCTTGGGCCTCTCTCCTGGAGGCGCTCAGTCAGACCCAGTGTTGACATGTGGCAAGACGCTCCTCGGGGCTCGTCTTGCTTAGGCCTCTCTCCTGGAGGCGCTCAGTCAGACTCAGTGGTGACATGTGGCAAGACGCTCCTCGGGGCGCGTCTTGCTTGGGCCTCTCTCCTGGAGGCGCTCAGTCAGACCCAGTGGTGACATATGGAAAGACGCTCCTTCGGGGCGCGTGTTGCTTGGGCCTCTCTCCTGGAGGCCCTCTGTCAGTCCCAGTGTTGACATGTGGCAAGACGCTCCTCGGGGCGCGTCTTGCTTGGGCCTCTCTCCTGGAGGCGCTCAGTCAGACCGAGTGCTGACATGTGGCAAGACGCTCCTCGGGGCGCGTCTTGCTTGGGCCTCTCTCCTGGAGGCGCTCAGTCAGACCCAGTGGTGACATATGGCAAGACACTCCTCGGGGCGCGTATTGCTTGGGCCTCTCTCCTGGAGGCCCTCTGTCAGACCCAGTGTTCACATGTGGCAAGACACTCCCCGGGGCGCGTCTTGCTTGGGCCTCTCTCCTGGAGGCCCTCTGTCAGACCCAGTGTTGACATGTGGCAAGACGCTCCTCGGGGCGCGTCTTGCTTGGGCCTCTCTCCTGGAGGCGCTCAGTCACACCGAGTGCTGACATGTGGCAAGACGCTCCTCGGGGCGCGTCTTGCTTGGGCCTCTCTCCTGGAGGCCCTCTGTCAGACCCAGTGTTGACATGTGGCAAGACGCTCCTCGGGGCGCTTCTTGCTCTGGCCTCTCTCCTGGAGGCCCTCAATCAGACCCAGTGTTGACACGTGGCAAGACACTCCTCGGGGCGTGTCTTGCTTGGGCCTCTCTCCTGGAGGCGCTCAGTCAGACCCAGTGTTGACATGTGGCAAGACGCTCCTCGGGGCGCGTCTTGCTTGGGCTTCTCTCCTGGAGTCCCTCAGTCAGACCCATTGTTGACATGTGGCAAGTTGCTCCTCGGGGCGCGTCTTGCTTGGGCCTCTCTCCTGGAGGCACTCAGTCAGACCGAGTGCTGACATAAGGCAAGACGCTCCTCGGGGCTCGTCTTGCTTGGGCCTCTCTCCTGGAGGCGCTCAGTCAGACTCAGTGGTGACATGTGGCAAGACGCTCCTCGGGGCGCGTCTTGCTTGGGCCTCTCTCCTGGAGGCGCTCAGTCAGACCCAGTGGTGACATGTGGCAAGACACTCCTCGGAGCGCGTCTTGCTTGGGCCTCTCTCCCGGAGGCCCTCTGTCAGACCCAGTGTTGTCATGTGTCAAGACGCTCCTCGGGGCGCGTCTTGCTTGGGCCTCTCTCCTGGAGGCGCTCAGTCAAACCGAGTGCTGACATGTGGCAAGACGCTCCTCGGGGCGCCTCTAGCTTGGGCTTTTCTCCTGGAGGCGCTCAGTCAGATCCATTGTTGACATGTGGCAAGATGCTCCTCGGGGCGCGTCTTGCTTGGGCCTCTCTCCTGGAGGCCCTCTGTCAGACCCAGTGTTGACATGTGGCAAGACGCTCCTCGGGGCGCGTCTTGCTTGGGCCTCTCTCCTGGAGGCCCTCAATCAGACCCAGTGTTGACACGTGGCAAGACACTCCTCGGGGCGTGTCTTGCTTGGGCCTCTCTCCTGGAGGCGCTCAGTCAGACCCAGTGTTGACATGTGGCAAGACGCTCCTCGGGGCGCGTCTTGCTTGGGCCTCTCTCCTGGAGGCGCTCAGTCAGAACCAGAGGTGACATGTGGCAAGACGCTCCTCGTGGCGCATCTTGCTTGGGCCTCTCTCCTGGAGGTGCTCAGTCAGACCCAGTGTTGACGTGTGGCAAGACGCTCCTCGGGGCGCGTCTTGATTGGGCTTCTCTCCTGGAGGCCCTCAGTCAGACCCAGTGTTGACGTGTGGCAAGACGCTCCTCGGGGCGCATCTTGATTGGGCTTCTCTTCTGGAGTCCCTCAGTCAGACCCATTGTTGACATGTGGCAAGACGCTCCTCGGGGCGCGTCTTGCTTGGGCCTCTCTCCTGGAGGCGCTCAGTTAGACCGAGTGCTGACATAAGGCAAGACGCTCCTCGGGGCGCATCTTGCTGGGGACTCTCTCCTGGAGGAGCTCAGTCAGACCCAGTGTTGACATGTGGCAAGACGCTCCTCGGGGCGCTTCTTGCTTGGGCCTCTCGCCTGGAGGTGCTCAGTCAGACCCAGTGTTTACATGTGGCAAGACGCTCCTCGGGGCGTGTCTTGCTTGGGCCTCTCTCCTGGAGGCCCTCTGTCAGACCCAGTGTTGACATGTGGCAAGACGCTCCTCGGGGCGCATCTTCCATGGGCCTCTCTCCTGGAGGCGCTCAGTCAGACCCAGTGTTGACATGTGGCAAACGCTCCTAGGGGCGCGTCTTGCTTGGGCCTCTCTCCTGGAGGCGCTCAGTCAGACCGAGTGCTGACATGTGGCAAGACGCTCCTCGGGGCGCGTCTTGCTTGGGCCTCTCTCCTGGAGGCGCTCAGTCAGACCCAGTGGTGACATATGGCAAGACACTCCTCGGGGCGCGTATTGCTTGGGCCTCTCTCCTGGAGGCCCTCTGTCAGACCCAGTGTTCACATGTGGCAAGACACTCCTCGGGGCGCGTCTTGCTTGGGCCTCTCTCCTGGAGGCCCTCTGTCAGACCCAGTGTTGACATGTGGCAAGACGCTCCTCGGGGCGCGTCTTGCTTGGGCCTCTCTCCTGGAGGCGCTCAGTCAGACCCAGTGTTGACATGTGGCAAGACGCTCCTCGGGGCTCGTCTTGCTTGGGCCTCTCTCCTGGAGGCGCTCAGTCAGACTCAGTGGTGACATGTGGCAAGACGCTCCTCGGGGTGCGTCTTGCTTGGGCCTCTCTCCTGGAGGCGCTCAGTCAGACCCAGTGGTGACATATGGCAAGACGCTCCTTCGGGGCGCGTGTTGCTTGGGCCTCTCTCCTGGAGGCCCTCTGTCAGACCCAGTGTTGACATGTGGCAAGACGCTCCTCGGGGCGCGTCTTGCTTGGGCCTCTCTCCTGGAGGCGCTCAGTCAGAGCCAGTGTTGACATGTGGCAAGACGCTCCTAGGGGCGCGTCTTGCTTGGGCCTCTCTCCTGGAGGCGCTCAGTCAGACCGAGTGCTGACATGTGGCAAGACGCTCCTCGGGGCGCGTCTTGCTTGGGCCTCTCTCCTGGAGGCGCTCAGTCAGACCCAGTGGTGACATATGGCAAGACACTCCTCGGGGCGCGTATTGCTTGGGCCTCTCTCCTGGAGGCCCTCTGTCAGACCCAGTGTTCACATGTGGCAAGACACTCCTCGGGGCGCGTCTTGCTTGGGCCTCTCTCCTGGAGGCCCTCTGTCAGACCCAGTGTTGACATGTGGCAAGACGCTCCTCGGGGCGCGTCTTGCTTGGGCCTCTCTCCTGGAGGCGCTCAGTCAGACCCAGTGGTGACATGTGGCAAGACGCTCCTCGGGGCGCGTCTTGCTTGGGTCTCTCTCCTGGAGGCCCTCTGTCAGACCCAGTGTTGACATGTGGCAAGACGCTCCTCGGGGCGCGTCTTGCTTGGGCCTCTCTTATGGAGGCCCTCAGTCAGACCCAGTGTTGACATGTGGCAAGACGCTCCTCGGGGCACGTCTTGCTTGGGCCTCTCTTATGGAGGCCCTCAGTCAGACCCAGTGTTGACATGTGGCAAGACGCTCCTCGGGGCGCGCATTGCTTGGGCCTCTCTCCTGGAGGCCCTCTGTCAGACCCAGTGTTGACATGTAACAAGACACTCCTCGGGGCGCGTCTTGCTTGGGCTTCTCTCCTGGAGGCGCTCAGTCAGACCGAGTGCTGACATATGGCAAGACGCTCCCCGGGGCGCGTATTGCTTGGGCCTCTCTCCTGGAGGCCCTCTGTCAGACCCAGTGTTGACATGTGGCAGGACACTCCTCGGGGCGCGTCTTGCTTGGTCTTCTCTCATGGAGGCCCTCAGTCAGACCCATTGTTGACAAGTGTCAAGACGCTCCTCGGGGCGCGTCTTGCTTGGGCCTCTCTCCTGGAGGCGCTCAGTCAGACCCATTGGTGACATGTGGCAAGACGCTCCTTGGGGCGCGTCTTGCTTGGGCCTCTATTCCTGGAGGCGCTCAGTCAGACCCAGTGGTGACATTTGGCAAGACGCTCCTCGGGGCGCGTATTGCTTGGGCCTCTCTCCTGGAGGCCCTCTGTCAGACCCAGTGTTGACATGTGGCAGGACACTCCTCGGGGCACGTCTTGCTTAGGCTTCTCTCATGGAGGCCCTCAGTCAGACCCAGTGTTGACAAGTGTCAAGACGCTCCTCGGGGCGCGTCTTGCTTGGGCCTCTCTCCTGGAGGCGCTCAGTCAGACCCATTGGTGACATGTGGCAAGACGCTCCTTGGGGCGCGTCTTGCTTGGGCCTCTCTCCTGGAGGCTCTCAGTCAGACCCAGTGGTGACATGTGGCAAGACGCTCCTCGGGGCGCATCTTGCTTGTGCCTCTCTCCTGGAGGCGCTCAGACAACACCGAGTGCTGACATGTGGCAAGACGCTCCTCGGGGCGCGTCTTGCTTGGGCCTCTCTCCTGGAGGCCCTCTGTCAGACCCAGTGTTGACATGTGGCAAGACGCTCCTCGGGGCGCTTCTTGCTCTGGCCTCTCTCCTGGAGGCCCTCAATCAGACCCAGTGTTGACACGTGGCAAGACACTCCTCGGGGCGTGTCTTGCTTGGGCCTCTCTCCTGGAGGCGCTCAGTCAGACCCAGTGTTGACATGTGGCAAGACGCTCCTCGGGGCGCGTCTTGCTTGGGCTTCTCTCCTGGAGTCCCTAAGTCAGACCCATTGTTGACACGTGGCAAGTTGCTCCTCGGGGCGCGTCTTGCTTGGGCCTCTCTCCTGGAGGCACTCAGTCAGACCGAGTGCTGACATAAGGCAAGACGCTCCTCGGGGTGCGTCTTGCTGGGGACTCTCTCCTGGAGGCGCTCAGTCAGACCCAGTGTTGACATGTGGCAAGACGCTCCTCGGGGCGCTTCTTGCTTGGGCCTCTCGCCTGGAGGTGCTCAGTCAGACCCAGTGTTGACATGTGTCAAGACGCTCCTCGGGGCGCGTCTTGCTTGGGCCTCTCTCCTGGAGGCGCTCAGTCAGACCCAGTGTTGACATGTGGCAAGACGCTCCTCGGGGCGCGTCTTGCTGGGGCCTCTCTCCTGGAGGCGCTCAGTCAGACCCAGAGTTGACATGTGGCAAGACGCTCCTCGGGGCGCGTCTTGCTTAAGCCTCTCTCCTGGAGGCGCTCAGTCAGACCCAGTGTTGACATGTGGCAAGACGCTCGTCGGGGCGCGTCTTACTTGGGCCTCTCTCCTGGAGGTGCTCAGTCAGACCCAGTGTTGATATGTGGCAAGACACTCCTCGGGGCGCGTCTTGCTTGGGCCTCACTCCTGGAGGCCCTCTGTCAGACCCAGTGTTGACATGTGGCAAGACGCTCCTAGGGGCGCGTCTTGCTTGGCTCTCTCTCCTGGAGGCGCTCAGTCAGACCGAGTGCTGACATGTGGCAAGACGCTCCTCGGGGCGCGTCTTGCTTGGGCCTCTCTCCTGGAGGCGCTCAGTCAGACCCAGTGGTGACATGTGGCAAGATACTCCTCGGGGCGCGTCTTGCTTGGGCCTCTCTCCTGGAGGCCCTCTGTCAGACCCAGTGTTGACATGTGGCAAGACGCTCCTCGGGGCGCGTCTTGCTTGGGCCTCTCTCCTGGAGGCGCTCAGTCAGACACAGTGGTGACATGTGGCAAGACACTCCTCGGGGCGCGTCTTGCTTGGGCCTCTCTCCTGGAGGCCCGCTATCAGACGCAGTGTTGACATGTGGCAAGACGCTCCTAGGGGCGCATCTTGCTTGGGCCTCTCTCCTGGAGGCGCTCAGTCAGACTGAGTGCTGACATGTGGCAAGACGCTCCTCGGGGCCCGTCTTGCTTGGGCCTCTCTCCTGGAGGCGCTCAGTCAGACCCAGTGGTGACATATGGCAAGACGCTCCTCGGGGCGCGTGTTGCTTGGGCCTCTCTCCTGGAGAACCTCTGTAAGACCCAGTGTTGACATGTGGCAAGACACTCCTCGGGGCGCATCTTGCTTGGGCCTCTCTCTTGGAGGCGCTCAGTCAGACCCAGTGTTGACATGTGGCAAGACGCTCCTAGGGGTGCGTCTTGCTTGGGCCTCTCTCCTGGAGGCGCTCAGTCAGACCGAGTGCTGACATGTGGCAAGACGCTCCTCGGGGCGCGTCTTGCTTGGGCCTCTCTCCTGGAGGCGCTCAGTCAGACCCAGTGGTGACATTTGGCAAGACGCTCCTCGGGGCGCGTATTGCTTGGGCCTCTCTCCTGGAGGCCCTCTGTCAGACCCAGTGTTGACATGTGGCAGGACACTCCTCGGGGCACGTCTTGCTTAGGCTTCTCTCATGGAGGCCCTCAGTCAGACCCAGTGTTGACAAGTGTCAAGACGCTCCTCGGGGCGCGTCTTGCTTGGGCCTCTCTCCTGGAGGCGCTCAGTCAGACCGAGTGCTGACATATGGCAAGACGCTCCCCGGGGCGCGTCTTGCTTGGGCCTCTCTCCTGGAGGCGCTCAGTCAGACCCAGTGGTGACATATGGCAAGACGCTCCTCGGGGCGCGTATTGCTTGGGCCTCTCTCCTGGAGGCCCTCTGTCAGACCCAGTGTTGACATGTGGCAGGACACTCCTCGGGGCGCGTCTTGCTTGGTCTTCTCTCATGGAGGCCCTCAGTCAGACCCATTGTTGACAAGTGTCAAGACGCTCCTCGGGGCGCGTCTTGCTTGGGCCTCTCTCCTGGAGGCGCTCAGTCAGACCCATTGGTGACATGTGGCAAGACGCTCCTTGGGGCGCGTCTTGCTTGGGCCTCTCTCCTGGAGGCTCTCAGTCAGACCCAGTGGTGACATGTGGCAAGACGCTCCTCGGGGCGCATCTTGCTTGTGCCTCTCTCCTGGAGGCGCTCAGACAACACCGAGTGCTGACATGTGGCAAGACGCTCCTCGGGGCGCGTCTTGCTTGGGCCTCTCTCCTGGAGGCCCTCTGTCAGACCCAGTGTTGACATGTGGCAAGACGCTCCTCGGGGCGCTTCTTGCTCTGGCCTCTCTCCTGGAGGCCCTCAATCAGACCCAGTGTTGACACGTGGCAAGACACTCCTCGGGGCGTGTCTTGCTTGGGCCTCTCTCCTGGAGGCGCTCAGTCAGACCCAGTGTTGACATGTGGCAAGACGCTCCTCGGGGCGCGTCTTGCTTGGGCTTCTCTCCTGGAGTCCCTAAGTCAGACCCATTGTTGACATGTGGCAAGTTGCTCCTCGGGGCGCGTCTTGCTTGGGCCTCTCTCCTGGAGGCACTCAGTCAGACCGAGTGCTGACATAAGGCAAGACGCTCCTCGGGGTGCGTCTTGCTGGGGACTCTCTCCTGGAGGCGCTCAGTCAGACCCAGTGTTGACATGTGGCAAGACGCTCCTCGGGGCGCTTCTTTCTTGGGCCTCTCGCCTGGAGGTGCTCAGTCAGACCCAGTGTTGACATGTGTCAAGACGCTCCTCGGGGCGCGTCTTGCTTGGGCCTCTCTCCTGGAGGCGCTCAGTCAGACCCAGTGTTGACATGTGGCAAGACGCTCCTCGGGGCGCGTCTTGCTGGGGCCTCTCTCCTGGAGGCGCTCAGTCAGACCCAGAGTTGACATGTGGCAAGACGCTCCTCGGGGCGCGTCTTGCTTAAGCCTCTCTCCTGGAGGCGCTCAGTCAGACCCAGTGTTGACATGTGGCAAGACGCTCCTCGGGGCGCGTCTTGCTTGGGCCTCTCTCCTGGAGGCTCTCAGTCAGACCCAGTGGTGACATGTGGCAAGACGCTCCTCTGGGCGCGTATTGCTTGGGCCTCTCTACTGGAAGCCCTCAATCAGACCCAGTGTTGACATGTGGCAAGACGCGCCTCGGGGCGCGTCTTGGTTGGGCCTCTCTACTGGAAGCCCTCAATCAGACCCAGTGTTGACACGTTGCAAGATGCTCCTCGGGGCGCGTCTTGCTTGTGCCTCTCTCCTGGAGGCGCTCAGTCAGACCCAGTGTTGACATGTGGCAAGACGCTCCTCGGGGCTCGTCTTGCTTGGGCCTCTCTCCTGGAGGCGCTCAGTCAGACTCAGTGGTGACATGTGGCAAGACGCTCCTCGGGGCGCGTCTTGCTTGGGCCTCTCTCCTGGAGGCGCTCAGTCAGACCCAGTGGTGACATGTGGCAAGACACTCCTCGGAGCGCGTCTTGCTTGGGCCTCTCTCCCGGAGGCCCTCTGTCAGACCCAGTGTTGTCATGTGTCAAGACGCTCCTCGGGGAGCGTCTTGCTTGGGCCTCTCTCCTGGAGGCGCTCAGTCAGACCGAGTGCTGACATGTGGCAAGACGCTCCTCGGGGCGCGTCTTGCTTGGGCTTTTCTCCTGGAGGCGCTCAGTCAGATCCATTGTTGACATGTGGCAAGATGCTCCTCGGGGCGCGTCTTGCTTGGGCCTCTCTCCTGGAGGCCCTCTGTCAGACCCAGTGTTGACATGTGGCAAGACGCTCCTCGGGGCGCGTCTTGCTTGGGCCTCTCTCCTGGAGGCCCTCAATCAGACCCAGTGTTGACACGTGGCAAGACACTCCTCGGGGCGTGTCTTGCTTGGGCCTCTCTCCTGGAGGCGCTCAGTCAGACCCAGTGTTGACATGTGGCAAGACGCTCCTCGGGGCTCGTCTTGCTTAGGCCTCTCTCCTGGAGGCGCTCAGTCAGACTCAGTGGTGACATGTGGCAAGACGCTCCTCGGGGCGCGTCTTGCTTGGGCCTCTCTCCTGGAGGCGCTCAGTCAGACCCAGTGGTGACATATGGCAAGACGCTCCTTCGGGGCGCGTGTTGCTTGGGCCTCTCTCCTGGAGGCCCTCTGTCAGACCCAGTGTTGACATGTGGCAAGACGCTCCTCGGGGCGCGTCTTGCTTGGGCCTCTCTCCTGGAGGCGCTCAGTCAGAGCCAGTGTTGACATGTGGCAAGACGCTCCTAGGGGCGCGTCTTGCTTGGGCCTCTCTCCTGGAGGCGCTCAGTCAGACCGAGTGCTGACATGTGGCAAGACGCTCCTCGGGGCGCGTCTTGCTTGGGCCTCTCTCCTGGAGGCGCTCAGTCAGACCCAGTGGTGACATATGGCAAGACACTCCTCGGGGCGCGTATTGCTTGGGCCTCTCTCCTGGAGGCCCTCTGTCAGACCCAGTGTTCACATGTGGCAAGACACTCCCCGGGGCGCGTCTTGCTTGGGCCTCTCTCCTGGAGGCCCTCTGTCAGACCCAGTGTTGACATGTGGCAAGACGCTCCTCGGGGCGCGTCTTGCTTGGGCCTCTCTCCTGGAGGCGCTCAGTCAGACCGAGTGCTGACATGTGGCAAGACGCTCCTCGGGGCGCGTCTTGCTTGGGCCTCTCTCCTGGAGGCCCTCTGTCAGACCCAGTGTTGACATGTGGCAGGACACTCCTCGGGGCGCGTCTTGCTTGGGCTTCTCTCATGGAGGCCCTCAGTCAGACCCATTGTTGACAAGTGTCAAGACGCTCCTCGGGGCGCGTCTTGCTTGGGCCTCTCTCCTGGAGGCGCTCAGTCAGACCCATTGGTGACATGTGGCAAGACGGTCCTTGGGGCGCGTCTTGCTTGGGCCTCTCTCCTGGAGGCGCTCAGTCACACCGAGTGCTGACATGTGGCAAGACGCTCCTCGGGGCGCGTCTTGCTTGGGCCTCTCTCCTGGAGGCCCTCTGTCAGACCAAGTGTTGACATGTGGCAAGACGCTCCTCGGGGCGCTTCTTGCTCTGGCCTCTCTCCTGGAGGCCCTCAATCAGACCCAGTGTTGACACGTGGCAAGACACTCCTCGGGGCGTGTCTTGCTTGGGCCTCTCTCCTGGAGGCGCTCAGTCAGACCCAGTGTTGACATGTGGCAAGACGCTCCTCGGGGCGCGTCTTGCTTGGGCTTCTCTCCTGGAGTCCCTCAGTCAGACCCATTGTTGACATGTGGCAAGTTGCTCCTCGGGGCGCGTCTTGCTTGGGCCTCTCTCCTGGAGGCACTCAGTCAGACCGAGTGCTGACATAAGGCAAGACGCTCCTCGGGGCTCGTCTTGCTTGGGCCTCTCTCCTGGAGGCGCTCAGTCAGACTCAGTGGTGACATGTGGCAAGACGCTCCTCGGGGCGCGTCTTGCTTGGGCCTCTCTCCTGGAGGCGCTCAGTCAGACCCAGTGGTGACATGTGGCAAGTCACTCCTCGGAGCGCGTCTTGCTTGGGCCTCTCTCCCGGAGGCCCTCTGTCAGACGCAGTGTTGTCATGTGTCAAGACGCTCCTCGGGGCGCGTCTTGCTTGGGCCTCTCTCCTGGAGGCGCTCAGTCAAACCGAGTGCTGACATGTGGCAAGACGCTCCTCGGGGCGCGTCTAGCTTGGGCTTTTCTCCTGGAGGCGCTCAGTCAGATCCATTGTTGACATGTGGCAAGATGCTCCTCGGGGCGCGTCTTGCTTGGGCCTCTCTCCTGGAGGCCCTCTGTCAGACCCAGTGTTGACATGTGGCAAGACGCTCCTCGGGGCGCGTCTTGCTTGGGCCTCTCTCCTGGAGGCCCTCAATCAGACCCAGTGTTGACACGTGGCAAGACACTCCTCGGGGCGTGTCTTGCTTGGGCCTCTCTCCTGGAGGCGCTCAGTCAGACCCAGTGTTGACATGTGGCAAGACGCTCCTCGGGGCGCGTCTTGCTTGGGCCTCTCTCCTGGAGGCGCTCAGTCAGAACCAGAGGTGACATGTGGCAAGACGCTCCTCGTGGCGCATCTTGCTTGGGCCTCTCTCCTGGAGGTGCTCAGTCAGACCCAGTGTTGACGTGTGGCAAGACGCTCCTCGGGGCGCGTCTTGATTGGGCTTCTCTCCTGGAGGCCCTCAGTCAGACCCAGTGTTGACGTGTGGCAAGACGCTCCTCGGGGCGCATCTTGATTGGGCTTCTCTTCTGGAGTCCCTCAGTCAGACCCATTGTTGACATGTGGCAAGACGCTCCTCGGGGCGCGTCTTGCTTGGGCCTCTCTCCTGGAGGCGCTCAGTCAGACCGAGTGCTGACATAAGGCAAGACGCTCCTCGGGGCGCATCTTGCTGGGGACTCTCTCCTGGAGGAGCTCAGTCAGACCCAGTGTTGACATGTGGCAAGACGCTCCTCGGGGCGCTTCTTGCTTGGGCCTCTCGCCTGGAGGTGCTCAGTCAGACCCAGTGTTTACATGTGGCAAGACGCTCCTCGGGGCGTGTCTTGCTTGGGCCTCTCTCCTGGAGGCCCTCTGTCAGACCCAGTGTTGACATGTGGCAAGACGCTCCTCGGGGCGCGTCTTCCTTGGGCCTCTCTCCTGGAGGCGCTCAGTCAGACCCAGTGTTGACATGTGGCAAACGCTCCTAGGGGCGCGTCTTGCTTGGGCCTCTCTCCTGGAGGCGCTCAGTCAGACCGAGTGCTGACATGTGGCAAGACGCTCCTCGGGGCGCGTCTTGCTTGGGCCTCTCTCCTGGAGGCGCTCAGTCAGACCCAGTGGTGACATATGGCAAGACACTCCTCGGGGCGCGTATTGCTTGGGCCTCTCTCCTGGAGGCCCTCTGTCAGACCCAGTGTTCACATGTGGCAAGACACTCCTCGGGGCGCGTCTTGCTTGGGCCTCTCTCCTGGAGGCCCTCTGTCAGACCCAGTGTTGATATGTGGCAAGACGCTCCTCGGGGCGCGTCTTGCTTGGGCCTCTCTCCTGGAGGCGCTCAGTCAGACCCAGTGTTGACATGTGGCAAGACGCTCCTCGGGGCTCGTCTTGCTTGGGCCTCTCTCCTGGAGGCGCTCAGTCAGACTCAGTGGTGACATGTGGCAAGACGCTCCTCGGGGTCCGTCTTGCTTGGGCCTCTCTCCTGGAGGCGCTCAGTCAGACCCAGTGGTGACATATGGCAAGACGCTCCTTCGGGGCGTGTGTTGCTTGGGCCTCTCTCCTGGAGGCCCTCTGTCAGACCCAGTGTTGACATGTGGCAAGACGCTCCTCGGGGCACGTCTTGCTTGGGCCTCTCTCCTGGAGGCGCTCAGTCAGAGCCAGTGTTGACATGTGGCAAGACGCTCCTAGGGGCGCGTCTTGCTTGGGCCTCTCTCCTGGAGGCGCTCAGTCAGACCGAGTGCTGACATGTGGCAAGAAGCTCCTCGGGGCGCGTCTTGCTTGGGCCTCTCTCCTGGAGGCGCTCAGTCAGACCCAGTGGTGACATATGGCAAGACACTCCTCGGGGCGCGTATTGCTTGGGCCTCTCTCCTGGAGGCCCTCTGTCAGACCCAGTGTTCACATGTGGCAAGACACTCCTCGGGGCGCGTCTTGCTTGGGCCTCTCTCCTGGAAGCCCTCTGTCAGACCCAGTGTTGACATGTGGCAAGACGCTCCTCGGGGCGCGTCTTGCTTGGGCCTCTCTCCTGGAGGCGCTCAGTCAGACCCAGTGGTGACATGTGGCAAGACGCTCCTCGGGGCGCGTCTTGCTTGGGTCTCTCTCCTGGAGGCCCTCTGTCAGACCCAGTGTTGACATGTGGCAAGACGCTCCTCGGGGCGCGTCTTGCTTGGGCCTCTCTCCTGGAGGCGCTCAGTCAGACCCAGTGTTGACATGTGGCAAGACGCTCCTAGGGGCGCGTCTTGCTTGGGCCTCTCTCCTGGAGGCGCTCAGTCAGACCGAGTGCTGACATGTGGCAAGACGCTCCTCGGGGCGCGTCTTGCTTGGGCCTCTCTCCTGGAGGCGCTCAGTCAGACCCAGTGGTTACATATGGCAAGACACTCCTCGGGGTGCGTATTGCTTGGGCCTCTCTCCTGGAGGCCCTCTGTCAGACCCAGTGTTCACATGTGGCAAGACACTCCTCGGGGCGCGTCTTGCTTGGGCCTCTCTCCTGGAGGCGCTCAGTCAGACCCAATGTTGACATGTGGCAAGACGCTCCTCGGGGCTCGTCTTGCTTGGGCCTCTCTCCTGGAGGCGCTCAGTCAGACTCAGTGGTGACATGTGGCAAGACGCTCCTCGGGGCGCGTCTTGCTTGGGCCTCTCTCCTGGAGGCGCTCAGTCAGACCCAGTGGTGACATATGGCAAGACGCTCCTTCGGGGCGCGTGTTGCTTGGGCCTCTCTCCTGGAGGCCCTCTGTCAGACCCAGTGTTGACATGTGGCAAGACGCTCCTCGGGGCGCGTCTTGCTTGGGCCTCTCTCCTGGAGGCGCTCAGTCAGAGCCAGTGTTGACATGTGGCAAGACGCTCCTAGGGGCGCGTCTTGCTTGGGCCTCTCTCCTGGAGGCGCTCAGTCAGACCGAGTGCTGACATGTGGCAAGACGCTCCTCGGGGCGCGTCTTGCTTGGGCCTCTCTCCTGGAGGCGCTCAGTCAGACCCAGTGGTGACATATGGCAAGACACTCCTCGGGGCGCGTATTGCTTGGGCCTCTCTCCTGGAGGCCCTCTGTCAGACCCAGTGTTCACATGTGGCAAGACACTCCTCGGGGCGCGTCTTGCTTGGGCCTCTCTCCTGGAGGCCCTCTGTCAGACCCAGTGTTGACATGTGGCAAGACGCTCCTCGGGGCGCGTCTTGCTTGGGCCTCTCTCCTGGAGGCGCTCAGTCAGACCCAGTGGTGACATGTGGCAAGACACTCCTCGGGGCGCGTCTTGCTTGGGCCTCTCTCCTGGAGGCCCGCTATCAGATGCAGTGTTGACATGTGGCAAGACGCTCCTAGGGGCGCATCTTGCTTGGGCCTCTCTCCTGGAGGCGCTCAGTCAGACCGAGTGCTGACATGTGGCAAGACGCTCCTCGGGGCGCGTCTTGCTTGGGCCTCTCTCCTGGAGGCGCTCAGTCAGACCCAGTGGTGACATATGGCAAGACGCTCCTCGGGCCGCGTATTGATTGGGCCTCTCTCCTGGAGGCCCTCTGTCAGACCCAGTGTTGACATGTGGCAGGACACTCCTCGGGGCACGTCTTGCTTGGGCTTCTCTCATGGAGGCCCTCAGTCAGACCCAGTTTTGACAAGTGTCAAGACGCTCCTCGGGGCGCGTCTTGCTTGGGCCTCTCTCCTGGAGGCGCTCAGTCAGACCGAGTGCTGACATGTGGCAAGACGCTCCTCGGGGCGCGTCTTGCTTGGGCCTCTCTCCTGGAGGCGCTCAGTCAGACCCAGTGGTGACATATGGCAAGACGCTCCTCGGGGAGCGTATTGCTTGGGCCTCTCTCCTGGAGGCCCTCTGTCAGACCCAGTGTTGACATGTGGCAGGACACTCCTCGGGGCGCGTCTTGCTTGGGCTTCTCTCATGGAGGCCCTCAGTCAGACCCATTGTTGACAAGTGTCAAGACGCTCCTCGGGACGCGTCTTGCTTGGGCCTCTCTCCTGGAGGCGCTCAGTCAGACCCATTGGTGACATGTGGCAAGACACTCCTCGGGGCGCGTCTTGCTTGGGCTTCTCTCCTGGAGTCCCTCAGTCAGACCCATTGCTGACATGTGGCAAGTTGCTTCTCGGGGCGTGTCTTGCTTGGGCCTCTCTCCTGGAGGCACTCAGTCAGACCGAGTGCTGACATAAGGCAGGACGCTCCTCGGGGCGCGTCTTGCTGGGGACTCTCTCCTGGAGGCGCTCAGTCAGACCCAGTGTTGACATGTGGCAAGACGCTCCTCGGGGCGCGTCTTGCTTGGGCCTCTCTCCTGGAGGCGCTCAGTCAGACCCAGTGGTGACATGTGGCAAGACACTCCTCGGGGCGCGTCTTGCTTGGGCCTCTCTCCCGGAGGCCCTCTGTCAGACCCAGTGTTGTCATGTGTCAAGACGCTCCTCGGGGCGCGTCTTGCTTGGGCCTCTCTCCTGGAGGCGCTCAGTCAGACCGAGTGCTGACATGCGGCAAGACGCTCCTCGGGGCGCGTCTTGCTTGGGCTTTTCTCCTGGAGGCACTCAGTCAGACCCATTGTTGACATGTGGCAAGACGCTCCTCGGGGCGCGTATTGCTTGGGCCTCTCTCCTGGAGGCCCTCTGTCAGACCCAGTGTTGACATGTGGCAGGATACTCCTCGGGGCGCGTCTTGCTTGGGCTTCTCTCATGGAGGCCCTCAGTCAGACCCATTGTTGACAAGTGTCAAGACGCTCCTCGGGACGCGTCTTGCTTGGGCCTCTCTCCTGGAGGCGCTCAGTCAGACCCATTGGTGACATGTGGCAAGACGCTCCTTGGGGCGCGTCTTGCTTGGGCCTCTCTCCTGGAGGCTCTCAGTCAGACCCAGTGGTGACAAGTGGCAAGACGCTCCTCGGGGCGCGTCTTGCTTGTGCCTCTCTCCTGGAGGCGCTCAGTCACACCGAGTGCTGACATGTGGCAAGACGCTCCTCGGGGCGCGTCTTGCTTGGGCCTCTCTCCTGGATGCCCTCTGTCAGACCCAGTGTTGACATGTGGCAAGACGCTCCTCGGGGCGCTTCTTGCTCTGGCCTCTCTCCTGGAGGCCCTCAATCAGACCCAGTGTTGACACGTGGCAAGACACTCCTCGGGGCGTGTCTTGCTTGGGCCTCTCTCCTGGAGGCGCTCAGTCAGACCCAGTGTTGACATGTGGCAAGACGCTCCTCGGGGCTAGTCTTGCTTGGGCTTCTCTCCTGGAGTCCCTCAGTCAGACCCATTGCTGACATGTGGCAAGTTGCTTCTCGGGGCGCGTCTTGCTTGGGCCTCTCTCCTGGAGGCACTCAGTCAGACCGAGTGCTGACATAAGGCAGGACGCTCCTCGGGGCGCGTCTTGCTGGGGACTCTCTCCTGGAGGCGCTCAGTCAGACCCAGTGTTGACATGTGGCAAGACGCTCCTCGGGGCGCTTCTTGCTTGGGCCTCTCGCCTGGAGGTGCTCAGTCAGACCCAGTGTTGACATGTGTCAAGACGCTCCTCGGGGCGCGTCTTGCTTGGGCCTCTCTCCTGGAGGCGCTCAGTCAGACCCAGTGTTGACATGTGGCAAGACGCTCCTCGGGGCGCGTCTTGCTGGGGCTGCTCTCATGGAGGAACTCAGTCAGACCCAGTGTTGACATGTGGCAAGACGCTCCTCGGGGCGCGTCTTGCTTGGGCCTCTCTCCTGGAGGCGCTCAGTCAGACCCAGTGTTGACATGTGGCAAGACGCTCCTCGGGGCGCGTCTTGCTTAAGCCTCTCTCCTGGAGAAGCTCAGTCAGACCCAGTGTTGACATGTGGCAAGACGCTCCTCGGGGCGCGTCTTGCTTGAGCCTCTCTCCTGGAGGCTCTCAGTCAGACCCAGTGGTGGCATGTGGCAAGACGCTCCTCTGGGCGCGTATTGCTTGGGCCTCTCTCCTGGAGGCCCTCTGTCAGACCCAGTGTTGACATGTGGCAAGACGCGCCTCGGGGCGCGTCTTGGTTGGGCCTCTCTACTGGAAGCCCTCAATCAGACCCAGTGTTGACACGTTGCAAGATGCTCCTCGGGGCGCGTCTTCCTTGGGCCTCTCTCCTGGAGGCTCTCAGTCAGACCGAGTAGTGACATGTGGCATGACGCTCCTCGGGGCGCGTCTTGCTTGGGCCTCTCTCCTGGAGGCGCTCAGTCAGACCCAGTGGTGACATGTGGCAAGACACTCCTCGGGGCGCGTCTTGCTTGGGCCTCTCTCCCGGAGGCCCTCTGTCAGACCCAGTGTTGTCATGTGTCAAGACGCTCCTCGGGGCGCGTCTTGCTTGGGCCTCTCTCCTGGAGGCGCTCAGTCAGACCGAGTGCTGACATGCGGCAAGACGCTCCTCGGGGTGCGTCTTGCTTGGGCTTTTCTCCTGGAGGCACTCAGTCAGACCCATTGTTGACATGTGGCAAGACGCTCCTCGGGGCGCGTCTTGATTGGGCCTCTCTCCTGGAGGCCCTCAATCAGACCCATTGTTGACACGTGGCAAGACACTCCTCGGGGGGTGTCTTGCTTGGACCTCTCTCCTGGAGGCGCTCAGTCAGACCCAGTGTTGACATGTGGCAAGACGCTCCTCGGGGCGCGTCTTGCTTGGGCCTCTCTCCTGGAGGCGCTCAGTCAGATCCAGAAGTGACATGTGGCAAGACGCTCCTCGGGGCGCGTCTTGCTTGGGCCTCTCTCCTGGAGGTGCTCAGTCAGACCCAGTGTTGACATGTGGCAAGACGCTCCTCGGGGCGCGTCTTGATTGGGCTTCTCTCCTGGAGTCCCTCAGTCAGACCCATTGTTGACATGTGGCAAGACGCTCCTCGGGGCGCGTCTTGCTTGGGCCTCTCTCCTGGAGGCGCTCAGTCAGGCCGAGTGCTGACATAAGGCAAGACGCTCCTCGGGGCGCATCTTGCTGGGGACTCTCTCCTGGAGGCGCTCAGTCAGACCCAGTGTTGACATGTGGCAAGACGCTCCTCGGGGCGCTTCTTGCTTGGGCCTCTCGCCTGGAGGTGCTCAGTCAGACCCAGTGTTTAGATGTGGCAAGACGCTCCTCGGGGCGCGTCTTGCTTGGGCCTCTCTCCTGGAGGCCCTCTGTCAGACCAAGTGTTGACATGTGGCAAGACGCTCCTCGGGGCGCGTCTTGCTTGGGCCTCTCTCCTGGAGGCGCTCAGTCAGACCCAGTGTTGACATGTGGCAAGACGCTCCTCGGGGCGCGTCTTGCTTGGGCCTCTCTCCTGGAGGCGCTCAGTCAGACCGAGTGCTGACATGTGGCAAGACGCTCCTCGGGGCGCGTCTTGCTTGGGCCTCTCTCCTGGAGGCGCTCTGTCAGACCCAGTGGTGACAAATGGCAAGACACTCCTCGGGGCGCGTATTGCTTGGGCCTCTCTCCTGGAGGCCCTCTGTCAGACCCAGTGTTCAAATGTGGCAAGACACTCCTCGGGGCGCGTCTTGCTTGGGCCTCTCTCCTGGAGGCCCTCTGTCAGACCCAGTGTTGACATGTGGCAAGACGCTCCTCGGGGCGCGTCTTTCTTGGGCCTCTCTCCTGGAGGCGCTCAGTCAGACCCAGTGTTGACATGTGGCAAGACGCTCCTCGGGGCTCGACTTGCTTGGGCCTCTCTCCTGGAGGCGCTCAGTCAGACTCAGTGGTGACATGTGCCAAGACGCTCCTCGGGGCGCGTCTTGCTTGGGCCTCTCTCCTGGAGGCGCTCAGTCAGACCCAGTGGTGACATATGGCAAGACGCTCCTTCGGGGCGCGTGGTGCTTGGGCCTCTCTCCTGGAGGCCCTCTGTCAGACCCAGTGTTGACATGTGGCAAGACGCTCCTCGGGGCGCATCTTGCTTGGGCCTCTTTCCTGGAGGCGCTCAGTCAGACCGAGTGCTGACATGTGGCAAGACGCTCCTCGGGGCCCGTCTTGCTTGGGCCTCTCTCCTGGAGGCGCTCAGTCAGACCCAGTGGTGACATATGGCAAGACGCTCCTCGGGGCGCGTGTTGCTTGGGCCTCTCTCCTGGAGGCCCTCTGTCAGACCCAGTGTTGACATGTGGCAAGAAACTCCTCGGGGCGCGTCTTGCTTGGGCCTCTCTCCTGGAGGCGCTCAGTCAGACCCAGTGTTGACATGTGGCAAGACGCTCCTAGGGGCGCGTCTTGCTTGGGCCTCTCTCCTGGAGGCGCTCAGTCAGACCGAGTGCTGACATGTGGCAAGACGCTCCTCGGGGCGCGTCTTGCTTGGGCCTCTCTACTGGAAGCCCTCAATCAGACCCAGTGTTGACACGTTGCAAGATGCTCCTCGGGGCGCGTCTTCCTTGGGCCTCTCTCCTGGAGGCTCTCAGTCAGACCGAGTAGTGACATGTGGCATGACGCTCCTCGGGGCGCGTCTTGCTTGGGCCTCTCTCCTGGAGGCGCTCAGTCAGACCCAGTGGTGACATGTGGCAAGACACTCCTCGGGGCGCGTCTTGCTTGGGCCTCTCTCCCGGAGGCCCTCTGTCAGACCCAGTGTTGTCATGTGTCAAGACGCTCCTCGGGGCGCGTCTTGCTTGGGCCTCTCTCCTGGAGGCGCTCAGTCAGACCGAGTGCTGACATGCGGCAAGACGCTCCTCGGGGCGCGTCTTGCTTGGGCTTTTCTCCTGGAGGCACTCAGTCAGACCCATTGTTGACATGTGGCAAGACGCTCCTCGGGGCGCGTCTTGCTTGGGCCTCTCTCCTGGAGGCCCTCTGTCAGACCCAGTGTTGACATGTGGCAAGACGCTCCTCGGGGCGCGTCTTGATTGGGCCTCTCTCCTGGAGGCCCTCAATCAGACCCAGTGTTGACACGTGGCAAGACACTCCTCGGGGGGTGTCTTGCTTGGACCTCTCTCCTGGAGGCGCTCAGTCAGACCCAGTGTTGACATGTGGCAAGACGCTCCTCGGGGCGCGTCTTGCTTGGGCCTCTCTCCTGGAGGCGCTCAGTCAGAACCAGAAGTGACATGTGGCAAGACGCTCCTCGGGGCGCGTCTTGCTTGGGCCTCTCTCCTGGAGGTGCTCAGTCAGACCCAGTCTTGACATGTGGCAAGACGCTCCTCGGGGCGCGTCTTGATTGGGCTTCTCTCCTGGAGGCCCTCAGTCAGACCCAGTGTTGACATGTGGCAAGACGCTCCTCGGGGCGCGTCTTGATTGGGCTTCTCTCCTGGAGTCCCTCAGTCAGACCCATTGTTGACATGTGGCAAGACGCTCCTCGGGGCGCGTCTTGCTTGGGCCTCTCTCCTGGAGGCGCTCAGTCAGACCGAGTGCTGACATAAGGCAAGACGCTCCTCGGGGCGCATCTTGCTGGGGACTCTCTCCTGGAGGCACTCAGTCAGACCCAGTGTTGACATGTGGCAAGACGCTCCTCGGGGCGCTTCTTGCTTGGGCCTCTCGCCTGGAGGTGCTCAGTCAGACCCAGTGTTTACATGTGGCAAGACGCTCCTCGGGGCGCGTCTTGCTTGGGCCTCTCTCCTGGAGGCCCTCTGTCAGACCCAGTGTTGACATGTGGCAAGACGCTCCTCGGGGCGCGTCTTGCTTGGGCCTCTCTCCTGGAGGCGCTCAGTCAGACCCAGTGTTGACATGTGGCAAGACGCTCCTAGGGGCGCGTCTTGCTTGGGCCTCTCTCCTGGAGGCGCTCAGTCAGACCGAGTGCTGACATGTGGCAAGACGCTCCTCGGGGCGCGTCTTGCTTGGGCCTCTATCCTGGAGGCGCTCTGTCAGACCCAGTGGTGACATATGGCAAGACACTCCTCCGGGCGCGTATTGCTTGGGCCTCTCTCCTGGAGGCCCTCTGTCTGACCCAGTGTTCACATGTGGCAAGACACTCCTCGGGGCGCGTCTTGCTTGGGCCTCTCTCCTGGAGGCCCTCTGTCAGACCCAGTGTTGACATGTGGCAAGACGCTCCTCGGGGCGCGTCTTGCTTGGGCCTCTCTCCTGGAGGCGCTCAGTCAGACCCAGTGTTGACATGTGGCAAGACGCTCCTCGGGGCTCGTCTTGCTTGGGCCTCTCTCCTGGAGGCGCTCAGTCAGACTCAGTGGTGACATGTGCCAAGACGCTCCTCGGGGCGCGTCTTGCTTGGGCCTCTCTCCTGGAGGCGCTCAGTCAGACCCAGTGGTGACATATGGCAAGACGCTCCTTCGGGGCGCGTGGTGCTTGGGCCTCTCTCCTGGAGGCCCTCTGTCAGACCCAGTGTTGACATGTGGCAAGACGCTCCTCGGGGCGCATCTTGCTTGGGCCTCTCTCCTGGAGGCGCTCAGTCAGACCGAGTGCTGACATGTGGCAAGACGCTCCTCGGGGCCCGTCTTGCTTGGGCCTCTCTCCTGGAGGCGCTCAGTCAGACCCAGTGGTGACATATGGCAAGACGCTCCTCGGGGCGCGTATTGCTTGGGCCTCTCTCCTGGAGGCCCTCTGTCATACCCAGTGTTTACATGTGGCAGGACACTCCTCGGGGCGCGTCTTGCTTGGGCTTCTCTCATGGAGGCCCTCAGTCAGACCCAGTGTTGACAAGTGTCAAGACGCTCCTCGGGGCGCGTCTTGCTTGGGCCTCTCTCCTGGAGGCGCTCAGTCAGACCGAGTGCTGACATGTGGCAAGACGCTCCTCGGGGCGCGTCTTGCTTGGGCCTCTCTCCTGGAGGCGCTCAGTCAGACCCAGTGGTGACATATGGCAAGACGCTCCTCGGGGCGCGTATTGCTTGGGCCTCTCTCCTGGAGGCCCTCTGTCAGACCCAGTGTTGACATGTGGCAGGACACTCCTCGGGGCGTGTCTTCCTTGGGCTTCTCTCATGGAGGCCCTCAGTCAGACCCAGTGTTGACAAGTGTCAAGACGCTCCTCGGGGCGCGTCTTGCTTGGGCCTCTCTCCTGGAGGCGCTCAGTCAGACCCATTGGTGACATGTGGCAAGACGCTCCTTGGGGCGCGTCTTGCTTGGGCCTCTCTCCTGGAGGCTCTCAGTCAGACCCATTGGTGACATGTGGCAAGACGCTCCTTGGGGCGCGTCTTGCTTGGGCCTCTCTCCTGGAGGCTCTCAGTCAGACCCAGTGGTGACATGTGGCAAGACGCTCCTCGGGGCGCTTCTTGCTCTGGCCTCTCTCCTGGAGGCCCTCAATCAGACCCAGTGTTGACACGTGGCAAGACACTCCTTGGGGCGTGTCTTGCTTGGGCCTCTCTCCTGGAGGCGCTCAGTCAGACCCAGTGTTGACATGTTGCAAGACGCTCCTCGGGGCGCGACTTGCTTGGGCCTCTCTCCTGGAGGCGCTCAGTCAGAACCAGAGGTGACATGTGGCAAGACGCTCCTCGGGGCGCGTCTTGCTTGGGCCTCTCTCCTGGAGGCGCTCAGTCAGACCCAGTGTTGACATGTGGCAAGACGCTCCTCGGGGCGAGTCTTGATTGGGCTTCTCTCCTGGAGGCCCTCAGTCAGACCCGGTGTTGACATGTGGCAAGACGCTCCTCGGGGCGTGTCTTGATTGGGCTTCTCTCCTGGAGTCCCTCAGTCAGACCAATTGTTGACCTGTGGCAAGACGCTCCTCGGGGCGCTTCTTGCTTGGGCCTCTCTCCTGGAGGCGCTCAGTCAGACCGAGTGCTGACATAAGGCAAGACGCTCCTCGGGGCGCGTCTTGCTGGGGACTCTCTCCTGGAGGCGCTCAGTCAGACCCAGTGGTGACATATGGCAAGACACTCCTCGGGGCGCGTATTGCTTGGGCCTCTCTCCTGGAGGCGCTCAGTCAGACCCAGTGGTGACATATGGCAAGACACTCCTCGGGGCGCGTATTGCTTGGGCCTCTCTCCTGGAGGCCCTCTGTCAGACCCAGTGTTCACATGTGGCAAGACACTCCTCGGGGCGCGTCTTGCTTGGGCCTCTCTCCTGGAGGCCCTCTGTCAGACCCAGTGTTGACATGTGGCAAGACGCTCCTCGGGGCGCGTCTTGCTTGGGCCTCTCTCCTGGAGGCGCTCAGTCAGACCCAGTGTTGACATGTGGCAAGACGCTCCTCGGGTCTCGTCTTGCTTGGGCCTCTCTCCTGGAGGCGCTCAGTCAGACTCAGTGGTGACATGTGGCAAGACGCTCCTCAGGGCGCGTCTTGCTTGGGCCTCTCTCCTGGAGGCGCTCAGTCAGACCCAGTGGTGACATATGGCAAGACGCTCCTTCGGGGCGCGTGGTGCTTGGGCCTCTCTCCTGGAGGCCCTCTGTCAGACCCAGTGTTGACATGTGGCAAGACACTCCTCGGGGCGCGTCTTGCTTGGGCCTCTCTCCTGGAGGCGCTCAGTCAGACCCAGTCTTGACATGTGGCAAGACGCTCCTAGGGGCGCGTCTTGCTTGGGCCTCTCTCCTGGAGGCGCTCAGTCAGACCGAGTGCTGACATGTGGCAAGACGCTCCTCGGGGCGCGTCTTGCTTGGGCCTCTCTCCTGGAGGCGCTCAGTCAGACCCAGTGGTGACATATGGCAAGACGCTCCTCGGGGCGCGTATTGCTTGGGCCTCTCTCCTGGAGGCCCTCTGTCAGACCCAGTGTTGACATGTGGCAGGACACTCCTCGGGGAGCGTCTTGATTGGGCTTCTCTCCTGGAGGCCCTCAGTCAGACCCAGTGTTGACATGTGGCAAGACGCTCCTCGGGGCGCGTCTTGATTGGGCTTCTCTCCTGGAGTCCCTCAGTCAGACCCATTGTTGACATGTGGCAAGACGCTCCTCGGGGCGCGTCTTGCTTGGGCCTCTCTCCTGGAGGCGCTCAGTCAGGCCGAGTGCTGACATAAGGCAAGACGCTCCTCGGGGCGCATCTTGCTGGGGACTCTCTCCTGGAGGCGCTCAGTCAGACCCAGTGTTGACATGTGGCAAGACGCTCCTCGGGGCGCTTCTTGCTTGGGCCTCTCGCCTGGAGGTGCTCAGTCAGACCCAGTGTTTAGATGTGGCAAGACGCTCCTCGGGGCGCGTCTTGCTTGGGCCTCTCTCCTGGAGGCCCTCTGTCAGACCAAGTGTTGACATGTGGCAAGACGCTCCTCGGGGCGCGTCTTGCTTGGGCCTCTCTCCTGGAGGCGCTCAGTCAGACCCAGTGTTGACATGTGGCAAGACGCTCCTAGGGGCGCTTCTTGCTTGGGCCTCTCTCCTGGAGGCGCTCAGTCAGACCGAGTGCTGACATGTGGCAAGACGCTCCTCGGGGCGCGTCTTGCTTGGGCCTCTCTCCTGGAGGCGCTCTGTCAGACCCAGTGGTGACATATGGCAAGACACTCCTCGGGGCGCGTATTGCTTGGGCCTCTCTCCTGGAGGCCCTCTGTCAGACCCAGTGTTCAAATGTGGCAAGACACTCCTCGGGGCGCGTCTTGCTTGGGCCTCTCTCCTGGAGGCCCTCTGTCAGACCCAGTGTTGACATGTGGCAAGACGCTCCTCGGGGCGCGTCTTTCTTGGGCCTCTCTCCTGGAGGCGCTCAGTCAGACCCAGTGTTGACATGTGGCATGACGCTCCTCGGGGCTCGACTTGCTTGGGCCTCTCTCCTGGAGGCGCTCAGTCAGACTCAGTGGTGACATGTGCCAAGACGCTCCTCGGGGCGCGTCTTGCTTGGGCCTCTCTCCTGGAGGCGCTCAGTCAGACCCAGTGGTGACATATGGCAAGACGCTCCTTCGGGGCGCGTGGTGCTTGGGCCTCTCTCCTGGAGGCCCTCTGTCAGACCCAGTGTTGACATGTGGCAAGACGCTCCTCGGGGCGCATCTTGCTTGGGCCTCTTTCCTGGAGGCGCTCAGTCAGACCGAGTGCTGACATGTGGCAAGACGCTCCTCGGGGCCCGTCTTGCTTGGGCCTCTCTCCTGGAGGCGCTCAGTCAGACCCAGTGGTGACATATGGCAAGACGCTCCTCGGGGCGCGTGTTGCTTGGGCCTCTCTCCTGGAGGCCCTCTGTCAGACCCAGTGTTGACATGTGGCAAGAAACTCCTCGGGGCGCGTCTTGCTTGGGCCTCTCTCCTGGAGGCGCTCAGTCAGACCCAGTCTTGACATGTGGCAAGACGCTCCTAGGGGCGCGTCTTGCTTGGGCCTCTCTCCTCGAGGCGCTCAGTCAGACCGAGTGCTGACATGTGGCAAGACGCTCCTCGGGGCGCGTCTTGCTTGGGCCTCTCTACTGGAAGCCCTCAATCAGACCCAGTGTTGACACGTTGCAAGATGCTCCTCGGGGCGCGTCTTCCTTGGGCCTCTCTCCTGGAGGCTCTCAGTCAGACCGAGTAGTGACATGTGGCATGACGCTCCTCGGGGCGCGTCTTGCTTGGGCCTCTCTCCTGGAGGCGCTCAGTCAGACCCAGTGGTGACATGTGGCAAGACACTCCTCGGGGCGCGTCTTGCTTGGGCCTCTCTCCCGGAGGCCCTCTGTCAGACCCAGTGTTGTCATGTGTCAAGACGCTCCTCGGGGCGCGTCTTGCTTGGGCCTCTCTCCTGGAGGCGCTCAGTCAGACCGAGTGCTGACATGCGGCAAGACGCTCCTCGGGGCGCGTCTTGCTTGGGCTTTTCTCCTGGAGGACCTCAGTCAGACCCATTGTTGACATGTGGCAAGACGCTCCTCGGGGCGCGTCTTGATTGGGCCTCTCTCCTGGAGGCCCTCAATCAGACCCAGTGTTGACACGTGGCAAGACACTCCTCGGGGGGTGTCTTGCTTGGACCTCTCTCCTGGAGGCGCTCAGTCAGACCCAGTGTTGACATGTGGCAAGACGCTCCTCGGGGCGCGTCTTGCTTGGGCCTCTCTCCTGGAGGTGCTCAGTCAGACCCAGTCTTGACATGTGGCAAGACGCTCCTCGGGGCGCGTCTTGATTGGGCTTCTCTCCTGGAGTCCCTCAGTCAGACCCAGTGTTGACATGTGGCAAGACGCTCCTCGGGGCGCGTCTTGATTGGGCTTCTCTCCTGGAGTCCCTCAGTCAGACCCATTGTTGACATGTGGCAAGACGCTCCTCGGGGCGCGTCTTGCTTGGGCCTCTCTCCTGGAGGCGCTCAGTCAGACCGAGTGCTGACATAAGGCAAGACGCTCCTCGGGGCGCATCTTGCTGGGGACTCTCTCCTGGAGGCACTCAGTCAGACCCAGTGTTGACATGTGGCAAGACGCTCCTCGGGGCGCTTCTTGCTTGGGCCTCTCGCCGGTAGGTGCTCAGTCAGACCCAGTGTTTACATGTGGCAAGATGCTCCTCGGGGCGCGTCTTGCTTGGGCCTCTCTCCTGGAGGCCCTCTGTCAGACCCAGTGTTGACATGTGGCAAGACGCTCCTCGGGGCGCGTCTTGCTTGGGCCTCTCTCCTGGAGGCGCTCAGTCAGACCCAGTGTTGACATGTGGCAAGACGCTCCTAGGGGCGCGTCTTGCTTGGGCCTCTCTCCTGGAGGCGCTCAGTCAGACCGAGTGCTGACATGTGGCAAGACGCTCCTCGGGGCGCGTCTTGCTTGGGCCTCTATCCTGGAGGCGCTCTGTCAGACCCAGTGGTGACATATGGCAAGACACTCCTCGGGGCGCGTATTGCTTGGGCCTCTCTCCTGGAGGCCCTCTGTCTGACCCAGTGTTCACATGTGGCAAGACACTCCTCGGGGTGCGTCTTGCTTGGGCCTCTCTCCTGGAGGCCCTCTGTCAGACCCAGTGTTGACATGTGGCAAGACGCTCCTCGGGGCGCGTCTTGCTTGGGCCTCTCTCCTGGAGGCGCTCAGTCAGACCCAGTGTTGACATGTGGCAAGACGCTCCTCGGGGCTCGTCTTGCTTGGGCCTCTCTCCTGGAGGCGCTCAGTCAGACTCAGTGGTGACATGTGCCAAGACGCTCCTCGGGGCGCGTCTTGCTTGGGCCTCTCTCCTGGAGGCGCTCACTCAGACCCAGTGGTGACATATGGCAAGACGCTCCTTCGGGGCGCGTGGTGCTTGGGCCTCTCTCCTGGAGGCCCTCTGTCAGACCCAGTGTTGACATGTGGCAAGACGCTCCTCGGGGCGCATCTTGCTTGGGCCTCTCTCCTGGAGGCGCTCAGTCAGACCGAGTGCTGACATGTGGCAAGACGCTCCTCGGGGCCCGTCTTGCTTGGGCCTCTCTCCTGGAGGCGCTCAGTCAGACCCAGTGGTGACATATGGCAAGACGTTCCTCGGGGCGCGTCTTGCTTGGGCCTCTCTCCTGGAGGCGCTCAGTCAGACCCAGTGGTGACATATGGCAAGACGCTCCTCGGGGCGCGTATTGCTTGGGCCTCTCTCCTGGAGGCCCTCTGTCAGACCCAGTGTTGACATGTGGCAGGACACTCCTCGGGGTGCGTCTTGCTTGGGCTTCTCTCATGGAGGCCCTCAGTCAGACCCAGTGTTGACAAGTGTCAAGACGCTCCTCGGGGCGCGTCTTGCTTGGGCCTCTCTCCTGGAGGCGCTCAGTCAGACCGAGTGCTGACATGTGGCAAGACGCTCCTCAGGGCGCGTCTTGCTTGGGCCTCTCTCCTGGAGGCGCTCAGTCAGACCCAGTGGTGACATATGGCAAGACGCTCCTCGGGGCGCGTATTGCTTGGGCCTCTCTCCTGGAGGCCCTCTGTCAGACCCAGTGTTGACATGTGGCAGGACACTCCTCGGGGCGTGTCTTCCTTGGGCTTCTCTCATGGAGGCCCTCAGTCAGACCCAGTGTTGACAAGTGTCAAGACGCTCCTCGGGGCGCGTCTTGCTTGGGCCTCTCTCCTGGAGGCGCTCAGTCAGACCCATTGGTGACATGTGGCAAGACGCTCCTGGGGGCGCGTCTTGCTTGGGCCTCTCTCCTGGAGGCTCTCAGTCAGACCCATTGGTGACATGTGGCAAGACGCTCCTTGGGGCGCGTCTTGCTTGGGCCTCTCTCCTGGAGGCTCTCAGTCAGACCCAGTGGTGACATGTGGCAAGACGCTCCTCGGGGCGCTTCTTGCTCTGGCCTCTCTCCTGGAGGCCCTCAATCAGACCCAGTGTTGACACGTGGCAAGACACTCCTTGGGGCGTGTCTTGCTTGGGCCTCTCTCCTGGAGGCGCTCAGTCAGACCCAGTGTTGACATGTTGCAAGACGCTCCTCGGGGCGCGACTTGCTTGGGCCTCTCTCCTGGAGGCGCTCAGTCAGACCCAGTGTTGACATGTGGCAAGACGCTCCTCGGGGCGAGTCTTGATTGGGCTTCTCTCCTGGAGGCCCTCAGTCAGACCCAGTGTTGACATGTGGCAAGACGCTCCTCGGGGCGTGTCTTGATTGGGCTTCTCTCCTGGAGTCCCTCAGTCAGACCAATTGTTGACCTGTGGCAAGACGCTCCTCGGGGCGCTTCTTGCTTGGGCCTCTCTCCTGGAGGCGCTCAGTCAGACCGAGTGCTGACATAAGGCAAGACGCTCCTCGGGGCGCGTCTTGCTGGGGACTCTCTCCTGGAGGCGCTCAGTCAGACCCAGTGGTGACATATGGCAAGACACTCCTCGGGGCGCGTATTGCTTGGGCCTCTCTCCTGGAGGCGCTCAGTCAGACCCAGTGGTGACATATGGCAAGACACTCCTCGGGGCGCGTATTGCTTGGGCCTCTCTCCTGGAGGCCCTCTGTCAGACCCAGTGTTCACATGTGGCAAGACACTCCTCGGGGCGCGTCTTGCTTGGGCCTCTCTCCTGGAGGCCCTCTGTCAGACCCAGTGTTGACATGTGGCAAGACGCTCCTCGGGGCGCGTCTTGCTTGGGCCTCTCTCCTGGAGGCACTCAGTCAGACCCAGTGTTGACATGTGGCAAGACGCTCCTCGGGGCTCGTCTTGCTTGGGCCTCTCTCCTGGAGGCGCTCAGTCAGACTCAGTGGTGACATGTGGCAAGACGCTCCTCAGGGCGCGTCTTGCTTGGGCCTCTCTCCTGGAGGCGCTCAGTCAGACCCAGTGGTGACATATGGCAAGACGCTCCTTCGGGGCGCGTGGTGCTTGGGCCTCTCTCCTGGAGGCCCTCTGTCAGACCCAGTGTTGACATGTGGCAAGACGCTCCTCGGGGCGCATCTTGCTTGGGCCTCTCTCCTGGAGGCGCTCAGTCAGACCGAGTGCTGACATGTGGCAAGACGCTCCTCGGGGCCCGTCTTGCTTGGGCCTCTCTCCTGGAGGCGCTCAGTCAGACCCAGTGGTGACATATGGCAAGACGCTCCTCGGGGCGCGTGTTGCTTGGCCCTCTCTCCTGGAGAACCTCTGTCAGACCCAGTGTTGACATGTGGTAAGACGCTCCTCGGGGCGCGTCTTGCTTGGGCCTCTCTCCTGGAGGCGCTCAGTCAGACCCAGTCTTGACATGTGGCAAGACGCTCCTAGGGGCGCGTCTTGCTTGGGCCTCTCTCCTGGAGGCGCTCAGTCAGACCGAGTGCTGACATGTGGCAAGACGCTCCTCGGGGCGCGTCTTGCTTGGGCCTCTCTCCTGGAGGCGCTCAGTCAGACCCAGTGGTGACATATGGCAAGACGCTCCTCGGGGCGCGTATTGCTTGGGCCTCTCTCCTGGAGGCCCTCTGTCAGACCCAGTGTTGACATGTGGCAGGACACTCCTCGGGGCGCGTCTTGCTTGGGCTTCTCTCATGGAGGCCCTCAGTCAGACCCAGTGTTGACAAGTGTCAAGACGCTCCTCGGGGCATGTCTTGCTTGGGCCTCTCTCCTGGAGGCGCTCAGTCAGACCGAGTGCTGACATGTGGCAAGACGCTCCTCGGGGCGCGTCTTGCTTGGGCCTCTCTCCTGGAGGCGCTCAGTCAGACCCAGTGGTGACATATGGCAAGACGCTCCTCGGGGCGCGTATTGCTTGGGCCTCTCTCCTGGAGGCCCTCTGTCAGACCCAGTGTTGACATCTGGCAGGACACTCCTCGGGGCGTGTCTTCCTTGGGCTTCTCTCATGGAGGCCCTCAGTCAGACCCAGTGTTGACAAGTGTCAAGACGCTCCTCGGGGCGCGTCTTGCTTGGGCCTCTCTCCTGGAGGCGCTCAGTCAGACCCATTGGTGACATGTGGCAAGACGCTCCAGGGGCGCGTCTTGCTTGGGCCTCTCTCCTGGAGGCTCTCAGTCAGACCCAGTGGTGACATGTGGCAAGACGCTCCTCGGGGATCGTCTTGCTTGGGCCTCTCTCCTGGAGGCGCTCAGTCACACCGAGTGCTGACATGTAGCTAGACGCTCCTCGGGCCACATATTGCTTGGGCCTCTCTCCTGGAGGCCCTCTGTCAGACCCATTGTTGACATGTGGCAAGACGCTCCTCGGGGCGCTTCTTGCTCTGGCCTCTCTCCTGGAGGCCCTCAATCAGACCCAGTGTTGACACGTGGCAAGACACTCCTCGGGGCGTGTCTTGCTTGGGCCTCTCTCCTGGAGGCGCTCAGTCAGACCCAGTGTTGACATGTTGCAAGACGCTCCTCGGGGCGCGACTTGCTTGGGCCTCTCTCCTGGAGGCGCTCAGTCAGAACCAGAGGTGACATGTGGCAAGACGCTCCTCGGGGCGCGTCTTGCTTGGGCCTCTCTCCTGGAGGCGCTCAGTCAGACCCAGTGTTGACATGTGGCAAGACGCTCCTCGGGGCGCGTCTTGATTGGGCCTCTCTCCTGGAGGCGCTCAGTCAGACCGAGTGCTGACATAAGGCAAGACGCTCCTCGGGGCGCGTCTTGCTGGGGACTCTCTCCTGGAGGCGCTCAGTCAGACCCAGTGTTGACATGTGGCAAGACGCTCCTCGGGGCGCTTCTTGCTTGGGCCTCTTGCCTGGAGGAGCTCAGTCAGACCCAGTGTTGACATGTGGCAAGACGCTCCTCGGGGCGCGTCTTGCTTGGGCCTCTCTCCTGGAGGCGCTCAGTCAGACCCAGTGTTGACATGTGGCAAGACGCTCCTCGGGGCGCGTCTTGCTTGGGCCTCTCTCCTGGAGGCGCTCAGTCAAACCCAGTGTTGACATGTGGCAAGACGCTCCTCGGGGCGCGTCTTGCTTGGGCTTCTCTCCTGGAGGCCCTCAGTCAGACCCATTGTTGACATGTGGCAAGACGCTCCTCGGGGTGCGTCTTCCTTGGGCCTCTCTCCTGGAGGCGCTCAGTCAGACCGAGTGGTGACATGTGGCAAGATGCTCCTCGGGGCGCTTCTTGCTTGGGCCTCTCTCCTGGAGGCGCTCAGTCAGACCGAGTGCTGACATGTGGCAAGACGCTCCTCGGGGCGCGTCTTGCTGGGGCTTCTCTCATGGAGGCACTCAGTCAGACCCAGTGTTGACATGTGGCAAGACGCTCCTCGGGGCTCGTCTTGCTTGGGCCTCTCTCCTGGAGGCGCTCAGTCAGACCCAGTGGTGACATGTGGCAAGACGCTCCTCGGGGCGTGTCTTGCTTGGGCCTCTCTCCTGGAGGCGCTCAGTCAGACCCAGTGGTGACATGTGGCAAGACGTTCCTCGGGGCGCGTCTTGCTTGGGCCTCTCTCCTGGAGGCGCTCAGTCAGACCCAGTGGTGACATATGGCAAGACGCTCCTTCGGGGCGCGTGTTGCTTGGGCCTCTCTCCTGGAGGCCCTCTGTCAGACCCAGTGTTGACATGTGGTAAGACGCTCCTCGGGGCGCGTCTTGCTTGGGCCTCTCTCCTGGAGGCGCTCAGTCGGACCCAGTGTTGACATGTGGCAAGACGCTCCTAGGGGCGCGTCTTGCTTGGGCCTCTCTCCTGGAGGCACTCAGTCAGACCCAGTGTTGACATATGGCAAGACGCTCCTCGGGGCGCGTATTGCTTGGGCCTCTCTCCTGGAGGCCCTCTGTCAGACCCAGTGTTGACATCTGGCAGGACACTCCTCGGGGCGTGTCTTCCTTAGGCTTCTCTCATGGAGGCCCTCAGTCAGACCCAGTGTTGACAAGTGTCAAGACGCTCCTCGGGGCGCGTCTTGCTTGGGCCTCTCTCCTGGAGGCGCTCAGTCAGACCCATTGGTGACATGTGGCAAGACGCTCCTTGGGGCGCGTCTTGCTTGGGCCTCTCTCCTGGAGGCTCTCAGTCAGACCCAGTGGTGACATGTGGCAAGACGCTCCTCGGGGCGCGTCTTGCTTGGGCCTCTCTCCTGGAGGCGCTCAGTCACACCGAGTGCTGACATGTAGCTAGACGCTCCTCGGGCCACATATTGCTTGGGCCTCTCTCCTGGAGGCCCTCTGTCAGACCCATTGTTGACATGTGGCAAGACGCTCCTCGGGGCGCTTCTTGCTCTGGCCTCTCTCCTGGAGGCCCTCAATCAGACCCAGTGTTGACACGTGGCAAGACACTCCTCGGGGCGTGTCTTGCTTGGGCCTCTCTCCTGGAGGCGCTCAGTCAGACCCAGTGTTGACATGTTGCAAGACGCTCCTCGGGGCGCGACTTGCTTGGGCCTCTCTCCTTGAGGCGCTCAGTCAGAACCAGAGGTGACATGTGGCAAGACGCTCCTCGGGGCGCGTCTTGCTTGGGCCTCTCTCCTGGAGGCGCTCAGTCAGACCCAGTGTTGACATGTGGCAAGACGCTCCTCGGGGCGCGTCTTGATTGGGCCTCTCTCCTGGAGGCGCTCAGTCAGACCGAGTGCTGACATAAGGCAAGACGCTCCTCGGGGCGCGTCTTGCTGGGGACTCTCTCCTGGAGGCGCTCAGTCAGACCCAGTGTTGACATGTGGCAAGACGCTCCTCGGGGCGCTTCTTGCTTGGGCCTCTCTCCTGGAGGCGCTCAGTCAGACCCAGTGTTGACATGTGGCAAGACGCTCCTCGGGGCGCATCTTGCTTGGGCCTCTCTCCTGGAGGCGCTCAGTCAAACCCAGTGTTGACATGTGGCAAGACGCTCCTCGGGGCGCGTCTTGCTTGGGCTTCTCTCCTGGAGGCCCTCAGTCAGACCCATTGTTGACATGTGGCAAGACGCTCCTCGGGGTGCGTCTTCCTTGGGCCTCTCTCCTGGAGGCGCTCAGTCAGACCGAGTGGTGACATGTGGCAAGATGCTCCTCGGGGCGCGTCTTGCTTGGGCCTCTCTCCTGGAGGCGCTCAGTCAGACCGAGTGCTGACATGTGGCAAGACGCTCCTCGGTTCGCGTCTTGCTGGGGCTTCTCTCATGGAGGCACTCAGTCAGACCCAGTGTTGACATGTGGCAAGACGCTCCTCGGGGCTCGTCTTGCTTGGGCCTCTCTCCTGGAGGCGCTCAGTCAGACCCAGTGGTGACATGTGGCAAGACGCTCCTCGGGGCGTGTCTTGCTTGGGCCTCTCTCCTGGAGGCGCTCAGTCAGACCCAGTGGTGACATGTGGCAAGACGTTCCTCGGGGCGCGTCTTGCTTGGGCCTCTCTCCTGGAGGCGCTCAGTCAGACCCAGTGGTGACATATGGCAAGACGCTCCTTCGGGGCGCGTGTTGCTTGGGCCTCTCTCCTGGAGGCCCTCTGTCAGACCCAGTGTTGACATGTGGCAAGACGCTCCTCGGGGCGCGTCTTGCTTGGGCCTCTCTCCTGGAGGCGCTCAGTCGGACCCAGTGTTGACATGTGGCAAGACGCTCCTAGGGGCGCGTCTTGCTTGGGCCTCTCTCCTGGAGGCACTCAGTCAGACCCAGTGGTGACATATGGCAAGACACTCCTCGGGGCGCGTATTGCTTGGGCCTCTCTCCTGGAGGCCCTCTGTCAGACCCAGTGTTCACATGTGGCAAGACACTCCTCGGGGTGCATCTTGCTTGGGCCTCTCTCCTGGAGGCCCTCTGTCAGACCCAGTGTTGACATGTGGCAAGACACTCCTCGGGGCGCGTCTTGCTTGGGCTTCTCTCATTGAGGCCCTCAGTCAGACCCAGTGTTGACATGTGTCAAGACGCTCCTCGGGGCGCGTCTTGCTTGGGCCTCTCTCCTGGAAGCGCTCAGTCAGACCCATTGTTGACATGTGGCAAGACGCTCCTCGGGGTGCGTCTTGCTTGGGCCTCTCTCCTGGAGGCGCTCAGTCAGACCCAGTGGTGACATGTGGCAAGACACTCCTCGGGGCGCGTCTTGCTTGGGCCTCTCTCCCGGAGGCCCTCTGTCAGACCCAGTGTTGTCATGTGTCAAGATGCTCCTCGGGGCGCGTCTTGCTTGGGCCTCTCTCCTGGAGGCGCTCAGTCAGACCGAGTGCTGACATGTGGCAAGACGCTCCTCGGGGCGCGTCTTGCTTGGGCTTTTCTCCTGGAGGCGCTCAGTCAGACCCATTGTTGACATGTGGCAAGACGCTCCTCGGGGCGCGTCTTGCTTGGGCCTCTCTCCTGGAGGCCCTCTGTCAGACCCAGTGTTGACATGTGGCAAGACACTCCTCGGGGCGTGTCTTGCTTGGGCCTCTCTCCTGGAGGCGCTCAGTCAGACCCAGTGTTGACATGTGGCAAGACGTTCCTCGGGGCGCGTCTTGCTTGGGCCTCTCTCCTGGAGGCGCTCAGTCAGACTGAGTAGTGACATGTGGCCTGACGCTCCTCGGGGCGCGTCTTGCTTGGGCCTCTCTCCTGGAGGCGCTCAGTCAGACCCAGTGGTGATATGTGGCAAGACACTCCTCGGGGCGCGTCTTGCTTGGGCCTCTCTCCTGGAGGCCCTCTGTCAGACCCAGTGTTGACATGTGTCAAGACGCTCCTCGGGGCGCGTCTTGCTTGGGCCTCTCGCCTGGAGGCGCTCAGTCAGACCCAGTGTTGACATGTGGCAAGACGCTCCTCGGGGCGCGTCTTGCTTGGGCTTCTCTCCTGGAGGCCCTCAATCAGACCCAGTGTTGACACGTGGCAAGACGCTCCTCGGGGCGCGTCTTGCTAGGGCTTCTCTCCAGAAGGCCCTCAATCAGACCCAGTGTTGACACGTGGCAAGACGCTCCTCGGGGCGCGTCTTGCTTGGGCCTCTCTCCTGGAGGCGCTCAGTCAGACTGAGTAGTGACATGTGGCCTGACGCTCCTCGGGGCGCGTCTTGCTAAGGCCTCTCTCATGGAGGCGCTCAGTCAGACCCAGTGGTGACATGTGGCAAGACACTCTTCGGGGCGCGTCTTGCTTGGGCCTCTCTCCTGGAGGCCCTCTGTCAGACCCAGTGTTGACATGTGTCAAGACGCTCCTCGGGGCGCGTCTTGCTTGGGCTTCTCTCCTGGAGGCCCTCAGTCAGACCCATTGTTGACATGTGACAAGACGCTCCTCGTGGCGCGTCTTGCTTGAGCCTCTCTCCTGGAGGCGCTCAGTCAGAACCAGAGGTGACATGTGGCAAGACGCTCCTCGGGGCACGTCTTGCTTGGGCTTCTCTCCTGGAGGCCCTCAGTCAGACCCATTGTTGACATGTGGCAAGGCGCTCCTCGGGGCGCATCTTGATTGGGCCTCTCTCCAGAAGGCCCTCAATCAGACCCAGTGTTGACACGTGGCAAGACGTTCCTCGGGGCGCGTCTTGCTTGGGCCTCTCTCCTGGAGGCGCTCAGTCAGACTGAGTAGTGACATGTGGCCTGACGCTCCTCGGGGCGCGTCTTGCTTGGGCCTCTCTCCTGGAGGCGCTCAGTCAGACCCAGTGGTGACATGTGTCAAGACACTCCTCGGGGCACGTCTTGCTTGGGCCTCTCTCCTGGAGGCGCTCAGTCAGACCCAGCTTTGACATGTGGCAAGACGCTCCTCGGGGCTCGTCTTGCTTGGGCCTCTCTCCTGGAGGCGCTCAGTCAGACTCAGTGGTGACATGTGGCAAGACGCTCCTCGGGGCGCGTCAGGCTTGGGCCTCTCTTCTGGAGGCGCTCAGTCAGACCCAGTGGTGACATATGGCAAGACGCTCCTTCGGGGCGCGTGGTGCTTGGGCCTCTCTCCTGGAGGCCCTCTGTCAGACCCAGTGTTGACATGTGGCAAGACGCTCCTCGGGGCGCATCTTGCTTGGGCCTCTCTCCTGGAGGCGCTCAGTCAGACCGAGTGCTGACATGTGGCAAGACGCTCCTCGGGGCCCGTCTTGCTTGGGCCTCTCTCCTGGAGGCGCTCAGTCAGACCCAGTGGTGACATATGGCAAGACGCTCCTCGGGGCGCGTGTTGCTTGGGCCTCTCTCCTGGAGGCCCTCTGTCAGACCCAGTGTTGACATGTGGTAAGACACTCCTCGGGGCGCGTCTTGCTTGGGCCTCTCTCCTGGAGGCGCTCAGTCAGACCCAGTCTTGACATGTGGCAAGACGCTCCTAGGGGCGCGTCTTGCTTGGGCCTCTCTCCTGGAGGCGCTCAGTCAGACCGAGTGCTGACATGTGGCAAGACGCTCCTCGGGGCGCGTCTTGCTTGGGCCTCTCTCCTGGAGGCGCTCAGTCAGACCCAGTGGTGACATATGGCAAGACGCTCCTCGGGGCGCGTATTGCTTGGGCCTCTCTCCTGGAGGCCCTCTGTCAGACCCAGTGTTGACATGTGGCAGGACACTCCTCGGGGCGCGTCTTGCTTGGGCTTCTCTCATGGAGGCCCTCAGTCAGACCCAGTGTTGACAAGTGTCAAGACGCTCCTCGGGGCGCGTCTTGCTTGGGCCTCTCTCCTGGAGGCGCTCAGTCAGACCCAGTGGTGACATATGGCAAGACGCTCCTCGGGGCGCGTATTGCTTGGGCCTCTCTCCTGGAGGCCCTCTGTCAGACCCAGTGTTGACATCTGGCAGGACACTCCTCGGGGCGTGTCTTCCTTGGGCTTCTCTCATGGAGGCCCCCAGTCAGACCCAGTGTTGACAAGTGTCAAGACGCTCCTCGGGGCGCGTCTTGCTTGGGCCTCTCTCCTGGAGGCGCTCAGTCAGACCCATTGGTGACATGTGGCAAGACGCTCCTTGGGGCGCGTCTTGCTTGGGCCTCTCTCCTGGAGGCTCTCAGTCAGACCCAGTGGTGACATGTGGCAAGACGCTCCTCGGGGCGCGTCTTGCTTCGGCCTCTCTCCTGGAGGCGCTCAGTCACACCGAGTGCTGACATGTAGCTAGACGCTCCTCGGGCCACATATTGCTTGGGCCTCTCTCCTGGAGGCCCTCTGTCAGACCCATTGTTGACATGTGGCAAGACGCTCCTCGGGGCGCTTCTTGCTCTGGCCTCTCTCCTGGAGGCCCTCAATCAGACCCAGTGTTGACACGTGGCAAGACACTCCTCGAGGCGTGTCTTGCTTGGGCCTCTCTCCTGGAGGCGCTCAGTCAGACCCAGTGTTGACATGTTGCAAGACGCTCCTCGGGGCGCGACTTGCTTGGGCCTCTCTCCTGGAGGCGCTCAGTCAGAACAAGAGGTGACATGTGGCAAGACGCTCCTCGGGGCGCGTCTTGCTTGGGCCTCTCTCCTGGAGGCGCTCAGTCAGACCCAGTGTTGACATGTGGCAAGACGCTCCTCGGGGCGCGTCTTGATTGGGCCTCTCTCCTGGAGGCGCTCAGTCAGACCGAGTGCTGACATAAGGCAAGACGCTCCTCGGGGCGCGTCTTGCTGGGGACTCTCTCCTGGAGACGCTCAGTCAGACCCAGTGTTGACATGTGGCAAGACGCTCCTCGGGGCGCTTCTTGCTTGGGCCTCTCGCCTGGAGGTGCTCAGTCAGACCCAGTGTTGACATGTGGCAAGATGCTCCTCGGGGCGCGTCTTGCTTGGGCCTCTCTCCTGGAGGCGCTCAGTCAGACCCAGTGTTGACGTGTGGCAAGACGCTCCTCGGGGCGCGTCTTGCTTGGGCCTCTCTCCTGGAGGCGCTCAGTCAAACCCAGTGTTGACATGTGGCAAGACGCTCCTCGGGGCGCGTCTTGCTTTGGCTTCTCTCCTGGAGGCCCTCAGTCAGACCCATTGTTGACATGTGGCAAGACGCTCCTCGGGGTGCGTCTTCCTTGGGCCTCTCTCCTGGAGGCGCTCAGTCAGACCGAGTGGTGACATGTGGCAAGATGCTCCTCGGGGCGCGTCTTGCTTGGGCCTCTCTCCTGGAGGCGCTCAGTCAGACCGAGTGCTGACATGTGGCAAGACGCTCCTCGGGGCGCGTCTTGCTGGGGCTTCTCTCATGGAGGCACTCAGTCAGACCCAGTGGTGACATGTGGCAAGACGTTCCTCGGGGCGCGTCTTGCTTGGGCCTCTCTCCTGGAGGCGCTCAGTCAGACCCAGTGGTGACATATGGCAAGACGCTCCTTCGGGGCGCGTGTTGCTTGGGCCTCTCTCCTGGAGGCCCTCTGTCAGACCCAGTGTTGACATGTGGCAAGACGCTCCTCGGGGCGCGTCTTGCTTGGGCCTCTCTCCTGGAGGCGCTCAGTCGTACCCAGTGTTGACATGTGGTAAGACGCTCCTAGGGGCGCGTCTTGCTTGGGCCTCTCTCCTGGAGGCACTCAGTCAGACCCAGTGGTGACATATGGCAAGACGCTCCTCGGGGCGCGTATTGCTTGGGCCTCTCTCCTGGAGGCCCTCTGTCAGACCCAGTGTTGACATCTGGCAGGACACTCCTCTGGGCGTGTCTTCCTTGGGCTTCTCTCATGGAGGCCCTCAGTCAGACCCAGTGTTGACAAGTGTCAAGACGCTCCTCGGGGCGCGTCTTGCTTGGGCCTCTCTCCTGGAGGCTCTCAGTCAGACCCAGTGGTGACATGTGGCAAGACGCTCCTCGGGGCGCGTCTTGCTTGGGCCTCTCTCCTGGAGGCACTCAGTCAGACCCAGTGGTGACATATGGCAAGATGCTCCTCGGGGCGCGTATTGCTTGGGCCTCTCTCCTGGAGGCCCTCTGTCAGACCCAGTGTTGACATCTGGCAGGACACTCCTCTGGGCGTGTCTTCCTTGGGCTTCTCTCATGGAGGCCCTCAGTCAGACCCAGTGTTGACAAGTGTCAAGACGCTCCTAGGGGCGCGTCTTGCTTGGGCCTCTCTCCTGGAGGCACTCAGTCAGACCCAGTGGTGACATATGGCAAGACGCTCCTCGGGGCGCGTATTGCTTGGGCTTCTCTCCTGGAGGCCCTCAGTCAGACCCATTGTTGAGATGTGGCAAGACGCTCCTCGGGGCGCATCTTGCTTGGGCCTCTCTCCTGGAGGCGCTCAGTCAGAACCAGAGGTGACATGTGGCAAGACGCTCCTCGGGACGCGTCTTGCTTGGGCCTCTCTCCTGGAGGCCCTCTGTCAGACCCAGTGTTGACATGTGGCAAGACGCTCCTCCGGGCGCATCTTGCTTGGGGCTCTCTCCTGGAGGCGCTCAGTCAGACCGAGTGCTTACATAAGGCAAGACGCTCCTCGGGGCGCGTATTGCTGGGGCCTCTCTCCTGGAGGCCCTCTGTCAGACCCAGTGATGACATGTGGCAAGACGCTCCTCCGGGCGCGTCTTGCTTGGGCCTCTCTCCTGGAGGCCCTCTGTCAGACCCAGTGTTGACATGTAGCAAGACGCTCCTCGGGGCGCGTCTTGATTGGGCTTCTCTCCTGGAGGCCCTCAGTCAAACCCATTGTTGACATGTGGCAAGACGCTCCTCGGGGCGCGTCTTGCTTGGGCCTCTCTCCTGGAGGCGCAAGGTCAGACCGAGTGCTTACATAAGGCAAGACACTCCTCGGGGCGCGTCTTGCTGGGGACTCTCTCCTGGAGGCGCTCAGTCAGACCCAGTGCTGACATGTGGCAAGACGCTCCTCGGGGCGCGTCTTGCTTGGGCCTCTCTCCTGGAGGCGCTCAGTCAGACCCAGTGTTGACATGTGGCAAGACGCTCCTCGGGGCGCGTCTTGCTTGGGCCTCTCTCCTGGAGGCGCTCAGTTAGACCCATTGTTGACATCTGGCAAGACGCTCCTCGGGGCGCGTCTTGCTTGGGCTTCTCTCCTGGAGGCCCTCAGTCAGACCCCTTTTTGACATGTGGCAAGATGCTCCTCGGGGTGCGTCTTGCTTGGGCCTCTCTCCTGGAGGCGCTCAGTCAGACCGAGTAGTGACATGTGGCAAGATGCTCCTCGGGGCGCGTCTTGCTTGGGCCTCTCTCCTGGAGGCGCTCAGTCAGACCCAGTGGTGACACGTGGCAAGACGCTCCTCGGGGCGCCCCTTGCTTGGGCCTCTCTCCTGGAGGCGCTCAGTCAGACCCAGTGGTGACATGTGGCAAGACGCTCCTCGGGGCGCGTCTTGCTTGGGCCTCTCTCCTGGAGGCGCTCAGTCAGACCCAGTGTTGACACGTGGCAAGACGCTCCTCGGGGCGCATCTTGCTTGGGCCTCTCTGCTGGAGGCGCTCAGTCAGACCCAGTTTTGACATGTGGCAAGACACTCCTCGGGGCGCGTCTTGCTTGGGCCTGTCTTAAGGAGGCCCTCTCTCAGACCCAGTGTTGACATGTGTCAAGACGCTCCTCGGGGCGCGTCTTGCTTTGGCCTCTCTCCTGGAGGCCCTCAGTAAGACCCATTGTCGACATGTGGCAAGACGCTCCTCGGGGCGTGTCTTGCTTGGGCTTCTCTCCTGGAGGCCCTCAGTCAGACCCATTGTTGACATGTGGCAAGACGCTCCTCAGGCCGCGTCTTGCTTGGGCCTCTCTCCAGAAGGCCCTCAATAAGACCCAGTGTTGACACGTGGCAAGACGCTCCTCGGGGCGCGTCTTGCTTTGGCCTCTCTCCTGGAGGCGCTCAGTCAGACCGACTGCTGACATGTGGCAAGAAGCTCCTCGGGGTGCGTCTTGCTTGGGCTTCTCTCCTGGAGGCCCTCAGTAAGACCCATTGTTGACATGTGGCAAGACGCTCCTCGGGGCGCGTCTTGCTTGGGCTTCTCTCCTGGCGGCCCTCAGTCAGACCCATTGTTTACATGTGGCAAGACGCTCCTCGGGGCGCATCTTGCTTGGGCCTCTCTCCAGAAGGCCCTCAATCAGACCCAGTGTTGACACGTGGCAAGACGCTCCTTGGGGCACGTCTTGCTTGGGCCTCTCTCCTGGAGGCGCTCAGTCAGACCCATTGTTGACATGTGGCAATACACTCCTCCGAGCGCATCTTGCTTTGGCCTCTCTCCTGGAGGTGCTCAGTCAGACCGAGTGCTTACATGTGGCAAGAAGCTCCTCGGGGCGCGTCTTGCTTGGGCTTCTCTCCTGGAGGCCCTCAGTCAGACCCATTGTTGACATGTGGCAAGACGCTCCTCGGGGCGCATCTTGCTTGGGCCTCTCTCCAGAAGGCCCTCAATCAGACCCAGTGTTGACACGTGGCAAGACGTTCCTCGGGGCGCGTCTTGCTTGGGCCTCTCTCCTGGAGGCGCTCAGTCAGACTGAGTAGTGACATGTGGCCTGACGCTCCTCGGGGCGCGTCTTGCTTGGGCCTCTCTCCTGGAGGCCCTCAGTCAGACCCATTGTTGACATGTGGCAAGACGCTCCTCGGGGCGCATCTTGCTTGGGCCTCTCTCCAGAAGGCCCTCAATCAGACCCAGTGTTGACACGTGGCAAGACACTCCTCGGGGCGAGTCTTGCTTGGGCCTCTCTCCTGGAGGCGCTCAGTCAGACCCAGTGTTGACATGTGGCAAGACGCTCCTCGGGGCGCCTCTTGCTTGGGCCTCTCTCCTGGAGGCGCTCAGTCAGAACCAGAGGTGACATGTGGCAAGACGCTCCTCGGGGCGCGTCTTGCTAGGGCCTCTCTCCTGGAGGCCCTCCGTCAGACCCAGTGTTGACATGTGGCAAGACGCTCCTCCGGGCGCGTCTTGCTTGGGCCTCTCTCCTGGAGGCGCTCAGTCAGACCCAGTGTTGACATATGGCAAGACGCTCCTCGGAGCGCGTCTTGATTGGGCTTCTCTCCTGGAGGCCCTCAGTCAGACCCATTGTTGACATGTGGCAAGACGCTCCTCGGGGCGCGTCTTGCTTGGGCCACTCTCCTGGAGGCGCTCAGTCAGACCGAGTGCTGACATGTGGCAAGACGCTCATCGGGGCACGTCTTGCTGGGGCTTCTCTCATGGAGGCACTCAGTCAGACCCAGTGTTGACATGTGGCAAGACGCTCCTCGGGGCTCGTCTTGCTTGGGCCTCTCTCCTGGAGGCGCTCAGTCAGACCCAGTGGTGACACGTGGCAAGACGCTCCTCGGGGCGCGTCTTGCTTGGGCCTCTCTCCTGGAGGCGCTCAGTCAGACCCAGTGGTGACATGTGGCAAGACGCTCCTCGGGGCGCGTCTTGCTTGGGCCTCTCTCCTGGAGGCGCTCAGTCAGACCCAGTGTTGACACGTGGCAAGATGCTCCTCGGGGCGCATCTTGCTTGGGCCTCTCTGCTGGAGGCGCTCAGTCAGACCCAGACATGTGGCAAGACACTCATCGGGGCGCGTCTTGCTTGGGCCTCTCTCATGGAGGCCCTCTGTCAGACCCAGTGTTGACATGTGTCAAGACGCTCCTCGGGGCGCGTCTTGCTTTGGCCTCTCTCCTGGAGGCCCTCAGTAAGACCCATTGTTGACATGTGGCAAGACGCTCCTCGGGGCGTGTCTTGCTTGGGCTTCTCTCCTGGAGGCCCTCAGTCAGACCCATTGTTGACATGTGGCAAGACGCTCCTCAGGCCGCGTCTTGCTTGGGCCTCTCTCCAGAAGGCCCTCAATAAGACCCAGTGTTGACACGTGGCAAGACGCTCCTCGGGGCGCGTCTTGCTTTGGCCTCTCTCCTGGAGGCGCTCAGTCAGACCGACTGCTGACATGTGGCAAGAAGCTCCTCGGGGTGCGTCTTGTTTGGGCTTCTCTCCTCGAGGCCATCATTAAGACCCATTGTTGACATGTGGCAAGACGCTCCTCGGGGCGCGTCTTGCTTGGGCTTCTCTCCTGGAGGCCCTCAGTCAGACCCATTGTTGACATGTGGCAAGACGCTCCTCGGGGCGCATCTTGCTTGGGCCTCTCTCCAGAAGGCCCTCAATCAGACCCAGTGTTGACACGTGGCAAGACGTTCCTCGGGGCGCGTCTTGCTTGGGCCTCTCTCCTGGAGGCGCTCAGTCAGACTGAGTAGTGACATGTGGCCTGACGCTCCTCGGGGCGCGTCTTGCTTGGGCCTCTCTCCTGGAGGCGCTCAGTCAGACCCAGTGTTGACATTTGGCAAGACGCTCCTCGGGGCGCTTCTTGCTTGGGCCTCTCGCCTGGAGGTGCTCAGTCAGACCCAGTGTTGACATGTGGCAAGACGCTCCTCGGGGCGCGTCTTACTTGGGCCTCTCTCCTGGAGGCGCTCAGTCAGACCCAGTGGTGACATGTGGCAAGACGCTCCTCGGGGCACGTATTGCTTGGGCCTCTCTCCTGGAGGCCCTCTGTCAGACCCAGTGTTGACATGTGGCAAGACGCTCCTCGGGGCGCGTCTTGCTTGGGCTTTTCTCATTGAGGCCCTCAGTCAGACCCAGTGTTGACATGTGTCAAGACGCTCCTCGGGGCGTGTCTTGCTTGGGCCTCTCTCCTGGAGGCGCTCAGTAAGACCAAGTGCTGACATGTGGCAAGACGCTCCTCGGTGCGCGTCTTGCTTGGGCCTCTCTCCTGGAGGCGCTCAGTCAGACCCAGTGTTGACATGTGGCAAGACACTCCTCGGGGCGCGTCTTGCTTGGGCCTCTCTCCTGGAGGCGCTCAGTCAGACCAAGTGCTGACATGTGGCAAGACGCTCCTCGGTGCGCGTCTTGCTTGGGCCTCTCTCCTGGAGGCGCTCAGTCAGACCCAGTGTTGACATTTGGCAAGACGCTCCTCGGTGCGCGTCTTGCTTCGGCCTCTCTCCTGGAGGCGCTCAGTCAGACCCAGTGTTGACATGTGGCAAGACACTCCTCGGGGCGCGTCTTGCTTGGGCCTCTCTCCTGGAGGCCCTCTGTCAGACCCAGTGTTGACATGTGGCAAGACGCTCCTAGGGGCGCGTCTTGCTTGGCTCTCTCTCCTGGAGGCGCTCAGTCAGACCGAGTGCTGACATGTGGCAAGACGCTCCTCGGGGCGCGTCTTGCTTGGGCCTCTCTCCTGGAGGGGCTCAGTCAGACCAAATGATGACATGTGGCAAGACACTCCTCGGGGCGCGTCTTGCTTGGGCCTCTCTCCTGGAGGCCCTCTGTCAGACCCAGTGTTGACATGTGGCAAGACACTCCTCGGGGAGCGTCTTGCTTGGGCCTCTCTCATGGAGGCCCTCAGTCAGACCCAGTGTTGACAAGTGTCAAGACGCTCCTCGGGGCACGTCTTGCTTGGGCCTCTCTCCTGGAGGCACTCAGTCAGACCCATTGTTGACATGTGGCAAGACGCTCCTCTGGGCGCGTCTTGCTTGGGCTTCTCTCCTGGAGGCCCTCAGTCAGACCCATTGTTGACAAGAGGCAAGACGCTCCTCGGGGCGCTTCTTGCTTGGGCCTCTCTCCTGGAGGCGCTCAGTCAGACCCAGTGTTGACATGTGGCAAGACGCTCCTCGGGGCACGTCTTGCTTGGGCCTCTCTCCTGGAGGCGCTCAGTCAGACCCAGTGTTGACATGTGGCAAGACGCTCCTCGGGGCGCTTCTTGCTTGGGCCTCTCTCCTGGAGGCGCTCAGTCAGACCCAGTGGTGACATGTAGCAAGACGCTCCTCGGGGCGCGTCTTACTTGGGCCTCTCTCCTGGAGGCGCTCAGTCAGACCCAGTGGTGACATGTGGCAAGACGCTCCTCGGGGCACATATTGCTTGGGCCTCTCTCCTGGAGGCCCTCTGTCAGACCCAGTGTTGACATGTGGCAAGACGCTCCTCGGGGCGCGTCTTGCTTGGGCTTCTCTCATTGAGGCCCTCAGTCAGACCCAGTGTTGACATGTGTCAAGACGCTCCTCGGGGCGTGTCTTGCTTGGGCCTCTCTCCTGGAGGCGCTCAGTCAGACCCAGTGTCGACATGTGGCAAGACACTCCTCGGGGCGCGTCTTGCTTGGGCCTCTCTCCTGGAGGCCCTCTGTCAGACCCAGTGTTGACATGTGGCAAGACGCTCCTCGGGGCGCGTCTTGCTTGGGCCTCTCTCATGGAGGCCCTCAGTCAGACCCAGTGTTGACAAGTGTCAAGACGCTCCTCAGGGCGCGTCTTGCCCTCAGTCAGACCCATTGTTGACATGTGGCAAGACGCTCCTCGGGGCGCTTCTTGCTTGGGACTCTCTCCTGGAGGCGCTCAGTCAGACCCAGTGTTGACATGTGGCAAGACGCTCCTCGGGGCACGTCTTGCTTGGGCCTCTCTCCTGGAGGCCCTCTGTCAGACCCAGTGTTGACATGTGGCAAGACGCTCCTAGGGGCGCGTCTTGCTTGGGCCTCTCTCCTGGAGGCGCTCAGTCAGACCAAGTGCTGACATGTGGCAAGACGCTCCACGGTGCGCGTCTTGCTTGGGCCTCTCTCCTGGAGGCGCTCAGTCAGATCCAGTGTTGACATGTGGCAAGACGCTCCTCGGTGCGCGTCTTGCTTGGGCCTCTCTCCTGGAGGCGCTCAGTCAGACCCAGTGTTGACATGTGGCAAGACACTCCTCGGGGCGCGTCTTGCTTGGGCCTCTCTCCTGGAGGCCCTCTGTCAGACCCAGTGTTGACATGTGGCAAGACGCTCCTAGGGGCGCGTCTTGCTTGGCTCTCTCTACTGGAGGCGCTCAGTCAGACCGAGTGCTGACATGTGGCAAGACGCTCCTCGGGGCGCGTCTTGCTTGGGGCTCTCTCCTGGAGGCGCTCAGTCAGACCCAGTGGTGACGTATGGCAAGACGCTCCTCGGGGCGCGTATTGCTTGGGCCTCTCTCCTGGAGGCCCTCTGTCAGACCCAGTGTTGACATGTGGCAAGACACTCCTCGGGGCGCGTCTTGCTTGGGCTTCTCTCATGGAGGCCCTCAGTCAGACCCAGTGTTGACAAGTGTCAAGACGCGCCCCGAGGAGCGTCTTGCTTTGGCTTCTCTCCTGGAGGCCCTCAGTCAGACCCATTGTTGACATGTGGCAAGACGCTCCTCGGGGCGCTTCTTGCTTGGGCCTCTCTCCTGGAGGCGCTCAGTCAGACCCAGTGTTGACCTGTGGCAAGACTCTCCTCGGGGCGCTTCTTGCTTGGGCCATCTCCTGGAGGCGCTCAGTCAGACCCAGTGTTGACATGTTGCAAGACGCTCCTCGGGGCACATCTTGCTTGGGCCACTCTCCTGGAGGCGCTCAGTCAGACCCAGTGTTGACATGTGGCAAGACGCTCCTCGGGGCGCGTCTTGCTTGGGCCTCTCTCCTGGAGGCGCTCAGTCAGACCCAGTGTTGACATGTGGCAAGACGCTCCTCGGGGCGCGTCTTACTTGGGCCTCTCTCCTGGAGGCGCTCAGTCAGACCCAGTGTTGACATGTGGCAAGACGCTCCTCGGGGCGCGTCTTGCTTGGGCCTCTCTCCTGGAGGCTCTCAGTCAGACCCAGTGGTGACATGTGGCAAGACGCTCCTCGGGGCGCGTCTTGCTTGGCTCTCTCTCCTGGAGGCGCTCAGTCAGACCGAGTGCTGACATGTGGCAAGACGCTCCTCGGGGCGCGTCTTGCTTGGGCCTCTCTCCTGGAGGCGCTCAGTCAGACCCAGTGGTGATGTATGGCAAGACGCTCCTCGGGGCGCGTATTGCTTGGGCCTCTCTCCTGGAGGCCCTCTGTCAGACCCAGTGTTGACATGTGTCAAGACGCTCCTCGGGGCGTGTCTTGCTTGGGCCTCTCTCCTGGAGGCGCTCAGTCAGACCCAGTGGTGACATGTGGCAAGACGCTCCTCGGGGCACGTATTGCTTGGGCCTCTCTCCTGGAGGCCCTCTGTCAGACCCAGTGTTGACATGTGGCAAGACGCTCCTCGGGGCGCGTCTTGCTTGGGCTTCTCTCATTGAGGCCCTCAGTCAGACCCAGTGTTGACATGTGTCAAGACGCTCCTCGGGGCGTGTCTTGCTTGGGCCTCTCTCCAGGAGGCGCTCAGTCAGACCCAGTGTCGACATGTGGCAAGACACTCCTCGGGGCACGTCTTGCTTGGGCCTCTCTCCTGGAGGCCCTCTGTCAGACCCAGTGTTGACATGTGGCAAGACGCTCCTCGGGGCGCGTCTTGCTTGGGCCTCTCTCATGGAGGCCCTCAGTCAGACCCAGTGTTGACATGTGGCAAGACGCTCCTCGGGGCGCGTCTTGCTTGGGCCTCTCTCATGGAGGCCCTCAGTCAGACCCAGTGTTGACAAGTGTCAAGACGCTCCTCAGGGCGCGTCTTGCCCTCAGTCAGACCCATTGTTGACATAAGGCAAGACGCTCCTCGGGGCGCTTATTGCTTGGGCCTCTCTCCTGGAGGCGCTCAGTCAGACCCAGTGTTGACATGTGGCAAGACGCTCCTCGGGGCACGTCTTGCTTGGGCCTCTCTCCTGGAGGCCCTCTGTCAGACCCAGTGTTGACATGTGGCAAGACGCTCCTAGGGGCGCGTCTTGCTTGGGCCTCTCTCCTGGAGGCGCTCAGTCAGACCAAGTGCTGAGATGTGGCAAGACGCTCCTCGGTGCGCGTCTTGCTTGGGCCTCTCTCCTGGAGGCGCTCAGTCAGATCCAGTGTTGACATGTGGCAAGACGCTCCTCGGTGCGCGTCTTGCTTGGGCCTCTCTCCTGGAGGCGCTCAGTCAGACCCAGTGTTGACATGTGGCAAGACACTCCTCGGGGCGCGTCTTGCTTGGGCCTCTCTCCTGGAGGCCCTCTGTCAGACCCAGTGTTGACATGTTGCAAGACGCTCCTAGGGGCGCGTCTTGCTTGGCTCTCTCTACTGGAGGCGCTCAGTCAGACCGAGTGCTGACATGTGGCAAGACGCTCCTCGGGGCGCGTCTTGCTTGGGCCTCTCTCCTGGAGGCGCTCAGTCAGACCCAGTGGTGACGTATGGCAAGACGCTCCTTGGGGCACGTATTGCTTGGGCCTCTCTCCTGGAGGCCCTCTGTCAGACCCAGTGTTGACAAGTGTCAAGACACTCCTCGGGGCGCGTCTTGCTTGGGCCTCTCTCCTGGAGGCGCTCAGTCAGAACCATTGTTAACATGTGGCAAGACGCTCCTCGGGGCGCGTCTTGCTTTGGCTTCTCTCCTGGAGGCCCTCAGTCAGACCCATTGTTGACATGTGGCAAGACGCTCCTCGGGGCGCTTCTTGCTTGGGCCTCTCTCCTGGAGGCGCTCAGTCAGACCCAGTGTTGACATGTGGCAAGACGCTCCTCGGGGCACATCTTGCTTGGGCCACTCTCCTGGAGGCGCTCAGTCAGACCCAGTGTTGACATGTGGCAAGACGCTCCTCGGGGCGCGTCTTGCTTGGGCCTCTCTCCTGGAGGCGCTCAGTCAGACCCAGTGTTGACATGTGGCAAGACGCTCCTCGGGGCGCGTCTTACTTGGGCCTCTCTCCTGGAGGCGCTCAGTCAGACCCAGTGTTGACATGTGGCAAGACGCTCCTCGGAGCGCGTCTTGCTTGGGCCTCTCTCCTGGAGGCTCTCAGTCAGACCCAGTGGTGACATGTGGCACGACGCTCCTCGGGGCGCGTCTTGCTTGGCTCTCTCTCCTGGAGGCGCTCAGTCAGACCGAGTGCTGACATGTGGCAAGACGCTCCTCGGGGCGCGTCTTGCTTGGGCCTCTCTCCTGGAGGCGCTCAGTCAGACCCAGTGGTGACGTATGGCAAGAAGCTCCTCGGGGCGCGTATTGCTTGGGCCTCTCTCCTGGAGGCCCTCTGTCAGACCCAGTGTTGACATGTGGCAAGACACTCCTCGGGGCGCGTCTTGCTTGGGCTTCTCTCATGGAGGCCCTCAGTCAGACCCAGTGTTCACAAGTGTCAAGACACTCCTCGGGGCACGTCTTGCTTGGGCCTCTCTCCTGGAGGCCCTCAGTCAGACCCATTGTTGACATGTGGCAAGACGCTCCTCGGGGCGCTTCTTGCTTGGGCCTCTCTCCTGGAGGGGCTCAGTCAGACCCAGTGATGACATGTGGCAAGACACTCCTCGGGGCGCGTCTTGCTTGGGCCTCTCTCCTGGAGGCCCTCTGTCAGACCCAGTGTTGACATGTGGCAAGACACTCCTCGGGGCGCGTCTTGCCTGGGCCTCTCTCATGGAGGCCCTCAGTCAGACCCAGTGTTGACAAGTGTCAAGACGCTCCTCGGGGCGCGTCTTGCTTGGGCCTCTCTCCTGGAGGCACTCAGTCAGACCCATTGTTGACATGTGGCAAGACGCTCCTCGGGGCGCTTCTTGCTTGGGCCTCTCTCCTGGAGGCGCTCAGTCAGACCCAGTGGTGACATGTGGCAAGACGCTCCTAGGGGCGCGTCTTACTTGGGCCTCTCTCCTGGAGGCGCTCAGTCAGACCCAGTGGTGACATGTGGCAAGACGCTCCTCGGGGCACGTATTGCTTGGGCCTCTCTCCTGGAGGCCCTCTGTCAGACCCAGTGGTGACATGTGGCAAGACGCTCCTCGGGGCGCGTCTTGCTTGGGCTTCTCTCATTGAGGCCCTCAGTCAGACCCAGTGTTGACATGTGTCAAGACGCTCCTCGGGGCGTGTCTTGCTTGGGCCTCTGTCCTGGAGGCGCTCAGTCAGACCCAGTGTTGACATGTGGCAAGGAACTCCTCGGGGCGCGTCTTGCTTGGGCCTCTCTCCTGGAGGCCCTCTGTCAGACCAAGTGTTGACATATGGCAAGACGCTCCTCGGGGCGCGTCTTGCTTGGGCTTCTCTCCTGGAGGCCCTCAGTCAGACCCATTGTTGACATGTGGCAAGACGCTCCTCGGGGCGCATCTTGCTTGGGCCTCTCTCCAGAAGGCCCTCAATCAGACCCAGTGTTGACACGTGGCAAGACGTTCCTCGGGGCGCGTCTTGCTTGGGCCTCTCTCCTGGAGGCGCTCAGTCAGACTGAGTAGTGACATGTGGCCTGACGCTCCTCGGGGCGCGTCTTGCTTGGGCCTCTCTCCTGGAGGCCCTCAGTCAGACCCATTGTTGACATGTGGCAAGACGCTCCTCGGGGCGCATCTTGCTTGGGCCTCTCTCCAGAAGGCCCTCAATCAGACCCAGTGTTGACACGTGGCAAGACACTCCTCGGGGCGAGTCTTGCTTGGGCCTCTCTCCTGGAGGCGCTCAGTCAGACCCAGTGTTGACATGTGGCAAGACGCTCCTCGGGGCGCCTCTTGCTTGGGCCTCTCTCCTGGAGGCGCTCAGTCAGAACCAGAGGTGACATGTGGCAAGACGCTCCTCGGGGCGCGTCTTGCTAGGGCCTCTCTCCTGGAGGCCCTCCGTCAGACCCAGTGTTGACATGTGGCAAGACGCTCCTCCGGGCGCGTCTTGCTTGGGCCTCTCTCCTGGAGGCGCTCAGTCAGACCCAGTGTTGACATATGGCAAGACGCTCCTCGGAGCGCGTCTTGATTGGGCTTCTCTCCTGGAGGCCCTCAGTCAGACCCATTGTTGACATGTGGCAAGACGCTCCTCGGGGCGCGTCTTGCTTGGGCCACTCTCCTGGAGGCGCTCAGTCAGACCGAGTGCTGACATGTGGCAAGACGCTCATCGGGGCACGTCTTGCTGGGGCTTCTCTCATGGAGGCACTCAGTCAGACCCAGTGTTGACATGTGGCAAGACGCTCCTCGGGGCTCGTCTTGCTTGGGCCTCTCTCCTGGAGGCGCTCAGTCAGACCCAGTGGTGACACGTGGCAAGACGCTCCTCGGGGCGCGTCTTGCTTGGGCCTCTCTCCTGGAGGCGCTCAGTCAGACCCAGTGGTGACATGTGGCAAGACGCTCCTCGGGGCGCGTCTTGCTTGGGCCTCTCTCCTGGAGGCGCTCAGTCAGACCCAGTGTTGACACGTGGCAAGATGCTCCTCGGGGCGCATCTTGCTTGGGCCTCTCTGCTGGAGGCGCTCAGTCAGACCCAGACATGTGGCAAGACACTCATCGGGGCGCGTCTTGCTTGGGCCTCTCTCATGGAGGCCCTCTGTCAGACCCAGTGTTGACATGTGTCAAGACGCTCCTCGGGGCGCGTCTTGCTTTGGCCTCTCTCCTGGAGGCCCTCAGTAAGACCCATTGTTGACATGTGGCAAGACGCTCCTCGGGGCGTGTCTTGCTTGGGCTTCTCTCCTGGAGGCCCTCAGTCAGACCCATTGTTGACATGTGGCAAGACGCTCCTCAGGCCGCGTCTTGCTTGGGCCTCTCTCCAGAAGGCCCTCAATAAGACCCAGTTTTGACACGTGGCAAGACGCTCCTCGGGGCGCGTCTTGCTTTGGCCTCTCTCCTGGAGGCGCTCAGTCAGACCGACTGCTGACATGTGGCAAGAAGCTCCTCGGGGTGCGTCTTGTTTGGGCTTCTCTCCTCGAGGCCATCATTAAGACCCATTGTTGACATGTGGCAAGACGCTCCTCGGGGCGCGTCTTGCTTGGGCTTCTCTCCTGGAGGCCCTCAGTCAGACCCATTGTTGACATGTGGCAAGACGCTCCTCGGGGCGCATCTTGCTTGGGCCTCTCTCCAGAAGGCCCTCAATCAGACCCAGTGTTGACACGTGGCAAGACGTTCCTCGGGGCGCGTCTTGCTTGGGCCTCTCTCCTGGAGGCGCTCAGTCAGACTGAGTAGTGACATGTGGCCTGACGCTCCTCGGGGCGCGTCTTGCTTGGGCCTCTCTCCTGGAGGCCCTCTGTCAGACCCAGTGTTGACATGTGTCAAGACGCTCCTCGGGGCGTGTCTTGCTTGGGCCTCTCTCCTGGAGGCGCTCAGTAAGACCAAGTGCTGACATGTGGCAAGACGCTCCTCGGTGCGCGTCTTGCTTGGGCCTCTCTCCTGGAGGCGCTCAGTCAGACCCAGTGTTGACATGTGGCAAGACACTCCTCGGGGCGCGTCTTGCTTGGGCCTCTCTCCTGGAGGCGCTCAGTCAGACCAAGTGCTGACATGTGGCAAGACGCTCCTCGGTGCGCGTCTTGCTTGGGCCTCTCTCCTGGAGGCGCTCAGTCAGACCCAGTGTTGACATTTGGCAAGACGCTCCTCGGTGCGCGTCTTGCTTGGGCCTCTCTCCTGGAGGCGCTCAGTCAGACCCAGTGTTGACATGTGGCAAGACACTCCTCGGGGCGCGTCTTGCTTGGGCCTCTCTCCTGGAGGCCCTCTGTCAGACCCAGTGTTGACATGTGGCAAGACGCTCCTAGGGGCGCGTCTTGCTTGGCTCTCTCTCCTGGAGGCGCTCAGTCAGACCGAGTGCTGACATGTGGCAAGACGCTCCTCGGGGCGCGTCTTGCTTGGGCCTCTCTCCTGGAGGCGCTCAGTCAGACCCAGTGGTGACGTATGGCAAGACGCTCCTCGGGGCGCGTATTGCTTGGGCCTCTCTCCTGGAGGCCCTCTGTCAGACCCAGTGTTGACATGTGGCAAGACACTCCTCGGGGCGCGTCTTGCTTGGGCTTCTCTCATGGAGGCCCTCAGTCAGACCCAGTGTTGACAAGTGTCAAGACACTCCTCGGGGCGCGTCTTGCTTGGGCCTCTCTCCTGGAGGCCCTCAGTCAGACCCATTGTTGACATGTGGCAAGACGCTCCTCGGGGCGCTTCTTGCTTGGGCCTCTCTCCTGGAGGGGCTCAGTCAGACCCAGTGATGACATGTGGCAAGACACTCCTCGGGGCGCGTCTTGCTTGGGCCTCTCTCCTGGAGGCCCTCTGTCAGAACCAGTGTTGACATGTGGCAAGACACTCCTCGGGGAGCGTCTTGCTTGGGCCTCTCTCATGGAGGCCCTCAGTCAGACCCAGTGTTGACAAGTGTCAAGACGCTCCTCGGGGCACGTCTTGCTTGGGCCTCTCTCCTGGAGGCACTCAGTCAGACCCATTGTTGACATGTGGCAAGACGCTCCTCTGGGCGCGTCTTGCTTGGGCTTCTCTCCTGGAGGCCCTCAGTCAGACCCATTGTTGACAAGAGGCAAGACGCTCCTCGGGGCGCTTCTTGCTTGGGCCTCTCTCCTGGAGGCGCTCAGTCAGACCCAGTGTTGACATGTGGCAAGACGCTCCTCGGGGCACGTCTTGCTTGGGCCTCTCTCCTGGAGGCGCTCAGTCAGACCCAGTGTTGACATGTGGCAAGACGCTCCTCGGGGCGCTTCTTGCTTGGGCCTCTCTCCTGGAGGCGCTCAGTCAGACCCAGTGGTGACATGTAGCAAGACGCTCCTCGGGGCGCGTCTTACTTGGGCCTCTCTCCTGGAGGCGCTCAGTCAGACCCAGTGGTGACATGTGGCAAGACGCTCTTCGGGGCACGTATTGCTTGGGCCTCTCTCCTGGAGGCCCTCTGTCAGACCCAGTGTTGACATGTGGCAAGACGCTCCTCGGGGCGCGTCTTGCTTGGGCTTCTCTCATTGAGGCCCTCAGTCAGACCCAGTGTTGACATGTGTCAAGACGCTCCTCGGGGCGTGTCTTGCTTGGGCCTCTCTCCTGGAGGCGCTCAGTCAGACCCAGTGTCGACATGTGGCAAGACACTCCTCGGGGCGCGTCTTGCTTGGGCCTCTCTCCTTGAGGCCCTCTGTCAGACCCAGTGTTGACATGTGGCAAGACGCTCCTCGGGGCGCGTCTTGCTTGGGCCTCTCTCATGGAGGCCCTCAGTCAGACCCAGTGTTGACAAGTGTCAAGACGCTCCTCAGGGCGCGTCTTGCCCTCAGTCAGACCCATTGTTGACATGTGGCAAGACGCTCCTCGGGGCGCTTCTTGCTTGGGACTCTCTCCTGGAGGCGCTCAGTCAGACCCAGTGTTGACATGTGGCAAGACGCTCCTCGGGGCACGTCTTGCTTGGGCCTCTCTCCTGGAGGCCCTCTGTCAGACCCAGTGTTGACATGTGGCAAGACGCTCCTAGGGGCGCGTCTTGCTTGGGCCTCTCTCCTGGAGGCGCTCAGTCAGACCAAGTGCTGACATGTGGCAAGACGCTCCACGGTGCGCGTCTTGCTTGGGCCTCTCTCCTGGAGGCGCTCAGTCAGATCCAGTGTTGACATGTGGCAAGACGCTCCTCGGTGCGCGTCTTGCTTGGGCCTCTCTCCTGGAGGCGCTCAGTCAGACCCAGTGTTGACATGTGGCAAGACACTCCTCGGGGCGCGTCTTGCTTGGGCCTCTCTCCTGGAGGCCCTCTGTCAGACCCAGTGTTGACATGTGGCAAGACGCTCCTAGAGGCGCGTCTTGCTTGGCTCTCTCTACTGGAGGCGCTCAGTCAGACCGAGTGCTGACATGTGGCAAGACGCTCCTCGGGGCGCGTCTTGCTTGGGGCTCTCTCCTGGAGGCGCTCAGTCAGACCCAGTGGTGACGTATGGCAAGACGCTCCTCGGGGCGCGTATTGCTTGGGCCTCTCTCCTGGAGGCCCTCTGTCAGACCCAGTGTTGACATGTGGCAAGACACTCCTCGGGGCGCGTCTTGCTTGGGCTTCTCTCATGGAGGCCCTCAGTCAGACCCAGTGTTGACAAGTGTCAAGACACTCCTCGGGGCGCGTCTTGCTTGGGCCTCTCTCCTGGAGGCGCTCAGTCAGACCCATTGTTAACATGTGGCAAGACGCTCCTCGGGGCGCGTCTTGCTTTGGCTTCTCTCCTGGAGGCCCTCAGTCAGACCCATTGTTGACATGTGGCAAGACGCTCCTCGGGGCGCTTCTTGCTTGGGCCTCTCTCCTGGAGGCGCTCAGTCAGACCCAGTGTTGACCTGTGGCAAGACTCTCCTCGGGGCGCTTCTTGCTTGGGCCATCTCCTGGAGGCGCTCAGTCAGACCCAGTGTTGACATGTTGCAAGACGCTCCTCGGGGCACATCTTGCTTGGGCCACTCTCCTGGAGGCGCTCAGTCAGACCCAGTGTTGACATGTGGCAAGACGCTCCTCGGGGCGCGTCTTGCTTGGGCCTCTCTCCTGGAGGCGCTCAGTCAGACCCAGTGTTGACATGTGGCAAGACGCTCCTCGGGGCGCGTCTTACTTGGGCCTCTCTCCTGGAGGCTCTCAGTCAGACCCAGTGGTGACATGTGGCAAGACGCTCCTCGGGGCGCGTCTTGCTTGGCTCTCTCTCCTGGAGGCGCTCAGTCAGACCGAGTGCTGACATGTGGCAAGACGCTCCTCGGGGCGCGTCTTGCTTGGGCCTCTCTCCTGGAGGCGCTCAGTCAGACCCAGTGTTGACATGTGGCAAGACGCTCCTCGGGGCGCGTCTTGCTTGGGCCTCTCTCCTGGAGGCTCTCAGTCAGACCCAGTGGTGACATGTGGCAAGACGCTCCTCGGGGCGCGTCTTGCTTGGCTCTCTCTCCTGGAGGCGCTCAGTCAGACCGAGTGCTGACATGTGGCAAGACGCTCCTCGGGGCGCGTCTTGCTTGGGCCTCTCTCCTGGAGGCGCTCAGTCAGACCCAGTGGTGACGTATGGCAAGACGCTCCTCGGGGCGCGTATTGCTTGGGCCTCTCTCCTGGAGGCCCTCTGTCAGACCCAGTGTTGACATGTGTCAAGACGCTCCTCGGGGCGTGTCTTGCTTGGGCCTCTCTCCTGGAGGCGCTCAGTCAGACCCAGTGGTGACATGTGGCAAGACGCTCCTCGGGGCACGTATTGCTTGGGCCTCTCTCCTGGAGGCCCTCTGTCAGACCCAGTGTTGACATGTGGCAAGACGCTCCTCGGGGCGCGTCTTGCTTGGGCTTCTCTCATTGAGGCCCTCAGTCAGACCCAGTGTTGACATGTGTCAAGACGCTCCTCGGGGCGTGTCTTGCTTGGGCCTCTCTCCTGGAGGCGCTCAGTCAGACCCAGTGTCGACATGTGGCAAGACACTCCTCGGGGCACGTCTTGCTTGGGCCTCTCTCCTGGAGGCCCTCTGTCAGACCCAGTGTTGACATGTGGCAAGACGCTCCTCGGGGCGCGTCTTGCTTGGGCCTCTCTCATGGAGGCCCTCAGTCAGACCCAGTGTTGACATGTGGCAAGACGCTCCTCGGGGCGCGTCTTGCTTGGGCCTCTCTCATGGAGGCCCTCAGTCAGACCCAGTGTTGACAAGTGTCAAGACGCTCCTCAGGGCGCGTCTTGCCCTCAGTCAGACCCATTGTTGACATAAGGCAAGACGCTCCTCGGGGCGCTTATTGCTTGGGCCTCTCTCCTGGAGGCGCTCAGTCAGACCCAGTGTTGACATGTGGCAAGACGCTCCTCGGGGCACGTCTTGCTTGGGCCTCTCTCCTGGAGGCCCTCTGTCAGACCCAGTGTTGACATGTGGCAAGACGCTCCTAGGGGCGCGTCTTGCTTGGGCCTCTCTCCTGGAGGCGCTCAGTCAGACCAAGTGCTGAGATGTGGCAAGACGCTCCTCGGTGCGCGTCTTGCTTGGGCCTCTCTCCTGGAGGCGCTCAGTCAGATCCAGTGTTGACATGTGGCAAGACGCTCCTCGGTGCGCGTCTTGCTTGGGCCTCTCTCCTGGAGGCGCTCAGTCAGACCCAGTGTTGACATGTGGCAAGACGCTCCTAGGGGCGCGTCTTGCTTGGCTCTCTCTACTGGAGGCGCTCAGTCAGACCGAGTGCTGACATGTGGCAAGACGCTCCTCGGGGCGCGTCTTGCTTGGGCCTCTCTCCTGGAGGCGCTCAGTCAGACCCAGTGGTGACGTATGGCAAGACGCTCCTTGGGGCGCGTATTGCTTGGGCCTCTCTCCTGGAGGCCCTCTGTCAGACCCAGTGTTGACAAGTGTCAAGACACTCCTCGGGGCGCGTCTTGCTTGGGCCTCTCTCCTGGAGGCGCTCAGTCAGAACCATTGTTAACATGTGGCAAGACGCTCCTCGGGGCGCGTCTTGCTTTGGCTTCTCTCCTGGAGGCCCTCAGTCAGACCCATTGTTGACATGTGGCAAGACGCTCCTCGGGGCGCTTCTTGCTTGGGCCTCTCTCCTGGAGGCGCTCAGTCAGACCCAGTGTTGACATGTGGCAAGACGCTCCTCGGGGCACGTCTTGCTTGGGCCACTCTCCTGGAGGCGCTCAGTCAGACCCAGTGTTGACATGTGGCAAGACGCTCCTCGGGGCGCGTCTTGCTTGGGCCTCTCTCCTGGAGGCGCTCAGTCAGACCCAGTGTTGACATGTGGCAAGACGCTCCTCGGGGCGCGTCTTACTTGGGCCTCTCTCCTGGAGGCGCTCAGTCAGACCCAGTGTTGACATGTGGCAAGACGCTCCTCGGAGCGCGTCTTGCTTGGGCCTCTCTCCTGGAGGCTCTCAGTCAGACCCAGTGGTGACATGTGGCAAGACGCTCCTCGGGGCGCGTCTTGCTTGGCTCTCTCTCCTGGAGGCGCTCAGTCAGACCGAGTGCTGACATGTGGCAAGACGCTCCTCGGGGCGCGTCTTGCTTGGGCCTCTCTCCTGGAGGCGCTCAGTCAGACCCAGTGGTGACGTATGGCAAGAAGCTCCTCGGGGCGCGTATTGCTTGGGCCTCTCTCCTGGAGGCCCTCTGTCAGACCCAGTGTTGACATGTGGCAAGACACTCCTCGGGGCGCGTCTTGCTTGGGCTTCTCTCATGGAGGCCCTCAGTCAGACCCAGTGTTCACAAGTGTCAAGACACTCCTCGGGGCACGTCTTGCTTGGGCCTCTCTCCTGGAGGCCCTCAGTCAGACCCATTGTTGACATGTGGCAAGACGCTCCTCGGGGCGCTTCTTGCTTGGGCCTCTCTCCTGGAGGGGCTCAGTCAGACCCAGTGATGACATGTGGCAAGACACTCCTCGGGGCGCGTCTTGCTTGGGCCTCTCTCCTGGAGGCCCTCTGTCAGACCCAGTGTTGACATGTGGCAAGACACTCCTCGGGGCGCGTCTTGCCTGGGCCTCTCTCATGGAGGCCCTCAGTCAGACCCAGTGTTGACAAGTGTCAAGACGCTCCTCGGGGCGTGTCTTGCTTGGGCCTCTCTCCTGGAGGCACTCAGTCAGACCCATTGTTGACATGTGGCAAGACGCTCCTCGGGGCGCTTCTTGCTTGGGCCTCTCTCCTGGAGGCGCTCAGTCAGACCCAGTGGTGACATGTGGCAAGACGCTCCTAGGGGCGCGTCTTACTTGGGCCTCTCTCCTGGAGGCGCTCAGTCAGACCCAGTGGTGACATGTGGCAAGACGCTCCTCGGGGCACGTATTGCTTGGGCCTCTCTCCTGGAGGCCCTCTGTCAGACCCAGTGGTGACATGTGGCAAGACGCTCCTCGGGGCGCGTCTTGCTTGGGCTTCTCTCATTGAGGCCCTCAGTCAGACCCAGTGTTGACATGTGTCAAGACGCTCCTCGGGGCGTGTCTTGCTTGGGCCTCTGTCCTGGAGGCGCTCAGTCAGACCCAGTGTTGACATGTGGCAAGGAACTCCTCGGGGCGCGTCTTGCTTGGGCCTCTCTCCTGGAGGCCCTCTGTCAGACCAAGTGTTGACATATGGCAAGACGCTCCTCGGGGCGCGTCTTGCTTGGGCCTCTCTCATGGAGGCCCTCAGTCAGACCCAGTGTTGACAAGTGTCAAGACGCTCCTCAGGGCGCGTCTTGCTTGGGCCTCTCTCCTGGAGGCCCTCAGTCAGACCCATTGTTGACATGTGGCAAGACGCTCCTCGGGGCGCTTCTTGCTTGGGCCTCTCTCCTGGAAGCGCTCAGTCAGACCCAGTGTTGACATGTGGCAAGACGCTCCTCGGTGCGCGTCTTGCTTGGGCCTCTCTCCTGGAGGCGCTCAGTCAGACCCAGTGTTGACATGTGGCAAGACACTCCTCGGGGCGCGTCTTGATTGGGCCTCTCTCCTGGAGGCCCTCTGTCAGACCCTGTGTTGACATGTGGCAAGACACTCCTCGGGGCGCGTCTTGCTTGGGCTTCTCTCATGGAGGCCCTCAGTCAGACCCAGTGTTAACAAGTGTCAAGACACTCTTCGGGGCGCGTCTTGCTTGGGCTTTTCTCCTGGAGGCGCTCAGTCAGACCGAGTGCTGACATGTGGCAAGACGCTCCTCGGGGCGCGTCTTGCTTGGGCCTCTCTCCTGGAGGCGCTCAGTCAGACCCAGTGGTGACGTATGGCAAGACGCTCCTCGGGGCGCGTATTGCTTGTGCCTCTCTCCTGAAGGCCCTCTGTCAGACCCAGTGTTGACATGTGGCAAGACACTCCTCGGGGCGCGTCTTGCTTGGGCTTCTCTCATGGAGGCCCTCAGTCAGACCCAGTGTTGACAAGTGTCAAGACACTCCTCGGGGCGCGTCTTGCTTGGGCCTCTCTCCTGGAGGCGCTCAGTCAGACCCATTGTTGACATGTGGCAAGACGCTCCTCGGGGCGCGTCTTGCTTTGGCTTCTCTCCTGGAGGCCCTCAGTCAGACCCATTGTTGACATGTGGCAAGACTCTCCTCGGGGCGCTTCTTGCTTGGGCCTCTCTCCTGGAGGCGCTCAGTCAGACCCAGTGTTGACATGTGGCAAGACGCTCCTCGGTGCGCGTCTTGCTTGGGCCTCTCTCCTGGAGGCGCTCAGTCACACCCAGTGTTGACATGTGGCAAGACACTCCTCGGGGCGCGTCTTGATTGGGCCTCTCTCCTGGAGGCCCTCTGTCAGACCCAGTGTTGACATGTGGCAAGACACTCCTCGGGGCGCGTCTTGCTTGGGCTTCTCTCATGGAGGCCCTCAGTCAGACCCAGTGTTAACAAGTGTCAAGACACTCCTCGGGGCGCGTCTTGCTTGGGCCTCTCTCCTGGAGGCGCTCAGTCAGACCGAGTGCTGACATGTGGCAAGACGCTCCTCGGGGCGCGTCTTGCTTGGGCCTCTCTCCTGGAGGCGCTCAGTCAGACCCAGTGGTGACGTATGGCAAGACGCTCCTCGGGGCGCGTATTGCTTGGGCCTCTCTCCTGGAGGCCCTCTGTCAGACCCAGTGTTGACATGTGGCAAGACACTCCTCGGGGCGCGTCTTGCTTGGGCCTCTCTCCTGGAGGGGCTCAGTCAGACCCAGTGATGACATGTGGCAAGACACTCCTCGGGGCGCGTCTTGCTTGGGCCTCTCTCCTGGAGGCCCTCTGTCAGACCCAGTGTTGACATGTGGCAAGACACTCCTCGGGGCACGTCTTGCTTGGGCCTCTCTCATGGAGGCCCTCAGTCAGACCCAGTGTTGACAAGTGTCAAGACGCTCCTCGGGGCACGTCTTGCTTGGGCTTCTCTCCTGGAGGCCCTCAGTCAGACCCATTGTTGACAAGAGGCAAGACGCTCCTCGGGGCGCTTCTTGCTTGGGCCTCTCTCCTGGAGGCGCTCAGTCAGACCCAGTGTTGACATGTGGCAAGACGCTCCTCGGGGCACGTCTTGCTTGGGCCTCTCTCATGGAGGCGCTCATTCAGACCCAGTGTTGACATGTGGCAAGACGCTCCTCGGGGCGCTTCTTGCTTGTGCCTCTCTCCTGGAGGCGCTCAGTCAGACCCAGTGGTGACATGTGGCAAGACGCTCCTCGGGGCGCGTCTTACTTGGGCCTCTCTCCTGGAGGCGCTCAGTCAGACCCAGTGGTGACATGTGGCAAGACGCTCCTCGGGGCACGTATTGCTTGGGCCTCTCTCCTGGAGGCCCTCTGTCAGACCCAGTGTTGACATGTGGCAAGACGCTCCTCGGGGCGCGTCTTGCTTGGGCTTCTCTCATTGAGGCCCTCAGTCAGACCCAGTGTTGACATGTGTCAAGACGCTCCTCGGGGCGTGTCTTGCTTGGGCCTCTCTCCTGGAGGCGCTCAGTCAGACCCAGTGTCAACATGTGGCAAGACACTCCTCGGGGCGCGTCTTGCTTGGGCCTCTCTCCTGGAGGCCCTCTGTCAGACCCAGTGTTGACATGTGGCAAGACGCTCCTCGGGGCGCGTCTTGCTTGGGCCTCCCTCATGGAGGCCCTCAGTCAGACCCAGTGTTGACAAGTGTCAAGACGCTCCTCAGGGCGCGTCTTGCCCTCAGTCAGACCCATTGTTGACATGTGGCAAGACGCTCCTCGGGGCGCTTCTTGCTTGGGACTCTCTCCTGGAGGCGCTCAGTCAGACCCAGTGTTGACATGTGGCAAGACGCTCCTCGGGGCACGTCTTGCTTGGGCCTCTCTCCTGGAGGCCCTCTGTCAGACCCAGTGTTGACATGTGGCAAGACGCTCCTAGGGGCGCGTCTTACTTGGGCCTCTCTCCTGGAGGCGCTCAGTCAGACCAAGTGCTGACATGTGGCAAGACGCTCCTCGGTGCGCGTCTTGCTTGGGCCTCTCTCCTGGAGGCGCTCAGTCAGATCCAGTGTTGACATGTGGCAAGACGCTCCTCGGTGCGCGTCTTGCTTGGGCCTCTCTCCTGGAGGCGCTCAGTCAGACCCAGTGTTGACATGTGGCAAGACACTCCTCGAGGCGCGTCTTGCTTGGGCCTCTCTCCTGGAGGCCGTCTGTCAGACCCAGTGTTGACATGTGGCAAGACGCTCCTAGGGGCGCGTCTTGCTTGGGCCTCTCTCCTGGAGGCGCTCAGTCAGACCCAGTGGTGACGTATGGCAAGACGCTCCTCGGGGCGCGTATTGCTTGGGCCTCTCTCCTGGCGGCCCTCTGTCAGACCCAGTGTTGACATGTGGCAAGACACTCCTCGGGGCGCGTCTTGCTTGGGCTTCTCTCATGGAGGCCCTCAGTCAGACCCAGTGTTGACAAGTGTCAAGACACTCCTCGGGGCGCGTCTTGCTTGGGCCTCTCTCCTGGAGGCGCTCAGTCAGACCCATTGTTAACATGTGGCAAGACGCTCCTCGGGGCGCGTCTTGCTTTGGCTTCTCTCCTGGAGGCCCTCAGTCAGACCCATTGTTGACATGTGGCAAGACGCTCCTCGGGGCGCTTCTTGCTTGGGCCTCTCTCCTGGAGGCGCTCAGTCAGACACAGTGTTGACCTGTGGCAAGACTCTCCTCGGGGCGCTTCTTGCTTGGGCCATCTCCTGGAGGCGCTCAGTCAGACCCAGTGTTGACATGTGGCAAGACGCTCCTCGGGGCACATCTTGCTTGGGCCACTCTCCTGGAGGCGCTCAGTCAGACCCAGTGTTGACATGTGGCAAGACGCTCCTCGGGGCGCGTCTTGCTTGGGCCTCTCTCCTGGAGGCGCTCAGTCAGACCCAGTGTTGACATGTGGCAAGACGCTCCTCGGGGCGCGTCTTACTTGGGCCTCTCTCCTGGAGGCGCTCAATCAGACCCAGTGTTGACATGTGGCAAGACGCTCCTCGGGGCGCGTCTTTCTTGGGCCTCTCTCCTGGAGGCTCTCAGTCAGACCCAGTGGTGACATGTGGCAAGACGCTCCTCGGGGCGCGTCTTGCTTGGCTCTCTCTCCTGGAGGCGCTCAGTCAGACCGAGTGCTGACATGTGGCAAGACGCTCCTCGGGGCGCGTCTTGCTTGGGCCTCTCTCCTGGAGGCGCTCAGTCAGACCCAGTGGTGACGTATGGCAAGACGCTCCTCGGGGCGCGTATTGCTTGGGCCTCTCTCCTGGAGGCCCTCTGTCAGACCCAGTGTTGACATGTGGCAAGACACTCCTCGGGGCGCGTCTTGCTTGGGCTTCTCTCATGGAGGCCCTCAGTCAGACCCAGTGTTCACAAGTGTCAAGACACTCCTCGGGGCACGTCTTGCTTGGGCCTCTCTCCTGGAGGCCCTCAGTCAGACCCATTGTTGACATGTGGCAAGACGCTCCTCGGGGCGCTTCTTGCTTGGGCCTCTCTCCTGGAGGGGCTCAGTCAGACCCAGTGATGACATGTGGCAAGACACTCCTCGGGGCGCGTCTTGCTTGGGCCTCTCTCCTGGAGGCCCTCTGTCAGACCCAGTGTTGACATGTGGCAAGACACTCCTCGGGGCGTGTCTTGCTTGGGCCTCTCTCATGGAGGCCCTCAGTCAGACCCAGTGTTGACAAGTGTCAAGACGCTCCTCGGGGCGCGTCTTGCTTGGGCCTCTCTCCTGGAGGCACTCAGTCAGACCCATTGTTGACATGTGGCAAGACGCTCCTCGGGGCGTTTCTTGCTTGGGCCTCTCTCCTGGAGGCGCTCAGTCAGACCCAGTGATGACATGTGGCAAGACGCTCCTCGGGGCGCGTCTTACTTGGGCCTCTCTCCTGGAGGCGCTCAGTCAGACCCAGTGGTGACATGTGGCAAGATGCTCCTCGGGGCACGTATTGCTTGGGCCTCTCTCCTGGAGGCCCTCTGTCAGACCCAGTGGTGACATGTGGCAAGACGCTCCTCGGGGCGCGTCTTGCTTGGGCTTCTCTCATTGAGGCCCTCAGTCAGACCCATTGTTGACATGTGGCAAGACGCTCCTCGGGGCGCTTCTTGCTTGGGCCTCTCTCCTGGAGGCGCTCAGTCAGACCCAGTGTTGACCTGTGGCAAGACTCTCCTCGGGGCGCTTCTTGCTTGGGCCATCTCCTGGAGGCGCTCAGTCAGACCCAGTGTTGACATGTGGCAAGACGCTCCTCGGGGCACATCTTGCTTGGGCCACTCTCCTGGAGGCGCTCAGTCAGACCCAGTGTTGACATGTGGCAAGACGCTCCTCGGGGCGCGTCTTGCTTGGGCCTCTCTCCTGGAGGCGCTCAGTCAGACCCAGTGTTGACATGTGGCAAGACGCTCCTCGGGGCGCGTCTTACTTGGGCCTCTCTCCTGGAGGCGCTCAATCAGACCCAGTGTTGACATGTGGCAAGACGCTCCTCGGGGCGCGTCTTGCTTGGGCCTCTCTCCTGGAGGCTCTCAGTCAGACCCAGTGGTGACATGTGGCAAGACGCTCCTCGGGGCGCGTCTTGCTTGGCTCTCTCTCCTGGAGGCGCTCAGTCAGACCGAGTGCTGACATGTGGCAAGACGCTCCTCGGGGCGCGTCTTGCTTGGGCCTCTCTCCTGTAGGCGCTCAGTCAGACCCAGTGGTGACGTATGGCAAGACGCTCCTCGGGGCGCGTATTGCTTGGGCCTCTCTCCTGGAGGCCCTCTGTCAGACCCAGTGTTGACATGTGGCAAGACACTCCTCGGGGCGCGTCTTGCTTGGGCTTCTCTCATGGAGGCCCTCAGTCAGACCCAGTGTTCACAAGTGTCATGACACTCCTCGGGGCACGTCTTGCTTGGGCCTCTCTCCTGGAGGCCCTCAGTCAGACCCATTGTTGACATGTGGCAAGACGCTCCTCGGGGCGCTTCTTGCTTGGGCCTCTCTCCTGGAGGGGCTCAGTCAGACCCAGTGATGACATGTGGCAAGACACTCCTCGGGGCGCGTCTTGCTTGGGCCTCTCTCATGGAGGCCCTCAGTCAGACCCAGTGTTGACAAGTGTCAAGACGCTCCTCGGGGCGCGTCTTGCTTGGGCCTCTCTCCTGGAGGCACTCAGTCAGACCCATTGTTGACATGTGGCAAGACGCTCCTCGGGGCGCTTCTTGCCTGGGCCTCTCTCCTGGAGGCGCTCAGTCAGACCCAGTGATGACATGTGGCAAGACGCTCCTCGGGGCGCGTCTTACTTGGGCCTCTCTCCTGGAGGCGCTCAGTCAGACCCAGTGGTGACATGTGGCAAGACGCTCCTCGGGGCACGTATTGCTTGGGCCTCTCTCCTGGAGGCCCTCTGTCAGACCCAGTGGTGACATGTGGCAAGACGCTCCTCGGGGCGCGTCTTGCTTGGGCTTCTCTCATTGAGGCCCTCAGTCAGACCCAGTGTTGACATGTGTCAAGACGCTCCTCGGGGCGTGTCTTGCTTGGGCCTCTGTCCTGGAGGCGCTCAGTCAGACCCAGTGTTGACATGTGGCAAGACACTCCTCGGGGCGCGTCTTGCTTGGGCCTCTCTCCTGGAGGCCCTCTGTCAGACCCAGTGTCGACATATGGCAAGACGCTCCTCGGGGCGCGTCTTGCTTGGGCGTCTCTCATGGAGGCCCTCAGTCAGACCCAGTGTTGACAAGTGTCAAGACGCTCCTCAGGGCGCGTCCTGCTTGGGCCTCTCTCCTGGAGGCCCTCAGTCAGACCCATTGTTGACATGTGGCAAGACGCTCCTCGGGGCGCTTCTTGCTTGGGCCTCTCTCCTGGAAGCGCTCAGTCAGACCCAGTGTTGACATGTGGCAAGACGCTCCTCGGTGCGCGTCTTGCTTGGGCCTCTCTCCTGGAGGCGCTCAGTCAGACCCAGTGTTGACATGTGGCAAGACACTCCTCGGGGCGCGTCTTGCTTGGGCTTCTCTCATGGAGACCCTCAGTCAGACCCAGTGTTAACAAGTGTCAAGACACTCCTCGGGGCGCGTCTTGCTTGGGTCTCTCCTGGAGGCGCTCAGTCAGACCGAGTGCTGACATGTGGCAAGACGCTCCTCGGGGCGCGTCTTGCTTGGGCCTCTCTCCTGGAGGCGCTCAGTCAGACCCAGTGTTGACATGTGGCAAGACGCTCCTCAGGGCACGTCTTGCTTGGGCCTCTCTCCTGGAGGCGCTCAGTCAGACCCAGTGTTGACATGTTGCAAGACGCTCCTCGGGGCGCGTCTTGCTTGGGCCTCTCTCCTGGAGGCCCTCTGTCAGACCCAGTGTTGACATGTGGCAAGACGCTCCTAGGGGCGCGTCTTGCTTGGGCCTCTCTCCTGGAGGCGCTCAGTCAGACCAAGTGCTGACATGTGGCAAGACGCTCCTCGGTGCGCGTCTTGCTTGGGCCTCTCTTCTGGAGGCGCTCAGTGAGACCCAGTGTTGACATGTGGCAAGACGCTCCTCGGTGCGCGTCTTGCTTGGGCCTCTCTCCTGGAGGCGCTCAGTCAGACCCAGTGTTGACATGTGGCAAGACACTCCTCGGGGCGCGTCTTGCTTGGGCCTCTCTCCTGGAGGCGCTCAGTCAGACCAAGTGCTGACATGTGGCAAGACGCTCCTCGGTGCGCGTCTTGCTTGGGCCTCTCTCCTGGAGGCGCTCAGTCAGACCCAGTGTTGACATTTGGCAAGACGCTCCTCGGTGCGTGTCTTGCTTGGGCCTCTCTCCTGGAGGCGCTCAGTCAGACCCAGTGTTGACATGTGGCAAGACACTCCTCGGGGCGCGTCTTGCTTGGGCCTCTCTCCTGGAGGCCCTCTGTCAGACCCAGTGTTGACATGTGGCAAGACGCTCCTAGGGGCGCGTCTTGCTTGGCTCTCTCTCCTGGAGGCGCTCAGTCAGACCGAGTGCTGACATGTGGCAAGACGCTCCTCGGGGCGCGTCTTGCTTGGGCCTCTCTCCTGGAGGCGCTCAGTCAGACCCAGTGGTGACGTATGGCAAGACGCTCCTCGGGGCGCGTATTGCTTGGGCCTCTCTCCTGGAGGCCCTCTGTCAGACCCAGTGTTGACATGTGGGAAGACACTCCTCGGGGCGCGTCTTGCTTGGGCTTCTCTCATGGAGGCCCTCAGTCAGACCCAGTGTTGACAAGTGTCAAGACACTCCTCGGGGCGCGTCTTGCTTGGGCCTCTCTCCTGGAGGCCCTCAGTCAGACCCATTGTTGACATGTGGCAAGACGCTCCTCGGGGCGCTTCTTGCTTGGGCCTCTCTCCTGGAGGGGCTCAGTCAGACCCAGTGATGACATGTGGCAAGACACTCCTCGGGGCGCGTCTTGCTTGGGCCTCTCTCATGGAGGCCCTCAGTCAGACCCAGTGTTGACAAGTGTCAAGACGCTCCTCAGGGCGCGTCTTGCTTGGGCCTCTCTCCTGGAGGCACTCAGTCAGACCCATTGTTGACATGTGGCAAGACACTCCTCTGGGCGCGTCTTGCTTGGGCTTCTCTCCTGGAGGCCCTCAGTCAGACCCATTGTTGACAAGAGGCAAGACGCTCCTCGGGGCGCTTCTTGCTTAGGCCTTTCTCCTGGAGGCGCTAAGTCAGACCCAGTGTTGACATGTGGCAAGACGCTCCTCGGGGCACGTCTTGCTTGGGCCTCTCTCCTGGAGGCGCTCAGTCAGACCCAGTGTTGACATGTGGCAAGACGCTCCTCGGGGCGCTTCTTGCTTGGGCCTCTCTCCTGGAGGCGCTCAGTCAGACCCAGTGGTGACATGTGGCAAGACGCTCCTCGGGGCGCGTCTTACTTGGGCCTCTCTCCTGGAGGCGCTCAGTCAGACCCAGTGGTGACATGTGGCAAGACGCTCCTCGGGGCACGTATTGCTTGGGCCTCTCTCCTGGAGGCCCTCTGTCAGACCCAGTGTTGACATGTGGCAAGACGCTCCTCGGGGCGTGTCTTGCTTGGGCCTCTCTCCTGGAGGCGCTCAGTAAGACCAAGTGCTGACATGTGGCAAGACGCTCCTCGGTGCGCGTCTTGCTTGGGCCTCTCTCCTGGAGGCGCTCAGTCAGACCCAGTGTTGACATGTGGCAAGACACTCCTCGGGGCGCGTCTTGCTTGGGCCTCTCTCCTGGAGGCGCTCAGTCAGACCAAGTGCTGACATGTGGCAAGACGCTCCTCGGTGCGCGTCTTGCTTGGGCCTCTCTCCTGGAGGCGCTCAGTCAGACCCAGTGTTGACATTTGGCAAGACGCTCCTCGGTGCGCGTCTTGCTTGGGCCTCTCTCCTGGAGGCGCTCAGTCAGACCCAGTGTTGACATGTGGCAAGACACTCCTCGGGGCGCGTCTTGCTTGGGCCTCTCTCCTGGAGGCACTCAGTCAGACCCAGTGTTGACATGTGGCAAGACGCTCCTCGGGGCGCTTCTTGCTTGGGCCTCTCTCCTGGAGGGGCTCAGTCAGACCCAGTGATGACATGTGGCAAGACACTCCTCGGGGCGCGTCTTGCTTGGGCCTCTCTCCTGGAGGCCCTCTGTCAGACCCAGTGTTGACATGTGGCAAGACACTCCTCGGGGAGCGTCTTGCTTGGGCCTCTCTCATGGAGGCCCTCAGTCAGACCCAGTGTTGACAAGTGTCAAGACGCTCCTCGGGGCACGTCTTGCTTGGGCCTCTCTCCTGGAGGCACTCAGTCAGACCCATTGTTGACATGTGGCAAGACGCTCCTCTGGGCGCGTCTTGCTTGGGCTTCTCTCCTGGAGGCCCTCAGTCAGACCCATTGTTGACAAGAGGCAAGACGCTCCTCGGGGCGCTTCTTGCTTGGGCCTCTCTCCTGGAGGCGCTCAGTCAGACCCAGTGTTGACATGTGGCAAGACGCTCCTCGGGGCACGTCTTGCTTGGGCCTCTCTCCTGGAGGCGCTCAGTCAGACCCAGTGTTGACATGTGGCAAGACGCTCCTCGGGGCGCTTCTTGCTTGGGCCTCTCTCCTGGAGGCGCTCAGTCAGACCCAGTGGTGACATGTAGCAAGACGCTCCTCGGGGCGCGTCTTACTTGGGCCTCTCTCCTGGAGGCGCTCAGTCAGACCCAGTGGTGACATGTGGCAAGACGCTCCTCGGGGCACGTATTGCTTGGGCCTCTCTCCTGGAGGCCCTCTGTCAGACCCAGTGTTGACATGTGGCAAGACGCTCCTCGGGGCGCGTCTTGCTTGGGATTCTCTCATTGAGGCCCTCAGTCAGACCCAGTGTTGACATGTGTCAAGACGCTCCTCGGGGCGTGTCTTGCTTGGGCCTCTCTCCTGGAGGCGCTCAGTCAGACCCAGTGTCGACATGTGGCAAGACACTCCTCGGGGCGCGTCTTGCTTGGGCCTCTCTCCTGGAGGCCCTCTGTCAGACCCAGTGTTGACATGTGGCAAGACGCTCCTCGGGGCGCGTCTTGCTTGGGCCTCTCTCATGGAGGCCCTCAGTCAGACCCAGTGTTGACAAGTGTCAAGACGCTCCTCAGGGCGCGTCTTGCCCTCAGTCAGACCCATTGTTGACATGTGGCAAGACGCTCCTCGGGGCGCTTCTTGCTTGGGACTCTCTCCTGGAGGCGCTCAGTCAGACCCAGTGTTGACATGTGGCAAGACGCTCCTCGGGGCACGTCTTGCTTGGGCCTCTCTCCTGGAGGCCCTCTGTCAGACCCAGTGTTGACATGTGGCAAGACGCTCCTAGGGGCGCGTCTTGCTTGGGCCTCTCTCCTGGAGGCGCTCAGTCAGACCAAGTGCTGACATGTGGCAAGACGCTCCACGGTGCGCGTCTTGCTTGGGCCTCTCTCCTGGAGGCGCTCAGTCAGACCAAGTGCTGACATGTGGCAAGACGCTCCACGGTGCGCGTCTTGCTTGGGCTTCTCTCATGGAGGCCCTCAGTCAGACCCAGTGTTGACAAGTGTCAAGACACTCCTCGGGGCGCGTCTTGCTTGGGCCTCTCTCCTGGAGGCGCTCAGTCAGACCCATTGTTAACATGTGGCAAGACGCTCCTCGGGGCGCGTCTTGCTTTGGCTTCTCTCCTGGAGGCCCTCAGTCAGACCCATTGTTGACATGTGGCAAGACGCTCCTCGGGGCGCTTCTTGCTTGGGCCTCTCTCCTGGAGGCGCTCAGTCAGACCCAGTGTTGACCTGTGGCAAGACTCTCCTCGGGGCGCTTCTTGCTTGGGCCATCTCCTGGAGGCGCTCAGTCAGACCCAGTGTTGACATGTTGCAAGACGCTCCTCGGGGCACATCTTGCTTGGGCCACTCTCCTGGAGGCGCTCAGTCAGACCCAGTGTTGACATGTGGCAAGACGCTCCTCGGGGCGCGTCTTGCTTGGGCCTCTCTCCTGGAGGCGCTCAGTCAGACCCAGTGTTGACATGTGGCAAGACGCTCCTCGGGGCGCGTCTTGCTTGGGCCTCTCTCCTGGAGGCTCTCAGTCAGACCCAGTGGTGACATGTGGCAAGACGCTCCTCGGGGCGCGTCTTGCTTGGCTCTCTCTCCTGGAGGCGCTCAGTCAGACCGAGTGCTGACATGTGGCAAGACGCTCCTCGGGGCGCGTCTTGCTTGGGCCTCTCTCCTGGAGGCGCTCAGTCAGACCCAGTGGTGACGTATGGCAAGACGCTCCTCGGGGCGCGTATTGCTTGGGCCTCTCTCCTGGAGGCCCTCTGTCAGACCCAGTGTTGACATGTGTCAAGACGCTCCTCGGGGCGTGTCTTGCTTGGGCCTCTCTCCTGGAGGCGCTCAGTCAGACCCAGTGGTGACATGTGGCAAGACGCTCCTCGGGGCACGTATTGCTTGGGCCTCTCTCCTGGAGGCCCTCTGTCAGACCCAGTGTTGTCATGTGGCAAGACGCTCCTCGGGGCGCGTCTTGCTTGGGCTTCTCTCATTGAGGCCCTCAGTCAGACCCAGTGTAGACATGTGTCAAGACGCTCCTCGGGGCGTGTCTTGCTTGGGCCTCTCTCCTGGAGGCGCTCAGTCAGACCCAGTGTCGACATGTGGCAAGACACTCCTCGGGGCACGTCTTGCTTGGGCCTCTCTCCTGGAGGCCCTCTGTCAGACCCAGTGTTGACATGTGGCAAGACGCTCCTCGGGGCGCGTCTTGCTTGGGCCTCTCTCATGGAGGCCCTCAGTCAGACCCAGTGTTGACATGTGGCAAGACGCTCCTCGGGGCGCGTCTTGCTTGGGCCTCTCTCATGGAGGCCCTCAGTCAGACCCAGTGTTGACAAGTGTCAAGAGGCTCCTCAGGGCGCGTCTTGCCCTCAGTCAGACCCATTGTTGACATAAGGCAAGACGCTCCTCGGGGCGCTTATTGCTTGGGCCTCTCTCCTGGAGGCGCTCAGTCAGACCCAGTGTTGACATGTGGCAAGACGCTCCTCGGGGCGCGTCTTGCTTGGGCCTCTCTCCTGGAGGCGCTCAGTCAGACCAAGTGCTGAGATGTGGCAAGACGCTCCTCGGTGCGCGTCTTGCTTGGGCCTCTCTCCTGGAGGCGCTCAGTCAGATCCAGTGTTGACATGTGGCAAGACGCTCCTCGGTGCGCGTCTTGCTTGGGCCTCTCTCCTGGAGGCGCTCAGTCAGACCCAGTGTTGACATGTGGCAAGACACTCCTCGGGGCGCGTCTTGCTTGGGCCTCTCTCCTGGAGGCCCTCTGTCAGACCCAGTGTTGACATGTGGCAAGACGCTCCTAGGGGCGCGTCTTGCTTGGCTCTCTCTACTGGAGGCGCTCAGTCAGACCGAGTGCTGACATGTGGCAAGACGCTCCTCGGGGCGCGTCTTGCTTGGGCCTCTCTCCTGGAGGCGCTCAGTCAGACCCAGTGGTGACGTATGGCAAGACGCTCCTTGGGGCGCGTATTGCTTGGGCCTCTCTCCTGGAGGCCCTCTGTCAGACCCAGTGTTGACAAGTGTCAAGACACTCCTCGGGGCGCGTCTTGCTTGGGCCTCTCTCCTGGAGGCGCTCAGTCAGAACCATTGTTAACATGTGGCAAGACGCTCCTCGGGGCGCGTCTTGCTTTGGATTCTCTCCTGGAGGCCCTCAGTCAGACCCATTGTTGACATGTGGCAAGACGCTCCTCGGGGCGCTTCTTGCTTGGGCCTCTCTCCTGGAGGCGCTCAGTCAGACCCAGTGTTGACATGTGGCAAGACGCTCCTCGGGGCACATCTTGCTTGGGCCACTCTCCTGGAGGCGCTCAGTCAGACCCAGTGTTGACATGTGGCAAGACGCTCCTCGGGGCGCGTCTTGCTTGGGCCTCTCTCCTGGAGGCGCTCAGTCAGACCCAGTGTTGACATGTGGCAAGACGCTCCTCGGGGCGCGTCTTACTTGGGCCTCTCTCCTGGAGGCGCTCAGTCAGACCCAGTGTTGACATGTGGCAAGACGCTCCTCGGAGCGCGTCTTGCTTGGGCCTCTCTCCTGGAGGCTCTCAGTCAGACCCAGTGGTGACATGTGGCAAGACGCTCCTCGGGGCGCGTCTTGCTTGGCTCTCTCTCCTGGAGGCGCTCAGTCAGACCGAGTGCTGACATGTGGCAAGACGCTCCTCGGGGCGCGTCTTGCTTGGGCCTCTCTCCTGGAGGCGCTCAGTCAGACCCAGTGGTGACGTATGGCAAGAAGCTCCTCGGGGCGCGTATTGCTTGGGCCTCTCTCCTGGGGGCCCTCTGTCAGACCCAGTGTTGACATGTGGCAAGACACTCCTCGGGGCGCGTCTTGCTTGGGCTTCTCTCATGGAGGCCCTCAGTCAGACCCAGTGTTCACAAGTGTCAAGACACTCCTCGGGGCACGTCTTGCTTGGGCCTCTCTCCTGGAGGCCCTCAGTCAGACCCATTGTTGACATGTGGCAAGACGCTCCTCGGGGCGCTTCTTGCTTGGGCCTCTCTCCTGGAGGGGCTCAGTCAGACCCAGTGATGACATGTGGCAAGACACTCCTCGGGGCGCGTCTTGCTTGGGCCTCTCTCCTGGAGGCCCTCTGTCAGACCCAGTGTTGACATGTGGCAAGACACTCCTCGGGGCACGTCTTGCCTGGGCCTCTCTCATGGAGGCCCTCAGTCAGACCCAGTGTTGACAAGTGTCAAGACGCTCCTCGGGGCGTGTCTTGCTTGGGCCTCTCTCCTGGAGGCACTCAGTCAGACCCATTGTTGACATGTGGCAAGACGCTCCTCGGGGCGCTTCTTGCTTGGGCCTCTCTCCTGGAGGCGCTCAGTCAGACCCAGTGGTGACATGTGGCAAGACGCTCCTAGGGGCGCGTCTTACTTGGGCCTCTCTCCTGGAGGCGCTCAGTCAGACCCAGTGGTGACATGTGGCAAGACGCTCCTCGGGGCACGTATTGCTTGGGCCTCTCTCCTGGAGGCCCTCTGTCAGACCCAGTGGTGACATGTGGCAAGACGCTCCTCGGGGCACGTCTTGCTTGGGCTTCTCTCATTGAGGCCCTCAGTCAGACCCAGTGTTGACATGTGTCAAGACGCTCCTCGGGGCGTGTCTTGCTTGGGCCTCTGTCCTGGAGGCGCTCAGTCAGACCCAGTGTTGACATGTGGCAAGGAACTCCTCGGGGCGCGTCTTGCTTGGGCCTCTCTCCTGGAGGCCCTCTGTCAGACCAAGTGTTGACATATGGCAAGACGCTCCTCGGGGCGCATCTTGCTTGGGCCTCTCTCATGGAGGCCCTCAGTCAGACCCAGTGTTGACAAGTGTCAAGACGCTCCTCAGGGCGCGTCTTGCTTGGGCCTCTCTCCTGGAGGCCCTCAGTCAGACCCATTGTTGACATGTGGCAAGACGCTCCTCGGGGCGCTTCTTGCTTGGGCCTCTCTCCTGGAAGCGCTCAGTCAGACCCAGTGTTGACATGTGGCAAGACGCTCCTCGGTGCGCGTCTTGCTTGGGCCTCTCTCCTGGAGGCGCTCAGTCAGACCCAGTGTTGACATGTGGCAAGACACTCCTCGGGGCGCGTCTTGATTGGGCCTCTCTCCTGGAGGCCCTCTGTCAGACCCAGTGTTGACATGTGGCAAGACACTCCTCGGGGCGCGTCTTGCTTGGGCTTCTCTCATGGAGGCCCTCAGTCAGACCCAGTGTTAACAAGTGTCAAGACACTCTTCGGGGCGCGTCTTGCTTGGGCTTTTCTCCTGGAGGCGCTCAGTCAGACCGAGTGCTGACATGTGGCAAGACGCTCCTCGGGGCGCGTCTTGCTTGGGCCTCTCTCCTGGAGGCGCTCAGTCAGACCCAGTGGTGACGTATGGCAAGACGCTCCTCGGGGCGCGTATTGCTTGTGCCTCTCTCCTGAAGGCCCTCTGTCAGACCCAGTGTTGACATGTGGCAAGACACTCCTCGGGGCGCGTCTTGCTTGGGCTTCTCTCATGGAGGCCCTCAGTCAGACCCAGTGTTGACAAGTGTCAAGACACTCTTCGGGGCGCGTCTTGCTTGGGCTTTTCTCCTGGAGGCGCTCAGTCAGACCGAGTGCTGACATGTGGCAAGACGCTCCTCGGGGCGCGTCTTGCTTGGGCCTCTCTCCTGGAGGCGCTCAGTCAGACCCAGTGGTGACGTATGGCAAGACGCTCCTCGGGGCGCGTATTGCTTGTGCCTCTCTCCTGAAGGCCCTCTGTCAGACCCAGTGTTGACATGTGGCAAGACACTCCTCGGGGCGCGTCTTGCTTGGGCTTCTCTCATGGAGGCCCTCAGTCAGACCCAGTGTTGACAAGTGTCAAGACACTCCTCGGGGCGCGTCTTGCTTGGGCCTCTCTCCTGGAGGCGCTCAGTCAGACCCATTGTTGACATGTGGCAAGACGCTCCTCGGGGCGCGTCTTGCTTTGGCTTCTCTCCTGGAGGCCCTCAGTCAGACCCATTGTTGACATGTGGCAAGACTCTCCTCGGGGCGCTTCTTGCTTGGGCCTCTCTCCTGGAGGCGCTCAGTCAGACCCAGTGTTGACATGTGGCAAGACGCTCCTCGGTGCGCGTCTTGCTTGGGCCTCTCTCCTGGAGGCGCTCAGTCACACCCAGTGTTGACATGTGGCAAGACACTCCTCGGGGCGCGTCTTGATTGGGCCTCTCTCCTGGAGGCCCTCTGTCAGACCCAGTGTTGACATGTGGCAAGACACTCCTCGGGGCGCGTCTTGCTTGGGCTTCTCTCATGGAGGCCCTCAGTCAGACCCAGTGTTAACAAGTGTCAAGACACTCCTCGGGGCGCGTCTTGCTTGGGCCTCTCTCCTGGAGGCGCTCAGTCAGACCGAGTGCTGACATGTGGCAAGACGCTCCTCGGGGCGCGTCTTGCTTGGGCCTCTCTCCTGGAGGCGCTCAGTCAGACCCAGTGGTGACGTATGGCAAGACGCTCCTCGGGGCGCGTATTGCTTGGGCCTCTCTCCTGGAGGCCCTCTGTCAGACCCAGTGTTGACATGTGGCAGGCCACTCCTCGGGGCGCGTCTTGCTTGGGCTTCTCTCATGGAGGCCCTCAGTCAGACCCAGTGTTGACAAGTGTCAAGACACTCCTCGGGGCGCGTCTTGCTTGGGCCTCTCTCCTGGAGGCGCTCAGTCACACCCAGTGTTGACATGTGGCAAGACACTCCTCGGGGCGCGTCTTGATTGGGCCTCTCTCCTGGAGGCCCTCTGTCAGACCCAGTGTTGACATGTGGCAAGACACTCCTCGGGGCGCGTCTTGCTTGGGCTTCTCTCATGGAGGCCCTCAGTCAGACCCAGTGTTAACAAGTGTCAAGACACTCCTCGGGGCGCGTCTTGCTTGGGCCTCTCTCCTGGAGGCGCTCAGTCAGACCGAGTGCTGACATGTGGCAAGACGCTCCTCGGGGCGCGTCTTGCTTGGGCCTCTCTCCTGGAGGCGCTCAGTCAGACCCAGTGGTGACGTATGGCAAGACGCTCCTCGGGGCGCGTATTGCTTGGGCCTCTCTCCTGGAGGCCCTCTGTCAGACCCAGTGTTGACATGTGGCAAATCACTCCTCGGGGCGAGTCTTGCTTGGGCTTCTCTCATGGAGGCCCTCAGTCAGACCCAGTGTTGACAAGTGTCAAGACACTCCTCGGGGCGCGTCTTACTTGGGCCTCTCTCCTGGAGGCGCTCAGTCAGACCCAGTGGTGACGTATGGCAAGACGCTCCTCGGGGCGCGTATTGCTTGTGCCTCTCTCCTGAAGGCCCTCTGTCAGACCCAGTGTTGACATGTGGCAAGACACTCCTCGGGGCGCGTCTTGCTTGGGCTTCTCTCATGGAGGCCCTCAGTCAGACCCAGTGTTGACAAGTGTCAAGACACTCCTCGGGGCGCGTCTTGCTTGGGCCTCTCTCCTGGAGGCGCTCAGTCAGACCCATTGTTGACATGTGGCAAGACGCTCCTCGGGGCGCGTCTTGCTTTGGCTTCTCTCCTGGAGGCCCTCAGTCAGACCCATTGTTGACATGTGGCAAGACTCTCCTCGGGGCGCTTCTTGCTTGGGCCTCTCTCCTGGAGGCGCTCAGTCAGACCCAGTGTTGACATGTGGCAAGACGCTCCTCGGTGCGCGTCTTGCTTGGGCCTCTCTCCTGGAGGCGCTCAGTCACACCCAGTGTTGACATGTGGCAAGACACTCCTCGGGGCGCGTCTTGATTGGGCCTCTCTCCTGGAGGCCCTCTGTCAGACCCAGTGTTGACATGTGGCAAGACACTCCTCGGGGCGCGTCTTGCTTGGGCTTCTCTCATGGAGGCCCTCAGTCAGACCCAGTGTTAACAAGTGTCAAGACACTCCTCGGGGCGCGTCTTGCTTGGGCCTCTCTCCTGGAGGCGCTCAGTCAGACCGAGTGCTGACATGTGGCAAGACGCTCCTCGGGGCGCGTCTTGCTTGGGCCTCTCTCCTGGAGGCGCTCAGTCAGACCCAGTGGTGACGTATGGCAAGACGCTCCTCGGGGCGCGTATTGCTTGGGCCTCTCTCCTGGAGGCCCTCTGTCAGACCCAGTGTTGACATGTGGCAAGACACTCCTCGGGGCGCGTCTTGCTTGGGCTTCTCTCATGGAGGCCCTCAGTCAGACCCAGTGTTGACAAGTGTCAAGACACTCCTCGGGGCGCGTCTTGCTTGGGCCTCTCTCCTGGAGGCCCTCAGTCAGACCCATTGTTGACATGTGGCAAGACGCTCCTCGGGGCGCTTCTTGCTTGGGCCTCTCTCCTGGAGGGGCTCAGTCAGACCCAGTGATGACATGTGGCAAGACACTCCTCGGGGCGCGTCTTGCTTGGGCCTCTCTCCTGGAGGCCCTCTGTCAGACCCAGTGTTGACATGTGGCAAGACACTCCTCGGGGCACGTCTTGCTTGGGCCTCTCTCATGGAGGCCCTCAGTCAGACCCAGTGTTGACAAGTGTCAAGACGCTCCTCGGGGCACGTCTTGCTTGGGCTTCTCTCCTGGAGGCCCTCAGTCAGACCCATTGTTGACAAGAGGCAAGACGCTCCTCGGGGCGCTTCTTGCTTGGGCCTCTCTCCTGGAGGCGCTCAGTCAGACCCAGTGTTGACATGTGGCAAGACGCTCCTCGGGGCACGTCTTGCTTGGGCCTCTCTCATGGAGGCGCTCATTCAGACCCAGTGTTGACATGTGGCAAGACGCTCCTCGGGGCGCTTCTTGCTTGTGCCTCTCTCCTGGAGGCGCTCAGTCAGACCCAGTGGTGACATGTGGCAAGACGCTCCTCGGGGCGCGTCTTACTTGGGCCTCTCTCCTGGAGGCGCTCAGTCAGACCCAGTGGTGACATGTGGCAAGACGCTCCTCGGGGCACGTATTGCTTGGGCCTCTCTCCTGGAGGCCCTCTGTCAGACCCAGTGTTGACATGTGGCAAGACGCTCCTCGGGGCGCGTCTTGCTTGGGCTTCTCTCATTGAGGCCCTCAGTCAGACCCAGTGTTGACATGTGTCAAGACGCTCCTCGGGGCGTGTCTTGCTTGGGCCTCTCTCCTGGAGGCGCTCAGTCAGACCCAGTGTCGACATGTGGCAAGACACTCCTCGGGGCGCGTCTTGCTTGGGCCTCTCTCCTGGAGGCCCTCTGTCAGACCCAGTGTTGACATGTGGCAAGACGCTCCTCGGGGCGCGTCTTGCTTGGGCCTCTCTCATGGAGGCCCTCAGTCAGACCCAGTGTTGACAAGTGTCAAGACGCTCCTCAGGGCGCGTCTTGCCCTCAGTCAGACCCATTGTTGACATGTGGCAAGACGCTCCTCGGGGCGCTTCTTGCTTGGGACTCTCTACTGGAGGCGCTCAGTCAGACCCAGTGTCGACATGTGGCAAGACACTCCTCGGGGCGCGTCTTGCTTGGGCCTCTCTCCTGGAGGCCCTCTGTCAGACCCAGTGTTGACATGTGGCAAGACGCTCCTCGGGGCGCGTCTTGCTTGGGCCTCTCTCATGGAGGCCCTCAGTCAGACCCAGTGTTGACAAGTGTCAAGACGCTCCTCAGGGCGCGTCTTGCCCTCAGTCAGACCCATTGTTGACATGTGGCAAGACGCTCCTCGGGGCGCTTCTTGCTTGGGACTCTCTACTGGAGGCGCTCAGTCAGACCCAGTGTTGACATGTGGCAAGACGCTCCTCGGGGCACGTCTTGCTTGGGCCTCTCTCCTGGAGGCCCTCTGTCAGACCCAGTGTTGACATGTGGCAAGACGCTCCTAGGGGCGCGTCTTGCTTGGGCCTCTCTCCTGGAGGCGCTCAGTCAGACCAAGTGCTGACATGTGGCAAGACGCTCCTCGGTGCGCGTCTTGCTTGGGCCTCTCTCCTGGAGGCGCTCAGTCAGACCCAGTGTTGACATGTGGCAAGACACTCCTCGAGGCGCGTCTTGCTTGGGCCTCTCTCCTGGAGGCCGTCTGTCAGACCCAGTGTTGACATGTGGCAAGACGCTCCTAGGGGCGCGTCTTGCTTGGGCCTCTCTCCTGGAGGCGCTCAGTCAGACCCAGTGGTGACGTATGGCAAGACGCTCCTCGGGGCGCGTATTGCTTGGGCCTCTCTCCTGGCGGCCCTCTGTCAGACCCAGTGTTGACATGTGGCAAGACACTCCTCGGGGCGCGTCTTGCTTGGGCTTCTCTCATGGAGGCCCTCAGTCAGACCCAGTGTTGACAAGTGTCAAGACACTCCTCGGGGCGCGTCTTGCTTGGGCCTCTCTCCTGGAGGCGCTCAGTCAGACCCATTGTTAACATGTGGCAAGACGCTCCTCGGGGCGCGTCTTGCTTTGGCTTCTCTCCTGGAGGCCCTCAGTCAGACCCATTGTTGACATGTGGCAAGACGCTCCTCGGGGCGCTTCTTGCTTGGGCCTCTCTCCTGGAGGCGCTCAGTCAGACACAGTGTTGACCTGTGGCAAGACTCTCCTCGGGGCGCTTCTTGCTTGGGCCATCTCCTGGAGGCGCTCAGTCAGACCCAGTGTTGACATGTGGCAAGACGCTCCTCGGGGCACATCTTGCTTGGGCCACTCTCCTGGAGGCGCTCAGTCAGACCCAGTGTTGACATGTGGCAAGACGCTCCTCGGGGCGCGTCTTGCTTGGGCCTCTCTCCTGGAGGCGCTCAGTCAGACCCAGTGTTGACATGTGGCAAGACGCTCCTCGGGGCGCGTCTTACTTGGGCCTCTCTCCTGGAGGCGCTCAATCAGACCCAGTGTTGACATGTGGCAAGACGCTCCTCGGGGCGCGTCTTTCTTGGGCCTCTCTCCTGGAGGCTCTCAGTCAGACCCAGTGGTGACATGTGGCAAGACGCTCCTCGGGGCGCGTCTTGCTTGGCTCTCTCTCCTGGAGGCGCTCAGTCAGACCGAGTGCTGACATGTGGCAAGACGCTCCTCGGGGCGCGTCTTGCTTGGGCCTCTCTCCTGGAGGCGCTCAGTCAGACCCAGTGGTGACGTATGGCAAGACGCTCCTCGGGGCGCGTATTGCTTGGGCCTCTCTCCTGGAGGCCCTCTGTCAGACCCAGTGTTGACATGTGGCAAGACACTCCTCGGGGCGCGTCTTGCTTGGGCTTCTCTCATGGAGGCCCTCAGTCAGACCCAGTGTTCACAAGTGTCAAGACACTCCTCGGGGCACGTCTTGCTTGGGCCTCTCTCCTGGAGGCCCTCAGTCAGACCCATTGTTGACATGTGGCAAGACGCTCCTCCGGGCGCTTCTTGCTTGGGCCTCTCTCCTGGAGGGGCTCAGTCAGACCCAGTGATGACATGTGGCAAGACACTCCTCGGGGCGCGTCTTGCTTGGGCCTCTCTCCTGGAGGCCCTCTGTCAGACCCAGTGTTGACATGTGGCAAGACACTCCTCGGGGCGCGTCTTGCTTGGGCCTCTCTCATGGAGGCCCTCAGTCAGACCCAGTGTTGACAAGTGTCAAGACGCTCCTCGGGGCGCGTCTTGCTTGGGCCTCTCTCCTGGAGGCACTCAGTCAGACCCATTGTTGACATGTGGCAAGACGCTCCTCGGGGCGCTTCTTGCTTGGGCCTCTCTCCTGGAGGCGCTCAGTCAGACCCAGTGATGACATGTGGCAAGACGCTCCTCGGGGCGCGTCTTACTTGGGCCTCTCTCCTGGAGGCGCTCAGTCAGACCCAGTGGTGACATGTGGCAAGATGCTCCTCGGGGCGCGTCTTGCTTGGGCCTCTCTCATGGAGGCCCTCAGTCAGACCCAGTGTTGACAAGTGTCAAGACGCTCCTCGGGGCGCGTCTTGCTTGGGCCTCTCTCCTGGAGGCACTCAGTCAGACCCATTGTTGACATGTGGCAAGACGCTCCTCGGGGCGCTTCTTGCTTGGGCCTCTCTCCTGGAGGCGCTCAGTCAGACCCAGTGTTGACATGTGGCAAGACGCTCCTCGGTGCGCGTCTTGCTTGGGCCTCTCTCCTGGAGGCGCTCAGTCACACCCAGTGTTGACATGTGGCAAGACACTCCTCGGGGCGCGTCTTGATTGGGCCTCTCTCCTGGAGGCCCTCTGTCAGACCCAGTGTTGACATGTGGCAAGACACTCCTCGGGGCGCGTCTTGCTTGGGCTTCTCTCATGGAGGCCCTCAGTCAGACCCAGTGTTAACAAGTGTCAAGACACTCCTCGGGGCGCGTCTTGCTTGGGCCTCTCTCCTGGAGGCGCTCAGTCAGACCGAGTGCTGACATGTGGCAAGACGCTCCTCGGGGCGCGTCTTGCTTGGGCCTCTCTCCTGGAGGCGCTCAGTCAGACCCAGTGGTGACGTATGGCAAGACGCTCCTCGGGGCGCGTATTGCTTGGGCCTCTCTCCTGGAGGCCCTCTGTCAGACCCAGTGTTGACATGTGGCAAGACACTCCTCGGGGCGCGTCTTGCTTGGGCTTCTCTCATGGAGGCCCTCAGTCAGACCCAGTGTTGACAAGTGTCAAGACACTCCTCGGGGCGCGTCTTGCTTGGGCCTCTCTCCTGGAGGCCCTCAGTCAGACCCATTGTTGACATGTGGCAAGACGCTCCTCGGGGCGCTTCTTGCTTGGGCCTCTCTCCTGGAGGGGCTCAGTCAGACCCAGTGATGACATGTGGCAAGACACTCCTCGGGGCGCATCTTGCTTGGGCCTCTCTCCTGGAGGCCCTCTGTCAGACCCAGTGTTGACATGTGGCAAGACACTCCTCGGGGCACGTCTTGCTTGGGCCTCTCTCATGGAGGCCCTCAGTCAGACCCAGTGTTGACAAGTGTCAAGACGCTCCTCGGGGCACGTCTTGCTTGGGCTTCTCTCCTGGAGGCCCTCAGTCAGACCCATTGTTGACAAGAGGCAAGACGCTCCTCGGGGCGCTTCTTGCTTGGGCCTCTCTCCTGGAGGCGCTCAGTCAGACCCAGTGTTGACATGTGGCAAGACGCTCCTCGGGGCACGTCTTGCTTGGGCCTCTCTCATGGAGGCGCTCATTCAGACCCAGTGTTGACATGTGGCAAGACGCTCCTCGGGGCGCTTCTTGCTTGTGCCTCTCTCCTGGAGGCGCTCAGTCAGACCCAGTGGTGACATGTGGCAAGACGCTCCTCGGGGCGCGTCTTACTTGGGCCTCTCTCCTGGAGGCGCTCAGTCAGACCCAGTGGTGACATGTGGCAAGACGCTCCTCGGGGCACGTATTGCTTGGGCCTCTCTCCTGGAGGCCCTCTGTCAGACCCAGTGTTGACATGTGGCAAGACGCTCCTCGGGGCGCGTCTTGCTTGGGCTTCTCTCATTGAGGCCCTCAGTCAGACCCAGTGTTGACATGTGTCAAGACGCTCCTCGGGGCGTGTCTTGCTTGGGCCTCTCTCCTGGAGGCGCTCAGTCAGACCCAGTGTCGACATGTGGCAAGACACTCCTCGGGGCGCGTCTTGCTTGGGCCTCTCTCCTGGAGGCCCTCTGTCAGACCCAGTGTTGACATGTGGCAAGACGCTCCTCGGGGCGCGTCTTGCTTGGGCCTCTCTCATGGAGGCCCTCAGTCAGACCCAGTGTTGACAAGTGTCAAGACGCTCCTCAGGGCGCGTCTTGCCCTCAGTCAGACCCATTGTTGACATGTGGCAAGACGCTCCTCGGGGCGCTTCTTGCTTGGGACTCTCTACTGGAGGCGCTCAGTCAGACCCAGTGTCGACATGTGGCAAGACACTCCTCGGGGCGCGTCTTGCTTGGGCCTCTCTCCTGGAGGCCCTCTGTCAGACCCAGTGTTGACATGTGGCAAGACGCTCCTCGGGGCGCGTCTTGCTTGGGCCTCTCTCATGGAGGCCCTCAGTCAGACCCAGTGTTGACAAGTGTCAAGACACTCTTCGGGGCGCGTCTTGCTTGGGCTTTTCTCCTGGAGGCGCTCAGTCAGACCGAGTGCTGACATGTGGCAAGACGCTCCTCGGGGCGCGTCTTGCTTGGGCCTCTCTCCTGGAGGCGCTCAGTCAGACCCAGTGGTGACGTATGGCAAGACGCTCCTCGGGGCGCGTATTGCTTGTGCCTCTCTCCTGAAGGCCCTCTGTCAGACCCAGTGTTGACATGTGGCAAGACACTCCTCGGGGCGCGTCTTGCTTGGGCTTCTCTCATGGAGGCCCTCAGTCAGACCCAGTGTTGACAAGTGTCAAGACACTCCTCGGGGCGCGTCTTGCTTGGGCCTCTCTCCTGGAGGCGCTCAGTCAGACCCATTGTTGACATGTGGCAAGACGCTCCTCGGGGCGCGTCTTGCTTTGGCTTCTCTCCTGGAGGCCCTCAGTCAGACCCATTGTTGACATGTGGCAAGACTCTCCTCGGGGCGCTTCTTGCTTGGGCCTCTCTCCTGGAGGCGCTCAGTCAGACCCAGTGTTGACATGTGGCAAGACGCTCCTCGGTGCGCGTCTTGCTTGGGCCTCTCTCCTGGAGGCGCTCAGTCACACCCAGTGTTGACATGTGGCAAGACACTCCTCGGGGCGCGTCTTGATTGGGCCTCTCTCCTGGAGGCCCTCTGTCAGACCCAGTGTTGACATGTGGCAAGACACTCCTCGGGGCGCGTCTTGCTTGGGCTTCTCTCATGGAGGCCCTCAGTCAGACCCAGTGTTAACAAGTGTCAAGACACTCCTCGGGGCGCGTCTTGCTTGGGCCTCTCTCCTGGAGGCGCTCAGTCAGACCGAGTGCTGACATGTGGCAAGACGCTCCTCGGGGCGCGTCTTGCTTGGGCCTCTCTCCTGGAGGCGCTCAGTCAGACCCAGTGGTGACGTATGGCAAGACGCTCCTCGGGGCGCGTATTGCTTGGGCCTCTCTCCTGGAGGCCCTCTGTCAGACCCAGTGTTGACATGTGGCAGGCCACTCCTCGGGGCGCGTCTTGCTTGGGCTTCTCTCATGGAGGCCCTCAGTCAGACCCAGTGTTGACAAGTGTCAAGACACTCCTCGGGGCGCGTCTTGCTTGGGCCTCTCTCCTGGAGGCGCTCAGTCACACCCAGTGTTGACATGTGGCAAGACACTCCTCGGGGCGCGTCTTGATTGGGCCTCTCTCCTGGAGGCCCTCTGTCAGACCCAGTGTTGACATGTGGCAAGACACTCCTCGGGGCGCGTCTTGCTTGGGCTTCTCTCATGGAGGCCCTCAGTCAGACCCAGTGTTAACAAGTGTCAAGACACTCCTCGGGGCGCGTCTTGCTTGGGCCTCTCTCCTGGAGGCGCTCAGTCAGACCGAGTGCTGACATGTGGCAAGACGCTCCTCGGGGCGCGTCTTGCTTGGGCCTCTCTCCTGGAGGCGCTCAGTCAGACCCAGTGGTGACGTATGGCAAGACGCTCCTCGGGGCGCGTATTGCTTGGGCCTCTCTCCTGGAGGCCCTCTGTCAGACCCAGTGTTGACATGTGGCAAATCACTCCTCGGGGCGAGTCTTGCTTGGGCTTCTCTCATGGAGGCCCTCAGTCAGACCCAGTGTTGACAAGTGTCAAGACACTCCTCGGGGCGCGTCTTACTTGGGCCTCTCTCCTGGAGGCGCTCAGTCAGACCCAGTGGTGACGTATGGCAAGACGCTCCTCGGGGCGCGTATTGCTTGTGCCTCTCTCCTGAAGGCCCTCTGTCAGACCCAGTGTTGACATGTGGCAAGACACTCCTCGGGGCGCGTCTTGCTTGGGCTTCTCTCATGGAGGCCCTCAGTCAGACCCAGTGTTGACAAGTGTCAAGACACTCCTCGGGGCGCGTCTTGCTTGGGCCTCTCTCCTGGAGGCGCTCAGTCAGACCCATTGTTGACATGTGGCAAGACGCTCCTCGGGGCGCGTCTTGCTTTGGCTTCTCTCCTGGAGGCCCTCAGTCAGACCCATTGTTGACATGTGGCAAGACTCTCCTCGGGGCGCTTCTTGCTTGGGCCTCTCTCCTGGAGGCGCTCAGTCAGACCCAGTGTTGACATGTGGCAAGACGCTCCTCGGTGCGCGTCTTGCTTGGGCCTCTCTCCTGGAGGCGCTCAGTCACACCCAGTGTTGACATGTGGCAAGACACTCCTCGGGGCGCGTCTTGATTGGGCCTCTCTCCTGGAGGCCCTCTGTCAGACCCAGTGTTGACATGTGGCAAGACACTCCTCGGGGCGCGTCTTGCTTGGGCTTCTCTCATGGAGGCCCTCAGTCAGACCCAGTGTTAACAAGTGTCAAGACACTCCTCGGGGCGCGTCTTGCTTGGGCCTCTCTCCTGGAGGCGCTCAGTCAGACCGAGTGCTGACATGTGGCAAGACGCTCCTCGGGGCGCGTCTTGCTTGGGCCTCTCTCCTGGAGGCGCTCAGTCAGACCCAGTGGTGACGTATGGCAAGACGCTCCTCGGGGCGCGTATTGCTTGGGCCTCTCTCCTGGAGGCCCTCTGTCAGACCCAGTGTTGACATGTGGCAAGACACTCCTCGGGGCGCGTCTTGCTTGGGCTTCTCTCATGGAGGCCCTCAGTCAGACCCAGTGTTGACAAGTGTCAAGACACTCCTCGGGGCGCGTCTTGCTTGGGCCTCTCTCCTGGAGGCCCTCAGTCAGACCCATTGTTGACATGTGGCAAGACGCTCCTCGGGGCGCTTCTTGCTTGGGCCTCTCTCCTGGAGGGGCTCAGTCAGACCCAGTGATGACATGTGGCAAGACACTCCTCGGGGCGCGTCTTGCTTGGGCCTCTCTCCTGGAGGCCCTCTGTCAGACCCAGTGTTGACATGTGGCAAGACACTCCTCGGGGCACGTCTTGCTTGGGCCTCTCTCATGGAGGCCCTCAGTCAGACCCAGTGTTGACAAGTGTCAAGACGCTCCTCGGGGCACGTCTTACTTGGGCTTCTCTCCTGGAGGCCCTCAGTCAGACCCATTGTTGACAAGAGGCAAGACGCTCCTCGGGGCGCTTCTTGCTTGGGCCTCTCTCCTGGAGGCGCTCAGTCAGACCCAGTGTTGACATGTGGCAAGACGCTCCTCGGGGCACGTCTTGCTTGGGCCTCTCTCATGGAGGCGCTCATTCAGACCCAGTGTTGACATGTGGCAAGACGCTCCTCGGGGCGCTTCTTGCTTGTGCCTCTCTCCTGGAGGCGCTCAGTCAGACCCAGTGGTGACATGTGGCAAGACGCTCCTCGGGGCGCGTCTTACTTGGGCCTCTCTCCTGGAGGCGCTCAGTCAGACCCAGTGGTGACATGTGGCAAGACGCTCCTCGGGGCACGTATTGCTTGGGCCTCTCTCCTGGAGGCCCTCTGTCAGACCCAGTGTTGACATGTGGCAAGACGCTCCTCGGGGCGCGTCTTGCTTGGGCTTCTCTCATTGAGGCCCTCAGTCAGACCCAGTGTTGACATGTGTCAAGACGCTCCTCGGGGCGTGTCTTGCTTGGGCCTCTCTCCTGGAGGCGCTCAGTCAGACCCAGTGTCGACATGTGGCAAGACACTCCTCGGGGCGCGTCTTGCTTGGGCCTCTCTCCTGGAGGCCCTCTGTCAGACCCAGTGTTGACATGTGGCAAGACGCTCCTCGGGGCGCGTCTTGCTTGGGCCTCTCTCATGGAGGCCCTCAGTCAGACCCAGTGTTGACAAGTGTCAAGACGCTCCTCAGGGCGCGTCTTGCCCTCAGTCAGACCCATTGTTGACATGTGGCAAGACGCTCCTCGGGGCGCTTCTTGCTTGGGACTCTCTACTGGAGGCGCTCAGTCAGACCCAGTGTCGACATGTGGCAAGACACTCCTCGGGGCGCGTCTTGCTTGGGCCTCTCTCCTGGAGGCCCTCTGTCAGACCCAGTGTTGACATGTGGCAAGACGCTCCTCGGGGCGCGTCTTGCTTGGGCCTCTCTCATGGAGGCCCTCAGTCAGACCCAGTGTTGACAAGTGTCAAGACGCTCCTCAGGGCGCGTCTTGCCCTCAGTCAGACCCATTGTTGACATGTGGCAAGACGCTCCTCGGGGCGCTTCTTGCTTGGGACTCTCTACTGGAGGCGCTCAGTCAGACCCAGTGTTGACATGTGGCAAGACGCTCCTCGGGGCACGTCTTGCTTGGGCCTCTCTCCTGGAGGCCCTCTGTCAGACCCAGTGTTGACATGTGGCAAGACGCTCCTAGGGGCGCGTCTTGCTTGGGCCTCTCTCCTGGAGGCGCTCAGTCAGACCAAGTGCTGACATGTGGCAAGACGCTCCTCGGTGCGCGTCTTGCTTGGGCCTCTCTCCTGGAGGCGCTCAGTCAGACCCAGTGTTGACATGTGGCAAGACACTCCTCGAGGCGCGTCTTGCTTGGGCCTCTCTCCTGGAGGCCGTCTGTCAGACCCAGTGTTGACATGTGGCAAGACGCTCCTAGGGGCGCGTCTTGCTTGGGCCTCTCTCCTGGAGGCGCTCAGTCAGACCCAGTGGTGACGTATGGCAAGACGCTCCTCGGGGCGCGTATTGCTTGGGCCTCTCTCCTGGCGGCCCTCTGTCAGACCCAGTGTTGACATGTGGCAAGACACTCCTCGGGGCGCGTCTTGCTTGGGCTTCTCTCATGGAGGCCCTCTGTCAGACCCAGTGTTGACATGTGGCAAGACACTCCTCGGGGCGCGTCTTGCTTGGGCTTCTCTCATGGAGGCCCTCAGTCAGACCCAGTGTTGACAAGTGTCAAGACACTCCTCGGGGCGCGTCTTGCTTGGGCCTCTCTCCTGGAGGCGCTCAGTCAGACCCATTGTTGACATGTGGCAAGACGCTCCTCGGGGCGCGTCTTGCTTTGGCTTCTCTCCTGGAGGCCCTCAGTCAGACCCATTGTTGACATGTGGCAAGACTCTCCTCGGGGCGCTTCTTGCTTGGGCCTCTCTCCTGGAGGCGCTCAGTCAGACCCAGTGTTGACATGTGGCAAGACGCTCCTCGGTGCGCGTCTTGCTTGGGCCTCTCTCCTGGAGGCGCTCAGTCACACCCAGTGTTGACATGTGGCAAGACACTCCTCGGGGCGCGTCTTGATTGGGCCTCTCTCCTGGAGGCCCTCTGTCAGACCCAGTGTTGACATGTGGCAAGACACTCCTCGGGGCGCGTCTTGCTTGGGCTTCTCTCATGGAGGCCCTCAGTCAGACCCAGTGTTAACAAGTGTCAAGACACTCCTCGGGGCGCGTCTTGCTTGGGCCTCTCTCCTGGAGGCGCTCAGTCAGACCGAGTGCTGACATGTGGCAAGACGCTCCTCGGGGCGCGTCTTGCTTGGGCCTCTCTCCTGGAGGCGCTCAGTCAGACCCAGTGGTGACGTATGGCAAGACGCTCCTCGGGGCGCGTATTGCTTGGGCCTCTCTCCTGGAGGCCCTCTGTCAGACCCAGTGTTGACATGTGGCAGGCCACTCCTCGGGGCGCGTCTTGCTTGGGCTTCTCTCATGGAGGCCCTCAGTCAGACCCAGTGTTGACAAGTGTCAAGACACTCCTCGGGGCGCGTCTTGCTTGGGCCTCTCTCCTGGAGGCGCTCAGTCACACCCAGTGTTGACATGTGGCAAGACACTCCTCGGGGCGCGTCTTGATTGGGCCTCTCTCCTGGAGGCCCTCTGTCAGACCCAGTGTTGACATGTGGCAAGACACTCCTCGGGGCGCGTCTTGCTTGGGCTTCTCTCATGGAGGCCCTCAGTCAGACCCAGTGTTAACAAGTGTCAAGACACTCCTCGGGGCGCGTCTTGCTTGGGCCTCTCTCCTGGAGGCGCTCAGTCAGACCGAGTGCTGACATGTGGCAAGACGCTCCTCGGGGCGCGTCTTGCTTGGGCCTCTCTCCTGGAGGCGCTCAGTCAGACCCAGTGGTGACGTATGGCAAGACGCTCCTCGGGGCGCGTATTGCTTGGGCCTCTCTCCTGGAGGCCCTCTGTCAGACCCAGTGTTGACATGTGGCAAATCACTCCTCGGGGCGAGTCTTGCTTGGGCTTCTCTCATGGAGGCCCTCAGTCAGACCCAGTGTTGACAAGTGTCAAGACACTCCTCGGGGCGCGTCTTACTTGGGCCTCTCTCCTGGAGGCGCTCAGTCAGACCCAGTGGTGACGTATGGCAAGACGCTCCTCGGGGCGCGTATTGCTTGTGCCTCTCTCCTGAAGGCCCTCTGTCAGACCCAGTGTTGACATGTGGCAAGACACTCCTCGGGGCGCGTCTTGCTTGGGCTTCTCTCATGGAGGCCCTCAGTCAGACCCAGTGTTGACAAGTGTCAAGACACTCCTCGGGGCGCGTCTTGCTTGGGCCTCTCTCCTGGAGGCGCTCAGTCAGACCCATTGTTGACATGTGGCAAGACGCTCCTCGGGGCGCGTCTTGCTTTGGCTTCTCTCCTGGAGGCCCTCAGTCAGACCCATTGTTGACATGTGGCAAGACTCTCCTCGGGGCGCTTCTTGCTTGGGCCTCTCTCCTGGAGGCGCTCAGTCAGACCCAGTGTTGACATGTGGCAAGACGCTCCTCGGTGCGCGTCTTGCTTGGGCCTCTCTCCTGGAGGCGCTCAGTCACACCCAGTGTTGACATGTGGCAAGACACTCCTCGGGGCGCGTCTTGATTGGGCCTCTCTCCTGGAGGCCCTCTGTCAGACCCAGTGTTGACATGTGGCAAGACACTCCTCGGGGCGCGTCTTGCTTGGGCTTCTCTCATGGAGGCCCTCAGTCAGACCCAGTGTTAACAAGTGTCAAGACACTCCTCGGGGCGCGTCTTGCTTGGGCCTCTCTCCTGGAGGCGCTCAGTCAGACCGAGTGCTGACATGTGGCAAGACGCTCCTCGGGGCGCGTCTTGCTTGGGCCTCTCTCCTGGAGGCGCTCAGTCAGACCCAGTGGTGACGTATGGCAAGACGCTCCTCGGGGCGCGTATTGCTTGGGCCTCTCTCCTGGAGGCCCTCTGTCAGACCCAGTGTTGACATGTGGCAAGACACTCCTCGGGGCGCGTCTTGCTTGGGCTTCTCTCATGGAGGCCCTCAGTCAGACCCAGTGTTGACAAGTGTCAAGACACTCCTCGGGGCGCGTCTTGCTTGGGCCTCTCTCCTGGAGGCCCTCAGTCAGACCCATTGTTGACATGTGGCAAGACGCTCCTCGGGGCGCTTCTTGCTTGGGCCTCTCTCCTGGAGGGGCTCAGTCAGACCCAGTGATGACATGTGGCAAGACACTCCTCGGGGCGCGTCTTGCTTGGGCCTCTCTCCTGGAGGCCCTCTGTCAGACCCAGTGTTGACATGTGGCAAGACACTCCTCGGGGCACGTCTTGCTTGGGCCTCTCTCATGGAGGCCCTCAGTCAGACCCAGTGTTGACAAGTGTCAAGACGCTCCTCGGGGCACGTCTTACTTGGGCTTCTCTCCTGGAGGCCCTCAGTCAGACCCATTGTTGACAAGAGGCAAGACGCTCCTCGGGGCGCTTCTTGCTTGGGCCTCTCTCCTGGAGGCGCTCAGTCAGACCCAGTGTTGACATGTGGCAAGACGCTCCTCGGGGCACGTCTTGCTTGGGCCTCTCTCATGGAGGCGCTCATTCAGACCCAGTGTTGACATGTGGCAAGACGCTCCTCGGGGCGCTTCTTGCTTGTGCCTCTCTCCTGGAGGCGCTCAGTCAGACCCAGTGGTGACATGTGGCAAGACGCTCCTCGGGGCGCGTCTTACTTGGGCCTCTCTCCTGGAGGCGCTCAGTCAGACCCAGTGGTGACATGTGGCAAGACGCTCCTCGGGGCACGTATTGCTTGGGCCTCTCTCCTGGAGGCCCTCTGTCAGACCCAGTGTTGACATGTGGCAAGACGCTCCTCGGGGCGCGTCTTGCTTGGGCTTCTCTCATTGAGGCCCTCAGTCAGACCCAGTGTTGACATGTGTCAAGACGCTCCTCGGGGCGTGTCTTGCTTGGGCCTCTCTCCTGGAGGCGCTCAGTCAGACCCAGTGTCGACATGTGGCAAGACACTCCTCGGGGCGCGTCTTGCTTGGGCCTCTCTCCTGGAGGCCCTCTGTCAGACCCAGTGTTGACATGTGGCAAGACGCTCCTCGGGGCGCGTCTTGCTTGGGCCTCTCTCATGGAGGCCCTCAGTCAGACCCAGTGTTGACAAGTGTCAAGACGCTCCTCAGGGCGCGTCTTGCCCTCAGTCAGACCCATTGTTGACATGTGGCAAGACGCTCCTCGGGGCGCTTCTTGCTTGGGACTCTCTACTGGAGGCGCTCAGTCAGACCCAGTGTCGACATGTGGCAAGACACTCCTCGGGGCGCGTCTTGCTTGGGCCTCTCTCCTGGAGGCCCTCTGTCAGACCCAGTGTTGACATGTGGCAAGACGCTCCTCGGGGCGCGTCTTGCTTGGGCCTCTCTCATGGAGGCCCTCAGTCAGACCCAGTGTTGACAAGTGTCAAGACGCTCCTCAGGGCGCGTCTTGCCCTCAGTCAGACCCATTGTTGACATGTGGCAAGACGCTCCTCGGGGCGCTTCTTGCTTGGGACTCTCTACTGGAGGCGCTCAGTCAGACCCAGTGTTGACATGTGGCAAGACGCTCCTCGGGGCACGTCTTGCTTGGGCCTCTCTCCTGGAGGCCCTCTGTCAGACCCAGTGTTGACATGTGGCAAGACGCTCCTAGGGGCGCGTCTTGCTTGGGCCTCTCTCCTGGAGGCGCTCAGTCAGACCAAGTGCTGACATGTGGCAAGACGCTCCTCGGTGCGCGTCTTGCTTGGGCCTCTCTCCTGGAGGCGCTCAGTCAGACCCAGTGTTGACATGTGGCAAGACACTCCTCGAGGCGCGTCTTGCTTGGGCCTCTCTCCTGGAGGCCGTCTGTCAGACCCAGTGTTGACATGTGGCAAGACGCTCCTAGGGGCGCGTCTTGCTTGGGCCTCTCTCCTGGAGGCGCTCAGTCAGACCCAGTGGTGACGTATGGCAAGACGCTCCTCGGGGCGCGTATTGCTTGGGCCTCTCTCCTGGCGGCCCTCTGTCAGACCCAGTGTTGACATGTGGCAAGACACTCCTCGGGGCGCGTCTTGCTTGGGCTTCTCTCATGGAGGCCCTCAGTCAGACCCAGTGTTGACAAGTGTCAAGACACTCCTCGGGGCGCGTCTTGCTTGGGCCTCTCTCCTGGAGGCGCTCAGTCAGACCCATTGTTAACATGTGGCAAGACGCTCCTCGGGGCGCGTCTTGCTTTGGCTTCTCTCCTGGAGGCCCTCAGTCAGACCCATTGTTGACATGTGGCAAGACGCTCCTCGGGGCGCTTCTTGCTTGGGCCTCTCTCCTGGAGGCGCTCAGTCAGACACAGTGTTGACCTGTGGCAAGACTCTCCTCGGGGCGCTTCTTGCTTGGGCCATCTCCTGGAGGCGCTCAGTCAGACCCAGTGTTGACATGTGGCAAGACGCTCCTCGGGGCACATCTTGCTTGGGCCACTCTCCTGGAGGCGCTCAGTCAGACCCAGTGTTGACATGTGGCAAGACGCTCCTCGGGGCGCGTCTTGCTTGGGCCTCTCTCCTGGAGGCGCTCAGTCAGACCCAGTGTTGACATGTGGCAAGACGCTCCTCGGGGCGCGTCTTACTTGGGCCTCTCTCCTGGAGGCGCTCAATCAGACCCAGTGTTGACATGTGGCAAGACGCTCCTCGGGGCGCGTCTTTCTTGGGCCTCTCTCCTGGAGGCTCTCAGTCAGACCCAGTGGTGACATGTGGCAAGACGCTCCTCGGGGCGCGTCTTGCTTGGCTCTCTCTCCTGGAGGCGCTCAGTCAGACCGAGTGCTGACATGTGGCAAGACGCTCCTCGGGGCGCGTCTTGCTTGGGCCTCTCTCCTGGAGGCGCTCAGTCAGACCCAGTGGTGACGTATGGCAAGACGCTCCTCGGGGCGCGTATTGCTTGGGCCTCTCTCCTGGAGGCCCTCTGTCAGACCCAGTGTTGACATGTGGCAAGACACTCCTCGGGGCGCGTCTTGCTTGGGCTTCTCTCATGGAGGCCCTCAGTCAGACCCAGTGTTCACAAGTGTCAAGACACTCCTCGGGGCACGTCTTGCTTGGGCCTCTCTCCTGGAGGCCCTCAGTCAGACCCATTGTTGACATGTGGCAAGACGCTCCTCCGGGCGCTTCTTGCTTGGGCCTCTCTCCTGGAGGGGCTCAGTCAGACCCAGTGATGACATGTGGCAAGACACTCCTCGGGGCGCGTCTTGCTTGGGCCTCTCTCCTGGAGGCCCTCTGTCAGACCCAGTGTTGACATGTGGCAAGACACTCCTCGGGGCGCGTCTTGCTTGGGCCTCTCTCATGGAGGCCCTCAGTCAGACCCAGTGTTGACAAGTGTCAAGACGCTCCTCGGGGCGCGTCTTGCTTGGGCCTCTCTCCTGGAGGCACTCAGTCAGACCCATTGTTGACATGTGGCAAGACGCTCCTCGGGGCGCTTCTTGCTTGGGCCTCTCTCCTGGAGGCGCTCAGTCAGACCCAGTGATGACATGTGGCAAGACGCTCCTCGGGGCGCGTCTTACTTGGGCCTCTCTCCTGGAGGCGCTCAGTCAGACCCAGTGGTGACATGTGGCAAGATGCTCCTCGGGGCGCGTCTTGCTTGGGCCTCTCTCATGGAGGCCCTCAGTCAGACCCAGTGTTGACAAGTGTCAAGACGCTCCTCGGGGCGCGTCTTGCTTGGGCCTCTCTCCTGGAGGCACTCAGTCAGACCCATTGTTGACATGTGGCAAGACGCTCCTCGGGGCGCTTCTTGCTTGGGCCTCTCTCCTGGAGGCGCTCAGTCAGACCCAGTGTTGACATGTGGCAAGACGCTCCTCGGTGCGCGTCTTGCTTGGGCCTCTCTCCTGGAGGCGCTCAGTCACACCCAGTGTTGACATGTGGCAAGACACTCCTCGGGGCGCGTCTTGATTGGGCCTCTCTCCTGGAGGCCCTCTGTCAGACCCAGTGTTGACATGTGGCAAGACACTCCTCGGGGCGCGTCTTGCTTGGGCTTCTCTCATGGAGGCCCTCAGTCAGACCCAGTGTTAACAAGTGTCAAGACACTCCTCGGGGCGCGTCTTGCTTGGGCCTCTCTCCTGGAGGCGCTCAGTCAGACCGAGTGCTGACATGTGGCAAGACGCTCCTCGGGGCGCGTCTTGCTTGGGCCTCTCTCCTGGAGGCGCTCAGTCAGACCCAGTGGTGACGTATGGCAAGACGCTCCTCGGGGCGCGTATTGCTTGGGCCTCTCTCCTGGAGGCCCTCTGTCAGACCCAGTGTTGACATGTGGCAAGACACTCCTCGGGGCGCGTCTTGCTTGGGCTTCTCTCATGGAGGCCCTCAGTCAGACCCAGTGTTGACAAGTGTCAAGACACTCCTCGGGGCGCGTCTTGCTTGGGCCTCTCTCCTGGAGGCCCTCAGTCAGACCCATTGTTGACATGTGGCAAGACGCTCCTCGGGGCGCTTCTTGCTTGGGCCTCTCTCCTGGAGGGGCTCAGTCAGAACCAGTGATGACATGTGGCAAGACACTCCTCGGGGCGCGTCTTGCTTGGGCCTCTCTCCTGGAGGCCCTCTGTCAGACCCAGTGTTGACATGTGGCAAGACACTCCTCGGGGCACGTCTTGCTTGGGCCTCTCTCATGGAGGCCCTCAGTCAGACCCAGTGTTGACAAGTGTCAAGACGCTCCTCGGGGCACGTCTTGCTTGGGCTTCTCTCCTGGAGGCCCTCAGTCAGACCCATTGTTGACAAGAGGCAAGACGCTCCTCGGGGCGCTTCTTGCTTGGGCCTCTCTCCTGGAGGCGCTCAGTCAGACCCAGTGTTGACATGTGGCAAGACGCTCCTCGGGGCACGTCTTGCTTGGGCCTCTCTCATGGAGGCGCTCATTCAGACCCAGTGTTGACATGTGGCAAGACGCTCCTCGGGGCGCTTCTTGCTTGTGCCTCTCTCCTGGAGGCGCTCAGTCAGACCCAGTGGTGACATGTGGCAAGACGCTCCTCGGGGCGCGTCTTACTTGGGCCTCTCTCCTGGAGGCGCTCAGTCAGACCCAGTGGTGACATGTGGCAAGACGCTCCTCGGGGCACGTATTGCTTGGGCCTCTCTCCTGGAGGCCCTCTGTCAGACCCAGTGTTGACATGTGGCAAGACGCTCCTCGGGGCGCGTCTTGCTTGGGCTTCTCTCATTGAGGCCCTCAGTCAGACCCAGTGTTGACATGTGTCAAGACGCTCCTCGGGGCGTGTCTTGCTTGGGCCTCTCTCCTGGAGGCGCTCAGTCAGACCCAGTGTCGACATGTGGCAAGACACTCCTCGGGGCGCGTCTTGCTTGGGCCTCTCTCCTGGAGGCCCTCTGTCAGACCCAGTGTTGACATGTGGCAAGACGCTCCTCGGGGCGCGTCTTGCTTGGGCCTCTCTCATGGAGGCCCTCAGTCAGACCCAGTGTTGACAAGTGTCAAGACGCTCCTCAGGGCGCGTCTTGCCCTCAGTCAGACCCATTGTTGACATGTGGCAAGACGCTCCTCGGGGCGCTTCTTGCTTGGGACTCTCTACTGGAGGCGCTCAGTCAGACCCAGTGTCGACATGTGGCAAGACACTCCTCGGGGCGCGTCTTGCTTGGGCCTCTCTCCTGGAGGCCCTCTGTCAGACCCAGTGTTGACATGTGGCAAGACGCTCCTCGGGGCGCGTCTTGCTTGGGCCTCTCTCATGGAGGCCCTCAGTCAGACCCAGTGTTGACAAGTGTCAAGACGCTCCTCAGGGCGCGTCTTGCCCTCAGTCAGACCCATTGTTGACATGTGGCAAGACGCTCCTCGGGGCGCTTCTTGCTTGGGACTCTCTACTGGAGGCGCTCAGTCAGACCCAGTGTTGACATGTGGCAAGACGCTCCTCGGGGCACGTCTTGCTTGGGCCTCTCTCCTGGAGGCCCTCTGTCAGACCCAGTGTTGACATGTGGCAAGACGCTCCTAGGGGCGCGTCTTGCTTGGGCCTCTCTCCTGGAGGCGCTCAGTCAGACCAAGTGCTGACATGTGGCAAGACGCTCCTCGGTGCGCGTCTTGCTTGGGCCTCTCTCCTGGAGGCGCTCAGTCAGACCCAGTGTTGACATGTGGCAAGACACTCCTCGAGGCGCGTCTTGCTTGGGCCTCTCTCCTGGAGGCCGTCTGTCAGACCCAGTGTTGACATGTGGCAAGACGCTCCTAGGGGCGCGTCTTGCTTGGGCCTCTCTCCTGGAGGCGCTCAGTCAGACCCAGTGGTGACGTATGGCAAGACGCTCCTCGGGGCGCGTATTGCTTGGGCCTCTCTCCTGGCGGCCCTCTGTCAGACCCAGTGTTGACATGTGGCAAGACACTCCTCGGGGCGCGTCTTGCTTGGGCTTCTCTCATGGAGGCCCTCAGTCAGACCCAGTGTTGACAAGTGTCAAGACACTCCTCGGGGCGCGTCTTGCTTGGGCCTCTCTCCTGGAGGCGCTCAGTCAGACCCATTGTTAACATGTGGCAAGACGCTCCTCGGGGCGCGTCTTGCTTTGGCTTCTCTCCTGGAGGCCCTCAGTCAGACCCATTGTTGACATGTGGCAAGACGCTCCTCGGGGCGCTTCTTGCTTGGGCCTCTCTCCTGGAGGCGCTCAGTCAGACACAGTGTTGACCTGTGGCAAGACTCTCCTCGGGGCGCTTCTTGCTTGGGCCATCTCCTTGAGGCGCTCAGTCAGACCCAGTGTTGACATGTGGCAAGACGCTCCTCGGGGCACATCTTGCTTGGGCCACTCTCCTGGAGGCGCTCAGTCAGACCCAGTGTTGACATGTGGCAAGACGCTCCTCGGGGCGCGTCTTGCTTGGGCCTCTCTCCTGGAGGCGCTCAGTCAGACCCAGTGTTGACATGTGGCAAGACGCTCCTCGGGGCGCGTCTTACTTGGGCCTCTCTCCTGGAGGCGCTCAATCAGACCCAGTGTTGACATGTGGCAAGACGCTCCTCGGGGCGCGTCTTTCTTGGGCCTCTCTCCTGGAGGCTCTCAGTCAGACCCAGTGGTGACATGTGGCAAGACGCTCCTCGGGGCGCGTCTTGCTTGGCTCTCTCTCCTGGAGGCGCTCAGTCAGACCGAGTGCTGACATGTGGCAAGACGCTCCTCGGGGCGCGTCTTGCTTGGGCCTCTCTCCTGGAGGCGCTCAGTCAGACCCAGTGGTGACGTATGGCAAGACGCTCCTCGGGGCGCGTATTGCTTGGGCCTCTCTCCTGGAGGCCCTCTGTCAGACCCAGTGTTGACATGTGGCAAGACACTCCTCGGGGCGCGTCTTGCTTGGGCTTCTCTCATGGAGGCCCTCAGTCAGACCCAGTGTTCACAAGTGTCAAGACACTCCTCGGGGCACGTCTTGCTTGGGCCTCTCTCCTGGAGGCCCTCAGTCAGACCCATTGTTGACATGTGGCAAGACGCTCCTCCGGGCGCTTCTTGCTTGGGCCTCTCTCCTGGAGGTTCTCAGTCAGACCCAGTGATGACATGTGGCAAGACACTCCTCGGGGCGCGTCTTGCTTGGGCCTCTCTCCTGGAGGCCCTCTGTCAGACCCAGTGTTGACATGTGGCAAGACACTCCTCGGGGCGCGTCTTGCTTGGGCCTCTCTCATGGAGGCCCTCAGTCAGACCCAGTGTTGACAAGTGTCAAGACGCTCCTCGGGGCGCGTCTTGCTTGGGCCTCTCTCCTGGAGGCACTCAGTCAGACCCATTGTTGACATGTGGCAAGACGCTCCTCGGGGCGCTTCTTGCTTGGGCCTCTCTCCTGGAGGCGCTCAGTCAGACCCAGTGATGACATGTGGCAAGACGCTCCTCGGGGCGCGTCTTACTTGGGCCTCTCTCCTGGAGGCGCTCAGTCAGACCCAGTGGTGACATGTGGCAAGATGCTCCTCGGGGCACGTATTGCTTGGGCCTCTCTCCTGGAGGCCCTCTGTCAGACCCAGTGGTGACATGTGGCAAGACGCTCCTCGGGGCGCGTCTTGCTTGGGCTTCTCTCATTGAGGCCCTCAGTCAGACCCATTGTTGACATGTGGCAAGACGCTCCTCGGGGCGCTTCTTGCTTGGGCCTCTCTCCTGGAGGCGCTCAGTCAGACCCAGTGTTGACCTGTGGCAAGACTCTCCTCGGGGCGCTTCTTGCTTGGGCCATCTCCTGGAGGCGCTCAGTCAGACCCAGTGTTGACATGTGGCAAGACGCTCCTCGGGGCACATCTTGCTTGGGCCACTCTCCTGGAGGCGCTCAGTCAGACCCAGTGTTGTCATGTGGCAAGACGCTCCTCGGGGCGCGTCTTGCTTGGGCCTCTCTCCTGGAGGCGCTCAGTCAGACCCAGTGTTGACATGTGGCAAGACGCTCCTCGGGGCGCGTCTTACTTGGGCCTCTCTCCTGGAGGCGCTCAATCAGACCCAGTGTTGACATGTGGCAAGACGCTCCTCGGGGCGCGTCTTGCTTGGGCCTCTCTCCTGGAGGCTCTCAGTCAGACCCAGTGCTGACATGTGGCAAGACGCTCCTCGGGGCGCGTCTTGCTTGGGCCTCTCTCCTGTAGGCGCTCAGTCAGACCCAGTGGTGACGTATGGCAAGACGCTCCTCGGGGCGCGTATTGCTTGGGCCTCTCTCCTGGAGGCCCTCTGTCAGACCCAGTGTTGACATGTGGCAAGACACTCCTCGGGGCGCGTCTTGCTTGGGCTTCTCTCATGGAGGCCCTCAGTCAGACCCAGTGTTCACAAGTGTCATGACACTCCTCGGGGCACGTCTTGCTTGGGCCTCTCTCCTGGAGGCCCTCAGTCAGACCCATTGTTGACATGTGGCAAGACGCTCCTCGGGGCGCTTCTTGCTTGGGCCTCTCTCCTGGAGGGGCTCAGTCAGACCCAGTGATGACATGTGGCAAGACACTCCTCGGGGCGCGTCTTGCTTGGGCCTCTCTCATGGAGGCCCTCAGTCAGACCCAGTGTTGACAAGTGTCAAGACGCTCCTCGGGGCGCGTCTTGCTTGGGCCTCTCTCCTGGAGGCACTCAGTCAGACCCATTGTTGACATGTGGCAAGACGCTCCTCGGGGCGCTTCTTGCCTGGGGCTCTCTCCTGGAGGCGCTCAGTCAGACCCAGTGATGACATGTGGCAAGACGCTCCTCGGGGCGCGTCTTACTTGGGCCTCTCTCCTGGAGGCGCTCAGTCAGACCCAGTGGTGACATGTGGCAAGACGCTCCTCGGGGCACGTATTGCTTGGGCCTCTCTCCTGGAGGCCCTCTGTCAGACCCAGTGGTGACATGTGGCAAGACGCTCCTCGGGGCGCGTCTTGCTTGGGCTTCTCTCATTGAGGCCCTCAGTCAGACCCAGTGTTGACATGTGTCAAGACGCTCCTCGGGGCGTGTCTTGCTTGGGCCTCTGTCCTGGAGGCGCTCAGTCAGACCCAGTGTTGACATGTGGCAAGACACTCCTCGGGGCGCGTCTTGCTTGGGCCTCTCTCCTGGAGGCCCTCTGTCAGACCCAGTGTCGACATATGGCAAGACGCTCCTCGGGGCGCGTCTTGCTTGGGCGTCTCTCATGGAGAACCTCAGTCAGACCCAGTGTTGACAAGTGTCAAGACGCTCCTCAGGGCGCGTCCTGCTTGGGCCTCTCTCCTGGAGGCCCTCAGTCAGACCCATTGTTGACATGTGGCAAGACGCTCCTCGGGGCGCTTCTTGCTTGGGCCTCTCTCCTGGAAGCGCTCAGTCAGACCCAGTGTTGACATGTGGCAAGACGCTCCTCGGTGCGCGTCTTGCTTGGGCCTCTCTCCTGGAGGCGCTCAGTCAGACCCAGTGTTGACATGTGGCAAGACACTCCTCGGGGCGCGTCTTGCTTGGGCTTCTCTCATGGAGACCCTCAGTCAGACCCAGTGTTAACAAGTGTCAAGACACTCCTCGGGGCGCGTCTTGCTTGGGTCTCTCCTGGAGGCGCTCAGTCAGACCGAGTGCTGACATGTGGCAAGACGCTCCTCGGGGCGCGTCTTGCTTGGGCCTCTCTCCTGGAGGCGCTCAGTCAGACCCAGTGTTGACATGTGGCAAGACGCTCCTCAGGGCACGTCTTGCTTGGGCCTCTCTCCTGGAGGCGCTCAGTCAGACCCAGTGTTGACATGTGGCAAGACGCTCCTCGGGGCGCGTCTTGCTTGGGCCTCTCTCCTGGAGGCCCTCTGTCAGACCCAGTGTTGACATGTGGCAAGACGCTCCTAGGGGCGCGTCTTGCTTGGGCCTCTCTCCTGGAGGCGCTCAGTCAGACCAAGTGCTGACATGTGGCAAGACGCTCCTCGGTGCGCGTCTTGCTTGGGCCTCTCTTCTGGAGGCGCTCAGTCAGACCCAGTGTTGACATGTGGCAAGACGCTCCTCGGTGCGCGTCTTGCTTGGGCCTCTCTCCTGGAGGCGCTCAGTCAGACCCAGTGTTGACATGTGGCAAGACACTCCTCGGGGCGCGTCTTGCTTGGGCCTCTCTCCTGGAGGCGCTCAGTCAGACCAAGTGCTGACATGTGGCAAGACGCTCCTCGGTGCGCGTCTTGCTTGGGCCTCTCTCCTGGAGGCGCTCAGTCAGACCCAGTGTTGACATTTGGCAAGACGCTCCTCGGTGCGTGTCTTGCTTGGGCCTCTCTCCTGGAGGCGCTCAGTCAGACCCAGTGTTGACATGTGGCAAGACACTCCTCGGGGCGCGTCTTGCTTGGGCCTCTCTCCTGGAGGCCCTCTGTCAGACCCAGTGTTGACATGTGGCAAGACGCTCCTAGGGGCGCGTCTTGCTTGGCTCTCTCTCCTGGAGGCGCTCAGTCAGACCGAGTGCTGACATGTGGCAAGACGCTCCTCGGGGCGCGTCTTGCTTGGGCCTCTCTCCTGGAGGCGCTCAGTCAGACCCAGTGGTGACGTATGGCAAGACGCTCCTCGGGGCGCGTATTGCTTGGGCCTCTCTCCTGGAGGCCCTCTGTCAGACCCAGTGTCGACATATGGCAAGACGCTCCTCGGGGCGCGTCTTGCTTGGGCGTCTCTCATGGAGAACCTCAGTCAGACCCAGTGTTGACAAGTGTCAAGACGCTCCTCAGGGCGCGTCCTGCTTGGGCCTCTCTCCTGGAGGCCCTCAGTCAGACCCATTGTTGACATGTGGCAAGACGCTCCTCGGGGCGCTTCTTGCTTGGGCCTCTCTCCTGGAAGCGCTCAGTCAGACCCAGTGTTGACATGTGGCAAGACGCTCCTCGGTGCGCGTCTTGCTTGGGCCTCTCTCCTGGAGGCGCTCAGTCAGACCCAGTGTTGACATGTGGCAAGACACTCCTCGGGGCGCGTCTTGCTTGGGCTTCTCTCATGGAGACCCTCAGTCAGACCCAGTGTTAACAAGTGTCAAGACACTCCTCGGGGCGCGTCTTGCTTGGGTCTCTCCTGGAGGCGCTCAGTCAGACCGAGTGCTGACATGTGGCAAGACGCTCCTCGGGGCGCGTCTTGCTTGGGCCTCTCTCCTGGAGGCGCTCAGTCAGACCCAGTGTTGACATGTGGCAAGACGCTCCTCAGGGCACGTTTTGCTTGGGCCTCTCTCCTGGAGGCGCTCAGTCAGACCCAGTGTTGACATGTGGCAAGACGCTCCTCGGGGCGCGTCTTGCTTGGGCCTCTCTCCTGGAGGCCCTCTGTCAGACCCAGTGTTGACATGTGGCAAGACGCTCCTAGGGGCGCGTCTTGCTTGGGCCTCTCTCCTGGAGGCGCTCAGTCAGACCAAGTGCTGACATGTGGCAAGACGCTCCTCGGTGCGCGTCTTGCTTGGGCCTCTCTTCTGGAGGCGCTCAGTCAGACCCAGTGTTGACATGTGGCAAGACGCTCCTCGGTGCGCGTCTTGCTTGGGCCTCTCTCCTGGAGGCGCTCAGTCAGACCCAGTGTTGACATGTGGCAAGACACTCCTCGGGGCGCGTCTTGCTTGGGCCTCTCTCCTGGAGGCGCTCAGTCAGACCAAGTGCTGACATGTGGCAAGACGCTCCTCGGTGCGCGTCTTGCTTGGGCCTCTCTCCTGGAGGCGCTCAGTCAGACCCAGTGTTGACATTTGGCAAGACGCTCCTCGGTGCGTGTCTTGCTTGGGCCTCTCTCCTGGAGGCGCTCAGTCAGACCCAGTGTTGACATGTGGCAAGACACTCCTCGGGGCGCGTCTTGCTTGGGCCTCTCTCCTGGAGGCCCTCTGTCAGACCCAGTGTTGACATGTGGCAAGACGCTCCTCGGGGCGCGTCTTGCTTGGGCCTCTCTCCTGGAGGCGCTCAGTCAGACCCAGTGGTGACGTATGGCAAGACGCTCCTCGGGGCGCGTATTGCTTGGGCCTCTCTCCTGGAGGCCCTCTGTCAGACCCAGTGTTGACATGTGGCAAGACACTCCTCGGGGCGCGTCTTGCTTGGGCTTCTCTCATGGAGGCCCTCAGTCAGACCCAGTGTTGACAAGTGTCAAGACACTCCTCGGGGCGCGTCTTGCTTGGGCCTCTCTCCTGGAGGCCCTCAGTCAGACCCATTGTTGACATGTGGCAAGACGCTCCTCGGGGCGCTTCTTGCTTGGGCCTCTCTCCTGGAGGGGCTCAGTCAGACCCAGTGATGACATGTGGCAAGACACTCCTCGGGGCGCGTCTTGCTTGGGCCTCTCTCATGGAGGCCCTCAGTCAGACCCAGTGTTGACAAGTGTCAAGACGCTCCTCGGGGCGCGTCTTGCTTGGGCCTCTCTCCTGGAGGCACTCAGTCAGACCCATTGTTGACATGTGGCAAGACACTCCTCTGGGCGCGTCTTGCTTGGGCTTCTCTCCTGGAGGCCCTCAGTCAGACCCATTGTTGACAAGAGGCAAGACGCTCCTCGGGGCGCTTCTTGCTTGGGCCTCTCTCCTGGAGGCGCTAAGTCAGACCCAGTGTTGACATGTGGCAAGACGCTCCTCGGGGCACGTCTTGCTTGGGCCTCTCTCCTGGAGGCGCTCAGTCAGACCCAGTGTTGACATGTGGCAAGACGCTCCTCGGGGCGCTTCTTGCTTGGGCCTCTCTCCTGGAGGCGCTCAGTCAGACCCAGTGGTGACATGTGGCAAGACGCTCCTCGGGGCGCGTCTTACTTGGGCCTCTCTCCTGGAGGCGCTCAGTCAGACCCAGTGGTGACATGTGGCAAGACGCTCCTCGGGGCACGTATTGCTTGGGCCTCTCTCCTGGAGGCCCTCTGTCAGACCCAGTGTTGACATGTGGCAAGACGCTCCTCGGGGCGCGTCTTGCTTGGGCTTCTCTCATTGAGGCCCTCAGTCAGACCCAGTGTTGACATGTGTCAAGACGCTCCTCGGGGCATGTCTTGCTTGGGCCTCTCTCCTGGAGGCGCTCAGTCAGACCCAGTGGTGACATGTGGCAAGACGCTCCTCGGGGCACGTATTGCTTGGGCCTCTCTCCTGGAGGCCCTCTGTCAGACCCAGTGTTGACATGTGGCAAGACGCTCCTCGGGGCGCGTCTTGCTTGGGCTTCTCTCATTGAGGCACTCAGTCAGACCCAGTGTTGACATGTGTCAAGACGCTCCTCGGGGCGTGTCTTGCTTGGGCCTCTCTCCTGGAGGCGCTCAGTCAGACCCAGTGTCGACATGTGGCAAGACACTCCTCGGGGCACGTCTTGCTTGGGTCTCTCTCCTGGAGGCCCTCTGTCAGACCCAGTGTTGACATGTGGCAAGACGCTCCTCGGGGCGCGTCTTGCTTGGGCCTCTCTCATGGAGGCCCTCAGTCAGACCCAGTGTTGACAAGTGTCAAGACGCTCCTCAGGGCGCGTCTTGCCCTCAGTCAGACCCATTGTTGACATGTGGCAAGACTCTCCTCGGGGCGCTTATTGCTTGGGCCTCTCTCCTGGAGGCGCTCAGTCAGACCCAGTGTTGACATGTGGCAAGACGCTCCTCGGGGCACGTCTTGCTTGGGCCTCTCTCCTGGAGGCCCTCTGTCAGACCCAGTGTTGACATGTGGCAAGACGCTCCTAGGGGCGCGTCTTGCTTGGGCCTCTCTCCTGGAGGCGCTCAGTCAGACCAAGTGCTGACATGTGGCAAGACGCTCCTCGGTGCGCGTCTTGCTTGGGCCTCTCTCCTGGAGGCGCTCAGTCAGATCCAGTGTTGACATGTGGCAAGACGCTCCTCGGTGCGCGTCTTGCTTGGGCCTCTCTCCTGGAGGCGCTCAGTCAGACCCAGTGTTGACATGTGGCAAGACGCTCCTAGGGGCGCGTCTTGCTTGGGCCTCTCTCCTGGAGGCGCTCAGTCAGACCAAGTGCTGACATGTGGCAAGACGCTCCTCGGTGCGCGTCTTGCTTGGGCCTCTCTTCTGGAGGCGCTCAGTCAGACCCAGTGTTGACATGTGGCAAGACGCTCCTCGGTGCGCGTCTTGCTTGGGCCTCTCTCCTGGAGGCGCTCAGTCAGACCCAGTGTTGACATGTGGCAAGACACTCCTCGGGGCGCGTCTTGCTTGGGCCTCTCTCCTGGAGGCGCTCAGTCAGACCAAGTGCTGACATGTGGCAAGACGCTCCTCGGTGCGCGTCTTGCTTGGGCCTCTCTCCTGGAGGCGCTCAGTCAGACCCAGTGTTGACATTTGGCAAGACGCTCCTCGGTGCGTGTCTTGCTTGGGCCTCTCTCCTGGAGGCGCTCAGTCAGACCCAGTGTTGACATGTGGCAAGACACTCCTCGGGGCGCGTCTTGCTTGGGCCTCTCTCCTGGAGGCCCTCTGTCAGACCCAGTGTTGACATGTGGCAAGACGCTCCTCGGGGCGCGTCTTGCTTGGGCCTCTCTCCTGGAGGCGCTCAGTCAGACCCAGTGGTGACGTATGGCAAGACGCTCCTCGGGGCGCGTATTGCTTGGGCCTCTCTCCTGGAGGCCCTCTGTCAGACCCAGTGTTGACATGTGGCAAGACACTCCTCGGGGCGCGTCTTGCTTGGGCTTCTCTCATGGAGGCCCTCAGTCAGACCCAGTGTTGACAAGTGTCAAGACACTCCTCGGGGCGCGTCTTGCTTGGGCCTCTCTCCTGGAGGCCCTCAGTCAGACCCATTGTTGACATGTGGCAAGACGCTCCTCGGGGCGCTTCTTGCTTGGGCCTCTCTCCTGGAGGGGCTCAGTCAGACCCAGTGATGACATGTGGCAAGACACTCCTCGGGGCGCGTCTTGCTTGGGCCTCTCTCATGGAGGCCCTCAGTCAGACCCAGTGTTGACAAGTGTCAAGACGCTCCTCGGGGCGCGTCTTGCTTGGGCCTCTCTCCTGGAGGCACTCAGTCAGACCCATTGTTGACATGTGGCAAGACACTCCTCTGGGCGCGTCTTGCTTGGGCTTCTCTCCTGGAGGCCCTCAGTCAGACCCATTGTTGACAAGAGGCAAGACGCTCCTCGGGGCGCTTCTTGCTTGGGCCTCTCTCCTGGAGGCGCTAAGTCAGACCCAGTGTTGACATGTGGCAAGACGCTCCTCGGGGCACGTCTTGCTTGGGCCTCTCTCCTGGAGGCGCTCAGTCAGACCCAGTGTTGACATGTGGCAAGACGCTCCTCGGGGCGCTTCTTGCTTTGGCCTCTCTCCTGGAGGTGCTCAGTCAGACCCAGTGGTGACATGTGGCAAGACGCTCCTCGGGGCGCGTCTTACTTGGGCCTCTCTCCTGGAGGCGCTCAGTCAGACCCAGTGGTGACATGTGGCAAGACGCTCCTCGGGGCACGTATTGCTTGGGCCTCTCTCCTGGAGGCCCTCTGTCAGACCCAGTGTTGACATGTGGCAAGACGCTCCTCGGGGCGCGTCTTGCTTGGGCTTCTCTCATTGAGGCCCTCAGTCAGACCCAGTGTTGACATGTGTCAAGACGCTCCTCGGGGCATGTCTTGCTTGGGCCTCTCTCCTGGAGGCGCTCAGTCAGACCCAGTGGTGACATGTGGCAAGACGCTCCTCGGGGCACGTATTGCTTGGGCCTCTCTCCTGGAGGCCCTCTGTCAGACCCAGTGTTGACATGTGGCAAGACGCTCCTCGGGGCGCGTCTTGCTTGGGCTTCTCTCATTGAGGCACTCAGTCAGACCCAGTGTTGACATGTGTCAAGACGCTCCTCGGGGCGTGTCTTGCTTGGGCCTCTCTCCTGGAGGCGCTCAGTCAGACCCAGTGTCGACATGTGGCAAGACACTCCTCGGGGCACGTCTTGCTTGGGTCTCTCTCCTGGAGGCCCTCTGTCAGACCCAGTGTTGACATGTGGCAAGACGCTCCTCGGGGCGCGTCTTGCTTGGGCCTCTCTCATGGAGGCCCTCAGTCAGACCCAGTGTTGACAAGTGTCAAGACGCTCCTCAGGGCGCGTCTTGCCCTCAGTCAGACCCATTGTTGACATGTGGCAAGACGCTCCTCGGGGCGCTTATTGCTTGGGCCTCTCTCCTGGAGGCGCTCAGTCAGACCCAGTGTTGACATGTGGCAAGACGCTCCTCGGGGCACGTCTTGCTTGGGCCTCTCTCCTGGAGGCCCTCTGTCAGACCCAGTGTTGACATGTGGCAAGACGCTCCTAGGGGCGCGTCTTGCTTGGGCCTCTCTCCTGGAGGCGCTCAGTCAGACCAAGTGCTGACATGTGGCAAGACGCTCCTCGGTGCGCGTCTTGCTTGGGCCTCTCTCCTGGAGGCGCTCAGTCAGATCCAGTGTTGACATGTGGCAAGACGCTCCTCGGTGCGCGTCTTGCTTGGGCCTCTCTCCTGGAGGCGCTCAGTCAGACCCAGTGTTGACATGTGGCAAGACACTCCTCGGGGCGCGTCTTGCTTGGGCCTCTCTCCTGGAGGCCCTCTGTCAGACCCAGTGTTGACATGTGGCAAGACGCTCCTAGGGGCGCGTCTTGCTTGGCTCTCTCTATTGGAGGCGCTCAGTCAGACCGAGTGCTGACATGTGGCAAGACGCTCCTCGGGGCGCGTCTTGCTTGGGCCTCTCTCCTGGAGGCGCTCAGTCAGACCCAGTGGTGACGTATGGCAAGACGCTCCTCGGGGCGCGTATTGCTTGGGCCTCTCTCCTGGAGGCCCTCTGTCAGACCCAGTGTTGACAAGTGTCAAGACACTCCTCGGGGCGCGTCTTGCTTGGGCCTCTCTCCTGGAGGCGCTCAGTCAGACCCATTGTTAACATGTGGCAAGACGCTCCTCGGGGCGCGTCTTGCTTTGGCTTCTCTCCTGGAGGCCCTCAGTCAGACCCATTGTTGACATGTGGCAAGACGCTCCTCGGGGCGCTTCTTGCTTGGGCCTCTCGCCTGGAGGCGCTCAGTCAGACCCAGTGTTGACCTGTGGCAAGACTCTCCTTGGGGCGCTTCTTCCTTGGGCCATCTCCTGGAGGCGCTCAGTCAGACCCAGTGTTGACATGTGGCAAGACGCTCCTCGGGGCACATCTTGCTTGGGCCACTCTCCTGGAGGCGCTCAGTCAGACCCAGTGTTGACATGTGGCAAGACGCTCCTCGGGGCGCGTCTTGCTTGGGCCTCTCTCCTGGAGGCGCTCAGTCAGACCCAGTGTTGACATGTGGCAAGACGCTCCTCGGGGCGCGTCTTACTTGGGCCTCTCTCCTGGAGGCGCTCAGTCAGACCCAGTGTTGACATGTGGCAAGACGCTCCTCGGAGCGCGTCTTGCTTGGGCCTCTCTCCTGGAGGCTCTCAGTCAGACCCAGTGGTGACATGTGGCAAGACGCTCCTCGGGGCGCGTCTTGCTTGGCTCTCTCTCCTGGAGGCGCTCAGTCAGACCGAGTGCTGACATGTGGCAAGACGCTCCTCGGGGCGCGTCTTGCTTGGGCCTCTCTCCTGGAGGCGCTCAGTCAGACCCAGTGGTGACGTATGGCAAGACGCTCCTCGGGGCGCGTATTGCTTGGGCCTCTCTCCTGGAGGCCCTCTGTCAGACCCAGTGTTGACATGTGGCAAGACACTCCTCGGGGCGCGTCTTGCTTGGGCTTCTCTCATGGAGGCCCTCAGTCAGACCCAGTGTTCACAAGTGTCAAGACACTCCTCGGGGCACGTCTTGCTTGGGCCTCTCTCCTGGAGGCCCTCAGTCAGACCCATTGTTGACATGTGGCAAGACGCTCCTCGGGGCGCTTCTTGCTTGGGCCTCTCTCCTGGAGGGGCTCAGTCAGACCCAGTGATGACATGTGGCAAGACACTCCTCGGGGCGCGTCTTGCTTGGGCCTCTCTCCTGGAGGCCCTCTGTCAGACCCAGTGTTGACATGTGGCAAGACACTCCTCGGGGCGCGTCTTGCCTGGGCCTCTCTCATGGAGGCCCTCAGTCAGACCCAGTGTTGACAAGTGTCAAGACGCTCCTCGGGGCGCGTCTTGCTTGGGCCTCTCTCCTGGAGGCACTCAGTCAGACCCATTGTTGACATGTGGCAAGACGCTCCTCGGGGCGCTTCTTGCTTGGGCCTCTCTCCTGGAGGCGCTCAGTCAGACCCAGTGGTGACATGTGGCAAGACGCTCCTCGGGGCGCGTCTTACTTGGGCCTCTCTCCTGGAGGCGCTCAGTCAGACCCAGTGGTGACATGTGGCAAGACGCTCCTCGGGGCACGTATTGCTTGGGCCTCTCTCCTGGAGGCCCTCTGTCAGACCCAGTGGTGACATGTGGCAAGACGCTCCTCGGGGCGCGTCTTGCCTGGGCTTCTCTCATTGAGGCCCTCAGTCAGACCCAGTGTTGACATGTGTCAAGACGCTCCTCGGGGCGTGTCTTGCTTGGGCCTCTGTCCTGGAGGCGCTCAGTCAGACCAGTGTTGACATGTGGCAAGACACTCCTCGGGGCGCGTCTTGCTTGGGCCTCTCTCCTGGAGGCCCTCTGTCAGACCCAGTGTTGACATATGGCAAGACGCTCCTCGGGGCGCGTCTTGCTTGGGCCTCTCTCATGGAGGCCCTCAGTCAGACCCAGTGTTGACAAGTGTCAAGACGCTCCTCAGGGCGCGTCTTGCTTGGGCCTCTCTCCTGGAGGCCCTCAGTCAGACCCATTGTTGACATGTTGCAAGACGCTCCTCGGGGCGCTTCTTGCTTGGGCCTCTCTCCTGTAAGCGCTCAGTCAGACCCAGTGTTGACATGTGGCAAGACGCTCCTCGGTGCGCGTCTTGCTTGGGCCTCTCTCCTGGAGGCGCTCAGTCAGACCCAGTGTTGACATGTGGCAAGACACTCCTCGGGGCGCGTCTTGATTGGGCCTCTCTCCTGGAGGCCCTCTGTCAGACCCAGTGTTGACATGTGGCAAGACACTCCTCGGGGCGCGTCTTGCTTGGGCTTCTCTCATGGAGGCCCTCAGTCAGACCCAGTGTTAACAAGTGTCAAGACACTCCTCGGGGCGCGTCTTGCTTGGGCTTTTCTCCTGGAGGCGCTCAGTCAGACCGAGTGCTGACATGTGGCAAGACGCTCCTCGGGGCGCGTCTTGCTTGGGCCTCTCTCCTGGAGGCGCTCAGTCAGACCCAGTGGTGACGTATGGCAAGACGCTCCTCAGGGCGCGTATTGCTTGTGCCTCTCTCCTGGAGGCCCTCTGTCAGACCCAGTGTTGACATGTGGCAAGACACTCCTCGGGGCGCGTCTTGCTTGGGCTTCTCTCATGGAGGCCCTCAGTCAGACCCAGTGTTAACAAGTGTCAAGACACTCCTCGGGGCGCGTCTTGCTTGGGCCTCTCTCCTGGAGGCGCTCTGTCAGACCCATTGTTGACATGTGGCAAGACGCTCCTCGGGGCGTGTCTTGCTTTGGCTTCTCTCCTGGAGGCCCTCAGTCAGACCCATTGTTGACATGTGGAAAGACGCTCCTCGGGGCGCTTCTTGCTTGGGCCTCTCTCCTGGAGGCGCTCAGTCAGACCCAGTGTTGACATGTGGCAAGACTCTCCTCGGGGCGCTTCTTGCTTGGGCCATCTCCTGGAGGCGCTCAGTCAGACCCAGTGTGAACATGTGGCAAGACGCTCCTCGGGGCACATCTTGCTTGGGCCTCTCTCCTGGAGGCGCTCAGTCAGACCCAGTGTTGACATGTGGCAAGACGCTCCTCGGGGTGCGTCTTGCTTGGGCCTCTCTCCTGGAGGCGCTCAGTCAGACCCAGTGTTGACATGTGGCAAGACGCTCCTCGGGGCGCGTCTTACTTGGGCCTCTCTCCTGGAGGCGCTCAGTCAGACCCAGTGTTGACATGTGGCAAGACGCTCCTCGGGGCGCGTCTTGCTTGGGCCTCTCTCCTGGAGGCTCTCAGTCAGACCCAGTGGTGACATGTGGCAAGACGCTCCTCGGGGCGCGTCTTGCTTGGGCCTCTCTCCTGGAGGCGCTCAGTCAGACCCAGTGTTGACATGTGGCAAGACGCTCCTCGGGGCGCGTCTTGCTTGGGCCTCTCTCCTGGAGGCCCTCTGTCAGACCCAGTGTTGACATGTGGCAAGACACTCCTCGGGGCGCTTCTTGCTTGGGCCTCTCTCCTGGAAGCGCTCAGTCAGACCCAGTGTTGACATGTGGCAAGACGCACCTCGGTGCGCGTCTTGCTTGGGCCTCTCTCCTGGAGGCGCTCAGTCAGACCCAGTGTTGACATGTGGCAAGACACTCCTCGGGGCGCGTCTTGCTTGGGCTTCTCTCATGGAGACCCTCAGTCAGACCCAGTGTTAACAAGTGTCAAGACACTCCTCGGGGCGCGTCTTGCTTGGGCCTCTCTCCTGGAGGCGCTCAGTCAGACCGAGTGCTGACATGTGGCAAGACGCTCCTCGGGGCGCGTCTTGCTTGGGCCTCTCTCCTGGAGGCGCTCAGTCAGACCCAGTGTTGACATGTGGCAGGACGCTCCTCGGGGCACGTCTTGCTTGGGCCTCTCTCCTGGAGGCGCTCAGTCAGACCCAGTGTTGACATGTGGCAAGACGCTCCTCGGGGCGCGTCTTGCTTGGGCCTCTCTCCTGGAGGCCCTCTGTCAGACCCAGTGTTGACATGTGGCAAGACGCTCCTAGGGGCGCGTCTTGCTTGGGCCTCTCTCCTGGAGGCGCTCAGTCAGACCAAGTGCTGACATGTGGCAAGACGCTCCTCGGTGCGCGTCTTGCTTGGGCCTCTCTTCTGGAGGCGCTCAGTCAGACCCAGTGTTGACATGTGGCAAGACGCTCCTCGGTGCGCGTCTTGCTTGGGCCTCTCTCCTGGAGGCGCTCAGTCAGACCCAGTGTTGACATGTGGCAAGACACTCCTCGGGGCGCGTCTTGCTTGGGCCTCTCTCCTGGAGGCGCTCAGTCAGACCAAGTGCTGACATGTGGCAAGACGCTCCTCGGTGCGCGTCTTGCTTGGGCCTCTCTCCTGGAGGCGCTCAGTCAGACCCAGTGTTGACATTTGGCAAGACGCTCCTCGGTGCGCGTCTTGCTTGGGCCTCTCTCCTGGAGGCGCTCAGTCAGACCCAGTGTTGACATGTGGCAAGACACTCCTCGGGGCGCGTCTTGCTTGGGCCTCTCTCCTGGAGGCCCTCTGTCAGACCCAGTGTTGACATGTGGCAAGACGCTCCTAGGGGCGCGTCTTGCTTGGCTCTCTCTCCTGGAGGCGCTCAGTCAGACCGAGTGCTGACATGTGGCAAGACGCTCCTCGGGGCGCGTCTTGCTTGGGCCTCTCTCCTGGAGGCGCTCAGTCAGACCCAGTGGTGACGTATGGCAAGACGCTCCTCGGGGCGCGTATTGCTTGGGCCTCTCTCCTGGAGGCCCTCTGTCAGACCCAGTGTTGACATGTGGCAAGACACTCCTCGGGGCGCGTCTTGCTTGGGCTTCTCTCATGGAGGCCCTCAGTCAGACCCAGTGTTGACAAGTGTCAAGACACTCCTCGGGGCGCGTCTTGCTTGGGCCTCTCTCCTGGAGGCCCTCAGTCACACCCATTGTTGACATGTGGCAAGACGCTCCTCGGGGCGCTTCTTGCTTGGGCCTCTCTCCTGGAGGGGCTCAGTCAGACCCAGTGATGACATGTGGCAAGACACTCCTCGGGGCGCGTCTTGCTTGGGCATCTCTCATGGAGGCCCTCATTCAGACCCAGTGTTGACAAGTGTCAAGACGCTCCTCGGGGCGCGTCTTGCTTGGGCCTCTCTCCTGGAGGCACTCAGTCAGACCCATTGTTGACATGTGGCAAGACACTCCTCTGGGCGCGTCTTGCTTGGGCTTCTCTCCTGGAGGCCCTCAGTCAGACCCATTGTTGACAAGAGGCAAGACGCTCCTCGGGGCGCTTCTTGCTTGGGCCTCTCTCCTGGAGGCGCTCAGTCAGACCCAGTGTTGACATGTGGCAAGACGCTCCTCGGGGCACGTCTTGCTTGGGCCTCTCTCCTGGAGGCGCTCAGTCAGACCCAGTGTTGACATGTGGCAAGACGCTCCTCGGGGCGCTTCTTGCTTGGGCCTCTCTCCTGGAGGCGCTCAGTCAGACCCAGTGGTGACATGTGGCAAGACGCTCCTCATGGCGCGTCTTACTTGGGCCTCTCTCCTGGAGGCGCTCAGTCAGACCCAGTGGTGACATGTGGCAAGACGCTCCTCGGGGCACGTATTGCTTGGGCCTCTCTCCTGGAGGCCCTCTGTCAGACCCAGTGTTGACATGTGGCAAGACGCTCCTCGGGGCGCGTCTTGCTTGGGCTTCTCTCATTGAGGCCCTCAGTCAGACCCAGTGTTGACATGTGTCAAGACGCTCCTCGGGGCGTGTCTTGCTTGGGCCTCTCTCCTGGAGGCGCTCAGTCAGACCCAGTGGTGACATGTGGCAAGACGCTCCTCGGGGCACGTATTGCTTGGGCCTCTCTCCTGGAGGCCCTCTGTCAGACCCAGTGTTGACATGTGGCAAGACGCTCCTCGGGGCGCGTCTTGCTTGGGCTTCTCTCATTGAGGCCCTCATTCAGACCCAGTGTTGACATGTGTCAAGACGCTCCTCGGGGCGTGTCTTGCTTGGGCCTCTCTCCTGGAGGCGCTCAGTCAGACCCAGTGTCGACATGTGGCAAGACACTCCTCGGGGCACGTCTTGCTTGGGTCTCTCTCCTGGAGGCCCTCTGTCAGACCCAGTGTTGACATGTGGCAAGACGCTCCTCGGGGCGCGTCTTGCTTGGGCCTCTCTCATGGAGGCCCTCAGTCAGACCCAGTGTTGACAAGTGTCAAGACGCTCCTCAGGGCGCGTCTTGCCCTCAGTCAGACCCATTGTTGACATGTGGCAAGACGCTCCTCGGGGCGCTTATTGCTTGGGCCTCTCTCCTGGAGGTGCTCAGTCAGACCCAGTGTTGACATGTGGCAAGACGCTCCTCGGGGCACGTCTTGCTTGGGCCTCTCTCCTGGAGGCCCTCTGTCAGACCCAGTGTTGACATGTGGCAAGACGCTCCTAGGGGCGCGTCTTGCTTGGGCCTCTCTCCTGGAGGCGCTCAGTCAGACCAAGTGCTGACATGTGGCAAGACGCTCCTCGGTGCGCGTCTTGCTTGGGCCTCTCTCCTGGAGGCGCTCAGTCAGATCCAGTGTTGACATGTGGCAAGACGCTCCTCGGTGCGCGTCTTGCTTGGGCCTCTCTCCTGGAGGCGCTCAGTCAGACCCAGTGTTGACATGTGGCAAGACACTCCTCGGGGCGCGTCTTGCTTGGGCCTCTCTCCTGGAGGCCCTCTGTCAGACCCAGTGTTGACATGTGGCAAGACGCTCCTAGGGGCGCGTCTTGCTTGGCTCTCTCTACTGGAGGCGCTCAGTCAGACCGAGTGCTGACATGTGGCAAGACGCTCCTCGGGGCGCGTCTTGCTTGGGCCTCTCTCCTGGAGGCGCTCAGTCAGACCCAGTGGTGACGTATGGCAAGACGCTCCTCGGGGCGCGTATTGCTTGGGCCTCTCTCCTGGAGGCCCTCTGTCAGACCCAGTGTTGACAAGTGTCAAGACACTCCTCGGGGCGCGTCTTGCTTGGGCCTCTCTCCTGGAGGCGCTCAGTCAGACCCATTGTTAACATGTGGCAAGACGCTCCTCGGGGCGCGTCTTGCTTTGGCTTCTCTCCTGGAGGCCCTCAGTCAGACCCATTGTTGACATGTGGCAAGACGCTCCTCGGGGCGCTTCTTGCTTGGGCCTCTCTCCTGGAGGCGCTCAGTCAGACCCAGTGTTGACCTGTGGCAAGACTCTCCTTGGGGCGCTTCTTCCTTGGGCCATCTCCTGGAGGCGCTCAGTCAGACCCAGTGTTGACATGTGGCAAGACGCTCCTCGGGGCACATCTTGCTTGGGCCACTCTCCTGGAGGCGATCAGTCAGAACCAGTGTTGACATGTGGCAAGACGCTCCTCGGGGCGCGTCTTGCTTGGGCCTCTCTCCTGGAGGCGCTCAGTCAGACCCAGTGTTGACATGTGGCAAGACGCTCCTCGGGGCGCGTCTTACTTGGGCCTCTCTCCTGGAGGCGCTCAGTCAGACCCAGTGTTGACATGTGGCAAGACGCTCCTCGGAGCGCGTCTTGCTTGGGCCTCTCTTCTGGAGGCTCTCAGTCAGACCCAGTGGTGACATGTGGCAAGACGCTCCTCGGGGCACGTATTGCTTGGGCCTCTCTCCTGGAGGCCCTCTGTCAGACCCAGTGTTGACATGTGGCAAGACGCTCCTTGGGGCGCGTCTTGCTTGGGCTTCTCTCATTGAGGCCCTCAGTCAGACCCAGTGTTGACATGTGTCAACACGCTCCTCGGGGCGTGTCGTGCTTGGGCCTCTCTCCTGGAGGCGCTCAGTCAGACCCAGTGGTGACATGTGGCAAGACGCTCCTCGGGGCACGTATTGCTTGGGCCTCTCTCCTGGAGGCCCTCTGTCAGACCCAGTGTTGACATGTGGCAAGACGCTCCTCGGGGCGCGTCTTGCTTGGGCTTCTCTCATTGAGGCCCTCAGTCAGACCCAGTGTTGACATGTGTCAAGACGCTCCTCGGGGCGTGTCTTGCTTGGGCCTCTCTCCTGGAGGCGCTCAGTCAGACCCAGTGTCGACATGTGGCAAGACACTCCTCGGGGCACGTCTTGCTTGGGTCTCTCTCCTGGAGGCCCTCTGTCAGACCCAGTGTTGACATGTGGCAAGACGCTCCTCGGGGCGCGTCTTGCTTGGGCCTCTCTCATGGAGGCCCTCAGTCAGACCCAGTGTTGACAAGTGTCAAGACGCTCCTCAGGGCGCGTCTTGCCCTCTGTCAGACCCATTGTTGACATGTGGCAAGACGCTCCTCGGGGCGCTTATTGCTTGGGCCTCTCTCCTGGAGGCGCTCAGTCAGACCCAGTGTTGACATGTGGCAAGACGCTCCTCGGGGCACGTCTTGCTTGGGCCTCTCTCCTGGAGGCCCTCTGTCAGACCCAGTGTTGACATGTGGCAAGACGCTCCTAGGGGCGCGTCTTGCTTGGGCCTCTCTCCTGGAGGCGCTCAGTCAGACCCAGTGTTGACATGTGGCAAGACGCTCCTCGGGGCACGTCTTGCTTGGGCCTCTCTCCTGGAGGCCCTCTGTCAGACCCAGTGTTGACATGTGGCAAGACGCTCCTAGGGGCGCGTCTTGCTTGGGCCTCTCTCCTGGAGGCGCTCAGTCAGACCCATTGTTAACATGTGGCAAGATGCTCCTCGGGGCGCGTCTTGCTTTGGCTTCTCTCCTGGAGGCCCTCAGTCAGACCCATTGTTGACATGTGGCAAGACGCTCCTCGGGGCGCTTCTTGCTTGGGCCTCTCTCCTGGAGGCGCTCAGTCAGACCCAGTGGTGACATGTGGCAAGACGCTCCTCGGGGCACGTATTGCTTGGGCCTCTCTCCTGGAGGCCCTCTGTCAGACCCAGTGTTGACATGTGGCAAGACGCTCCTCGGGGCGCGTCTTGCTTGGGCTTCTCTCATTGAGGCCCTCATTCAGACCCAGTGTTGACATGTGTCAAGACGCTCCTCGGGGCGTGTCTTGCTTGGGCCTCTCTCCTGGAGGCGCTCAGTCAGACCCAGTGTCGACATGTGGCAAGACACTCCTCGGGGCACGTCTTGCTTGGGTCTCTCTCCTGGAGGCCCTCTGTCAGACCCAGTGTTGACATGTGGCAAGACGCTCCTCGGGGCGCGTCTTGCTTGGGCCTCTCTCATGGAGGCCCTCAGTCAGACCCAGTGTTGACAAGTGTCAAGACGCTCCTCAGGGCGCGTCTTGCCCTCAGTCAGACCCATTGTTGACATGTGGCAAGACGCTCCTCGGGGCGCTTATTGCTTGGGCCTCTCTCCTGGAGGTGCTCAGTCAGACCCAGTGTTGACATGTGGCAAGACGCTCCTCGGGGCACGTCTTGCTTGGGCCTCTCTCCTGGAGGCCCTCTGTCAGACCCAGTGTTGACATGTGGCAAGACGCTCCTAGGGGCGCGTCTTGCTTGGGCCTCTCTCCTGGAGGCGCTCAGTCAGACCAAGTGCTGACATGTGGCAAGACGCTCCTCGGTGCGCGTCTTGCTTGGGCCTCTCTCCTGGAGGCGCTCAGTCAGATCCAGTGTTGACATGTGGCAAGACGCTCCTCGGTGCGCGTCTTGCTTGGGCCTCTCTCCTGGAGGCGCTCAGTCAGACCCAGTGTTGACATGTGGCAAGACACTCCTCGGGGCGCGTCTTGCTTGGGCCTCTCTCCTGGAGGCCCTCTGTCAGACCCAGTGTTGACATGTGGCAAGACGCTCCTAGGGGCGCGTCTTGCTTGGCTCTCTCTACTGGAGGCGCTCAGTCAGACCGAGTGCTGACATGTGGCAAGACGCTCCTCGGGGCGCGTCTTGCTTGGGCCTCTCTCCTGGAGGCGCTCAGTCAGACCCAGTGGTGACGTATGGCAAGACGCTCCTCGGGGCGCGTATTGCTTGGGCCTCTCTCCTGGAGGCCCTCTGTCAGACCCAGTGTTGACAAGTGTCAAGACACTCCTCGGGGCGCGTCTTGCTTGGGCCTCTCTCCTGGAGGCGCTCAGTCAGACCCATTGTTAACATGTGGCAAGACGCTCCTCGGGGCGCGTCTTGCTTTGGCTTCTCTCCTGGAGGCCCTCAGTCAGACCCATTGTTGACATGTGGCAAGACGCTCCTCGGGGCGCTTCTTGCTTGGGCCTCTCTCCTGGAGGCGCTCAGTCAGACCCAGTGTTGACCTGTGGCAAGACTCTCCTTGGGGCGCTTCTTCCTTGGGCCATCTCCTGGAGGCGCTCAGTCAGACCCAGTGTTGACATGTGGCAAGACGCTCCTCGGGGCACATCTTGCTTGGGCCACTCTCCTGGAGGCGATCAGTCAGAACCAGTGTTGACATGTGGCAAGACGCTCCTCGGGGCGCGTCTTGCTTGGGCCTCTCTCCTGGAGGCGCTCAGTCAGACCCAGTGTTGACATGTGGCAAGACGCTCCTCGGGGCGCGTCTTACTTGGGCCTCTCTCCTGGAGGCGCTCAGTCAGACCCAGTGTTGACATGTGGCAAGACGCTCCTCGGAGCGCGTCTTGCTTGGGCCTCTCTTCTGGAGGCTCTCAGTCAGACCCAGTGGTGACATGTGGCAAGACGCTCCTCGGGGCACGTATTGCTTGGGCCTCTCTCCTGGAGGCCCTCTGTCAGACCCAGTGTTGACATGTGGCAAGACGCTCCTTGGGGCGCGTCTTGCTTGGGCTTCTCTCATTGAGGCCCTCAGTCAGACCCAGTGTTGACATGTGTCAACACGCTCCTCGGGGCGTGTCTTGCTTGGGCCTCTCTCCTGGAGGCGCTCAGTCAGACCCAGTGGTGACATGTGGCAAGACGCTCCTCGGGGCACGTATTGCTTGGGGCTCTCTCCTGGAGGCCCTCTGTCAGACCCAGTGTTGACATGTGGCAAGACGCTCCTCGGGGCGCGTCTTGCTTGGGCTTCTCTCATTGAGGCCCTCAGTCAGACCCAGTGTTGACATGTGTCAAGACGCTCCTCGGGGCGTGTCTTGCTTGGGCCTCTCTCCTGGAGGCGCTCAGTCAGACCCAGTGTCGACATGTGGCAAGACACTCCTCGGGGCACGTCTTGCTTGGGTCTCTCTCCTGGAGGCCCTCTGTCAGACCCAGTGTTGACATGTGGCAAGACGCTCCTCGGGGCGCGTCTTGCTTGGGCCTCTCTCATGGAGGCCCTCAGTCAGACCCAGTGTTGACAAGTGTCAAGACGCTCCTCAGGGCGCGTCTTGCCCTCTGTCAGACCCATTGTTGACATGTGGCAAGACGCTCCTCGGGGCGCTTATTGCTTGGGCCTCTCTCCTGGAGGCGCTCAGTCAGACCCAGTGTTGACATGTGGCAAGACGCTCCTCGGGGCACGTCTTGCTTGGGCCTCTCTCCTGGAGGCCCTCTGTCAGACCCAGTGTTGACATGTGGCAAGACGCTCCTAGGGGCGCGTCTTGCTTGGGCCTCTCTCCTGGAGGCGCTCAGTCAGACCCAGTGTTGACATGTGGCAAGACGCTCCTCGGGGCACGTCTTGCTTGGGCCTCTCTCCTGGAGGCCCTCTGTCAGACCCAGTGTTGACATGTGGCAAGACGCTCCTAGGGGCGCGTCTTGCTTGGGCCTCTCTCCTGGAGGCGCTCAGTCAGACCCATTGTTAACATGTGGCAAGATGCTCCTCGGGGCGCGTCTTGCTTTGGCTTCTCTCCTGGAGGCCCTCAGTCAGACCCATTGTTGACATGTGGCAAGACGCTCCTCGGGGCGCTTCTTGCTTGGGCCTCTCTCCTGGAGGCGCTCAGTCAGACCCAGTGTTGACCTGTGGCAAGACTCTCCTTGGGGCGCTTCTTCCTTGGGCCATCTCCTGGAGGCGCTCAGTCAGACCCAGTGTTGACATGTGGCAAGACGCTCCTCGGGGCACATCTTGCTTGGGCCACTCTCCTGGAGGCGATCAGTCAGAACCAGTGTTGACATGTGGCAAGACGCTCCTCGGGGCGCGTCTTGCTTGGGCCTCTCTCCTGGAGGCGCTCAGTCAGACCCAGTGTTGACATGTGGCAAGACGCTCCTCGGGGCGCGTCTTACTTGGGCCTCTCTCCTGGAGGCGCTCAGTCAGACCCAGTGTTGACATGTGGCAAGACGCTCCTCGGAGCGCGTCTTGCTTGGGCCTCTCTCCTGGAGGCTCTCAGTCAGACCCAGTGGTGACATGTGGCAAGACGCTCCTCGGGGCGCGTCTTGCTTGGCTCTCTCTCCTGGAGGCGCTCAGTCAGACCGAGTGCTGACATGTGGCAAGACGCTCCTCGGGGCGCGTCTTGCTTGGGCCTCTCTCCTGGAGGCGCTCAGTCAGACCCAGTGGTGACGTATGGCAAGACGCTCCTCGGGGCGCGTATTGCTTGGGCCTCTCTCCTGGAGGCCCTCTGTCAGACCCAGTGTTGACATGTGGCAAGACACTCCTCGGGGCGCGTCTTGCTTGGGCTTCTCTCATGGAGGCCCTCAGTCAGACCCAGTGTTCACAAGTGTCAAGACACTCCTCGGGGCACGTCTTGCTTGGGCCTCTCTCCTGGAGGCCCTCAGTCAGACCCATTGTTGACATGTGGCAAGACGCTCCTCGGGGCGCTTCTTGCTTGGGCCTCTCTCCTGGAGGGGCTCAGTCAGACCCAGTGATGACATGTGGCAAGACACTCCTCGGGGCGCGTCTTGCTTGGGCCTCTCTCCTGGAGGCCCTCTGTCAGACCCAGTGTTGACATGTGGCAAGACACTCCTCGGGGCGCGTCTTGCCTGGGCCTCTCTCATGGAGGCCCTCAGTCAGACCCAGTGTTGACAAGTGTCAAGACGCTCCTCGGGGCGCGTCTTGCTTGGGCCTCTCTCCTGGAGGCGCTCAGTCAGACCCATTGTTGACATGTGGCAAGACGCTCCTCGGGGCGCTTCTTGCTTGGGCCTCTCTCCTGGAGGCGCTCAGTCAGACCCAGTGGTGACATGTGGCAAGACGCTCCTCGGGGCGCGTCTTACTTGGGCCTCTCTCCTGGAGGCGCTCAGTCAGACCCAGTGGTGACATGTGGCAAGACGCTCCTCGGGGCACGTATTGCTTGGGCCTCTCTCCTGGAGGCCCTCTGTCAGACCCAGTGGTGACATGTGGCAAGACGCTCCTCGGGGCGCGTCTTGCTTGGGCTTCTCTCATTGAGGCCCTCAGTCAGACCCAGTGTTGACATGTGTCAAGACGCTCCTCGGGGCGTGTCTTGCTTGGGCCTCTGTCCTGGAGGCGCTCAGTCAGACCAGTGTTGACATGTGGCAAGACACTCCTCGGGGCGCGTCTTGCTTGGGCCTCTCTCCTGGAGGCCCTCTGTCAGACCCAGTGTTGACATATGGCAAGACGCTCCTCGGGGCGCGTCTTGCTTGGGCCTCTCTCATGGAGGCCCTCAGTCAGACCCAGTGTTGACAAGTGTCAAGACGCTCCTCAGGGCGCGTCTTGCTTGGGCCTCTCTCCTGGAGGCCCTCAGTCAGACCCATTGTTGACATGTTGCAAGACGCTCCTCGGGGCGCTTCTTGCTTGGGCCTCTCTCCTGTAAGCGCTCAGTCAGACCCAGTGTTGACATGTGGCAAGACGCTCCTCGGTGCGCGTCTTGCTTGGGCCTCTCTCCTGGAGGCGCTCAGTCAGACCCAGTGTTGACATGTGGCAAGACACTCCTCGGGGCGCGTCTTGCTTGGGCCTCTCTCCTGGAGGCCCTCTGTCAGACCCAGTGTTGACATGTGGCAAGACACTCCTCGGGGCGCGTCTTGCTTGGGCTTCTCTCATGGAGGCCCTCAGTCAGACCCAGTGTTGACAAGTGTCAAGACACTCCTCGGGGGGCATCTTGCTTGGGCCTCTCTCCTGGAGGCGCTCAGTCAGACCCATTGTTGACATGTGGCAAGACGCTCCTCGGGGCGCGTCTTGCTTGGGCTTCTCTCCTGGAGGCCCTCAGTCAGACCCATTGTTGACATGTGGCAAGACGCTCCTCGGGGCGCTTCTTGCTTGGGCCTCTCTCCTGGAGGCACTCAGTCAGACCCAGTGTTGACATGTGGCAAGACTCTACTCGGGGCGCTTCTTGCTTGGGCCTCTCTCCTGGAGGCGCTCAGTCAGACCCAGTGATGACATGTGGCAAGACGCTCCTCGGGGCACGTCTTGCTTGGGCCTCTCTCCTGGAGGCGCTAAGTCAGACCCAGTGGTAACATGTGGCTAGACGCTCCTCGGGACACGTATTGCTTGGGCCTCTCTCCTGGAGGCCATCTGTCAGAACCAGTGTTGACATGTGGCAAGACGCTCCTCGGGGCGCGTCTTGCTTGGGCCTCTCTCCTGGAGGCCCTCAATCAGACCCAGTGTTGACACGTGGCAAGATGCTCCTCGGGGCGCGTCTTGCTTGGGCCTCTCTCCTGGAGGCGCTCAGTCAGACCGAGTAGTGACATGTGGCATGACGCTCCTCGGGGCGCGTCTTGCTTGGGCCTCTCTCCTGGAGGCGCTCAGTCAGACCCAGTGGTGACATGTGGCAAGACACTCCTCGGGGCGCGTCTTGCTTCGGCCTCTCTCCTGGAGGCCCGCTGTCAGACCCAGTTTTGACATGTGGCAAGACGCTCCTAGGGGCGCGTCTTGCTTGGGCCTCTCTCCTGGAGGCGCTCAGTCAGACCGAGTGCTGACATGTGGCAAGACGCTCCTCGGGGCGCGTCTTGCTTGGGCCTCTCTCCTGGAGGCGCTCAGTCAGACCCAGTGGTGACATATGGCAAGACGCTCCTCGGGGCGCGTGTTGCTTGGGCCTCTCTCCTGGAGGCCCTCTGTCAGACCCAGTGTTGACATGTGGCAAGACGCTCCTCGGGGCGCGTCTTGCTTGGGCCTCTCTCCTGGAGGCGCTCAGTCAGACCCAGTGTTGACATGTGGCAAGACGCTCCTAGGGGCGCGTCTTGCTTGGGCCTCTCTCCTGGAGGCGCTCAGTCAGACCGAGTGCTGACATGTGGCAAGACGCTCCTCGGGGCACGTCTTGCTTGGGCCTCTCTCCTGGAGGTGCTCAGTCAGACCCAGTGGTGACATATGGCAAGACGCTCCTAGGGGCGCATCTTGCTTGGGCCTCTCTCCTGGAGGCGCTCAGTCAGATTGATTGCTGACATGTGGCAAGACGCACCTCGGGGCGCGTATTGCTTGGGCCTCTCTCCTGGAGGCCCTCAGTCAGACCCAGTGTTGACAGGTGGCAAGACACTCCTCGGGGCGCGTCTTGCTTGGGCCTCTCTCCTAGAGGCCCGCTGTCAGACCCAGTGTTGACATGTGGCAAGACGCTCCTAGGGGCGCATCTTGCTTGGGCCTCTCTCCTGGAGGCGCTCAGTCAGATTGATTGCTGACATGTGGCAAGACGCACCTCGGGGCGCGTCTTGCTTGGGCCTCTCTCATGGAGGCCCTCTGTCAGACCCAGTGGTGACATATGGCAAGACGCTCCTCGGGGCGCGTGTTGCTTGGGCCTCTCTCCTGGAGGCCCTCTGTCAGACCCAGTGTTGACATGTGGCAAGACACTCCTCGGGGTGCGTCTTGCTTGGGCCTTTCTCCTGGAGGTGCTCAGTCAGACCCAGTGTTGACATGTGGCAAGACGCTCCTAGGGGCGCGTCTTGCTTTGGCCTCTCTCCTGGAGGCGCTCAGTCAGACCGAGTGCTGACATGTGGCAAGACGCTCCTCGGTGCGCGTCTTGCTTGGGCCTCTCTCCTGGAGGCGCTTAGTCAGACCCAGTGGTGACATATGGCAAGACGCTCCTCGGGGCGCGTGTTGCGTGGGCCTCTCTCCTGGAGGCCCTCTGTCAGACCCAGTGTTGACATGTGGCAAGACACTCCTCGGGGCGCGTCTTGCTTGGGCTTCTCTCCTGGAGGCCCTCAGTCAGACCCAGTGTTGACAAGTGTCAAGACGCTCCTCGGGGCACGTCTTGCTTGGGCCTCTCTCCTGGAGGCGCTCAGTCAGACCCATTGTTGACATGTGGCAAGACGCTCCTCGGGGCGCGTCTTGCTTGGGCTTCTCTCCTGGAGGCGCTCAGTCAGACCCATTGTTGACATGTGGCAATACGCTCCTCGGGGCGCTTCTTGCTTGGGCCTCTCTCCTGGAGGCGCTCAGTCAGACCCAGTGTTGACATTTGGCAAGACGCTCCTCGGGGCGCGTCTTGCTTGGGCCTCTCTCCTGGAGGCGCTCAGTCAGACCCAGTGGTGACATATGGCAAGACGCTCCTCGGGGCGCGTATTGCTTGGGCCTCTCTCCTGGAGGCCCTCTGTCAGACCCAGTGTTGACATGTGGCAAGACACTCCTCGGGGCGCGTCTTGCTTGGGCCTCTCTCCTGGAGGCCCTCTGTCAGACCCAGTGTTGACATGTGGCAAGACACTCCTCGGGGCGCGTCTTGCTTGGGCCTCTCTCCAGAAGGCCCTCAATCAGACCCAGTGTTGACACGTGGCAAGACGTTCCTCGGGGCGCGTCTTGCTTGGGCCTCTCTCCTGGAGGCGCTCAGTCAGACTGAGTAGTGACATGTGGCCTGACGCTCCTCGGGGCGCGTCTTGCTTGGGCCTCTCTCCTGGAGGCCCTCAGTCAGACCCAGTGTTGACACGTGGCAAGACTCTCCTCGGGGCGTGTCTTGCTTGGGCCTCTCTCCTGGAGGCGCTCAGTCAGACCCAGTGTTGACATGTGGCAAGACGCTCCTCGGGGCGCGTCTTGCTTGGGCCTCTCTCCTGGAGGCGCTCAGTCAGAACCAGAGGTGACATGTGGCAAGACGCTCCTCGGGGCGCGTCTTGCTAGGGCCTCTCTCCTGGAGGCCCTCCGTCAGACCCAGTGTTGACATGTGGCAAGACGCTCCTCCGCGCGCGTCTTGCTTGGGCCTCTCTCCTGGAGGCGCTCAGTCAGACCCAGTGTTGACATAAGGCAAGACGCTCCTCGGGGCGCGTCTTGATTGGGCTTCTCTCCTGGAGGCCCTCAGTCAGACCCATTGTTGACATGTGGCAAGACGCTCCTCGGGGCGCGTCTTGCTTGGGCCACTCTTCTGGAGGCGCTCAGTCAGACCGAGTGCTGACATAAGGCAAGACGCTCATCGGGGCGCGTCTTGCTGGGGACTCTCTCCTGGAGGCCCTCAGTCAGACCCCTTGTTGACATGTGGCAAGACGCTCCTCGGGGTGCGTCTTGCTTGGGCCTCTCTCCTGGAGGCGCTCAGTCAGACCGAGTAGTGACATGTGGCAAGATGCTCCTCGGGGCGCGTCTTGCTTGGGCCTCTCTCCTGGAGGCGCTCAGTCAGACCGAGTGCTGACATGTGGCAAGACGCTCCTCGGGGCTCGTCTTGCTTGGGCCTCTCTCCTGGAGGCGCTCAGTCAGACCCAGTGGTGACACGTGGCAAGACGCTCCTCGGGGCGTGTCTTGCTTGGGCCTCTCTCCTGGAGGCGCTCAGTCAGACCCAGTGGTGACATGTGGCAAGACGCTCCTCGGGGCGCGTCTTGCTTGGGCCTCTTTCCTGGAGGCGCTCAGTCAGACCCAGTGTTGACACGTGGCAAGACGCTCCTCGGGGCGCATCTTGCTTGGGCCTCTCTGCTGGAGACGCTCAGTCAGACCCAGTGTTGACATGTGGCAAGACACTCATCGGGGCGCGTCTTGCTTGGGCCTCTCTCATGGAGGCCCTCTGTCAGACCCAGTGTTGACATGTGTCAAGATGCTCCTCGGGGCGCGTCTTGCTTTGGCCTCTCTCCTGGAGGCCCTCAGTAAGACCCATTGTTGACATGTGGCAAGACGCTCCTCGGGGCGTGTCTTGCTTGGGCTTCTCTCCTGGAGGCCCTCAGTCAGACCCATTGTTGACATGTGGCAAGACGCTCCTCGGTGCGTGTCTTGCTTGGGCCTCTCTCCTGGAGGCGCTCAGTCAGACCCAGTGTTGACATGTGGCAAGACACTCCTCGGGGCGCGTCTTGCTTGGGCCTCTCTCCTGGAGGCCCTCTGTCAGACCCAGTGTTGACATGTGGCAAGACGCTCCTAGGGGCGCGTCTTGCTTGGCTCTCTCTCCTTGAGGCGCTCAGTCAGACCGAGTGCTGACATGTGGCAAGACGCTCCTCGGGGCGCGTCTTGCTTGGGCCTCTCTCCTGGAGGCGCTCAGTCAGACCCAGTGGTGACGTATGGCAAGACGCTCCTCGGGGCGCGTATTGCTTGGGCCTCTCTCCTGGAGGCCCTCTGTCAGACCCAGTGTCGACATATGGCAAGACGCTCCTCGGGGCACGTCTTGCTTGGGCGTCTCTCATGGAGAACCTCAGTCAGACCCAGTGTTGACAAGTGTCAAGACGCTCCTCAGGGCGCGTCCTGCTTGGGCCTCTCTCCTGGAGGCCCTCAGTCAGACCCATTGTTGACATGTGGCAAGACGCTCCTCGGGGCGCTTCTTGCTTGGGCCTCTCTCCTGGAAGCGCTCAGTCAGACCCAGTGTTGACATGTGGCAAGACGCTCCTCGGTGCGCGTCTTGCTTGGGCCTCTCTCCTGGAGGCGCTCAGTCAGACCCAGTGTTGACATGTGGCAAGACACTCCTCGGGGCGCGTCTTGCTTGGGCTTCTCTCATGGAGACCCTCAGTCAGACCCAGTGTTAACAAGTGTCAAGACACTCCTCGGGGCGCGTCTTGCTTGGGTCTCTCCTCGAGGCGCTCAGTCAGACCGAGTGCTGACATGTGGCAAGACGCTCCTCGGGGCGCGTCTTGCTTGGGCCTCTCTCCTGGAGGCGCTCAGTCAGACCCAGTGTTGACATGTGGCAAGACGCTCCTCACGGCACGTCTTGCTTGGGCCTCTCTCCTGGAGGCGCTCAGTCAGACCCAGTGTTGACATGTGGCAAGACGCTCCTCGGGGCGCGTCTTGCTTGGGCCTCTCTCCTGGAGGCCCTCTGTCAGACCCAGTGTTGACATGTGGCAAGACGCTCCTAGGGGCGCGTCTTGCTTGGGCCTCTCTCCTGGAGGCGCTCAGTCAGACCAAGTGCTGACATGTGGCAAGACGCTCCTCGGTGCGCGTCTTGCTTGGGCCTCTCTTCTGGAGGCGCTCAGTCAGACCCAGTGTTGACATGTGGCAAGACGCTCCTCGGTGCGCGTCTTGCTTGGGCCTCTCTCCTGGAGGCGCTCAGTCAGACCCAGTGTTGACATGTGGCAAGACACTCCTCGGGGCGCGTCTTGCTTGGGCCTCTCTCCTGGAGGCGCTCAGTCAGACCAAGTGCTGACATGTGGCAAGACGCTCCTCGGTGCGCGTCTTGCTTGGGCCTCTCTCCTGGAGGCGCTCAGTCAGACCCAGTGTTGACATTTGGCAAGACGCTCCTCGGTGCGTGTCTTGCTTGGGCCTCTCTCCTGGAGGCGCTCAGTCAGACCCAGTGTTGACATGTGGCAAGACACTCCTCGGGGCGCGTCTTGCTTGGGCCTCTCTCCTGGAGGCCCTCTGTCAGACCCAGTGTTGACATGTGGCAAGACGCTCCTAGGGGCGCGTCTTGCTTGGCTCTCTCTCCTGGAGGCGCTCAGTCAGACCGAGTGCTGACATGTGGCAAGACGCTCCTCGGGGCGCGTCTTGCTTGGGCCTCTCTCCTGGAGGCGCTCAGTCAGACCCAGTGGTGACGTATGGCAAGACGCTCCTCGGGGCGCGTATTGCTTGGGCCTCTCTCCTGGAGGCCCTCTGTCAGACCCAGTGTTGACATGTGGCAAGACACTCCTCGGGGCGCGTCTTGCTTGGGCTTCTCTCATGGAGGCCCTCAGTCAGACCCAGTGTTGACAAGTGTCAAGACACTCCTCGGGGCGCGTCTTGCTTGGGCCTCTCTCCTGGAGGCCCTCAGTCAGACCCATTGTTGACATGTGGCAAGACGCTCCTCGGGGCGCTTCTTGCTTGGGCCTCTCTCCTGGAGGGGCTCAGTCAGACCCAGTGATGACATGTGGCAAGACACTCCTCGGGGCGCGTCTTGCTTGGGCCTCTCTCATGGAGGCCCTCAGTCAGACCCAGTGTTGACAAGTGTCAAGACGCTCCTCGGGGCGCGTCTTGCTTGGGCCTCTCTCCTGGAGGCACTCAGTCAGACCCATTGTTGACATGTGGCAAGACACTCCTCTGGGCGCGTCTTGCTTGGGCTTCTCTCCTGGAGGCCCTCAGTCAGACCCATTGTTGACAAGAGGCAAGACGCTCCTCGGGGCGCTTCTTGCTTGGGCCTCTCTCCTGGAGGCGCTAAGTCAGACCCAGTGTTGACATGTGGCAAGACGCTCCTCGGGGCACGTCTTGCTTGGGCCTCTCTCCTGGAGGCGCTCAGTCAGACCCAGTGTTGACATGTGGCAAGACGCTCCTCGGGGCGCTTCTTGCTTGGGCCTCTCTCCTGGAGGCGCTCAGTCAGACCCAGTGGTGACATGTGGCAAGACGCTCCTCGGGGCGCGTCTTACTTGGGCCTCTCTCCTGGAGGCGCTCAGTCAGACCCAGTGGTGACATGTGGCAAGACGCTCCTCGGGGCACGTATTGCTTGGGCCTCTCTCCTGGAGGCCCTCTGTCAGACCCAGTGTTGACATGTGGCAAGACGCTCCTCGGGGCGCGTCTTGCTTGGGCTTCTCTCATTGAGGCCCTCAGTCAGACCCAGTGTTGACATGTGTCAAGACGCTCCTCGGGGCGTGTCTTGCTTGGGCCTCTCTCCTGGAGGCGCTCAGTCAGACCCAGTGGTGACATGTGGCAAGACGCTCCTCGGGGCACGTATTGCTTGGGCCTCTTTCCTGGAGGCCCTCTGTCAGACCCAGTGTTGACATGTGGCAAGACGCTCCTCGGGGCGCGTCTTGCTTGGGCTTCTCTCATTGAGGCACTCAGTCAGACCCAGTGTCGACATGTGGCAAGACACTCCTCGGGGCACGTCTTGCTTGGGTCTCTCTCCTGGAGGCCCTCTGTCAGACCCAGTGTTGACATGTGGCAAGACGCTCCTCGGGGCGCGTCTTGCTTGGGCCTCTCTCATGGAGGCCCTCAGTCAGACCCAGTGTTGACAAGTGTCAAGACGCTCCTCAGGGCGCGTCTTGCCCTCAGTCAGACCCATTGTTGACATGTGGCAAGACGCTCCTCGGGGCGCTTATTGCTTGGGCCTCTCTCCTGGAGGCGCTCAGTCAGACCCAGTGTTGACATGTGGCAAGACGCTCCTCGGGGCACGTCTTGCTTGGGCCTCTCTCCTGGAGGCCCTCTGTCAGACCCAGTGTTGACATGTGGCAAGACGCTCCTAGGGGCGCGTCTTGCTTGGGCCTCTCTCCTGGAGGCGCTCAGTCAGACCAAGTGCTGACATGTGGCAAGACGCTCCTCGGTGCGCGTCTTGCTTGGGCCTCTCTCCTGGAGGCGCTCAGTCAGATCCAGTGTTGACATGTGGCAAGACGCTCCTCGGTGCGCGTCTTGCTTGGGCCTCTCTCCTGGAGGCGCTCAGTCAGACCCAGTGTTGACATGTGGCAAGACACTCCTCGGGGCGCGTCTTGCTTGGGCCTCTCTCCTGGAGGCCCTCTGTCAGACCCAGTGTTGACATGTGGCAAGACGCTCCTAGGGGCACGTCTTGCTTGGCTCTCTCTACTGGAGGCGCTCAGTCAGACCGAGTGCTGACATGTGGCAAGACGCTCCTCGGGGCGCGTCTTGCTTGGGCCTCTCTCCTGGAGGCGCTCAGTCAGACCCAGTGGTGACGTATGGCAAGACGCTCCTCGGGGCGCGTATTGCTTGGGCCTCTCTCCTGGAGGCCCTCTGTCAGACCCAGTGTTGACAAGTGTCAAGACACTCCTCGGGGCGCATCTTGCTTGGGCCTCTCTCCTGGAGGCGCTCAGTCAGACCCATTGTTAACATGTGGCAAGACGCTCCTCGGGGCGCGTCTTGCTTTGGCTTCTCTCCTGGAGGCCCTCAGTCAGACCCATTGTTGACATGTGGCAAGACGCTCCTCGGGGCGCTTCTTGCTTGGGCCTCTCTCCTGGAGGCGCTCAGTCAGACCCAGTGTTGACCTGTGGCAAGACTCTCCTTGGGGCGCTTCTTCCTTGGGCCATCTCCTGGAGGCGCTCAGTCAGACCCAGTGTTGACATGTGGCAAGACGCTCCTCGGGGCACATCTTGCTTGGGCCACTCTCCTGGAGGCGCTCAGTCAGACCCAGTGTTGACATGTGGCAAGACGCTCCTCGGGGCGCGTCTTGCTTGGGCCTCTCTCCTGGAGGCGCTCAGTCAGACCCAGTGTTGACATGTGGCAAGACGCTCCTCGGGGCGCGTCTTACTTGGGCCTCTCTCCTGGAGGCGCTCAGTCAGACCCAGTGTTGACATGTGGCAAGACGCTCCTCGGAGCGCGTCTTGCTTGGGCCTCTCTCCTGGAGGCTCTCAGTCAGACCCAGTGGTGACATGTGGCAAGACGCTCCTCGGGGCGCGTCTTGCTTGGCTCTCTCTCCTGGAGGCGCTCAGTCAGACCGAGTGCTGACATGTGGCAAGACGCTCCTCGGGGCGCGTCTTGCTTGGGCCTCTCTCCTGGAGGCGCTCAGTCAGACCCAGTGGTGACGTATGGCAAGACGCTCCTCGGGGCGCGTCTTGCTTGGGCCTCTCTCCTGGAGGCGCTCAGTCAGACCCAGTGTTGACATGTGGCAAGACGCTCCTCGGGGCGCGTCTTACTTGGGCCTCTCTCCTGGAGGCGCTCAGTCAGACCCAGTGTTGACATGTGGCAAGACGCTCCTCGGAGCGCGTCTTGCTTGGGCCTCTCTCCTGGAGGCTCTCAGTCAGACCCAGTGGTGACATGTGGCAAGACGCTCCTCGGGGCGCGTCTTGCTTGGCTCTCTCTCCTGGAGGCGCTCAGTCAGACCGAGTGCTGACATGTGGCAAGACGCTCCTCGGGGCGCGTCTTGCTTGGGCCTCTCTCCTGGAGGCGCTCAGTCAGACCCAGTGGTGACGTATGGCAAGACGCTCCTCGGGGCGCGTATTGCTTGGGCCTCTCTCCTGGAGGCCCTCTGTCAGACCCAGTGTTGACATGTGGCAAGACACTCCTCGGGGCGCGTCTTGCTTGGGCTTCTCTCATGGAGGCCCTCAGTCAGACCCAGTGTTCACAAGTGTCAAGACACTCCTCGGGGCACGTCTTGCTTGGGCCTCTCTCCTGGAGGCCCTCAGTCAGACCCATTGTTGACATGTGGCAAGACGCTCCTCGGGGCGCTTCTTGCTTGGGCCTCTCTCCTGGAGGGGCTCAGTCAGACCCAGTGATGACATGTGGCAAGACACTCCTCGGGGCGCGTCTTGCTTGGGCCTCTCTCCTGGAGGCCCTCTGTCAGACCCAGTGTTGACATGTGGCAAGACACTCCTCGGGGCGCGTCTTGCCTGGGCCTCTCTCATGGAGGCCCTCAGTCAGACCCAGTGTTGACAAGTGTCAAGACGCTCCTCGGGGCGCGTCTTGCTTGGGCCTCTCTCCTGGAGGCACTCAGTCAGACCCATTGTTGACATGTGGCAAGACGCTCCTCGGGGCGCTTCTTGCTTGGGCCTCTCTCCTGGAGGCGCTCAGTCAGACCCAGTGGTGACATGTGGCAAGACGCTCCTCGGGGCGCGTCTTACTTGGGCCTCTCTCCTGGAGGCGCTCAGTCAGACCCAGTGGTGACATGTGGCAAGACGCTCCTCGGGGCACGTATTGCTTGGGCCTCTCTCCTGGAGGCCCTCTGTCAGACCCAGTGGTGACATGTGGCAAGACGCTCCTCGGGGCGCGTCTTGCCTGGGCTTCTCTCATTGAGGCCCTCAGTCAGACCCAGTGTTGACATGTGTCAAGACGCTCCTCGGGGCGTGTCTTGCTTGGGCCTCTGTCCTGGAGGCGCTCAGTCAGACCAGTGTTGACATGTGGCAAGACACTCCTCGGGGCGCGTCTTGCTTGGGCCTCTCTCCTGGAGGCCCTCTGTCAGACCCAGTGTTGACATATGGCAAGACGCTCCTCGGGGCGCGTCTTGCTTGGGCCTCTCTCCTGGAGGCGCTCAGTCAGACCCAGTGTTGACATGTGGCAAGACACTCCTCGGGGCGCGTCTTGATTGGGCCTCTCTCCTGGAGGCCCTCTGTCAGACCCAGTGTTGACATGTGGCAAGACACTCCTCGGGGCGCGTCTTGCTTGGGCTTCTCTCATGGAGGCCCTCAGTCAGACCCAGTGTTAACAAGTGTCAAGACACTCCTCGGGGCGCGTCTTGCTTGGGCTTTTCTCCTGGAGGCGCTCAGTCAGACCGAGTGCTGACATGTGGCAAGACGCTCCTCGGGGCGCGTCTTGCTTGGGCCTCTCTCCTGGAGGCGCTCAGTCAGACCCAGTGGTGACGTATGGCAAGACGCTCCTCAGGGCGCGTATTGCTTGTGCCTCTCTCCTGGAGGCCCTCTGTCAGACCCAGTGTTGACATGTGGCAAGACACTCCTCGGGGCGCGTCTTGCTTGGGCTTCTCTCATGGAGGCCCTCAGTCAGACCCAGTGTTAACAAGTGTCAAGACACTCCTCGGGGCGCGTCTTGCTTGGGCCTCTCTCCTGGAGGCGCTCTGTCAGACCCATTGTTGACATGTGGCAAGACGCTCCTCGGGGCGTGTCTTGCTTTGGCTTCTCTCCTGGAGGCCCTCAGTCAGACCCATTGTTGACATGTGGAAAGACGCTCCTCGGGGCGCTTCTTGCTTGGGCCTCTCTCCTGGAGGCGCTCAGTCAGACCCAGTGTTGACATGTGGCAAGACTCTCCTCGGGGCGCTTCTTGCTTGGGCCATCTCCTGGAAGCGCTCAGTCAGACCCAGTGTGAACATGTGGCAAGACGCTCCTCGGGGCACATCTTGCTTGGGCCTCTCTCCTGGAGGCGCTCAGTCAGACCCAGTGTTGACATGTGGCAAGACGCTCCTCGGGGTGCGTCTTGCTTGGGCCTATCTCCTGGAGGCGCTCAGTCAGACCCAGTGTTGACATGTGGCAAGACGCTCCTCGGGGCGCGTCTTACTTGGGCCTCTCTCCTGGAGGCGCTCAGTCAGACCCAGTGTTGACATGTGGCAAGACGCTCCTCGGGGCGCGTCTTGCTTGGGCCTCTCTCCTGGAGGCTCTCAGTCAGACCCAGTGGTGACATGTGGCAAGACGCTCCTCGGGGCGCGTCTTGCTTGGGCCTCTCTCCTGGAGGCGCTCAGTCAGACCCAGTGTTGACATGTGGCAAGACACTCCTCGGGGCGCGTCTTGCTTGGGCCTCTCTCCTGGAGGCCCTCTGTCAGACCCAGTGTTGACATGTGGCAAGACACTCCTCGGGGCGCTTCTTGCTTGGGCCTCTCTCCTGGAAGCGCTCAGTCAGACCCAGTGTTGACATGTGGCAAGACGCTCCTCGGTGCGCGTCTTGCTTGGGCCTCTCTCCTGGAGGCGCTCAGTCAGACCCAGTGTTGACATGTGGCAAGACACTCCTCGGGGCGCGTCTTGCTTGGGCTTCTCTCATGGAGACCCTCAGTCAGACCCAGTGTTAACAAGTGTCAAGACACTCCTCGGGGCGCGTCTTGCTTGGGCCTCTCTCCTGGAGGCGCTCAGTCAGACCGAGTGCTGACATGTGGCAAGACGCTCCTCGGGGCGCGTCTTGCTTGGGCCTCTCTCCTGGAGGCGCTCAGTCAGACCCAGTGTTGACATGTGGCAAGACGCTCCTCGGGGCACGTCTTGCTTGGGCCTCTCTCCTGGAGGCGCTCAGTCAGACCCAGTGTTGACATGTGGCAAGACGCTCCTCGGGGCGCGTCTTGCTTGGGCCTCTCTCCTGGAGGCCCTCTGTCAGACCCAGTGTTGACATGTGGCAAGACGCTCCTAGGGGCGCGTCTTGCTTGGGCCTCTCTCCTGGAGGCGCTCAGTCAGACCAAGTGCTGACATGTGGCAAGACGCTCCTCGGTGCGCGTCTTGCTTGGGCCTCTCTTCTGGAGGCGCTCAGTCAGACCCAGTGTTGACATGTGGCAAGACGCTCCTCGGTGCGCGTCTTGCTTGGGCCTCTCTCCTGGAGGCGCTCAGTCAGACCCAGTGTTGACATGTGGCAAGACACTCCTCGGGGCGCGTCTTGCTTGGGCCTCTCTCCTGGAGGCGCTCAGTCAGACCAAGTGCTGACATGTGGCAAGACGCTCCTCGGTGCGCGTCTTGCTTGGGCCTCTCTCCTGGAGGCGCTCAGTCAGACCCAGTGTTGACATTTGGCAAGACGCTCCTCGGTGTGCGTCTTGCTTGGGCCTCTCTCCTGGAGGCGCTCAGTCAGACCCAGTGTTGACATGTGGCAAGACACTCCTCGGGGCGCGTCTTGCTTGGGCCTCTCTCCTGGAGGCCCTCTGTCAGACCCAGTGTTGACATGTGGCAAGACGCTCCTAGGGGCGCGTCTTGCTTGGCTCTCTCTCCTGGAGGCGCTCAGTCAGACCGAGTGCTGACATGTGGCAAGACGCTCCTCGGGGCGCGTCTTGCTTGGGCCTCTCTCCTGGAGGCGCTCAGTCAGACCCAGTGGTGACGTATGGCAAGACGCTCCTCGGGGCGCGTATTGCTTGGGCCTCTCTCCTGGAGGCCCTCTGTCAGACCCAGTGTTGACATGTGGCAAGACACTCCTCGGGGCGCGTCTTGCTTGGGCTTCTCTCATGGAGGCCCTCAGTCAGACCCAGTGTTGACAAGTGTCAAGACACTCCTCGGGGCGCGTCTTGCTTGGGCCTCTCTCCTGGAGGCCCTCAGTCACACCCATTGTTGACATGTGGCAAGACGCTCCTCGGGGCGCTTCTTGCTTGGGCCTCTCTCCTGGAGGGGCTCAGTCAGACCCAGTGATGACATGTGGCAAGACACTCCTCGGGGCGCGTCTTGCTTGGGCATCTCTCATGGAGGCCCTCATTCAGACCCAGTGTTGACAAGTGTCAAGACGCTCCTCGGGGCGCGTCTTGCTTGGGCCTCTCTCCTGGAGGCACTCAGTCAGACCCATTGTTGACATGTGGCAAGACACTCCTCTGGGCGCGTCTTGCTTGGGCTTCTCTCCTGGAGGCCCTCAGTCAGACCCATTGTTGACAAGAGGCAAGACGCTCCTCGGGGCGCTTCTTGCTTGGGCCTCTCTCCTGGAGGCGCTCAGTCAGACCCAGTGTTGACATGTGGCAAGACGCTCCTCGGGGCACGTCTTGCTTGGGCCTCTCTCCTGGAGGCGCTCAGTCAGACCCAGTGTTGACATGTGGCAAGACGCTCCTCGGGGCGCTTCTTGCTTGGGCCTCTCTCCTGGAGGCGCTCAGTCAGACCCAGTGGTGACATGTGGCAAGACGCTCCTCATGGCGCGTCTTACTTGGGCCTCTCTCCTGGAGGCGCTCAGTCAGACCCAGTGGTGACATGTGGCAAGACGCTCCTCGGGGCACGTATTGCTTGGGCCTCTCTCCTGGAGGCCCTCTGTCAGACCCAGTGTTGACATGTGGCAAGACGCTCCTCGGGGCGCGTCTTGCTTGGGCTTCTCTCATTGAGGCCCTCAGTCAGACCCAGTGTTGACATGTGTCAAGACGCTCCTCGGGGCGTGTCTTGCTTGGGCCTCTCTCCTGGAGGCGCTCAGTCAGACCCAGTGGTGACATGTGGCAAGACGCTCCTCGGGGCACGTATTGCTTGGGCCTCTCTCCTGGAGGCCCTCTGTCAGACCCAGTGTTGACATGTGGCAAGACGCTCCTCGGGGCGCGTCTTGCTTGGGCTTCTCTCATTGAGGCCCTCATTCAGACCCAGTGTTGACATGTGTCAAGACGCTCCTCGGGGCGTGTCTTGCTTGGGCCTCTCTCCTGGAGGCGCTCAGTCAGACCCAGTGTCGACATGTGGCAAGACACTCCTCGGGGCACGTCTTGCTTGGGTCTCTCTCCTGGAGGCCCTCTGTCAGACCCAGTGTTGACATGTGGCAAGACGCTCCTCGGGGCGCGTCTTGCTTGGGCCTCTCTCATGGAGGCCCTCAGTCAGACCCAGTGTTGACAAGTGTCAAGACGCTCCTCAGGGCGCGTCTTGCCCTCAGTCAGACCCATTGTTGACATGTGGCAAGACGCTCCTCGGGGCGCTTATTGCTTGGGCCTCTCTCCTGGAGGCGCTCAGTCAGATCCAGTGTTGACATGTGGCAAGACGCTCCTCGGTGCGCGTCTTGCTTGGGCCTCTCTCCTGGAGGCGCTCAGTCAGACCCAGTGTTGACATGTGGCAAGACACTCCTCGGGGCGCGTCTTGCTTGGGCCTCTCTCCTGGAGGCCCTCTGTCAGACCCAGTGTTGACATGTGGCAAGACGCTCCTAGGGGCGCGTCTTGCTTGGCTCTCTCTACTGGAGGCGCTCAGTCAGACCGAGTGCTGACATGTGGCAAGACGCTCCTCGGGGCGCGTCTTGCTTGGGCCTCTCTCCTGGAGGCGCTCAGTCAGACCCAGTGGTGACGTATGGCAAGACGCTCCTCGGGGCGCGTATTGCTTGGGCCTCTCTCCTGGAGGCCCTCTGTCAGACCCAGTGTTGACAAGTGTCAAGACACTCCTCGGGGCGCGTCTTGCTTGGGCCTCTCTCCTGGAGGCGCTCAGTCAGACCCATTGTTAACATGTGGCAAGACGCTCCTCGGGGCGCGTCTTGCTTTGGCTTCTCTCCTGGAGGCCCTCAGTCAGACCCATTGTTGACATGTGGCAAGACGCTCCTCGGGGCGCTTCTTGCTTGGGCCTCTCTCCTGGAGGCGCTCAGTCAGACCCAGTGTTGACCTGTGGCAAGACTCTCCTTGGGGCGCTTCTTCCTTGGGCCATCTCCTGGAGGCGCTCAGTCAGACCCAGTGTTGACATGTGGCAAGACGCTCCTCGGGGCACATCTTGCTTGGGCCACTCTCCTGGAGGCGATCAGTCAGAACCAGTGTTGACATGTGGCAAGACGCTCCTCGGGGCGCGTCTTGCTTGGGCCTCTCTCCTGGAGGCGCTCAGTCAGACCCAGTGTTGACATGTGGCAAGACGCTCCTCGGGGCGCGTCTTACTTGGGCCTCTCTCCTGGAGGCGCTCAGTCAGACCCAGTGTTGACATGTGGCAAGACGCTCCTCGGAGCGCGTCTTGCTTGGGCCTCTCTCCTGGAGGCTCTCAGTCAGACCCAGTGGTGACATGTGGCAAGACGCTCCTCGGGGCACGTATTGCTTGGGCCTCTCTCCTGGAGGCCCTCTGTCAGACCCAGTGTTGACATGTGGCAAGACGCTCCTTGGGGCGCGTCTTGCTTGGGCTTCTCTCATTGAGGCCCTCAGTCAGACCCAGTGTTGACATGTGTCAACACGCTCCTCGGGGCGCGTCTTACTTGGGCCTCTCTCCTGGAGGCGCTCAGTCAGACCCAGTGTTGACATGTGGCAAGACGCTCCTCGGGGCGCGTCTTGCTTGGGCCTCTCTCCTGGAGGCGCTCAGTCAGACCCAGTGGTGACATGTGGCAAGACGCTCCTCGGGGCTCGTATTGCTTGGGCCTCTCTCCTGGAGGCCCTCTGTCAGACCCAGTGTTGACATGTGGCAAGACGCTCCTCGGGGCGCGTCTTGCTTGGGCTTCTCTCATTGAGGCCCTCAGTCAGACCCAGTGTTGACATGTGTCAAGACGCTCCTCGGGGCGTGTCTTGCTTGGGCCTCTCTCCTGGAGGCGCTCAGTCAGACCCAGTGTCGACATGTGGCAAGACACTCCTCGGGGCACGTCTTGCTTGGGTCTCTCTCCTGGAGGCCCTCTGTCAGACCCAGTGTTGACATGTGGCAAGACGCTCCTCGGGGCGCGTCTTGCTTGGGCCTCTCTCATGGAGGCCCTCAGTCAGACCCAGTGTTGACAAGTGTCAAGACGCTCCTCAGGGCGCGTCTTGCCCTCTGTCAGACCCATTGTTGACATGTGGCAAGACGCTCCTCGGGGCGCTTATTGCTTGGGCCTCTCTCCTGGAGGCGCTCAGTCAGACCCAGTGTTGACATGTGGCAAGACGCTCCTCGGGGCACGTCTTGCTTGGGCCTCTCTCCTGGAGGCCCTCTGTCAGACCCAGTGTTGACATGTGGCAAGACGCTCCTAGGGGCGCGTCTTGCTTGGGCCTCTCTCCTGGAGGCGCTCAGTCAGACCCAGTGTTGACATGTGGCAAGACGCTCCTCGGGGCACGTCTTGCTTGGGCCTCTCTCCTGGAGGCCCTCTGTCAGACCCAGTGTTGACATGTGGCAAGACGCTCCTAGGGGCGCGTCTTGCTTGGGCCTCTCTCCTGGAGGCGCTCAGTCAGACCCATTGTTAACATGTGGCAAGACGCTCCTCGGGGCGCGTCTTGCTTTGGCTTCTCTCCTGGAGGCCCTCAGTCAGACCCATTGTTGACATGTGGCAAGACGCTCCTCGGGGCGCTTCTTGCTTGGGCCTCTCTCCTGGAGGCGCTCAGTCAGACCCAGTGTTGACCTGTGGCAAGACTCTCCTTGGGGCGCTTCTTCCTTGGGCCATCTCCTGGAGGCGCTCAGTCAGACCCAGTGTTGACATGTGGCAAGACGTTCCTCGGGGCACATCTTGCTTGGGCCACTCTCCTGGAGGCGATCAGTCCGAACCAGTGTTGACATGTGGCAAGACGCTCCTCGGGGCACGTCTTGCTTGGGCCTCTCTCCTGGAGGCGCTCAGTCAGACCCAGTGTTGACATGTGGCAAGACGCTCCTCGGGGCGCTTCTTGCTTGGGCCTCTCTCCTGGAGGCGCTCAGTCAGACCCAGTGGTGACATGTGGCAAGACGCTCCTCGGGGCGCGTCTTACTTGGGCCTCTCTCCTGGAGGCGCTCAGTCAGACCCAGTGGTGACATGTGGCAAGACGCTCCTCGGGGCACGTATTGCTTGGGCCTCTCTCCTGGAGGCCCTCTGTCAGACCCAGTGTTGACATGTGGCAAGACGCTCCTCGGGGCGCGTCTTGCTTGGGCTTCTCTCATTGAGGCCCTCAGTCAGACCCAGTGTTGACATGTGTCAAGACGCTCCTCGGGGCGTGTCTTGCTTGGGCCTCTCTCCTGGAGGCCCTCTGTCAGACCCAGTGGTGACATGTGGCAAGACGCTCCTCGGGGCACGTATTGCTTGGGCCTCTCTCCTGGAGGCCCTCTGTCAGACCCAGTGTTGACATGTGGCAAGACGCTCCTCGGGGCGCGTCTTGCTTCGGCTTCTCTCATTGAGGCACTCAGTCAGACCCAGTGTTGACATGTGTCAAGACGCTCCTCGGGGCGTGTCTTGCTTGGGCCTCTCTCCTGGAGGCGCTCAGTCAGACCCAGTGTCGACATGTGGCAAGACACTCCTCGGGGCACGTCTTGCTTGGGTCTCTCTCCTGGAGGCCCTCTGTCAGACCCAGTGTTGACATGTGGCAAGACGCTCCTCGGGGCGCGTCTTGCTTGGGCCTCTCTCATGGAGGCCCTCAGTCAGACCCAGTGTTGACAAGTGTCAAGACGCTCCTCAGGGCGCGTCTTGCCCTCAGTCAGACCCATTGTTGACATGTGGCAAGACGCTCCTCGGGGCGCTTATTGCTTGGGCCTCTCTCCTGGAGGCGCTCAGTCAGACCCAGTGTTGACATGTGGCAAGACGCTCCTCGGGGCACGTCTTGCTTGGGCCTCTCTCCTGGAGGCCCTCTGTCAGACCCAGTGTTGACATGTGGCAAGACGCTCCTAGGGGCGCGTCTTGCTTGGGCCTCTCTCCTGGAGGCGCTCAGTCAGACCAAGTGCTGACATGTGGCAAGACGCTCCTCGGTGCGCGTCTTGCTTGGGCCTCTCTCCTGGAGGCGCTCAGTCAGATCCAGTGTTGACATGTGGCAAGACGCTCCTCGGTGCGCGTCTTGCTTGGGCCTCTCTCCTGGAGGCGCTCAGTCAGACCCAGTGTTGACATGTGGCAAGACACTCCTCGGGGCGCGTCTTGCTTGGGCCTCTCTCCTGGAGGCCCTCTGTCAGACCCAGTGTTGACATGTGGCAAGACGCTCCTAGGGGCGCGTCTTGCTTGGCTCTCTCTACTGGAGGCGCTCAGTCAGACCGAGTGCTGACATGTGGCAAGACGCTCCTCGGGGCGCGTCTTGCTTGGGCCTCTCTCCTGGAGGCGCTCAGTCAGACCCAGTGGTGACGTATGGCAAGACGCTCCTCGGGGCGCGTATTGCTTGGGCCTCTCTCCTGGAGGCCCTCTGTCAGACCCAGTGTTGACAAGTGTCAAGACACTCCTCGGGGCGCGTCTTGCTTGGGCCTCTCTCCTGGAGGCGCTCAGTCAGACCCATTGTTAACATGTGGCAAGACGCTCCTCGGGGCGCGTCTTGCTTTGGCTTCTCTCCTGGAGGCCCTCAGTCAGACCCATTGTTGACATGTGGCAAGACGCTCCTCGGGGCGCTTCTTGCTTGGGCCTCTCTCCTGGAGGCGCTCAGTCAGACCCAGTGTTGACCTGTGGCAAGACTCTCCTTGGGGCGCTTCTTCCTTGGGCCATCTCCTGGAGGCGCTCAGTCAGACCCAGTGTTGACATGTGGCAAGACGCTCCTCGGGGCACATCTTGCTTGGGCCACTCTCCTGGAGGCGCTCAGTCAGACCCAGTGTTGACATGTGGCAAGACGCTCCTCGGGGCGCGTCTTGCTTGGGCCTCTCTCCTGGAGGCGCTCAGTCAGACCCAGTGTTGACATGTGGCAAGACGCTCCTCGGGGCGCGTCTTACTTGGGCCTCTCTCCTGGAGGCGCTCAGTCAGACCCAGTGTTGACATGTGGCAAGACGCTCCTCGGAGCGCGTCTTGCTTGGGCCTCTCTCCTGGAGGCTCTCAGTCAGACCCAGTGGTGACATGTGGCAAGACGCTCCTCGGGGCGCGTCTTGCTTGGCTCTCTCTCCTGGAGGCGCTCAGTCAGACCGAGTGCTGACATGTGGCAAGACGCTCCTCGGGGCGCGTCTTGCTTGGGCCTCTCTCCTGGAGGCGCTCAGTCAGACCCAGTGGTGACGTATGGCAAGACGCTCCTCGGGGCGCGTCTTGCTTGGGCCTCTCTCCTGGAGGCGCTCAGTCAGACCCAGTGTTGACATGTGGCAAGACGCTCCTCGGGGCGCGTCTTACTTGGGCCTCTCTCCTGGAGGCGCTCAGTCAGACCCAGTGTTGACATGTGGCAAGACGCTCCTCGGAGCGCGTCTTGCTTGGGCCTCTCTCCTGGAGGCTCTCAGTCAGACCCAGTGGTGACATGTGGCAAGACGCTCCTCGGGGCGCGTCTTGCTTGGCTCTCTCTCCTGGAGGCGCTCAGTCAGACCGAGTGCTGACATGTGGCAAGACGCTCCTCGGGGCGCGTCTTGCTTGGGCCTCTCTCCTGGAGGCGCTCAGTCAGACCCAGTGGTGACGTATGGCAAGACGCTCCTCGGGGCGCGTATTGCTTGGGCCTCTCTCCTGGAGGCCCTCTGTCAGACCCAGTGTTGACATGTGGCAAGACACTCCTCGGGGCGCGTCTTGCTTGGGCTTCTCTCATGGAGGCCCTCAGTAAGACCCAGTGTTCACAAGTGTCAAGACACTCCTCGGGGCACGTCTTGCTTGGGCCTCTCTCCTGGAGGCCCTCAGTCAGACCCATTGTTGACATGTGGCAAGACGCTCCTCGGGGCGCTTCTTGCTTGGGCCTCTCTCCTGGAGGGGCTCAGTCAGACCCAGTGATGACATGTGGCAAGACACTCCTCGGGGCGCGTCTTGCTTGGGCCTCTCTCCTGGAGGCCCTCTGTCAGACCCAGTGTTGACATGTGGCAAGACACTCCTCGGGGCGCGTCTTGCCTGGGCCTCTCTCATGGAGGCCCTCAGTCAGACCCAGTGTTGACAAGTGTCAAGACGCTCCTCGGGGCGCGTCTTGCTTGGGCCTCTCTCCTGGAGGCACTCAGTCAGACCCATTGTTGACATGTGGCAAGACGCTCCTCGGGGCGCTTCTTGCTTGGGCCTCTCTCCTGGAGGCGCTCAGTCAGACCCAGTGGTGACATGTGGCAAGACGCTCCTCGGGGCGCGTCTTACTTGGGCCTCTCTCCTGGAGGCGCTCAGTCAGACCCAGTGGTGACATGTGGCAAGACGCTCCTCGGGGCACGTATTGCTTGGGCCTCTCTCCTGGAGGCCCTCTGTCAGACCCAGTGGTGACATGTGGCAAGACGCTCCTCGGGGCGCGTCTTGCCTGGGCTTCTCTCATTGAGGCCCTCAGTCAGACCCAGTGTTGACATGTGTCAAGACGCTCCTCGGGGCGTGTCTTGCTTGGGCCTCTGTCCTGGAGGCGCTCAGTCAGACCAGTGTTGACATGTGGCAAGACACTCCTCGGGGCGCGTCTTGCTTGGGCCTCTCTCCTGGAGGCCCTCTGTCAGACCCAGTGTTGACATATGGCAAGACGCTCCTCGGGGCGCGTCTTGCTTGGGCCTCTCTCATGGAGGCCCTCAGTCAGACCCAGTGTTGACAAGTGTCAAGACGCTCCTCAGGGCGCGTCTTGCTTGGGCCTCTCTCCTGGAGGCCCTCAGTCAGACCCATTGTTGACATGTTGCAAGACGCTCCTCGGGGCGCTTCTTGCTTGGGCCTCTCTCCTGTAAGCGCTCAGTCAGACCCAGTGTTGACATGTGGCAAGACGCTCCTCGGTGCGCGTCTTGCTTGGGCCTCTCTCCTGGAGGCGCTCAGTCAGACCCAGTGTTGACATGTGGCAAGACACTCCTAGGGGCGCGTCTTGATTGGGCCTCTCTCCTGGAGGCCCTCTGTCAGACCCAGTGTTGACATGTGGCAAGACACTCCTCGGGGCGCGTCTTGCTTGGGCTTCTCTCATGGAGGCCCTCAGTCAGACCCAGTGTTAACAAGTGTCAAGACACTCCTCGGGGCGCGTCTTGCTTGGGCTTTTCTCCTGGAGGCGCTCAGTCAGACCGAGTGCTGACATGTGGCAAGACGCTCCTCGGGGCGCGTCTTGCTTGGGCCTCTCTCCTGGAGGCGCTCAGTCAGACCCAGTGGTGACGTATGGCAAGACGCTCCTCAGGGCGCGTATTGCTTGTGCCTCTCTCCTGGAGGCCCTCTGTCAGACCCAGTGTTGACATGTGGCAAGACACTCCTCGGGGCGCGTCTTGCTTGGGCTTCTCTCATGGAGGCCCTCAGTCAGACCCAGTGTTAACAAGTGTCAAGACACTCCTCGGGGCGCGTCTTGCTTGGGCCTCTCTCCTGGATGCGCTCTGTCAGACCCATTGTTGACATGTGGCAAGACGCTCCTCGGGGCGTGTCTTGCTTTGGCTTCTCTCCTGGAGGCCCTCAGTCAGACCCATTGTTGACATGTGGAAAGACGCTCCTCGGGGCGCTTCTTGCTTGGGCCTCTCTCCTGGAGGCGCTCAGTCAGACCCAGTGTTGACATGTGGCAAGACTCTCCTCGGGGCGCTTCTTGCTTGGGCCATCTCCTGGAGGCGCTCAGTCAGACCCAGTGTGAACATGGGGCAAGACGCTCCTCGGGGCACATCTTGCTTGGGCCTCTCTCCTGGAGGCGCTCAGTCAGACCCAGTGTTGACATGTGGCAAGACGCTCCTCGGGGTGCGTCTTGCTTGGGCCTCTCTCCTGGAGGCGCTCAGTCTGACCCAGTGTTGACATGTGGCAAGACGCTCCTCGGGGCGCGTCTTACTTGGGCCTCTCTCCTGGAGGCGCTCAGTCAGACCCAGTGTTGACATGTGGCAAGACGCTCCTCGGGGCGCGTCTTGCTTGGGCCTCTCTTCTGGAGGCGCTCAGTCAGACCCAGTGTTGACATGTGGCAAGACGCTCCTCGGTGCGCGTCTTGCTTGGGCCTCTCTCCTGGAGGCGCTCAGTCAGACCCAGTGTTGACATGTGGCAAGACACTCCTCGGGGCGCGTCTTGCTTGGGCCTCTCTCCTGGAGGCGCTCAGTCAGACCAAGTGCTGACATGTGGCAAGACGCTCCTCGGTGCGCGTCTTGCTTGGGCCTCTCTCCTGGAGGCGCTCAGTCAGACCCAGTGTTGATATTTGGCAAGACGCTCCTCGGTGCGCGTCTTGCTTGGGCCTCTCTCCTGGAGGCGCTCAGTCAGACCCAGTGTTGACATGTGGCAAGACACTCCTCGGGGCGCGTCTTGCTTGGGCCTCTCTCCTGGAGGCGCTCAGTCAGACCCAGTGGTGACGTATGGCAAGACGCTCCTCGGGGCGCGTATTGCTTGGGCCTCTCTCCTGGAGGCCCTCTGTCAGACCCAGTGTTGACATGTGGCAAGACACTCCTCGGGGCGCGTCTTGCTTGGGCTTCTCTCATGGAGGCCCTCAGTCAGACCCAGTGTTGACAAGTGTCAAGACACTCCTCGGGGCGCGTCTTGCTTGGGCCTCTCTCCTGGAGGCCCTCAGTCACACCCATTGTTGACATGTGGCAAGACGCTCCTCGGGGCGCTTCTTGCTTGGGCCTCTCTCCTGGAGGGGCTCAGTCAGACCCAGTGATGACATGTGGCAAGACACTCCTCGGGGCGCGTCTTGCTTGGGCATCTCTCATGGAGGCCCTCATTCAGACCCAGTGTTGACAAGTGTCAAGACGCTCCTCGGGGCGCGTCTTGCTTGGGCCTCTCTCCTGGAGGCACTCAGTCAGACCCATTGTTGACATGTGGCAAGACACTCCTCTGGGCGCGTCTTGCTTGGGCTTCTCTCCTGGAGGCCCTCAGTCAGACCCATTGTTGACAAGAGGCAAGACGCTCCTCGGGGCGCTTCTTGCTTGGGCCTCTCTCCTGGAGGCGCTCAGTCAGACCCAGTGTTGACATGTGGCAAGACGCTCCTCGGGGCACGTCTTGCTTGGGCCTCTCTCCTGGAGGCGCTCAGTCAGACCCAGTGTTGACATGTGGCAAGACGCTCCTCGGGGCGCTTCTTGCTTGGGCCTCTCTCCTGGAGGCGCTCAGTCAGACCCAGTGGTGACATGTGGCAAGACGCTCCTCATGGCGCGTCTTACTTGGGCCTCTCTCCTGGAGGCGCTCAGTCAGACCCAGTGGTGACATGTGGCAAGACGCTCCTCGGGGCACGTATTGCTTGGGCCTCTCTCCTGGAGGCCCTCTGTCAGACACAGTGTTGACATGTGGCAAGACGCTCCTCGGGGCGCGTCTTGCTTGGGCTTCTCTCATTGAGGCCCTCAGTCAGACCCAGTGTTGACATGTGTCAAGACGCTCCTCGGGGCGTGTCTTGCTTGGGCCTCTCTCCTGGAGGCGCTCAGTCAGACCCAGTGGTGACATGTGGCAAGACGCTCCTCGGGGCACGTATTGCTTGGGCCTCTCTCCTGGAGGCCCTCAGTCAGACCCAGTGTTGACATGTGTCAAGACGCTCCTCGGGGCGTGTCTTGCTTGGGCCTCTCTCCTGGAGGCGCTCAGTCAGACCCAGTGTCGACATGTGGCAAGACACTCCTCGGGGCACGTCTTGCTTGGGTCTCTCTCCTGGAGGCCCTCTGTCAGACCCAGTGTTGACATGTGGCAAGACGCTCCTCGGGGCGCGTCTTGCTTGGGCCTCTCTCATGGAGGCCCTCAGTCAGACCCAGTGTTGACAAGTGTCAAGACGCTCCTCAGGGCGCGTCTTGCCCTCTGTCAGACCCATTGTTGACATGTGGCAAGACGCTCCTCGGGGCGCTTATTGCTTGGGCCTCTCTCCTGGAGGCGCTCAGTCAGACCCAGTGTTGACATGTGGCAAGACGCTCCTCGGGGCACGTCTTGCTTGGGCCTCTCTCCTGGAGGCCCTCTGTCAGACCCAGTGTTGACATGTGGCAAGACGCTCCTAGGGGCGCGTCTTGCTTGGGCCTCTCTCCTGGAGGCGCTCAGTCAGACCCAGTGTTGACATGTGGCAAGACGCTCCTCGGGGCACGTCTTGCTTGGGCCTCTCTCCTGGAGGCCCTCTGTCAGACCCAGTGTTGACATGTGGCAAGACGCTCCTAGGGGCGCGTCTTGCTTGGGCCTCTCTCCTGGAGGCGCTCAGTCAGACCCATTGTTAACATGTGGCAAGACGCTCCTCGGGGCGCGTCTTGCTTTGGCTTCTCTCCTGGAGGCCCTCAGTCAGACCCATTGTTGACATGTGGCAAGACGCTCCTCGGGGCGCTTCTTGCTTAGGCCTCTCTCCTGGAGGCGCTCAGTCAGACCCAGTGTTGACCTGTGGCAAGACTCTCCTTGGGGCGCTTCTTCCTTGGGCCATCTCCTGGAGGCGCTCAGTCAGACCCAGTGTTGACATGTGGCAAGACGCTCCTCGGGGCACATCTTGCTTGGGCCTCTCTCCTGGAGGCGCTCAGTCAGACCCAGTGTTGACATGTGGCAAGACGCTCCTCGGGGCGCGTCTTACTTGGGCCTCTCTCCTGGAGGCGCTCAGTCAGACCCAGTGTTGACATGTGGCAAGACGCTCCTCGGAGCGCGTCTTGCTTGGGCCTCTCTCCTGGAGGCTCTCAGTCAGACCCAGTGGTGACATGTGGCAAGACGCTCCTCGGGGCGCGTCTTGCTTGGGCCTCTCTCCTGGAGGCGCTCAGTCAGACCCAGTGGTGACGTATGGCAAGACGCTCCTCGGGGCGCGTATTGCTTGGGCCTCTCTCCTGGAGGCCCTCTGTCAGACCCAGTGTTGACATGTGGCAAGACACTCCTCGGGGCGCGTCTTGCTTGGGCTTCTCTCATGGAGGCCCTCAGTCAGACCCAGTGTTCACAAGTGTCAAGACACTCCTCGGGGCACGTCTTGCTTGGGCCTCTCTCCTGGAGGCCCTCAGTCAGACCCATTGTTGACATGTGGCAAGACGCTCCTCGGGGCGCTTCTTGCTTGGGCCTCTCTCCTGGAGGGGCTCAGTCAGACCCAGTGATGACATGTGGCAAGACACTCCTCGGGGCGCGTCTTGCTTGGGCCTCTCTCCTGGAGGCCCTCTGTCAGACCCAGTGTTGACATGTGGCAAGACACTCCTCGGGGCGCGTCTTGCCTGGGCCTCTCTCATGGAGGCCCTCAGTCAGACCCAGTGTTGACAAGTGTCAAGACGCTCCTCGGGGCGCGTCTTGCTTGGGCCTCTCTCCTGGAGGCGCTCAGTCAGACCCATTGTTGACATGTGGCAAGACGCTCCTCGGGGCGCTTCTTGCTTGGGCCTCTCTCCTGGAGGCGCTCAGTCAGACCCAGTGGTGACATGTGGCAAGACGCTCCTCGGGGCGCGTCTTACTTGGGCCTCTCTCCTGGAGGCGCTCAGTCAGACCCAGTGGTGACATGTGGCAAGACGCTCCTCGGGGCACGTATTGCTTGGGCCTCTCTCCTGGAGGCCCTCTGTCAGACCCAGTGGTGACATGTGGCAAGACGCTCCTCGGGGCGCGTCTTGCTTGGGCTTCTCTCCTTGAGGCCCTCAGTCAGACCCAGTGTTGACATGTGTCAAGACGCTCCTCGGGGCGTGTCTTGCTTGGGCCTCTGTCCTGGAGGCGCTCAGTCAGACCAGTGTTGACATGTGGCAAGACACTCCTCGGGGCGCGTCTTGCTTGGGCCTCTCTCCTGGAGGCCCTCTGTCAGACCCAGTGTTGACATATGGCAAGACGCTCCTCGGGGCGCGTCTTGCTTGGGCCTCTCTCATGGAGGCCCTCAGTCAGACCCAGTGTTGACAAGTGTCAAGACGCTCCTCAGGGCGCGTCTTGCTTGGGCCTCTCTCCTGGAGGCCCTCAGTCAGACCCATTGTTGACATGTTGCAAGACGCTCCTCGGGGCGCTTCTTGCTTGGGCCTCTCTCCTGTAAGCGCTCAGTCAGACCCAGTGTTGACATGTGGCAAGACTCTACTCGGGGCGCTTCTTGCTTGGGCCTCTCTCCTGGAGGCGCTCAGTCAGACCCAGTGATGACATGTGGCAAGACGCTCCTCGGGGCACGTCTTGCTTGGGCCTCTCTCCTGGAGGCGCTAAGTCAGACCCAGTGGTAACATGTGGCTAGACGCTCCTCGGGGCACGTATTGCTTGGGCCTCTCTCCTGGAGGCCATCTGTCAGACCCAGTGTTGACATGTGGCAAGACGCTCCTCGGGGCGCGTCTTGCTTGGGCCTCTCTCCTGGAGGCCCTCAATCAGACCCAGTGTTGACACTTGGCAAGATGCTCCTCGGGGCGCGTCTTGCTTGGGCCTCTCTCCTGGAGGCGCTCAGTCAGACCGAGTAGTGACATGTGGCATGACGCTCCTCGGGGCGCGCCTTGCTTGGGCCTCTCTCCTGGAGGCGCTCAGTCAGACCCAGTGGTGACATGTGGCAAGACACTCCTCGGGGCGCGTCTTGCTTCGGCCTCTCTCCTGGAGGCCCGCTGTCAGACCCAGTTTTGACATGTGGCAAGACGCTCCTAGGGGCGCATCTTGCTTGGGCCTCTCTCCTGGAGGCGCTCAGTCAGACCGAGTGCTGACATGTGGCAAGACGCTCCTCGGGGCGCGTCTTGCTTGGGCCTCTCTCCTGGAGGCGCTCAGTCAGACCCAGTGGTGACATATGGCAAGACGCTCCTCGGGGCGCGTGTTGCTTGGGCCTCTCTCCTGGAGGCCCTCTGTCAGACCCAGTGTTGACATGTGGCAAGACGCTCCTCGGGGCGCGTCTTGCTTGGGCCTCTCTCCTGGAGGCGCTCAGTCAGACCCAGTGGTGACATGTGGCAAGACGCTCCTAGGGGCGCGTCTTGCTTTGGCCTCTCTCCTGGAGGCGCTCAGTCAGACCGAGTGCTGACATGTGGCAAGACGCTCCTCGGGGCGCGTCTTGCTTGGGCCTCTCTCCTGGAGGTGCTCAGTCAGACCCAGTGGTGACATATGGCAAGACGCTCCTAGGGGCGCATCTTGCTTGGGCCTCTCTCCTGGAGGCGCTCAGTCAGATTGATTGCTGACATGTGGCAAGACGCACCTCGGGGCGCGTATTGCTTGGGCCTCTCTCCTGGAGGCCCTCAGTCAGACCCAGTGTTGACAGGTGGCAAGACACTCCTCGGGGCGCGTCTTGCTTGGGCCTCTCTCCTGGAGGCCCGCTGTCAGACCCAGTGTTGACATGTGGCAAGACGCTCCTAGGGGCGCATCTTGCTTGGGCCTCTCTCCTGGAGGCGCTCAGTCAGATTGATTGCTGACATGTGGCAAGACGCACCTCGGGGCGCGTCTTGCTTGGGCCTCTCTCATGGAGGCCCTCTGTCAGACCCAGTGGTGACATATGGCAAGACGCTCCTCGGGGCGCGTGTTGCTTGGGCCTCTCTCCTGGAGGCCCTCTGTCAGACCCAGTGTTGACATGTGGCAAGACACTCCTCGGGGCGCGTCTTGCTTGGGCCTTTCTCCTGGAGGTGCTCAGTCAGACCCAGTGTTGACATGTGGCAAGACGCTCCTAGGGGCGCGTCTTGCTTGGGCCTCTCTCCTGGAGGCGCTCAGTCAGACCGAGTGCTGACATGTGGCAAGACGCTCCTCGGTGCGCGTCTTGCTTGGGCCTCTCTCCTGGAGGCGCTTAGTCAGACCCAGTGGTGACATATGGCAAGACGCTCCTCGGGGCGCGTGTTGCGTGGGCCTCTCTCCTGGAGGCCCTCTGTCAGACCCAGTGTTGACATGTGGCAAGACACTCCTCGGGGCGCGTCTTGCTTGGGCTTCTCTCCTGGAGGCCCTCAGTCAGACCCAGTGTTGACAAGTGTCAAGACGCTCCTCGGGGCACGTCTTGCTTGGGCCTCTCTCCTGGAGGCGCTCAGTCAGACCCATTGTTGACATGTGGCAAGACGCTCCTCGGGGCGCGTCTTGCTTGGGCTTCTCTCCTGGAGGCGCTCAGTCAGACCCATTGTTGACATGTGGCAATACGCTCCTCGGGGCGCTTCTTGCTTGGGCCTCTCTCCTGGAGGCGCTCAGTCAGACCCAGTGTTTACATTTGGCAAGACGCTCCTCGGGGCGCGTCTTGCTTGGGCCTCTCTCCTGGAGGCGCTCAGTCAGACCCAGTGGTGACATATGGCAAGACGCTCCTCGGGGCGCGTATTGCTTGGGCCTCTCTCCTGGAGGCCCTCTGTCAGACCCAGTGTTGACATGTGGCAAGACACTCCTCGGGGCACGTCTTGCTTGGGCCTCTCTCCTGGAGGCCCTCTGTCAGACCCAGTGTTGACATGTGGCAAGACACTCCTCGGGGCGCGTCTTGCTTGGGCCTCTCTCCAGAAGGCCCTCAATCAGACCCAGTGTTGACACGTGGCAAGACGTTCCTCGGGGCGCGTCTTGCTTGGGCCTCTCTCCTGGAGGCGCTCAGTCAGACTGAGTAGTGACATGTGGCCTGACGCTCCTCGGGGCGCGTCTTGCTTGGGCCTCTCTCCTGGAGGCCCTCAGTCAGACCCAGTGTTGACACGTGGCAAGACTCTCCTCGGGGCGTGTCTTGCTTGGGCCTCTCTCCTGGAGGCGCTCAGTCAGACCCAGTGTTGACATGTGGCAAGACGCTCCTCGGGGCGCGTCTTGCTTGGGCCTCTCTCCTGGAGGCGCTCAGTCAGAACCAGAGGTGACATGTGGCAAGACGCTCCTCGGGGCGCGTCTTGCTAGGGCCTCTCTCCTGGAGGCCCTCCGTCAGACCCAGTGTTGACATGTGGCAAGACGCTCCTCCGCGCGCGTCTTGCTTGGGCCTCTCTCCTGGAGGCGCTCAGTCAGACCCAGTGTTGACATAAGGCAAGACGCTCCTCGGGGCGCGTCTTGATTGGGCTTCTCTCCTGGAGGCCCTCAGTCAGACCCATTGTTGACATGTGGCAAGACGCTCCTCGGGGCGCGTCTTGCTTGGGCCACTCTTCTGGAGGCGCTCAGTCAGACCGAGTGCTGACATAAGGCAAGACGCTCATCGGGGCGCGTCTTGCTGGGGACTCTCTCCTGGAGGCCCTCAGTCAGACCCCTTGTTGACATGTGGCAAGACGCTCCTCGGGGTGCGTCTTGCTTGGGCCTCTCTCCTGGAGGCGCTCAGTCAGACCGAGTAGTGACATGTGGCAAGATGCTCCTCGGGGCGCGTCTTGCTTGGGCCTCTCTCCTGGAGGCGCTCAGTCAGACCGAGTGCTGACATGTGGCAAGACGCTCCTCGGGGCTCGTCTTGCTTGGGCCTCTCTCCTGGAGGCGCTCAGTCAGACCCAGTGGTGACACGTGGCAAGACGCTCCTCGGGGCGTGTCTTGCTTGGGCCTCTCTCCTGGAGGCGCTCAGTCAGACCCAGTGGTGACATGTGGCAAGACGCTCCTCGGGGCGCGTCTTGCTTGGGCCTCTTTCCTGGAGGCGCTCAGTCAGACCCAGTGTTGACACGTGGCAAGACGCTCCTCGGGGCGCATCTTGCTTGGGCCTCTCTGCTGGAGACGCTCAGTCAGACCCAGTGTTGACATGTGGCAAGACACTCATCGGGGCGCGTCTTGCTTGGGCCTCTCTCATGGAGGCCCTCTGTCAGACCCAGTGTTGACATGTGTCAAGATGCTCCTCGGGGCGCGTCTTGCTTTGGCCTCTCTCCTGGAGGCCCTCAGTAAGACCCATTGTTGACATGTGGCAAGACGCTCCTCGGGGCGTGTCTTGCTTGGGCTTCTCTCCTGGAGGCCCTCAGTCAGACCCATTGTTGACATGTGGCAAGACGCTCCTCAGGCCGCGTCTTGCTTGGGCCTCTCTCCAGAAGGCCCTCAATAAGACCCAGTGTTGACACGTGGCAAGACGCTCCTCGGGGCGCGTCTTGCTTTGGCCTCTCTCCTGGAGGCGCTCATTCAGACCGACTGCTGACATGTGGCAAGAAGCTCCTCGGGGTGCGTCTTGTTTGGGCTTCTCTCCTGGAGAACATCAGTAAGACCCATTGTTGACATGTGGCAAGACGCTCCTCGGGGCGCATCTTGCTTGGGCCTCTCTCCAGAAGGCCCTCAATCAGACCCAGTGTTCACACGTGGCAAGACGTTCCTCGGGGCGCGTCTTGCTTGGGCCTCTCTCCTGGAGGCGCTCAGTCAGACTGAGTAGTGACATGTGGCCTGACGCTCCTCGGGGCGCGTCTTGCTTGGGCCTCTCTCCTGGAGGCGCTCAGTCAGACCCAGCTTTGACATGTGGCAAGACGCTCCTCGGGGCGCTTCTTGCTTGGGCCTCTCGCCTGGAGGCGCTCAGTCAGACCCAGTGTTGACATGTGGCAAGACGCTCCTCGGGGCGCGTCTTACTTGGGCCTCTCTCCTGGAGGCGCTCAGTCAGACCCAGTGGTGACATGAGGCAAGACGCTCCTCGGGGCACGTATTGCTTGGGCCTCTCTCCTGGAGGCCCTCTGTCAGACCCAGTGTTGACATGTGGCAAGACGCTCCTCGGGGCGTGTCTTGCTTGGGCTTTTCTCATTGAGGCCCTCAGTCAGACCCAGTGTTGACATGTGTCAAGACGCTCCTCGGGGCGTGTCTTGCTTGGGCCTTTCTCCTGGAGGCGCTCAGTCAGACCCAGTGTTGACATGTGGCAAGTCACTCCTCGGGGCGCGTCTTGCTTGGGCCTCTCTCCTGGAGGCCCTCTGTCAGACCCAGTGTTGACATGTGGCAAGACGCTCCTCGGGGCGCGTCTTGCTTGGGCCTCTCTCATGGAGGCCCTCAGTCAGACCCAGTGTTGACAAGTGTCAAGACGCTCCTCAGGGCGCGTCTTGCTTGGGCCTCTCTCCTGGAGGCCCTCAGTCAGACCCATTGTTGACATGTGGCAAGACGCTCCTCGGGGCGCTTCTTGCTTGGGCCTCTCTCCTGGAGGCGCTCAGTCAGACCCAGTGTTGACATGTGGCAAGACGCTCCTCGGGGCATGTCTTGCTTGGGCCTCTCTCCTGGAGGCGCTCAGTCAGACCCAGTGTTGACATGTGGCAAGACGCTCCTCGGGGCGCGTCTTGCTTGGGCCTCTCTCCTGGAGGCCCTCTGTCAGACCCAGTGTTGACATGTGGCAAGACGCTCCTAGGGGCGCGTCTTGCTTGGGCCTCTCTCCTGGAGGCGCTCAGTCAGACCAAGTGCTGACATGTGGCAAGACGCTCCTCGGTGCGCGTCTTGCTTGGGCCTCTCTCCTGGAGGCGCTCAGTCAGACCCAGTGTTGACATGTGGCAAGACGCTCCTCGGTGCGCGTCTTGCTTGGGCTTCTCTCCTGGAGGCCCTCAGTCAGACCCATTGTTGACAAGAGGCAAGACGCTCCTCGGGGCGCTTCTTGCTTGGGCCTCTCTCCTGGAGGCGCTCAGTCAGACCCAGTGTTGACATGTGGCAAGACGCTCCTCGGGGCACGTCTTGCTTGGGCCTCTCTCCTGGAGGCGCTCAGTCAGATCCAGTGTTGACATGTGGCAAGACGCTCCTCGGGGCGCTTCTTGCTTGGGCCTCTCTCCTGGAGGCGCTCAGTCAGACCCAGTGGTGACATGTGGCAAGATGCTCCTCGGGGCGCGTCTTACTTGGGCCTCTCTCCTGGAGGCGCTCAGTCAGACCCAGTGGTGACATGTGGCAAGACGCTCCTCGGGGCACGTATTGCTTGGGCCTCTCTCCTGGAGGCCCTCTGTCAGACCCAGTGTTGACATGTGGCAAGACGCTCCTCGGGGCGCGTCTTGCTTGGGCTTCTCTCATTGAGGCCCTCAGTCAGACCCAGTGTTGACATGTGTCAAGACGCTCCTCGGGGCGTGTCTTGCTTGGGCCTCTCTCCTGGAGGCGCTCAGTCAGACCCAGTGTTGACATGTGGCAAGACACTCCTCGGGGCGCGTCTTGCTTGGGCCTCTCTCCTGGAGGCCCTCTGTCAGACCCAGTGTTGACATGTGGCAAGACGCTCCTCGGGGCGCGTCTTGCTTGGGCCTCTCTCATGGAGGCCCTCAGTCAGACCCAGTGTTGACAAGTGTCAAGACGCTCCTCAGGGCGCGTCTTGCTTGGGCCACTCTCTTGGAGGCCCTCAGTCAGACCCATTGTTGACATGTGGCAAGACGCTCCTCGGGGCGCTTCTTGCTTGGGCCTCTCTCCTGGAGGCGCTCAGTCAGACCCAGTGTTGACATGTGGCAAGACGCTCCTCGGGGCGCGTCTTGCTTGGGCCTTTCTCCTGGAGGCCCTCTGTCAGACCCAGTGTTGACATGTGGCAAGACGCTCCTAGGGGCGCGTCTTGCTTGGGCCTCTCTCCTGGAGGCGCTCAGTCAGACCAAGTGCTGACATGTGGCAAGACGCTCCTCGGTGCGCGTCTTGCTTGGGCCTCTCTCCTGGAGGCGCTCAGTCAGACCCAGTGTTGACATGTGGCAAGACGCTCCTCGGTGCGCTTCTTGCTTGGGCCTCTCTCCTGGAGGCGCTCAGTCAGACCCAGTGTTGACATGTGGCAAGACACTCCTCGGGGCGCATCTTGCTTGGGCCTCTCTCCTGGAGGCCCTCTGTCAGACCCAGTGTTGACATGTGGCAAGACGCTCCTAGGGGCGCGTCTTGCTTGGCTCTCTCTACTGGAGGCGCTCAGTCAGACCGAGTGCTGACATTTGGCAAGACGCTCCTCGGGGCGCGTCTTGCTTGGGCCTCTCTCCTGGAGGCGCTCAGTCAGACCCAGTGGTGACGTATGGCAAGACGCTCCTCGGGGCGCGTATTGCTTGGGCCTCTCTCCTGGAGGCCCTCTGTCAGACCCAGTGTTGACATGTGGCAAGACACTCCTCGGGGCGCGTCTTGCTTGGGCTTCTCTCATGGAGGCCCTCAGTCAGACCCAGTGTTGACAAGTGTCAAGACACTCCTCGGGGCGCGTCTTGCTTGGGCCTCTCTCCTGGAGGCGCTCAGTCAGACCCATTGTTAACATGTGGCAAGACGCTCCTCGGGGCGCGTCTTGCTTTGGCTTCTCTCCTGGAGGCCCTCAGTCAGACCCATTGTTGACATGTGGCAAGACGCTCCTCGGGGCGCTTCTTGCTTGGGCCTCTCTCCTGGAGGCGCTCAGTCAGACCCAGTGTTGACCTGTGGCAAGACTCTCCTCGGGGCGCTTCTTGCTTGGGCCATCTCCTGGAGGCGCTCAGTCAGACCCAGTGTTGACATGTGGCAAGACGCTCCTCGGGGCACATCTTGATTGGGCCACTCTCCTGGAGGCGCTCAGTCAGACCCAGTGTTGACATGTGGCAAGATGCTCCTCGGGGCGCGTCTTGCTTGGGCCTCTCTCCTGGAGGCGCTCAGTCAGACCCAGTGTTGACATGTGGCAAGACGCTCCTCGGGGCGCGTCTTTCTTGGGCCTCTCTCCTGGAGGCGCTCAGTCAGACCCAGTGTTGACATGTGGCAAGACGCTCCTCGGGGCGCGTCTTGCTTGGGCCTCTCTCCTGGAGGCTCTCAGTCAGACCCAGTGGTGATATGTGGCAAGACGCTCCTCGGGGCGCGTCTTGCTTGGCTCTCTCTCCTGGAGGCACTCAGTCAGACCGAGTGCTGACATGTGGCAAGACGCTCCTCGGGGCGCCTCTTGCTTGGGCCTCTCTCCTGGAGGAGCTCAGTCAGACCCAGTGGTGATGTATGGCAAGACGCTCCTCGGGGCGCGTATTGCTTGGGCCTCTCTCCTGGAGGCCCTCTGTCAGACCCAGTGTTGACATGTGGCAAGACACTCCTCGGGGCGAGTCTTGCTTGGGCTTCTCTCATGGAGGCCCTCAGTCAGACCCAGTGTTCACAAGTGTCAAGACACTCCTCGGGGCGCGTCTTGCTTGGGCCTCTCTCCTGGAGGCCCTCAGTCAGACCCATTGTTGACATGTGGCAAGACGCTCCTCGGGGCGCTTCTTGCTTGGGCCTCTCTCCTGGAGGGGCTCAGTCAGACCCAGTGATGACATGTGGCAAGACACTCCTCGGGGCGCGTCTTGCTTGGGCCTCTCTCATGGAGGCCCTCAGTCAGACCCAGTGTTGACAAGTGTCAAGACGCTCCTCGGGGCGCGTCTTGCTTGGGCCTCTCTCCTGGAGGCACTCAGTCAGACCCATTGTTGACATGTGGCAAGACGCTCCTCGGGGAACGTCTTGCTTGGGCTTCTCTCCTGGAGGCCCTCAGTCAGACCCATTGTTGACAAGAGGCAAGACGCTCCTCGGGGCGCTTCTTGCTTGGGCCTCTCTCCTGGAGGTGCTCAGTCAGACCCAGTGTTGACATGTGGCAAGACGCTCCTCAGGGCACGTCTTGCTTGGGCCTCTCTCCTGGAGGCGCTCAGTCAGACCCAGTGTTGACATGTGGCAAGACGCTCCTCGGGGCGCGTCTTTCTTGGGCCTCTCTCCTGGAGGCGCTCAGTCAGACCCAGTGTTGACATGTGGCAAGACGCTCCTCGGGGCGCGTCTTGCTTGGGCCTCTCTCCTGGAGGCTCTCAGTCAGACCCAGTGGTGACATGTGGCAAGACGCTCCTCGGGGCGCGTCTTGCTTGGCTCTCTCTCCTGGAGGCGCTCAGTCAGACCGAGAGCTGACATGTGGCAAGACGCTCCTCGGGGCGCGTCTTGCTTGGGCCTCTCTCCTGGAGGCGCTCAGTCAGACCCAGTGGTGACGTATGGCAAGACGCTCCTCGGTGCGCGTATTGCTTGGGCCTCTCTCCTGGAGGCCCTCTGTCAGACCCAGTGTTGACATGTGGCAAGACACTCCTCGGGGCGCGTCTTGCTTGGGCTTCTCTCATGGAGGCCCTCAGTCAGACCCAGTGTTCACAAGTGTCAAGACACTCCTCGGGGCGCGTCTTGCTTGGGCCTCTCTCCTGGAGGCCCTCAGTCAGACCCATTGTTGACATGTGGCAAGACGCACCTCGGGGCCCTTCTTGCTTGGGCCTCTCTCCTGGAGGGGCTCAGTCAGACCCAGTGTTGACAAGTGTCAAGATGCTCTTCAGGGCGCGTCTTGCTTGGGCCTCTCTCCTGGAGGCCCTCAGTCAGACCCATTGTTGACATGTGGCAAGACGCTCCTCGGGGCGCTTCTTGCTTGGGCCTCTCTCCTGGAGGCGCTCAGTCAGACCCAGTGTTGACATGTGGCAAGACACTCCTCGGGGCGCGTCTTGATTGGGCCTCTCTCCTGGAGGCCCTCTGTCAGACCCAGTGTTGACATGTGGCAAGACACTCCTCGGGGCGCGTCTTGCTTGGGCCTCTCTCCTGGAGGCGCTCAGTCAGACCGAGTGCTGACATGTGGCAAGACGCTCCTCGGGGCGCGTCTTGCTTGGGCCTCTCTCCTGGAGGCGCTCAGTCAGACCCAGTGGTGACGTATGGCAAGACGCTCCTCGGGGCACGTATTGCTTGGGCCTCTCTCCTGGAGGCCCTCTGTCAGACCCAGTGTTGACATGTGGCAAGACACTCCTCGGGGCGCGTCTTGCTTGGGCTTCTCTCATGGAGGCCCTCAGTCAGACCCAGTGTTAACAAGTGTCAAGACACTCCTCGGGGCGCTTCTTGCTTGGGCCTCTCTCCTGGAGGCGCTCAGTCAGACCCATTGTTGACATGTGGCAAGACGCTCCTCGGGGCGCGTCTTGCTTTGGCTTCTCTCCTGGAGGCCCTCAGTCAAACCCATTGTTGACATGTGGCAAGACGCTCCTCGGGGCGCGTCTTGCTTGGGCCTCTCTCCTGGAGGCGCTCAGTCAGACCCAGTGGTGACGTATGGCAAGACGCTCCTCGGTGCGCGTATTGCTTGGGCCTCTCTCCTGGAGGCCCTCTGTCAGACCCAGTGTTGACATGTGGCAAGACACTCCTCGGGGCGCGTCTTGCTTGGGCTTCTCTCATGGAGGCCCTCAGTCAGACCCAGTGTTCACAAGTGTCAAGACACTCCTCGGGGCGCGTCTTGCTTGGGCCTCTCTCCTGGAGGCCCTCAGTCAGACCCATTGTTGACATGTGGCAAGACGCACATCGGGGCGCTTCTTGCTTGGGCCTCTCTCCTGGAGGGGCTCAGTCAGACCCAGTGTTGACAAGTGTCAAGATGCTCCTCAGGGCGCGTCTTGCTTGGGCCTCTCTCCTGGAGGCCCTCAGTCAGACCCATTGTTAACATGTGGCAAGACGCTCCTCGGGGCGCTTCTTGCTTGGGCCTCTCTCCTGGAGGCGCTCAGTCAGACCCAGTGTTGACATGTGGCAAGACGCTCCTCGGTGCGCGTCTTGCTTGGGCCTCTCTCCTGGAGGCGCTCAGTCAGACCCAGTGTTGACATGTGGCAAGACACTCCTCGGGGCGCGTCTTGATTGGGCCTCTCTCCTGGAGGCCCTCTGTCAGACCCAGTGTTGACATGTGGCAAGACACTCCTCGGGGCGCGTCTTGCTTGGGCCTCTCTCCTGGAGGCGCTCAGTCAGACCGAGTGCTGACATGTGGCAAGACGCTCCTCGGGGCGCGTCTTGCTTGGGCCTCTCTACTGGAGGCGCTCAGTCAGACCCAGTGGTGACGTATGGCAAGACGCTCCTCGGGGCGCGTATTGCTTGGGCCTCTCTCCTGGAGGCCCTCTGTCAGACCGAGTGTTGACATGTGGCAAGACACTCCTCGGGGCGCGTCTTGCTTGGGCTTCTCTCATGGAGGCCCTCAGTCAGACCCAGTGTTAACAAGTGTCAAGACACTCCTCGGGGCGCGTCTTGCTTGGGCCTCTCTCCTGGAGGCGCTCAGTCAGACCCATTGTTGACATGTGGCAAGACGCTCCTCGGGGCGCGTCTTGCTTTGGCTTCTCTCCTGGAGGCCCTCAGTCAGACCCATTGTTGACATGTGGCAAGACGCTCCTCGGGGCGCTTCTTGCTTGGGCCTCTCTCCTGGAGGCGCTCAGTCAGACCCAGTGTTGACATGTGGCAAGACTCTCCTCGGGGCGCTTCTTGCTTGGGCCTTCTCCTGGAGGCGCTCAGTCAGACCCAGTGTTGACATGTGGCAAGACGCTCCTCGGGGCGCGTCTTACTTGGGCCTCTCTCCTGGAGGCCCTCAGTCAGACCCATTGTTGACATGTGGCAAGACGCTCCTCGGGGCGCTTCTTGCTTGGGCCTCTCTCCTGGAGGCGCTCAGTCAGACCCAGTGTTGACATGTGGCAAGACGCTCCTCGGTGCGCGTCTTGCTTGGGCCTCTCTCCTGGAGGCGCTCAGTCAGACCCAGTGTTGACATGTGGCAAGACACTCCTCGGGGCGCGTCTTAATTGGGTCTCTCTCCTGGAGGCCCTCTGTCAGACCCAGTGTTGACATGTGGCAAGACACTCCTCGGGGCGCGTCTTGCTTTGGCTTCTCTCATGGAGGCCCTCAGTCAGACCCAGTGTTCACAAGTGTCAAGACACTCCTCGGGGCGCGTCTTGCTTGGGCCTCTCTCCTGGAGGCTCTCAGTCAGACCCATTGTTGACATGTGGCAAGACGCTCCTCGGGGCGCTTCTTGCTTGGGCCTCTCTCCTGGAGGGGCTCAGTCAGACCCAGTGATGACATGTGGCAAGACACTCCTCGGGGCGCATCTTGCTTGGGCCTCTCTCCTGGATGCCCTCTGTCAGACCCAGTGTTGACATGTGGCAAGACACTCCTCGGGGCGCGTCTTGCTTGGGCCTCTCTCCTGGAGGCACTCAGTCAGACCCATTGTTGACATGTGGCAAGACGCTCCTCGGGGCGCGTCTTGCTTGGGCTTCTCTCCTGGAGGCCCTCAGTCAGACCCATTGTTGACAAGAGGCAAGACGCTCCTCGGGGCGCGTCTTGCTTGGGCCTCTCTCCTGGAGGCGCTCAGTCAGACCCAGTGTTGACATGTGGCAAGACGCTCCTCGGGGCACGTCTTGCTTGGGCCTCTCTCCTGGAGGCGCTCAGTCAGACCCAGTGTTGACATGTGGCAAGACGCTCCTCGGGGCGCTTCTTGCTTGGGCCTCTCTCCTGGAGGCGCTCAGTCAGACCCAGTGGTGACATGTGGCAAGACGCTCCTCGGGGCGCGTCTTACTTGGGCCTCTCTCCTGGAGGCGCTGAGTCAGACCCAGTGGTGACATGTGGCAAGACGCTCCTCGGGGCACGTATTGCTTGGGCCTCTCTCCTGGAGGCACTCTGTCAGACCCAGTGTTGACATGAGGCAAGACGCTCCTCGGGGCGCGTCTTGCTTGGGCTTCTCTCATTGAGGCCCTCAGTCAGACCCAGTGTTGACATGTGTCAAGACGCTCCTCGGGGCGTGTCTTGCTTGGGCCTCTGTCCTGGAGGCGCTCAGTCAGGCCCAGTGTTGACATGTGGCAAGACACTCCTCGGGGCGCGTCTTGCTTGGGCCTCTCTCCTGGAGGCCCTCTGTCAGACCCAGTGTTGACATATGGCAAGACGCTCCTCAGGGCGCGTCTTGCTTGGGCCTCTCTCATGGAGGCCCTCAGTCAGACCCAGTGTTGACAAGTGTCAAGACGCTCCTCAGCGCGCGTCTTGCTTGGGCCTCTCTCCTGGAGGCCCTCAGTCAGACCCACTGTTGACATGTGGCAAGACGCTCCTCGGGGCGCTTCTTGCTTGGGCCTCTCTCCTGGAGGCGCTCAGTCAGACCCAGTGTTGACATGTGGCAAGACGCTCCTCGGTGCGCGTCTTGCTTGGGCCTCTCTCCTGGAGGCGCTCAGTCAGACCCAGTGTTGACATGTGGCAAGACACTCCTCGGGACGCGTCTTGATTGGGCCTCTCTCCTGGAGGCCCTCTGTCAGACCCAGTGTTGACATGTGGCAAGACACTCCTCGGGGCGCGTCTTGCTTGGGCTTCTCTCATGGAGGCCCTCAGTCAGACCCAGTGTTAACAAGTGTCAAGACACTCCTCGGGGCGCGTCTTGCTTGGGCCTCTCTCCTGGAGGCGCTCAGTCAGACCGAGTGCTGACATGTGGCAAGACGCTCCTCGGGGCGCGTCTTGCTTGGGCCTCTCTCCTGGAGGCGCTCAGTCAGACCCAGTGTTGACATGTGGCAAGACACTCCTCGGGGCGCGTCTTGCTTGGGCCTCTCTCCTGGAGGCGCTCAGTCAGACCCAGTGTTGACATGTGGCAAGACGCTCCTCGGGGCGCATCTTACTTGGGCCTCTCTCCTGGAGGCGCTCAGTCAGACCCAGTGTTGACATGTGGCAAGACGCTCCTCGGGGCGCTTCTTGCTTGGGCCTCTCTCCTGGAGGCGCTCAGTCAGACCCAGTGTTGACATGTGGCAAGACGCTCCTCGGGGCGCGTCTTACTTGGGCCTCTCTCCTGGAGGCCCTCAGTCAGACCCATTGTTGACATGTGGCAAGACGCTCCTCGGGGCGCTTCTTGCTTGGGCCTCTCTCCTGGAGGCGCTCAGTCAGACCCAGTGTTCACATGTGGCAAGACGCTCCTCGGTGCGCGTCTTGCTTGGGCCTCTCTCCTGGAGGCGCTCAGTCAGACCCAGTGTTGACATGTGGCAAGACACTCCTCGGGGCGCGTCTTAATTGGGCCTCTCTCCTGGAGGCCCTCTGTCAGACCCAGTGTTGACATGTGGCAAGACACTCCTCGGGGCGCGTCTTGCTTGGGCTTCTCTCATGGAGGCGCTGGGTCAGACCGAGTCCTGACATGTGGCAAGACGCTCCTCGGGGCGCGTCTTGCTTGGGCCTCTCTCCTGGAGGTGCTCAGTCAGACCCAGTGGTGACATATGGCAAGACACCCCTCGGGGCGCGTATTGCTTGGGCGTCTCTCCTGGAGGCCCTCAGTCAGACCCAGTGTTGACAGGTGGCAAGACACTCCTCGGGGCGCGTCTTGCTTGGGCCTCTCTCCTGGAGGCCCGCTGTCAGACCCAGTGTTGACATGTGTCAAGACGCTCCTAGGGGCGCATCTTGCTTGGGCCTCTCTCCTGGAGGCGCTCAGTCAGACCGATTGCTGACATGTGGCAAGACGCACCTCGGGGCGCGTCTTGCTTGGGCCTCTCTCCTTGAGGCGCTCAGTCAGACCCAGTGGTGACATATGGCAAGACGCTCCTCGGGGCGCGTCTTGCTTGGGCCTCTCTCCTGGAGGCGCTCAGTCAGACCCAGTGGTGACATATGGCAAGACGCTCCTCGGGGCCCGTATTGCTTGGGCCTCTCTCCTGCAGGCCCTCTGTCAGACCCAGTGTTGACATGTGGCAAGACGCTCCTAGGGGCGCGTCTTGCTTGGGCCTCTCTCCTGGAGGCGCTCAGTCAGACCGAGTGCTGACATGTGGCAAGACGCTCCTCGGTGCGCGTCTTGCTTGGGCCTCTCTCCTGGAGGCGCTCAGTCAGACCCAGTGGTGACATATGGCAAGACGCTCCTCGGGGCGCGTGTTGCGTGGGCCTCTCTCCTGGAGGCCCTCTGTCAGACCCAGTGTTGACATGTGGCAAGACACTCCTCGGGGCGCGTCTTGCTTGGGCTTCTCTCCTGGAGGCCCTCAGTCAGACCCAGTGTTGACAAGTGTCAAGACGCTCCTCGGGGGACGTCTTGCTTGGGCCTCTCTCCTGGAGGCGCTCAGTCAGACCGAGTGCTGACATGTGGCAAGACGCTCCTCGGTGCCCGTCTTGCTTGGGCCTCTCTCCTGGAGGCGCTCAGTCAGACCGAGTGCTGACATAAGGCAAGACGCTCATCGGGGCGCGTCTTGCTGGGGACTCTCTCCTGGAGGCGCTCAGTCAGACCCAGTGCTGACATGTGGCAAGACGCTCCTCGGGGCGCGTCTTGCTTGGGCCTCTCTCCTGGAGGCGCTCAGTCAGACCCAGTGTTGACATGTGGCAAGACGCTCCTCGGGGCGCGTCTTGCTTGGGCTTCTCTCCTGGAGGCCCTCAGTCAGACCCATTGTTGACATGTGGCAAGACGCTCCTCGGGGTGCGTCTTGCTTGGGCCTCTCTCCTGGAGGCGCTCAGTCAGACCGAGTAGTGACATGTGGCAAGATGCTCCTCGGGGTGCTTCTTGCTTGGGCTTCTCTCATGGAGGCACTCAGTCAGACCCAGTGTTGACACGTGGCAAGACGCTCCTCGGGGCTCGTCTTGCTTGGGCTTCTCTCCTGGAGGCGCTCATTCAGACCCAGTGGTGACACGTGGCAAGACGCTCCTCGGGGCGCGTCTTGCATGGGCCTCTCTCCTGGAGACGCTCAGTCAGACCGAGTGCTGATATGTGGCAAGAAGCTCCTCAGGGCGCGTCTTGCTTGGGCTTTTCTCCTGGAGGCCCTCAGTAAGACCCATTGTTGACATGTGGCAAGACACTCCTCGGGGCGCGTCTTGCTTGGGCTTCTCTCCTGGAGGCCCTCAGTCAGACCCATTGTTGACATGTGGCAAGACGCTCCTCGGAGCGCGTCTTGCTTGGGCCTCTCTCCTGGAGGCGCTCAGTCAGACTGAGTAGTGACATGTGGCCCGACGCTCCTCGGGGCGCGTCTTGCTTGGGCCTCTCTCCTGGAGGCGCTCAGTCAGACCCAGTGGTGACATGTGACAAGACACTCCTCGGGGCGCGTCTTGCTTGGGCCTCTCTCCTGGAGGCCCTCTGTCAGACCCAGTGTTGACATGTGTCAAGACGCTCCTCGGGCCGCGTCTTGCTTGGGCTTCTCTCCTGGAGGCCCTCAGTCAGACCCATTGTTGACATGTGGCAAGACGCTCCTCGGGGCGCTTCTTGCTTGGGCCTCTCTCCTGGAGGCGCTCAGTCAGACCCAGTGTTGACATGTGGCAAGACGCTCCTCGGTGCGCGTCTTGCTTGGGCCTCTCTCCTGGAGGCGCTCAGTCAGACCCAGTGTTGACATGTGGCAAGACACTCCTCGGGGCGCGTCTTGATTGGGCCTCTCTCCTGGAGGCCCTCTGTCAGACCCAGTGTTGACATGTGGCAAGACACTCCTCGGGGCGCGTCTTGCTTGGGCCTCTCTCCTGGAGGCGCTCAGTCAGACCGAGTGCTGACATGTGGCAAGACGCTCCTCGGGGCGCGTCTTGCTTGGGCCTCTCTCCTGGAGGCGCTCAGTCAGACCCAGTGGTGACGTATGGCAAGACGCTCCTCGGGGCGCGTATTGCTTGGGCCTCTCTCCTGGAGGCCCTCTGTCAGACCCAGTGTTGACATGTGGCAAGACACTCCTCGGGGCGCGTCTTGCTTGGGCTTCTCTCATGGAGGCCCTCAGTCAGACCCAGTGTTAACAAGTGTCAAGACACTCCTCGGGGCGCGTCTTGCTTGGGCCTCTCTCCTGGAGGCGCTCAGTCAGACCCATTGTTGACATGTGGCAAGACGCTCCTCGGGGCGCGTCTTGCTTTGGCTTCTCTCCTGGAGGCCCTCAGTCAGACCCATTGTTGACATGTGGCAAGACGCTCCTCGGGGCGTGTCTTGCTTGGGCCTCTCTCCTGGAGGCGCTCAGTCAGACCCAGTGGTGACGTATGGCAAGACGCTCCTCGGTGCGCGTATTGCTTGGGCCTCTCTCCTGGAGGCCCTCTGTCAGACCCAGTGTTGACATGTGGCAAGACACTCCTCGGGGCGCGTCTTGCTTGGGCTTCTCTCATGGAGGCCCTCAGTCAGACCCAGTATTCACAAGTGTCAAGACACTCCTCGGGGCGCGTCTTGCTTGGGCCTCTCTCCTGGAGGCGCTCAGTCAGACCCAGTGTTGACATGTGGCAAGACGCTCCTCGGGGCGCGTCTTGCTTGGGCTTCTCTCCTGGAGGCCCTCAGTCAGACCCATTGTTGACATGTGGCAAGATGCTCCTCGGGGTGCGTCTTGCTTGGGCCTCTCTCCTGGAGGCGCTCAGTCAGACCGAGTAGTGACATGTGGCAAGATGCTCCTCGGGGTGCTTCTTGCTTGGGCTTCTCTCATGGAGGCACTCAGTCAGACCCAGTGTTGACACGTGGCAAGACGCTCCTCGGGGCTCGTCTTGCTTGGGCTTCTCTCCTGGAGGCGCTCATTCAGACCCAGTGGTGACACGTGGCAAGACGCTCCTCGGGGCGCGTCTTGCATGGGCCTCTCTCCTGGAGACGCTCAGTCAGACCGAGTGCTGATATGTGGCAAGAAGCTCCTCAGGGCGCGTCTTGCTTGGGCTTTTCTCCTGGAGGCCCTCAGTAAGACCCATTGTTGACATGTGGCAAGACGCTCCTCGGGGCGCGTCTTGCTTGGGCTTCTCTCCTGGAGGCCCTCAGTCAGACCCATTGTTGACATGTGGCAAGACGCTCCTCGGAGCGCGTCTTGCTTGGGCCTCTCTCCTGGAGGCGCTCAGTCAGACTGAGTAGTGACATGTGGCCCGACGCTCCTCGGGGCGCGTCTTGCTTGGGCCTCTCTCCTGGAGGCGCTCAGTCAGACCCAGTGGTGACATGTGACAAGACACTCCTCGGGGCGCGTCTTGCTTGGGCCTCTCTCCTGGAGGCCCTCTGTCAGACCCAGTGTTGACATGTGTCAAGACGCTCCTCGGGCCGCGTCTTGCTTGGGCTTCTCTCCTGGAGGCCCTCAGTCAGACCCATTGTTGACATGTGGCAAGACGCTCCTCGGGGCGCTTCTTGCTTGGGCCTCTCTCCTGGAGGCGCTCAGTCAGACCCAGTGTTGACATGTGGCAAGACGCTCCTCGGTGCGCGTCTTGCTTGGGCCTCTCTCCTGGAGGCGCTCAGTCAGACCCAGTGTTGACATGTGGCAAGACACTCCTCGGGGCGCGTCTTGATTGGGCCTCTCTCCTGGAGGCCCTCTGTCAGACCCAGTGTTGACATGTGGCAAGACACTCCTCGGGGCGCGTCTTGCTTGGGCCTCTCTCCAGGAGGCGCTCAGTCAGACCGAGTGCTGACATGTGGCAAGACGCTCCTCGGGGCGCGTCTTGCTTGGGCCTCTCTCCTGGAGGCGCTCAGTCAGACCCAGTGGTGACGTATGGCAAGACGCTCCTCGGTGCGCGTATTGCTTGGGCCTCTCTCCTGGAGGCCCTCTGTCAGACCCAGTGTTGACATGTGGCAAGACACTCCTCGGGGCACGTCTTGCTTGGGCTTCTCTCATGGAGGCCCTCAGTCAGACCCAGTGTTCACAAGTGTCAAGACACTCCTCGGGGCGCGTCTTGCTTGGGCCTCTCTCCTGGAGGCCCTCAGTCAGACCCATTGTTGACATGTGGCAAGACGCACATCGGGGCGCTTCTTGCTTGGGCCTCTCTCCTGGAGGGGCTCAGTCAGACCCAGTGTTGACAAGTGTCAAGATGCTCCTCAGGGCGCGTCTTGCTTGGGCCTCTCTCCTGGAGGCCCTCAGTCAGACCCATTGTTGACATGTGGCAAGACGCTCCTCGGGGCGCTTCTTGCTTGGGCCTCTCTCCTGGAGGCGCTCAGTCAGACCCAGTGTTGACATGTGGCAAGACGCTCCTCGGTGCGCGTCTTGCTTGGGCCTCTCTCCTGGAGGCGCTCAGTCAGACCCAGTGTTGACATGTGGCAAGACACTCCTCGGGGCGCGTCTTGATTGGGCCTCTCTCCTGGAGGCCCTCTGTCAGACCCAGTGTTGACATGTGGCAAGACACTCCTCGGGGCGCGTCTTGCTTGGGCCTCTCTCCTGGAGGCGCTCAGTCAGACCGAGTGCTGACATGTGGCAAGACGCTCCTCGGGGCGCGTCTTGCTTGGGCCTCTCTCCTGGAGGCGCTCAGTCAGACCCAGTGGTGACGTATGGCAAGACGCTCCTCGGGGCGCGTATTGCTTGGGCCTCTCTCCTGGAGGCCCTCTGTCAGACCGAGTGTTGACATGTGGCAAGACACTCCTCGGGGCGCGTCTTGCTTGGGATTCTCTCATGGAGGCCCTCAGTCAGACCCAGTGTTAACAAGTGTCAAGACACTCCTCGGGGCGCGTCTTGCTTGGGCCTCTCTCCTGGAGGCGCTCAGTCAGACCCATTGTTGACATGTGGCAAGACGCTCCTCGGGGCGCGTCTTGCTTTGGCTTCTCTCCTGGAGGCCCTCAGTCAGACCCATTGTTGACATGTGGCAAGACGCTCCTCGGGGCGCTTCTTGCTTGGGCCTCTCTCCTGGAGGCGCTCAGTCAGACCCAGTGTTGACATGTGGCAAGACTCTCCTCGGGGCGCTTCTTGCTTGGGCCTTCTCCTGGAGGCGCTCAGTCAGACCCAGTGTTGACATGTGGCAAGACGCTCCTCGGGGCTCGTCTTGCTTGGGCCTCTCTCCTGGAGGCGCTCAGTCAGACCCAGTGTTGACATGTGGCAAGACGCTCCTCGGGGCGCGTCTTGCTTGGGCCTCTCTCCTGGAGGCGCTCAGTCAGACCCAGTGTTGACATGTGGCAAGACGCTCCTCGGGGCGCGTCTTGCTTGGGCCTCTCTCCTGGAGGCGCTCAGTCAGACCCAGTGTTGACATATGGCAAGACGCTCCTCGGGGCGCTTCTTGCTTGGGCCTCTCTCCTGGAGGCGCTCAGTCAGACCCAGTGTTGACATGTGGCAAGACGCTCCTCGGGGCGCGTCTTACTTGGGCCTCTCTCCTGGAGGCCCTCAGTCAGACCCATTGTTGACATGTGGCAAGACGCTCCTCGGGGCGCTTCTTGCTTGGGCCTCTCTCCTGGAGGCGCTCAGTCAGACCCAGTGTTGACATGTGGCAAGACGCTCCTCGGTGCGCGTCTTGCTTGGGCCTCTCTCCTGGAGGCGCTCAGTCAGACCCAGTGTTGACATGTGGCAAGACACTCCTCGGGGCGCGTCTTAATTGGGTCTCTCTCCTGGAGGCCCTCTGTCAGACCCAGTGTTGACATGTGGCAAGACACTCCTCGGGGCGCGTCTTGCTTTGGCTTCTCTCATGGAGGCCCTCAGTCAGACCCAGTGTTCACAAGTGTCAAGACACTCCTCGGGGCGCGTCTTGCTTGGGCCTCTCTCCTGGAGGATCTCAGTCAGACCCATTGTTGACATGTGGCAAGACGCTCCTCGGGGCGCTTCTTGCTTGGGCCTCTCTCCTGGAGGGGCTCAGTCAGACCCAGTGATGACATGTGGCAAGACACTCCTCGGGGCGCATCTTGCTTGGGCCTCTCTCCTGGAGGCCCTCTGTCAGACCCAGTGTTGACATGTGGCAAGACACTCCTCGGGGCGCGTCTTGCTTGGGCCTCTCTCCTGGAGGCACTCAGTCAGACCCATTGTTGACATGTGGCAAGACGCTCCTCGGGGCGCGTCTTGCTTGGGCTTCTCTCCTGGAGGCCCTCAGTCAGACCCATTGTTGACAAGAGGCAAGACGCTCCTCGGGGCGCGTCTTGCTTGGGCCTCTCTCCTGGAGGCGCTCAGTCAGACCCAGTGTTGACATGTGGCAAGACGCTCCTCGGGGCACGTCTTGCTTGGGCCTCTCTCCTGGAGGCGCTCAGTCAGACCCAGTGTTGACATGTGGCAAGACGCTCCTCGGGGCGCTTCTTGCTTGGGCCTCTCTCCTGGAGGCGCTCAGTCAGACCCAGTGGTGACATGTGGCAAGACGCTCCTCGGGGCGCGTCTTACTTGGGCCTCTCTCCTGGAGGCGCTGAGTCAGACCCAGTGGTGACATGTGGCAAGACGCTCCTCGGGGCACGTATTGCTTGGGCCTCTCTCCTGGAGGCACTCTGTCAGACCCAGTGTTGACATGTGGCAAGACGCTCCTCGGGGCGCGTCTTGCTTGGGCTTCTCTCATTGAGGCCCTCAGTCAGACCCAGTGTTGACATATGGCAAGACGCTCCTCAGGGCGCGTCTTGCTTGGGCCTCTCTCATGGAGGCCCTCAGTCAGACCCAGTGTTGACAAGTGTCAAGACGCTCCTCAGCGCGCGTCTTGCTTGGGCCTCTCTCCTGGAGGCCCTCAGTCAGACCCACTGTTGACATGTGGCAAGACGCTCCTCGGGGCGCTTCTTGCTTGGGCCTCTCTCCTGGAGGCGCTCAGTCAGACCCAGTGTTGACATGTGGCAAGACGCTCCTCGGTGCGCGTCTTGCTTGGGCCTCTCTCCTGGAGGCGCTCAGTCAGACCCAGTGTTGACATGTGGCAAGACACTCCTCGGGGCGCGTCTTGATTGGGCCTCTCTCCTGGAGGCCCTCTGTCAGACCCAGTGTTGACATGTGGCAAGACACTCCTCGGGGCGCGTCTTGCTTGGGCCTCTCTCCTGGAGGCGCTCAGTCAGACCGAGTGCTGACATGTGGCAAGACGCTCCTCGGGGCGCGTCTTGCTTGGGCCTCTCTCCTGGAGGCGCTCAGTCAGACCCAGTGGTGACGTATGGCAAGACGCTCCTCGGGGCGCGTATTGCTTGGGCCTCTCTCCTGGAGGCCCTCTGTCAGACCCAGTGTTGACATGTGGCAAGACACTCCTCGGGGCGCGTCTTGCTTGGGCTTCTCTCATGGAGGCCCTCAGTCAGACCCAGTGTTAACAAGTGTCAAGACACTCCTCGGGGCGCGTCTTGCTTGGGCCTCTCTCCTGGAGGCGCTCAGTCAGACCCATTGTTGACATGTGGCAAGACGCTCCTCGGGGCGCGTCTTGCTTTGGCTTCTCTCCTGGAGGCCCTCAGTCAGACCCATTGTTGACATGTGGCAAGACGCTCCTCGGGGCGCGTCTTGCTTGGGCCTCTCTCCTGGAGGCGCTCAGTCAGACCCAGTGGTGACGTATGGCAAGACGCTCCTCGGTGCGCGTATTGCTTGGGCCTCTCTCCTGGAGGCCCTCTGTCAGACCCAGTGTTGACATGTGGCAAGACACTCCTCGGGGCGCGTCTTGCTTGGGCTTCTCTCATGGAGGCCCTCAGTCAGACCCAGTATTCACAAGTGTCAAGACACTCCTCGGGGCGCGTCTTGCTTGGGCCTCTCTCCTGGAGGCGCTCAGTCAGACCCAGTGTTGACATGTGGCAAGACGCTCCTCGGGGCGCGTCTTGCTTGGGCTTCTCTCCTGGAGGCCCTCAGTCAGACCCATTGTTGACATGTGGCAAGATGCTCCTCGGGGTGCGTCTTGCTTGGGCCTCTCTCCTGGAGGCGCTCAGTCAGACCGAGTAGTGACATGTGGCAAGATGCTCCTCGGGGTGCTTCTTGCTTGGGCTTCTCTCATGGAGGCACTCAGTCAGACCCAGTGTTGACACGTGGCAAGACGCTCCTCGGGGCTCGTCTTGCTTGGGCTTCTCTCCTGGAGGCGCTCATTCAGACCCAGTGGTGACACGTGGCAAGACGCTCCTCGGGGCGCGTCTTGCATGGGCCTCTCTCCTGGAGACGCTCAGTCAGACCGAGTGCTGATATGTGGCAAGAAGCTCCTCAGGGCGCGTCTTGCTTGGGCTTTTCTCCTGGAGGCCCTCAGTAAGACCCATTGTTGACATGTGGCAAGACGCTCCTCGGGGCGCGTCTTGCTTGGGCTTCTCTCCTGGAGGCCCTCAGTCAGACCCATTGTTGACATGTGGCAAGACGCTCCTCGGAGCGCGTCTTGCTTGGGCCTCTCTCCTGGAGGCGCTCAGTCAGACTGAGTAGTGACATGTGGCCCGACGCTCCTCGGGGCGCGTCTTGCTTGGGCCTCTCTCCTGGAGGCGCTCAGTCAGACCCAGTGGTGACATGTGACAAGACACTCCTCGGGGCGCGTCTTGCTTGGGCCTCTCTCCTGGAGGCCCTCTGTCAGACCCAGTGTTGACATGTGTCAAGACGCTCCTCGGGCCGCGTCTTGCTTGGGCTTCTCTCCTGGAGGCCCTCAGTCAGACCCATTGTTGACATGTGGCAAGACGCTCCTCGGGGCGCTTCTTGCTTGGGCCTCTCTCCTGGAGGCGCTCAGTCAGACCCAGTGTTGACATGTGGCAAGACGCTCCTCGGTGCGCGTCTTGCTTGGGCCTCTCTCCTGGAGGCGCTCAGTCAGACCCAGTGTTGACATGTGGCAAGACACTCCTCGGGGCGCGTCTTGATTGGGCCTCTCTCCTGGAGGCCCTCTGTCAGACCCAGTGTTGACATGTGGCAAGACACTCCTCGGGGCGCGTCTTGCTTGGGCCTCTCTCCAGGAGGCGCTCAGTCAGACCGAGTGCTGACATGTGGCAAGACGCTCCTCGGGGCGCGTCTTGCTTGGGCCTCTCTCCTGGAGGCGCTCAGTCAGACCCAGTGGTGACGTATGGCAAGACGCTCCTCGGTGCGCGTATTGCTTGGGCCTCTCTCCTGGAGGCCCTCTGTCAGACCCAGTGTTGACATGTGGCAAGACACTCCTCGGGGCACGTCTTGCTTGGGCTTCTCTCATGGAGGCCCTCAGTCAGACCCAGTGTTCACAAGTGTCAAGACACTCCTCGGGGCGCGTCTTGCTTGGGCCTCTCTCCTGGAGGCCCTCAGTCAGACCCATTGTTGACATGTGGCAAGACGCACATCGGGGCGCTTCTTGCTTGGGCCTCTCTCCTGGAGGGGCTCAGTCAGACCCAGTGTTGACAAGTGTCAAGATGCTCCTCAGGGCGCGTCTTGCTTGGGCCTCTCTCCTGGAGGCCCTCAGTCAGACCCATTGTTGACATGTGGCAAGACGCTCCTCGGGGCGCTTCTTGCTTGGGCCTCTCTCCTGGAGGCGCTCAGTCAGACCCAGTGTTGACATGTGGCAAGACGCTCCTCGGTGCGCGTCTTGCTTGGGCCTCTCTCCTGGAGGCGCTCAGTCAGACCCAGTGTTGACATGTGGCAAGACACTCCTCGGGGCGCGTCTTGATTGGGCCTCTCTCCTGGAGGCCCTCTGTCAGACCCAGTGTTGACATGTGGCAAGACACTCCTCGGGGCGCGTCTTGCTTGGGCCTCTCTCCTGGAGGCGCTCAGTCAGACCGAGTGCTGACATGTGGCAAGACGCTCCTCGGGGCGCGTCTTGCTTGGGCCTCTCTCCTGGAGGCGCTCAGTCAGACCCAGTGGTGACGTATGGCAAGACGCTCCTCGGGGCGCGTATTGCTTGGGCCTCTCTCCTGGAGGCCCTCTGTCAGACCGAGTGTTGACATGTGGCAAGACACTCCTCGGGGCGCGTCTTGCTTGGGATTCTCTCATGGAGGCCCTCAGTCAGACCCAGTGTTAACAAGTGTCAAGACACTCCTCGGGGCGCGTCTTGCTTGGGCCTCTCTCCTGGAGGCGCTCAGTCAGACCCATTGTTGACATGTGGCAAGACGCTCCTCGGGGCGCGTCTTGCTTTGGCTTCTCTCCTGGAGGCCCTCAGTCAGACCCATTGTTGACATGTGGCAAGACGCTCCTCGGGGCGCTTCTTGCTTGGGCCTCTCTCCTGGAGGCGCTCAGTCAGACCCAGTGTTGACATGTGGCAAGACTCTCCTCGGGGCGCTTCTTGCTTGGGCCTTCTCCTGGAGGCGCTCAGTCAGACCCAGTGTTGACATGTGGCAAGACGCTCCTCGGGGCTCGTCTTGCTTGGGCCTCTCTCCTGGAGGCGCTCAGTCAGACCCAGTGTTGACATGTGGCAAGACGCTCCTCGGGGCGCGTCTTGCTTGGGCCTCTCTCCTGGAGGCGCTCAGTCAGACCCAGTGTTGACATGTGGCAAGACGCTCCTCGGGGCGCGTCTTGCTTGGGCCTCTCTCCTGGAGGCGCTCAGTCAGACCCAGTGTTGACATATGGCAAGACGCTCCTCGGGGCGCTTCTTGCTTGGGCCTCTCTCCTGGAGGCGCTCAGTCAGACCCAGTGTTGACATGTGGCAAGACGCTCCTCGGGGCGCGTCTTACTTGGGCCTCTCTCCTGGAGGCCCTCAGTCAGACCCATTGTTGACATGTGGCAAGACGCTCCTCGGGGCGCTTCTTGCTTGGGCCTCTCTCCTGGAGGCGCTCAGTCAGACCCAGTGTTGACATGTGGCAAGACGCTCCTCGGTGCGCGTCTTGCTTGGGCCTCTCTCCTGGAGGCGCTCAGTCAGACCCAGTGTTGACATGTGGCAAGACACTCCTCGGGGCGCGTCTTAATTGGGTCTCTCTCCTGGAGGCCCTCTGTCAGACCCAGTGTTGACATGTGGCAAGACACTCCTCGGGGCGCGTCTTGCTTTGGCTTCTCTCATGGAGGCCCTCAGTCAGACCCAGTGTTCACAAGTGTCAAGACACTCCTCGGGGCGCGTCTTGCTTGGGCCTCTCTCCTGGAGGATCTCAGTCAGACCCATTGTTGACATGTGGCAAGACGCTCCTCGGGGCGCTTCTTGCTTGGGCCTCTCTCCTGGAGGGGCTCAGTCAGACCCAGTGATGACATGTGGCAAGACACTCCTCGGGGCGCATCTTGCTTGGGCCTCTCTCCTGGAGGCCCTCTGTCAGACCCAGTGTTGACATGTGGCAAGACACTCCTCGGGGCGCGTCTTGCTTGGGCCTCTCTCCTGGAGGCACTCAGTCAGACCCATTGTTGACATGTGGCAAGACGCTCCTCGGGGCGCGTCTTGCTTGGGCTTCTCTCCTGGAGGCCCTCAGTCAGACCCATTGTTGACAAGAGGCAAGACGCTCCTCGGGGCGCGTCTTGCTTGGGCCTCTCTCCTGGAGGCGCTCAGTCAGACCCAGTGTTGACATGTGGCAAGACGCTCCTCGGGGCACGTCTTGCTTGGGCCTCTCTCCTGGAGGCGCTCAGTCAGACCCAGTGTTGACATGTGGCAAGACGCTCCTCGGGGCGCTTCTTGCTTGGGCCTCTCTCCTGGAGGCGCTCAGTCAGACCCAGTGGTGACATGTGGCAAGACGCTCCTCGGGGCGCGTCTTACTTGGGCCTCTCTCCTGGAGGCGCTGAGTCAGACCCAGTGGTGACATGTGGCAAGACGCTCCTCGGGGCACGTATTGCTTGGGCCTCTCTCCTGGAGGCACTCTGTCAGACCCAGTGTTGACATGTGGCAAGACGCTCCTCGGGGCGCGTCTTGCTTGGGCTTCTCTCATTGAGGCCCTCAGTCAGACCCAGTGTTGACATATGGCAAGACGCTCCTCAGGGCGCGTCTTGCTTGGGCCTCTCTCATGGAGGCCCTCAGTCAGACCCAGTGTTGACAAGTGTCAAGACGCTCCTCAGCGCGCGTCTTGCTTGGGCCTCTCTCCTGGAGGCCCTCAGTCAGACCCACTGTTGACATGTGGCAAGACGCTCCTCGGGGCGCTTCTTGCTTGGGCCTCTCTCCTGGAGGCGCTCAGTCAGACCCAGTGTTGACATGTGGCAAGACGCTCCTCGGTGCGCGTCTTGCTTGGGCCTCTCTCCTGGAGGCGCTCAGTCAGACCCAGTGTTGACATGTGGCAAGACACTCCTCGGGACGCGTCTTGATTGGGCCTCTCTCCTGGAGGCCCTCTGTCAGACCCAGTGTTGACTTGTGGCAAGACACTCCTCGGGGCGCGTCTTGCTTGGGCTTCTCTCATGGAGGCCCTCAGTCAGACCCAGTGTTAACAAGTGTCAAGACACTCCTCGGGGCGCGTCTTGCTTGGGCCTCTCTCCTGGAGGCACTCAGTCAGACCGAGTGCTGACATGTGGCAAGACGCTCCTCGGGGCGCGTCTTGCTTGGGCCTCTCTCCTGGAGGCGCTCAGTCAGACCCAGTGTTGACATGTGGCAAGACACTCCTCGGGGCGCGTCTTGCTTGGGCCTCTCTCCTGGAGGCGCTCAGTCAGACCCAGTGTTGACATGTGGCAAGACGCTCCTCGGGGCGCATCTTACTTGGGCCTCTCTCCTGGAGGCGCTCAGTCAGACCCAGTGTTGACATGTGGCAAGACGCTCCTCGGGGCGCTTCTTGCTTGGGCCTCTCTCCTGGAGGCGCTCAGTCAGACCCAGTGTTGACATGTGGCAAGACGCTCCTCGGGGCGCGTCTTACTTGGGCCTCTCTCCTGGAGGCCCTCAGTCAGACCCATTGTTGACATGTGGCAAGACGCTCCTCGGGGCGCTTCTTGCTTGGGCCTCTCTCCTGGAGGCGCTCAGTCAGACCCAGTGTTGACATGTGGCAAGACGCTCCTCGGTGCGCGTCTTGCTTGGGCCTCTCTCCTGGAGGCGCTCAGTCAGACCCAGTGTTGACATGTGGCAAGACACTCCTCGGGGCGCGTCTTAATTGGGCCTCTCTCCTGGAGGCCCTCTGTCAGACCCAGTGTTGACATGTGGCAAGACACTCCTCGGGGCGCGTCTTGCTTGGGCTTCTCTCATGGAGGCGCTCAGTCAGACCGAGTCCTGACATGTGGCAAGACGCTCCTCGGGGCGCGTCTTGCTTGGGCCTCTCTCCTGGAGGTGCTCAGTCAGACCCAGTGGTGACATATGGCAAGACACCCCTCGGGGCGCGTATTGCTTGGGCGTCTCTCCTGGAGGCCCTCAGTCAGACCCAGTGTTGACAGGTGGCAAGACACTCCTCGGGGCGCGTCTTGCTTGGGCCTCTCTCCTGGAGGCCCGCTGTCAGACCCAGTGTTGACATGTGTCAAGACGCTCCTAGGGGCGCATCTTGCTTGGGCCTCTCTCCTGGAGGCGCTCAGTCAGACCGATTGCTGACATGTGGCAAGACGCACCTCGGGGCGCGTCTTGCTTGGGCCTCTCTCCTTGAGGCGCTCAGTCAGACCCAGTGGTGACATATGGCAAGACGCTCCTCGGGGCGCATCTTGCTTGGGCCTCTCTCCTGGAGGCGCTCAGTCAGACCCAGTGGTGACATATGGCAAGACGCTCCTCGGGGCCCGTATTGCTTGGGCCTCTCTCCTGCAGGCCCTCTGTCAGACCCAGTGTTGACATGTGGCAAGACGCTCCTAGGGGCGCGTCTTGCTTGGGCCTCTCTCCTGGAGGCGCTCAGTCAGACCGAGTGCTGACATGTGGCAAGACGCTCCTCGGTGCGCGTCTTGCTTGGGCCTCTCTCCTGGAGGCGCTCAGTCAGACCCAGTGGTGACATATGGCAAGACGCTCCTCGGGGCGCGTGTTGCGTGGGCCTCTCTCCTGGAGGCCCTCTGTCAGACCCAGTGTTGACATGTGGCAAGACACTCCTCGGGGCGCGTCTTGCTTGGGCTTCTCTCCTGGAGGCCCTCAGTCAGACCCAGTGTTGACAAGTGTCAAGACGCTCCTCGGGGGACGTCTTGCTTGGGCCTCTCTCCTGGAGGCGCTCAGTCAGACCGAGTGCTGACATGTGGCAAGACGCTCCTCGGTGCCCGTCTTGCTTGGGCCTCTCTCCAGGAGGCGCTCAGTCAGACCGAGTGCTGACATAAGGCAAGACGCTCATCGGGGCGCGTCTTGCTGGGGACTCTCTCCTGGAGGCGCTCAGTCAGACCCAGTGCTGACATGTGGCAAGACGCTCCTCGGGGCGCGTCTTGCTTGGGCCTCTCTCCTGGAGGCGCTCAGTCAGACCCAGTGTTGACATGTGGCAAGACGCTCCTCGGGGCGCGTCTTGCTTGGGCTTCTCTCCTGGAGGCCCTCAGTCAGACCCATTGTTGACATGTGGCAAGACGCTCCTCGGGGTGCGTCTTGCTTGGGCCTCTCTCCTGGAGGCGCTCAGTCAGACCGAGTAGTGACATGTGGCAAGATGCTCCTCGGGGTGCTTCTTGCTTGGGCTTCTCTCATGGAGGCACTCAGTCAGACCCAGTGTTGACACGTGGCAAGACGCTCCTCGGGGCTCGTCTTGCTTGGGCTTCTCTCCTGGAGGCGCTCATTCAGACCCAGTGGTGACACGTGGCAAGACGCTCCTCGGGGCGCGTCTTGCATGGGCCTCTCTCCTGGAGACGCTCAGTCAGACCGAGTGCTGATATGTGGCAAGAAGCTCCTCAGGGCGCGTCTTGCTTGGGCTTTTCTCCTGGAGGCCCTCAGTAAGACCCATTGTTGACATGTGGCAAGACGCTCCTCGGGGCGCGTCTTGCTTGGGCTTCTCTCCTGGAGGCCCTCAGTCAGACCCATTGTTGACATGTGGCAAGACACTCCTCGGGGCGCGTCTTGCTTGGGCCTCTCTCCTGGAGGCCCTCTGTCAGACCCAGTGTTGACATGTGTCAAGACGCTCCTCGGGCCGCATCTTGCTTGGGCTTCTCTCCTGGAGGCCCTCAGTCAGACCCATTGTTGACATGTGGCAAGACGCTCCTCGGGGCGCTTCTTGCTTGGGCCTCTCTCCTGGAGGCGCTCAGTCAGACCCAGTGTTGACATGTGGCAAGACGCTCCTCGGTGCGCGTCTTGCTTGGGCCTCTCTCCTGGAGGCGCTCAGTCAGACCCAGTGTTGACATGTGGCAAGACGCTCCTCGGGGCGCGTCTTGCTTGGGCCTCTCTCCTGGAGGCGCTCAGTCAGACCCAGTGGTGACGTATGGCAAGACGCTCCTCGGTGCGCGTATTGCTTGGGCCTCTCTCCTGGAGGCCCTCTGTCAGACCCAGTGTTGACATGTGGCAAGACACTCCTCGGGGTGCGTCTTGCTTGGGCTTCTCTCATGGAGGCCCTCAGTCAGACCCAGTGTTCACAAGTGTCAAGACACTCCTCGGGGCGCGTCTTGCTTGGGCCTCTCTCCTGGAGGCCCTCAGTCAGACCCATTGTTGACATGTGGCAAGACGCACCTCGGGGCGCTTCTTGCTTGGGCCTCTCTCCTGGAGGGGCTCAGTCAGACCCAGTGTTGACAAGTGTCAAGATGCTCCTCAGGGCGCGTCTTGCTTGGGCCTCTCTCCTGGAGGCCCTCAGTCAGACCCATTGTTGACATGTGGCAAGACGCTCCTCGGGGCGCTTCTTGCTTGGGCCTCTCTCCTGGAGGCGCTCAGTCAGACCCAGTGTTGACATGTGGCAAGACGCTCCTCGGTGCGCGTCTTGCTTGGGCCTCTCTCCTGGAGGCGCTCAGTCAGACCCAGTGTTGACATGTGGCAAGACACTCCTCGGGGCCCGTCTTGATTGGGCCTCTCTCCTGGAGGCCCTCTGTCAGACCCAGTGTTGACATGTGGCAAGACACTCCTCGGGGCGCGTCTTGCTTGGGCCTCTCTCCTGGAGGCGCTCAGTCAGACCGAGTGCTGACATGTGGCAAGACGCTCCTCGGGGCGCGTCTTGCTTGGGCCTCTCTCCTGGAGGCGCTCAGTCAGACCCAGTGTTGACGTATGGCAAGACGCTCCTCGGGGCGCGTATTGCTTGGGCCTCTCTCCTGGAGGCCCTCTGTCAGACCCAGTGTTGACATGTGGCAAGACACTCCTCGGGGCGCGTCTTGCTTGGGCTTCTCTCATGGAGGCCCTCAGTCAGACCCAGTGTTAACAAGTGTCAAGACACTCCTCGGGGCGCGTGTTGCTTGGGCCTCTCTCCTGGAGGCGCTCAGTCAGACCCATTGTTGACATGTGGCAAGACGCTCCTCGGGGCGCGTCTTGCTTTGGCTTCTCTCCTGGAGGCCCTCAGTCAGACCCATTGTTGACATGTGGCAAGACGCTCCTCGGGGCGCTTCTTGCTTGGGCCTCTCTCCTGGAGGCGCTCAGTCAGACCCAGTGTTGACATGTGGCAAGACTCTCCTCGGGGCGCTTCTTGCTTGGGCCTTCTCCTGGAGGCGCTCAGTCAGACCCAGTGTTGACATGTGGCAAGACGCTCCTCGGGGCTCATCTTGCTTGGGCCTCTCTCCTGGAGGCGCTCAGTCAGACCCAGTGTTGACATGTGGCAAGACGCTCCTCGGGGCGCGTCTTGCTTGGGCCTCTCTCCTGGAGGCGCTCAGTCAGACCCAGTGTTGACATGTGGCAAGACGCTCCTCGGGGCGCGTCTTGCTTGGGCCTCTCTCCTGGAGGCGCTCAGTCAGACCCAGTGTTGACATGTGGCAAGACGCTCCTCGGGGCGCTTCTTGCTTGGGCCTCTCTCCTGGAGGCGCTCAGTCAGACCCAGTGTTGACATGTGGCAAGACGCTCCTCGGGGCGCGTCTTACTTGGGCCTCTCTCCTGGAGGCCCTCAGTCAGACCCATTGTTGACATGTGGCAAGACGCTCCTCGGGGCGCTTCTTGCTTGGGCCTCTCTCCTGGAGGTGCTCAGTCAGACCCAGTGTTGACATGTGGCAAGACGCACCTCGGGGCGCGTCTTGCTTGGGCCTCTCTCCTTGAGGCGCTCAGTCAGACCCAGTGGTGACATATGGCAAGACGCTCCTCGGGGCGCGTCTTGCTTGGGCCTCTCTCCTGGAGGCGCTCAGTCAGACCCAGTGGTGACATATGGCAAGACGCTCCTCGGGGCCCGTATTGCTTGGGCCTCTCTCCTGCAGGCCCTCTGTCAGACCCAGTGTTGACATGTGGCAAGACGCTCCTAGGGGCGCGTCTTGCTTGGGCCTCTCTCCTGGAGGCGCTCAGTCAGACCGATTGCTGACATGTGGCAAGACGCACCTCGGGGCGCGTCTTGCTTGGGCCTCTCTCCTTGAGGCGCTCAGTCAGACCCAGTGGTGACATATGGCAAGACGCTCCTCGGGGCGCGTCTTGCTTGGGCCTCTCTCCTGGAGGCGCTCAGTCAGACCCAGTGGTGACATATGGCAAGACGCTCCTCGGGGCCCGTATTGCTTGGGCCTCTCTCCTGCAGGCCCTCTGTCAGACCCAGTGTTGACATGTGGCAAGACGCTCCTAGGGGCGCGTCTTGCTTGGGCCTCTCTCCTGGAGGCGCTCAGTCAGACCGAGTGCTGACATGTGGCAAGACGCTCCTCGGTGCGCGTCTTGCTTGGGCCTCTCTCCTGGAGGCGCTCAGTCAGACCCAGTGGTGACATATGGCAAGACGCTCCTCGGGGCGCGTGTTGCGTGGGCCTCTCTCCTGGAGGCCCTCTGTCAGACCCAGTGTTGACATGTGGCAAGACACTCCTCGGGGCGCGTCTTGCTTGGGCTTCTCTCCTGGAGGCCCTCAGTCAGACCCAGTGTTGACAAGTGTCAAGACGCTCCTCGGGGGACGTCTTGCTTGGGCCTCTCTCCTGGAGGCGCTCAGTCAGACCGAGTGCTGACATGTGGCAAGACGCTCCTCGGTGCCCGTCTTGCTTGGGCCTCTCTCCAGGAGGCGCTCAGTCAGACCGAGTGCTGACATAAGGCAAGACGCTCATCGGGGCGCGTCTTGCTGGGGACTCTCTCCTGGAGGCGCTCAGTCAGACCCAGTGCTGACATGTGGCAAGACGCTCCTCGGGGCGCGTCTTGCTTGGGCCTCTCTCCTGGAGGCGCTCAGTCAGACCCAGTGTTGACATGTGGCAAGACGCTCCTCGGGGCGCGTCTTGCTTGGGCTTCTCTCCTGGAGGCCCTCAGTCAGACCCATTGTTGACATGTGGCAAGACGCTCCTCGGGGTGCGTCTTGCTTGGGCCTCTCTCCTGGAGGCGCTCAGTCAGACCGAGTAGTGACATGTGGCAAGATGCTCCTCGGGGTGCTTCTTGCTTGGGCTTCTCTCATGGAGGCACTCAGTCAGACCCAGTGTTGACACGTGGCAAGACGCTCCTCGGGGCTCGTCTTGCTTGGGCTTCTCTCCTGGAGGCGCTCATTCAGACCCAGTGGTGACACGTGGCAAGACGCTCCTCGGGGCGCGTCTTGCATGGGCCTCTCTCCTGGAGACGCTCAGTCAGACCGAGTGCTGATATGTGGCAAGAAGCTCCTCAGGGCGCGTCTTGCTTGGGCTTTTCTCCTGGAGGCCCTCAGTAAGACCCATTGTTGACATGTGGCAAGACGCTCCTCGGGGCGCGTCTTGCTTGGGCTTCTCTCCTGGAGGCCCTCAGTCAGACCCATTGTTGACATGTGGCAAGACGCTCCTCGGAGCGCGTCTTGCTTGGGCCTCTCTCCTGGAGGCGCTCAGTCAGACTGAGTAGTGACATGTGGCCCGACGCTCCTCGGGGCGCGTCTTGCTTGGGCCTCTCTCCTGGAGGCGCTCAGTCAGACCCAGTGGTGACATGTGACAAGACACTCCTCGGGGCACGTCTTGCTTGGGCCTCTCTCCTGGAGGCCCTCTGTCAGACCCAGTGTTGACATGTGTCAAGACGCTCCTCGGGCCGCATCTTGCTTGGGCTTCTCTCCTGGAGGCCCTCAGTCAGACCCATTGTTGACATGTGGCAAGACGCTCCTCGGGGCGCTTCTTGCTTGGGCCTCTCTCCTGGAGGCGCTCATTCAGACCCAGTGTTGACATGTGGCAAGACGCTCCTCGGTGCGCGTCTTGCTTGGGCCTCTCTCCTGGAGGCGCTCAGTCAGACCCAGTGTTGACATGTGGCAAGACACTCCTCGGGGCGCGTCTTGATTGGGCCTCTCTCCTGGAGGCCCTCTGTCAGACCCAGTGTTGACATGTGGCAAGACACTCCTCGGGGCGCGTCTTGCTTGGGCCTCTCTCCTGGAGGCGCTCAGTCAGACCGAGTGCTGACATGTGGCAAGACGCTCCTCGGGGCGCGTCTTGCTTGGGCCTCTCTCCTGGAGGCGCTCAGTCAGACCCAGTGGTGACGTATGGCAAGACGCTCCTCGGGGCGCGTATTGCTTGGGCCTCTCTCCTGGAGGCCCTCTGTCAGACCCAGTGTTGACATGTGGCAAGACACTCCTCGGGGCGCGTCTTGCTTGGGCTTCTCTCATGGAGGCCCTCAGTCAGACCCAGTGTTAACAAGTGTCAAGACACTCCTCGGGGCGCGTCTTGCTTGGGCCTCTCTCCTGGAGGCGCTCAGTCAGACCCATTGTTGACATGTGGCAAGACGCTCCTCGGGGCGCGTCTTGCTTTGGCTTCTCTCCTGGAGGCCCTCAGTCAGACCCATTGTTGACATGTGGCAAGACGCTCCTCGGGGCGCGTCTTGCTTGGGCCTCTCTCCTGGAGGCGCTCAGTCAGACCCAGTGGTGACGTATGGCAAGACGCTCCTCGGTGCGCGTATTGCTTGGGCCTCTCTCCTGGAGGCCCTCTGTCAGACCCAGTGTTGACATGTGGCAAGACACTCCTCGGGGTGCGTCTTGCTTGGGCTTCTCTCATGGAGGCCCTCAGTCAGACCCAGTGTTCACAAGTGTCAAGACACTCCTCGGGGCGCGTCTTGCTTGGGCCTCTCTCCTGGAGGCCCTCAGTCAGACCCATTGTTGACATGTGGCAAGACGCACCTCGGGGCGCTTCTTGCTTGGGCCTCTCTCCTGGAGGGGCTCAGTCAGACCCAGTGTTGACAAGTGTCAAGATGCTCCTCAGGGCGCGTCTTGCTTGGGCCTCTCTCCTGGAGGCCCTCAGTCAGACCCATTGTTGACATGTGGCAAGACGCTCCTCGGGGCGCTTCTTGCTTGGGCCTCTCTCCTGGAGGCGCTCAGTCAGACCCAGTGTTGACATGTGGCAAGACGCTCCTCGGTGCGCGTCTTGCTTGGGCCTCTCTCCTGGAGGCGCTCAGTCAGACCCAGTGTTGACATGTGGCAAGACACTCCTCGGGGCCCGTCTTGATTGGGCCTCTCTCCTGGAGGCCCTCTGTCAGACCCAGTGTTGACATGTGGCAAGACACTCCTCGGGGCGCGTCTTGCTTGGGCCTCTCTCCTGGAGGCGCTCAGTCAGACCGAGTGCTGACATGTGGCAAGACGCTCCTCGGGGCGCGTCTTGCTTGGGCCTCTCTCCTGGAGGCGCTCAGTCAGACCCAGTGTTGACGTATGGCAAGACGCTCCTCGGGGCGCGTATTGCTTGGGCCTCTCTCCTGGAGGCCCTCTGTCAGACCCAGTGTTGACATGTGGCAAGACACTCCTCGGGGCGCGTCTTGCTTGGGCTTCTCTCATGGAGGCCCTCAGTCAGACCCAGTGTTAACAAGTGTCAAGACACTCCTCGGGGCGCGTGTTGCTTGGGCCTCTCTCCTGGAGGCGCTCAGTCAGACCCATTGTTGACATGTGGCAAGACGCTCCTCGGGGCGCGTCTTGCTTTGGCTTCTCTCCTGGAGGCCCTCAGTCAGACCCATTGTTGACATGTGGCAAGACGCTCCTCGGGGCGCTTCTTGCTTGGGCCTCTCTCCTGGAGGCGCTCAGTCAGACCCAGTGTTGACATGTGGCAAGACTCTCCTCGGGGCGCTTCTTGCTTGGGCCTTCTCCTGGAGGCGCTCAGTCAGACCCAGTGTTGACATGTGGCAAGACGCTCCTCGGGGCTCATCTTGCTTGGGCCTCTCTCCTGGAGGCGCTCAGTCAGACCCAGTGTTGACATGTGGCAAGACGCTCCTCGGGGCGCGTCTTGCTTGGGCCTCTCTCCTGGAGGCGCTCAGTCAGACCCAGTGTTGACATGTGGCAAGACGCTCCTCGGGGCGCGTCTTGCTTGGGCCTCTCTCCTGGAGGCGCTCAGTCAGACCCAGTGTTGACATGTGGCAAGACGCTCCTCGGGGCGCTTCTTGCTTGGGCCTCTCTCCTGGAGGGGCTCAGTCAGACCCAGTGATGACATGTGGCAAGACACTCCTCGGGGCGCATCTTGCTTGGGCCTCTCTCCTGGAGGCCCTCTGTCAGACCCAGTGTTGACATGTGGCAAGACACTCCTCGGGGCGCGTCTTGCTTGGGCCTCTCTCCTGGAGGCACTCAGTCAGACCCATTGTTGACATGTGGCAAGACGCTCCTCGGGGCGCGTCTTGCTTGGGCTTCTCTCCTGGAGGCCCTCAGTCAGACCCATTGTTGACAAGAGGCAAGACGCTCCTCGGGGCGCTTCTTGCTTGGGCCTCTCTCCTGGAGGCGCTCAGTCAGACCCAGTGTTGACATGTGGCAAGACGCTCCTCGGGGCACGTCTTGCTTGGGCCTCTCTCCTGGAGGCGCTCAGTCAGACCCAGTGTTGACATGTGGCAAGACGCTCCTCGGGGCGCTTCTTGCTTGGGCCTCTCTCCTGGAGGCGCTCAGTCAGACCCAGTGGTGACATGTGGCAAGACGCTCCTCGGGGCGCGTCTTACTTGGGCCTCTCTCCTGGAGGCGCTCAGTCAGACCCAGTGGTGACATGTGGCAAGACGCTCCTCGGGGCACGTATTGCTTGGGCCTCTCTCCTGGAGGCACTCTGTCAGACCCAGTGTTGACATGTGGCAAGACGCTCCTCGGGGCGCGTCTTGCTTGGGCTTCTCTCATTGAGGCCCTCAGTCAGACCCAGTGTTGACATGTGTCAAGACGCTCCTCGGGGCGTGTCTTGCTTGGGCCTCTGTCCTGGAGGCGCTCAGTCAGGCCCAGTGTTGACATGTGGCAAGACACTCCTCGGGGCGCGTCTTGCTTGGGCCTCTCTCCTGGAGGACCTCTGTCAGACCCAGTGTTGACATATGGCAAGATGCTCCTCAGGGCGCGTCTTGCTTGGGCCTCTCTCATGGAGGCCCTCAGTCAGACCCAGTGTTGACAAGTGTCAAGACGCTCCTCAGCGCGCGTCTTGCTTGGGCCTCTCTCCTGGAGGCCCTCAGTCAGACCCACTGTTGACATGTGGCAAGACGCTCCTCGGGGCGCTTCTTGCTTGGGCCTCTCTCCTGGAGGCGCTCAGTCAGACCCAGTGTTGACATGTGGCAAGACGCTCCTCGGTGCGCGTCTTGCTTGGGCCTCTCTCCTGGAGGCGCTCAGTCAGACCCAGTGTTGACATGTGGCAAGACACTCCTCGGGACGCGTCTTGATTGGGCCTCTCTCCTGGAGGCCCTCTGTCAGACCCAGTGTTGACATGTGGCAAGACACTCCTCGGGGCGCGTCTTGCTTGGGCTTCTCTCATGGAGGCCGTCAGTCAGACCCAGTGTTAACAAGTGTCAAGACACTCCTCGGGGCACGTCTTGCTTGGGCCTCTCTCCTGGAGGCGCTCAGTCAGACCGAGTGCTGACATGTGGCAAGACGCTCCTCGGGGCGCGTCTTGCTTGGGCCTGTCTCCTGGAGGCGCTCAGTCAGACCCAGTGTTGACATGTGGCAAGACACTCCTCGGGGCGCGTCTTGCTTGGGCCTCTCTCCTGGAGGCGCTCAGTCAGACCCAGTGTTGACATGTGGCAAGACGCTCCTCGGGGCGCATCTTGCTTGGGCCTCTCTCCTGGAGGCGCTCAGTCAGACCCAGTGTTGACATGTGGCAAGACGCTCCTCGGTGCGCGTCTTGCTTGGGCCTCTCTCCTGGAGGCGCTCAGTCAGACCCAGTGTTGACATGTGGCAAGACACTCCTCGGGGCGCGTCTTAATTGGGCCTCTCTCCTGGAGGCCCTCTGTCAGACCCAGTGTTGACATGTGGCAAGACACTCCTCGGGGCGCGTCTTGCTTGGGCTTCTCTCATGGAGGCGCTCAGTCAGACCGAGTCCTGACATGTGGCAAGACGCTCCTCGGGGCGCGTCTTGCTTGGGCCTCTCTCCTGGAGGTGCTCAGTCAGACCCAGTGGTGACATATGGCAAGACACCCCTCGGGGCGCGTATTGCTTGGGCGTCTCTCCTGGAGGCCCTCAGTCAGACCCAGTGTTGACAGGTGGCAAGACACTCCTCGGGGCGCGTCTTGCTTGGGCCTCTCTCCTGGAGGCCCGCTGTCAGACCCAGTGTTGACATGTGTCAAGACGCTCCTAGGGGCGCATCTTGCTTGGGCCTCTCTCCTGGAGGCGCTCAGTCAGACCGATTGCTGACATGTGGCAAGACGCACCTCGGGGCGCGTCTTGCTTGGGCCTCTCTCCTTGAGGCGCTCAGTCAGACCCAGTGGTGACATATGGCAAGACGCTCCTCGGGGCGCATCTTGCTTGGGCCTCTCTCCTGGAGGCGCTCAGTCAGACCCAGTGGTGACATATGGCAAGACGCTCCTCGGGGCCCGTATTGCTTGGGCCTCTCTCCTGCAGGCCCTCTGTCAGACCCAGTGTTGACATGTGGCAAGACGCTCCTAGGGGCGCGTCTTGCTTGGGCCTCTCTCCTGGAGGCGCTCAGTCAGACCGAGTGCTGACATGTGGCAAGACGCTCCTCGGTGCGCGTCTTGCTTGGGCCTCTCTCCTGGAGGCGCTCAGTCAGACCCAGTGGTGACATATGGCAAGACGCTCCTCGGGGCGCGTGTTGCGTGGGCCTCTCTCCTGGAGGCCCTCTGTCAGACCCAGTGTTGACATGTGGCAAGACACTCCTCGGGGCGCGTCTTGCTTGGGCTTCTCTCCTGGAGGCCCTCAGTCAGACCCAGTGTTGACAAGTGTCAAGACGCTCCTCGGGGGACGTCTTGCTTGGGCCTCTCTCCTGGAGGCGCTCAGTCAGACCGAGTGCTGACATGTGGCAAGACGCTCCTCGGTGCCCGTCTTGCTTGGGCCTCTCTCCAGGAGGCGCTCAGTCAGACCGAGTGCTGACATAAGGCAAGACGCTCATCGGGGCGCGTCTTGCTGGGGACTCTCTCCTGGAGGCGCTCAGTCAGACCCAGTGCTGACATGTGGCAAGACGCTCCTCGGGGCGCGTCTTGCTTGGGCCTCTCTCCTGGAGGCGCTCAGTCAGACCCAGTGTTGACATGTGGCAAGACGCTCCTCGGGGCGCGTCTTGCTTGGGCTTCTCTCCTGGAGGCCCTCAGTCAGACCCATTGTTGACATGTGGCAAGACGCTCCTCGGGGTGCGTCTTGCTTGGGCCTCTCTCCTGGAGGCGCTCAGTCAGACCGAGTAGTGACATGTGGCAAGATGCTCCTCGGGGTGCTTCTTGCTTGGGCTTCTCTCATGGAGGCACTCAGTCAGACCCAGTGTTGACACGTGGCAAGACGCTCCTCGGGGCTCGTCTTGCTTGGGCTTCTCTCCTGGAGGCGCTCATTCAGACCCAGTGGTGACACGTGGCAAGACGCTCCTCGGGGCGCGTCTTGCATGGGCCTCTCTCCTGGAGACGCTCAGTCAGACCGAGTGCTGATATGTGGCAAGAAGCTCCTCAGGGCGCGTCTTGCTTGGGCTTTTCTCCTGGAGGCCCTCAGTAAGACCCATTGTTGACATGTGGCAAGACGCTCCTCGGGGCGCGTCTTGCTTGGGCTTCTCTCCTGGAGGCCCTCAGTCAGACCCATTGTTGACATGTGGCAAGACACTCCTCGGGGCGCGTCTTGCTTGGGCCTCTCTCCTGGAGGCCCTCTGTCAGACCCAGTGTTGACATGTGTCAAGACGCTCCTCGGGCCGCATCTTGCTTGGGCTTCTCTCCTGGAGGCCCTCAGTCAGACCCATTGTTGACATGTGGCAAGACGCTCCTCGGGGCGCTTCTTGCTTGGGCCTCTCTCCTGGAGGCGCTCAGTCAGACCCAGTGTTGACATGTGGCAAGACGCTCCTCGGTGCGCGTCTTGCTTGGGCCTCTCTCCTGGAGGCGCTCAGTCAGACCCAGTGTTGACATGTGGCAAGACGCTCCTCGGGGCGCGTCTTGCTTGGGCCTCTCTCCTGGAGGCGCTCAGTCAGACCCAGTGGTGACGTATGGCAAGACGCTCCTCGGTGCGCGTATTGCTTGGGCCTCTCTCCTGGAGGCCCTCTGTCAGACCCAGTGTTGACATGTGGCAAGACACTCCTCGGGGTGCGTCTTGCTTGGGCTTCTCTCATGGAGGCCCTCAGTCAGACCCAGTGTTCACAAGTGTCAAGACACTCCTCGGGGCGCGTCTTGCTTGGGCCTCTCTCCTGGAGGCCCTCAGTCAGACCCATTGTTGACATGTGGCAAGACGCACCTCGGGGCGCTTCTTGCTTGGGCCTCTCTCCTGGAGGGGCTCAGTCAGACCCAGTGTTGACAAGTGTCAAGATGCTCCTCAGGGCGCGTCTTGCTTGGGCCTCTCTCCTGGAGGCCCTCAGTCAGACCCATTGTTGACATGTGGCAAGACGCTCCTCGGGGCGCTTCTTGCTTGGGCCTCTCTCCTGGAGGCGCTCAGTCAGACCCAGTGTTGACATGTGGCAAGACGCTCCTCGGTGCGCGTCTTGCTTGGGCCTCTCTCCTGGAGGCGCTCAGTCAGACCCAGTGTTGACATGTGGCAAGACACTCCTCGGGGCCCGTCTTGATTGGGCCTCTCTCCTGGAGGCCCTCTGTCAGACCCAGTGTTGACATGTGGCAAGACACTCCTCGGGGCGCGTCTTGCTTGGGCCTCTCTCCTGGAGGCGCTCAGTCAGACCGAGTGCTGACATGTGGCAAGACGCTCCTCGGGGCGCGTCTTGCTTGGGCCTCTCTCCTGGAGGCGCTCAGTCAGACCCAGTGTTGACGTATGGCAAGACGCTCCTCGGGGCGCGTATTGCTTGGGCCTCTCTCCTGGAGGCCCTCTGTCAGACCCAGTGTTGACATGTGGCAAGACACTCCTCGGGGCGCGTCTTGCTTGGGCTTCTCTCATGGAGGCCCTCAGTCAGACCCAGTGTTAACAAGTGTCAAGACACTCCTCGGGGCGCGTGTTGCTTGGGCCTCTCTCCTGGAGGCGCTCAGTCAGACCCATTGTTGACATGTGGCAAGACGCTCCTCGGGGCGCGTCTTGCTTTGGCTTCTCTCCTGGAGGCCCTCAGTCAGACCCATTGTTGACATGTGGCAAGACGCTCCTCGGGGCGCTTCTTGCTTGGGCCTCTCTCCTGGAGGCGCTCAGTCAGACCCAGTGTTGACATGTGGCAAGACTCTCCTCGGGGCGCTTCTTGCTTGGGCCTTCTCCTGGAGGCGCTCAGTCAGACCCAGTGTTGACATGTGGCAAGACGCTCCTCGGGGCTCATCTTGCTTGGGCCTCTCTCCTGGAGGCGCTCAGTCAGACCCAGTGTTGACATGTGGCAAGACGCTCCTCGGGGCGCGTCTTGCTTGGGCCTCTCTCCTGGAGGCGCTCAGTCAGACCCAGTGTTGACATGTGGCAAGACGCTCCTCGGGGCGCGTCTTGCTTGGGCCTCTCTCCTGGAGGCGCTCAGTCAGACCCAGTGTTGACATGTGGCAAGACGCTCCTCGGGGCGCTTCTTGCTTGGGCCTCTCTCCTGGAGGCGCTCAGTCAGACCCAGTGTTGACATGTGGCAAGACGCTCCTCGGGGCGCGTCTTACTTGGGCCTCTCTCCTGGAGGCCCTCAGTCAGACCCATTGTTGACATGTGGCAAGACGCTCCTCGGGGCGCTTCTTGCTTGGGCCTCTCTCCTGGAGGTGCTCAGTCAGACCCAGTGTTGACATGTGGCAAGACGCACCTCGGGGCGCGTCTTGCTTGGGCCTCTCTCCTTGAGGCGCTCAGTCAGACCCAGTGGTGACATATGGCAAGACGCTCCTCGGGGCGCGTCTTGCTTGGGCCTCTCTCCTGGAGGCGCTCAGTCAGACCCAGTGGTGACATATGGCAAGACGCTCCTCGGGGCCCGTATTGCTTGGGCCTCTCTCCTGCAGGCCCTCTGTCAGACCCAGTGTTGACATGTGGCAAGACGCTCCTAGGGGCGCGTCTTGCTTGGGCCTCTCTCCTGGAGGCGCTCAGTCAGACCGATTGCTGACATGTGGCAAGACGCACCTCGGGGCGCGTCTTGCTTGGGCCTCTCTCCTTGAGGCGCTCAGTCAGACCCAGTGGTGACATATGGCAAGACGCTCCTCGGGGCGCGTCTTGCTTGGGCCTCTCTCCTGGAGGCGCTCAGTCAGACCCAGTGGTGACATATGGCAAGACGCTCCTCGGGGCCCGTATTGCTTGGGCCTCTCTCCTGCAGGCCCTCTGTCAGACCCAGTGTTGACATGTGGCAAGACGCTCCTAGGGGCGCGTCTTGCTTGGGCCTCTCTCCTGGAGGCGCTCAGTCAGACCGAGTGCTGACATGTGGCAAGACGCTCCTCGGTGCGCGTCTTGCTTGGGCCTCTCTCCTGGAGGCGCTCAGTCAGACCCAGTGGTGACATATGGCAAGACGCTCCTCGGGGCGCGTGTTGCGTGGGCCTCTCTCCTGGAGGCCCTCTGTCAGACCCAGTGTTGACATGTGGCAAGACACTCCTCGGGGCGCGTCTTGCTTGGGCTTCTCTCCTGGAGGCCCTCAGTCAGACCCAGTGTTGACAAGTGTCAAGACGCTCCTCGGGGGACGTCTTGCTTGGGCCTCTCTCCTGGAGGCGCTCAGTCAGACCGAGTGCTGACATGTGGCAAGACGCTCCTCGGTGCCCGTCTTGCTTGGGCCTCTCTCCAGGAGGCGCTCAGTCAGACCGAGTGCTGACATAAGGCAAGACGCTCATCGGGGCGCGTCTTGCTGGGGACTCTCTCCTGGAGGCGCTCAGTCAGACCCAGTGCTGACATGTGGCAAGACGCTCCTCGGGGCGCGTCTTGCTTGGGCCTCTCTCCTGGAGGCGCTCAGTCAGACCCAGTGTTGACATGTGGCAAGACGCTCCTCGGGGCGCGTCTTGCTTGGGCTTCTCTCCTGGAGGCCCTCAGTCAGACCCATTGTTGACATGTGGCAAGACGCTCCTCGGGGTGCGTCTTGCTTGGGCCTCTCTCCTGGAGGCGCTCAGTCAGACCGAGTAGTGACATGTGGCAAGATGCTCCTCGGGGTGCTTCTTGCTTGGGCTTCTCTCATGGAGGCACTCAGTCAGACCCAGTGTTGACACGTGGCAAGACGCTCCTCGGGGCTCGTCTTGCTTGGGCTTCTCTCCTGGAGGCGCTCATTCAGACCCAGTGGTGACACGTGGCAAGACGCTCCTCGGGGCGCGTCTTGCATGGGCCTCTCTCCTGGAGACGCTCAGTCAGACCGAGTGCTGATATGTGGCAAGAAGCTCCTCAGGGCGCGTCTTGCTTGGGCTTTTCTCCTGGAGGCCCTCAGTAAGACCCATTGTTGACATGTGGCAAGACGCTCCTCGGGGCGCGTCTTGCTTGGGCTTCTCTCCTGGAGGCCCTCAGTCAGACCCATTGTTGACATGTGGCAAGACGCTCCTCGGAGCGCGTCTTGCTTGGGCCTCTCTCCTGGAGGCGCTCAGTCAGACTGAGTAGTGACATGTGGCCCGACGCTCCTCGGGGCGCGTCTTGCTTGGGCCTCTCTCCTGGAGGCGCTCAGTCAGACCCAGTGGTGACATGTGACAAGACACTCCTCGGGGCACGTCTTGCTTGGGCCTCTCTCCTGGAGGCCCTCTGTCAGACCCAGTGTTGACATGTGTCAAGACGCTCCTCGGGCCGCATCTTGCTTGGGCTTCTCTCCTGGAGGCCCTCAGTCAGACCCATTGTTGACATGTGGCAAGACGCTCCTCGGGGCGCTTCTTGCTTGGGCCTCTCTCCTGGAGGCGCTCATTCAGACCCAGTGTTGACATGTGGCAAGACGCTCCTCGGTGCGCGTCTTGCTTGGGCCTCTCTCCTGGAGGCGCTCAGTCAGACCCAGTGTTGACATGTGGCAAGACACTCCTCGGGGCGCGTCTTGATTGGGCCTCTCTCCTGGAGGCCCTCTGTCAGACCCAGTGTTGACATGTGGCAAGACACTCCTCGGGGCGCGTCTTGCTTGGGCCTCTCTCCTGGAGGCGCTCAGTCAGACCGAGTGCTGACATGTGGCAAGACGCTCCTCGGGGCGCGTCTTGCTTGGGCCTCTCTCCTGGAGGCGCTCAGTCAGACCCAGTGGTGACGTATGGCAAGACGCTCCTCGGGGCGCGTATTGCTTGGGCCTCTCTCCTGGAGGCCCTCTGTCAGACCCAGTGTTGACATGTGGCAAGACACTCCTCGGGGCGCGTCTTGCTTGGGCTTCTCTCATGGAGGCCCTCAGTCAGACCCAGTGTTAACAAGTGTCAAGACACTCCTCGGGGCGCGTCTTGCTTGGGCCTCTCTCCTGGAGGCGCTCAGTCAGACCCATTGTTGACATGTGGCAAGACGCTCCTCGGGGCGCGTCTTGCTTTGGCTTCTCTCCTGGAGGCCCTCAGTCAGACCCATTGTTGACATGTGGCAAGACGCTCCTCGGGGCGCGTCTTGCTTGGGCCTCTCTCCTGGAGGCGCTCAGTCAGACCCAGTGGTGACGTATGGCAAGACGCTCCTCGGTGCGCGTATTGCTTGGGCCTCTCTCCTGGAGGCCCTCTGTCAGACCCAGTGTTGACATGTGGCAAGACACTCCTCGGGGTGCGTCTTGCTTGGGCTTCTCTCATGGAGGCCCTCAGTCAGACCCAGTGTTCACAAGTGTCAAGACACTCCTCGGGGCGCGTCTTGCTTGGGCCTCTCTCCTGGAGGCCCTCAGTCAGACCCATTGTTGACATGTGGCAAGACGCACCTCGGGGCGCTTCTTGCTTGGGCCTCTCTCCTGGAGGGGCTCAGTCAGACCCAGTGTTGACAAGTGTCAAGATGCTCCTCAGGGCGCGTCTTGCTTGGGCCTCTCTCCTGGAGGCCCTCAGTCAGACCCATTGTTGACATGTGGCAAGACGCTCCTCGAGGCGCTTCTTGCTTGGGCCTCTCTCCTGGAGGCGCTCAGTCAGACCCAGTGTTGACATGTGGCAAGACGCTCCTCGGTGCGCGTCTTGCTTGGGCCTCTCTCCTGGAGGCGCTCAGTCAGACCCAGTGTTGACATGTGGCAAGACACTCCTCGGGGCCCGTCTTGATTGGGCCTCTCTCCTGGAGGCCCTCTGTCAGACCCAGTGTTGACATGTGGCAAGACACTCCTCGGGGCGCGTCTTGCTTGGGCCTCTCTCCTGGAGGCGCTCAGTCAGACCGAGTGCTGACATGTGGCAAGACGCTCCTCGGGGCGCGTCTTGCTTGGGCCTCTCTCCTGGAGGCGCTCAGTCAGACCCAGTGTTGACGTATGGCAAGACGCTCCTCGGGGCGCGTATTGCTTGGGCCTCTCTCCTGGAGGCCCTCTGTCAGACCCAGTGTTGACATGTGGCAAGACACTCCTCGGGGCGCGTCTTGCTTGGGCTTCTCTCATGGAGGCCCTCAGTCAGACCCAGTGTTAACAAGTGTCAAGACACTCCTCGGGGCGCGTGTTGCTTGGGCCTCTCTCCTGGAGGCGCTCAGTCAGACCCATTGTTGACATGTGGCAAGACGCTCCTCGGGGCGCGTCTTGCTTTGGCTTCTCTCCTGGAGGCCCTCAGTCAGACCCATTGTTGACATGTGGCAAGACGCTCCTCGGGGCGCTTCTTGCTTGGGCCTCTCTCCTGGAGGCGCTCAGTCAGACCCAGTGTTGACATGTGGCAAGACTCTCCTCGGGGCGCTTCTTGCTTGGGCCTTCTCCTGGAGGCGCTCAGTCAGACCCAGTGTTGACATGTGGCAAGACGCTCCTCGGGGCTCATCTTGCTTGGGCCTCTCTCCTGGAGGCGCTCAGTCAGACCCAGTGTTGACATGTGGCAAGACGCTCCTCGGGGCGCGTCTTGCTTGGGCCTCTCTCCTGGAGGCGCTCAGTCAGACCCAGTGTTGACATGTGGCAAGACGCTCCTCGGGGCGCGTCTTGCTTGGGCCTCTCTCCTGGAGGCGCTCAGTCAGACCCAGTGTTGACATGTGGCAAGACGCTCCTCGGGGCGCTTCTTGCTTGGGCCTCTCTCCTGGAGGGGCTCAGTCAGACCCAGTGATGACATGTGGCAAGACACTCCTCGGGGCGCATCTTGCTTGGGCCTCTCTCCTGGAGGCCCTCTGTCAGACCCAGTGTTGACATGTGGCAAGACACTCCTCGGGGCGCGTCTTGCTTGGGCCTCTCTCCTGGAGGCACTCAGTCAGACCCATTGTTGACATGTGGCAAGACGCTCCTCGGGGCGCGTCTTGCTTGGGCTTCTCTCCTGGAGGCCCTCAGTCAGACCCATTGTTGACAAGAGGCAAGACGCTCCTCGGGGCGCTTCTTGCTTGGGCCTCTCTCCTGGAGGCGCTCAGTCAGACCCAGTGTTGACATGTGGCAAGACGCTCCTCGGGGCACGTCTTGCTTGGGCCTCTCTCCTGGAGGCGCTCAGTCAGACCCAGTGTTGACATGTGGCAAGACGCTCCTCGGGGCGCTTCTTGCTTGGGCCTCTCTCCTGGAGGCGCTCAGTCAGACCCAGTGGTGACATGTGGCAAGACGCTCCTCGGGGCGCGTCTTACTTGGGCCTCTCTCCTGGAGGCGCTCAGTCAGACCCAGTGGTGACATGTGGCAAGACGCTCCTCGGGGCACGTATTGCTTGGGCCTCTCTCCTGGAGGCACTCTGTCAGACCCAGTGTTGACATGTGGCAAGACGCTCCTCGGGGCGCGTCTTGCTTGGGCTTCTCTCATTGAGGCCCTCAGTCAGACCCAGTGTTGACATGTGTCAAGACGCTCCTCGGGGCGTGTCTTGCTTGGGCCTCTGTCCTGGAGGCGCTCAGTCAGGCCCAGTGTTGACATGTGGCAAGACACTCCTCGGGGCGCGTCTTGCTTGGGCCTCTCTCCTGGAGGACCTCTGTCAGACCCAGTGTTGACATATGGCAAGATGCTCCTCAGGGCGCGTCTTGCTTGGGCCTCTCTCATGGAGGCCCTCAGTCAGACCCAGTGTTGACAAGTGTCAAGACGCTCCTCAGCGCGCGTCTTGCTTGGGCCTCTCTCCTGGAGGCCCTCAGTCAGACCCACTGTTGACATGTGGCAAGACGCTCCTCGGGGCGCTTCTTGCTTGGGCCTCTCTCCTGGAGGCGCTCAGTCAGACCCAGTGTTGACATGTGGCAAGACGCTCCTCGGTGCGCGTCTTGCTTGGGCCTCTCTCCTGGAGGCGCTCAGTCAGACCCAGTGTTGACATGTGGCAAGACACTCCTCGGGACGCGTCTTGATTGGGCCTCTCTCCTGGAGGCCCTCTGTCAGACCCAGTGTTGACATGTGGCAAGACACTCCTCGGGGCGCGTCTTGCTTGGGCTTCTCTCATGGAGGCCGTCAGTCAGACCCAGTGTTAACAAGTGTCAAGACACTCCTCGGGGCACGTCTTGCTTGGGCCTCTCTCCTGGAGGCGCTCAGTCAGACCGAGTGCTGACATGTGGCAAGACGCTCCTCGGGGCGCGTCTTGCTTGGGCCTGTCTCCTGGAGGCGCTCAGTCAGACCCAGTGTTGACATGTGGCAAGACACTCCTCGGGGCGCGTCTTGCTTGGGCCTCTCTCCTGGAGGCGCTCAGTCAGACCCAGTGTTGACATGTGGCAAGACGCTCCTCGGGGCGCATCTTACTTGGGCCTCTCTCCTGGAGGCGCTCAGTCAGACCCAGTGTTGACATGTGGCAAGACGCTCCTCGGGGCGCTTCTTGCTTGGGCCTCTCTCCTGGAGGGGCTCAGTCAGACCCAGTGATGACATGTGGCAAGACACTCCTCGGGGCGCATCTTGCTTGGGCCTCTCTCCTGGAGGCCCTCTGTCAGACCCAGTGTTGACATGTGGCAAGACACTCCTCGGGGCGCGTCTTGCTTGGGCCTCTCTCCTGGAGGCACTCAGTCAGACCCATTGTTGACATGTGGCAAGACGCTCCTCGGGGCGCGTCTTGCTTGGGCTTCTCTCCTGGAGGCCCTCAGTCAGACCCATTGTTGACAAGAGGCAAGACGCTCCTCGGGGCGCTTCTTGCTTGGGCCTCTCTCCTGGAGGCGCTCAGTCAGACCCAGTGTTGACATGTGGCAAGACGCTCCTCGGGGCACGTCTTGCTTGGGCCTCTCTCCTGGAGGCGCTCAGTCAGACCCAGTGTTGACATGTGGCAAGACGCTGCTCGGGGCGCTTCTTGCTTGGGCCTCTCTCCTGGAGGCGCTCAGTCAGACCCAGTGGTGACATGTGGCAAGACGCTCCTCGGGGCGCGTCTTACTTGGGCCTCTCTCCTGGAGGCGCTCAGTCAGACCCAGTGGTGACATGTGGCAAGACGCTCCTCGGGGCACGTATTGCTTGGGCCTCTCTCCTGGAGGCACTCTGTCAGACCCAGTGTTGACATGTGGCAAGACGCTCCTCGGGGCGCGTCTTGCTTGGGCTTCTCTCATTGAGGCCCTCAGTCAGACCCAGTGTTGACATGTGTCAAGACGCTCCTCGGGGCGTGTCTTGCTTGGGCCTCTGTCCTGGAGGCGCTCAGTCAGGCCCAGTGTTGACATGTGGCAAGACACTCCTCGGGGCGCGTCTTGCTTGGGCCTCTCTCCTGGAGGCCCTCTGTCAGACCCAGTGTTGACATATGGCAAGATGCTCCTCAGGGCGCGTCTTGCTTGGGCCTCTCTCATGGAGGCCCTCAGTCAGACCCAGTGTTGACAAGTGTCAAGACGCTCCTCAGCGCGCGTCTTGCTTGGGCCTCTCTCCTGGAGGCCCTCAGTCAGACCCACTGTTGACATGTGGCAAGACGCTCCTCGGGGCGCTTCTTGCTTGGGCCTCTCTCCTGGAGGCGCTCAGTCAGACCCAGTGTTGACATGTGGCAAGACGCTCCTCGGTGCGCGTCTTGCTTGGGCCTCTCTCCTGGAGGCGCTCAGTCAGACCCAGTGTTGACATGTGGCAAGACACTCCTCGGGACGCGTCTTGATTGGGCCTCTCTCCTGGAGGCCCTCTGTCAGACCCAGTGTTGACATGTGGCAAGACACTCCTCGGGGCGCGTCTTGCTTGGGCTTCTCTCATGGAGGCCGTCAGTCAGACCCAGTGTTAACAAGTGTCAAGACACTCCTCGGGGCACGTCTTGCTTGGGCCTCTCTCCTGGAGGCGCTCAGTCAGACCGAGTGCTGACATGTGGCAAGACGCTCCTCGGGGCGCGTCTTGCTTGGGCCTGTCTCCTGGAGGCGCTCAGTCAGACCCAGTGTTGACATGTGGCAAGACACTCCTCGGGGCGCGTCTTGCTTGGGCCTCTCTCCTGGAGGCGCTCAGTCAGACCCAGTGTTGACATGTGGCAAGACGCTCCTCGGGGCGCATCTTACTTGGGCCTCTCTCCTGGAGGCGCTCAGTCAGACCCAGTGTTGACATGTGGCAAGACGCTCCTCGGGGCGCTTCTTGCTTGGGCCTCTCTCCTGGAGGCGCTCAGTCAGACCCAGTGTTGACATGTGGCAAGACGCTCCTCGGGGCGCGTCTTACTTGGGCCTCTCTCCTGGAGGCCCTCAGTCAGACCCATTGTTGACATGTGGCAAGACGCTCCTCGGGGCGCTTCTTGCTTGGGCCTCTCTCCTGGAGGCGCTCAGTCAGACCCAGTGTTGACATGTGGCAAGACGCTCCTCGGTGCGCGTCTTGCTTGGGCCTCTCTCCTGGAGGCGCTCAGTCAGACCCAGTGTTGACATGTGGCAAGACACTCCTCGGGGCCCGTCTTAATTGGGCCTCTCTCCTGGAGGCCCTCTGTCAGACCCAGTGTTGACATGTGGCAAGACACTCCTCGGGGCGCGTCTTGCTTGGGCTTCTCTCATGGAGGCGCTCAGTCAGACCGAGTCCTGACATGTGGCAAGACGCTCCTCGGGGCGCGTCTTGCTTGGGCCTCTCTCCTGGAGGTGCTCAGTCAGACCCAGTGGTGACATATGGCAAGACACCCCTCGGGGCGCGTATTGCTTGGGCGTCTCTCCTGGAGGCCCTCAGTCAGACCCAGTGTTGACAGGTGGCAAGACACTCCTCGGGGCGCGTCTTGCTTGGGCCTCTCTCCTGAAGGCCCGCTGTCAGACCCAGTGTTGACATGTGTCAAGACGCTCCTAGGGGCGCATCTTGCTTGGGCCTCTCTCCTGGAGGCGCTCAGTCAGACCGATTGCTGACATGTGGCAAGACGCACCTCGGGGCGCGTCTTGCTTGGGCCTCTCTCCTGGAGGCGCTCAGTCAGACCCAGTGTTGACATGTGGCAAGACGCTCCTCGGGGCGCGTCTTGCTTGGGCCTCTCTCCTGGAGGCGCTCAGTCAGACCCAGTGTTGACATGTGGCAAGACGCTCCTCGGGGCGCGTCTTGCTTGGGCCTCTCTCCTGGAGGCGCTCAGTCAGACCCAGTGTTGACATGTGGCAAGACGCTCCTCGGGGCGCTTCTTGCTTGGGCCTCTCTCCTGGAGGCGCTCAGTCAGACCCAGTGTTGACATGTGGCAAGACGCTCCTCGGGGCGCGTCTTACTTGGGCCTCTCTCCTGGAGGCCCTCAGTCAGACCCATTGTTGACATGTGGCAAGACGCTCCTCGGGGCGCTTCTTGCTTGGGCCTCTCTCCTGGAGGTGCTCAGTCAGACCCAGTGTTGACATGTGGCAAGACGCTCCTCGGTGCGCGTCTTGCTTGGGCCTCTCTCCTGGAGGCGCTCAGTCAGACCCAGTGTTGACATGTGGCAAGACACTCCTCGGGGCGCGTCTTAATTGGGTCTCTCTCCTGGAGGCCCTCTGTCAGACCCAGTGTTGACATGTGGCAAGACACTCCTCGGGGCGCGTCTTGCTTGGGCTTCTCTCATGGAGGCCCTCAGTCAGACCCAGTGTTCACAAGTGTCAAGACACTCCTCGGGGCGCGTCTTGCTTGGGCCTCTCTCCTGGAGGCCCTCAGTCAGACCCATTGTTGACATGTGGCAAGACGCTCCTCGGGGCGCTTCTTGCTTGGGCCTCTCTCCTGGAGGGGCTCAGTCAGACCCAGTGATGACATGTGGCAAGACACTCCTCGGGGCGCATCTTGCTTGGGCCTCTCTCCTGGAGGCCCTCTGTCAGACCCAGTGTTGACATGTGGCAAGACACTCCTCGGGGCGCGTCTTGCTTGGGCCTCTCTCCTGGAGGCACTCAGTCAGACCCATTGTTGACATGTGGCAAGACGCTCCTCGGGGCGCGTCTTGCTTGGGCCTCTCTCCTGGAGGTGCTCAGTCAGACCCAGTGGTGACATATGGCAAGACACCCCTCGGGGCGCGTATTGCTTGGGCGTCTCTCCTGGAGGCCCTCAGTCAGACCCAGTGTTGACAGGTGGCAAGACACTCCTCGGGGCGCGTCTTGCTTGGGCCTCTCTCCTGGAGGCCCGCTGTCAGACCCAGTGTTGACATGTGTCAAGACGCTCCTAGGGGCGCATCTTGCTTGGGCCTCTCTCCTGGAGGCGCTCAGTCAGACCGATTGCTGACATGTGGCAAGACGCACCTCGGGGCGCGTCTTGCTTGGGCCTCTCTCCTGGAGGCGCTCAGTCAGACCCAGTGTTGACATGTGGCAAGACGCTCCTCGGGGCGCGTCTTGCTTGGGCCTCTCTCCTGGAGGCGCTCAGTCAGACCCAGTGTTGACATGTGGCAAGACGCTCCTCGGGGCGCGTCTTGCTTGGGCCTCTCTCCTGGAGGCGCTCAGTCAGACCCAGTGTTGACATGTGGCAAGACGCTCCTCGGGGCGCTTCTTGCTTGGGCCTCTCTCCTGGAGGCGCTCAGTCAGACCCAGTGTTGACATGTGGCAAGACGCTCCTCGGGGCGCGTCTTACTTGGGCCTCTCTCCTGGAGGCCCTCAGTCAGACCCATTGTTGACATGTGGCAAGACGCTCCTCGGGGCGCTTCTTGCTTGGGCCTCTCTCCTGGAGGTGCTCAGTCAGACCCAGTGTTGACATGTGGCAAGACGCTCCTCGGTGCGCGTCTTACTTGGGCCTCTCTCCTGGAGGCGCTCAGTCAGACCCAGTGTTGACATGTGGCAAGACACTCCTCGGGGCGCGTCTTAATTGGGTCTCTCTCCTGGAGGCCCTCTGTCAGACCCAGTGTTGACATGTGGCAAGACACTCCTCGGGGCGCGTCTTGCTTGGGCTTCTCTCATGGAGGCCCTCAGTCAGACCCAGTGTTCACAAGTGTCAAGACACTCCTCGGGGCGCGTCTTGCTTGGGCCTCTCTCCTGGAGGCCCTCAGTCAGACCCATTGTTGACATGTGGCAAGACGCTCCTCGGGGCGCTTCTTGCTTGGGCCTCTCTCCTGGAGGGGCTCAGTCAGACCCAGTGATGACATGTGGCAAGACACTCCTCGGGGCGCATCTTGCTTGGGCCTCTCTCCTGGAGGCCCTCTGTCAGACCCAGTGTTGACATGTGGCAAGACACTCCTCGGGGCGCGTCTTGCTTGGGCCTCTCTCCTGGAGGCACTCAGTCAGACCCATTGTTGACATGTGGCAAGACGCTCCTCGGGGCGCGTCTTGCTTGGGCTTCTCTCCTGGAGGCCCTCAGTCAGACCCATTGTTGACAAGAGGCAAGACGCTCCTCGGGGCCCTTCTTGCTTGGGCCTCTCTCCTGGAGGCGCTCAGTCAGACCCAGTGTTGACATGTGGCAAGACGCTCCTCGGGGCACGTCTTGCTTGGGCCTCTCTCCTGGAGGCGCTCAGTCAGACCCAGTGTTGACATGTGGCAAGACGCTCCTCGGGGCGCTTCTTGCTTGGGCCTCTCTCCTGGAGGCGCTCAGTCAGACCCAGTGGTGACATGTGGCAAGACGCTCCTCGGGGCGCGTCTTACTTGGGCCTCTCTCCTGGAGGCGCTCAGTCAGACCCAGTGGTGACATGTGGCAAGACGCTCCTCGGGGCACGTATTGCTTGGGCCTCTCTCCTGGAGGCACTCTGTCAGACCCAGTGTTGACATGTGGCAAGACGCTCCTCGGGGCGCGTCTTGCTTGGGCTTCTCTCATTGAGGCCCTCAGTCAGACCCAGTGTTGACATGTGTCAAGACGCTCCTCGGGGCGTGTCTTGCTTGGGCCTCTGTCCTGGAGGCGCTCAGTCAGGCCCAGTGTTGACATGTGGCAAGACACTCCTCGGGGCGCGTCTTGCTTGGGCCTCTCTCCTGGAGGCCCTCTGTCAGACCCAGTGTTGACATATGGCAAGACGCTCCTCAGGGCGCGTCTTGCTTGGGCCTCTCTCATGGAGGCCCTCAGTCAGACCCAGTGTTGACAAGTGTCAAGACGCTCCTCAGCGCGCGTCTTGCTTGGGCCTCTCTCCTGGAGGCCCTCAGTCAGACCCACTGTTGACATGTGGCAAGACGCTCCTCGGGGCGCTTCTTGCTTGGGCCTCTCTCCTGGAGGCGCTCAGTCAGACCCAGTGTTGACATGTGGCAAGACGCTCCTCGGTGCGCGTCTTGCTTGGGCCTCTCTCCTGGAGGCGCTCAGTCAGACCCAGTGTTGACATGTGGCAAGACACTCCTCGGGACGCGTCTTGATTGGGCCTCTCTCCTGGAGGCCCTCTGTCAGACCCAGTGTTGACATGTGGCAAGACACTCCTCGGGGCGCGTCTTGCTTGGGCTTCTCTCATGGAGGCCGTCAGTCAGACCCAGTGTTAACAAGTGTCAAGACACTCCTCGGGGCACGTCTTGCTTGGGCCTCTCTCCTGGAGGCGCTCAGTCAGACCGAGTGCTGACATGTGGCAAGACGCTCCTCGGGGCGCGTCTTGCTTGGGCCTGTCTCCTGGAGGCGCTCAGTCAGACCCAGTGTTGACATGTGGCAAGACACTCCTCGGGGCGCGTCTTGCTTGGGCCTCTCTCCTGGAGGCGCTCAGTCAGACCCAGTGTTGACATGTGGCAAGACGCTCCTCGGGGCGCATCTTACTTGGGCCTCTCTCCTGGAGGCGCTCAGTCAGACCCAGTGTTGACATGTGGCAAGACGCTCCTCGGGGCGCTTCTTGCTTGGGCCTCTCTCCTGGAGGCGCTCAGTCAGACCCAGTGTTGACATGTGGCAAGACGCTCCTCGGGGCGCGTCTTACTTGGGCCTCTCTCCTGGAGGCCCTCAGTCAGACCCATTGTTGACATGTGGCAAGACGCTCCTCGGGGCGCTTCTTGCTTGGGCCTCTCTCCTGGAGGCGCTCAGTCAGACCCAGTGTTGACATGTGGCAAGACGCTCCTCGGTGCGCGTCTTGCTTGGGCCTCTCTCCTGGAGGCGCTCAGTCAGACCCAGTGTTGACATGTGGCAAGACACTCCTCGGGGCGCGTCTTAATTGGGCCTCTCTCCTGGAGGCCCTCTGTCAGACCCAGTGTTGACATGTGGCAAGACACTCCTCGGGGCGCGTCTTGCTTGGGCTTCTCTCATGGAGGCGCTCAGTCAGACCGAGTCCTGACATGTGGCAAGACGCTCCTCGGGGCGCGTCTTGCTTGGGCCTCTCTCCTGGAGGTGCTCAGTCAGACCCAGTGGTGACATATGGCAAGACACCCCTCGGGGCGCGTATTGCTTGGGCGTCTCTCCTGGAGGCCCTCAGTCAGACCCAGTGTTGACAGGTGGCAAGACACTCCTCGGGGCGCGTCTTGCTTGGGCCTCTCTCCTGGAGGCCCGCTGTCAGACCCAGTGTTGACATGTGTCAAGACGCTCCTAGGGGCGCATCTTGCTTGGGCCTCTCTCCTGGAGGCGCTCAGTCAGACCGATTGCTGACATGTGGCAAGACGCACCTCGGGGCGCGTCTTGCTTGGGCCTCTCTCCTTGAGGCGCTCAGTCAGACCCAGTGGTGACATATGGCAAGACGCTCCTCGGGGCGCGTCTTGCTTGGGCCTCTCTCCTGGAGGCGCTCAGTCAGACCCAGTGGTGACATATGGCAAGACGCTCCTCGGGGCCCGTATTGCTTGGGCCTCTCTCCTGCAGGCCCTCTGTCAGACCCAGTGTTGACATGTGGCAAGACGCTCCTAGGGGCGCGTCTTGCTTGGGCCTCTCTCCTGGAGGCGCTCAGTCAGACCGAGTGCTGACATGTGGCAAGACGCTCCTCGGTGCGCGTCTTGCTTGGGCCTCTCTCCTGGAGGCGCTCAGTCAGACCCAGTGGTGACATATGGCAAGACGCTCCTCGGGGCGCGTGTTGCGTGGGCCTCTCTCCTGGAGGCCCTCTGTCAGACCCAGTGTTGACATGTGGCAAGACACTCCTCGGGGCGCGTCTTGCTTGGGCTTCTCTCCTGGAGGCCCTCAGTCAGACCCAGTGTTGACAAGTGTCAAGACGCTCCTCGGGGGACGTCTTGCTTGGGCCTCTCTCCTGGAGGCGCTCAGTCAGACCGAGTGCTGACATGTGGCAAGACGCTCCTCGGTGCCCGTCTTGCTTGGGCCTCTCTCCTGGAGGCGCTCAGTCAGACCGAGTGCTGACATAAGGCAAGACGCTCATCGGGGCGCGTCTTGCTGGGGACTCTCTCCTGGAGGCGCTCAGTCAGACCCAGTGCTGACATGTGGCAAGACGCTCCTCGGGGCGCGTCTTGCTTGGGCCTCTCTCCTGGAGGCGCTCAGTCAGACCCAGTGTTGACATGTGGCAAGACGCTCCTCGGGGCGCGTCTTGCTTGGGCTTCTCTCCTGGAGGCCCTCAGTCAGACCCATTGTTGACATGTGGCAAGACGCTCCTCGGGGTGCGTCTTGCTTGGGCCTCTCTCCTGGAGGCGCTCAGTCAGACCGAGTAGTGACATGTGGCAAGATGCTCCTCGGGGTGCTTCTTGCTTGGGCTTCTCTCATGGAGGCGCTCATTCAGACCCAGTGGTGACACGTGGCAAGACGCTCCTCGGGGCGCGTCTTGCATGGGCCTCTCTCCTGGAGGCGCTCAGTCAGACCGAGTGCTGATATGTGGCAAGAAGCTCCTCAGGGCGCGTCTTGCTTGGGCTTTTCTCCTGGAGGCCCTCAGTAAGACCCATTGTTGACATGTGGCAAGACGCTCCTCGGGGCGCGTCTTGCTTGGGCTTCTCTCCTGGAGGCCCTCAGTCAGACCCATTGTTGACATGTGGCAAGACGCTCCTCGGAGCGCTTCTTGCTTGGGCCTCTCTCCTGGAGGCGCTCAGTCAGACTGAGTAGTGACATGTGGCCCGACGCTCCTCGGGGCGCGTCTTGCTTGGGCCTCTCTCCTGGAGGCGCTCAGTCAGACCCAGTGGTGACATGTGACAAGACACTCCTCGGGGCGCGTCTTGCTTGGGCCTCTCTCCTGGAGGCCCTCTGTCAGACCCAGTGTTGACATGTGTCAAGACGCTCCTCGGGCCGCGTCTTGCTTGGGCTTCTCTCCTGGAGGCCCTCAGTCAGACCCATTGTTGACATGTGGCAAGACGCTCCTCGGGGCGCATCTTGCTTGGGCCTCTCTCCTGGAGGCGCTCAGTCAGAACCAGAGGTGACATGTGGCAAGACGCTCCTCGGGGCGCGTCTTGCTTGGGCCTCTCTCCTGGAGGCCCTCTGTCAGACCCAGTGTTGACATGTGGCAAGACGCTCCTCCGGGCGCATCTTGCTTGGGCCTCTCTCCTGGAGGCGCTCAGTCAGACCGAGTGCTGACATAAGGCAAGACGCTCCTCGGGGCGCGTATTGCTGGGGCCTCTCTCCTGGAGGCCCTCTGTCAGACCCAGTGATGACATGTGGCAAGACGCTCCTCCGGGCGCGTCTTGCTTGGGCCTCTCTCCTGGAGGCGCTCAGTCAGACCCAGTGTTGACATGTGGCAAGACGCTCCTCGGGGCGCGTCTTGATTGGGCTTCTCTCCTGGAGGCCCTCAGTCAAACCCATTGTTGACATGTGGCAAGACGCTCCTCGGGGCGCGTCTTGCTTGGGCCTCTCTCCTGGAGGCGCAAGGTCAGACCGAGTGCTTACATAAGGCAAGACACTCCTCGGGGCGCGTCTTGCTGGGGACTCTCTCCTGGAGATGCTCAGTCAGACCCAGTGCTGACATGTGGCAAGACGCTCCTCGGGGCGCGTCTTGCTTGTGCCTCTCTCCTGGAGGCGCTCAGTCAGACCCAGTGTTGACATGTGGCAAGACGCTCCTCGGGGCGCTTCTTGCTTGGGCCTCTCGCCTGGAGGCGCTCAGTCAGACCCAGTGTTGACATGTGGCAAGACGCTCCTCGGGGCGCGTCTTGCTTGGGCCTCTCTCCTGGAGGCGCTCAGTTAGACCCATTGTTGACATCTGGCAAGACGCTCCTCGGGGCGCGTCTTGCTTGGGCTTCTCTCCTGGAGGCCCTCAGTCAGACCCCTTTTTGACATGTGGCAAGATGCTCCTCGGGGTGCGTCTTGCTTGGGCCTCTCTCCTGGAGGCGCTCAGTCAGACCGAGTAGTGACATGTGGCAAGATGCTCCTCGGGGCGCGTCTTGCTTGGGCCTCTCTCCTGGAGGCGCTCAGTGAGACCCAGTGGTGACACGTGGCAAGACACTCCTCGGGGCGCGTCTTGCTTGGGCCTCTCTCCTGGAGGCGCTCAGTCAGACCCAGTGGTGACATGTGGCAAGACGCTCCTCGGGGCGCGTCTTGCTTGGGCCTCTCTCCTGGAGGCGCTCAGTCAGACCCAGTGTTGACACGTGGCAAGACGCTCCTCGGGGCGCATCTTGCTTGGGCCTCTCTGCTGGAGGCGCTCAGTCAGACCCAGTTTTGACATGTGGCAAGACACTCCTCGGGGCGCGTCTTGCTTGGGCCTCTCTCAAGGAGGCCCTCTGTCAGACCCAGTGTTGACATGTGTCAAGACGCTCCTTGGGGCGCGTCTTGCTTTGGCCTCTCTCCTGGAGGCCCTCAGTAAGACCCATTGTTGACATGTGGCAAGACGCTCCTCGGGGCGTGTCTTGCTTGGGCTTCTCTCCTGGAGGCCCTCAGTCAGACCCATTGTTGACATGTGGCAAGACGCTCCTCAGGCCGCGTCTTGCTTGGGCCTCTCTCCAGAAGGCCCTCTGTCAGACCCAGTGTTGACATGTGGCAAGACACTCCTCGGGGCGCGTCTTGCTTGGGCTTCTCTCCTGGAGGCCCTCAGTCAGACCCAGTGTTGACAAGTGTCAAGACGCTCCTCGGGGGACGTCTTGCTTGGTCCTCTCTCCTGGAGGCGCTCAGTCAGACCGAGTGCTGACATGTGGCATGACGCTCCTCGGTGCCCGTCTTGCTTGGGCCTCTCTCCTAGAGGCGCTCAGTCAGACCGAGTGCTGACATAAGGCAAGACGCTCATCGGGGCGCGTCTTGCTGGGGACTCTCTCCTGGAGGCGCTCAGTCAGACCCAGTGCTGACATGTGGCAAGACGCTCCTCGGGGCGCGTCTTGCTTGGGCCTCTCTCCTGGAGGCGCTCAGTCAGACCCAGTGTTGACATGTGGCAAGACGCTCCTCGGGGCGCGTCTTGCTTGGGCTTCTCTCCTGGAGGCCCTCAGTCAGACCCATTGTTGACATGTGGCAAGACGCTCCTCGGGGTGCGTCTTGCTTGGGCCTCTCTCCTGGAGGCGCTCAGTCAGACCGAGTAGTGACATGTGGCAAGATGCTCCTCGGGGTGCTTCTTGCTTGGGCTTCTCTCATGGAGGCGCTCATTCAGACCCAGTGGTGACACGTGGCAAGACGCTCCTCGGGGCGCGTCTTGCATGGGCCTCTCTCCTGGAGGCGCTCAGTCAGACCGAGTGCTGATATGTGGCAAGAAGCTCCTCAGGGCGCGTCTTGCTTGGGCTTTTCTCCTGGAGGCCCTCAGTAAGACCCATTGTTGACATGTGGCAAGACGCTCCTCGGGGCGCGTCTTGCTTGGGCTTCTCTCCTGGAGGCCCTCAGTCAGACCCATTGTTGACATGTGGCAAGACGCTCCTCGGAGCGCTTCTTGCTTGGGCCTCTCTCCTGGAGGCGCTCAGTCAGACTGAGTAGTGACATGTGGCCCGACGCTCCTCGGGGCGCGTCTTGCTTGGGCCTCTCTCCTGGAGGCGCTCAGTCAGACCCAGTGGTGACATGTGACAAGACACTCCTCGGGGCGCGTCTTGCTTGGGCCTCTCTCCTGGAGGCCCTCTGTCAGACCCAGTGTTGACATGTGTCAAGACGCTCCTCGGGCCGCGTCTTGCTTGGGCTTCTTTCCTGGAGGCCCTCAGTCAGACCCATTGTTGACATGTGGCAAGACGCTCCTCGGGGCGCATCTTGCTTGGGCCTCTCTCCTGGAGGCGCTCAGTCAGAACCAGAGGTGACATGTGGCAAGACGCTCCTCGGGGCGCGTCTTGCTTGGGCCTCTCTCCTGGAGGCCCTCTGTCAGACCCAGTGTTGACATGTGGCAAGACGCTCCTCCGGGCGCATCTTGCTTGGGCCTCTCTCCTGGAGGCGCTCAGTCAGACCGAGTGCTGACATAAGGCAAGACGCTCCTCGGGGCGCGTATTGCTGGGGCCTCTCTCCTGGAGGCCCTCTGTCAGACCCAGTGATGACATGTGGCAAGACGCTCCTCCGGGCGCGTCTTGCTTGGGCCTCTCTCCTGGAGGCGCTCAGTCAGACCCAGTGTTGACATGTGGCAAGACGCTCCTCGGGGCGCGTCTTGATTGGGCTTCTCTCCTGGAGGCCCTCAGTCAAACCCATTGTTGACATGTGGCAAGACGCTCCTCGGGGCGCGTCTTGCTTGGGCCTCTCTCCTGGAGGCGCAAGGTCAGACCGAGTGCTTACATAAGGCAAGACACTCCTCGGGGCGCGTCTTGCTGGGGACTCTCTCCTGGAGGCGCTCAGTCAGACCCAGTGCTGACATGTGGCAAGACGCTCCTCGGGGCGCGTCTTGCTTGGGCCTCTCTCCTGGAGGCGCTCAGTCAGACCCAGTGTTGACATGTGGCAAGACGCTCCTCGGGGCGCTTCTTGCTTGGGCCTCTCGCCTGGAGGCGCTCAGTCAGACCCAGTGTTGACATGTGGCAAGACGCTCCTCGGGGCGCGTCTTGCTTGGGCCTCTCTCCTGGAGGCGCTCAGTTAGACCCATTGTTGACATCTGGCAAGACGCTCCTCGGGGCGCGTCTTGCTTGGGCTTCTCTCCTGGAGGCCCTCAGTCAGACCCCTTTTTGACATGTGGCAAGATGCTCCTCGGGGTGCGTCTTGCTTGGGCCTCTCTCCTGGAGGCGCTCAGTCAGACCGAGTAGTGACATGTGTCAAGACGCTCCTCGGGCCGCGTCTTGCTTGGGCTTCTCTCCTGGAGGCCCTCAGTCAGACCCATTGTTGACATGTGGCAAGACGCTCCTCGGGGCGCATCTTGCTTGGGCCTCTCTCCTGGAGGCGCTCAGTCAGAACCAGAGGTGACATGTGGCAAGACGCTCCTCGGGGCGCGTCTTGCTTGGGCCTCTCTCCTGGAGGCCCTCTGTCAGACCCAGTGTTGACATGTGGCAAGACGCTCCTCCGGGCGCATCTTGCTTGGGCCTCTCTCCTGGAGGCGCTCAGTCAGACCGAGTGCTGACATAAGGCAAGACGCTCCTCGGGGCGCGTATTGCTGGGGCCTCTCTCCTGGAGGCCCTCTGTCAGACCCAGTGATGACATGTGGCAAGACGCTCCTCCGGGCGCGTCTTGCTTGGGCCTCTCTCCTGGAGGCGCTCAGTCAGACCCAGTGTTGACATGTGGCAAGACGCTCCTCGGGGCGCGTCTTGATTGGGCTTCTCTCCTGGAGGCCCTCAGTCAAACCCATTGTTGACATGTGGCAAGACGCTCCTCGGGGCGCGTCTTGCTTGGGCCTCTCTCCTGGAGGCGCAAGGTCAGACCGAGTGCTTACATAAGGCAAGACACTCCTCGGGGCGCGTCTTGCTGGGGACTCTCTCCTGGAGGCGCTCAGTCAGACCCAGTGCTGACATGTGGCAAGACGCTCCTCGGGGCGCGTCTTGCTTGGGCCTCTCTCCTGGAGGCGCTCAGTCAGACCCAGTGTTGACATGTGGCAAGACGCTCCTCGGGGCGCTTCTTGCTTGGGCCTCTCGCCTGGAGGCGCTCAGTCAGACCCAGTGTTGACATGTGGCAAGACGCTCCTCGGGGCGCGTCTTGCTTGGGCCTCTCTCCTGGAGGCGCTCAGTTAGACCCATTGTTGACATCTGGCAAGACGCTCCTCGGGGCGCGTCTTGCTTGGGCTTCTCTCCTGGAGGCCCTCAGTCAGACCCCTTTTTGACATGTGGCAAGATGCTCCTCGGGGTGCGTCTTGCTTGGGCCTCTCTCCTGGAGGCGCTCAGTCAGACCGAGTAGTGACATGTGGCAAGATGCTCCTCGGGGCGCGTCTTGCTTGGGCCTCTCTCCTGGAGGCGCTCAGTGAGACCCAGTGGTGACACGTGGCAAGACACTCCTCGGGGCGCGTCTTGCTTGGGCCTCTCTCCTGGAGGCGCTCAGTCAGACCCAGTGGTGACATGTGGCAAGACGCTCCTCGGGGCGCGTCTTGCTTGGGCCTCTCTCCTGGAGGCGCTCAGTCAGACCCAGTGTTGACACGTGGCAAGACGCTCCTCGGGGCGCATCTTGCTTGGGCCTCTCTGCTGGAGGCGCTCAGTCAGACCCAGTTTTGACATGTGGCAAGACACTCCTCGGGGCGCGTCTTGCTTGGGCCTCTCTCAAGGAGGCCCTCTGTCAGACCCAGTGTTGACATGTGTCAAGACGCTCCTTGGGGCGCGTCTTGCTTTGGCCTCTCTCCTGGAGGCCCTCAGTAAGACCCATTGTTGACATGTGGCAAGACGCTCCTCGGGGCGTGTCTTGCTTGGGCTTCTCTCCTGGAGGCCCTCAGTCAGACCCATTGTTGACATGTGGCAAGACGCTCCTCAGGCCGCGTCTTGCTTGGGCCTCTCTCCAGAAGGCCCTCAATAAGACCCAGTGTAGACACGTGGCAAGACGCTCCTCGGGGCGCGTCTTGCTTTGGCCTCTCTCCTGGAGGCGCTCAGTCAGACCGACTGCTGACATGTGGCAAGAAGCTCCTCGGGGTGCGTCTTGCTTGGGCTTCTCTCCTGGAGGCCCTCAGTAAGACCCATTGTTGACATGTGGCAAGACGCTCCTCGGGGCGCGTCTTGCTTGGGCTTCTCTCCTGGAGGCCCTCAGTCAGACCCATTGTTTACATGTGGCAAGACGCTCCTCGGGGCGCATCTTGCTTGGGCCTCTCTCCAGAAGGCCCTCAATCAGACCCAGTGTTGACACGTGGCAAGACGCTCCTTGGGGCACGTCTTGCTTGGGCCTCTCTCCTGGAGGCGCTCAGTCAGACCCATTGTTGACATGTGGCAATACACTCCTCCGAGCGCATCTTGCTTTGGCCTCTCTCCTGGAGGTGCTCGGTCAGACCGAGTGCTTACATGTGGCAAGAAGCTCCTCGGGGCGCGTCTTGATTGGGCTTCTCTCCTGGAGGCCCTCAGTCAGACCCATTGTTGACATGTGGCAAGACGCTCCTCGGGGCGCATCTTGCTTGGGCCTCTCTCCAGAAGGCCCTCAATCAGACCCAGTGTTGACACGTGGCAAGACGTTCCTCGGGGCGCGTCTTGCTTGGGCCTCTCTCCTGGAGGCGCTCAGTCAGACTGAGTAGTGACATGTGGCCTGACGCTCCTCGGGGCGCGTCTTGCTTGGGCCTCTCTCCTGGAGGCCCTCAGTCAGACCCATTGTTGACATGTGGCAAGACGCTCCTCGGGGCGCATCTTGCTTGGGCCTCTCTCCAGAAGGCCCTCAATCAGACCCAGTGTTGACACGTGGCAAGACACTCCTCGGGGCGAGTCTTGCTTGGGCCTCTCTCCTGGAGGCGCTCAGTCAGACCCAGTGTTGACATGTGGCAAGACGCTCCTCGGGGCGCGTCTTTCTTGGGCCTCTCTCCTGGAGGCGCTCAGTCAGAACCAGAGGTGACATGTGGCAAGACGCTCCTCGGGGCGCGTCTTGCTAGGGCCTCTCTCCTGGAGGCCCTCCGTCAGACCCAGTGTTGACATGTGGCAAGACACTCCTCCGGGCGCGTCTTGTTTGGGCCTCTCTCCTGGAGGCGCTCAGTCAGACCCAGTGTTGACATATGGCAAGACGCTCCTCGGGGCGCGTCTTGATTGGGCTTCTCTCCTGGAGGCCCTCAGTCAGACCCATTGTTGACATGTGGCAAGACGCTCCTCGGGGCGCGTCTTGCTTGGGCCACTCTCCTGGAGGCGCTCAGTCAGACCGAGTGCTGACATGTGGCAAGACGCTCATCGGGGCGCGTCTTGCTGGGGCTTCTCTCATGGAGGCACTCAGTCAGACCCAGTGTTGACATGTGGCAAGACGCTCCTCGGGGCTCGTCTTGCTTGGGCCTCTCTCCTGGAGGCGCTCAGTCAGACCCAGTGGTGACACGTGGCAAGACGCTCCTCGGGGCGCGTCTTGCTTGGGCCTCTCTCCTGGAGGCGCTCAGTCAGACCCAGTGGTGACACGTGGCAAGACGCTCCTCGGGGCGCGTCTTGCTTGGGCCTCTCTCCTGGAGGCGCTCAGTCAGACCCAGTGTTGACACGTGGCAAGACGCTCCTCGGGGCGCATCTTGCTTGGGCCTCTCTGCTGGAGGCGCTCAGTCAGACCCAGTGTTGACATGTGGCAAGACACTCATCGGGGCGCGTCTTGCTTGGGCCTCTCTCATGGAGGCCCTCTGTCAGACCCAGTGTTGACATGTGTCAAGACGCTCCTCGGGGCGCGTCTTGCTTTGGCCTCTCTCCTGGAGGCCCTCAGTAAGACCCATTGTTGACATGTGGCAAGACGCTCCTCGGGGCGTGTCTTGCTTGGGCTTCTCTCCTGGAGGCCCTCAGTCAGACCCATTGTTGACATGTGGCAAGATGCTCCTCAGGCCGCGTCTTGCTTGGGCCTCTCTCCAGAAGGCCCTCAATAAGACCCAGTGTTGACACGTGGCAAGACGCTCCTCGGGGCGCGTCTTGCTTTGGCCTCTCTCCTGGAGGCGCTCAGTCAGACCGACTGCTGACATGTGGCAAGAAGCTCCTCGGGGTGCGTCTTGTTTGGGCTTCTCTCCTGGAGGCCATCATTAAGACCCATTGTTGACATGTGGCAAGACGCTCCTCGGGGCGCATCTTGCTTGGGCCTCTCTCCAGAAGGCCCTCAATCAGACCCAGTGTTGACACGTGGCAAGACGTTCCTCGGGGCGCGTCTTGCTTGGGCCTCTCTCCTGGAGGCGCTCAGTCAGACTGAGTAGTGACATGTGGCCTGACGCTCCTCGGGGCGCGTCTTGCTTGGGCCTCTCTCCTGGAGGCGCTCAGTCAGACCCAGTGTTGACATTTGGCAAGACGCTCCTCGGGGAGCTTCTTGCTTGGGCCTCTCGCCTGGAGGTGCTCAGTCAGACCCAGTGTTGACATGTGGCAAGACGCTCCTCGGGGTGCGTCTAACTTGGGCCTCTCTCCTGGAGGCGCTCAGTCAGACCCAGTGGTGACATGTGGCAAGACGCTCCTCGGGGCACGTATTGCTTGGGCCTCTCTCCTGGAGGCCCTCTGTCAGACCCAGTTTTGACATGTGGCAAGACGCTCCTCGGGGCGCGTCTTGCTTGGGCTTTTCTCATTGAGGCCCTCAGTCAGACCCAGTGTTGACATGTGTCAAGACGCTCCTTGGGTCGTGTCTTGCTTTGGCCTTTCTCCTGGAGGCGCTCAGTCAGACCCAGTGTTGACATGTGGCAAGTCACTCCTCGGGGCGCGTCTTGCTTGGGCCTCTCTCCTGGAGGCCCTCTGTCAGACCCAGTGTTGACATGTGGCAAGATGCTCCTCCGGGCGCATCTTGCTTGGGCCTCTCTCCTGGAGGCGCTCAGTCAGACCGAGTGCTGACATAAGGCAAGACGCTCCTCGGGGCGCGTATTGCTGGGGCCTCTCTCCTGGAGGCCCTCTGTCAGACCCAGTGATGACATGTGGCAAGACGCTCCTCCGGGCGCGTCTTGCTTGGGCCTCTCTCCTGGAGGCGCTCAGTCAGACCCAGTGTTGACATGTGGCAAGACGCTCCTCGGGGCGCGTCTTGATTGGGCTTCTCTCCTGGAGGCCCTCAGTCAAACCCATTGTTGACATGTGGCAAGACGCTCCTCGGGGCGCGTCTTGCTTGGGCCTCTCTCCTGGAGGCGCTCAGTCAGACCGAGTGCTTACATAAGGCAAGACACTCCTCGGGGCGCGTCTTGCTGGGGACTCTCTCCTGGAGGCGCTCAGTCAGACCCAGTGCTGACATGTGGCAAGACGCTCCTCGTGGCGCGTCTTGCTTGGGCCTCTCTCCTGGAGGCGCTCAGTCAGACCCAGTGTTGACATGTGGCAAGACGCTCCTCGGGGCGCTTCTTGCTTGGGCCTCTCGCCTGGAGGCGCTCAGTCAGACCCAGTGTTGACATGTGGCAAGACGCTCCTCGGGGCGCGTCTTGCTTGGGCCTCTCTCCTGGAGGCGCTCAGTTAGACCCATTGTTGACATCTGGCAAGACGCTCCTCGGGGCGCGTCTTGCTTGGGCTTCTCTCCTGGAGGCCCTCAGTCAGACCCCTTTTTGACATGTGGCAAGATGCTCCTCGGGGTGCGTCTTGCTTGGGCCTCTCTCCTGGAGGCGCTCAGTCAGACCGAGTAGTGACATGTGGCAAGATGCTCCTCGGGGCGCGTCTTGCTTGGGCCTCTCTCCTGGAGGCGCTCAGTCAGACCCAGTGGTGACACGTGGCAAGACGCTCCTCGGGGCGCGTCTTGCTTGGGCCTCTCTCCTGGAGGCGCTCAGTCAGACCCAGTGGTGACATGTGGCAAGACGCTCCTCGGGGTGCGTCTTGCTTGGGCCTCTCTCCTGGAGGCGCTCAGTCAGACCCAGTGTTGACACGTGGCAAGACGCTCCTCGGGGCGCATCTTGCTTGGGCCTCTCTGCTGGAGGCGCTCAGTCAGACCCAGTTTTGACATGTGGCAAGACAATCCTATGGGCGCGTCTTGCTTGGGCCTCTCTTAAGGAGGCCCTCTCTCAGACCCAGTGTTGACATGTGTCAAGACGCTCCTCGGGGCGCGTCTTGCTTTGGCCTCTCTCCTGGAGGCACTCAGTCAGACCCAGTGCTGACATGTGGCAAGACGCTCCTCGGGGCGCGTCTTGCTTGGGCCTCTCTCCTGGAGGCGCTCAGTCAGACCCAGTGTTGACATGTGGCAAGACGCTCCTCGGGGCGCGTCTTGCTTGGGCTTCTCTCCTGGAGGCCCTCAGTCAGACCCATTGTTGACATGTGGCAAGACGCTCCTCGGGGTGCGTCTTGCTTGGGCCTCTCTCCTGGAGGCGCTCAGTCAGACCGAGTAGTGACATGTGGCAAGATGCTCCTCGGGGTGCTTCTTGCTTGGGCTTCTCTCATGGAGGCGCTCATTCAGACCCAGTGGTGACACGTGGCAAGACGCTCCTCGGGGCGCGTCTTGCATGGGCCTCTCTCCTGGAGGCGCTCAGTCAGACCGAGTGCTGATATGTGGCAAGAAGCTCCTCAGGGCGCGTCTTGCTTGGGCTTTTCTCCTGGAGGCCCTCAGTAAGACCCATTGTTGACATGTGGCAAGACGCTCCTCGGTGCGCGTCTTGCTTGGGCTTCTCTCCTGGAGGCCCTCAGTCAGACCCATTGTTGACATGTGGCAAGACGCTCCTCGGAGCGCTTCTTGCTTGGGCCTCTCTCCTGGAGGCGCTCAGTCAGACTGAGTAGTGACATGTGGCCCGACGCTCCTCGGGGCGCGTCTTGCTTGGGCCTCTCTCCTGGAGGCGCTCAGTCAGACCCAGTGGTGACATGTGACAAGACACTCCTCGGGGCGCGTCTTGCTTGGGCCTCTCTCCTGGAGGCCCTCTGTCAGACCCAGTGTTGACATGTGTCAAGACGCTCCTCGGGCCGCGTCTTGCTTGGGCTTCTCTCCTGGAGGCCCTCAGTCAGACCCATTGTTGACATGTGGCAAGACGCTCCTCGGGGCGCATCTTGCTTGGGCCTCTCTCCTGGAGGCGCTCAGTCAGAACCAGAGGTGACATGTGGCAAGACGCTCCTCGGGGCGCGTCTTGCTTGGGCCTCTCTCCTGGAGGCCCTCTGTCAGACCCAGTGTTGACATGTGGCAAGACGCTCCTCCGGGCGCATCTTGCTTGGGCCTCTCTCCTGGAGGCGCTCAGTCAGACCGAGTGCTGACATAAGGCAAGACGCTCCTCGGGGCGCGTATTGCTGGGGCCTCTCTCCTGGAGGCCCTCTGTCAGACCCAGTGATGACATGTGGCAAGACGCTCCTCCGGGCGCGTCTTGCTTGGGCCTCTCTCCTGGAGGCGCTCAGTCAGACCCAGTGTTGACATGTGGCAAGACGCTCCTCGGGGCGCGTCTTGATTGGGCTTCTCTCCTGGAGGCCCTCAGTCAAACCCATTGTTGACATGTGGCAAGACGCTCCTCGGGGCGCGTCTTGCTTGGGCCTCTCTCCTGGAGGCGCAAGGTCAGACCGAGTGCTTACATAAGGCAAGACACTCCTCGGGGCGCGTCTTGCTGGGGACTCTCTCCTGGAGGCGCTCAGTCAGACCCAGTGCTGACATGTGGCAAGACGCTCCTCGGGGCGCGTCTTGCTTGGGCCTCTCTCCTGGAGGCGCTCAGTCAGACCCAGTGTTGACATGTGGCAAGACGCTCCTCGGGGCGCTTCTTGCTTGGGCCTCTCGCCTGGAGGCGCTCAGTCAGACCCAGTGTTGACATGTGGCAAGACGCTCCTCGGGGCGCGTCTTGCTTGGGCCTCTCTCCTGGAGGCGCTCAGTTAGACCCATTGTTGACATCTGGCAAGACGCTCCTCGGGGCGCGTCTTGCTTGGGCTTCTCTCCTGGAGGCCCTCAGTCAGACCCCTTTTTGACATGTGGCAAGATGCTCCTCGGGGTGCGTCTTGCTTGGGCCTCTCTCCTGGAGGCGCTCAGTCAGACCGAGTAGTGACATGTGGCAAGATGCTCCTCGGGGCGCGTCTTGCTTGGGCCTCTCTCCTGGAGGCGCTCAGTGAGACCCAGTGGTGACACGTGGCAAGACACTCCTCGGGGCGCGTCTTGCTTGGGCCTCTCTCCTGGAGGCGCTCAGTCAGACCCAGTGTTGACATGTGGCAAGACGCTCCTCGGGGCGCATCTTGCTTGGGCCTCTCTCCAGAAGGCCCTCAATCAGACCCAGTGTTGACACGTGGCAAGACACTCCTCGGGGCGAGTCTTGCTTGGGCCTCTCTCCTGGAGGCGCTCAGTCAGACCCAGTGTTGACATGTGGCAAGACGCTCCTCGGGGCGCGTCTTTCTTGGGCCTCTCTCCTGGAGGCGCTCAGTCAGAACCAGAGGTGACATGTGGCAAGACGCTCCTCGGGGCGCGTCTTGCTAGGGCCTCTCTCCTGGAGGCCCTCCGTCAGACCCAGTGTTGACATGTGGCAAGACACTCCTCCGGGCGCGTCTTGTTTGGGCCTCTCTCCTGGAGGCGCTCAGTCAGACCCAGTGTTGACATATGGCAAGACGCTCCTCGGGGCGCGTCTTGATTGGGCTTCTCTCCTGGAGGCCCTCAGTCAGACCCATTGTTGACATGTGGCAAGACGCTCCTCGGGGCGCGTCTTGCTTGGGCCACTCTCCTGGAGGCGCTCAGTCAGACCGAGTGCTGACATGTGGCAAGACGCTCATCGGGGCGCGTCTTGCTGGGGCTTCTCTCATGGAGGCACTCAGTCAGACCCAGTGTTGACATGTGGCAAGACGCTCCTCGGGGCTCGTCTTGCTTGGGCCTCTCTCCTGGAGGCGCTCAGTCAGACCCAGTGGTGACACGTGGCAAGACGCTCCTCGGGGCGCGTCTTGCTTGGGCCTCTCTCCTGGAGGCGCTCAGTCAGACCCAGTGGTGACACGTGGCAAGACGCTCCTCGGGGCGCGTCTTGCTTGGGCCTCTCTCCTGGAGGCGCTCAGTCAGACCCAGTGTTGACACGTGGCAAGACGCTCCTCGGGGCGCATCTTGCTTGGGCCTCTCTGCTGGAGGCGCTCAGTCAGACCCAGTGTTGACATGTGGCAAGACACTCATCGGGGCGCGTCTTGCTTGGGCCTCTCTCATGGAGGCCCTCTGTCAGACCCAGTGTTGACATGTGTCAAGACGCTCCTCGGGGCGCGTCTTGCTTTGGCCTCTCTCCTGGAGGCCCTCAGTAAGACCCATTGTTGACATGTGGCAAGACGCTCCTCGGGGCGTGTCTTGCTTGGGCTTCTCTCCTGGAGGCCCTCAGTCAGACCCATTGTTGACATGTGGCAAGATGCTCCTCAGGCCGCGTCTTGCTTGGGCCTCTCTCCAGAAGGCCCTCAATAAGACCCAGTGTTGACACGTGGCAAGACGCTCCTCGGGGCGCGTCTTGCTTTGGCCTCTCTCCTGGAGGCGCTCAGTCAGACCGACTGCTGACATGTGGCAAGAAGCTCCTCGGGGTGCGTCTTGTTTGGGCTTCTCTCCTGGAGGCCATCATTAAGACCCATTGTTGACATGTGGCAAGACGCTCCTCGGGGCGCATCTTGCTTGGGCCTCTCTCCAGAAGGCCCTCAATCAGACCCAGTGTTGACACGTGGCAAGACGTTCCTCGGGGCGCGTCTTGCTTGGGCCTCTCTCCTGGAGGCGCTCAGTCAGACTGAGTAGTGACATGTGGCCTGACGCTCCTCGGGGCGCGTCTTGCTTGGGCCTCTCTCCTGGAGGCGCTCAGTCAGACCCAGTGTTGACATTTGGCAAGACGCTCCTCGGGGAGCTTCTTGCTTGGGCCTCTCGCCTGGAGGTGCTCAGTCAGACCCAGTGTTGACATGTGGCAAGACGCTCCTCGGGGTGCGTCTAACTTGGGCCTCTCTCCTGGAGGCGCTCAGTCAGACCCAGTGGTGACATGTGGCAAGACGCTCCTCGGGGCACGTATTGCTTGGGCCTCTCTCCTGGAGGCCCTCTGTCAGACCCAGTTTTGACATGTGGCAAGACGCTCCTCGGGGCGCGTCTTGCTTGGGCTTTTCTCATTGAGGCCCTCAGTCAGACCCAGTGTTGACATGTGTCAAGACGCTCCTTGGGTCGTGTCTTGCTTTGGCCTTTCTCCTGGAGGCGCTCAGTCAGACCCAGTGTTGACATGTGGCAAGTCACTCCTCGGGGCGCGTCTTGCTTGGGCCTCTCTCCTGGAGGCCCTCTGTCAGACCCAGTGTTGACATGTGGCAAGATGCTCCTCCGGGCGCATCTTGCTTGGGCCTCTCTCCTGGAGGCGCTCAGTCAGACCGAGTGCTGACATAAGGCAAGACGCTCCTCGGGGCGCGTATTGCTGGGGCCTCTCTCCTGGAGGCCCTCTGTCAGACCCAGTGATGACATGTGGCAAGACGCTCCTCCGGGCGCGTCTTGCTTGGGCCTCTCTCCTGGAGGCGCTCAGTCAGACCCAGTGTTGACATGTGGCAAGACGCTCCTCGGGGCGCGTCTTGATTGGGCTTCTCTCCTGGAGGCCCTCAGTCAAACCCATTGTTGACATGTGGCAAGACGCTCCTCGGGGCGCGTCTTGCTTGGGCCTCTCTCCTGGAGGCGCTCAGTCAGACCGAGTGCTTACATAAGGCAAGACACTCCTCGGGGCGCGTCTTGCTGGGGACTCTCTCCTGGAGGCGCTCAGTCAGACCCAGTGCTGACATGTGGCAAGACGCTCCTCGTGGCGCGTCTTGCTTGGGCCTCTCTCCTGGAGGCGCTCAGTCAGACCCAGTGTTGACATGTGGCAAGACGCTCCTCGGGGCGCTTCTTGCTTGGGCCTCTCGCCTGGAGGCGCTCAGTCAGACCCAGTGTTGACATGTGGCAAGACGCTCCTCGGGGCGCGTCTTGCTTGGGCCTCTCTCCTGGAGGCGCTCAGTTAGACCCATTGTTGACATCTGGCAAGACGCTCCTCGGGGCGCGTCTTGCTTGGGCTTCTCTCCTGGAGGCCCTCAGTCAGACCCCTTTTTGACATGTGGCAAGATGCTCCTCGGGGTGCGTCTTGCTTGGGCCTCTCTCCTGGAGGCGCTCAGTCAGACCGAGTAGTGACATGTGGCAAGATGCTCCTCGGGGCGCGTCTTGCTTGGGCCTCTCTCCTGGAGGCGCTCAGTCAGACCCAGTGGTGACACGTGGCAAGACGCTCCTCGGGGCGCGTCTTGCTTGGGCCTCTCTCCTGGAGGCGCTCAGTCAGACCCAGTGGTGACATGTGGCAAGACGCTCCTCGGGGTGCGTCTTGCTTGGGCCTCTCTCCTGGAGGCGCTCAGTCAGACCCAGTGTTGACACGTGGCAAGACGCTCCTCGGGGCGCATCTTGCTTGGGCCTCTCTGCTGGAGGCGCTCAGTCAGACCCAGTTTTGACATGTGGCAAGACAATCCTATGGGCGCGTCTTGCTTGGGCCTCTCTTAAGGAGGCCCTCTCTCAGACCCAGTGTTGACATGTGTCAAGACGCTCCTCGGGGCGCGTCTTGCTTTGGCCTCTCTCCTGGAGGCACTCAGTCAGACCCAGTGCTGACATGTGGCAAGACGCTCCTCGGGGCGCGTCTTGCTTGGGCCTCTCTCCTGGAGGCGCTCAGTCAGACCCAGTGTTGACATGTGGCAAGACGCTCCTCGGGGCGCGTCTTGCTTGGGCTTCTCTCCTGGAGGCCCTCAGTCAGACCCATTGTTGACATGTGGCAAGACGCTCCTCGGGGTGCGTCTTGCTTGGGCCTCTCTCCTGGAGGCGCTCAGTCAGACCGAGTAGTGACATGTGGCAAGATGCTCCTCGGGGTGCTTCTTGCTTGGGCTTCTCTCATGGAGGCGCTCATTCAGACCCAGTGGTGACACGTGGCAAGACGCTCCTCGGGGCGCGTCTTGCATGGGCCTCTCTCCTGGAGGCGCTCAGTCAGACCGAGTGCTGATATGTGGCAAGAAGCTCCTCAGGGCGCGTCTTGCTTGGGCTTTTCTCCTGGAGGCCCTCAGTAAGACCCATTGTTGACATGTGGCAAGACGCTCCTCGGTGCGCGTCTTGCTTGGGCTTCTCTCCTGGAGGCCCTCAGTCAGACCCATTGTTGACATGTGGCAAGACGCTCCTCGGAGCGCTTCTTGCTTGGGCCTCTCTCCTGGAGGCGCTCAGTCAGACTGAGTAGTGACATGTGGCCCGACGCTCCTCGGGGCGCGTCTTGCTTGGGCCTCTCTCCTGGAGGCGCTCAGTCAGACCCAGTGGTGACATGTGACAAGACACTCCTCGGGGCGCGTCTTGCTTGGGCCTCTCTCCTGGAGGCCCTCTGTCAGACCCAGTGTTGACATGTGTCAAGACGCTCCTCGGGCCGCGTCTTGCTTGGGCTTCTCTCCTGGAGGCCCTCAGTCAGACCCATTGTTGACATGTGGCAAGACGCTCCTCGGGGCGCATCTTGCTTGGGCCTCTCTCCTGGAGGCGCTCAGTCAGAACCAGAGGTGACATGTGGCAAGACGCTCCTCGGGGCGCGTCTTGCTTGGGCCTCTCTCCTGGAGGCCCTCTGTCAGACCCAGTGTTGACATGTGGCAAGACGCTCCTCCGGGCGCATCTTGCTTGGGCCTCTCTCCTGGAGGCGCTCAGTCAGACCGAGTGCTGACATAAGGCAAGACGCTCCTCGGGGCGCGTATTGCTGGGGCCTCTCTCCTGGAGGCCCTCTGTCAGACCCAGTGATGACATGTGGCAAGACGCTCCTCCGGGCGCGTCTTGCTTGGGCCTCTCTCCTGGAGGCGCTCAGTCAGACCCAGTGTTGACATGTGGCAAGACGCTCCTCGGGGCGCGTCTTGATTGGGCTTCTCTCCTGGAGGCCCTCAGTCAAACCCATTGTTGACATGTGGCAAGACGCTCCTCGGGGCGCGTCTTGCTTGGGCCTCTCTCCTGGAGGCGCAAGGTCAGACCGAGTGCTTACATAAGGCAAGACACTCCTCGGGGCGCGTCTTGCTGGGGACTCTCTCCTGGAGGCGCTCAGTCAGACCCAGTGCTGACATGTGGCAAGACGCTCCTCGGGGCGCGTCTTGCTTGGGCCTCTCTCCTGGAGGCGCTCAGTCAGACCCAGTGTTGACATGTGGCAAGACGCTCCTCGGGGCGCTTCTTGCTTGGGCCTCTCGCCTGGAGGCGCTCAGTCAGACCCAGTGTTGACATGTGGCAAGACGCTCCTCGGGGCGCGTCTTGCTTGGGCCTCTCTCCTGGAGGCGCTCAGTTAGACCCATTGTTGACATCTGGCAAGACGCTCCTCGGGGCGCGTCTTGCTTGGGCTTCTCTCCTGGAGGCCCTCAGTCAGACCCCTTTTTGACATGTGGCAAGATGCTCCTCGGGGTGCGTCTTGCTTGGGCCTCTCTCCTGGAGGCGCTCAGTCAGACCGAGTAGTGACATGTGGCAAGATGCTCCTCGGGGCGCGTCTTGCTTGGGCCTCTCTCCTGGAGGCGCTCAGTGAGACCCAGTGGTGACACGTGGCAAGACACTCCTCGGGGCGCGTCTTGCTTGGGCCTTTCTCCTGGAGGCGCTCAGTCAGACCCAGTGGTGACATGTGGCAAGACGCTCCTCGGGGCGCGTCTTGCTTGGGCCTCTATCCTGGAGGCGCTCAGTCAGACCCAGTGTTGACACGTGGCAAGACGCTCCTCGGGGCGCATCTTGCTTGGGCCTCTCTGCTGGAGGCGCTCAGTCAGACCCAGTTTTGACATGTGGCAAGACACTCCTCGGGGCGCGTCTTGCTTGGGCCTCTCTCAAGGAGGCCCTCTGTCAGACCCAGTGTTGACATGTGTCAAGACGCTCCTTGGGGCGCGTCTTGCTTTGGCCTCTCTCCTGGAGGCCCTCAGTAAGACCCATTGTTGACATGTGGCAAGACGCTCCTCGGGGCGTGTCTTGCTTGGGCTTCTCTCCTGGAGGCCCTCAGTCAGACCCATTGTTGACATGTGGCAAGACGCTCCTCAGGCCGCGTCTTGCTTGGGCCTCTCTCCAGAAGGCCCTCTGTCAGACCCAGTGTTGACATGTGGCAAGACACTCCTCGGGGCGCGTCTTGCTTGGGCTTCTCTCCTGGAGGCCCTCAGTCAGACCCAGTGTTGACAAGTGTCAAGACGCTCCTCGGGGGACGTCTTGCTTGGGCCTCTCTCCTGGAGGCGCTCAGTCAGACCGAGTGCTGACATGTGGCAAGACGCTCCTCGGTGCCCGTCTTGCTTGGGCCTCTCTCCTGGAGGCGCTCAGTCAGACCGAGTGCTGACATAAGGCAAGACGCTCATCGGGGCGCGTCTTGCTGGGGACTCTCTCCTGGAGGCGCTCAGTCAGACCCAGTGCTGACATGTGGCAAGACGCTCCTCGGGGCGCGTCTTGCTTGGGCCTCTCTCCTGGAGGCGCTCAGTCAGACCCAGTGTTGACATGTGGCAAGACGCTCCTCGGGGCGCGTCTTGCTTGGGCTTCTCTCCTGGAGGCCCTCAGTCAGACCCATTGTTGACATGTGGCAAGACGCTCCTCGGGGTGCGTCTTGCTTGGGCCTCTCTCCTGGAGGCGCTCAGTCAGACCGAGTAGTGACATGTGGCAAGATGCTCCTCGGGGTGCTTCTTGCTTGGGCTTCTCTCATGGAGGCGCTCATTCAGACCCAGTGGTGACACGTGGCAAGACGCTCCTCGGGGCGCGTCTTGCATGGGCCTCTCTCCTGGAGGCGCTCAGTCAGACCGAGTGCTGATATGTGGCAAGAAGCTCCTCAGGGCGCGTCTTGCTTGGGCTTTTCTCCTGGAGGCCCTCAGTAAGACCCATTGTTGACATGTGGGAAGACGCTCCTCGGGGCGCGTCTTGCTTGGGCTTCTCTCCTGGAGGCCCTCAGTCAGACCCATTGTTGACATGTGGCAAGACGCTCCTCGGAGCGCTTCTTGCTTGGGCCTCTCTCCTGGAGGCGCTCAGTCAGACTGAGTATTGACATGTGGCCCGACGCTCCTCGGGGCGCGTCTTGCTTGGGCCTCTCTCCTGGAGGCGCTCAGTCAGACCCAGTGGTGACATGTGACAAGACACTCCTCGGGGCGCGTCTTGCTTGGGCCTCTCTCCTGGAGGCCCTCTGTCAGACCCAGTGTTGACATGTGTCAAGACGCTCCTCGGGCCGCGTCTTGCTTGGGCTTCTCTCCTGGAGGCCCTCAGTCAGACCCATTGTTGACATGTGGCAAGACGCTCCTCGGGGCGCATCTTGCTTGGGCCTCTCTCCTGGAGGCGCTCAGTCAGAACCAGAGGTGACATGTGGCAAGACGCTCCTCGGGGCGCGTCTTGCTTGGGCCTCTCTCCTGGAGGCCCTCTGTCAGACCCAGTGTTGACATGTGGCAAGACGCTCCTCCGGGCGCATCTTGCTTGGGCCTCTCTCCTGGAGGCGCTCAGTCAGACCGAGTGCTGACATAAGGCAAGACGCTCCTCGGGGCGCGTATTGCTGGGGCCTCTCTCCTGGAGGCCCTCTGTCAGACCCAGTGATGACATGTGGCAAGACGCTCCTCCGGGCGCGTCTTGCTTGGGCCTCTCTCCTGGAGGCGCTCAGTCAGACCCAGTGTTGACATGTGGCAAGACGCTCCTCGGGGCGCGTCTTGATTGGGCTTCTCTCCTGGAGGCCCTCAGTCAAACCCATTGTTGACATGTGGCAAGACGCTCCTCGGGGCGCGTCTTGCTTGGGCCTCTCTCCTGGAGGCGCAAGGTCAGACCGAGTGCTTACATAAGGCAAGACACTCCTCGGGGCGCGTCTTGCTGGGGACTCTCTCCTGGAGGCGCTCAGTCAGACCCAGTGCTGACATGTGGCAAGACGCTCCTCGGGGCGCGTCTTGCTTGGGCCTCTCTCCTGGAGGCGCTCAGTCAGACCCAGTGTTGACATGTGGCAAGACGCTCCTCGGGGCGCTTCTTGCTTGGGCCTCTCGCCTGGAGGCGCTCAGTCAGACCCAGTGTTGACATGTGGCAAGACGCTCCTCGGGGCGCGTCTTGCTTGGGCCTCTCTCCTGGAGGCGCTCAGTTAGACCCATTGTTGACATCTGGCAAGACGCTCCTCGGGGCGCGTCTTGCTTGGGCTTCTCTCCTGGAGGCCCTCAGTCAGACCCCTTTTTGACATGTGGCAAGATGCTCCTCGGGGTGCGTCTTGCTTGGGCCTCTCTCCTGGAGGCGCTCAGTCAGACCGAGTAGTGACATGTGGCAAGATGCTCCTCGGGGCGCGTCTTGCTTGGGCCTCTCTCCTGGAGGCGCTCAGTGAGACCCAGTGGTGACACGTGGCAAGACACTCCTCGGGGCGCGTCTTGCTTGGGCCTCTCTCCTGGAGGCGCTCAGTCAGACCCAGTGGTGACATGTGGCAAGACGCTCCTCGGGGCGCGTCTTGCTTGGGCCTCTCTCCTGGAGGCGCTCAGTCAGACCCAGTGTTGACACGTGGCAAGACGCTCCTCGGGTCGCATCTTGCTTGGGCCTCTCTGCTGGAGGCGCTCAGTCAGACCCAGTTTTGACATGTGGCAAGACACTCCTCGGGGCGCGTCTTGCTTGGGCCTCTCTCAAGGAGGCCCTCTGTCAGACCCAGTGTTGACATGTGTCAAGACGCTCCTTGGGGCGCGTCTTGCTTTGGCCTCTCTCCTGGAGGCCCTCAGTAAGACCCATTGTTGACATGTGGCAAGACGCTCCTCGGGGCGTGTCTTGCTTGGGCTTCTCTCCTGGAGGCCCTCAGTCAGACCCATTGTTGACATGTGGCAAGACGCTCCTCAGGCCGCGTCTTGCTTGGGCCTCTCTCCAGAAGGCCCTCAATAAGACCCAGTGTTGACACGTGGCAAGACGCTCCTCGGGGCGCGTCTTGCTTTGGCCTCTCTCCTGGAGGCGCTCAGTCAGACCGACTGCTGACATGTGGCAAGAAGCTCCTCGGGGTGCGTCTTGCTTGGGCTTCTCTCCTGGAGGCCCTCAGTAAGACCCATTGTTGACATGTGGCAAGACGCTCCTCGGGGCGCGTCTTGCTTGGGCTTCTCTCCTGGAGGCCCTCAGTCAGACCCATTGTTTACATGTGGCAAGACGCTCCTCGGGGCGCATCTTGCTTGGGCCTCTCTCCAGAAGGCCCTCAATCAGACCCAGTGTTGACACGTGGCAAGACGCTCCTTGGGGCACGTCTTGCTTGGGCCTCTCTCCTGGAGGCGCTCAGTCAGACCCATTGTTGACATGTGGCAATACACTCCTCCGAGCGCATCTTGCTTTGGCCTCTCTCCTGGAGGTGCTCGGTCAGACCGAGTGCTTACATGTGGCAAGAAGCTCCTCGGGGCGCATCTTGATTGGGCTTCTCTCCTGGAGGCCCTCAGTCAGACCCATTGTTGACATGTGGCAAGACGCTCCTCGGGGCGCATCTTGCTTGGGCCTCTCTCCAGAAGGCCCTCAATCAGACCCAGTGTTGACACGTGGCAAGACGTTCCTCGGGGCGCGTCTTGCTTGGGCCTCTCTCCTGGAGGCGCTCAGTCAGACTGAGTAGTGACATGTGGCCTGACGCTCCTCGGGGCGCGTCTTGCTTGGGCCTCTCTCCTGGAGGCCCTCAGTCAGACCCATTGTTGACATGTGGCAAGACGCTCCTCGGGGCGCATCTTGCTTGGGCCTCTCTCCAGAAGGCCCTCAATCAGACCCAGTGTTGACACGTGGCAAGACACTCCTCGGGGCGAGTCTTGCTTGGGCCTCTCTCCTGGAGGCGCTCAGTCAGACCCAGTGTTGACATGTGGCAAGACGCTCCTCGGGGCGCGTCTTTCTTGGGCCTCTCTCCTGGAGGCGCTCAGTCAGAACCAGAGGTGACATGTGGCAAGACGCTCCTCGGGGCGCGTCTTGCTAGGGCCTCTCTCCTGGAGGCCCTCCGTCAGACCCAGTGTTGACATGTGGCAAGACACTCCTCCGGGCGCGTCTTGTTTGGGCCTCTCTCCTGGAGGCGCTCAGTCAGACCCAGTGTTGACATATGGCAAGACGCTCCTCGGGGCGCGTCTTGATTGGGCTTCTCTCCTGGAGGCCCTCAGTCAGACCCATTGTTGACATGTGGCAAGACGCTCCTCGGGGCGCATCTTGCTTGGGCCACTCTCCTGGAGGCGCTCAGTCAGACCGAGTGCTGACATGTGGCAAGACGCTCATCGGGGCGCGTCTTGCTGGGGCTTCTCTCATGGAGGCACTCAGTCAGACCCAGTGTTGACATGTGGCAAGACGCTCCTCGGGGCTCGTCTTGCTTGGGCCTCTCTCCTGGAGGCGCTCAGTCAGACCCAGTGGTGACACGTGGCAAGACGCTCCTCGGGGCGCGTCTTGCTTGGGCCTCTCTCCTGGAGGCGCTCAGTCAGACCCAGTGGTGACACGTGGCAAGACGCTCCTCGGGGCGCGTCTTGCTTGGGCCTCTCTCCTGGAGGCGCTCAGTCAGACCCAGTGTTGACACGTGGCAAGACGCTCCTCGGGGCGCATCTTGCTTGGGCCTCTCTGCTGGAGGCGCTCAGTCAGACCCAGTGTTGACATGTGGCAAGACACTCATCGGGGCGCGTCTTGCTTGGGCCTCTCTCATGGAGGCCCTCTGTCAGACCCAGTGTTGACATGTGTCAAGACGCTCCTCGGGGCGCGTCTTGCTTTGGCCTCTCTCCTGGAGGCCCTCAGTAAGACCCATTGTTGACATGTGGCAAGACGCTCCTCGGGGCGTGTCTTGCTTGGGCTTCTCTCCTGGAGGCCCTCAGTCAGACCCATTGTTGACATGTGGCAAGATGCTCCTCAGGCCGCGTCTTGCTTGGGCCTCTCTCCAGAAGGCCCTCAATAAGACCCAGTGTTGACACGTGGCAAGACGCTCCTCGGGGCGCGTCTTGCTTTGGCCTCTCTCCTGGAGGCGCTCAGTCAGACCGACTGCTGACATGTGGCAAGAAGCTCCTCGGGGTGCGTCTTGTTTGGGCTTCTCTCCTGGAGGCCATCATTAAGACCCATTGTTGACATGTGGCAAGACGCTCCTCGGGGCGCATCTTGCTTGGGCCTCTCTCCAGAAGGCCCTCAATCAGACCCAGTGTTGACACGTGGCAAGACGTTCCTCGGGGCGCGTCTTGCTTGGGCCTCTCTCCTGGAGGCGCTCAGTCAGACTGAGTAGTGACATGTGGCCTGACGCTCCTCGGGGCGCGTCTTGCTTGGGCCTCTCTCCTGGAGGCGCTCAGTCAGACCCAGTGTTGACATTTGGCAAGACGCTCCTCGGGGAGCTTCTTGCTTGGGCCTCTCGCCTGGAGGTGCTCAGTCAGACCCAGTGTTGACATGTGGCAAGACGCTCCTCGGGGTGTGTCTAACTTGGGCCTCTCTCCTGGAGGCGCTCAGTCAGACCCAGTGGTGACATGTGGCAAGACGCTCCTCGGGGCACGTATTGCTTGGGCCTCTCTCCTGGAGGCCCTCTGTCAGACCCAGTTTTGACATGTGGCAAGACGCTCCTCGGGGCGCGTCTTGCTTGGACTTTTCTCATTGAGGCCCTCAGTCAGACCCAGTGTTGACATGTGTCAAGACGCTCCTTGGGTCGTGTCTTGCTTTGGCCTTTCTCCTGGAGGCGCTCAGTCAGACCCAGTGTTGACATGTGGCAAGTCACTCCTCGGGGCGCGTCTTGCTTGGGCCTCTCTCCTGGAGGCCCTCTGTCAGACCCAGTGTTGACATGTGGCAAGATGCTCCTCCGGGCGCATCTTGCTTGGGCCTCTCTCCTGGAGGCGCTCAGTCAGACCGAGTGCTGACATAAGGCAAGACGCTCCTCGGGGCGCGTATTGCTGGGGCCTCTCTCCTGGAGGCCCTCTGTCAGACCCAGTGATGACATGTGGCAAGACGCTCCTCCGGGCGCGTCTTGCTTGGGCCTCTCTCCTGGAGGCGCTCAGTCAGACCCAGTGTTGACATGTGGCAAGACGCTCCTCGGGGCGCGTCTTGATTGGGCTTCTCTCCTGGAGGCCCTCAGTCAAACCCATTGTTGACATGTGGCAAGACGCTCCTCGGGGCGCGTCTTGCTTGGGCCTCTCTCCTGGAGGCGCTCAGTCAGACCGAGTGCTTACATAAGGCAAGACACTCCTCGGGGCGCGTCTTGCTGGGGACTCTCTCCTGGAGGCGCTCAGTCAGACCCAGTGCTGACATGTGGCAAGACGCTCCTCGTGGCGCGTCTTGCTTGGGCCTCTCTCCTGGAGGCGCTCAGTCAGACCCAGTGTTGACATGTGGCAAGACGCTCCTCGGGGCGCTTCTTGCTTGGGCCTCTCGCCTGGAGGCGCTCAGTCAGACCCAGTGTTGACATGTGGCAAGACGCTCCTCGGGGCGCGTCTTGCTTGGGCCTCTCTCCTGGAGGCGCTCAGTTAGACCCATTGTTGACATCTGGCAAGACGCTCCTCGGGGCGCGTCTTGCTTGGGCTTCTCTCCTGGAGGCCCTCAGTCAGACCCCTTTTTGACATGTGGCAAGATGCTCCTCGGGGTGCGTCTTGCTTGGGCCTCTCTCCTGGAGGCGCTCAGTCAGACCGAGTAGTGATATGTGGCAAGATGCTCCTCGGGGCGCGTCTTGCTTGGGCCTCTCTCCTGGAGGCGCTCAGTCAGACCCAGTGGTGACACGTGGCAAGACGCTCCTCGGGGCGCGTCTTGCTTGGGCCTCTCTCCTGGAGGCGCTCAGTCAGACCCAGTGGTGACATGTGGCAAGACGCTCCTCGGGGCGCGTCTTGCTTGGGCCTCTCTCCTGGAGGCGCTCAGTCAGACCCAGTGTTGACACGTGGCAAGACGCTCCTCGGGGCGCATCTTTCTTGGGCCTCTCTGCTGGAGGCGCTCAGTCAGACCCAGTTTTGACATGTGGCAAGACACTCCTATGGGCGCGTCTTGCTTGGGCCTCTCTTAAGGAGGCCCTCTCTCAGACCCAGTGTTGACATGTGTCAAGACGCTCCTCGGGGCGCGTCTTGCTTTGGCCTCTCTCCTGGAGGCCCTCAGTAAGACCCATTGTTGACATGTGGCAAGACGCTCCTCGGGGCGTGTCTTGCTTGGGCTTCTCTCCTGGAGGCCCTCAGTCAGACCCATTGTTGACATGTGGCAAGACGCTCCTCAGGCCGCGTCTTGCTTGGGCCTCTCTCCAGAAGGCCCTCAATAAGACCCAGTGTTGACACGTGGCAAGACGCTCCTCGGGGCGCGTCTTGCTTTGGCCTCTCTCCTGGAGGCGCTCAGTCAGACCGACTGCTGACATGTGGCAAGAAGCTCCTCGGGGTGCGTCTTGCTTGGGCTTCTCTCCTGGAGGCCCTCAGTAAGACCCATTGTTGACATGTGGCAAGACGCTCCTCGGGGCGCGTCTTGCTTGGGCTTCTCTCCTGGAGGCCCTCAGTCAGACCCATTGTTTACATGTGGCAAGACGCTCCTCGGGGCGCATCTTGCTTGGGCCTCTCTCCAGAAGGCCCTCAATCAGACCCAGTGTTGACACGTGGCAAGACGCTCCTTGGGGCACGTCTTGCTTGGGCCTCTCTCCTGGAGGCGCTCAGTCAGACCCTTTGTTGACATGTGGCAATACACTCCTCCGAGCGCATCTTGCTTTGGCCTCTCTCCTGGAGGTGCTCAGTCAGACTGAGTGCTTACATGTGGCAAGAAGCTCCTCGGGGCGCGTCTTGCTTGGGCTTCTCTCCTGGAGGCGCTCAGTCAGACCCAGTGTTGACATGTGGCAAGACGATCCTCGGGGCGCTTCTTGCTTGGGCCTCTCGCCTGGAGGCGCTCAGTCAGACCCAGTGTTGACATGTGGCAAGACGCTCCTCGGGGCGCTTCTTGCTTGGGCCTCTCGCCTGGAGGCGCTCAGTTAGACCCATTGTTGACATCTGGCAAGACGCTCCTCGGGGCGCGTCTTGCTTGGGCTTCTCTCCTGGAGGCCCTCAGTCAGACCCCTTTTTGACATGTGGCAAGATGCTCCTCGGGGTGCGTCTTGCTTGGGCCTCTCTCCTGGAGGCGCTCAGTCAGACCGAGTAGTGACATGTGGCAAGATGCTCCTCGGGGCGCGTCTTGCTTGGGCCTCTCTCCTGGAGGCGCTCAGTCAGACCCAGTGGTGACACGTGGCAAGACGCTCCTCGGGGCGCGTCTTGCTTGGGCCTCTCTCCTGGAGGCGCTCAGTCAGACCCAGTGGTGACATGTGGCAAGACGCTCCTCGGGGCGCGTCTTGCTTGGGCCTCTCTCCTGGAGGCGCTCAGTCAGACCCAGTGTTGACACGTGGCAAGACGCTCCTCGGGGCGCATCTTGCTTGGGCCTCTCTGCTGGAGGCGCTCAGTCAGACCCAGTTTTGACATGTGGCAAGACACTCCTATGGGCGCGTCTTGCTTGGGCCTCTCATAAGGAGGCCCTCTCTCAGACCCAGTGTTGACATGTGTCAAGACGCTCCTCGGGGCGCGTCTTGCTTTGGCCTCTCTCCTGGAGGCCCTCAGTAAGACCCATTGTTGACATGTGGCAAGACGCTCCTCGGGGCGTGTCTTGCTTGGGCTTCTCTCCTGGAGGCCCTCAGTCAGACCCATTGTTGACATGTGGCATGACGCTCCTCAGGCCGCGTCTTGCTTGGGCCTCTCTCCAGAAGGCCCTCAATAAGACCCAGTGTTGACACGTGGCAAGACGCTCCTCGGGGCGCGTCTTGCTTTGGCCTCTCTCCTGGAGGCGCTCAGTCAGACCGACTGCTGACATGTGGCAAGAAGCTCCTCGGGGTGCGTCTTGCTTGGGCTTCTCTCCTGGAGGCCCTCAGTAAGACCCATTGTTGACATGTGGCAAGACGCTCCTCGGGGCGCGTCTTGCTTGGGCTTCTCTCCTGGAGGCCCTCAGTCAGACCCATTGTTTACATGTGGCAAGACGCTCCTCGGGGCGCATCTTGCTTGGGCCTCTCTCCAGAAGGCCCTCAATCAGACCCAGTGTTGACACGTGGCAAGACGCTCCTTGGGGCACGTCTTGCTTGGGCCTCTCTCCTGGAGGCGCTCAGTCAGACCCATTGTTGACATGTGGCAATACACTCCTCCGAGCGCATCTTGCTTTGGCCTCTCTCCTGGAGGTGCTCAGTCAGACCGAGTGCTTACATGTGGCAAGAAGCTCCTCGGGGCGCGTCTTGCTTGGGCTTCTCTCCTGGAGGCCCTCAGTCAGACCCATTGTTGACATGTGGCAAGACGCTCCTCGGGGCGCATCTTGCTTGGGCCTCTCTCCAGAAGGCCCTCAATCAGACCCAGTGTTGACACGTGGCAAGACGTTCCTCGGGGCGCGTCTTGCTTGGGCCTCTCTCCGGGAGGCGCTCAGTCAGACTGAGTAGTGACATGTGGCCTGACGCTCCTCGGGGCGCGTCTTGCTTGGGCCTCTCTCCTGGAGGCCCTCGGTCAGACCCATTGTTGACATGTGGCAAGACGCTCCTCGGGGCGCATCTTGCTTGGGCCTCTCTCCAGAAGAACCTCAATCAGACCCAGTGTTGACACGTGGCAAGACACTCCTCGGGGCGAGTCTTGCTTGGGCCTCTCTCCTGGAGGCGCTCAGTCAGACCCAGTGTTGACATGTGGCAAGACGCTCCTCGGGGCGCGTCTTGCTTGGGCCTCTCTCCTGGAGGCGCTCAGTCAGAACCAGAGGTGACATGTGGCAAGACGCTCCTCGGGGCGCGTCTTGCTAGGGCCTCTCTCCTGGAGGCCCTCCGTCAGACCCAGTGTTGACATGTGGCAAGACGCTCCTCCGGGCGCGTCTTGCTTGGGCCTCTCTCCTGGAGGCGCTCAGTCAGACCCAGTGTTGACATATGGCAAGACGCTCCTCGGGGCGCGTCTTGATTGGGCTTCTCTCCTGGAGGCCCTCAGTCAGACCCATTGTTGACATGTGGCAAGACGCTCCTCGGGGCGCGTCTTGCTTGGGCCACTCTCCTGGAGGCGCTCAGTCAGACCGAGTGCTGACATGTGGCAAGACGCTCATCGGGGCGCGTCTTGCTGGGGCTTCTCTCATGGAGGCACTCAGTCAGACCCAGTGTTGACATGTGGCAAGACGCTCCTCGGGGCTCGTCTTGCTTGGGCCTCTCTCCTGGAGGCGCTCAGTCAGACCCAGTGGTGACACGTGGCAAGACGCTCCTCGGGGCGCGTCTTGCTTGGGCCTCTCTCCTGGAGGCGCTCAGTCAGACCCAGTGGTGACATGTGGCAAGACGCTCCTCGGGGCGCGTCTTGCTTGGGCCTCTCTCCTGGAGGCGCTCAGTCAGACCCAGTGTTGACACGTGGCAAGACGCTCCTCGGGGCGCATCTTGCTTGGGCCTCTCTGCTGGAGGTGCTCAGTCAGACCCAGACATGTGGCAAGACACTCATCGGGGCGCGTCTTGCTAGGGCCTCTCTCATGGAGGCCCTCTGTCAGACCCAGTGTTGACATGTGTCAAGACGCTCCTCGGGGCGCGTCTTGCTTTGGCCTCTCTCCTGGAGGCCCTCAGTAAGACCCATTGTTGACATGTGGCAAGACGCTCCTCGGGGCGTGTCTTGCTTGGGCTTCTCTCCTGGAGGCCCTCAGTCAGACCCATTGTTGACATGTGGCAAGACGCTCCTCAGGCCGCGTCTTGCTTGGGCCTCTCTCCAGAAGGCCCTCAATAAGACCCAGTGTTGACACGTGGCAAGACGCTCCTCGGGGCGCGTCTTGTTTGGGCTTCTCTCCTCGAGGCCATCATTAAGACCCATTGTTGACATGTGGCAAGACGCTCCTCGGGGCGCATCTTGCTTGGGCCTCTCTCCAGAAGGCCCTCAATCAGACCCAGTGTTGACACGTGGCAAGACACTCCTCGGGGCGAGTCTTGCTTGGGCCTCTCTCCTGGAGGCGCTCAGTCAGACCCAGTGTTGACATGTGGCAAGACGCTCCTCGGGGCGCTTCTTGCTTGGGCCTCTCGTCTGGAGGCGCTCAGTCAGACCCAGTGTTGACATGTGGCAAGACGCTCCTCGGGGCGCGTCTTGCTTGGGCCTCTCTCCTGGAGGCGCTCAGTCAGACCGACTGCTGACATGTGGCAAGAAGCTCCTCGGGGTGCGTCTTGTTTGGGCTTCTCTCCTCGAGGCCATCATTAAGACCCATTGTTGACATGTGGCAAGACGCTCCTCGGGGCGCATCTTGCTTGGGCCTCTCTCCAGAAGGCCCTCAATCAGACCCAGTGTTGACACGTGGCAAGACACTCCTCGGGGCGAGTCTTGCTTGGGCCTCTCTCCTGGAGGCGCTCAGTCAGACCCAGTGTTGACATGTGGCAAGACGCTCCTCGGGGCGCTTCTTGCTTGGGCCTCTCGCCTGGAGGCGCTCAGTCAGACCCAGTGTTGACATGTGGCAAGACGCTCCTCGGGGCGCGTCTTGCTTGGGCCTCTCTCCTGGAGGCGCTCAGTTAGACCCATTGTTGACATCTGGCAAGACGCTCCTCGGGGCGCGTCTTGCTTGGGCTTCTCTCCTGGAGGCCCTCAGTCAGACCCCTTTTTGACATGTGGCAAGATGCTCCTCGGGGTGCGTCTTGCTTGGGCCTCTCTCCTGGAGGCGCTCAGTCAGACCGAGTAGTGACATGTGGCAAGATGCTCCTCGGGGCGCGTCTTGCTTGGGCCTCTCTCCTGGAGGCGCTCAGTCAGACCCAGTGGTGACATGTGGCAAGACGCTCCTCGGGGCGCGTCTTGCTTGGGCCTCTCTCCTGGAGGCGCTCAGTCAGACCCAGTGTTGACACGTGGCAAGACGCTCCTCGGGGCGCATCTTGCTTGGGCTTCTCTGCTTGGAGGCGCTCAGTCAGACCCAGTTTTGACATGTGGCAAGACACTCCTCGGGGCGCGTCTTGCTTGGGCCTCTCTTAAGGAGGCCCTCTCTCAGACCCAGTGTTGACATGTGTCAAGACGCTCCTCGGGGCGCGTCTTGCTTTGGCCTCTCTCCTGGAGGCCCGCAGTAAGACCCATTGTTGACATGTGGCAAGACGCTCCTCGGGGCGTGTCTTGCTTGGGCTTCTCTCCTGGAGGCCCTCAGTCAGACCCATTGTTGACATGTGGCAAGACGCTCCTCAGGCCGCGTCTTGCTTGGGCCTCTCTCCAGAAGGCCCTCAATAAGACCCAGTGTTGACACGTGGCAAGACGCTCCTCGGGGCGCGTCTTGCTTTGGCCTCTCTCCTGGAGGCGCTCAGTCAGACCGACTGCTGACATGTGGCAAGAAGCTCCTTGGGGTGCGTCTTGCTTGGGCTTCTCTCCTGGAGGCCCTCAGTAAGACCCATTGTTGACATGTGGCAAGATGCTCCTCGGGGCGCGTCTTGCTTGGGCTTCTCTCCTGGAGGCCCTCAGTCAGACCCATTGTTTACATGTGGCAAGACGCTCCTCGGGGCGCATCTTGCTTGGGCCTCTCTCCAGAAGGCCCTCAATCAGACCCAGTGTTGACACGTGGCAAGACGCTCCTTGGGGCACGTCTTGCTTGGGCCTCTCTCCTGGAGGCGCTCAGTCAGACCCATTGTTGACATGTGGCAATACACTCCTCCGAGCGCATCTTGCTTTGGCCTCTCTCCTGGAGGTGCTCAGTCAGACCGAGTGCTTACATGTGGCAAGAAGCTCCTCGGGGCGCGTCTTGCTTGGGCTTCTCTCCTGGAGGCCCTCAGTCAGACCCATTGTTGACATGTGGCAAGATGCTCCTCGGGGCGCGTCTTGCTTGGGCTTCTCTCCTGGAGGCCCTCAGTCAGACACATTGTTTACATGTGGCAAGACGCTCCTCAGGCCGCGTCTTGCTTGGGCCTCTCTCCAGAAGGCCCTCAATAAGACCCAGTGTTGACACGTGGCAAGACGCTCCTCGGGGCGCGTCTTGCTTTGGCCTCTCTCCTGGAGGCGCTCAGTCAGACCGACTGCTGACATGTGGCAAGAAGCTCCTCGGGGTGCGTCTTGTTTGGGCTTCTCTCCTCGAGGCCATCATTAAGACCCATTGTTGACATGTGGCAAGACGCTCCTCGGGGCGCATCTTGCTTGGGCCTCTCTCCAGAAGGCCCTCAATCAGACCCAGTGTTGACACGTGGCAAGACACTCCTCGGGGCGAGTCTTGCTTGGGCCTCTCTCCTGGAGGCGCTCAGTCAGACCCAGTGTTGACATGTGGCAAGACGCTCCTCGGGGCGCTTCTTGCTTGGGCCTCTCGCCTGGAGGCGCTCAGTCAGACCCAGTGTTGACATGTGGCAAGACGCTCCTCGGGGCGCGTCTTGCTTGGGCCTCTCTCCTGGAGGCGCTCAGTTAGACCCATTGTTGACATCTGGCAAGACGCTCCTCGGGGCGCGTCTTGCTTGGGCTTCTCTCCTGGAGGCCCTCAGTCAGACCCCTTTTTGACATGTGGCAAGATGCTCCTCGGGGTGCGTCTTGCTTGGGCCTCTCTCCTGGAGGCGCTCAGTCAGACCGAGTAGTGACATGTGGCAAGATGCTCCTCGGGGCGCGTCTTGCTTGGGCCTCTCTCCTGGAGGCGCTCAGTCAGACCCAGTGGTGACATGTGGCAAGACGCTCCTCGGGGCGCGTCTTGCTTGGGCCTCTCTCCTGGAGGCGCTCAGTCAGACCCAGTGTTGACACGTGGCAAGACGCTCCTCGGGGCGCATCTTGCTTGGGCCTCTCTGCTTGGAGGCGCTCAGTCAGACCCAGTTTTGACATGTGGCAAGACACTCCTCGGGGCGCGTCTTGCTTGGGCCTCTCTTAAGGAGGCCCTTTCTCAGACCCAGTGTTGACATGTGTCAAGACGCTCCTCGGGGCGCGTCTTGCTTTGGCCTCTCTCCTGGAGGCCCGCAGTAAGACCCATTGTTGACATGTGGCAAGACGCTCCTCGGGGCGTGTCTTGCTTGGGCTTCTCTCCTGGAGGCCCTCAGTCAGACCCATTGTTGACATGTGGCAAGACGCTCCTCAGGCCGCGTCTTGCTTGGGCCTCTCTCCAGAAGGCCCTCAATAAGACCCAGTGTTGACACGTGGCAAGACGCTCCTCGGGGCACGTCTTGCTTTGGCCTCTCTCCTGGAGGCGCTCAGTCAGACCGACTGCTGACATGTGGCAAGAAGCTCCTCGG